>NC_090436.1:898944786-900144786 GCF_031143425.1 Pleurodeles waltl
AAAATAGGAGAAATGAGGCGAAAAGAATGGGGATGACCCTGCAAAAGCAAAAAGTCCAACAGTAGCCATAAAGAGTATATGGTCTGGGAGTTGGTCAAACACGAACTCTACAGTTCCATAATGGCTACACTGAAATCTGGGAAGTTTGGTATCAAACATATCAGCACAATAAATGCACACTGATGCCAGTGAGGAATTTATTGTAGAGATGACCCTAGTGCTAGGCTCTTGTGGAGACGGACTCCTAGTGCTAGGCTGAACAGTTTCTTCCAGCCTGCCACAACCAGACGAGTTTCTGGCCACATGGGGAGAGTGCCTTTGTCACTCTGTGGCCAGGAAAAAAAGTCTGTACTGGGTGGAGGTGCTTCTCACCTCCCCCTGCAGGAACTGTAACACCTGGTGGTGAGCCTCAAAGGCTCACCCCTTTTGTTACAGCACCAAAGGGCATCCCAGCTAGTGGAGATGCCCGCCCCTCCGGCCACTGCCCCCACTTTTGGCGGCAAGGCTGGAGGAGATAATTAGAAAAAAAAGGAGGAGTCACCCACCAGTCAGGACAGCCCCTAAGGTGTCCTGAGCTGAGGTGACCCCTGCCTTTAGAAATCCTCCACCTTGAGATTGGAGGATTCCCCAATTAGGATTAGGGATGTGCCCCCTCCCCTCAGGGAGGAGGCACAAAGAGGGTGTAGCCACCCTCCAGGGCAGTAGCCATTGACTACTGCCCCGCAGACCTAAACACACCCCTACATTTAGTTTTTAGGGGCACCCCAGAACTTAGGGAATCAGATTCCTGCAACCTGAAACAAGAAGGACTGCTTACCTGAAAGCCCTGCAGTGACGATAGAGACAACAACTGCTTTGGTGCCAGCACTACCGGCCTGTCTCCTTACTCGAAGAAAACTGCAACAGCAACGCATCCGACAGGGACCAGTGACATCCGAAGCCTCAGAGGACTGCCCTAAACCTAAGGAACAAGAAACTCCCGGGGCTCTACAAAACCCCCCTGGTCTGCCCTCCGAGGATGAGGGTACTTACCTGCTGGCAGACTAGATCCGGAGCACCCCTGTTCTTCATAGGCGCCTATGTGTTTTGGGCTCCTCTGACCTCTGCACCTAACCGGCCCTGTGGTGCTGGTGTGGTAACTTTGAGGTTGCATTGAACCTCCAACAGTGGCTGCTATGCCCAGGATCTTGTAAGTGTCTTACTTACCTGACAAACTAACTAACCATTACTTACCACCCCCAGGAACTGTTGATTTTTGCAATGTCCACCTTCAAAATAGCTTGTTGTCATTTGTACTTAGACTGTGTATGCTATTGCTCTAATTCAAAGTTCCTAACTTACCTCTGTGGTGTACCTTGCATTTTATGTATTTACTTCAAATCTTGAACTTGTGGTGCTAAAATAAATTAAGAAAATATATTTTTCTATATAACAACTATTGGCTTGGAGTTAAGTCTTTCAGTGTGTGTTCCTTATTTATTGCTTGTGTATACAACAAATGCTTAACACTACCCTCTGATAAGCCTACTGCTCGACCACACTACCATGAAATAGAGCATTAGAATTATCTAAGTTTGCCACTAGCTTACCTCTAAGGGGAACCATCGTCTCTGTGCACACTATCTCTTACTTTGAGATAGTGTATACAGAGCCAACTTCCTACATCACCCTTGTGTCCCACCCTGTCAACCTGTCCACCTTGAACTGCCAATGCTCCCCTTCCTATGCCTCCTTGGACAATGCACCTGTGTTACAAATAGACTGGACTCCAACCTCGACTTTCCTCCATCATCCCCCCAGTCCATTGCACATCCCCTTCTACCTCTTAGCACTTAAATAAACACCCTTTGAAAAAATGCAAGTATGGAGTATGTCAAATGATTTAAGTATGTATTGGTTTAACTGAGCTTAAACATTGAAAACTGTACAGAAATGTATACATAGGAATGACCTGTAGTTGGCTGCAGTCCACAAACCAGGAGCGATGGTGGGGTACAAATATCTGCAAATAGAGATGCCAAAGGGTACAGTGAGTGGCCATAGAAGTGGGAAAACCAACATGCCAGTGACAATATCAAACACAAAACTGTCAATTAAATGTGAAGTTACACTGTCTTACCTGTGTGCCATTGGAAACATTGACAAATTATTGCACTTCTGTTGTCCTCATCCTCCTCATCTTCACTGTCCACAGGGTCCACTGCTGCCACATAGCCACCTCCAGCCTCATCCTCCTGCAGAAAAGGCACCTGGTGAAGTAAGGCAAGGTTGTGCAACATACAGCATGCCACGATGATCTGGCAGACCTTCTTGGGTGAGAAATACAGGGATCCACCTGTAGATGGAGGCAACGAAACCTGGCCTTCAGGAGGCCAAAGGTCCTCTCTATAATTCTTCAGGTTCGCCCATGTGCCACATTGTAACGTTCCTCTGCCCTTGCCCTGGGATTCCTCACAGGGGTCAGTAGCCATGAGAGGTTGGGGTAACCAGAGTCGCCTGCAAATATGGAGGAGCAACTGTTAGCCACACACCAACCCTTAGGGCCCACACAATACCCATACACCAACATCCACTGGGTGGGAACCAGGGCTCACCTATTAGCCTCTGGAGTTGAGCCATCACATATGGGATGCGGCTATTCCTCAGGATAAAGGCATCATGCACAGACCCAGTGTATTTTGCATTGACGTGGGAGATGTACAGTTCCGCCAGGCACACCATCTGCACATTCATCGAGTGAACGCTCTTTCGATTTCTGAACACCTGTTCATTTCGCCAGGGGGTTGGGGGGGGCAGAGGGAGGAAGACAATTGCTATATGCGTACCATCAATTGCCCCAATAATGTTGGGAATATGTCACATTGCATAGAAATCTGCTTTCACTGTGGCCAAATCCTCCACCTGGGGGAAAACCATGTAGCTGCACATGTGTTTAATCAGGGCAGACAACACTCTTGTCAGTACTATTGAGAACATTGGCTGAGATATTCCTGCTGCGAAGCCCACTGTCATGTGGAAGGAGCCAGCTGCCAGGAAATGAAGCACTGATAGCACTTGCACAAGAGTGGGGATCCCAGTGGGGTGACGGATAGCAGAGATTAGGTCAGGCTCCAATTGGGCACACAGCTCTGTGACTGTCCAGTCTATAGGTGAGGACAATGTGCCTGCCCTCCATTGTTGCCAAGTCCACCTGGGGTCTGTACAAGGGGGTATGTCTCCATCTCCTATTCATCCGCAGCGGTTGCAATCTATGGGGCAAAATGGTGAGCAGCTGGTCAGTATATCTTATTTCCAAACATTACACTTCACTGCATGTCTTGATTGTAACAGTATTTTGTTGGAGAGGTCCAAATGGTGCATGTGTGTACTGTGACGTAGTTAGGAGCCATGGCCTGCACCCACCCCTGGAAATGGCATCCGCCTGTCCTGTTTGGAGGGACAGGTGGAAATGAGGTAATTCCGCTGACGTGCGCCGTTGCGGTAGGCAGTTGAAAATCGCTGTGCAACTCCTCATTGGTTTACATTGGGCCCTATGGGGTACAGTGGCAAATGGTGATGTATGCCAGCGGTGACGGTATGCACTGTTGCAGACGTGACTGCCATTTTCTATCTGTCCACTCACTTGCTACCTGACCTTCAACAGGAGAGGACCCTACACTGAAAGTGCACCTGTGACCTGTGTCTGGAACTGACCATGGCTTGTGTGACTGGGGAAAGGGCCCCTGCCTTCACCTCAGCAATTGCAGGATGGGGTCCTACCCCGGTACCGAATGCTGTATGGGCCTCCAGACCAACAGGTGAGTTGGGAGGGGGGGGGGAGGAGGGGGTGTGGCAGGAGGGGGGTTGGTGGATGGGCCCTGGGCAGCGTGCTGGATGTATTGTGGGCCATGTCTGTGCTAATGGGGATGGGAAGGGGCATGGTGGGCCATCAGTTTAACAGGCAGGACGGTCGGACTAATATCTTTCCCCGTGTCCATTTCTATGCAGGTCACCGCACATCAGAAAAGGGGAATATGGCGTGCCATCACCAAGGACTTGCAGACCCTGGGGGTCTACGGTAGGCAGAGCACCTACTGTCGCAAATGGTGAGAGGACCTGAGACGCTGGGCACAGAAGACAGCGGAGGCCCAGCTGGGGATGGCCTCACAATGAGGAAGGGGTACCCCCGTGGAACCCTGACCCCGATTGCCCGCAAACTGGCGGTGGCCTATCAGGAGCAGGATGGGCACTTGGGGGCATCACAGCAGCCACAAGGGGGTGAGTACAGTGCCCCAATATACAACTTGCGCATGGAGAGGTGGTATTCGGGTGCGGGATGTGGGCCTGTGGGTGCCCCTAGGCCACGCCTGGCATTGCAGAGTAGGTCCCATGTTGGGCAGGGTTCCAATGTAAAATACCTCCAACCAAGCTAGTAGGCATCCACTGCTGGGCAGGAGCCTGTGGGTCTCGGGTATGCTGCAAGTGGCGTTAGGTGACCCTATCCATGGGTTTGTGACTAGCATTGTGACTGGTGGTGCACTGCATAGTGCGTAGGGCTGTTCCCTGTGTGTGTGTATGTCGTGTACGCCAACTGTGGTGTTGTTGCCGCCACTGACCAAGTGTATCCTTTGTCTCTTCCCCCCCTTTTCCTTTTGCCACCCGGTCTTTATGTGCATTAGCATCATCTGGCGGAGGAGCTGAGGCACCAGCGACGGAGGGAGCTGCATCTCACAGGGCCCAGAAGACCGAAACCACCGACGTAGAGGGCACCAGTGGGACGGAGGGCGAGGGGAGCACCAAGGACGAGACAGGAGGGGACAGTTCTGACATGGATTCCTCCTCCGATGGAAGCTCCCAGCTGGTGGCGGACACCTCTGTGCCCACCCCAGCAACAGGTACAGCCGCCACGCCCATACCAGCACTGCCCTCCCAGCAGCCCCTCAGCGTGTTTCCCATGCCCGCTCACCCAGGAAGGTGGGCATTTCCTTCACCCCAGGCACCTCAGGCCCTGCCCCAGTGAGCCCTACTGCCCTGAGTGAGGAGGCTATTGACCTCCAGCGATCCATCTCTGTTGAGCAGTCAACCATTGTGAATGCCATCCAGGGGCTGGCCGCCCAATTGCAACAGACAAATGCATTCCTGGGGGGCATTCACACTGGCATGGCGGCCCAACATAGATCAATCCAGGCTCTGGCCTCCTCTATGATGGCAGCCATTGTCTCCGTTTCTAGCCTTCCCCCCCCCCCTCCAACTTCCTCTACCCAATCCCATTCCACTCAACCCCAACCTACCCCAAGCACACAGGCAGACGAGCAGGCACCCAGGACAACACACAAGAGTGGAAAAGGCAAACACATCATCCCACAGGCACTCACACAAACACCATCCAGATGCAGACATACCAACATCCACTGCCTCCACTGTGGCCCCCTCCTCCTCATCCTCCCCCCTCCCTCCCAGTTGCGTCTACACCCATCTGCTTGCACTACATCTTCATCCACTACCCCCATCACCAGCACACCCCCCTCACTGGCAGTCACTACCCTCACTTCAATGCACACGTCCCCTGTGTCCTCTCCCTCTGTGTCTGTCACCCCCCCTCCCAAAGTACACAAACACAAGCACTCAGACACCCAACAGCCATCCACCTCACAACAGCATTCAGCTCATGTACCTGCACCCAAACACAGCAGACAGACTCTTCCTACAACCACTTTCTCTACCTCCACTCCCAAACCATCTCCCTCTTCCCACCCCAATGTCCCTAAGAAGCTTTTCCTCTCCACCTTTGACCCCTTCCCTAGTCCACCCCCCCCATCCCTCACGTCAGGCCAGGGGGGACAGAACCCCACCAAGCACCTCAGGGGCACAGTAGTGTCCACAGCTGCACCAGGTGGGAGAGGATCCCGGGCACCAGGCAACCACACCGATAGGGTGCCTGTACCAAGTGCTGCAAGAAAGGCCAAGGAGGCACCCCCAGCTGCTGCAAGGAAGGGCAAGGAGGAACCCCCAGCTGGTAAAAGGAAGGGCAAGGAGCAGTCCCCAGCTGCTGGCAGGAAGGGCAAGGGGCCTGCACCAGCAGGCAAAAAGGACAAGAGGCCTGGTGCTGGGACTCAGTCGGAGACCCCACCACCAAACACAGTGGTTCAGCTGTCCAAGGCTGCAGGGGATGGGTTGGAGCCTCCCCCCACCACTGCCAGCACCGCCACCAGCACCACTGCCAGCAGCCCCAGTGAGCAGCCGTCCGAGTACTCCTGCATCCATGGGCTATTGTGCGGCCTAGCCCCTGCAAATCCTGTGGGTCTGACACCCAGGTGAGAGACTGTAACCTTGTACTACCCAAAATCTGCCTCACAGGCACAATGCCCCCTCCAGAACCAGTGGAGAAGCCATCCACTCACCCCATTCCTCCCAGGATGAAGCTCAATGGGCACAATGCCCCCTCCAGAACCAGTGGAGAAGCTATCCACTCACCCCATCCTCCCCAGGATGAAGCTCACTGGGCACAATGCCCACTCCAGAAACAGTTGAGAAGCCTTCCACTATAGAGACTGTGGCCTTACACTCCCCAGGACCAAGCAGTGAGCAAATAACCCACTTGAGAGACTGTGGACTTGCACTCCCCAGGACAGAGTGATGGGCATGTTGACCCCTCCAGGACCAGTGGTGTTGTACCATCTTCCGGCTGAGGTGCCGCCCCATTCCCCGTCCCCCTGAGGTGCCTCTCTATGTTCGACCTGATGTCCCTGCAGTGTTCTCTCCGTGTTGTTGCAGGAGTGAGGTTGGGCCTTGGTCTTTGTTATGTGGCGCTGTGGCCCACGAACATTGAGGACTGGGCAGTGTCCCTTGCATTGTAAATATGTATATACTTTTTGACTTGGATGCACAAATTTCACCTGTATTTATCTGATTACAGCCTTTTCACACTATAGTAGTTGTCCTTGCTATTATTCCTGAGGGGTACGGGGTGTATATGTTATGTTAGTGCATCGGGTTGTGCGTGTGGTGTTGGGGGTGGAGGTGTTGCGTGTGTGTGTGTGTCACTCTCTCCCCCCCTCCCTCCTCTGTGTGCTAGGCGGCTGTACTCACAGTGGTCGTCTTCGCCGGCATTGGTGTTCATAATGGAGCAGAAGGTAGAAGAGCATGGGGAAGACATGCAACTCGGGCTCCATGGCGGCGTGGTTCTCCCTTGAGTGTTCAGAGGTGAGTTGTTTCCCTTCTGTGCAGTGTTTCCACCAGGCTTTTGATGTCATTGGTACCGCCCCGAAAGGGTGGCGGATAGGTGGGTCATATTACTGTGGGCGGTACACTGTCTTCCGCCTGGCTGTTGGCGGTTACTGCGTGGTGCCTGTTGATTTCGCCCTGGCGGTCGATGTGTTAAAGTGGCTGTCTGTCTGAGCGGTTTCCGCTGTGGTCATAACTTCATATTTATTACCGCCGGCCTGTTGGCGGTATTACTGCTGCTTTATCACCGACCGCCAGGGTTGTAATGAGGGCAAAAGTGTCATTAAATTCTCCCTTTTCCCTCATTTCCATTAATCCAATGGTCCTTTGTGACTTCACCAACACTTCACTTCGTCTTCCCAACTTCTTTCCTTCTCCTTCTAAAAAGGCTGAAGAGACATACATTCTGAATCACTTGAAGGTCAATCACTTCTACCTGAAAGTTATGAAGGTTATCAACTCATCAAACATGCTCTATTTGACTTACGAAGGTACCTAGGAAATAATTTACATCAATATTTATAGCCTACAATAATGATGTTTTGAATCCTGCAAACCTGTGTCACCACAGAATGGAATCCATGTTCATGCAGCGATAGTCAAGTAGGCTACTGCAGTTTTTCTCTGTTATTCTCTAAATCATGTGCAAAGCTGCCTGTAACTGGGCTGTTTATGTGATCTGACAAGAGCAGACCCCCCCCTACATTTTAGTAAGTAGGGAAGAAGTGGGACTAAACTGCCAAACGCGCTGTCTATTTATTTGGTACATCATCCTCTTGTATTACAGAGATTAGCACTAGGATCACAAACGTGGGGTTGGAACTGCAGAAATGTAGCGTAAATCTGGGGCTGAGCTCAGGTTAGAAAATACTGAAAGTACTTGGGGCCAGCTATACAAAATCTAGGGATTGCATTCCTACTGAATCGCAAATAGGAAATGGCACTTTCTAATGTAAGAAAACTTACAACTCTGAAACAGGGATTCCTGGTAGGTCGCAGTTTGTGATCCAATAGGAATCACAGCCATCACAGAGATGGCAGCCTGGTGGGGTCAGCAGATCACCATGGCTGTGACTGCTTTTGAAAAAAATTCAAACTTTTTCAAAAGGGAGCCATTTTCGTTAAAGGAAAATGGGATGTGTTTAAAAAAATAAAATAAAACTCTTAAACATGTTTATTTTACTATTCTTCAAAGTGAAGGGGTCCCATGGGGATGCCTTCCCATTTGCAAATGAGTTCCACCTCCCTCGAGTTGTCACTAAAACATTAATGCTTTGGGAAGGGAATTTGGTTGTAAAACATATTAATACATCCCATTCAGACGTATTTGAAAGGGATGCCGTAAACATGCCTCTTCCAAATACCAAGTCGGTAAGTATTCGCAATTCTAAAATGTGATATGGTGATGTGTTACCAAATCACAGTTTGGGATTTATACATACCAAAATGCTTTTTTTGTGTTGCAAATGTGCCAATTCTCAGAATTGGCCTATTTGCACCTGCAAAAAGTTTTGTACATCTGGCCCTTAATTTAGACAAAAGTGCTCGGTTTGTCTAATGGAGTGGCCTGGCATCCAAAGGGTCTCAATATAAGAGACAAAAAACTACATGTACAGCTTATATTAAGTGAAACAGACATATGAATAAGTGCACAACCCAGAAACGTTCACTATAGGGGACACTGAAGAAAATAAGCAATTCATCTTGCCTAAATATCTCAAGGAATTGTGTTAGAATTAGACTACAGATTGGTTTTGGTTTTACTTCCCGCAACAATGGGCAATATTTATTTGATTATCCAAATAATGCCTAATTTGGGAAGGACCTGAAACAATGTATGCAATCTTGCTACAGAGATACCACATTCATACTGGTCATTAATAACTAATATCTTGGGTTCAATGGGTGGCTTCATCACAGATTATCAACTAATTACCATTTTTTTAGTTGCCACAGTAATAACAATCACACCAAGAAAAACTTCTAAGCACCTGAAGAAGAAAGTTATTTAAGACTTTGCAAGAGTATACAAGAGACCTGAAAGATACCAAAAATCTTAATTTTCTTGATTTTTCATAAGACTGAACAGCCAAATCTACTATGGCACTCATGGAATGCTGGACTGAGCACTCAGCACCTTTCCTCCTCCAACCATTTGCTCCTCAGAAGATGACCTTCAGGCTTTCACAAAGTATGCTATCATGATGTCACACCACACATTTCAAATTCCAGAAACGATGTCCCTATCACTCCTATAATGGCTTATCAATCAAACCCACGCTGCTCCTGCGAAAGTACTCATACGATTCTTACTCAATCTGCAGTGACCTTTACATTCAAACCCCATTCGCAGACATTCAAAGTCTAACAGTGCCCCTCTCTACCTTCACCACCTTCATACAGTCCCTCTCTTTAATTTGCCTGATCGAGCATTTTCTTCTGCTCAAACATCCAATGACAGTAACCCTGGATAAGCCTGACCGAACTCTCTCAACACATCCAACAACCTCCAAAATGCACAGAAACTTTCTACTTGCAAACAAATGATAACTTCCAAACAATGGCAACAAAACTTACGTTGTCCCTGTAAACAACAGGCCCAATCTATGGGAAAAATAGCCAGGCCTGTGGTCTCAGAAATAGGTCCACTGCTTGACTCAGGCTGCATCTTGGCCCAGCTAACAAACTCAGTAGTAAAACACATCTTATTCTACCTCTGAAAAACCTACTGTCTTACGCACATGTTTCCTAAAAAGAACTGAAGATCAACGCTCTCCTCTCTTGAAGTTCGAGTATACTGCCCAATGCACATGCTTAAGTTGAGCATTTTATCCATCTTTCAGACCACATTCTAGGGGCCACTGGACAGATGGTGGTTGAGGTCTTCTGCCACTACTTCCTTGGGGCCCATTGTATTATGCTTTGCAAATGTGCTATGTACAAACCTTTCTGCACTTAACTCTCAGGGTAGCAAGGGTGTGCAGTCACAGGCTTCTCAAGGAGGTAGTGTCCGTAGCAGAAGCCCAGAACTCAACAGACAACCAAGAGACAGAATAGCTGAATAGAAAGTTCTTGCTTTTTACGTAAACCAAACTACTTTCAATCATGCTTTAGCAAAAGCATGGTGGTACCCCTGTGTAAGAAATGCCTCTTTTACATAATCACCCCAAAGTATTTGGACTGATGCTGCTGTTTTTTTGACTCTGAAGGTGCACTGAGTCCTGCCAAACAGGCCTTAGTGCCAATGATCAAAAAGAATATGTCTGATTGGTTCACCTACAAGTGGCATAAGTTAACTTACTTACCAGTCCCTAGTATATGGTACCATGGTACCCAGGATCTGTAAGTTAAAGTGTGTCTTATGGACCGCATTCCTTAATGTGCCACCACAAGAGTGACAAAGCATAACTCCCAGGCCGTCACTGCTGGCTGGCAAGGCAGTTTTCTGACTGAAATGTCACCATTTAACGCAAAGGCAAAGCCCAAACTTTATTTTTTTTAAATTTATAAGTCACCCCTAAGGAAGGCCTACTGGCCCATAAAGACAGGGTACTTTATATCAAAAAGTTGAACATGTGTTCTTCTTTAGCTTTGCAAGTCTGGACAGTACAAGCCCCACATTGTTATTTTTACTGGGGAAAGACTAATAGCCCTATAGGGGAGATCATGGTTACACAATGGCAATTCAACTTCTGAAAGGGACTACTAAATACGATACTCCAAGGTATCAAAATAATTGTTGCATTTAACCCAACCTGATGACCAAGTCGAATTAAATAGGACTTTTGCACAAATTGCAACTTTAGAAATGTATCAGTTTGTTGCCCAAAGTGTTCCAGTAACTATTTAATATTGCTGGCCACAAGACAGCCTTCTGCCCTCCTGGGTGGAGATGTGAACGACTCTCAGGAAGGAACACAAAGAGCCTGCTCTTAAAAGGTGTGACCTCTGCCTAGCAGGAAGGCGTGAGCATAAAAGACAAGCTTCAAAGGGAAAGCTACCTCTGAAGGGCAAATGGGGGATGCACGCAAAAGGGACTACTATTTTTGCACACATGCTGGCATCGGGGACAGACCAGGGACGCTGCTGACAAGCTGTTTTTTAACATGGGTGTGTGGCACCTAGGTAGCCACACTTCTGGGATGGGCTAGGAAGCTTAAAATGTCACAAAAAGGGTTCTCCCATAATGGGCGAGAGCAGAATGGAGCATCCTTGGCTAGCTTGATGTCAAACTTAACAGAAAATTGTCACTAGGTGGGAGGGGACCTGATAGCCGATTGGCTAATAGTCGCTACTTTCTATGAGGGCACAAGCTGAGCATAAAAGTAGCACCCCAGACACCCAGACCTCAGATCGCGTCTGTACTGGAGAGAGGACTGAAGAATGCATGCCCTGCTGTTCCCTGGACCCAGCACAGATGGCTGCACCATGGAATAGCCTGCACCTGCTGCTCCTTGGGCATGTAGAGTGAGGACTATGCCTGCAGTGCCCTGCATAAGACGTCGTCATCCCCAAGACCCAGACAGAAGTAGTGACGCCAAGAGTCCTGTTACAGCTACAGGTCCACAAAAGATGAAGGAGCCTGCCTTGGTGAGTTGGTAGCCAAGAATACTTGACTCCACCAAAGTGCATCCTGAGAGACAGAGTCCAGGCCCTCAAACGTTACACCTGAGTCTGCTGGACCCGGATGAGTTGTCGGAGTGCAGTTTGGTCACTCAGCAAAAAAGGTACTATGGGTTAAAGGGAACCACTGGTTTCACTGTAGTTGGAGTCAAGTGGGAATTGTTTTTTGGCTGGACACCTCCTGGACTTTGAGGGACATTGACCCCTGTGGTCAAAATCACCACACCGTGTTTGTGGACCTTGGGGTAGCCCCACGAAGATACCCGCCACGAGCTCAGCATCCTTGAGCATCTTCAGCATCCTTTATCATTTGTATTCCATTCAAGTTCACCCACAGCGGCTGGAACTGAACTGGGTGCTGCTCTAACTACGAGGTAACTGTCCAACTGGACTTGATTGGTCCCCGTGATTAGCTCCCTGTGGGAGTTGCTCACCCTAGAAGTGGCGTAGTAATTATAAGCAACTTTATAAAAGTTTGGAAACTTTCCTGCTATCGCTGTCCATAGCAATGAGTTATTGAGCTAAGCCGAAATCTGTGATTTATTTTTCCTAAAAAAAAATCCTATCTCCTGAACCCTTCTGTGGATTTTTGTAATTGAAGTGACCATTTAAATTTGAAAATAAAATCTATTTTTATACACTGGTGATGGATTATCAGACTTGATCCAGTACAATTTAGTGAGTTTATTGCACGGTGAGGTTGCACAACCACACCATATAATAAACTGCTTTCCTCACACGCTTGTTACGATCTCCAGTGAGAGCTAAACCTCAGCTTTTCAGTACAGTTTCCTGCCTGGGTGACACCATCAATTACAGTCCCCTGTATTTTGTGGCAGTCTTCAATTAATCATAGGTGCTGATGACTTTATACTGACTCCACAGGCACAGAAACGCAATTGGTTCACTTGATCTTAACCCTGTCATGGATATGAGCAAAAAAGTATCAAGAAATCACAGTTAAGTCTGTTGTGCATGTTATAGTCTCCGTGTGGAGAGTGGAGGCTTGAATCATCTGCTTGTTGGTTCTGCAGCGGTCATGGGGGAAAGACTGGGCAAAGCCTAGGTATCCTCAGAGTGTGGAGGTCTACTTGTTGAATTTGCTAGACAAATGCAGCACAGTGAGTCCTGTCATAGCAGTCACAGAGTTCTTGGCAGGCAGAATTCAGACAGGTCTTGCAAGAAAGCAGCTGCAGCCCCCACCGGGCCAACTGGTCGGCTATGATGCGTCACTGGAAGTTGCAACCTTCTCAGGCCAGCCCCCTGTACCTTGTCTGGGACACAATTTCTACCATCATCAGTGGCGCACAGTGGCTCTCAGACGGAACATAATGGTTTTTGAAAGTATGCTGTCTTTTGGGAGCAGTTCTCCTCAAAGAGAGAGACAGGGAGACTCATTCACAGCACGGGTTGCTTCTGGTTCACTCTCTGAAGTAGTTTACTTACTTTGGGTATTGTTTTTGCTGGAACAAGGTAGGCTTCTCTTCTTTAATATTTTAACCTCCTTTCATGGTCATACTCATTTCCTCTCAGCAGATAGGAAGACTTAAGAATTAGGAAGACCCAGAGCTCCATCATCAGAAAGTGCAGACTTCAGGTGATTTCCCCTCATCTCTGGGATAAAGGCTGTTATGCAGAAGACATCAGCCCTGATAACACAGGAGCTATTTGTGTGCTCTGCAGAGAACACCCTCCTTGGTTATAAATAACTAGGAACTGGAAAAAGCTGAGTAGTTCAGATCCCACTGTTATGAAAATACTCCTTCTAAACCAAGATGTGGGTCCACACTCTCATGCTTTAGAACTGGTTTGGATTTGGCCCTTCTCAAATGTGATTTCCAGGAAGCTTCCCAGACACAGTCTTTGTCACAAGGGATGATTCCCAAAGCAGGTAACAATCGGTCTGACTTCATGCAAGGACTACCCAAAACATAGGCACAATTAAGTGTGAGCTCCCAACACCGGGCTGCAATTACACTTCTTGAAGTGGTGATGAACAGACGAAAGGGCAGGCCTGCCTCACTTTAAAAAGCAGAAACAGCAGTCCAAATCCTCTAACAAATGGCGGTGCTCAAGAAGAAATAAAAAGCAGCCCCTTGCTAACACACTTCACAGAATTTCTAATGGGAGCCCTGGCTCCATCCTCCTCATTTCAGAGTCTAGATCTCCACTCTTCAGTCACATGAATGCAAGCAATATAGTTCCACTGTGTGGGGAAACTGACCTCATTCTTTATCCTGCGTCAAGCAAAATCATGGACATACACGATAGATCACACTAGTTTCAGAAACCACACACACACACACACACACAGTCCTACTACAATGGAGGTATCACACTCTTACTTTACTTACACATTCACTTGACTTACACATGTTATGTCAGCACAGGGTACTAGGTTTCACAAAACTGCAGAACTTCAAATGAGAGGGGCCAGTAGACCACATTTTTACTGACACATAGAAAAAAGGTCTGGTAACAATATAAATCACAAAGCACCTTACGCAATACATCCAGCGCATGCTAGGACTGCCCCTCCAGGTCACAGGACTGGTCCTCGACCTTGCAGTGTCATGGGCAGGACAAGGCCTCTGTGTACACACTAGATTAGCAGGAAATCAGGGCCAAATTAAAAGTCAGGATACCAGTTTCAAATACAGCCAACACTCAGGACAGGGTTACACAGATGTTCACCATGCACAAACCATTCCTGTCTGAACACCAACTTGTTTTGCTTTTCTTAATATTGATTCTTGGGTGAATACGTGAACTGATCAAAAATAATAAAGATTCATTTTCATATTAACAGAAGGCCTAGAACAATACAGTTGGGAGACACAGATAGCGGACAAGAATACATTACTTGTCTTCGACAATGCTTTTTCTGGTGGGTCCTCTACAGAACTGCAGACTCCTCACCTTAGAATATCTCCCAGGTGCTAGCCTGAATCTGAAGATTTTTTCATAGCAGTGCTCCTTTGCGTTGCTAGGTGACCTTGTGTGTCTCTGTGTTGGCTTGAAGCCACCCTGAAAGTGACAGATGGGAGCTGCATATAGGCAAAATCCCTGAGCACCGACTTCAGTTTCTTCTTTTTACCCATTTTTGCGACCTCACACGTGGAGCATAAACAATTGCTGGTAACTGTATCCTGAATATTATCCCAGTGCAATTTTAGATGTCAAAAAGAAGCAACTCCACTGAACAAAGAAGTGGAGGTGGGATAGGAATCTACGGTTACAGAGACATCCACTAGAAAGAGTGTTACTAAAGCTAAACAAAGCTAAGTAACATCATTTTGATAGATACTTCTCACTGCAGATTCTTCACCTTAAAAACCAAAGCAGTACCCCCCCCCCCCCAACCCTCCAAGGTGGAGGGTCAATTGGGTGAGTTCAGACCAAAAAGTCTTGCAGAACCGGGTTGGAAAAGTGTCCTTTCCACTGGACCTGGCTGGCAAGACTGCAGTGCTTCACAAACATATACACTGTTGCTTATGTCGCAGCCAGGCTAATGTCAAGGACATGCACCCGGCATGCCAACGCAGCATTAGAGGCCTTTGCCATGGCGAAATGGGCTATCACACCTTCCATCAGCTTTTTCTTGACCAGTGCACAGCAGATCTTAATGAAGAGTGCTATCCTCCTCAGCAAGGTCCTCTTTTGCACTGTCTTCCTTTTCCTCAATTCAGAGAAGCCTATAAAAACTGATCATCTTCCCGATGATTTTTGGTGCTGTCGATGTTAAAGCTCCAAACAATAGTCTCTCATTCTCTTTAGAGGGGTGAGGTGAAGCAAAGAATGCTGGGCTGCTGATGGATTGCCCAATCTGAAAAAGAGTCACAACATTTGGCAAAAAAGTAATGCTGGTCAACACCAGTTTGCTTGGAAAAAAGGTGGCGCAAGGCATTTGCACTGAGAGGGCCTGAAGCAACCTCACATGACGAGCCGAGCTGAAGTACTTTTGACGAGGAATACAGTTTTAAGAGCCAGTAGACTCAAAAAAGCTGTGCACTGGCTCGAAGGGTCTACACATGAGTAGTTAGGACCCCACTGAGATTCCACTGAGGCATCACAAAGAGTTTGGGGGGGAAACGTGTCAAACCTTTTATAAGCAGCACATGTGATTTAAAAAAAGGACGGCTGGTCCAGTAAACTCCAAAAATAATGACGGGGTCAACAAATAACCTTTAATTGTGCGACTTTATGTCTTGCTGGCCAGACATAATATAACATTAAGGCATCCAACAGTTTGGTTTATAACTGGGCCATATTGTGAACTGCCCACCAGGCCACAACTTTGTCCTAGCAGCTAGCATCAATGGACATTGCAGCAAGCATGACATTAACTATTTTTCACTGTCAGATCAAACGCAGTCAACTGCTGCTGCTCATCTCTATGTATGGATGTGTACATTGCGCAGGTTCGGGTGCAGAACCCTGCTTTGCTGCCTCGACAAATGATGATCCTGAAGGCACAGCCTCATCACCTGACAGATGCTCAATTCCAGATGTTACAGGTACCACACTATCCTGTCCCAATCTGAAACCACTAGGTTGAGCGGGCATCAAACTAGAGTGCGTCTCTGAGTGAGAGTCTTATGGAAACTCCAGCTCGCAAAAGTGTTGACACTTTACAATCTTGGTGGTGAAAAGATCCAGCCAGGGTCCTCCCCATTCTTGGAAGATGTCCTGTGGCACCTTGGGGTGTAATTGCCATTCGCGATCCACCTACCCAGGCTCGCTGGCTGAGCTTTTCCACACTGGAATTCAAAGATCTTGCCAGTTGGTTCATGATCAGAGAAAAGCCTTGATGCCTCTGCAAACTCCAAAATCGAAGAGTTTCCTGAGACAGGAAGTATGTCCCCCACACTGCACTGCTAATTACAGTGACACAAGGCGGTGGTGTTGTCTGTGAGGACCTGTACCAACCTCCCTTTGATGGACTAAAGGAAGGCTATTAATGGCAGGCAAGTGTCACACAACCCTGACAGACTGATGTGGAGTTGGCTTTCCACAGGAGATCTGAGTGCTCTGATCTCCACCTCTCCCAGATGATCTCCCCAACCCAGCAGCTTTCTTCACCACCATCTGCTCAAGCTGGGCTATGGAGAAGGGCATGCCAGTGGTCCAACTGTGGTTGAACAGCCAGCACTGCAGGTATTTTAAAGTCTCCTTGAAAACCTGGATGGAATACAACAGGTTCCCTTGGTGCTGGGACCACTAAAATTTCAGTTCCAACTGCAGAGTCTGCATATGCTGTCTGGAAGATTTGACGAGCAGGAGGCCAATAGACCAAGAACACTCAGCCACTCACATTGAGCTCTTCTGGCTGCTGCTGCCTCTGCCTTTGCCTGGGACGAACTAAGAGCCTCCCAACTATTAGTTCGAGGCCCTCCTCCACCCTCACAAGTAAGTATTTTCTCTCTGTCTTTCACTCTTGCTTTTTCTGCCTTTTTCACTTGTTTTTCCATCTCTCTTCCTTTCCTCTGCCCCCCCACCTCCTGTGCCACTCTGGCCCCGTTGGTCCGACCCCCCTCCCCGCAAAGCACCTTTCTCGCCCTCTCGCCTCACAGCTGAGTGCTCCACTGCCCCCTCCCCTTCTTAATCAGCTGGTCCACGCTCACCACAAAGGAAACAGTCAGCATCATGAACAGCACCCACTCCGGAGCCCCCACGGACTCCTGCCCACACCACATATACATCAGAGCAAGCACATCCATCGACCAGAGCCATGAAACACAATGAACTGCTCCATCAACACTGGCACCTTTCCCAGAGGACTGGAAACACACCAAAATATGTCCTCTCCTGAAGAAACCCTCAGCTGACCCATCAGAACTAAAGAATTTCTGGACATCAACGCACAACTACGGAATTTCAAGGCCAACAAATCCCTAGACAGCTCCCAGTCCGGTTTCCGCAGCAACCGCAGCATGGATACAGCCCTCCTGACAGCCACAGACTACATCCGATTACTCATAGACCGTGGCCACACCACAGCGCTCATACTCCTCGACCCCTGAGCAGCCTTCGACACATTCTCCCATAGCACTTTACGCACCATACTCCACGACATAGGAATCCGCGTAAGAGCCCTGGAATGGAGCCACTCCTTCCTTTCCGGGAGGACTGAGAGGGTTAGACTCCGGCCCTCCACATCCAGACCCACAGGCATCAACTGCGGAGTCCCCCAAGGATCCTCACTGAGTCTCACACTGGTCAACGTATACATGGCCCTTCTCATAGCCATCGTCAGAAGCCACTGTTTGAACATCATGTCATATGCCAATGACACACAACTCATTTCCTTCACCGAAGACCCGGACTCGGCCAAAAGGAACTTACACTTAGAAATGGAGGCCATCACCACCTGGATGGGAGAAAATTGCCTCAATCTCAACTCGGACAAGACTGAGCTCATCATCTTCGGAAACGCCACCTCAGCTTGGGACAAAACCTAGTGGCCCACATCCCTCAGCGCCCCCCGGCACCGACTGAGCATGCCCGCAACCTAGGCATCATCCTAGACTCCTCCCTATCCATGACCCACTAGGTAAACTCAGTCGCCTGCTCCTGCTGGCACACACTCCACAAACTTCAGAAGATCTACAGATGGATCCCAGCAGACTGCAGCAGGACAGTCAGCCACTCCTTAGTCACAAGCAAGCTCGCTCTGGCAACGTCCTCTACGACGGCAGCTCAACTAGAAACATCAAAAAACGATAACCCATCCAGAACGCCGCCGCCAGACTCATCCTGGACTTCCCACGCCGAGAACATATCTCTCAGCACCTGAGGACCATCCACTGGCTCCCGGACGAGAAACAAATCACCTTGAAGCTACTCACCCACACATGCAAGGCCATACACAATGCAGGACTAGCCTACCTGAACCACCGTGTCTCCTACCAGACCCCCGTCAGATCCCTCCGCTCTGCCCAGCTGGCCTTAGCCACCATCCCTCGCATTCGTAAAAACCACTGCCGGAGACAATCCTTCACCTACATCGCAGCAAAGAGCTGGAACAAACTCCCCACCCCACACCTCAGACAAAGCCCATCTCTCACCATCTTCGGGAAGAACCTCAAGACGTGGCTCTTCAGATGAGGCCCTCCCCTTCCCCCGAGCACCTTGAGACCCTCACGTGGTGAGTAGCTGCACTTTACAAAAACTGAGTGATTGATTGACTGATTGAAACTGAGGACTGGGACTGAAACATCAGGGTTATAACCCAAATGTCATGTTCTCGTTGTGTCAGATGGAAGGCCCTGAACTGCACAATATTCAAGACATCTCCAGTGAAAGTGAGCCACTGCAAAGGAGTCAGGTGTGACTTCAGTATCTTGATTGTGTCTGTCAGTAATGGATGGAAGGTTGCCATTGTCTGGAGGTAGTATACAACTGTGGCGAGCCTGACTTCAACAGCCAGTTGCAGAGGTAGGGAAAACTGGTATCCCCAACATCCCACGACGTGCCGCAACTACAGCCATCACTTACATAAACACCCAAGGAGCACTAAGGAGAGCTAAGGTGAGCACTGCCAAATGAAAATGCTCTTGATCCACCATGAATGAAAGAACAAGTTACTTGCCTTTGGTAACACCTTATCTGGTAGAGACTATCTAGCCGCAGATTCCTTACCTTAGAATTATCCCCAGGAGTCAAAATGGATCTGGAAATCTTTAGTGAGCACAGCTAGGGGGATGGGTGGATTGGTAAGGAATCTGTGGCTAGAAAGAGTCTCTACCAGATGAGAAGTTACCAAAGTTAATTAGCTTATTCATCGCAGCAGTCACAGTCTTCGCTCCAGTGGAATGAGCATGCAAACCCTCTGGGAGTTGTTTCTTGGCCAATGTATAGCAGATCTTAATGGAGAGCACAATCCCTAGGAAGATGGTCTGCATCTGCATGGCCTTTCCCTTCTTCGCTCCAACATATCGCAGAAAGAGTTGGTCGTACACTCAGAATTCTCTTGTGTGGTCCAGGTAAAATGACAACACTTTTTGGGAACAGAGGGTGAAGCCGCTGCTTTTAATTGGAGGGATGTGGAGGAGTATGAAAAGTAGGCAAAGTGATGGATTGGCCTAGATTAAAGGAAGTGACAACTTTCAGCAGAAAGGAGGCTCTACTGCACAGAACCAGCTTGTCTGAGCAGATGATCAGGTATGGAGGCCTGGATGGCAAAGCCTGAAGCTCACTGACTCTCTGGGCACAAGTTACTGCCACCAGATGGCCGCCTTGATGGTAAGAATCCTCAGGGGATGATTAATAGCCCCAAAGCCTAAAAGGGATCACACATCAGAAAAGTCAGGACAAGATTAAGGTCTCACTGAGGAATGATGAAGGGCAAAAGTGGTAACATGTTGGAACCCTCTCAAGAATCTATTTAGAACAGGGGATTTGAACAGGAATGGCTGACCTGGCAACCGCAGAAAAGCTGGAAAGGCAGAAATATAGCCATTTAGGGTGCCCAGAGCAGAGCGCTCCTGTACGAGAGGATAAAGAGAAGCATCTGAGAGAGGGGAGTAGAGAGAGGGTCAACCTGTACAGCTACAGGGTCTGCTGGCTGCCAAGATAACATTGCAGACTTCGGGCGGAAGGTCGAAAGCTGTCAACTGTTGCTGTTCAATCTCCATGCATGCAGGCGGAGCGTTGACAGGTTCGGGTGGAGAACCCTTTCCTGCTGCCTTGACAGAAGATCCTCCCAAAAAGGCAGACTGATCGGAGGACCAATGTCATGCTCAACAGCTCGGGATACCAAACTCTCTGAGCCCAGTCTCGACCCACAAGAATGACTTGGACCCAGTTGTTCCTGATCTTCTTGAAAAGATCTGAGCAGAAGCGGTATGGGCGGAAAGGCGTACACAAGGTCGGAGTTCCATCGGAGATAAAAAGCATCTCTGAGAGACAACCGCCATGGAAACTCCAGTGCGCTAAACTGTTAACATTGCCTGTTCTTGGCAAGCAGATCTTACCAAGGATCTCCCCACTACTGAAAGAGACCTTGCACCACCTCCGAATGGAGATGCCATTCGTAATCTGCTAGCATCTTCAGCTGAGTTAATCCGCCCTGGAATTCAGAGAGCCCGTCAGGTGTTGAACCACCAGGGTAAAGACCTGATGTTCTAGCCATGTCCAGTGATGCAGGGCGTCTTGACATAAGGGCCATGACCACACCCCACCCTGTTTGTTGTTTATGGAGGGTAGAAAGGCTTTCAAAGCCAGCCGCACTGCCTGGAGCTCAGGTAGGGGTGCTGGTAAGGCCAAAGGCTAGCATGGTGAACTGAAAGTGCTCGTGGCTAGGGGTGGGGTAGCTCTCTCCGGATCTGCATTGACAGGCATAGAAAGAAAAGAACTGACCTCAGTGCGCCCCAGCACCTATGAAGGTACCGTGCACGTAACTGACGTCACAGACAACACCACATGGAGTTGAATATCACCTACCTGTGCATAGTGATACTACCCAAGAAAAATCTACAGATCCAGTATAACCCAGCAGGATAATTCTAAGGTAAAGAATATGCAGCTAGAAGTCTCTATTAGATGATAACGGTTAGGTGCATGTACATGAATCTGCGCATCCTGCAAGTCTAATAACACCATCCAGTCACCTAGGTCCAGAGCAGACAAGATCTGCGCCAGCATGAGTATTTGAAATTTTTCCTTCTGTAAGAATATATTCTGTTGTCAAAGGTCCAGGTATAGGCCTGAAGCCCTCATCCTTTTTCAGGATGAGGAAACAGCAAGAGTAACAACCACTGCCTCTTTTAGGATGTGGCATCCTCTTTAAGGAACAATGGGGAAGGACAATAGGAGCTTCAACTTTAATAGGATGGACAGTTTCTTTTCTGTATTTCGCTTTGGTGTGGGAGGGATCGTGGGTTGGGAGGTAAAAAAACAGGCAAGGCAAAGCAGTTCTGAACAATCTTTAAGACTCATACGTCAAACCTACCTTAGGAGAAAAGTTGAATCCTCGCCTCCGCCCCCCCACTGGTTGGCCATTGGCCACTAACTGCAAGTGAAAGCTGTTTGTTGGTTGTTGTAGGAGGTGGACAACTAATGTTCTTGTTGGCCCGCACGCTGCCAGCCAGATCAGTGTCCATGATCTAAAAAATGACAAGGTTGTTTGCTGCACCACTAGCTGGTAAGGTTGTCTCAGTCTATACGCTAGCCCTCTGAAATAGCCTCTGTACTTCGATAACTGATGGAGAAGCTGTCTGGCAGGTGTCAACAGCTCCAACGAACGCACTGTAGTTCTGCTATTGTTAAAGTTTTTCAAAGCAGAGTGTGCCTTCTCTACAAAGAGGTGAGACTCAAAGGGCATGTGCATTAGGAGGTGGGTATGATGCCAGAGAACTCAGTCAACCTGATCCAGGCTTGTCTACAAAGGGTAACACTGGTATCAACTGCTCTGCTCAGGCAATGCTTGGAATGCAGACCTGAGCGGATAACATACTTGGATGCGTCCTGTCCATCATGTGCTGTCTAGGCAAAAGAGGCCCTACGATCTTCTGGTCATGGACTAAAGGGCATGTGTGTTTCCACCCAGCAAGCAGGATGTTCACCGATCTTGGAAGATGACATATGTTTGCCAAAAGCAACAATTCTCTTGGATTTCCTTTTGTGGCTATTTGTTGGAAAGAGTTTGGATTCCCTTTACTGGTTGAAGCCTTCATAATAAGGCTCTCTGGGGTGGGTGGGTGGTTGGTGAGCAATCCTGGGTCACTGGGATCCAGTCTATGACACCTGACCATGTGTCTATTCATAGGCAGGCAAAAATAAGGTTTTGCGGAAGCTGCCTTTATAGTATCTGTGTTGGCATCATTAAATGGTAGTGGTGCAGATGTGCTGGCCAGGATGCAGAATTTCATGAAATTGCATTTTAGTCTTAGTGGAAAGCAGCTGTAAATCTAGTACCTCAGCTGCCTTCCAAACGACTACTATAAATGAGGCACTCTCTTCCATTGGTGGTATATGTGGTAAGTCTAACTCTGTCTCATGACAGGTATCAAGCACACTGGTGTTCAGTAAATCTCAGCATAAGGCATCATCAGTATAATGATGGGGAGATGAGCCATCCCTTTCACCATCACCATCACCATTCTATGGAACAGGATCAGCATCAGAACCAAAAAGATAATGGAGCCTCTGCGAGGTGTCAGAGGCGATGGGTTAGAGTCAGACTGGATGATGATTGGTCGTGCTTTCCTAATTTTATAACAGGATATTAGTCTAGCTCACACCAATATCAGTTCAGGATCCGACACAGGCATTGGATCATCCTCAGGCAGCAGTGGAATCATCACTGTTGGCGGAAACCGGCATGGATCATTAGACTGGAGTGGACGTCTGTACCACAGACAGTATGGGTCAGGAAAAGGATTTCAGAGGACAGATGGCACATGGGTGGGACCTGGCACCAGTAACTTGACGGGAGGCCCCTCTTGTACCGTGGGGCTAACGCCATGCCAGAAGGAGCCTGAACAATTGCAGCATGGATTCATTAAAGGCATCAGCCTGGTAAAAATGGGATGACTAGGGAACAATCAAGAAATCAGTTAAATGGCCAGAGATCTCACAGGAGTAAAACCTACGTCATTATGCCCTCACGCCTTCTCTTTGGCGTCAGAGTGGAGGGAGACGGTCAAGCCCCACTTCAGCAACAAAGTTGAAGAGTCACAGGAGTAGCCCTTAGCCAAGAAGGGAATTCAGGCCAGAGACTTGGATCAGGAGTAGGAACAATGTCAAGGCCGTAACTAATTCTGGCTGTTTGCAACATACAACTGTGCCACCTGGTCTTGTATTGCCTTCAACTTAAAGTCTCTTACCAAGCCCAGACACCAAATGCACACCTCGTGCAGGTTCATGACCAACATCTGCTTCCTGCAGTCACGGAACAACATATAACCTGTCCCTTTCAATTAGGACATTGTACTCTAGTAACCTGAGAAAGTGTTTTGAAACTGTAGAAACTCATCAAATTTGTAAGCAGAGCTTCGGATCCACATCAGAAGGTACAGATAGAAAAGAAGGGACACCAGCGTTCAGGGATGACACTTGTATTGTATTGTATTGTAATAGTATTTATATAGCGCTTACTACCCCCTTGACGAGGCGTCAAAGTGCTTTTTGGAGATGCAGCTCAAATGTCACTTCTGGGGGACGTGGAGCTAATGTGCAACTGCATTGCGCCACCTACCAGGCACACAGGAGCACTGTTATGAAAAAAATCTCCAGATCCAGTCCGGTGCCAGGGGGATATTCTAAGGTGATGACACTGCAGTTGAAAGTATCCATCAGAATGGAAAAACTGTAAGACTAAAAACCTGCTCTTGAGAGGGCACAAGAAAAAAAAGAGGTCTTCAAATTACATTTCCTGTGAGTTAACAGGGATGTTCTAAGTTGGCTAAAGAGCTAGCAGAAATAGATAAAATCAAATACATGGAAACATTTGGGACTTTTGATAATAATGTTTATGTATCAATACAAAAAATCTAAATTAAAATTAAGTGATTTCAGGGGAAAAAAAACATGTACTTGGAAAACTTGCTAATGCCATTTTAAGATTTACTGCATAAAATGTTAATAGAAAACCATTTGCCAAAGTAGTAATTTCACACAAAGCTATTATTTACCATTGGTTATATGTTTTACAAACTGTTTTTAAAGAAATTACCAGAGTTAAAACATAAAAAGATTACCTATACAATGCCAGTGGTATGTTAAACTCAGCATCTGGTAAAGCTGTTCCTTCGAGTTTTCCATCTTTGTAAATCCCAAACTCAATAGAAAAATGATTCCTAATCTGTAGTGATGAAACCAAAGCCTGTCAGTGCACAGCATACTACACTTTAAGAGAATATTTTAAGTCTGCTCATATACTCACGCATACAAACATTGTATATTTCAAACAACACGCCACAAAATAAGGAACCCTTCTTAAAATCAGCTCAAATTTGTGTATCATGAGCTATTTCACTTTTACCTGCATAGGGGAACGTATCGTTATGATTTTACTACCATCCACGGTTTCAATTTGACAGATAATGGACCGATCGACTCCGGAGTCATTGTGTCTGACATGATAGATGCGCCTACCAACCTTCGTTAAAGGAATCTTTTCAGCAGCCGAATGGTTCAAAGGAGCTAAAAATAAAATATATATATATATATTTACAAACAATAGTAAACCACAAATATTGTGCTACAATGATTTGTAAAAGACAAGTAGCATTACAGGAACTCTGCATCAAGAGGACACTTTTTTTGATACCTTTATTTTTAATCTTCAAATAACATTCAGCAGTCAATGAGCTGTCATACACAGTACGGTTAATCTCACGAGGAGAAAAGGCTGTCATTTGAAAGATCATATACTTTTATGGTTCTGTAGGAAGCTGGCCTGGTGTGTGGTGGGTACCTGAGCTCCTTATACCAGGTATCCCCTCTTTGTGTAGTGTAGGCAGTGCTAGAAGTCAGGCTCTCTAGAGGTAGCTGTGGATGAGCAGCCAAGGCTTATCTAGGAGACATGCAAAGCTCGTGCAATACCACTGTAGTCACACAGTACTTACACACAAAAGAAAACCCTCAGTTGTACAAACAAAAAAGTACTTTATTTTTGGAAAACAATATCACAAAATACTAAAAGGGCAAATCTCCAATAGGAGGTAAGTAACAAACTAGATATGTACACTGGTAATCAGAAATAGGCATAACAAGCAATAGAAAACAGTGCAAATGCAAAGAGACAATAGTGACCCTAGGGGGAACCCAAACCATATATTTAAAAAATGGAATGTGAACACAGGAACCCCACCTAGGTAAGTGGAATGTGTAGACGGAAGCTGGGGGTTCTAGGAAAGCCCAAAGGTAGCTACCACAGTGCCCCCTAGCGACCAAGAAGAAAGCAGTAAGTTAATGGATTTTCCCTAAACCACCCAAAAGGAAGGAAAAGAAGAAAATGCAACACACAGAAAAGACTGCAAGAAACCAGTGGTGGACTCCTTAAGAAGACCTTTGGAAGAAGGGAGACCAAGTACGGAAGTCACAGAAGAGTCCAGGGGGAGCAGGAGCTGACATCCCACGCCGGATGGATGACTGCAGTCGGTCAGTGGTGGGAAA
Source organism: Pleurodeles waltl (assembly GCF_031143425.1). Lineage (NCBI taxonomy): Eukaryota > Metazoa > Chordata > Amphibia > Caudata > Salamandridae > Pleurodeles > Pleurodeles waltl. The sequence continues at coordinate 898,970,734 of NC_090436.1, forward strand.
AGCCATCACAAGCCTTAGTAAAGGCAAAGGTTGCGGTGAAGCACAAAGTGGAGCTGCGGGAACCAACAAGGTCCAGGAGGACTCAACCCACAAGGGAGTCCTAGGGGGACCCTCAGCAAGACAGAGTCCAAAGAAGAAGAGGCAGCGCTCACAGAAGACCCACTGGACGAGGAAGTAGGAGACGCAGAGGAGCCCTTGCAGCACAATTGGAGAAAGGTCCCACGCCACAGGAGAAGCACGCAGACGGCTGTGTTTCGCAGGAAGGAGTCCTGGGGGCTGGGGTTACATGGAGCCTGAAGATCCCTTGGAGGAGATGCAAACAAGCCTTGGTAGCTGCAAGAGATGCGGTGCATGAGGGTACTGTGCTGCGTCACAAGGCAAGGGCTTACCTTCACCAAAGTTGGACAGCTAGCAGAGAGCACCAAGAGGACTACTCAGGACCACCACCCATTATGCAGAATCCACGCAGCAGAGGAGATCCATGCAGCGGGTTGCCATTGCAGTTGGTGCCTGCGGATGCAGGGGAGTGATTCCTTCATTCCAAGGGAGATTCCTTCCTTCTCATGCAGGAAGACTCGCTGCCCTCAGAGGGTGCACAGCCACGGGGAAATGTTGCAGAAGCTGAAAGAAGCCCTGGAAACAATGTTGCAAGCAGAGTCTTCGTCGTGGATGCAGATTGTTGGTTCCCGGAGGGTCCAGTTGTGGTTCCAATGGCTAGAAGTCAAAATAGAGGTTGCAGAGGAGTCCTGCTGGAATCTTGCAAGCCAAATCTGAGGACCCACCCAAGAGAGAGACCCTAAATATAGCCCTCAAAGGGGGATTTGTCACCTAGCCAGGAGGAGGCTCTGATGTCACCTGGCCACTCCGATGCTCCCAGAGGCCTCTGCCCACCATGGTTTCAAGATGGCAGAACCAGGGACCCTCTGGAGGAGCTCTGGGCACTATCCCTGGGATGGTGATGGACAGGGGAGTAGTCATTTCCCTTTCCATTGTTCAGTTTGGCGCAAGGACTCGGGGGTCCCTGAACCAGTGCAGACTGGTTTATGCATGGAGGGCACCAGATGTGCCCTTCAAAGCATACCAGGGCATGGGGAGGCTACCCCTCACAAGCCTTGTAACACCTATTTCCAAAGGGAGAAAGTGTTACCCCCATCTCCCAAAGGAAATCCTTTGTCCTGCCTTCCTGGGCTTGAGCTGATCAAGCAGCAGGAGGGCAGAAGGCTGGTAGGAGCAATGCTCAGGATCCTCTAAATCCTCTAAGGATCCCCCAGAGTGCGTGGAACGATACTTCCAACACTGGCGACAGTACTGTATTGGGGTAGGACTCCGGCATGTTTGATACTAAACATGCCTAGGTTCGGAGTTACCATTATGTAGCTGGACATAGGTAGTGACCTGTGTCCAGTACACATGTAAAATGGCATCCCCACACTCACTAAGTCCATGAAAATTGAGTTGGAGTTCGTAGGGGTACCTCTGCTCATGCAGGGAGACCAACACACACAGGTACTTGTATCCTGCCCTATGGGCTAGGAGAGCATTCCATAGGGATGACTTACATGCACCCTTTTACGCAGGCTGGAATGGCAGGCCTACAGGTACACTTTGCATGGGCCCCCCATGGGTGGCATAATACATTCTGTAGCTCATGGGGATCCCCTGGTACCCTAGTGCCCTGGTTACCATATACTAGAGACTTACATGGGTGCACCAGTATGCCAAATGTGGCGTCTTTGTGGTTCAAGTAACCAAGTGTAAGGAAATGCCTCCTTGGCATGGTTACCCCCTGACATTTTCCCTTTTGCTGATGCCAGTTATGATTGAAAGTGTGCTGGGACCCTGCTGAGCAGGGCCCAGCACCATCTTTCCCTAAACTGTACATTTGCTTCCACAATTGGCACAGCCCTGGCACTCAGATAAGTCCCTTGTAAATGGTACCCCTGGTACCAAGGGCCCTGTGGCCAGAGAAGGTCTCTACGGGCTGCAGCATTTCTTATGTCACCCTGGGGACCCCTCACTCAGCACATGCACACTGCCTCACAGCTTGTATGTGCTGGTGGGGAGAAAAAGACTAAGTTGACATGGCACTCCCATCAGAGTGCCATGCCAACCTCATACTGCCAGTGGCATAGGTACGTCACCCCTCTAGCAGGCCTTACAGCTTAAGGCAGGGTGCACTATACCACAGGTGAGGGCATATGTGCATGAGCACTATGCACCTACAGTGTCTAAGCAAAACCTTAGACATTGTATGTGCAGGGTACCCATAAAGAGTATATGGTCTGGGAGTTTGTCAAATACCACAAGTTCAAGATTTGAAGTAAAAACATAAAATACAAGATACTCCACACAGGTAAGTTAGGAACTTGTCCTCATTTATTGCCTGTGTGTGTACAACAAATGCTTAACACTACCCTCTGATAAGCCTACATGCTCGACCACACTACCACAAAATAGAGCATTAGAATTATCTAATTTTGCCACTATCTTACCTCTAAGGGGAAACCTTGGACTCTGTTCACACTATTTCTTACTTTGAAATAGTATATACAGAGCTAACTTCCTACAACTTGGCATCAGCAAAAGGCAAAAAGTCAGGGGGTAAACAACCCATGGAGGCATTTCCTTACACTGTCCAAACAATGAAAACGCCGCGCTGCCAACGGATACAAAGAGTTCTTAACAGGTATAAACACCGGGGCAAGAACACCATCTTTGCCAATGCTGCCCGAGCCATCACTGAGAGAGGCAACCTATTCCAAAAGGATACAGAGCGTTCCAGGCTTGTCACTACTCGCTCAACACTATGTTTATCACACGCAGCCACAGAATCAGAAACCCATATACGGAAGTACCTGAAACTCTCAACCTCCCACCAAAGCCCCGCCTCAGGAAGCTCCGCCTGTGGAACCCCAATGAGGGACCCCAAAGGGAACAGGAGCAACTTCTTCATGTTGATCCTAAGACCAGAGACAGCCCCAAAGGCATTCAGCCTCTGCAGCAGCATTGGCACTGAGACACGGGGATCCTGTACATAAACCAATGCATCAACGGCATACATGGAAATTACATGTGTAGACCATCCCACCGGAATTCCCCACTGTACCAATTCCTCACAAAGCCAGATCGCTAGAGGCTCCACCGCTAGAGCAAACAGAAGAGGCGAGAGCAGGCATCCCTGACGTGTACCCCTGCCTATCTCGTGGGTATTCAATGGCTCTCCCCCACTCGTACTTGTGAAGTTGGAGCAGTGTACGGTAGCCGAACCCAAGCACAAAAATCGGGGCCAAACCCCATGTCCTGAAAGACCTCCAAAAGATATTTCCACTCAACTGTGTCAAAAGCTTTTTCCAAGTCAAGAGACACCAGCGCCAATTCTGTCTCCACACCTTTAGTCTCGTGCAAAATATGTGCCAATCGACGCAGATTATAGGATGTACTATGACCAGGGATAACCCCACATTGGTCCTTGTGCACCAAACCCTGAATCACAATATGAAGCTGGGTGGCTAAAATCTTGCAAAGTATCTTGACATCGCTATTTAGCATGGTAAGCGGGCGATACGAGGAGGGGATCCCTGGATCCTCCCCCGGCTTGAGCATCAAACACACTATACCCTGGTGCATGGTGTCTGAGGAAGCGCAAGTGTGTGGTATGTTGCCAAAGACCTCCAGGAGCTTCTCCCGTAATGATAAGGAAAACGCTTGATATAACTCAACAGGAAAACCATCACTACCGGGAGAGTTGGATTTTGCCATTGCAGCCACTGCTTCACCCACCTCTTCTACAGTGATCGGAATCTCAAGAGCATCCCTACTCTTTGGACCCAAGCGCAGAAACCGTATCGCTGCAGAAACCCCCCCACGCCATCTTCAGCTAGCACCAGCCCTCAATACCCTATGGAGGTGCACATCTAATTCTCGTAGGATGTACGTGCGCCCCATAAGCATTTCACCCTCAGCATTCCTAATATGCAGAATAGGAGGGGCCTCCACCTCCGGTTTCAGAATCCACGCTAAAAGCTTGCCAGATTTATCTCCCTCTCGATGCAATCGCTGCCTATACCCTTTGAGTGTTGTCCTGCTTAATGTATCCCAACAAGTATTACCCTCCTTTTATAACCTAAGCTCCTCCTGCCCAGCCATGCTCGCTTCCAGCGACTGCTGCTGCATTTCCCCAAGTTTCACCTCTGGGTCCGTAAGATCCCGCTCCAATTGTCTGCGCACCTGCATACCATACCTATGCACTCTCCCCTTCTGACTGCCTTCATAGCCTCCCATTCCAGGCCCCGAGGTCGATTTCCAATTCAATTCCATATATTGTTTCATAGCTTCACCAACCCTCTCCCGACACCCCACATCAGTAAGTAAATCTGCAGGCATACGCCAGTCTTGCGCTGTGCAGGTGGCCGCCGCTCCCCATTGTAGCTGTAACCGCACTGGCGCATGATCAGACAACAACCTACCCGTATGCGTGACATCCAGCACGTGTGAGCCACTAAGACCACCCAGAGGAAACCAGTCCAGTCGGATGTGAGTATTATGTGTTTTGGAGTGACAAGTGTATTCCCTGCCCTCAGGGTGCAGTTCCCTCCAATATCCCATAGTCCCAGGTGTGTCATCACTTCCCTGAGATATTTCACCATCAGGGGTTTAGTTCCCAGCTTCGGCAGAAGGCGATCCAGATCCCCGTCCAACACGCAATTGTAATCCCCTGCCCAGACCAAAGGACTATCCACACTTTCCCCCAAAATCTCTGGTATTCTGGCGTAGAAGGAGTGATCATTCGTGTTAGGGGAATAGGTATTGATGATAACAATGGGTAACCCATCTAACAGGCCCTCCACCAAAACATAGCGGACCTCAACCTTGACCTCACTGTATGCATGAGTGAAGGGAACCCCGAGAGCCACCCACACAGACACCCCGTCCATAGGAAGAGAAGGAGGATGAAAACATTGGTCCCTGCCATTTTTTAGCCAGTTTGTGCGCTTCCCCAACAGTCGTGTGTTTCCTGGAGACAGGCAATATGAACCTTATGCCTCCTTAAAAATGAGTGCACCCTATAGAGTTTTGTATAGCTCTTCAAGCCCCTGACATTCCATGTCAGCATGTTAATAGGACGACCCATGGTGATACATTGTTGTCTCACCACCCCGATGGACACTTCCCCATGTGTGCCACCCCTGCAATAAGACAAGAAAAAGACATATCGCACATCTCGCCCTGATAAAGGAACTTCAAACATTGACGTACTCGACCCATCAAACCCACCACACCCACCACTCCGGAAATACAGTAAAACAACCAGACCAGACCATACTGTAAGTCCATTTCGTGAATGCTGCCAGGACCACAGCCTAAACCCCAACTGACTGTGTCAAAAGGCCTACCCCAGTTGTGCAGTGAACCTCCCCCGGCATCAATCTACAAATGTAGCTATTACCACCCCAACATGAGTTCCCTAAGTGTTAGTGATAGATATCTTACAGTTCTCGTATACTGCCTTATCTGACTCACGAGCGGCACAGAACACAGTCCCGATCCTGATAGTTCAGCAAGCGGGCAATAATAGCCCTAGGCGGTGCGCCCGGGCAAAGGAGGCACAACAAGGGCTCTATGCCGGCACTCCACCTCAAAAACCCTAGATAGCCCAGTTAGCTGCAGCACTTCTCTGATCCAGTTCTCAAAAAAGGATTCCGCGGCAGACCCCTCTGCGCGCTCCGGGAGGCCCAGCAACCTGACATTGTTCGACTGGGACCTACCCTCCGCATCTTCCAACCTCGCCTCCAACCGTGGAGGTGGCCTGCACCATGTTTCTGCAGTGCCCCCACCTCTGTTTGTAGCTCCACAATAGAGCCCTCCGCCACCTTAACCTTGTTGGACTCCTTCGGGAGGTCCGCCGGTAGCAGATTGACCTCCAACGCCACAGTCTCTATCTTACCCTCTAGGGCCACCCTAGAGCCCTGGATGGCAGCAAGGAGCTCAGCGAGTTAAGGCTCCTCGGGATTCAGTGGCTCCCTCATATCGTCTCCACTCACCTCCGATCTGGCCGCGCGCTGCGGGAGAGACACTGGGGTAGTATACTCTTCCATGGTGTTTCCCTGTGATGCATCTGTCCGCTTGTGGCACCCCATTTCGCCCCTCACCCTGACCCGGGCTAGGATTCAGACCCAAATGTAGCAGATAACCACCAATAAGGTTTCGAACACGAAGTGCCACAGAGATCGTGTATGCTGTTCTCTGCACCTTTAGGCACCACTATCTCACCAGGCGACCAGATCCTGGGCCCGAGACGTCTCCAGGAGCAGAGGATCACCCACGAGGCAGTCGCAGATAAGGGCCAAACAAGATCAAAAATGAAGAGAGGCAGTGAGAGAGAAATAAATTGGGGAGAAAAAGTTATTTGGGGGTCCAGAGGCCACTGTCGCACCCCCCCGCTCTGGTGCGCACCAACCACTCAGCGTTGGCCCCAGTGTAGTCCTCCGGGTGCTGGCCAGTCACCCCGGCTCCCCCACAGGATGCCGCTGCTCACCTCCGGTTCCAGGTGACTGACCCCTCAGGCCAGAGGCCACACAGTCCACAGGTCCTCCGGGTGCAGCAATGCGGGAGGAGCAGCCCGTCTTCCCAAGCTGCAACCAGCAGCAGATCCAGCAGTCGATCTGCGCAATCCAGGAGGAGGAGGCTTCACTCACCGCCTTCACGCCTGCCAGGCCTCGCGTAGTCCTCCAGGGCCCCAGCAGATCCAGCCGCTCATCTGCAAGCCCCAAAACAACCTTCCTGCAAGTCGGGGGCCACCTCCCAACGTGGGCCTCCTCAAACTAGTTGTGCCGCCAGGCGGCAGCCCACCACTCAAATCAAGCTCCGCAGGCCCGCCGCCATCTCCCGTGTGGCCTGGCAGAGGTGCGCAAACACCGCCGCAGCACCAGCTCCACGGGCTCCCAAAACGGGGTCCAACCACGCCGAACCCTCCAGGTGATCTCCCACGGCAGGAGGGAGGTCCTTACGGTCTCAGGTAACCTAGGATCCCTGAAGGAACATGTGCTTTTGATTTTTAGGAACTAGACAGCATTTATTTTTCATTTAATCTTTAAAAATTCATGTCTCTGGTTCCCTACTTTGGATTTTTGTCATTTTGGTGTCATTTTAAAGGTAAAAATATTTCCTATTTTAAGTCAAGCATAAGCATTCGACCTCGTGAATACTTTTAGTATACTTCTTATGGCTTAAAGCAATTTAAGTTGTTGCTTGTAGTGTCCTTTAAAAATTCTTGCTCACTAGTGGTCAGTTCTGCCTTTTTCTGCCTTCTCTCCCTCCTTTTTCTGTTTCAGAGCAGTGTCCAACTACTGCATTTTTTCACTTTGATTTCTTTATCTGTTGCAGACTAATTTTGCTATTTCTTTGGTGCTCCCCTTTCACTGTGGGTGTTTTAGGCTGTTAGCTGCATGTGTTTTATTGCAGCATTCCGTTCCTCCCATCTTCTCCAATGTTGCTGACATTTGTTTTTGGCTTTATTCCAGTGCTGTCCTAGTTTACCTCTAGCTCCTAAAATAAGCTTATTTTACAAAAGAAACACCCAGTCATTTAGGTCACTGCTCACGAAAGCCACAATATGCACTTTCTGGTAGAATGTAGCTAAACCTAGAAGCAATGATGTGAAACTTGCTTAGCCTCACATTGCATCTCGAGTCTCTTTCTCCAGGGCCCCTCCTTGCCACGACTCATAACATCGCACAGAGGGCATTGCTTATCTCCTTTATTGGGGCCATAAATCTTCTTAGGCTTCTCTTCTCATTGAAATGTGAGGCAAGAATGCTTGCAAGACTATTCATTCTGTTAAAATAAAAAAAATGCTGTTCAGACGTTTACAGAACGCAAGGCAGTGCAGTCATCTCGAGGGCTGGTGATTTCTGATGCTCTATTGGCCTTTTACAGCACTGTTTGCTGCAAATATAGTAAAACACTACATACATTTAATATGGCTGATTCTGCATCAGTGCGTTCCAAATTATATTTATAGAGCCTTGTTGCTAGCTGGCACTCTACGCACATGTTGATTTTTTATTCCTAAGCCCAGATTGTTTCAGTATTAAACACACACTTGCACCTATAGCATTGTTTTTACATGGGATTTATATGAGTTATGTGCTATATAAAGTTTATGTGCCTTATTGGCCATTCACTAATAGCTAATTCTTATATATAACTTGCAGAAGTACCATCCCCACTTACATTTCACTAATTTTGACTTGCTTTACTGGCCCTTGTCAAAAGCAACACCACATATTTCCACACCACTCAGCATAATTCCAGTCCATACAATTCCACACCACATAATTCCACACCAAACCACATAATTCCACTCCATGACACACAAATCCACTACATACCACATACATCCAATACACACCACAACATTCCACATCATGCTATATAATTCAATGAATTCAATGTCACACCACATAAATCCCCTTCACAGTACATACCATTCCAAATAATTCTACTCCATGAAAGGCAATCCCACTCAACATAATTCCACTACACACAATACCACATAATTCCGATCCACATAATTCCAATACACATAGCTCCAGTCAACACCACACAATTCAAAGCCAAACAATTCCATGTCACACAAATCCACTCTAACCCACATAATTCCACTTCACACCACAATTGCAATCCACACAATATGATTCAATATCATTACACATAGTTCCAATCCAAGCTACTCCACATAAATGCATACCATACAACATAACTCTGGCGCTATTAAATGTCAACGCTCCGAATAGCAAGGTTGCGTACTCCTGAATCCAGCTCTGGCCTCTCTAATCTACTGCCAGACACTTTGTGCCCCTTTAGCTCTCTTTTGTGAATTCCTTCTTTCTTCCTTTGAGGGTTTTCCATCTTTCACTTCCTTCATCTTTCCCCTTTGTGTGTTTTCCCTCTCTTGCTTGCAGAAAATGTCTGCCCACTGGCAAACATCGGCTCAAATTAAGCACTGGGTGCTGCCCTTCGTTCACTATGCATCTCCAGTGCTTTAAGGTCTCATTCTGATGAGTTGTTTAGTGTGTGTATGTATGTATATATATATATATATATATATATATAGAAAATGTCACTTACGCAGTGTACATCTGTTCGGTGGCATGAGACGCTGCAGATTCACATGCTGTGCATTATCCTGCCATCTAGTGTTGGGCTCGGAGTGTTACAAGTTGTTTTTCTTCGAAGAAGTCTTTTCGAGTCACGAGACCGAGGGACTCCTCCCTTTCGGCTCCATTCCGCACTCCATCTTAGATTGTTTTCCCCGCGGAGGGTGAGGTAGGAGTTGAGAGTATACTAGATGTGCCCATGCAATGGAGTAGGTGTGTATGTACATAATGTGTATTAAAATAATTTTTATTTACAAATTTACAATTCTTATTCAACTAACAACGGCTACAGGCTCCCGGGGAGGTGGGAGGACGCATGTGAATCTGCAGCGTCTCATGCCACGAACAGATGTACACTGGGTAAGTGACATTTTCCGTTCGGTGGCATGTGTAGCTGCAGATACACATGCTGTGCATAGACTAATAAGCAGTAATCGCCCCTAAAAAGAAGTGGCTTAGCCTGTAAGAGTTGAAGTTGTTTGAAATAATGTTCTTAATACAGCCTGTCCTACTGTGGCTTGTTGTGTTGTTAACACATCTACACAGTAATGCTTTGTGAATGTATGAGGCGTAGACCAGGTGGCTGCCTTATAAATTCCAGTCATAGGTATATTCCCCAGAAAAGCCATTGTGGCGCCTTTTTTCCTAGTGGAATGTGCCCTTGGAGTAATGGGTAATTCTCTCTTAGCTTTAAGGTAACAGGTCTGAATACATTTGACTATCCATCTGGCAATGCCTTGTTTGGATATAGGATTACCTGCATGAGGTTTTTGGAAGGCTACAAACAATTGTTTTGTTTTACGAAATTGTTTTGGTCTGTCAATGTAATACATTAGTGCTCTTTTTATTTCTAATGTATGTAAGGCTCTTTCGGCTACTGAGTCTGGTTGTGGAATGAAGACTGGGAGTTCAACTGTTTGGTTTAGGTGGAACGGCGATATGACCTTTGGTAAGAATTTGGGATTTGTACGTAGAACCACTTTATGTTTATGTATTTGTATAAAGGGTTCTTGTATAGTAAATGTTTGTATCTCACTTACTCTTCTAAGTGATGTGATAGCTATTAGAAAGGCCACTTTCCAAGTTAAGTTTGGCATCTCACAAGAGTGCATGGGTTCGAATGGTGGTCCCATGAGTCGTGTTAATACAATATTAAGGTTCCACGAAGGTACTGGTGGTGTTCTTGGGGGTATGATTCTTTTTAGTCCCTCCATAAATGCTTTGATGAGTGGGATTCTAAAAAGCAATGTTGAATGTGTAATCTGCAGATAGGCAGATATTGCTGTGAGATGCATTTTAATTGAAGAGAATGCTAACTTAGACTTTTGTAAGTTTAATAAGTAGCCTACAATGTCCTTCGCGGAAGCATGTACTGGTTGAATTTGATTAGTGTGGCAGTAGTAAACAAATCTTTTCCATTTGTTTGCGTAACAATGTCTTGTAGTGGGTTTTCTAGCTTGTTTAATGACCTCCGTACATTCTTGTGTAAGGTCTAAATGTCCAAATTGTAAGACTTCAGGAGCCAGATTGCTAGAATGAGTGATGCTGGATTCGGGTGTCTGATCTGTTGTTTGTGTTGTGTTAACAGATCTGGCCGGTTTGGTAATTTGATGTGAGGTACTACTGATAAGTCTAGCAGTGTTGTGTACCACGGTTGGCAAGCCCAGGTTGGTGCTATAAGCATTAGTTTGAGTTTGTTTTGACTTAGTTTGTTTACCAGATAAGGAATAAGTGGGAGAGGGGGAAAAGCGTAAGCAAATATCCCTGACCAACTGATCCATAACGCATTGCCCTTGGATTGAGGGTGTGGGTACCTGGACGCGAAGCATTTTGCGTTTTCTTTTGTTGCGGGTAGGTCTATTTGTGGTGTTCCCCAGCGTAGAAAGTGATCTTGTAGGATCTGGGGATTAATTTCCCATTTGTGTGTTTGTTGGTGATCTCGACTGAGATTGTCGGCCAACTGGTTCTGAATGCCTGGGATGTATTGTGCTATTAGGCAAATGTGATTGTGAATTGCCCAATGCCAAATTTTCTGTGCTAAGAGACACAGTCGTGACGAGTGTGTCCCTCCTTGTTTTTTGAGGTAATACATTGCCGTCATGTTGTCGGTTTTGACAAGAATGTGTTTGTGGGCTATCAGTGGTTGAAATGCTTTTAATGCTAGAAACACTGCCAACAGTTCTAAATGATTTATGTGCAGTTGTTTTTGTTGATTGTCCCATTGTCCCTGTATGCTGTGCTGGTTGAGGTGTGCTCCCCACCCCATCATGGAAGCATCTGTTGTGATCACGTCTTGAGGCACTGGGTCGTGGAATGGCCGCCCTTGGTTCAAATTTTTAGGGTTCCACCATTGAAGCGAGAAGTGTGTCTGGCGGTCTAACAACACTAGATCTTGGATTTTACCCTGTGCTTGTGTTCATTGTTTTGCTAGGCACTGTTGTAAGGGCCGCATGTGTAATCTCGCTTTTGGGACAATGGCTATGTATGAAGACATCATGCCTAGAAGTTTCATTACAAACCTTACTTGGTAGTGTTGGTTTGGCTGTATGTTTAATGTTATATTTGGGAACGCTTGTACCCTTTGTGGACTTGGAGTGGCAATCGCTTTTTGTGTGTTGAGTGTTGCTCCCAAGTATTGTTGTATTTGGGATGGCTGCAGATGTGATTTTTAGTAATTTATAGAAACCCTAGTTTGTGTAGAGTTTCTATAACGTATTGTGTGTGAAGAAGAAACTGTTGTTGAGTGCTGTTTTTTTATTAACCAGTCGTCTAAGTATGGGAATACGTGCATGTGCTGTCTCCTTATGTGAGCGGCTACTACTGCAAGGCATTTTGTGAATACCCTTGGGGCTGTTGTTATCCCGAACGGTAACACCTTGAATTGATAGTGCACGCCGTGTATTACAAACCTTAAGTATTTTCTGTGAGAAGGATGTATGTGTATGTGAAAGTATGCATCCTTGAGATCTAACGTTGACATGTAGTCCTCTTTTTTTAGTAAGGGAATCACGTCTTGTAGTGTTACCATTTGGAAGTGATCCGACTTGATGAAAAGATTCAGCGTTCTGAGGTCTAATATGGGTCTTAACGTTTTGTCTTTCTTTGGAATTAGGAAATATAGTGAGTAGACACCTGTTCCTTTCTGATGGTTGGGTACTAACTCTACTGCTTGTTTTCATAACAATGCTTGGACCTCTAGTTGTAATAGGTCTAAGTGTTGTTTGGACATATTGTGTGCCCTTGGGGGCACATCTGGCGGGAAATTTATGAATTCTATGCAATAACCATGTTGGATAATGGCTAGGACCCATGCGTCCATAGTTGTGTGTCCAGTTTTGGTAGTATGCAGTAAGTCTCCCCCCCACTGGTGTTAAGTGTTGGGGTTTTGTGACATTGAAGTCACTGTTTGGTTTGACTTGTCTTAGGTGTTTGGAATTTTCCCCTTGCTCTTGGGAATTGTCCACCACTATATGAGCCACGAAACCCTCCTCTCTGGTATTGTCCCTGATAGGTGGGTCTGGTTTGCGAGGTGGAAGGCTCTGGTGTTTGCATACAAAACCCCCCTTTAAATTGTGGCTTTCTGAATGTGCCTCTGCTCTGTGGGGAGTAGGGCGCGCCCATGGCTTTGGCCGTGTCCGTGTCCTTCTTTAATTTTTCAATTGCTGTGTCCACTTCTGGCCCAAACAATTGTTCTTGGTTAAAAGGCATGTTTAACACAGCTTGTTGGATTTCTGGATTGAATCCTGAGCTTCGTAACCATGCATGCCTGCGAATGGTTACAGCAGTGTTGACTGATCGTGCTGCTGTGTCTGCCGAGTCTAATGCGGACCTTATTTGTTTGTTGGATACTGCTTGTTCTTCTTCCACAACCTGTTGGGCACGTTTCTGGTGTTCTTTGGGCAAGTGCTGTATAATATGTTGCATCTCGTCCCAGTGTGCCCTGTCGTAGCGAGCCAGTAGGGCCTGTGAGTTTGCGATCCACCATTGATTGGCTGCCTGTGCTGCCACTCGTTTGCCCGCTGCATCAAACTTCCTACTCTCTTTGTAAGGCGGTGGAGCGTCTTCTGACAACTGAGAGTTTGCTCTCTTTCTTGCTGCTCCTACAACCACTGAGTCTGGTGTAAGTTGCTGTGTTATAAACACAGGGTTCGTTGGGGGAGGCTTGTATTTTTTCTCAAACCTAGGCGTGATAGCCCTTCCTTTAGCTGGCTCCTGGAATACCGGTTTTGCGTGCTTGAGCATGCCCGGGAGCATTGGCAGACTCTGGTAGGAAGTGTGGGTGGATGCCAAGGTGTTGAACAGGAAATCATCCTCTATTGGCTCTGAATGCATTGCTACATTGTGGAAAGTAGCTGCCCTTGATAGTACCAGCTTATATGCAGTACTGTCCTCTGGAGGTGACGGCCTTGTTGGGTAAAAATCTGGGCTGTTGTCTGATACTGGAGCATCATATAAGTCCCATGCATCCGGATCATCCTGTGTCATCCCTGTATGCGTAGGTGACTGCATTGGAGGTGTTGTTACCGGGGACAGCTGTGATGAGTGTAGTGGGGAAGGTTGTGGCGAAAACATCGGTGGTGGGGTTTTATCTCTGGCCACTTTCGCCTTTGGCTGCATTTCTGACTCTTGAAATGCCAGCTTTCTTTTGGTTTTGAATGGAGGAAGAGTTTGTATTTTTCCAGTCTCTTTATGGATATGCAACCTCCTTTGCGTATGGTCTGGTTCCCCCATACTTTTTTCCTGCTCAAATATGTGTTTTTCATGCATTTGGCTGCAAAGTCCTTGCTCTTCTGTGTAAGAGCTTCTTTTCGGCTCCGAAGCCGCTTTTTTCGGTACCAATGCTTCCGAGAAAGTCTTTTTCGGTTCCGACATTACTTTTCTCACCTTGGGTGAGTCGAACTCTCGGTGCCGAGATCGTTCGGTGCCTGAATCTCGACCGGAGTCGGATGTCTTTGGCAATTCTTTGACCTTTTTCGCTGCCGATGTTTGGTCACCTTCTTTTCGATGGGTTAAGCCATGGCCTGCTGGCGGTGGCATCCCCTTGGCCTTTACGATCTTTGTGTGAGTTTTGGACGTGGCAGTTTTACTCACTGTTTTCTTCACCGTCGTGGGTTGTTCGCTTTCGGAATCGTCAGAGTCCGTCCCCTGGATGGAAATTCTTTCCTCCTCTTCGACGTCGAATTGTTCTCTCGGTGTCGACGCCATTTGAAGTCTTCTCGCTCTTCGATCACGTAGGATCTTTTTTTATCAAAACGCCCGACAGGCCTCACAAGTATCCTCCCTGTGTTCTGGTGATAAACACAGATTACAGACCAAGTGTTGGTCTGTATAGGGATACTTCGAGTGGCACTTCGGACAGAAGTGGAAGGGGGTCCGGTCCATTAGTTTCGTTGATGGATGCGGTCGGGCCGACCAGGCCTCGCTGAAGAGCGGAAGCCCTGTAGGGCCGCCGGAGCGCTTCTACTATCGGTGTCGATACGCTAACACTAAACCGGTACCGAGCACGAACAATACAGTCAAATTTTTGATATTTTGCTAACTTTCCCGATTCAAAATACTGAGTGAAGAGGAACACGTCCGAACCTGATGGCGGAAAGAAAACAATCTAAGATGGAGTCGACGCCCATACGCAATGGAGCCGAAAGGGAGGAGTCCCTCGGTCTCGTGACTCGAAAAGACTTCTTCGAAGAAAAACAACTTGTAATACTCCGAGCTCAACACTAGATGGCAGGATAATGCACAGCATGTGTATCTGCAGCTACACATGCCACCGAAAATATACGTTTGCGGTTATGTATATGACACCTTTCAAAGTTTTTTAAACTCTCTCATGGCTGGAACTTTGGTTTTACAGCTGAGAGTAGTTTGTGTTTTAAGGGCTGTGTTTGTAATAGTATTGCAGTAGGCCTGCTAGCCCTGAAAATGTGTAAGGCACTACGTCCTCTGGGGGTTATATATATGGTTTCACCACATTACTTTCTGCCATTCTGTTTACATGCCATGTAGGGGCTGACTATATGGTTACATGACCATGTTTCTAACAAATGTTATTTTAATTATGGTGTCCTCTAGGGGTTGTTTTGAGCATTACAGTCAAGATACTACAATATGTGCTGCACTCAGAAAATTGCCCCATAATGCTTTGTGGGGAATTCCTTTTGCTAAACATTTTGCCCATAACTCACTGTGCGGTGGTCCTCGGACAATGGGACCAGCATCAAAAGTTTCAGCATGAGACACTGTGTCAAGGACATGTCCGGGTCCCCACACTAGGTTGAGGGGAAAAGGGAGGGACGGTGTGGGGGTGAAATAATATCCCTCTCCCACCTGTCTGTCTTTTTAAGTTTGCTCATGGCTGGGACCTTTGGTTTACAGCAGGGCTTAGTTTGTATTTTAAGTGCTTTGTTTCTAATATATAGTTGTAGACCTGAATATTTGTACTGCACTATGCCCTCTAGGGGCTAAATATATGGTTATACATTACGTTTTGCCATGCTGTTTTTAGGTGGTTATGCCCTTTAGGGGTCGACTATATGGTTACATGACCATGTTTTTTACAAATGTAATTTTTACAGTGGTGCCCTCTAGTGGTGGTTCTGAGCATTACAGTCAAGATACTACAATATTTGCTGCACTTGGAAACTCTCACCATAATGCTTTGTGGGGCATTCCTTTTACAAAACATATCTGTCCATAACTCACCGCACAATGTGCTCTTTCAATCTAGGTCATCTCTGGCTCCCTACGCCAGACCCAATAATAATAATGGCAATATTTTCATTTTTTGTTGAAGACAGAGGAAGAAGGTAAATAGAAGTGCTTTAGTTATATGCAGGGCCACTGTTATTATGTGGCAGGGATGAGCAAATTATGAAGCAGGGTTGACCAATTTATGTGGCAAGTAAAGTCCAGTTATGCATTTACAACGCCAATAGCTATAATTCGAGCAAATGTGAGACCTACTGCATTGCAAATGTTTGTTATATTTGGCGCTGTAGTTTTATTGTGTTTTGTTTTACTTATTTACTGTTTTGTTGATAATAAATGCTTTACACACCTGTCTCCTAAGTTAAGCCTAACTGCTTGTGGGAGAAGCTACCAAGGGTTGAGCAATGATTAATTTATTGAGACCCGCCTGGACCTAGAGGGGGGTTGTGGCCTATTGCCAAGTGTAATTACCTGTCCTTACCAACAGCCCACTTTCCAACACCATAGCAGTGTACGATTGCTTCACCAGTCTGCAGTGGTGAACTGAGGACTCATTTTACTTGGGGGGCATCCAGGGTGACAACCAGTGCTGCAAGCCCTGGGGAACCCCTTTAACATACATGCCCTGGGTAACATGGTACTATCTTATAGCGACTTACAAGTAAGTTAGTCACTTGCAATTGGGTACAGCTAATTCCACATATATTTTTAAGGTCAAGGAGTCAAAAAACCAGCACCATCAGTCGAAAAATCTGGGGTTGACAATAAGAGCCATTTCCTTACGCACAGCAACATCACAAAACACAATAGAATGATGGACGGACTGTTGAAACTTTTCAAACTCTCACCCCCAGTCACAGATCTGGGTTTAATCCATTGTTATTTTGCTTGCCACATCACCCTACTGAATCCAAGCTAGTCTGGCTGATAAAGAGTAATACCCTGAAACCGGTCCTAGGATGCTTGTTGCCGGTCCAGGAAAGACCTGGCTTGGCAGTTCCCATGGGGAACAAGGTCAAGACTGATTTGCATATGGCTGTGTCCAAACTGGGGTGGAGTGGTGGGCAAAAACGATGGATTAAACCCAGATCTTTGTGACTGCTGTGAATATTTGCATTGTTCAGCATTCTGCCCATCATCTGTTCTTTTTGCATTTTCTTACATACATCAGATAAGTCAGGACCAGAATAAGGTCTCATTGGGGCATAAAAGGGGGAAACAGGAGTTGCAGCCCTTACAAAAATCGCATCACAATGGATGTTTTAAAACAACAAGGGCTGATATGGCCACCATAAGAAGGCCGAAAGGGAGGAAAGATAACCCTTAACTATGCCCACAGCTAAGGCTTGTCGGACAAGAGACAGAACAAATAACAGAACTTGATCTGGAGGGGTCAACCTGTTGTGTGCTGCACCAAGTCACACATATGTTCCAACAACAGGTGTATACTGTTTTCGGTGTGGGATGCCTGGCTGCCAAAATTACATCAACTGCCTCCTGAGGAAGGTGTTCAGCTGTCGGTGATCAATCTCCAAGTATGAAGGTTAAGACTGTAGGAAAGTAGGATCTTTCTGACATAGTTACCCCCACTTTTTGCCTGGTGCCAGTGTGTTTAGGTTGTAGTACACTGGGATCCTACTAACCTGTACCCCAGTGTCTGTGCTCTCTCCCTAGTAAATGGTACTCAGGGCATTGGTACCCCAGGGGCCTCCCACGGGCTGCAGCATGTATTAAGCCACCCATGGGAGCCCATGCAAAAAGTGTCTGCAGGCCTGCCATTGCAGCATGCATAAAACGATACATGCACCTTTCACTCTAGATATAAGGGTTGCCTTATACCGCGGTCACTGCACTAAGACCCTGTAAGTTACCCCTATGGTAGGCCCTTCAGCACAAGGGCAGGGTACATGGCTCTGAGTGTGAGGGTACCCCATGCACGAGTACCGCTTAGGGGATCCCCCATATCTGTCTATACAGCCTTGCAGGATCTGCGCATATGCCTGCACTTCTGCCGACCGTAGACACTGTTCTGCCCTCCTGCTGATAAGGCTAACTCGATCAGGGGAAGGCAGAACAAAGGATTTCCTGTAAGAGAGAGGTGTGACCACCTCTCCCATTGAAACGGGTGTTTGTGGGCTGGAGTGGGGTGGGCTCTGAGCTCCATCAGATTGCATTGAAGGGCACAATTGGTGCCCTCCTTGCATAAACCGTTTTTCACCAGTACAGGAACCCTTGGTTGCAGCTGTGGGTTTAAATCACACAAAGAACAGGAGAGTTACCACTCCCAGTCCAGCTAATCCCCCAGGAAGGTGTACAGAGCTCTGCCAGGTGGCCACTTGATTCTGCCATCTTGGAAAAAACGATGTGCAGAGGCCCCAGGGACCATGTGCCTGGTTAGGCCACCTAGGTGATGTCCCTGACCCCTCTCTGATAGGTGGGTCACTGCAGACTGTGTCCAACCCCCTTTTAGGATTACTTAAGACCTCCCATGAGGGTGGGTACCCAGTTTAATCAAGGAAGACTCTACCAGGAACTCTCTGCAAGACACTTGTCTCCAGTACCGCTGGTCTGCCTTAGGAACAGAAACTAGACTGTATACAGTTGGGAGGGCTCCCACTGCAACATTGTTTCTCCAGCTCCTGCAAAAATTCTGCAACAACAGTGGCTGTGCATCCTCCAGGGTCACAAATACTCTGTTTACATCAGAAAGCAAGAAGAACTTTCTCTCGGAGTGAAGGAGTCACTCACCTGCACCCGCAAGCACCTCAACAACAATGACTGGCTGGTGGATCCTGTTGTTCCACAGACACTGAGAAGGCTCTGCAACACAGTTGGTGGTTCTGTGGTTCCCTCCAGGTCCAACTTGTCTTCTATCCAACTTGGGAGACAGTGGGCCCTTGCTGTAGCCACTGGCACGTAACCCCTGTGTGCCACCTCTGTTCCTGTTACCAAGGCTTGTTGCTCTTCTTCCAGAAGACTTTTGAGCTCCAAGAAGCCCCGGCCTCCAGCATTCTGCAATTCCAAGAACTGTGACCTCTCTGCAACTCCTGCGGCATGAGACTTCTTCCTTGTTGCACTGCTGAGGCCTGTCTGCAACTCCCTGTGCATGCTTCCAGTGCATCCTCATGGGGGCTCCAACCATTCCTGCTGACTCTCCTGCTTGCTGAGGGCCAGCCCTGAATCCCCTCCAAGGGTTGAATCACTAGGACCTTGCTGGTCCCCAAAGTCCTTCAAACTTCCCTGCAGCTTCTTCTTGCATTTGCCAATGCTTGTTGGTGGTTCTACTGACCCCTCTGCAATCTAGCGACAAACATGGAATAGCTTGTGGGAGACTCCAAGGATCTTCCTACATCACCTGGACTTCACCCTTCACCAACCTCCAGGAACATCTCCCCCAGAAGGGTGGGCATTGCCTGTCTGCACCGCCTGGACATCTCCGTGTCGTCTAGACTCTGTCCCCTTCTTTTTCAGGTTCTTCTTTCCTGGAATCTGTCCTTGTGTGCCACCGACCTGGTCCATGGGTTGCGACAGCACCTGGACAAAAGAGGCGCCCATTGACTCCAACAAAGGTTTCCAAACTCACTTCACCCCCTATGCGCTGGGCTCACTGGTGCAAGTACTCCACTCTTCTGGCTATCCATGGATGGAGGCACTATCGAACCTTCCTTGTGCCAACAGGTTTCCTAGGGGGCCTCTCTCGAATGGTCCTAAATCCTGAGAAATCCAACTGCGACGGTCTTGTGTTAGCCTATGATACCCTAGGAGATGCCCGGCTAGTTGACACCTCTGCACACGGGCGCCTGGGGGATTTCTGTTACTCACCTTGGGTGATTTCATACTTCCCCAGCCCCGGGATCCTAACACACTCACCCTAGTTGGGCACCTCTGTTCTTATAGCACTTTCTTAGTATATCCCTCCCATCCCCCACCCTCCAAGGGTCGATCTATTTCTATGCCTTTCCTTGTTTTTTTTAAAGTATATTTTCTGTGTGTAGATATCTCCAATTGGAGATATACCAACTTTAGGATAGTACTAGTGTCATAATAAAGAATACTTTATTGTTCTAACACTTGGTGTGGTTCTTTCTTGTGTGAACACCACTGACTGGCTATTGTGGTATCGTAAGTGCTTTACACTCCTTCCAGATAAGCCTGGGCTGCTCTCCACAGCTACCCCTAGAGAGCTTTAATCATCTAGGCACCAATGGACTAAATATAGGTGTACATCATAAACTGAGCCAGCCTCCTCCATTGGTTGTGCAGCAGTGGGATAAACACTTGCACTGCTTTACCAATTGGTCACCAGTGACTTTCCATAAAAAAATCACTACTGACTTCAGTACATACTTCTAACATCAGGACTCTCCCTAAACTTCTGGCTCGGGTAGTCAGAGGTCTGTCTAGCATAGCCCTTTCTACAAACCTTTAAAAAACATTTAGAACTCTAGAGTAGGGTAGGTACACATACACTACTCTAGTACCACGTCTTTAGTTGGGGGAGCTGACAATGATATCAAGTCTTGAAAGAGGCTCTGATTGATGGGTTTAAGCTTACTACTGAGGAATACAGGATTAACTTCAGAGAAACTCAGAAAGAGTCCTCTCAAAACTGGGCAGATTTTGTGGACTCTGCAGTTGAGCCTCTGGAAGGCTGGTGACATTGTACCAATGTACATGACTGTGAAGGGCTGCATAATCTAATTGTGGGAGAGCACATCCCTAATAACTGGTTGTCTGAAAAACTGCACCCAAACCTGGTACTCTTCAAGTTGACCTCTCCCCAAGAATTGGGAAAGAAGGCAGACAAGTTGGTCCGTACCAGGGTGAGTAAGAAAACTCACAGTGGGGGGTGACCAGAAGAAAACAAATACTTCAAAATCCCAAGAGAAGGATGGGGGAAAACGTAAAAATAAGAAGAAAGAGTCTCCATCAAGTCCACAAACATCTATTGGGTGTGGGTAAAAAAAACACTTCCTCCAATAAGAAACCCTGGAGCTTTCTGTGAAGAGAAAAAGGCCACGGGCAGTTGATTCCAACTGTCCTAAGAAAATCACTAAGGGTACTACTACTACTTCCCCTAGCACCCCTAGCAATATCACTAGTAGTAGAACAGCATCCAAGGGGGTAGCTGGGTTAACCTTGGGTACTACAGTGGACTCTGGCCTAATCAGAGAAACCACTGAGGCTGTCCTAATATTAGAGGGTGGCACTGACCTTGACACTTTTCCTACCTGGCCCCTTAATATGAGGAAATACGGGCAGCATCCTCTCATCAAAGGTATAGAGTCAGAAACCTATAAGGACACAGGTGCGAGTGTCACTATGGTGACTGAATAAATGGTGTCTCATTAACTAATTCTACTTGGGCAAATGCACCAGGTGACTAACGCTGACAACATCACCAATAGTAACCCCATGGCAGTTGTCAATTTCATCAGTCTGTCTGTGTGTGAGGGGGGTTACTGGTACTAAAATTGCTGTGGCATCCTCATCCAATCCCGTAGAGTGTCTTATGGGCAGTGATCTGGAGACGTCAGCATGGGCTGAGGTGGAGTTGCAGGTCCATGCAGCAATGTTTGGCAACCCTGAGAGTGTCTTTGTGGCAACTAGGGCACAGGCCAGGAAAAAAGGAGAACAAGGAGCAAAAGAGCCTGGAACAATGGCCCATGTTGCTCCCAAGAAGACAGGCAGGAAAGGTAACCAGTTATACTCCTCCAATACTACAAGTGAGATCAGTCTCCTCAGGCAGGTGATCTTGCCCCTTGAGAGGAGACTGTCCCACAGTATCTTGGGCTTGACACGGCAGAGGGACCCTTCGGGGAGGAACTGAGTGTGGAGCAGAAATCCTGCCCCTCTCTTGAAGGTCTCAGACAGCTAGCTGCTGCAGAAGAGGCAGGGGATATCAGTAGATCACATAGGATCTATTGGGAAAATGGACTCCTATACTCTGAAGCTAGGGACCCCAAGCTTGGTGCTACCAGGAGGTTGGTCATACCTCAGACGTTTAGGGAATTCCTATTGACCCTTGCACCTGACATTCTCCTGGCAGGACATCTAGGGCAAAGCAAGACTTGGGACAGACTTGTCCCACACTTCCACTGGCCCCATATGTCTGAAGGCACGAGTTTTGTCACACCTGTGTCAAGCCAGTGGCAAGTCAGGTGGCACTACAAAGGCCCCCTTAATATCACTACCAATAGTTGGGGTTCCCTTTGAAAGGGATGGACATTGTTGGTCCTCTTGGCCCTCCTACTTCCTCTGGGAACAGATTAATTCTGCAGGTAGTGGACCATGCCACCAGCTACCCAGAAGCCATTCCCCTTGGGACCACTACACCTCCTACAGTGGCTAAGGCCCACTTGGAAATCTTTTCCAGGTGTTTTTTCCGAAGGAGGAAGTATCAGAAAGAAGTGCCAATTTCATGTCTGGATACTTAAAAGCAATGTGGAAGGAGTGTGGTGCAACTTATAAATTCCCCACCCCTTACCATCCACAGAGAAATAGGTTAGTTGAAATATTCAACAAAACTCTGAAAGGCATGATCATGGGACTCTCTGAAAAACTCAGAAGGATTATGGGATGTCCTACTGCCTTGCCTTCTTTTTGCCTGCAGGGAGGTTCCACAGAAGGGGGTGGGTTACAGCCCATTTGAACTTCTGTTTGGACATTCGGTTAGGGGTCCTCTTTGCCTTGTGAAGGAGAGATGGGAGCAACCTCTCAAGCCCCCTAAACAGGTCATTGTGGACTATGTATTGGGCTTAGGGTCATGTATGTGTACATGAAGACGGCCACTAAGAACCTTGAGGCCAGCCAGGAACTGTAAAAGCAATGGCATGCCCAAAAGGCTGTACTGACTATCAGCCAGGGCAGAAAGTGTGGGTTCTGGAGCCTGAGGCTCCAAGGGCACTTCAAGTCAAACAGAGTAGTCCCCACACAATTATGGAAAAAAAATGTAAGGTCACCTATTTGGCTGACCTTGGAAATCCAATAAGTCACCACAGGGGACTTCATGTGAACCGCCTGAAGTCTCATTTTGACATGAGCTTGCTTGTGGCCACTGATAAGGGCAGGAAGAAGAGAGTACCATCTCCCTGACCTCCTCTCCAACAACCCTGTTGATATTTCAGTGAATGGGGTGGTCTTTGCTGACAGCCTCACTGACTAGTAGCAAGCTGACTGCAGACATGGTGTTCCCATGATGTGGACACTGATTATAGTTTGCCTGTCAAGAATAAAATCTACAGGCAGCCTGACCATGTCAGAGATTGTATCAGGACAGAAGTCCAGAAGATGATAGACTTGGGTGTCATTGAGCCTTCAGACAGCCCTTGGGCTAGTCCTGTAGTCCTTGTGCCAAAACCACATTCCCAGGATGGGAAGAAAGAAAATGAGGTTCTGTGGGGGATACAGAGGATTCAATGCAGTACCCAAAACTGATGCCCATCCTATTCCCAGGGCAGATGATCTTATTGAGACTTTGACTGCAGCCAAGTATCTCAGCACTTTTGATTTGACTGCAGGCCACTGGCAGATCAGGTTGACAGATGCTGACAAACCACAAATAGCATTTCCAACCCATGGTGGGCAGTATCAGTTCATTGTAATGTCCTTTGGCTTGACAAATGCACCTGCCATATTCCAAAGGCTGGTGAATCAGGTTCTCGTAGCTATGGAAGACTTTAGCGTATTATATCTAGATGATATTGCTGTCTTTAGCTCCCCCTGGCAGGATCACCTGGTCCACCTCAGGAGTGTACCTGAGGCCCCGCAGAAGGCAGACCTTACTATCAAGGCTAGTAAGTACCAGAGAGAGGAGAGGAAAGTTGTATACTTGGGCCACCTGGTAGGTTGAGGCTAAGTTCAACCTTTACAGAGCAAAATCCAAACCACTGTGGATTGGGCTGCTCCCAATACCCAGACCCAGGTCAGAGCTTTCTCAGGCCTGACTGGGTATAATATGAGATTTGTTAAAAGGTAAGGATCCACTTTGGCACTCCTGAATGACCCAACCTTCAAGAAAATGCCTAAAAAGGTAAACTGGGAAGTTGGCTGGCAAGAGGCCTTTGATGCCCTGAAGAAGGCCATGTGCTCAGCCCGAATTCTGAAAAGCTCTAGCTACTGAAAAACATTCACTGTCTAGACATCTTGCAAATAATAACCTATATAAAATAAGAAAAAAGTAAAACAAAAATGAAGGGCTCACCAATACATGTGCATAGAAAAACAAATGTAAAAAAAAAATAAGGAAACTATCTAAGGATTCCACAAAACTGATCCAAAAGTACTTGCCAAAAGACAGAAAAAGTGCATAAGTAGTGACCCTGTCTAAACATGCCCGCAGAGAAAGTATATCATTGCTAGGAGTAAGCCATACCCCAACAAATAAAGTATGCGCCATAGGGCTACAATCAATGGATAAGGCATAGTGAAAAGAGAACCATCCAGTACCCCAAATGAAGGAGGACAAGAAATAGGCTCTTAGTTTATGGCATTCTCCCATGGAACCAATTCATTGAGGCCTCTCCTATCTACGCTCAAAGTGAAGATCCAAAACAATTCAAGCTTTTTCATGTTTGTATGGTATTTATTATCATCTCTCTCTTTCTTAGGTCGTATCTCTTCTAAATAGTCCATATTAGATTGTCCTCTGTGTGCCCTGCACCCGAGTCTAATGTTGAACCAAGGGTGCAAGATTTTTGTTGTTTTGTGTAGCTGATTTATGTTCACTGTATTGCACCCCAAACTCTCACCTTGTTGCCCTTATGTACCCGAGTCCGCTTGGACTTAAGATGAGATAAATTACATTTGAAGATCTACAGTTGGTTATGTCCTTAAGGGAAATTTTCCTGTCTCCAAGTTCAATATGATCAGATACGATGGCTACTTCATACCCATGGCAAGATCCGTACCCGTGACTGGCACAGATCGGATTGGCATCAGTGATGGATTTCTGAGACAGTTGTTCTTATTCTCTACATTGGAGCTAACAATAACATTCTTGAGGTTGTGGTTACTCCAAAACACAAAAATAGGTTTGGGCAGAATGCCGTTCTCAGAGTTGGTATTGAGTATATGCACCTGGGGGCTAACCATCTGTCTAACCTTTTGGTCCATGTTGGAGCGACACACCACACACACAATGTTTCCTTTGTCTACCTTTATTCTAGGTTGAAACATAATCTCCCCGTTGTAGTATCTTGCTATCTTCAGGGAATCCTGAACCAAACGTCTGGGTTAGCCCCTATTCAGGAGTTTCTCTTTAAGCCTTTCAGCATTCTTAAGGTAATCCTGAATGCTAGAGGAGTGTTGACGTAGTTGAAGAAATTGGCTGTAGGGAAGCCCTTGTTCCTGACAGCGGGGTGAAAGCTGTCAAAATGAAGCATGTTCCTTACCGTGGGTTTGGTATACAAAGTAACCTGTCGACATTGATTTTGGTGCTGTAGCCATATATCAAGGAATTACACATGTTATCTGATTGAATGAGGGGTAACTTAAAGTTATGATCACCTAGATTAATCCAGAAGAAAAATTTATTGAGTAGTTGTTCTTCACACCAGATACATATGATGTTGTCTTTGTATCTGGGCCAATATTTGAAGTTCTCAAATCATGTATATGTTAGCTACACTAGGGGCACAAGCTGCCCCCCATGCTACTTCCTTTCATCTATTCGTCTATTCACCTAGGGTCATTACATTCAAAAACGTTTTCATTAAGAACAATCTCCAGATTAAAAAAAAAGAAAGATATGATGCCCATTCTTGCTCAAACGGGTGAGGATGTTTTTAACAGCATCTAGGGCTTGAATTTGGGGGATGTTCATGCACAATGCCTCGATGCCCACAGTGACCGTGATTTCTCTGTACTGGTCAAAACGGAGACTTTCTCTATTCAAAATCTCACAGTTATCTTTATATTTATATCCCACGTGGTATGATTAGTCACTTGTAGTCTGAGTGCAGGAATCTACTTTTTCTTTTGGGTCCTGAGTACACTGATCTTATGTCATACGAGTTTATTGCTATGTATCTTTGAGCCTTTCATATTGGTTATTGGGCTACAGGTGGTAACATCTCAAGGTTGCCTTTCTTTTTTCAGAGGTATATTTTACTTTCCTTGCGCCTGAAGGTGTTGACCCTATCTATTCTTGTACTGAAACACGCACCAGCGATAGGGGAGTGGGAGACAGATAATTATCCACATTGAAAGAAAACACAAGTGACACCAAGAAAAGCTTTGTTCACTCTAGGATTTATGTATTTTTTTAAAAATCTTCTTGTCTGGAAATTACAAAGTTGATCATATTTCTTAGGTACCGAAACAAAATTACAGGACTTTTGGTGCAATAATTGAAATGGTTAGAATGTTCTCTTGATGTGACCAACTGTTTATAATTAGAATATTGTAATGCGTTTTTCTCCTTTCTGTGGTACTCTACTAGATGTTATTAACATGTTGTGACAGGTTGGATATGACTGTTGTATATATGAAGTAATGACTGTGATATGTATGCGAGTGAGTTGAAGTCTTAGAGTGTTGTATGGGGAAAGGTTGGTATTACTGTAGGCATTTATTAACTTATGAGCATGTATTTTGTGATCTCACATTATGGTCCATAAATGAGCAAACAATTTGTGGGCAATGTGAGACAAACCGACTGAACAGAGAAAGTAATCAATAACAAATATTGAGAGAGTATACACAAACCAGTTTTGGTCATTGTAAGTCTTGGCTCAGTGTTTATATTGTGAATATGTTATATTACTTGATGTATACGAATGTAAATATATAGGGATGGTGAGTTTTGTTCATTAGGTTAAGCATATTTTCCCTGCTTCCACCTCCCTTATTCCTGCTCCCTTCAGGGGTCCTCTTTCTCCCATTAGATCCTTAAGTGTGACAGCACACACAGATCATCTTCCGTTTCACAGCTTACCTTTTGTTTGTTGACACAGCTGTGGCTTTTGCCAAGTTATCTCTACAATCCTGCAGAATGTCTGTCTTTCTAAACTCATGGTAATCAGGAGCCAGGCTTCTTATTTGGAGAATGCGGGCTGAGGTGAGGAATATGGCCCTGGCAACTGGACTGGAGATCCAAACTTGACTCCAGCATAATGGCTGGATCCTGCTCTAGTTACAGCGAATCCAAAAACCAGTACTGTCTTGGGTAAGCAGAGGTTATGAGGTTCAGCATGCAGGGTACTCTCTCTATTTTGGCAATTTCCTTTGGCAAGCGGGCAATCACTTCAAAGGCTCAAAAAACGTCTTGTACTATCCTATCAACAGAGCATTACCCCATGAGTTTGGTTGTGGGAGTCTCTAAGAGCAGCATTTATTGTAGGGCTGTGTCTCAAAGAGGTGTAAGTTTGGTTTCCCCTAGATCTGAAATATTTTATTTAGGAAACTGTCCTTCAACCACTACTTGTGACAATCCTGCATTCTGTTTACATACACTGTTTGATCGTTGCTCATGTCTGCAACATGTTCTGCTTTAAGGGTCATGCTACTGGAAATTGTCCAATGGCAGAGTTTTTGTGCTTCTGCTGATATCATTGGAGAATGTGTCCTACTTTAATTGTTCATATAAAACATTGTGGCAGCGTTGTCCGTTCTGACTAAAACTTTGAGGTTCATGGGAGGAAGAAATGTAGTACTCTTCCAATCACTCAGAGAACAAGGACTTGTATAAGTAAACATTTCTCCATTGTGGACCACAGTCCTCCAGCCGATAGTTCTTGGAAGCAAACTCTCCATCTCAGCATTGGAGGAGATCACAAGTTGACAATGTGGCAGAAAGAATGCACATCATGAATTAATATGGTTATGTGATGTCTGCCACTGAATTGCTTAATTCATTTTTGCAGTCACTGCTATCGTGTCCTCGAAGGAGGTGGATATTTGTGTCTGTAGCCTAACTCCTCTTGCATAGGTCTCATGTGCAGCCCTCAGAATGGTATTAACACTATGCATGAGTGTAGGAAGTTGGCTCTGTATATACTATTTCAAAGTAAGAAATAGTGTGCACAGAGTACAAGGGTTCCCGTTAGAGGTAAGATAGTGGCAAAAAGAGATAATTCTAATGCTCTGTTTCGTGGTAGTGTGGTCGAGCAGTAAGCTTATCAGAGGGTAGTGTTAAGCATTTGTTGTACACACACAGGCAATAAATGAGGAACACACACTCAAAGACTTACTCCAGGCCAATAGGTTTTTATCATGAAAAATATATTTTCTTAGTTTATTTTAAGAACCACAGGTTCAAGATTTACAGTTAATACTTTAAATGTAAGGTACTTCACTTAGATACTTTAGGAACTTTGAATGAAAGCAATATCACATACAGTCTTTGTAAAAATGGCAATAAGCTATTGTCAAAGTGGACACTGCATAAATCAATAGTTCCTGGGGGAGGTGAATAAAGGTTAGTTTTGAAGGTAAGTAAAACACTTACAAGTCTCAAGTTTGGGGCTTAGGCAGCCCAGCGTTGGGGGTTCAAGGCAACCCCAAAGTTACCACACCAGCAGCTTAGGGCCAGTCCAGTGCAGGGGTCAAAGAGGTGCCCAAAACACATAGGCGTCTATGGGGAACAGGGGTGCTCCGGTTCAACTCTGCCCGCAGGTAAGTACTTACTTCCTCGGGGGCAGACCAGGAGGTTTTGTAGAGTACCGGGGGGGACACAAGAAGGTACAGAAAGTACACCCTCAGCGGCACAGAGGTGGCCGGGTGCAGTGTACAAACAGGCGTCCGGTTTTAAATTGAAAACAATGGAGGGACCCGGGGGTCACTTCAACGGGGTAGCCACCACCTGGGCTAGGCAGAGGGTCGCCTGGGGGGGTGGGTCGCTCCTGCACTGGAGTTCTGTTCCTTCAGGTCCTGGGGGCTGCGGGTGCAGTGTTGGTTCCAGGTATCGGGTCCCTTGTTACAGGCAGTCGCGGTCAGGGGGAGCCTCTGGATTCTCTCTGCAGGCGTTGCTGTGGGGGATCAGGGGGTCGTCTCTGGTTACTCACGGCCCAGGGAGGGGGGGGGAGGGGTCGGGTGCAGAGTGGGAAGTCTCAAGCTTCCGGCGGGAAACGTGAAGTCTTTAAAGTTGTTGAAAAGTTGCAAGTTTGTTGCAGATTGTTGAACAGGGCCGCTGCTCACGGGAGTTTCTTGGTCCTGGGGGTCAGGGCAGTCCTCTGAGGCTTTAGAGGTCGATGGTCCCTGTCGGATGCATCGCTGGAGCAGGTTTTCAAAGTTGGAGACAGGCCGGTAGGGCTGGGGCCAAATCAGTTGTCGTGTTCCTCCTTCTCTGCAGGGTTGTAGGTCAGTAGTCCATCTTTCTTCAGGTTGCAGGAATCAGATTTCCTGGGATCTGGGATCCCCTAAATACTGAATTTAGGGGTGTGTTAGGTCTGGGAGGGCAGTAGCCAATGGCTATTGTCTTTGAGGGTGGCTACACCCTCTTTGTGCCTCCTCCCTGTGGGGAGGGGAGCACATCCCTAATCCTATTGGGGGAATCCTCCAAACTCAAGATGGAGGATTTCTCAAGGCAGGAGTCACCTCAGCTTAGGACACCTTAGGGGCTGTCCTGACTGGTGGGTGACTCATCCTTGTTTTTCTCATTATCTCCTCCTGCCTTGCCGCCAAAAGTGGGGGCAGTGGCCGGAGGGGCGGGCATCTCCACAAGCTGGGATGCCCTGGGGCGCTGTAACAAAAGGGGTGCGCCTTTGAGGCTCACCACCAGTTGTTACAGTTCCTGCAGAGGGAGGTGAGAAGCACCTCCACCCAGTACAGGCTTTGTTCCTGGCCACAGAGTGACAAAGGCACTCTCCCCCTGTGGCCAGCAACATGTCTGGTGTGTGACAGGCTGGCAAAAACTAGTCAGCCTACACTGGAAGTCGGGTATATTTTCAGGGGGCATCTCTAAGATGCCCTCTGGGTGTATTTTACAATAAATTGCACACTGGCATTAGTGTGCATTTATTGTGCTGAGAAGTTTGATGCCAAACTTCCCAGTTTTCAGTGTAGCCATTATGGAACTGTGGAGTTTGTGTTTGACAAACTCCCAGACCATATACTCTTATACCTGCACTTACAATGTCTAAGGTTTGGCTTAGACAATGTAGGGGCATAGTGCTCATGCACATATGCCCTCACCTGTGGTATAGTGCACCCTGCCTTAGGGCTGTAAGGCCTGCTAGAGGGGTGACTTACCTATGCCACAGGCAGTGTGAGGTTGGCATGGCACTCTGAGGGGAGTTCCATGTCGACTTAGTCCTTTTCTACCCACCAGCACACAGAGGCTGTGAGGCAGTGTGCATGTGCTGAGTGAGGGGTCCGCAGGGTGGCATAAGACATGATGCAGCCCTTAGAGACCTTCCCTGGCATCAAGGCCCTTGGTACCAGGGGTATCAGTTACAAGGGACTTACCTGATTGCCAGGGTTGTGGCAATTGTTGAGACAAAGCTACAGTTTAGGGAAAGAACACTGGTGCTGGGGCCTGGTTAGCAGGGTCCCAGCACACTTTCAAATCATAACTTAGCATCAGCAAAGGCAAAAAGTTAGGGGGTAACCATGCCAAGGAGGCATTTCCTTACAATGAGGAAATCATGCCCAGTAGTCTTTTTAGGAAGCATATCTTTTTATTTGCTTTTGTTTCAACATCTGTTTGGGCAGTTTTGTTAAAGCAATTGTCTTTCCATTAATGGGAAGGCCTTTGTTTCAGCAGTCTACTACTGTTTCCAAAAAGTGAACCACTGTGTGTAGGAAAGCACTGTTTTTGGCATGGTTAGCCCCAACCTTATGCCGTTATATTATGTAATTTCGACTGAAAGTGCACTGGATTCCTGCTAATTAGGTCCCCAATGCCAGATCTCTTTTCCTTGAAAACTGCACACTCGCTTCCCCAATTCGCAAAACCTTTAGCACCCTCTGTAAGTCCCTGGTAAATGGTACCCCCGGGTACCTAGGGCACTACAGAGGGCTGCGGCACGAATTGTACCACACTTAAGGACCCCTAACCAAACACATGATAGGTTGCCATTGCAGACTGCGTGTCTTGGTGCACATAAAAGTGAAAACACAACATGGCACACAGTCTGTGCCTATGTATCCTAACACTGCATAAATCTATGTAAGTCACCCCTCTAGCTGGCCTTAGAGGCCTGAGGTAGGGTTCATTATATTACATGTGAGGGCATATGTGCACAAGCAGATTTG
Source organism: Pleurodeles waltl (assembly GCF_031143425.1). Taxonomy (NCBI): domain Eukaryota; kingdom Metazoa; phylum Chordata; class Amphibia; order Caudata; family Salamandridae; genus Pleurodeles; species Pleurodeles waltl. Next base: position 899,001,795 of record NC_090436.1, read on the forward strand.
CCCCTGCTACGTCTTTATAGAATTTTAGACATAGGGACTGAACATGGAAGCCATTTCAAATACATGTGTGGGACACTGGTTAATATGAGTTCCCCAAGCTACATGATGACTTTAATGTAGGTAGGGATGTTTGATATCAAACATCTTGTGTTGGTGAGCCCACTGGGATGCCAGTGTTGGATTCACTAATACATGCACAAAGATTGCACCTTAGAGGTGCCCCCAGGACAACCTACCAGTTGCTAGAGCGTTAACTGATTGGCTCTGACCAGTTCAGCCACTCGAGCCACGTTTCTGACCCTAACAAGGTGAGAGCCAGAGCTCTCAGCAGCCAGAGACAAAGGCCTGCACTGGCCTGGGGTGTTAGCACCTCCACCAGGCATGATGGCCATTCCAGGGCAGGCCGCTTCAAAGACCTAGCCGCCTTTGTAATGCAACCCACATCTCTCCAAACGGCAGAGATGACCAACCCCCCTGTCCTGACCCCACGTTTGGCGGCAGAACAGGTGGGAATATTAGGCAGATTAGGAGGTGTGCCTCCTTCATGACAGTCCCGCCCCTAAGGGGGATGAGCTGAAGTGTACATCACTTTTTTAATTCCTTCATCTTGGTTTGGAAGGAACTAGGCCACTAGGGTCAGGGTTAAGCACACTTCCCAACAGAAGTGGCAATACAAATGGTGCAGTCACCCTAAAGTTGGGTCACCCATTTACTGTCCCCTAGCACTCCCTATAATGTCCCTAAATTGAGTATTTAGGTGGCACCCCTGAACCCCACAACTCACATTCTGACAACTTAAGAAGAAAAGGACAAAGAAGAGATGCACCCGGGGAAGAAGAAGCAGCATCTGACCTGGTATGAACCCCTCTGGCCTGTCTGCACTCCTTGACTGACTGAGCACCAGAAGACGCCTCGCCCTGAGGTTGAACCTCCAGAAATCTGGGAGGGCTGGCTTCCTGCCTCTGAAAAAGACTCGAGTCTCCCATGAGGAGCAGACCTGCTCTCCAACCAAATTAAAGGAAAGGCCTCTGCAACCTCCAGAACCACAAAGACCCAACACCTGAAGTCACCACTGCACCTACCATCACTGACCTGAGTGGGAGGGGATCTCCGGTGCCAGCAAGGTCCCCCAACAGTCAGGAGTCTGAGTCCATCATGGTTTCACATCTCCTGGACTCCCTGAAGTCGCCTGCAGTTTCTTCATGGAGAATCCCTCTCCCATAGCCTATGAGGTGAGAGAAACCAGGCACCTAAAGCAACCACTGCACTTATCACCTCTGGCCCAAATTGAAGTGGATCCAGGGGTGGCTTTCCCCCAAAAGCTGTAACTATAACTATAATAACTACAGGAAAAGGGGCGGAGCCACAGGGGAGATGAGCAATAAGTGGGAGTGCTCAGCACTCCCACCCACTGCGCATGCATGTTTCGCCGCCCGTCTCGGGCCGACCAAACACACATGCACAGAAGGGTCTCTCCAGACCACGAACACAGTTGTTGGGCTGGAGAGAGCCTGCACAGACTCCCCGTCTGCCTGGGAGTGCCCTAGCTGGGCGCTCCCAGCCAATCCTGACGCTGCGCTGAGCAGCGTCAGGAATGGCCAATATGGCAGGCTGGGAGCCTATGCTGTAGCGAGACAGAAGAGCAGAGAAATGGAGCGTCATGTCACAGGAGTGGAAGTAAGTGTTTTTTAAATGTACATTTTTTTATGTAATGTGTTGTTGCCCCCCTCTTCCTCCTGACCCCCCACGCACACCACCCTGACCCCTTGGCAACCTGCAACTGAGTGGATCCCTGGTATCAACAATGTCACCCAGCTCTCCTGAGCTCGAGTCCACTGTGGTTTCCCCCCTCCTGGACTTCATGATGACACCTGCAGCCTCAGACCACAGGACTCCCCAACCACAAGTGATCCTGGTCAAAGAAACTCAACACCAAAGGACACATCAGTCAACCCTGGGCCTTGGACAAGAGGCCCAAAGGTGCTCCTACGTCGCCGTACACCCCACCTTTGAAATGTACCTGTTGGTTGTCCCAGACAACTGAAATTGCCCTGCGTTGATTTTTGCAAGCAAAATTTATGCTTAAAAACATACTTACCTTATAATATAGTTCTTGAGTTTAAAGTATATATGAAAAGAAGTGGGTTTTTTTCCAAACTGGTCTCGGATTTATTCTTTGAGTGTGTCTTTCATTTATTGCCTCCGTGAATACAACAAATGCTTAGCACTAACCTCTGATATGCCTACCTGCTCGCCCACATGACCACAAAATAGAGCATTAGTCCTGTATACTTTTGCCTCTGTAAACCAACTGAGGATCCACTGGACTCTCTGCACGGTGTACTTCATACTGTAAGGAAATGCCCTCCTTGGCATGGTTACCCCCTGACATTTTGCCTTTTGTTGATACCAGTTATGATTGAAAGTGTGCTGGGATCCTGATAACCAGGGTTCTTTCCCTAAACTGTACCTTTGTTCCCACAATTGGCACAGCCCTGGCACACAGATAAGTCCTTCCATAATGGTACCCCTGGTACCAAGGGCCCTGTTGCCAGGGAAGGTCTCTAAGGGCTGCAGCATGTCTTATGCAACCCTGGGGACCCCTCACTCAGCACATGCAGTGCCTCACTGTTTGTGTGTGTTGGTGGGGAGAAAATGACTAAGTCGACATGACACTCCCCTCAGAGTGCCATGCCCACCTCATACTGCCTGTGGCATAGGTAAGTCACCCCTTTAGCAGGCCTTACAGCCATAAGGCAGGGTGCACTATACCACAGTTGAAGGGATAGGTGCATGAGCACTATGTCCCTACAGTGTCTAAGCAAAACCTTAGGCATTGTAAGCGCAGGGTAGCCATAAAGAGTATATGGCCTGGGAGTACACAAACTCCACAGTTCCATAATGGCTACACTGAAATCTGGGAAATTTGCTGTCAAACTTCTCAGCATAATAAATGCACACTGATGCCAGTGTGGGATGTATTGTAAAATACACCCAGAGGGCATCTTAGAGATGTCCCCTGAATACCAGTCCTACTCCTAGTGCTAGGTTGACCAGTTTCTGCCAGCCTGCCACAACCAGATGAGTTTCTAGCCACATGAGGAGAGTGCCTTTGTCACTCTGTGGCTAGGAACAAAGCCTGTACTGGGTGGAGGTGCTTCTCACCTCCCCCTGCAGGAACTGTAACACCTTGTGGTGAGCCTCAAAGGCTCATGCCTTCTGTTACAGCACCCCAGGGCATTCCAGCTAGTGGAGATGCCCGCCCCTCTGGCCACTGCCCCCACTTTTGGTGGCAAGGCAGGAGAAGATAATGAGAAAAACAAGGAGGAGTCACCCACCAGTCAGGACAGCCCCTAAGGCAGAGGTCTTCAAACTGGGGGGCCTCAAGTGATCCCAGGGGGGGCACCAAACTCTGGCCAAAAGAAATATTATACAGATAACATGCCTTTGTTTCAAGCAGAAGCATGTTATTGCAGTTATAAAAAGGTAACGGTACCTAACTGCAATGTTTAAATAGGTTTATACCTATTTAAACATTGCCATCTTTCTAAAATAATTGTGAAAAATTCTGAGGGGGGGGGCCAACGATTTTAATTTTTTCAACTGGGGGGGCGCGGCATTAAAAAGTTTGAAGACCACTGCCCTAAGGTGTCCTGAGCTGAGGTGACCCCTGCCTTTAGAAATCCTCCATCTTGAGTTTGGAGGATTCCCTCAATAGGATTAGGGATGTGATCCCTCTCCCCTGAGGGAGGAGGCACAAAGAGGGTGTAGCCACCCCCTAGGACAGTAGCCATTGGCTATTGCCCCAGACCTAAACATACCCCTAAATTTTGTTTTTAGGGTCGACCCTGAACCCAGGAAATCAGATTCCTGCAACCTACACAAAGAAGAAGGACTACTGACCTCAAAGCCCCGCAGAGACGACTACTGACTTGGCTCCAGCCCTACTGGCCTTTCTCCAGACTCAAAGAACTTCACTGCCACGCATCCGACAGGGACCAGCGACCTCTGAGGACTCGGAGGACTGGCTTGAACCCGAAAGCACCAAGAAACTCCAGAGAGCAGGGGCAGTGTTCACCAACTGCAACATTATTGCACTTTGAAACAACTTTGAAAAAAAACTCTCCCTTCCCACCGGAGGCGTGAGACTTCTCACTCTGCACCCGAAGCCCCCGGCTCGAGCTCCAGAGAACTAACACTGCAGAGAGGACTCCCAAGCGACTGCCACGACGTGAGTAACCTGAGTCGACCATCCTGCACCCCTGCAGCAACGCCTGCAGAGAGGATCCAGAGGCTCCCCCTGACCGTGAATGCCTGGTAACAAGGAACCCAACATCTGGACCAAGCACTGCACCCGCAGTCCCCCGGACCGAGAGGAACCCTTCCACCAGTGCAGGAGTGACCAGCAGGCGGCCCTCTTCCTAGCCCAGTCGGTGGTGGGCCCGAGAATCCCCCTGTGTGCCCTGCCTGCATTGTCTAAGTGACCCCCAGGTCTCTCCATTGCTTCCTATAGCAAACCCGACGGCAACTTTGCACACTGCACCCAGCCGCCCCTGTGCCGCTGAGGGTGTGTTTTGTGTGCCTGTTTGTGGTCCGTCCCCCCCCCCCCCCCATTGCGCTACAAAACCGGCCTGGTCTGCTCCCAGAGGACGCAGGTACTTACTTGCCAGCAGACCGGAACTGGAGAACCCCTGTTCTCCATAGGTGCCTATGTGTTTTGGGCCCTCCTTTGACCTCTGCACCTGACCGGCCCTGTGCTGCTGGTGCAGTGACTTTGGGGTTGCCATGAACCCCCAACGGTGGGCTGCCTATGCCCAGGAGAGTGACTGTGTAAGTGCTTTACTTACCCGCAAAACCTAACCAAACTTACCTCCCCCAGGAACTGTTGATTTTTGCAGTGTCCACTTTTAAAATAGCTTATTGCTATTTTAAATTTTTAACCTATACTGTGTGTACTAATGCTTTAATTCAAAGTTCCCTACTTACATGTGTGGAGTACCTTGCATTTTATGTAGTTACTTCAAATCTTGAATCTTGTGGTTCTAAAATAAAATAAGAAAATATATTTTCCTATATAAAAACTATTGGCCTTGAGTTAAGTCTTTGAGTGCGTGTTCTTCATTTATTGCCTGTGTGTATACAACAAATGCTTAACACTGCCCTCTGATAAGCCTACTGCTCGACCGCACTACCACAAAATAGAGCATTAGAATTATCTAATTTTGCCACTATCAACCTCTAAGGAGAACCCTTGGACTCTGTGCACACTATCTTTCACTTTGAGATAGTACATATAGAGCCAACTACCTACAACAGTGTACTTCCTACATCGAGGAAGGAAGAGTAGATTCGTTTTTATTCAATTGTAGGCCTAAGGATTTGAAGAGTTGGATGCAAACTGCTATGAAGGTTTTGTTAAATTTTATGGACAAGTCTCTGAGGACCAAGTCATCTAGTTAAGGTTAGATGTGATGACCACTGAAGGTGGCTGTGACTGCAACTATACATTTGATAAAGATACTGGAGTGCAATAATGAATTGTAGGAATTTGTGATGCTTCATATGAATATGGAAGTGCACATCTTTCAGATCCAATGATGTCATGTACTCAATTTTCAATAGAAGCGGTAAGACTTCCTTCAGAATGACCATTCTGTATGATTGTTTACCTGGAAAGAGATGGAGCGGGCACAGATCCAGAATGAATCTATACTCTTTTGTAGTTTTTCATCAAGGAGTAACTGGAATAAAATCATACATTTTGATGATGATTTGTAATCACTTCCATTGCTTCTTTTTTCTTTTTTTTTAGCATGGTTCAAATTTCTACCTTCACCAAATGATGTTTGTGTTTAACACAAGACATCAAAGTCATTGGTGATGTATGAGCTCTAGAGTATGACAATATTGAATCACATCTAATACCCATTTGTTTGTAGTATTAGTCTTCCAGTTGATGTAAATGGTAGAGATTCTGCCAGCTACAAGGCAGGATATCTAGGTAATATGAATGTCAGTATCTGGTGCCTGGAATTTGTCGGTGAACCTGGAGTCCAGTCTTAATTGCTGAGGGTTGCATTACTGTGGTTGACTTTAATAGGGCTGGTCTATCCACCTTTTTGTATGAATAATGCTGTTGTAGATGGGGTGATTAATCCTGATGGTATGGATGGGGCCAGTAGGCTGGCTAGTATGATATGTATACTTCTATAGCCTTGATATAGACCTCACAATGATTTCATTTCTCGCTTCCTTGAAAGGACTGAGGTCTTATTTCCTGTTGCGCATCCAAGGATCTGGCTGTGTCTGTGACTGCTTTGATATTCTGGAGAGCATTATCTATGTGTTTATCAAACACTATCCCTCATCAAATAGGAAGTCCATGATTTTATTCTGGACTTCTTGTCTGAATGAAGTGGCTTCCAGCCATCCTTGCCTACATAATAAGGCTGCTCTGGCAAGTTGTTTAAAGCCAATATTGGAGATGTTGAATTGCTGAGTTTATAAGTGCAGCCCCTGCTTTTTCTATCTCACTTCCGGTTTCATATCTATAGGCAGTAGGTTCAGATAGGGAGCAATATCTGATCACATTTGTCTGCTATATATACCTATACTTTCCATGGCAACTAGAAGTCTCTGTCAGATCCCCTGTGCACTGCATCCGGCTTGTTGGCTCTCCAGTCCGGAGACTTTCTAGCTCCAAGAAGCCCCAGCCTCTTGCACTACACAGCTCCAAGGACAATGTCCTCTCTGCAACTCCTGCGACGTGGGCATCCCTCTTTGCATCCCAGCGACTACCTGTGACTGCCGCCAGAGGGTCCAGCCGGGGGCTCCATTGATTCCTGCTAGCTCTCCTGCTTGCTGAGGATTGCCCCTGACTTACCTGCAAAGTTAGAGTTTCCTGGACGTTGCTGGACCCCAGAATTCTGCAACACACAGTACAGCGCTTTTTTACATTTGTCAAGGTTTGTTCGAGGCACCGCTGACCAATGACCCCTTTGCAATTTGAGGACTGGCGTGGGACAGCTCGTGAATGACTCCTGGGATCCTCCTGCATCACCTGGACTCCACAGCTTGGAAACTAAACTTCAGAGGTGGTGCTGTCAAAAAGCAACAACAGCTGCATGATCTTTCTGAAAGACTTGGTATGGTTAAGTCACAAATAAAGAAAAAAATGAGTAAAGCAATGGTGTGATTAATGTGGAATGCAGAAACATCTTTTGGCAGAAAAAACACAAGCGAATGCGGTCATGACAACCAGCTCTTCAGCCACTTGGAGGAATAGCTTATCTACTGCTAAAGCTTGCAATTTACTAACCCTGTAAAGGGAAGCAACAGCAGCAAGAAAGACCACTGTACAGGAGACCAATTCCATTCTTCAAAAGTGAATGAAGTCTCCCGTAAGTCATGAAAGGGTAATGACAAGGTTCCATAAAGGGACTGGTGGGGACCTTGATGGAATAACCCTTTTGAGGCTAACCACAAAAGGAATTAACAACCAGGAATTGCTTATTTTGCTGGTAAGTGACCACAGCAGCTAGGTGTGTGTGTAGCCTGATAGAAGAACAGATTACACCTGCCTTTTGTTGCACTGTTGCTTGCCTGGGCTTCTTTTGAAGGATGTTATAGTAGTAGATTAATTTTATAGCTTTAGCCATGGAGCATTCCCATCTACTGTGTTTTCTGGCTTATGTAAGAATTTACTCCTCAGGAAGGTGCAGGTAGGCTGATTCAAGTAGTTCAGGTGTCAAATCGGCAAATTCAGTGCCCTGAGGTTGGGGTAGAGCAGATGACTTTGGTGCCGCATGAGAAGATCTGGGTGAAGGAGCAGCTTTGTGAGAGCCAAGATGGACATTTCTAAGAGCACCATGGCTGTCAAGCCCATTTGGAGCTATGAAGTTTAACCTCTTTGGTTACTGCTTACAATCCATAGATCTCGGGTCCATTACAAGTTAATCAACAGAGCACTGCCCATGGACTGCGAATGTGGGTACACTGAGCCAAAGCTTTAGCCTTCTCTGTTTTTATGTCTGGCTAAGAGGTCTACCGCATTAACCCCCAAAAGTGAAAGTATTGTGACATCTGTGTGTTTATCTCCCATTCGTGTTTTTGTTGCTGCATCTTGCTAAGCAGGTTAGAAAAGTCTTTGCCCACTCCCATGATATGTTATACTATGAGCAGAACCTGGTGACAAAGTGGCCCATCACCAAACAGTTGGTGCTGTCATAGACAATTATGGTGAATGTGTGCCCCCATGTTCTGTAACTAATACAAAATGATTGTCATGTTGTCTGTGTGAACTAAGACCGTTTTGTTATGAATTAAAATGTGAAAAACGTGCAGCACTAGCTAAACTGCCATCAGCTGCGGTACACTAATGTGCTGGAGACATTGTTTAGGGGACCACTGGCCCTGAATTTCGAGCTGACACACAAGCTTCCATCCTGTGAGAGAGATGTCTGTGTTAATGGTTGCTTGAGCAGAGGGATACAGGAAACACCTGTCCTGTAACATGTTTTCATTATTCCACCTCTGTAGGTTGTGCTTGACTGGGTCAATGTAATGCGTTCTTTGCTTACAGCAGGTTAATCACCTATCTCTTTGGCAGAGGTGGTGTAATTTGTCTTTAAGCTCAAAACTTGTTTCATCCTGACTCAGGGGTTGAGCTTGGTTCGGAGACAGGCTCAGTAGGATTTCAACCTCAAGGCTCAGCCCCTGTAGCTTGAGGAGTCTTTGAAGTCGAAAATGCCTTTTGGGATCGAGTGGCTTTGGGAACAGAGAGCTGTGCAAATTGTTGAGACCTCTTTGAAAGTAGCATAGGAGTCAAGGTATGGCTTTTTTGAGCCTGTTTCTTGTCCTGTTGAGCCTTGGAAGAAAGATCCCCAATGTAAGGTAAGTGGGAGCCCCTGGATGTGGACTTAGTTCTGATAGAAGAATTTATAAAGGGCCCTGGAAACAACAGCTCTCTGAAGACAAAGGCGGACTGATTTAGAACTTGGCAGAGGGGAATACTCAATCACAAACGTGACAGATATCCCCTTCTCCGTATTATGATCCCATTATGTCTTATGGGGATCATAATATGGTGGATGGGATATCTGTCACGTTTGTGACAGAGTATTACCTCTGCCAAGTCCTAAATAAGGCCCAGAGCCAATGGATGAGACATATTAAGGACTGCACTCCTCATGGGTCTCTGAACCACTGGGGGGCCGGTCCTATATGGAGTCGGAGTAAGTTCCTTCGACATCCTTGCTGCACTACCTAGACGGTGACTCAGAGAAGCCTCAGTGCTGATTCCTTTAATGCATCAACTGCGGATCCCATTGGTGCCCAACACTCTTTGTGCACCAAAAGGCTTGACAAACTGAACAGAAGCGTTTTTGTGGTCCCTCAGGAGGCACTGGTTACAGACCTGAGGCTGGTTCTACCATGGGAACCTGTTGTTACAGCTGGGGTAGAACTTAAAAGGGGAGTTTTCTTTGCCCTCAGGAGTCACTCCCTGTAGAAAAGTGCCTCTTTTGACATGGTCCTCCCCCCATCCCACACACACTTCTTGCCTGGTTTCTGGTGCAGTTTCGGCTTGAAGTGCACTGGGTCCTGCGAAACATGTCCCCAGTACCAGATCTTTTTACCCAAAACTGCTCAGTTGTTTTTCCAACTGGCAAACCTTTAGCTACCACTGTAAGTCCCTACTAAATGATAATCCTAATACCTAGGCCATAGGGTACTAAAGGAGGGCCCCTGAGGGCTACAGCACAAATTGTGCCACCCTCAGAGACCCTCTCACTAAGCACACCCAGTGCTGCTTTTGCAGGCTGCGTGTCTTGGTGCAGAACTAAAATGAAAACACACCGTGGCACACAGCCTGTGTGCCCTCTCCCCTTTACACTACATACAATATATTTAAGTCACCCCTCTAGCAAACCTTCCAGCCCCAAAGGCAGGGTGCATTATATTTTATGTGAGAGCATACCTGCAAGAGCAGATATGCTCCTCCGATGTCTTGGTTGATTTTCAGACATAAGTGAACAGGGAAGCCATTTTAAGTATACGTGCCAGACACTGGTCATTACAAGTTCCCCAGCTACATGATAGCTTCACTGAAGATAAGGATGGTTGATATCAAACAACTTGTATTAATAAACCCTCAATGAATCTGGATTTACTAACACATGGACTCTGAAGGCAACGTAGAGGTGCCCTTTCAAAACCTACCAACTCCTAGTGTGGACAATGACTGGTCAAAATCACCTGCCACTCCCTAAAACACCTCTAAATTCAGTATTTAGGTGGCACCCCAGAACTCAGATTCCTGTTGACTTCAGAGCCAGACACCAACTGACTTGGTCCCAGTTCCACCGGCCTGTCTGCAGCCCTTGATGATCCTGTGAAAAGACGACCAGCCCAGCATCCTCCAAAGCTTTGGGAAGACTGCATGCCTTTGACAAATATCAAGATCTTCAGAGAACAGCGGTCTTGTTCAAGAAGAAACCAACTTTAAAAGAACTCGGACCTGAGGAACTGCGAAACCGCATCCACACCCTCCTCTGCACCCGATGCTCACAGTCAGAGTCCAAGTGGCCCACCGATCCTGCGAATGTTCCAAATAAATTACGAGTCCACCGTGGGCTGACCCCTACCAGACTCTGCCTCAAAGCTTGCAGCCTCAAACCGGAGACTCACACTGACCGCAACCTGTTCAGTAAGCGGTTCACTAAAGGGTATCCCTGCTCCCAGAACACCTGGGCCTTGGGAAGCTGGACCATCGGTGTCCCTACGTCCCCTAGCATCAGAACTTACCTGGGCAGCTGTGGGTTTTCTTTGTTCAACCTCCTGCTCCTGGCCGGAGCCTGTAGCCTGTTTCCAAAACTGATCTCCCCCACTGACTTGCATTGGGCTCCTGACGCTATGATGGCACTCTGCACCCGGCCGCCCCTGTCCCGCTGAGGATGTAAGTTTGGTGCTGCCTTCTAGACCCCACCCATGCTTACCTCAAACCCAGGAGATCGACCCCTGACACCACTTTACTCACCTGGAAGCAGAGCATCTTTGGTTATCCCCAGTCTCCGTTGGTTAACATAGAGCATCCAATGCTGTGTTGGCACTCTGTACCCAGCCGACCCTGTGCCGCTGAGGGTGTAAGTTTGGTGCTTCCTTGTGGCACCCCTTGTGGTTACCTCACCCCAGGAGATCGACCACTGACACCGCATTACTCACGTGTGAGCTGGGCATCTTCGTTCACCCCAGTCTCCATTGGTTAACACTGGGCACCCAATTCCGAATTTGACCTCTGCAACTGGCTGCCCCTGTGCCCTTGTGGGTGCACTCTTTGAACTGATCTGAACCTTGCCTAGTGTTGACTGAAAACCCCGAAGACAGACTTTGTAAGTCGTGTACTTACCTGCAAAACTGCATTCTTGTTTTCCTCCTGTAGGTTAACATTACTCAATGGAAAGATTGCAGTGCCGATTTTTCTGAAACTACAAAGTATTTATGTTTGTAAATCTACTTACCTGATTATGAAGTTCTTGGGTTTGAAACATATATAAAAAAAAATTTTTCTAAGCTGGCGTCAGATTTATTCCTTGAGTGTGTGTGTCTCATTTGCTGACTCTGTGAGTTCAACAAATGGTTAGGACTACCTTCTGACATGCCTAACTGCTTGCCCAAACCATAACAAAATAGGCCATTAGGCCTATCTACATTTGCCTCTGCAATACCAATTGGGGATCCACTGGACTCACTGCACAGTGTACTTCATTTTAAAACACTATATAGAGAGCCAGATTCCTACACATTCATACAACCTTACCCTGGAATTTTCACAATTCAGATTTGAAGCGTCCAACAGTTGCACTAGGTTGTGGCTTGTGGAAGCCCTAGATTTTGCCATCCAGACTTCAAAGTCGTTGGCTTCGGTAGTGACACGGTGAAAGGGCACTAGATGGCACGTACAAATCCAATGATAAAAAAAACAATACGAGAAGCATTCTGTATAATGGCGCCTTATAGGTTTTCGTGGAGGTATCAGGAGTCACCTTTAAACTAAAACCTCTTCTTCGCCTTCAAAAATAGTTGCGAGGTCTGCGCCCCACACTAGGTGGCAGCAGTGTGTGCAGCATGTGATTTACGGTGGCACATGCTGTAAAAATTTTGCTTTGTTTGAAATAATAAACACATATATTTCAGTAAAATAACTTACTGAGTTGAATGTAGAACAGTTTGCTGCTAAGGCTGGTCATTGCAGAGAACTGGTCCGTCTCACTCTTTCCACGAACATAATCCATATTGAGGCAGTCACCATCATTCACGTCGATTGTTTTAGCTCCTGCATCAACATTAACAGCAGTGAAGGACTCACTTGGAGAAACTGAAATTGTGAGTCCCAAAGAATTTTTGATCACGAAAGGTGTCTGATCTTTTTTAAAGATATCCGAAGATTTACTGGCTGCTTCAGCAAATGCCTAAAAAACATACGCATATATTTGTTATTGCCCTGCAAGAAAGAATAGATAAAGTACACCACAGCATAAGGGTAAAGCACTAAACTCAATTTCTCACATAAGCATTAATTACAAATACATGATGGGAATTAATAACAGTCGGACAGCACAAGTGAAGCAAAGCAGGGTAACTGCTCTTTCACTGATCTGCATTTGTACCATAAGGATCTGTCTAGAGAGAAATACAGATCCTAAACATTAGTTTTGTGCGTCTCTGTTGACAACAACGGCAGAACCGTATTATTATTTTTTTTTAAACAATGACTGTGGGATTGTATGACGTAATATCCTATGCAGAAATATTGTCTGATGGGCCTATACATGCATATATGAAGAGAAATTGGGGAATTACTTTGAATACCCAGGCTATCATATTTGGATGGCTAGATCTGAGAGAATTTTCTCTCATGAACATATTCTTCTGCATTTGACTTTGCAAATTTTAGAGCAGACTCAGTTCTGCTAGAGAAAGACAGAGGGACATAAATGTGGCTGTGCTAGCATTACACTGAAAGCTAACAGTGTTATAATCAGAATCAAGGAGGTGGATGAAGGAGGTTGGGTTTAAGTTTAACACATTTGTAATTTTTAATTTGGTAAACTAGTGAATTTAAATAATCTAAATTTTGAATAGTATAGAAACACTGCTAATGCAGTATTTTGCCAAATTTGTATTCATCTCAGGACTAAACAAACAAGTTACTTACCTACAAAAACGCCTTAGCAGGTAAAGGACTCTACCTAGCTGCAGATTCCTAATCTTAGAATGATCCCCAGGCTGGATCCTGAAATTTTGGAGCAGTAACCCGGTGTGCCGGTCTGTGGATTAGTGGTGTAGTTAGGCTCCACGTCGGTTGCGACAGATACGAAATGCACTGTGCCTATATAAGCGTGATCCCAGTGCACCGATACCAGTATATTTTTGCGATCTTCCACGCCAGATGCGCAGACCCACGAAAAATGTTGATGCACTGGTGTGCACTGCTAAGGGCCTCAGAAGAGTGATCCTATAATGAAATGAGATTGTAGAGCAGGAAGGATGGTAGGGTCGGTAAGAACTCTGCTGCTAGATAATCTCTACCAGATAAGGCATTACAAATGTAAGTATCTTGTTCATCAGATAGAGACTTCCAGCCACAGGCTCCTTAATTTACAAAAGATCCTCAAGTAATACCTCCCAGGAGGTGGGTCTGCAAACAAATTAGACCAAAAAGTCAGCGGGATGGAAAAGGCGAAATGTCCATCATGACAGATCTGACTGTCAAGAGTAATGTTTGGTGAATGTATGCAAAGATGCCCAGGTTTTTGCCTGACAGACGTCCAGGACACGGATTCCACAAACTAACACAGTGGTTGCAGCATTGGCTCTGGTAAATGAGCGAGCAAGCCCTCAGAGCGGTGCTTTTTGGCCAGTGCGCAGCAGATTTGTATGCAGAGCATTATCCATTATGAGATGGTTAGTTTCTATACAGCCCTACCATTCTTCGTTCTGATATACCAAACAAACAGTTGATAGTCTACCCAAAAGTCCATAGTGCAACCAAGGTAGACCATCAATGCTCTTTTAAGGTCCTGTCGGTGGAGTCTTTTCTCTTCTTTGGAATGGATGAGGTGGAGCAAAGAAGGTATGCAATGTGATATTTTGGCCTACATGAAAAGTATCACAAACTTCGGAAGGCAGGAGGCACATGTACTCAGAACCTGTAAGCCTGGGTAAATTGTTGTGGAGGGAGGGTGGACTGAGAGTGCTTGCAGTACGCTAACCCTCTTGGCCAATGTTATGGCCACCAGAAAAGGCCATTTTTAAGGTGAGAAGGCGGAGTGGGAAATTGTGCAGTGGCTTGAAGGGGATGCACCTGAGGGAATTTAAGACCTGAAGGAAGTCCCACTGGAGCATGATGAATGTTGTTGGAGGGAAAAGGTTTTGAAGTCCTTCGAGAAAACCAGTCACAACAGGTGACTTACAGAAGGTTGGTCTGGCAATCGCAAGAAAGACAAAATGGTTTACTTTTAATATGGTCAGTTATCCAGTAAGACTCATTTGAAATTAGGAACCTCATGATCACCTACAAGGGATTTCATTACTTGTTTCAATATTACTCACATCTCAAATCTAATTTGAAAAGCACAGGACACACAGAGATTTCTGTTTTATATACATTAAATACAATCCTATATTACAAAAAACTTCAGCGATCATAGTGCAGATGATGCACTGCTCACAACTGATTTCATTTACAACAAAAATAAACAAAGATAATGTACAATTTCCAATGGCAGTCTACAATATTCAAACAAACATATGACATAGCATCCCTTTAGAACAAATCACAGGAGTCAATCAAAAAGGAGGGTTTTGTCAAACCCCAATTTAATGCATATAAAATGGGAATCTCTTTGTTTCCTGTACTTTTCGAATTAGATTTGGTAAATGAGTACTACTGAAACAAGTAAAGGAATCCCTCATAGGTGATCACAAGGCTGCTAATTTTAAATAAGTTCCACCGCATTAACTGTTCTTACTAACACATACTTACCCTTGTTCATGTGGGCATACATGGTTATCCTTGTACTTTTCTAAATGAAAAGTAACCTTTAACAGTGCCCAGAAAAAGTACATACAGTAAAACCTGGGATAGGGGTGCAGAACAAGAATCAATGTTCTTGGATGCACACCATGTCACAAATTTCTCCCAACAGTAGGAGTATATTTAAGGAAGTGCCACTTTAGGAATGGTTACCCAACCAGCACCACTTTATGCTTGATATCTGGTGCTAACTTGACTGAGTGTGTGCTGGGATCCTGCTAACCAGGCCCCAGCACCTGTGTTCTTTCCCTAAATTGTACCATTGCTTCCACAATTGGCACACCCCTGGCACACAGCTAAGTCCTTTGTAAAAAGGTACCAGTTGTACTAAGGGTCCTGTGGCCAAAGAGGGTCTCTTAAGGGCTGCAGCATGTATTGTGCCATCCTAAGAGGCCCCTCACCAAACACATGTACATTGCCATTGTAGATGATGTATTGTGTTGGGGAGAAAAAGGTAGGTCAACATGGCACCCCTCTCTGGGTGCCCTGTCCACAAATCACTGCCTGTGGCAATGGAAAGATACCCCTCTAGCAGGCCTTACAGCTCAGAGGCATGATGCACTATTCCACAGGTGAGGGCATAGCTGCATGAGCAATATGTCCCTACAGTGTCTAAGTCCATTCTAAGATATTTTAAGTGCAGTGTGGCCATACTGACTACATGGGCTGTGAGTTTGTCATTACGAACTCCACAACTCCATGATGGCTTCACTGAAGAATGGGAAGTTTGGTATCACACTTCTCAGCTCAATAAACCCACACTGATGCCAGTGTTGGATTTGGCCCTGCCAATCCAGCTAAATCCAGACATGCAGGGTCTCTTGACATAGGGTCCACAACCCCACCCAGCTTTGTTAGTTGCAGTACCACATAGTGGTGATGCTGTCCGTGAACACTTGCACCAGCCTTCCCCTTACTGAAGGAACAAAGAATTACGTTGTCAATCAGATCAACCCGGTACTCCAATAAGTTGATATGGAACATGGTCTCCGTCGGAGATCAGAGGCCTCTGATGTCCACCTCTCCCATGTGGCCACCCCAGCCTGGAAGTGACTCATTTGTCACCCCAGTCAACTATAGTTGGGCAAAGGAGTGCGGTCTGCCACTGACCCAATCATGGTTTGTCAGCCACCACTGTAGATATTTTGCAGTTCCCTCGAGAACTAGACCAGGTTGGAGAGATTCCTCTGATGCTGTTGGAGCTGGGAAACTAATCATAGCTTGAATATCCTGGACTCGCTGCTTAGGAGGATAGACAAACTACCCTATGTCCAGAAAGGCTCAGATGATGGGCCAGCCCACGGTCAACTCTTGGTCAGAAGTGCTGGGGACCCTTCACTTGACTGGTGGGCCAGTTGGACTCGGGCTGGGGACTCAGATGAGAGGGAAGCAGGTGTGACTTTGGCACGTGCAAGTGCAGGATGATCGGCATAGTCTGGAGGGGGGTGATGGCTGCCTGGAGTGAGACCACCTTCAACAGCCAACCGTCAGGGAAGAAGACAGGAAACACCAACCTCACCACATAGGCTGCAGCCACTGCCATCATCTTGGTGAACACCCGAGGATCACTGGTAAGGCCAAAGGGGAGCACTGCAAATTTAAAGTGCTCCCGGCTCAATCAGGGTAATGTCTGTGGACAGGAAGGACAGGGGTGAAATAGGCATCCAGCAAGTCGCTCTCCAGGATTTAAGGTAAGTACAAGGGGGGAACACAAGGCAGCACCAAACTTACACCCTCAGCAGCATGGGGGCGGCCGGGTGAAGATTGCGAACACAGCGTCGGGCACCCAATGTTATTCAATGGAGAAGATGACCTCTAGAAATGGACTTCAGGCCGTGGCCGGAAGGCCGGGAGAGGGCAACCCACAGATGCCCAGGTAAGTTGAGATGGCAGGGGTCGTAGGGACACCATTGGTTCAGCTCCACAAGACCAGGGGCTCCAGTTGCAGAGGTGTCTTTTGGAATCAGTTACAGCTTACAACGCAGGCTGTGATCAAGGGAAACCTCAGATTTAGGCTGCAGGCTCCGCTGTAGAGTCCGGCAGGGGCCAGCCCACGGTCAACTCTTGGTCAGAAGTGCTGGGGACCCTTCACTTGACTGGTGGGCCAGTTGGACTCGGGCTGGGGAGTCAGGTGCAGAGGTGATCCCAGGCCACGGTTCTGCAGTTCCTCAGAGTAGGGAAATGCCTCCCTTGGCATGGTTACCCCTTAACTTGTTGTCTTTTGTTGAAGCTAGATATGATTGATAGTGGTCTGGGATCTTGATTACCAGGCCCCAGCACCAGTGTTCTTTCCCTAAACTGTACATTTATCTCCACAATTGGCAAGCCCTGGCACACAGATAAGTCCCTTGTAACATGGTACCCCTGGTACCGAGGGCTTTGTGGCCAGGGAAGGTTTCTAAGAACTTCAGCATATACTATGCCACCCTGGGGACCTCTCACTCAGCACATGCACACTGCCTCACAGCTTGTGTGTGCTGGTGGGGAGAATATGAGTAAGTCGAATTTGCACTCCCCTCAGAGAGCCATGCCCTCAACCCAGCCTGTGGCATAGGTAAGTCACCCTTCTAGCAGGCCTTACAGCCCTAAGGCAGGGTGCACTATACCACAGGTGAGGACATAGTTCCATGAGCACTATGCCCCAACAGTGTCTAAGCCAAACCTTAGACATTGTAAGTGCAGGGTAGCCATAAAGAGTATATGGTGTGGGAGTTTGTCAAACACGAACTCCACTGTTCCATGATGGCTACACTGAAATCTGTGAAGTTTGGTATCAAACTTCTCAGCACAATAAATCCACACTGATGCCAGTGTGGGATTTATTGAAAAAAGCACACAGAGGCCATCATAGAGATGCTCCCTGTATACCAGTCCAAAAACCAGTGTTAGCTTGACCAGTTCCTGCCAGCCTGACACAACCAGACTGAGTTCTGGTCAGTGGGGTGAGTGCCTTTGTAACTCTGTGCCCAGGAAAAAAGCCTGCACTGGGTGGAGGTGCGTCTCACCTCCCCCTTTAGGAACTGTAACACCTAGCAGTGAGCCTCAAAGGCTTATGCCTGTTATAGCACCGCAGGGCATCGCAGCTAGTGGAGATGCCCGCCCCTCCAGAAACAGCTCCCACTTTTGGCGCAAGTCCAGAGGAGATAATGAGAAAAACAAGGAGGAGTCACCCACCAGTCAGGACAGCTCCTAAGGTGTCCTGAGCTGAGGTGTCCGCTGCCTTAAGAAATCCTCCATCTTGGTTTTGGAGGATCCCCCAATAGGAAGAGGGATGCGCCACCCTCCCCTCAGGGAGGAGGCACAAAGAGGTTGAAGCCACCCTCCAGGACAGTAGCCATTGGCTACTGCACCCCAGACCTAAACACCCCCCTAAATTGAGTATTTAGGGGCGACCCTGAACCCGGGAAATCAAATTCCTGCAACCTGAAGAAAGAAGGACTGCTGACCAAAAAGCCCCACAGAGATGACAACTGACTTCGCCCCAGCCCTACCGGCCTGTCTCCAGACTCAAAGAACCTGCACAGCGATGCATTCAGCGGGACCAGCGACCTCTGAGGACTCATAGGACTGACCTACACCTAAAGGACCAGGAACCTCCCGAGGACAGCGGGTCTGTCCAGAAACAACAAAGAAAGCAAATTTAAAGAGACTAACTTCCAGCCAGAAGCGTGAGTCTTCACACTCTGCACCAGACACCCCCGGCTTGAGTTCATGACAACCAACACTGTAGAGAGAACTCCCAGGTGACTCCAACGACGTGGGCACACAGAGTCGACCTCCCTGCACCCCTACAGTGACGCCTACAGAGAGGATCCAGAGGCTCCCCCTAACCATGACTGCCTGGTAACAAAGGAACCAGACGCCTGGACCAAGCACTGCACCCGCAGCTCCCAGGACCGAGAGGAACCACCTATCAGTGTAGAAGTGACCAGCTGGCGACCCTCATCCTAGCCCAGTCGGTGGCTGGCCCGAGATGCTCCCCTGTGCCCTTCCTGCACCGCCAGAGTGACCCCTGGGTCCCTCCATTGTTTTCAACGACAAACCCGACACCTACTTGCACACTGCACCCGGCCGCCCCTGTGCCGCTGAGGGTGTGTTTTGTGTGGTTGTGTGTGTCCCCCCCCAGGGCTCTACAAAACCTCCCTGGGTCTGCTCCCCGAGGAGGCAGGTACTTACCTGCTAGCATGCTGGAACCGGAACACCCCTGCTCTCCATAGGCACCTATGTTATTTTGGCCCTCCTTCGACCTCTGCACCTGACCGGCCCTGTGTTGCTGGTGTGGTGGCTTTGGGGTTGCCTATGCCCATGAGACTGAACTTGTAAGTGCTTTACTTCCCTGATAAACTAACCAATACTTACCTCCCCCGTGAACTGTTGATTTTTGCATAGTGTATATTTGCCATTTTTATCAAAACTGTGAATACTACTGTTTTAAATCAAAGTTCTATATTTACCTGTTTGTAGAACCTTAAAATTTATGGACTTACCAAAAATTTGAATCTTGTGGTTCTAAAATAAATGAAGAAAATAATATTTTTCTATATAAAAATCTATTGGCCTGGAGTTAAGTCTTTGAGTGTGTGTTCTCATTTATTGCCTGTGTGTGCACAACAAACGCTTTACACTACCCTTTGATAACCCTACTGCTCGACCACACTACCACAAAATAGAGCATTAGTATGATCTAATTTTGCCACTATCAACCTCTAAGGGGAACCCTTGGACACTGTGCACACTATCTCTCACTTTGAGATGGCATATACAGAGCCAACATCCTACACTCAGGCAGACTTCTTCTTTGGTGACAGTTTATTTTGGACAGGTCTGCTGTCCACAGGAGTTATTGGTCTTTATTGAAGGCAGGCAGTCCTCCCAAGGCTTTGGAGGTCGCTGGGCTGCAGGACAAGTCGTCTTCTGGAGCAGGTTCTTTGAAGGCTGCAGAATGGTCAGTAAGGCTTGGGCAAATTCAGTTGTTGTCTTCAGTCTTCTCTGCTGGGCGTCCTCTGTTCTGTCTGGCTCTTCTTAGGTCGACAGGAATCTGATTGGAGGGTTCAGGGGTGCCATCTAAACACTGAATTAAGGGGCGCTACAGGGAGTGCTGAGCTGGTTTTGACCAGTCAGTGTCCACCAAGGAGTTGGTAGATTTTCAGAGGGCACCTCTAAGGTGCTTTCGGAGTGCATGTATTAATAAATCCATCCCTATCTTCAGTGAAGTCCTCATGTAGCTGGGGAACTCATAATGACCAGTGTCTAGCACACGTACTTAAATGGTTTCACTGTTCACTTACTAAGTCTGAGAATTGACAAAGCAGGGGCATATCTCCTCATGTAGGTAAGCCCTCTCATGTAATATAATGCACCCTGCCTTTAGGGCTGGAAGGCCTGTTAGAGGAGTGACTTACATATATTACATACAGTGTACAGGACACAGGCCGCTGAGGGTGGCACATTTTGTGCTGCAGCCCTTAGGGGCCTTCCTTTAGTACCCCATGCTCTAGGTAATAGGGGTACCATTTATTAGGGGCTTACAGTGGTAGGGGGGGCACCATGTAAAAAGAGGCACTTTCCTACACCCTGCAAAGGCAGCGGTTCTCTCAATAATTTGGTGTGGTTAAAAGTGTAGAGTGGGATACCTCTGTGAGAACAAGGACTCACAGGGTCACCTATCTAAAGAGTGATAGCCAACATGTTTCTGCCCTCAGTAGTGAGCCTAGGAAGGTCTTGAGGCATTCATCAGGGCATCGGATCCCTAAGACTCATATTAGGAGTTTAGAAAACCCTGCTCGGTTGGTCCTTGTTCTCACAGAGGTGTCCCACTCTACGCATTTAACCACACCAAACAGACCCTATTATTAAATTGTAACTTTACACAGGTGCCTGTTTAGGTGTTTTTATTCCCTGGATTAGCTGGATGCCGATCTTTCCAGACCTAGAATTTATTTACGCACTCCCTCCTGTTCTTTTAACAGTGAGGTTGAGTCCGCCCAGGTGGCACTGCCCTACCTGGGTGGGGCTAGGTGGTCAAATGATGAAGCATGACACTATATAGTGTGTGAGACCATAAAGGAAATCCCCTTTTTTTCTCCTCTTTAACTGCTCACCAATCTCATACTGACCCTTTTCCCCTTATAGAGGACCACGAGGAAGCAAGGGCACAATTGGTACCCTTGGGGTCCATCCCTTGAGGTATAAGAGAACCCGTACTCCTTAGTGTGTGTGTTTTTTTTTTCTTCAAAACTAAACTCAGAGTTGGGCAGGGGTTACTTGGGCTCCCAGAAACTCGGGGAGGCACGGAGCAGACCCAGACACAGGCTCTGAGGACTGAGGCCTGGAACGACAGCGCTCCTTTTCCCTCTCTCTCGAGAGATGGGGTCACATGTTCTTATTTGACTTCTTTTTGTGCCTCAACGTACCCGACTGTAGCGAGGCTTTGAAGTGGGATGATGAAGAATGGTGGCTCCACAACTGTTCTCAGGACCTTTTTCTCGACTGAGATCAGGAGAGACGAGTGACGTGGAGCCGAGCGCCAGGCTGCAATGAGCTGCAGGGATCGCTCCCTCAAAGCTTTCGGATTCATGGCCAGGCACTCGGAGGATGACTTCGGGTCCTGGTTGTGCTCCAGACACCACAAGCACATGAGATGCGGACCCGTCACGGACATCACCTGATGACTGGATCCGCAGGGCTTGAATCAAGTCTTACATGGCGACATCTCGATGCACTAGGAATGGCAACACTCAAAAATCCTCATCAAAAAATAAAAAAGACCAGTCAAAAAGGGACTGAGGGGTAGCTCCTCTTCAGAACTGTGCTGGCTGGCGTGGGCAGAAAAGAACAGACGTCAGCGTGTCGGGGTGTCTATATATAGGTCCCACGATGCCATATGCAGTGGGCACGTGAGGTGCCATATGCGGTCGGCAGACGACGGACGCAGAGCCGACCAACCAACACTACCTGATGGCATGCAGGGGTACTGGTCGAGAAAAATCTCTGGATCCAGACTGACACCTGGAAGAAATTCTGAAGTAAGGAATCTGCAACTAGAAGTCTCTCTCAGATACACACGTTTACCAAAGGGGGCACAGATCATTCATAAACCTATCACTAGCACTGTGTCATAGCCCCAACTTTACAAAATAACTGGAAAAAAGGATCCAGCAAGATTGTCCCAAGAACCAAAGCAAAAATCTAACTAACCTTACAGTATTCAGCCTAATATTTGACTATCAGAGTAGGGTGTTTTCCCACTAGATGAAGGGCATGTTGTAATGTATTCAGTTAAGTTCCATCAAAGGTGCTGCAAATCAATGACTGCGACAAAGAGAGGGGTTCTCTTCAACTGAACTTACTCCAAAAGTATGATGCACAATTGGAAACTTTGCTCTACAGAATACCTCGTATTGTTGGGCATCTGGCTACCTTTTCTTTAGCCACATCCAGCCTATTGCTGAGCATCTTTTCTGGGTTTTGTAACTTTAGCTTATAAGAGGAGATCAGCCTTTAAGTATCTGGTTAACACTGACTCTCTCAATGTAAAAAGTGGATAACCTTAAACCTCAATGACACATGAACAAAACCAACAGTCAATGCTATGTGGCACAGTAAGCACAATGGGTACCCTAATTTGTTTCTTTATACTTTTACAGTTCTACTGTGACCTTGTGAGACTTCGAGCTTCACTTGCTCTTTGCCTCTTCCAAGTTAAAAGGGGCTAAAGGATTACACCACTCAGCACAGAGCTGTCCACAACAGTTTCTTGTTCTACCCAATAATTTCATCCTAGACCACGAATATTCTCTCACATCTCAAGTTTGGAAGGACCAATATTGCTTAAGGTCCAGAGTTACTTCCCACCTGCCCAATACCCCGAAATGCCTCGATGATCACAACTGACAGTATGGGAGAATTACTCTGTGAAAACGGTGGGGGGCATGTAAGCCTCAGGTGACTAATAATTACTACCAGGAGGACATGACACTCTGGTAGTTAGGAGCCAGTGATGTGTAGTAATGCTAATCCACTTAATGCCCTGACCATTGAAATAATAAAGCAGCTATGTGGGCAACGTGAGGCGACCTTGGGGAGGAAGCTGATGGAGTTGCAAACATACTGGGCAGAAAATCTGTGCAGGGAACTGGGGACATAAGGGGACAAACAGCCAGGAGTTCCACAAACAGTAGGTTAATGCTAATACAATGTAACTTTCTCCATTGCACTTAACCTACCCCCACCAAGTCACACAAGATATTTGGGAACTCTTCTGAACAGTGCCCAGATGCTGCACCCAAGAAGCCTCCTTCTTTCAATTGGAAGCACCCAAAATTGTCCACTTTATGAAAGAAGATAACAGCACAGACAAATGCAAGATTGCAGACATAGCTGGATCCCCCATGGTGTGAATACTGAAACTCTTCCTACATACACAGGTTAACAGATAAAACAGATTTGTGGACCTACCGCTGCTGTTGATTAAGTGCAAAATAACCTGAAGTGGAAATCTAATAGGGAACCATTGATACAAAGATGAATGGCAGACGTGATTTGTTGGGCATCTGCCAACAGAGACATTCTGCACAAAAGCAGCCGGGACAAATAAATGTACAGAGTTGGGGCTTTGAGAGACTGCTTTACAGTTCATGAGGGACTCAGACAAAATTCTCCAACAAACTGCTTCCTTTTAAACACATCTCTCTGGCACTCAAAGATCCCGAATGGCCACATGGACAGAATTTATGCATACGCCTGAGAGCCTGGTGTAGCAACAACCCTGCCAATGTCATACTTATGCATGACTTAGAAATGTCCTACGTACAACCATAATACTCATACCAAAAAGACTGGTTTACTACCCAGTATGCATTGGAGGTTGATGTTGTACAGCCCTAATTTCAACTGTAAAACAATAAAATGACAAATTCAGCTCCTTACCTGTCCAAGATTGTTAAGCATTTGTAGTCCACATTTTGATAGCATAATGTTCATCTGATCTTTTGAAGAGATGTTTATAACTGTTTTATACTCCGGAACCTTGTAATTTTCCTCATCTATATCCGATTCTGTAAGCTGTTTTTTAGATTTCTTTTTCATCTAAAATAAACATATTTGTAATATAAGAATTTATGTTTGAGACTAATCATCAAAAATAATATCAAAGAGAGATTGAAAACTTATTCTACCAAAGGTAGTAAAGTAAAGAACAAGGGAATGGCTAAGAAACAGAAAGTAAGACCATTCAATGGTGGCAAACTGAAATAATTATGAAGCTTTTTCCCCAGTTCCTAAAGTGTTGCAGCATAATTTACTCAATGAGAAAGTCAAGTATTCGCCCTAAATCTATAACATACATTATAAGCGCAAAATAATTTTTTCCTGAAAAGACTAGGGCCATGCAGATGGCATCGGCTTCCTCTGACTGAAGTAACATGCATATCTAATCAGTTCTCCATCCTCTTCCTCCTCACTCCTCCCAGACAGGAACTTAGACGCCTTCAACTTAATCAACAATTACCTTTGTAATGGACATCTATTAATCAAACCCATAATTACATTCTGCTCCTCACTTGGAACATTGTAAACATCTGAAAAATGGCAACCCATATGTGATACGTCCCACATATATGGAGAAATATCTACTCATTGCCTCTAACCTTACCTTGACCAATGATCCTGTTACCAAACCCTCATCTGAACTTTCCATGATCATCCCTGCAAATTGTAGATAATCCGTCATACTATTTACCCTCCCCATCCTAGACAAATTGACTGGTTTCTTCACAGGTCGCTCATGTCTTGTTCAGATGCTCGCCTTGAATAGTTTCTTTACATACCTTTCCCCTAATGAATATGACAGGAAGACCCACAATAGAACGCTATTATAGCCAAATGTACATGTGGAGCTTAATGCTAATTGTGTAATGTCTATCTTTGCGATGTTTAAATCCTGCATAACAACTCTATATGTCTGTTGGAACTTAATAAAGTTTTTTTTTTTTTTAAGTGACTAGTGTCTTCACTAGCAGCATTCAAACAATCAAAAGATCAATTTCTTCACCCTTACCAAACTTCTACTGCTCTGGTTTCTCCATGCCTGTGAACTTGTTCCTAGTCACAAACCGGCCCAGCATTTTTACGTCATAATCAATGCTGCTCCCAGCCATCATAATAGCTCTGAATCCATGAAGAGTACTTATATTATCCCTTTAGACTTGTCACTTCCCCAATGCCTCACAGGTGGACAGTAGGATTCCCAAGTTACTCCCCAAGGCTAATATAGCCCCTGAAGCTCCAACCAGTTTCCTGTTTGCTGTGCTTTAAGACCTTCAAAAGCTTCAACCTCTCACACAATATTTCACAGATAACTACCTCAACAGATCATTTCAATCTTGATGCCTGCAAAGTCAATCCATCAAACACATCTTTCCTGCAGTCTGATCTTGCTTGATCTCTTGTCCTCCTTTTACAAAGCCACCAACACTACATTTCTGAAATAAATTGCAAGCCTAGGGATCTCTGAAGTGCTTTTCTCTTGGTATGGCTCATATTTCCGTTACACTAATTACACCATTTACAACATTCCCACTTAACTGGGAGAGTGCCTCAAGACTTGTGGTCTCTGCCTTAAAAATCAGGAGCACAATCTCCTCTACTTGTTTGTTTACCATCTCTTTCAGAACATACTATATATGTAGAGAAATGGATTTGCAAAAAAATACCTAAAATCCTGTCATGGCATGCTGGCTATGTCTTTTTGATTGTAGAAGATTTTTACTGATAGATTTGCTGAGAACATTGGCCCCTTGTGGCAAGATCACAATTAGCATTTCATTAACTCAAAAGAGTAAGACACTGCTACATGGAAGAAAATATCCCACTTGTGTTATTCAATCCACTTCTTGTAACCCCAGTCTCATCAGGAGGTTTTCTAGATTTAAAATGTGAAATTGAGGGAAATGCTTTGCAGAAGGGAAATGCTTTGCTTTTGTTTAATAGCTCACTGTTTATCAGTGTTAGACAGCAGTCCCAATACAAAATCAAATCTACTCTTTTTAAGCTACAAAATTCAAAGACCCACCAAACAGAGAGGAACAATAGCTGACAAAATGAGATTAGCATTTTGTAACATTTAGTCTGGATTCTACAAGCCCTAATCATAAATCCAGAAATGACAACTTCCAAGTCTACATTTTCAAGGCATTCTAGAATCAGGTAAAGGAAAGTACCAAATCTGATTTTTATTGATGGAAATCTGCATCATACCGCCTCACTCATTTCCATCTTTCTCCAATTCAATTAAAAAGTTTTTGTTTTTAACACCCCTACACACAGACGCCCCCATGTGGAATGTTGCACAGTCATGGTGATGTTTTGTCATTTTTTCAGATCAAGGTTTAACAATTCTGTATGAAAGTCGCTCTTTTTGGCATGGTTACCCCAACTTTTTGCCTGTTTATCAATGTGCTCAGACTGTTTTCACTGGGATCCTGCTAACCAGGACCCCAGTGATTGTGCTCTCTTCTCTAAATTTGGTTGCTTTGGTACCCCAATTGGCATAATGGCGTAGCCCTGTAAGTCCTTAGTATATGGTACTTAGGGACCCAGGGCATTTGTACAACAGGGGTCTCCCATGGGCTGCAGCATGTATTATGCCACCCATGGAAACCTATGCAAACTGTCTCTGCAGGTTTCCTATTGCAGCCTGCGTGAAAAGGTGCATGCACAGTTTCACTGCTGGTCACTGTACAAGGTCCTGTAAGTCACCCCTATGGTAGGCCCTTTCAGCCAAAAGGGTAGAGTGCAGGTTCCTGTGTGTGAGGGCACCCCTGCATGAGCAGAAGTGCCCCTACGAACTCCAGTTCTAATGCACTGGACTTCGTAATTGCGGGGAAACCATTTTACCTGTGTGCTGGCACAGGTCACACCACCTGTGGACCATCTGCATATTGGTAACTCCGAACATAGGCATGCTTGGTATCAAACATGTCAGAATCATACCCCACTACAAGTGCCAGTATTGGTGGCATGATTCTCAGGGAGCTCCTTAGGGGACCCCTCCCCCCAGTATTGCTCCTACCAGTCTTCCAGGGTTTTGGGCAGCCCCTCCTGCTTCTTTACTAGCTCAAGCGGGGGAAGGCGGAATAAAGGATTTCCTGTGGGAGAAAGGATGCAACACCCTCTTCCCTTGGAATGAAAATGTCACTTACCCAGTGTACATCTGTTCGTGGCATCAGTCGCAGTAGATTCGCATGTTCTGCAATAGCTCGCCATCTGGTGTTGGGCCGGAGTGTTACAAGTTGTTTTTGTTCGAAGAAGTCTTTCGAGTCACGGGACCGAGTGACTCCTCCTTTTGTCTCCATTGCGCATGGGCGTCGACTCCATCCTCGATTGTTTTTCCCCGCAGAGGGTGAGGTAGGAGTTGTATTGTAGTAATAGTGCCCATGCAATGGAGTGACTAAGTATGCACCTATTTAAGGTTGAGATGATACATATAGAAATAATTGAAGGTAACTTCCAAACTGCTACAGGCTCCCGGGGAGGCGGGTGGGCACATGCGAATCTACTGCGACTGATGCCACGAACAGATGTACACTGGGTAAGTGACATTTTCAGTTCGATGGCATCTGTCGCTGTAGATACGCATGTTCTGCATAGACTAGTAAGCAGTTATTTCCCCAAAAGCGGTGGATCAGCCTGTAGGAGTGGAAGTAGTCTGAAATAATGTTCTTAATACGGCTTGACCTACTGTGGCTTGTTGTGCGGATAACACGTCTACACAGTAGTGCTTGGTGAATGTGTGAGGCGTAGACCATGTGGCTGCCTTACATATTTCTTGCATTGGGATGTTTCCTAGAAAGGCCATGGTAGCACCTTTCTTTCTGGTTGAGTGTGCCCTTGGTGTAATGGGCAGCTGTCGTTTAGCTTTAAGGTAGCAGATTTGGATGCATTTAACTATCCATCTGGCTATACCTTGTTTTGATATTGGGTTTCCTGCATGAGGTTTTTGAAATGCAATAAATAGTTGTTTAGTCTTTCTGATGTTTTTTGTTCTGTCAATGTAATACATCAATGCTCTTTTGACATCTAATGTATGTAGTGCCCTTTCAGCTACGGTATCTGGCTGTGGAAAAAACACTGGAAGTTCCACTGTTTGATTTAGATGGAACGGGGAAATAACCTTTGGCAAAAATTTAGGATTGGTCCTTAGGACGACTTTATTTTTGTGTAGTTGTATAAAAGGTTCCTGTATTGTAAACGCCTGAATCTCGCTTACTCTTCTTAGGGAAGTAATGGCGATGAGAAATGCCACCTTCCAGGTTAGGAACTGTATGTCGCAGGAGTGCATGGGTTCAAAAGGTGGACCCATAAGTCTAGTTAGGACAACATTTAGGTTCCATGAAGGAACAGGTGGTGTTCTTGGTGGTATAAATCTCCTAAGGCCCTCCATGAATGCTTTAATGACTGGTATCTTATATAGGGAAGTTGAATAGGTAGTCTGCAGGTATGCAGATATTGCTGCAAGGTGTATTTTAATGGAAGAGAAAGCTAGGTTAGATTTTTGTAAGTGAAGCAAGTAACCCACTACATGTTCTGGAGTTGTGTGTAATGGTTGTATTTGATTAATATGGCAGTAGCAAACAAACCTCTTCCATTTACTTGCATAGCAGTGCCTGGTGGATGGCCTTCTGGCTTGTTTTATGACTTCCATACATTCTTGGGTAAGTTGTAAGTGCCCGAATTCTAGGATTTCAGGAGCCAGATTGCTAGATTCAGCGATGCTGGATCTGGGTGTCTGATCTTTTGGTTGTGCTGTGTCAACAGATCTGGCCTGTTGGGCAATTTGATGCAGGGTACCACTGATAGGTCTAGCAGCGTTGTGTACCAGGGTTGCCTTGCCCAAGTTGGTGCTATCAATATGAGTTTGAGTTTGCTTTGACTGAGTTTGTTTACCAGGTAAGGAAGGAGAGGGAGAGGAGGAAAAGCGTAAGCAAATATCCCTGACCAGTTCATCCATAGGGCATTGCCTTGGGATTGTTCGTGTGGGTATCTGGATGCGAAGTTTTGGCATTTTGCGTTCTCCCTTGTCGCAAACAAGTCTATCTGAGGTGTTCCCCAGAGTTTGAAATAAGTGTTCAGAATTTGGGGGTGAATTTCCCATTCGTGGACCTGTTGGTGATCTCGAGAGAGATTGTCTGCGAGTTGATTTTGGATCCCTGGTATAAATTGTGCTATTAGGCGAATTTGGTTGTGAATTGCCCAACGCCAAATCTTTTGTGCTAGCAGGCTTAACTGCGTGGAGAGCGTCCCCCCCTGCTTGTTTAGATAATACATTGTTGTCATGTTGTCTGTTTTGACGAGAATGTATTTGTGAACTATTATTGGTTGGAAAGCTTTTAGTGCTTGAAAAACTGCTAGAAGTTCTAGGTGATTGATATGCAGTTTTGTTTGATGTACGTTCCATTGTCCTTGTATGCTGTGTTGATCGAGGTGTGCTCCCCACCCTGTCATGGAAGCATCTGTTGTTATTACGTATTGTGGCACTGGGTCTTGGAAAGGCCGCCTTTTGTTTAAATTTATGTTGTTCCACCACAGAAGCGAGAGGTAAGTTTGGCGGTCTATTAACACCAGATCTAGAAGGTGACCCTGTGCTTGAGACCACTGTGATGCTAGGCATTGTTGTAAGGGCCTCATGTGCAGTCTTGCGTTTGGGACAATGGCTATGCATGAAGACATCATGCCTAGGAGTTGTAATACCATCTTTGCTTGTATCTTTTGTGTTGGATACATGCGTTGTATGATGGTGTTGAAATTTAGAATTCTTTGTGGACTTGGAGTGGCTACTCCCTTTGATGTGTCTATTATGGCTCCTAGGTATTGTTGTACCTTGCGCGGCAGAATGTTGGATTTTGTAAAGTTGACGGTGAACCCGAGTTTGAAGAGGGTTTGTATGATCTGATTTGTGTGATTTGAGCACTTTATGAACGAATGGGCCTTGATTAGCCAGTCGTCCAAATATGGGAACACATGTATTTGCTGCCTTCTTATGTGTGCAGCGACTACCGCTAGACATTTGGTAAAGACTCTTGGTGCGGTTGTTAATCCGAAAGGCAGTACCTTGAATTGGTAATGTATTCCTTTGAATACAAACCTTAGGTATTTCCTGTGCGATGGGTGTATTGGTATATGGAAATAAGCATCCTTGAGGTCTAAAGTTGCCATGTAGTCGTGTAGTTTTAGCAATGGCAATACTTCTTGTAGTGTGACCATGTGGAAGTGGTCTGATTTGATGAAAGTGTTCACTACTCTGAGGTCTAGGATTGGTCTCAGCGTTTTGTCCTTCTTTGGTATCAGAAAGTACAGTGAGTAAACTCCTGTGTTTATTTGTGTGTTTGGCACTAATTCGATTGCATTCTTTTGCAATAGTGCCTGCACTTCTATCTCCAGGAGATTGGAATGGTGTGTTGTTAAATTTTGTGCTTTTGGTGGTATGTTTGGAGGGAATTGTAGAAATTCTATGCAATAACCATGTTGGATAATTGCTAGAACCCAAGTGTCTGTAGTGATTTCCTCCCATGCTTTGTAATAATGACCTATTCTTCCCCCCACTGGTGTTGTGTGGAGGGGGTGAGTGACATGTGAGTCACTGTTTAGTAGTAGGGGTTTTGGGGCTCTGAAATCTTCCTCTATTTCTAGGGAATTGCCCTCCTCTATATTGTCCCCGAAAACCTCCTCTATACTGTCCCTGGTAACTGGACGGTGTTGCTTGTGAGGTGCTGGCTTGTGTGCTTTGACCCCGAAACCCCCCTCGAAAGGGCGTTTTACGGAATGTGCTGTAATTTCCTCTGCTCTGCGGGGAGTAGAGTGCGCCCATGGCTTTGGCAGTGTCCGTATCTTTTTTTAGTTTCTCAATCGCTGTGTCCACTTCTGGACCGAACAGTTCTTTTTCATTAAAAGGCATATTGAGAACTGCTTGTTGAATCTCTGGTTTAAATCCAGACGTTCGGAGCCATGCATGCCTTCTGATAGTTACAGATGTATTAATTGTCCGTGCAGCTGTATCTGCAGCGTCCATGGAGGAGCGGATCTGGTTGTTGGAAATGGTCTGTCCCTCCTCAACCACTTGTTTTGCCCTATTTTGTAAGTCCTTGGGCAGATGTTCAATGAGATGTTGCATCTCGTCCCAGTGGGCTCTGTCATAGCGCGCAAGTAGTGCCTGGGAGTTCGCGATGCGCCACTGGTTTGCAGCTTGTGCTGCGACTCTTTTACCAGCTGCATCGAACTTGCGGCTTTCTTTATCTGGGGGTGGTGCATCTCCAGATGTGTGAGAGTTGGCCCTTTTCCTAGCTGCTCCTACAACGACAGAGTCTGGTGGCAGCTGTGTAGTGATGAAAACCGGGTCTGTAGGAGGCGCCTTATACTTTTTTTCCACCCTTGGTGTGATTGCCCTACTTTTGACCGGCTCCTTAAAGATGTCTTTTGCGTGCCGGAGCATACCAGGGAGCATAGGCAGGCTTTGGTATGAGCTGTGGGTGGAGGAGAGTGTGTTGAATAAAAAATCATCCTCGACCTGTTCTGAGTGGAGGCTTACGTTGTGAAATTGTGCTGCTCTAGCCACCACTTGAGAATACGCGGTGCTGTCCTCTGGTGGAGATGGCTTCGTAGGGTATGCCTCCGGACTGTTATCTGACACTGGGGCGTCGTATAGGTCCCATGCGTCCTGATCTTGGTCACCCTGGCTCATGGTGGTGTGAGCTGGGGA
The DNA here is from genome assembly GCF_031143425.1 of Pleurodeles waltl. NCBI lineage: Eukaryota > Metazoa > Chordata > Amphibia > Caudata > Salamandridae > Pleurodeles > Pleurodeles waltl. Next base: position 899,033,642 of record NC_090436.1, read on the forward strand.
GTGTGATGGAGTTTGTGCTGGTGAGACGTTAATCACGGGCGGAGGAGAGGGTGGTGGGGTAACTCTTTTCACCACTTTTGGTTGTGGTGTCTGTTCAGTCTGGAACTCCAACCTTCTCTTTCTCCTAATGGGGGGAAGGGTGCTTATTTTTCCTGTCCCCTGCTGTATGAAGATACGCTTTTGCGTATGGTCCACATCAGTTGCTTGTAGCTCTTCCTCAAACCTATGCTTTTGCATTTGGGAGGTTAGCGAGTGCTCTTCTGTATAAGAGCCTGAAGCTGGGTCGCTTGCAGTTTGTTTCGGCATCGAAACCCTGTCTGCGTGTTTTTTCGGCTCCGAGGTGACTTTTTTCTTTTTCGGGGCCGAAACCTCTCGGCGTCGATCTGTTTCGGTGCCGCTGTCTCGGCGTCGAGCCGTGTCCACACCGGCATCTCGGTGTCGAGGCTTGTCTCCAGCACTTTCTCGGTCCCGAGAAGGCTGCGTGCCGGTGTCTCGACCGGAGTCGGACGACCTCGGCACTGTTTGGGCCTTTTTCGGTGCCGACGGTCGGTCACCGAATTTATGGGTGGAGCCATGGCCGGATGGCAGTGGCGTCCCCTGGGCCTTGTAAATGTTTCTCTGTGTGGTTTTCGACGTCTTACTCACGGTTTGTGTATCGTCGAATCCTTCGGAGTCTGAGTCTTGGATCGAGAAGGTACCTTCCTCTTCCTGTTCCTCGAACTCCCGTTGGGCTGTCGGTGCGGACGCCATCTGAAGTCTTCTGGCTCGACGGTCTCGGAGTGTTTTTCGGGACCGGAACGCACGACAGGCCTCGCAGGTGTCTTCGCTGTGCTCAGGTGACAGGCACAGGTTGCAGACCAAGTGTTGGTCTGTGTAGGGGTATTTATTGTGGCATTTGGGGCAGAAACGGAACGGGGTCCGTTCCATCGGCGTTCTTCAGCACGCGGTCGGGCCGACCAGGCCCCGACGGGGGATCGAAAAACTACCCCGAAGGGCACCGGAGCTCTTCGATCTTCGATGCGGTGTGGAATCTAAGTACGCCGATCCCGAACGCAACAATACCGACGAAAATCTTCAGAAATTAGCTAATTTTCCGTTCCGAAACTCGGAGCGACAGGAACACGTCCGAACCCGATGGCGGAAAAAAAACAATCGAGGATGGAGTCGACGCCCATGCGCAATGGAGACAAAAGGAGGAGTCACTCGGTCCCGTGACTCGAAAGACTTCTTCGAACAAAAACAACTTGTAACACTCCGGCCCAACACCAGATGGCGAGCTATTGCAGAACATGCGTATCTACAGCGACAGATGCCATCGAACATAGGTGTTACAAGGCTGGGGAGGCGTATCGTTCCCACGCCACATGCTTGCTTTGAAGGGCACATTTGGTGCCCTCCTTGCATAATCCGGTTTGCACCGGTTCCTGCTCTCGCGAGAAGCCACAAAAAGGAAAGGGGAGTGACCACTTCCCTGTCCATCACCACCCCAGGGATGGTGGCCAGAGCTCCTCCAGGTGGCTACTTGATTCTGTCATTTTGGGAAACAAAATAGCAGACTCCAGAGATGACTTAATGTTATCCTATTGAGGAAAAACAATGTTCAGCAAACACAGGGGTAACAATGACTTACGAAGCCAATCTCAGGAAGCAAAGGTAAGCACTGGGCACTGACCAGAACCACACAAACAGGTCACACCGGGTGGCACTGGGACGGCCAGGTGCAGAGGTGCAGCAAGGCGTCAGGTGCCCAATGGTTTCCTATGGGAGTTTGCTCCTCATGAAAAGAGGCGGCAGGCTCTGGTTAGGAAGCAAGTCAGGGACAACAAGAAGGAAATAGTAGACTTGGGGTGCTTGGGGACGTGGGTGCACTTTTGGTCCTCTTCTCCTGTGCCCAAGAGCAACGGATGCAGGGGTGTATTTAGGTGTCAGGTTTTCTCGGGCATGAGAAATTATGGTGATATTGGGATATACCTAGTCTCGGGCCTTGAAAAAGTCTTTTTGACGAGTTGGCTGTTGTATCTCTGGACTCATGATGGCTGTTGCCTCTCTGAATTATTTTGATTAATAAAATCGCTACCATATACTCACAGTGAATTGGAATTCTGACTGCTACAACAAGAAAGCATGGACTTTTTTGGTGTGCCTCGGTATACCAATATTGAATTTTCAGGTGTTGTTTGATTTATCAACTAACACAACCGCAACCAAACTAGTTGGGTGCTCACCAGTTTGGCACCCTCAACAGTACTTTATGTAACATATGGACATTGTTTTCCTTATTACAATATACTTATGTATAGGCGCTGCGAACCTTATGCACAGGCACTTTATTTTGTATTCATAACCCTAAATCCTAGTGGCCTAATGCCTCCCTAGCAAGATAGAGGAATTTGAAAAGTAGTGTCCACTTCAGATTGTCCACCTTATGGGTGGGACTGACATGAAGTGGGCACTTCTCCTAATTTAACTAATTCCCCCCTGTTCTGCAGCCACAAGAGGGGTCAGAACAGGGGGGTTGGTCATCTCTGCCGTCTGGAGAGACCTGGGTCGCATTATAAAGGCGGCAAGGCCTTAGAAGCACTCCCCTGCCCTGGCTGGAATGTCCATCCAGCCTGAGAGAGAAGGTCACACCTCTGCCCAGAGCAGGCCCTTGTCTCAGGCCCTCAAGAGTGCAGGCTCTCACCTTGTGCATTCAAGAAACGTGGTTGTGGTGCTGAACTGGTCAAGACCAGTCAGTTAGCACACTAGCACCTGGTAGGTTTCAGGGGGAACCTCTAAGATGCCCTCTGGGTGCCTTTTTATTTTTAATAAGTCCATCACTCGGGTCAGTTGGAGTTTATTATTCTGAGATGCCAAACATCTCAGGAGTCAGAGAACCCATCATTAATCTATGGAACTCGTTATGGCAATTGTCCAGCAAATGCATTTAAAATGACTTCACTTTGCCCCTACTATGTCTCAGAATCGAGCAGGGGCATATCTGCTCATGCATTTATGCTCTCACATGTGCCTGGATGCACCCTGCCTTCGGGGTGACTTACAACTGGCACATGAAGTGATAGGGGACCTGGCACACAGGGGTGTGTGGCAGGTCATGTTTTCAACTTACCCTGCACCAACATACACAGTCTGCAATGGCAGCACTGTGTGGGTTAGATGAGGAGTCACGGACGGTGGCACAGTTAGTGATGCAGCCCTCAGAGGCCTTCCTTAGTACTCTAAGCACTAGGGACCAGGGGTACAATTTACTAGGAACTTACAGTAGTAGCTAAAGAACTTGCCAATTGTGCAAAAACAACTGTGCAGTTTTAGGGAAAATGATCTAGCACTGGGGACATGGTTAGCAGAGACCCAGTGCACTAACAGTCAAAGTCACATCAGAAAGCAGGGAAAAGGGGGGGTGGGTACCATGTCAAAAAGGGTGCTTTCCTACACTTTACATGACTGGAACAGAGATATCTTGCAGCAGTTTCTGCTGCATGGCAGTTAATGATAAGTTGAGCCTTTTTTGCCTAGTGGTTTGGCTTATTAATTTGTGATTGCTATCTGTAGGTATCAGAAAGCAAATCGGAAAGCTGTATTATTGACGTTTGACACACAAATGTCTGAGTTAGCTATGCATAACTTTTAAAATCAACTTTTTAGACTTGCAAGAAAACAAAATAATGAAAAATTACACTGACGTGGTATTGTGTTGTCTTTAATCATACCTTTATTCCCAGAGTCCAAGGCCTGAAATCATCACGCTTTTCAACTTCTAATGGTTCCAGTAGTGGCTCCCACACCCCAAACATCTCATTGTAGTAATGCACCTATCAGACAAAAGGTTTAAACAAAATAATACTTAACCAGTATTCACTGTAAGACTAGGCCTTGTAAAGAACATCAAGAAACAGTGGACATTTTTAAGAGCTGAGACAGGCTGGGCATGTCAACAACTAACTGAATATAAGCTAAGTCATTTTGGGAATAAACTGAATAAGTCATGAAGTAAGAAGATCGTCTTAGTGCAACCTGCTTTGTGCCAGTCCCACTCATAACCTCAGACGAGCAACTTGTGACCAATCTTTTTAGACACATGTAGGAAAAAGACAGCTCTAAACTTGGTGGTTACCTTCTCAGCATCACTTTTGCCATGAGTCTCTACTACAGCAAACTTTTTTTTTTAACAACCTTTTTTGTGGCGCCTTTCATTTACACACCAGTTTCATGTATGTGAGACAGCACAGGGATCATGGCAATGTCAATGATGTAATATGACATGTCACTAACCTCCATTTCCATACAGCAGAGAGCGGTTGAACAATGCCCCACTGTTCTCTTGCAGCTCAAGTGACAAAAGGTAGTACAAAGAACAGTATGTTGGTGATCTGAAGAAAATTGCTACCACATGTATAAGGCCAGTAACACAAAAGGGAGTTCCGTGGTCGAGGTCTTCAAAAGGGTTCTATCAAGGAGGAAGGGACTGACACAAACAGACTGTACCCAGGGACTGTCTCTTTAAATCTAGACATACTCAGCTGCTGCTCACCCATGCCAAAACATCACTACTACTATGGTGCCATTTCCTGTGAAGTCATTAGACAGCACCAGTTTCTTATCATGTAAGATGATACAATAAGGGTCTATGCTACATAATTTAGTTGTCTATATTATCTCTAAATTTAGAAGTCACAGTATAAATAAAATTTTAATCAACAAGTATTTTTATTACAAAGGGCCAAAAAGATTATTTTTTGCACAAGCAAATGGTGGCTTATAGAGGATACATTGTTTTAGCACGGGGTGGTTCTAAATAGTGTGGCTGAGTTGCAGATGGTAGATGATGTACAAAGTCAGAATTGTTAAATATCCGGCAAGGTCGCTTGCTGGTTAGAACTCTATGAGACTTAATTCGGCCCAGAACAGCTGTCAGCATTTTGCAAACAAATGGCCATTTTGTCAGGCCCCAGGTAGGGCTGGGCTGATGAGAGCAACACCTCGAACACAATAACTCAAATGGAGATCTACCACCAGACTTAAACTGCCACAGCCAACATTGCACAAAGCCAACACAATTAACAACAATATAACAAAAGCTTATATTTTCTGTAACTGTTTTTAGGATGTGCATTTTGTTTATTAAAAAGCATTACCTCTAGGTCCAACTGGCAGTAAAGATTGATAAGTGAACTCCAGTTTTTCACATTTCCAGTAAAAGATGATTTAGCTAAAAGCATAGGCACTGTCCGATGACCAATACCAGCCTCAAGTGTCACAACAATTGAGTCGATTGACATTTTAAGTGTCTCTCCAGTAGGGACATGCCTAGTAGCAGCCTCTGCCTTACTTTCACATTCATTTTCATACGATTCTTCAAGAAACCATAGCTTTAAATCTTTTGTTTCCTTCATATCCCATAGATCTGGTGGCACAGGACTAGTAAGTTCTTGCACTGCCTCAGGGGCTGGTGACAGAGCAGAAGTGATGGTGATCACAGTATTAATGATAATTGGTGAAACCTGGCAAAAGAGTACATGACATTCATTAGAAAAACTGTCTTCTAATTGTGATTACTTTGCAGTTCAACAAACCAACAAGTGACTTAGAATCGCCTACCAGTTTCAAATTACAAATATAAAAAAACACAAGTTGTTGAACAGGTAGAACTAAAGAAATACAACAATAGCTCGAAAGAAGAAGTTGTGTTTAGTTATGAGCATTGTCTCAGTGTTCCGCGAGGGGTCCATTCAACAATTCAGGCTTGATCTGATACTTTAAGAAGAATTACAAATTCCACCTACAAGTGTGAATGTCATTAATGATGGTATAGAGCATGGGTACTCACAAACTTTTTCTCAGGGGCCAAAATTGCAGTATGGTTCGTGGCCGAGGGCTGCACCGAAGGAAGGGCCAGTGGGTGGGGGGCGGGGTCGTGGATGGGGCTAATAGCGGGTCACACACACACCTTTTTCAAAACACTGATAGACAATGCTGTATTTTGAAACCAGATATAAACTACAAACCTACAAAGAGGACATTTTGAAAAACATTTTTAGTATCAGACAATAGTAATCTTAAGAGGCATGGCATGGTGATGATCCTGTAAAAAGGGCCAGGTCCAACATGATGTTGATGATCCTTTTTTCAGTGATGTCCAGGGAGTTTGTAGAACAACCTCAACACCTGTATTATCTCGTCATGTTTTATTGATGGTATAACATTGAACAATAAACTCCACATAAGTTTCAGATTTGAAAATAACTCTTCTTTTTCTTATTGAAAGGTTCTAAGGTTTATTGTTGTCAAATCATTTTGACCCCCCCCCCTCCTTCCCCCCCCCCCAACAACACATCTAAATCCTCTCCACAATATACATGTCAACCATTCTGAATAAGACACTTAAACATATTGTGCCAACGTGCACATGGAATGGCACCAAAGCTGCATCGTGGGAAAGGTGCGAGGAATTATAATAATCACTTGAATCTGAGCAATCGACCAACAACAGACAGCAGAACAAAACAGCGTCCAACAGCATATATATCCATGCACATAATAGTCTAAAGAAGTTCAAAATAGAACCTGGCCGACCACTGTCCACTACAATAATTTACTAAACTAGTGTAGTCTAACCTCCTTGGTCCCTATCCAATATGGTTTTCCTCCTAAAACTAGGACATGCAGCCAAGTACAATGTCGAAAGACGCCTTTAACTGCGGTCAGCAAGTACTGTGATAGTGGCCTAGAGGCAACACCCATTTCAGTTCTGCTACAGGGACACACAAATGGTTGTAAATGCTACTATACATATACACATAAGTTCAGTCTCTATTTCTAAGTGGATAGATAAAATTCTAGATATATCCAGCTACCTTCTGGAACCAACTCGTTTTGCTATGACAGAATATGTGATCCTTGTGGAAAGGAAATTCTGCAAAACCCTTGCAATCTAATGGTTCAAATAAAAAAAAAGTAGTCTTGGTTTTAAAAATAGCAGGCTACACAAACAAAACGGAGGAAATGCGATGTAGACCAAGTTGTCAGGCTGCTAAACGAAGGCACTCCATCCTTGCCTGCTGTGTTTTTCAAAGTTACCAAGATAAAATTCCAGTGTGCTTCATTTGGCTCACATATGATTGCAAAGGTTTTGGTTTTTTTTGTTTAGGGGGGAGGTGGAGACGGTCATTTACGCCACTGTTTGGAACGGGTGTTTTGGAAATAGATTACATCTCTGATCGGATGTTAGTACCTTTCAGAGTTTTTTTGCATGCACAAGACACCCGAATGAGATAATGAGCATTGGTACAGATGTCCCTGGAAGAGAAGCATGGACAGGAGCTGGCAGAAGGACAGGGGGCAAAGGATGTATTTATGCAGAAGTAACACCGAGGCACTTGAGTCACCTGTAATAAACCAGATGTATTGCTTCGTGCCAGGAAATATTTTCAGTGCTTCACAATACTCAATGACACCCCTAGCCATCCCTCACAGAAGACCCATCACCCTAGCTCCACTCCAACCCCTAAAACAACCCCCGAAAAACATGCCAAACCACAACCATAGGATAACATTGGAACCTGACCGATCCTCGCCAAAATTGGAGAGAGACTTTTCCCACCTCTCCCCTACTGGCACACAAACTCCCAAAACCCTAGCTTCACTCTAACCCACCCAAGAAAAAAAAATGCCAAAGACACCCCTCTCCCACCCATTGAAACAAATGCACTTACTGGGCAGGTAGCAGCATCTGGCAGCAGGCATAAACCAGGTGGCAGGAAGCGGATGAAAAAGCCCCGTAAAAGTTAGCTGCGAGCACGGACTTTTAAGGGGCCTTGGCTTCCCGCCAGTGGCCAGGCTCGTGACGTCACCGGTAAAGATAGAAGAGGGCCGCAGGAGCATGCGCAATGAAGCCGCTATCGCACATGCTCCAGCGGCCCTCTTTTGTGTTTACGGCTGCCATTGTAGTGTCTGCTGACAAGCGGTCCGGTCCGCGGGCTGCCAAGGTAGGTCAGTAGGGCCTCTGGCGGCCCACGGGCCGTACTTTGAGTACCACGGGTATAGAGAATAATATCTGACAAGACTTTAATTGATAAGGCAAATTTGCAATTATGAGGAGCAGTACAACAGGATCTTTTTATCCCTTCTAAACTACTAACCAGTCAGAAGAGTCTTATGATACAGCTAGTACCTATACAAGTGTTTGCAAATGGACAATCAACACTTAATATTTTGTTTTCAGAAGTTAAGACGTGGGCAAATGGGACTATTCATGGGAGGGAAAGTATAAGCGAAATATTGTTGGAGTAGAAGAAGCTAGAACAGGCCGTCTGAATGTTCTTGACAAGAGAAGGTAAAAAGAACTGTGTTAACAACTGAATTGTCCACATCATCAAGCACATAACAGGTGGCTGGATGGAATGTGTATGTTGACGTCACAGTCATCTGGTAAATTGGGTGCCATTTATTATTTTTTGAAAGCCTAAAAATTAGACAATACATCCTTTTAATTAAAAGTGAACAGTTTGCACTACAATAAATGTTGTCAAGAAAAAATAATTATATGTAGATGATCTTCTGAACAAAAGTAATCAACAACATAAACTTTGTCACAGTCACATTTATCCCCATTATTAAAACTCATGAAACAGGAAAAAAAGGTTCAATATACCTTCAAAGTTAGCGCTTCTATAGACAGCTCGATCATCTGAGGGCTGGAACTAGACTGCATACTTTGGAATAACAAATTGCAAGGCTGTAGAACCTGAATCCAAAAACATTAAAGTGCATATAAATATCAAAGCAATGCATAGGGTTGGCATATCAAACCTTCAATGGCTGTACAAATCAGGATGCTTGTGAAAAGTACTTGATTGGAAAATGTGTCTCCTTGCCTATTTTATCATTTGAAGCAACACTGTCACAAACTAGAAAGGACAGAGAAAGCAGAAAGCAGAAATTAAAAACACTTAGAAGGTGGCAAATGTTGTCATATCACTCTTTCTTATTGTTAACTTTGCCACTGATATTATAGAAATTGAGTAGGATTGCTACATCCATTTTGTGCTGAGCTGTGACCTCCACCTACTTTTAAAAAACAGTTTTTCCTTATAACAAATACTTTCCAGTTTGAAGGATGTCAAGAAAAAGCAAACCCACCGTAGTTATATTACCCATTCTCTTCTCCGGAAGAAATGGGCATGCTTTCATGTGCAGGTCCCTGACAGCAGCAGTCATCAGTTGCTCCTCAGGGCTATTCTTGATGCACAGTTCGCACTGTGTTGTTAATACTAAGGCAGGAGCGTCGCCTCTTGTTAAATCTGCCACAAACACAATCTCAGGATTCTTCACCACAATATTCATTTCCATTTTTGACACGGGCTGGACTGGCACTTTAAAAAACAGACATGGTTTTCAGTTGGCACATCAGAACTAGTTTCTGGAACAAATGTTATATGAATACAAAGGCTGCATTCTGCTTACAAACAGTAGTGTGTGTAAACAGAACTAAACACCGACAGAAAGAGATAGGCCACTCAGATAGCAGGGGCCAGGACTACTTAACTACAATAACATTAGAATCGAAAATCGTACTACTCAAGCACAGCCCAGCCCTCCTTCTCTGTTAAAAGTCTCAAGTAGCTTGTGCTGAAACATCAATAACAGACTGCAGATGGGGATAAAAAACTAAATAACTAACTAAATATGTGCGGAGCCTATAGACAGCAGTATAAAAAAGAAACCACGGTTTTGAAAAAGTTGTTTTCTGACAAACACGTTTTTGCAATATTCGAACTGTGCAATATTGATAATCAGAAGTGGTCCAAATCCCTAGAACCATATGTAAAAATCAGCTAAAATGCACTCATATTTTGGCAGGAAAAATTGTAAAATTGCTGCAGTGAAACTGTGAAACAATCACAACCATGTATATTGGTACTTCTTAATTTAATGTTACAAATAATCAAACTACATCACTTACAATAAACTGCTATTTCATATCTCAGGCAATGCTAGCCTCTATTGTTAGCCCATATTGACATGCCACTGAGATCCCCTTTTATTTGCTCAAGGTCATTCCCCCTTTTTTCTGGTGATTTTGCAAGCTGCTACTCTGTTGATAGATTGGGGAGAAACAACATTTCAGTAGGAATTTGTAGAAATTTATAGACACAAATCCTCACTAAAACATTAAAAATCCTGCTGCAGTGAAAATGCATACCAAAAAAGGGTGCTTTCTGCATAAAATGCATTTATGGGGAAAAATAAATTGTGTGACAAATGTGTGATAATGTAGCGTACATTTAGTAATACAGTCCCTCATAAATTGCAATGCACAAACTCCACTGGAGGCAGAATGATAAAAAAAAAACGCCAACAGCATGAGGAGAAACAGAAGTTATTCTTTGAAAGGAAATCAAAGCCCTCTCTCTCTAAATATATATTTCACAGAATATGTAGTAATAGGTCCCGCAGAAAACAGCTCTAACAAATCAGGCATAAAAAGGACCAGCAAATCAGAAACCTACCCGCTGATAGTAACCGTATTGGAAATATATTCACAGTACTTTTGCACTTAAGATTGAACATAATAAACACACAAACCTCCCTGTTCCTTGCCAGTTAATGTGGTATGCTTGGCATTTCTTTGTGCAGCAGAGCTGTGTTCGGTGGCTTTCACAAATACGTCTGCAACAGTAAGTAGAAACTCCATGCTGGCACAAAGATAAATATCTCGAACAACTGTATCAATAACCGTGCCTTCTCTTCCACTCTTGTAGCTTACATCTACCATGACATGTTTCTCACACCCGAGTTTCAACTCCAACATCCTGCAAGTAATAAAACAAGGTCTTAAAACAAACATGAATAGAAATGCCACACAAACGTTTAGATATAACTGAACTTAAGGACTCAAAGGCAAATAGTAAATAAATGGAAAACATGCAGAGCAATAGAAATGCTATGTCTGCAGTTTTTTTAGCAGTCTGCCAGAGTTTTTGACACACACAAAGAATAACATACAAAGAGCAACTTTGGCACAGTTCCCCGATCAGTCATCAGTTGCATGTGTCAGGCCCCTTCAGCTACCCATGAAGAACGTGTCATTCATATTGGAGTCAACCAAAAAGAATATCGCCTCTTCCCCAGGGTCCATCCATGTCAGTGGCGCGTTAGGTGTAGAAGGCCACCTATAGAGTATGTTAATTGAAAAGAAACTATTCTGACAGAACTCCACAGGACTTATTATATGTCACTGACATCTAGGAGTGCTGAACTGCGTAAAAATGAACACACCTGGAAATGTAAAACGAGTACATGCCGGCATGTGTAATAGGATGCACTTTTCAAAGACTGTCTTATTCATGTAGAAAATACTTTTCAAAACAGAACACCATTCCACTTATCCATTAATTACGGGGATGTTCAATCCCAATTCCAATAATAAAAACATATTTACTTCTAGCATTTGACAGGAGTAAACTTACAAGTGTTTGAAAGGTGAGAAACTACCTGCAAATTGGTGATGGTTTCTCAATAACTTGCAAGCTTTTAGGAGAGAGACAACCTTTATAGGTACCAATTAAAAAAAGAAAAAGAAAAAAGAAAAAAAGCGGAGAAGGGGAAGAGGAGGGTGCACAATGCCTGGCATAGGAGTACACAAATACAAGGAGAGAAAGGAGCACTCAGCCTCTCATTCCAGCACAGTTCGCCCCATTGCATTCTGGTAAATGCAGTTCACTTACTTCAAAGTGGCAATAGTTTTCCGCCTAAGCCGGTGCAGATAGTGCTGTTATTTCTAGACACTTGTTTTTGGGATTAGCCCTTCCTCAGCAGAGAGCAGAAGTAATAGAGAGCAGGCAAGTCATTTGAGGTTGCTGAAATGCTGCCGTCTCCACAGTAAGCAAAGTGCATTTACCAGGATGCAATGGGGTGATCTGCTCTGGGATGAGAGGCAGTGTGCTCCCCCCCCAAGCAACATAATTAGACCAGATGCACTGTGGTAAATGCAGTGCATGATAACACTTACTTTAGATGAAAGATTAAAATTCACCAGTGTTGCCACAAAAAATGTAATTCTGGATAGCTCTATGCTCTTACAAAAGACTAATCGATAAGGCACAGGCTGAGGACATCCAAAACTGTCAACTCTCATATAGCGAACAAAGAGATTTCCGGAGTAGCCCGTTTCCTTTCTTCCCTTGTCTGATCTAGATTGTAATCCATTCTAAACCCCTTTGTGACAAAGTACCTAAGAGGAAAAACATCATTCGGTAAAATAATTTGCAAAACCATTGCAATAAAAAGTTGATATAAAACGGTAAGAACAGGGGTAAAACCACATCCATGAGCAAACAATTAAAGTGAGTGCTGAAACACTAGCAGTCTGGAGAAAAGTAAAGATCGGCATATCTAAGAAGGTATGCAAGCCCTAAAATATATTGCACAACCAAGGACTCCTTAGAGAACACACAGATAAGGAGACATGAACCATAAAATACATGGAGTGAAGAAAAGCCATGTGAACATGAGCAAGCCATGGTAAAGGAGAACAAAAGAATCGAAGATAAAGCCATTCACTTATTCCATGGAATGAAAACCCATTTACAAACATTTCGGCAAGACTGGGGCGATAACCACAGCATGGAGAACATAAAGACAAAGACAAACTTCAAAAAGAAAAACCAACCATGAGCACATGATTTCAACACTAACTAAGCAATTAATTAGATACACAACTATCCAGTGATAGATGTAGACCAAAGTGCATGTTCCACCCAGTAGAAACACAGAGGTGTATAATCAGCAACAAAGCAGAACCTCTCACTATGTGAAGGGAGATCCAAGTCAGATCTGCATCAAAAGACAAGCAGAAAATAGAATCTCATGCAGAGAAAAACATGCAGTTGCCCTCAATGAAGAGGATAACAACAATCATTTGGCATATACAAATATGTACCCCCAGTAAAAGTATAATAAAAACATCATCAAAATGTTCCAAATATGTATCCCCTGAATAGGAGTGAAAGAACCAATCCGTATCCATCACCAATCATATATTCACATATAAAAATATGTGCACACATACATACACATATATAGATCTATATTTACACCAATATATGTATATATAGTCATCCCGAAAATTAATGAAATGTAAACAATATATATATTTATGTATGTTTTTTTGTAAAGCAAGAAAGGGTTCTGGTGTAGTAGGGTGAACCAAGGACAAGAGAAGACTCTATAGGGAATAAAGGGCATCAAGGATGCACTAGAAAGAGCTGCAAGGACGAGAACCATAAAATGGACAAGATCCTCAAGAAAGAACCTATCCGAGTGGGATGAATACATCCAACGACAGCACACCTTCAAGTGTGAATCCAACTACAATAAGGAGATTCTAAACAAGGGAAACAACTACTGACACACCGTTACTTTCAGTGTGAAGGGCTTAGACTTTACCCATGAGGCCACAGGTAACTCCATGTAAAATAAAAGTAATTGTACCCATATGAGGGATCAACAATGAACTTCAGCACACATGCGAGATATAAATCTTCGCAGAGAAGAAGAAATATCCCTGAAAAGGGAAAAAACATTCGAAAGGAAGGAATTCTGCATGCCAGTGCAAAAATGTAAAACACCACCCAAGAGTTGAACAACAATTAGTCTACACAAAAGACCAAGCAAAAGCAATAAGAGATACATCTCTACGAAGACAAATCATGAATTGACCTAAGTCCTGAAGAAAAAGAAGAATAGTAAAAGGACTTATGAACACTATAGAAAGTCCATAGCAAAGTGTGGAAATTACGTAGACTGTAACAAATACGTAATAGAAACCTTATAAGAAGATAGTCATATCACAGGAAAAAATAAACACGCCCCTTAAGACTGAAGCACTATGGCCACATTAGGGGACAGTACAAAGGGATGTATGACAGAACACTCAGACATAGAACACCCAGAAAGCTGAAAAAACCTTTAGGTCCTTAAAGGAATGCTAGTAAAAAGGAAGTTGAATGGCAAACATATAGTGAGTGTTAGTATACTAACATACAATGGAAATACTCTACTTAATGTATGATATATGTAGAAAAGTAGCATTTTTCTAGCACAGCCACCCCTACATTTTGCCTGGTGTTTAGACTGTAGTACACTGGGATCCTGCTAACCCTGGACTCCAGTCTCAGTGCTCTTTCCTCTAAACTTTGTTACATGGTAACTTTTACACCCCACAATTGGCATATCAGTCCGATCACGCATGTCAGTCCCTAGTATATGGCACTTAGGAACCCAGGGGCACTGGTACACCAGGGCACTCCCATGGGCTGCAGCATGTATTATGCCACCCATGAGAGCCCATGCAAACTGTGTCTGCATGCCTTCCATTGCAGCCTGTGTGAAACAGTGCATGCACCTTTTAACTGCAGAAACAAGGCTTGCCTTATATCATGGTAACTGCACTCTGACCCTGTAAGTCACCCCTCTGGTAGGCCCTTCAGCCCAAGAGCAGGGTGCATGTCCTCAAGTGTGAGGGTGCCCCTGCATGAACAGGGTACCCCTACAAACCCGAGACTCCATTCCCTGGCCTTTGTAAGTACGGGAAAGCCATCTTAAGGTATGTAGTGGACACTGGTCAACACGGGTGGTCCAACTACATAATGGCTTCTCCGAACCTAGGCATGTTTGGAATCAAGCAACTATACCGATTCCAGTACTAGCTGCATGATCTAAGAAGAACCCCCAGTTCTGCCTGTGCAGTCTTACGGGGTCCGGCTGCCAGCCCACACTACTGCCGACCGCAGACACTGTTCTGCCCTCCTGCCAATGAGGCTAACTCAAGCAGGGGAAGCCAGAACAACAGATTTCCTACAAGGGAGAGGTGTGACCACCTCTCCCATTGAAACAAGTATCTCTGGGTTTGGGTGGCCTCTCAGCGCCACCAGACTGCTTTGAAGGGCAAATTTGGTGCCTGTATGAAGCTCACCTGGTGTGCGGTGGACACCTACAGTGTTGTCACCTTATACCAGGCAACACCTATTAGTGAGTGAACACCCTGTCTAGGAAGTTAGGGCTCTCTAGAGGTAAATGGGGATGAGCAGCCAAGACTCATCTAGGAGGAGTGAAAAGCACTTGCAAAACCACAGCAGTCACACAGCAACTTATGACACCTGAAAGAACCACACAGTGTTGCAAAAATAAATATACTTTATTATATTAACACTGAACTAGATCACTTATAGGCAATCCATATGTGTTTGTGTGTGTGTGTATATATATATATATGGAAAATGTCACTTACCCAGTGTACATCTGTTCGTGGCATGTTGCGCTGCAGATTCACATGCTGTGCACTGTTCCTGCCATCTAGTGTTGGGTTCGGAGTGTTCCAAGTTGTTTTTCTTCACCCATGAGTCATGTAAGTACAAAATTAAGATTCCACGAAGGTACTGGTGAGGTACTTGGAGGTATGATCCTTTTTAGTCCTTCCATAAAGGCTTTAATAACTGGGATTCTAAAAAGTGACTTTGTATGTTTAATCTGCAGGTAAGAAGATATTGCAGTGAGATGAATTTTGATGGAAGAAAAAGCGAGATTTGCTTTTTGTAAGTGTAGTAAGTAACTCACAATGTTTTGTATGGAGGCCTCTAATGGCATGATTTTATTTGCTTGCCAGTAGAAAACAAACCTTTTTCACTTATTAGCATAACAATGCCTTGTTGTCGGTTTCCTTGCCTGTTTAATGACTTCCATACACTCATTTGAAAGGTTTAGATAGCCAAATTCTAAGACTTCAGGAGCCAGATTGCTAGGTTGAGCGATGCTGGATTGGGGTGTCTGATCTGTTGTTTGTGTTGTGTTAACAGATCTGGTCTGTTTGGGAGTTTGATGTGCGGTACTACCGAGAAATCCAACAGTGTGGTGTGCCACGGTTGGCGAGCCCACGTTGGTGCTATGAGTATTAGTTTGAGTTTGTTTTGACTCAGTTTGTTGACTAGGAAAGGAATGAGAGGGGGAAAAGCGTAAGCAAATATCCCTGACCAACTGATCCATAGAGCATTGCCCTTGGACTGAGGGTGTGGGTACCTGGATGGGAAGTTTTGGCATTTTGTTTTGTTGCAAACCCATCTATGTCTGGTGTCCCCCAGCGGTAGAAGTAATTTTGTAGAATCTGGGGATGTATTTCCCACTCGTGAGTTTGCTGGTGATCTCGACTGAGATTGTCGGCTAACTGATTGTGAATGCCTGGTATATATTGTGCTATTAGGCGAATGTTGTTGTAAATTGCCCAATGCCAATTTTTTTGTGCTAGGAGACACAGTTGTGACAAGTGTCCCCCCCCTGTTTGTTTAAATAGTACATTGTTGTCATATTGTCTGTTTTGACAAGAATGTGTTTGTGGAATAGAAGGGGTTGAAAGGCTTTTAGTGCTAGAAAGACTGCTAGTAGTTCAAAGAGATTTACGTGAAGTTGTTTTTGTTGACTGTCCCATTGACCTTGTATACTGTGATTGTGGAGGTGTGCTCCCCACCCAATCATGGAAGCGTCTGTTGTGATAATGGCGTGAGGCACTGGGTCTTGAAATGGCCGCCCTTTGTTTAAATTTACAGGGTTCCACCACTGAAGCGAAGAGTGTGTTTGGCGGTCTATCAACACTAGATCTTGAAGTGGACCCTGTGCCTGCGTCCATTGTTTTGCGAGGCACTGCTGTGAGGGCCGCATGTGTAGCTGTGCGTTTGGGACAATAGCGATACATGAGGACATCATGTCTAGTAGTTTCATTACAAACCTGACAGTGTATTGTAGGTTTGGCTGCATGCTTGATATTATATTTTGAAACGATTGAACTCTTTGTGGACTTGGAGTGGCAATTGCTTTTTGTGTGTTGAGTGTGGCTCCCAAGTATTGCTGTATTTGGGATGGTTGCAAGTGAGATTTTTGGTAATTTATAGAAAACCCTAGTTTGTGTAGAGTATCTATTACATACTGCGTGTGACTTTGACACTGGTGTTGAGTGTTGGCTTTTACCCATGTGTCCGTGGTAATGTCTGACCAATTGTTGTGGTATTTTGTTAATTTCCCCCCCCCCCCCCCCCCCTCCCCACTGGTGACGTGTGTTGGGGGAGTGTGACATTGAAGTCACTGTCTGCTGCTTGGGGTCTGCTTGGCAGGCTGAAATTTTCCCCTTGCTCTTGGGAACTGTCCTCTTTAGGAACCACAAAACCCCCCTCTCTGGTACTGAGACTGGTAAGTGGGTTTTGTTTGGGAGGTGATGGTTCTGAGGGTTGGTGTCTAAACCCTCCCCTAAACTGTGTCTTCCTAAATGTTCCACTATATTGAGAAGAATAGAGCGCGCCCATGGCTTTGGCCGTGTCTGTGTCCTTCTTCATTTTCTCTATTGTGGTGTCCACCACCAGCCCGAATAGTTGGTGTTGGTTTAACGGCATATTTAATACCGCCTGTTGTATTTCTGGCTTAAAACCAGAACTTCGTAGCCATGCATGCCTCCTGATAGTAACTGCTGTATTGACAGTCCGTGCTGCTGTATCAGCAGAGTCCAGTGCAGAGCGGAGCTGGTTGTTGGAGATGGCTTGTCCCTCCTCCACCACCTGTTGAGCACACTTCTGATGCTCTTTTGGTAGATGTTGGATAATATCCTGCATTTCGTCCCAATGTGCTCTGTCGTAACGGGCGAGAAGGGCTTGTGAATTGGCGATACGCCACTGGTTGGCCGCTTGCGATGCCACTCTTTCCCCACTGCGTCAAACTTACGGCTTTCTTTATCAGGGGGTGGCGCATTGAGAATTTGCCCGCTTTCTTGCGGCCCCCACTACAACTGAGTCCGGAGGGAGCTGTTGTGTAATAAACACAGGGTCTGATGGGGGAGGTTTATATTTTTTCTTGACCCTTGTTGTAATGGCCCTTTCTTTTCACCGGATCCTGAAAAACCTGTTATGCATGCTTAAGCATGCCTGGTAACATTGGCAAGCTTTGATACGAAGCATGCATGGATGCCAGAGTGTTAAACAGAAAGTCATCCTCCACTGGATCTGAATGCATAGTAAAATTATGAAATGTTGCTGCTCTGGTCAATACTTGTGTATAAGATGTGCTATCCTCTGGATGTGAAGGCTTTGAAGGATAACACTCAGGACTATTGTCCAAAACTGGTGGGTCGTATAGATCCCAGGGGTCTGCATCGTCCTGTGTCATCCCAGTATGTGTGGGTGACTGTGCCATTGGTGTGCCAACTGGTGACCGTTGTGGCGAGTGAAGTGGAGACGTTTGGGGGGAGAAATGTGGTAGTGGTGACCTTTCTCTAACCACTTTGGCTTTTGGTGGCTCAGTTTCAGTCTCATGAAACGCCAGTTTTCTTTTAAATTTGAGTGGAGGGATGGTTTGTATTTTCCCTGTGTCTTTTTGGATTTGTAGCTAGGTTGAGTCTGGTCAAGCTCTTCCAAATCCAGTTCCTGCTCGAATCTGTGCCTCTCCTTGAGTTGGTGAGAGAGCCCATGCTCTTCCATATAGGAAGTCTTTTTCGGCTCCAAAGCCGTTTTTTGCGGTACCGAAACCACCATGGATACTGTCGGTCTCGGCTCCGAGATGCTCTTTTGAGGCTTGCTCGATTCGACCAATCGATGTCGACTCTTTTCAGTGCCAGATTCTCGACCTGAGTCGTAAGACTTCGGCACTATCTTGGCCTTTTTGGGTGCCAATAATGGTATTTGGTCACCACCTTTCTTGTGGGTCGAGCCATGGCCTTCCGGCAGTGACGTCCCCGAGGCCTTTTGTTTCTTCATTTGACTTTGGCCGCCAAAGCGGTTGCGTTGTCGGTGCCGATGTATCTGTACTAAACCGGTCGCGAACGCAAACAATACTGACGGATTTCGATGTTTTTCTAAGTTTTCCCGATTCGAATTACAGAGCGAGGAGGAACACGTCCAAACCCAATGGTGGAAAGAAAACAATCTAAGATGGAGTCGACGCCCATGCGCAATGGAGCCGAAAGGGAGGAGTCACTCGGTCCCGTGACTCGAAAAGACTTCTTCGAAGAAAAACAATTTCTAACACCTTGAGCCCAACACTAGCTGGCAGGAACAGTGCACAGCATGTGTATCTGCAGCTACACATGCCATCGAATATATATATATATATATATATATATATATATATATATATATATATGGAAAATGTCACTTACCCAGTGTACATCTGTCCTTGACATGAGTCGCTGCAGATTCACATGCTTTGCACATCCCGCCATCTAGTGTTGGGCTCGGAGTGTTACAAGTTGTTTTTCTTCGAAGAAGTCTTTTCGAGTCACAAGATCGAGGGACTCCTCCCCTTTAGGCTCCATTGCGCATGGGCGTCGACTCCATCTTAGATTGTTTTCCCCGCAGAGGGTGAGGTAGGAGTTGTGTATTATAGTAGTAGTGCCCATGCAATGGAGTGAATATGTATGTACATAATGTAGTTTAAAGTGACATATTTACAAATTTGCAAATGTTCAAGATCAACTTCGAAACGGCTACAGGCTCCCGGGGAGGCGGGTGGGCGCATGTGAATCTGCAGCGACTCATGCCACGAACAGATGTACACTGGGTAAGTGACATTTTCCGTTCGATGGCATGTGTAGCTGCAGATACACATGCTTTGCATAGACTAGTAAGCAGTTATCTCCCCAAAAGCGGTGGTTCAGCCTGTAGGAGTTGAAGTTGTTTGAAACAAAGTTCGTAATACTGCTTGGCCTACTGTGGCTTTTTGTGCTGTTAACACATCCACGCAGTAGTGTTTGGTAAACGTATGAGGCGTAGACCATGTGGCTGCCTTACATATTTCAGTCATTGGAATATTTCCTAGAAAGGCCATGGTAGCACCTTTCTTTCTAGTGGAGTGTGCCTTTGGTGTAATAGATAGTTCTCTTTTTGCTTTGAGATAGCAAGTTTGAATGCATTTAACTATCCATCTAGCAATGCCTTGTTTGGAAATCGGATTTCCTGCATGAGGTTTTTGGAAAGCAAAAATAATTGTTTTGTTTTCCGAATTTGTTTTGTTCTGTCAATGTAGTACATTAACGCTCTTTTGATGTCTAATGTATGTAGTGCTCTTTCAGCTACAGAATCTGGCTGTGGGAAGAACACTGGTAATTCTACTGTTTGATTCAAGTGGAACGGTGATATGACTTTTGGTAAAAATTTAGGATTTGTCCGTAGAACTACCTTATGCTTGTGTATTTGAATAAATGGTTCTTGTATGGTAAATGCTTGAATCTCACTTACTCTTCTTAGAGATGTGATGGCAATTAGAAATGCAACTTTCCATGTTAAGTATTGCATTTCACAAGAGTGCATGGGCTCAAAAGGTGGACCCATGAGTCGTGTTAAGACAATGTTGAGGTTCCATGAAGGAACTGGTGGTGTTCTTGGTGGTATAATTCTCTTTAGGCCTTTCATAAACGCTTTTATGACTGGTATCCTAAATAGTGAAGTTGAGTGCGTAATTTGCAGGTAAGCTTAAATTGCGGTAAGATGTATCTTAATGGAAGAAAAAGCTAGCTTTGACTTTTGCAAATGTAGTAAGTATCTTACGATGTCTTTGGCAGATGCGTGTAAGGGTTTAATTTGATTATTATGGCAGTAATAAACAAATCTTTTCCACTTATTTGCATAGCAATGTCTAGTGGTAGGTTTCCTAGCTTGTTTTATGACTTCCATACATTCCTGTGTAAGGTCTAAGTGTCCGAACTCTAGGACTTCAGGAGCCAAATTGCTAGATTCAGCTATGCTGGATTTGGGTGTCTGATCTGTTGTTTGTGTTGAATTAACAGATCTGGTCTGTTTGGTAGTTTGACATGAGGCACTACTGAGAGGTCTAGTAGTGTTGTGTACCAAGGTTGACTTGCCCAAGTTGGTGCTATTAGTAGGAGTCTGAGTTTCTTTTGACTCAACTTGTTTACCAGATACGGAAGGAGTGGGAGAGGGGGAAAAGCGTATGCAAATATCCCTGACCAACTCATCCATAACGCATTGCCCTGAGACTGATCTTGTGGGTACCTGGTTGCGAAGTTTCGGCATTTTGCGTTTTCCTTTGTTGCAAATAGATCTATTTGTGGTGTTCCCCAACTTTGGAAGTAAGTGTTCAATATTTGGGGGTGAATCTCCCATTCGTGGATCTGTTGGTGATCCCGAGAGAGATTGTCTGCTACCTGATTCTGAATCCCTGGAATAAACTGTGCTATTAGGAGAATGTGGTTGTGAATCGCCCAATGCCATATTCTCTGTGCCAGGAGACACAACTGTGTTGAGTGTGTCCCTCCCTGTTTGTTAAGGTAATACATTGTTGTCATGTTGTCTGTTTTGACAAGAATGTGTTTGTGGCTTATTATGGGTTGAAATGCCTTTAACGCTAGAAATACTGCCAGTAGTTCTAAGTGCTTTATGTGAAACTGTTTTTGCTGAGTGTCCCATTGTCCCTGGATGTTGTGTTGATTGAGGTGTGCTCCCCACCCTATCATGGAGGCATCTGTCGTTATTACATATTGTGGCACTGGGTCTTGGAAAGGCCGCCCTTGGTTTAAATTTATATTGTTCCACCATTGAAGCGAGGTGTATGTTTGGCGGTCTATCAACACTAGATCTAGAAGTTGACCCTGTGCCTGTGACCATTGTGATGCTAGGCCCTGTTGTAAGGGCCGCATGTGCAACCTTGCGTTTGGGACAATGGCTATGCATGAGGACATCATGCCTAGGAGTTTCATCACCATTTTGACTTGCATTTTTTGTTTTGGATACATGGCCTGTATTACATTGTGAAATGCCTGTACCCTTTGTGGGCTTGGAGTGGCAATCCCTTTTGCTGTGTTGATTGTCGCCCCTAAGTATTGCTGTGTTTGACACGGCTGAAGGTGTGACTTTGTGTAGTTTGTGGAGGGTTTCTATGACATACTTTGTGTGTTGTGAACACCGTTCTAGCGTGTTGGTTTTGATTAACCAATCGTCTAGGTACGGGAACACATGTATTTGCTGCCTTCTGATATGTGCAGCTACCACTGCCAGGCATTTTGTAAAAACTCTTGGCGCAGTTGTTATTCCGAATGGCAACACCTTGAATACGTAATGTACCCCTTGGAATACAAACCTTAAGTACTTTCTTTGTGAAGGATGTATCGGTATATGGAAGTATGCATCCTTTAGGTGTAGTGTTGTCATGTAGTCTTGTTGTTTGAGCAGTGGGATTACGTCCTGTAATGTCACCATGTGAAAGTGAACTGATTTGATGTAGGTATTTAATGTTCTGAGATCTAATATAGGTCTAAGAGTCTTGTCCTTTTTGGGTATGAGAAAGTACAGAGAGTAAACTCCTGTTCCTTTCTGTTGAATTGGTACTAATTCTATTGCTCCTTTTTGTAGCAACGCTTGGACCTCTAGTCCTAGAAGATCCATGTGTTGTTTTGACATATTGTGTGTTTTCGGTGGGACGTTTGGAGGGAATTTGAGAAATTCTATGCAATAACCCAGCTGGATAATTGCTAGGACCCAAGTGTCTCTTGTTATTTCCTCCCAATGTTTGTAAAACTTGGTTAGTCTCCCCCCCACAGGTGTTATGTGTTGAGGATTTGTGACGTGGAAGTCACTGCTTGTTTTGAGGAGTTTTGGGACTTTGGAACTTCCCTCTATTCTTTTGGAATTGTCCCCCTCTATATTGCCCCCGAAAATTTTCCTGCTGATATTGGCTTTGATAAGTGGGCCTTGCTTGTGAGGTTGTGGCTTCTGTGGGTTGACCTCGAAACCCCCCCCTAAATTGTGTCTTGCGAAATGTGCCTCTGCTCTGTGGGGAGTAGAGTGCGCCCATGGCTTTTGCCGCATCAGTGTCTTTTTTAAGTTTCTCAATAGCAGTGTCCACCTCCGGCCCAAACAACTGCTGTTCATTAAAAGGCATATTCAGCACGGCTTGTTGTATTTCCGGTTTGAATCCTGACGTACGCAACCATGCGTGTCTCCTTATTGTTACTGCAGTATTTACTGTCCTTGCAGCTGTATCTGCTGCATCCATTGCTGACCATATCTGATTATTTGAGATACTTTGTCCTTCCTCCACCACTTGTTGTGCCCTTTTCTGGAATTCTTTGGGTAAAGTGTTCTATGAAATGCTGCATTTCGTCCCAATGAGCTCTATCATATCTTGCCAGAAGTGCTTGTGAGTTGGCAATTCACCATTGGTTTGCTGCTTGTGCTGCAACCCTTTTCCCCGCTGTGTCGAATTTGCGACTCTCCTTGTCTGGAGGTGGAGCGTCTCCCGAGGTGTGAGAGTTTGCTCTCTTGCGAGCTGCCCCAACAACCACAGAGTCTGGTGTGAATTGCTGCGTAATATAAACAGGGTCTGTTGGCGGTGGCTTGTACTTTTTCTCCACCCTTGGAGTTATTGCCCTGCCTTTCACAGGATCCTGAAATACTTGTTTGGAGTGTTTTAGCATTCCAGGGAGCATAGGTAAGCTTTGGTATTGGCTATGAGTGGAGGATAGTGTATTAAACAAAAAGTCATCCTCAATCGGTTCGGCATGCAAGGTGACGTTATGAAAAGCAGCTGCCCTTGAGACCACCTGCGTGTAGGATGTACTGTCTTCAGGTGGCGACGGTCTCGCGGGGTAACAGTCTGGGCTGTTATCTGATACCGGAGCATCATAAAGGTCCCATGCGTCGGGATCATCTTGACTCATTGCAGTATGAGTCGGGGATTGCATTAGTGGTGGAGTGGCTACCAGTGATGTGTGCATTGATGGTGGTGGAGATGGTGGCGGAGTTGTTTGTATTGCCACCTTTGCCTGTGGCTGCTTGTCCTTTTCTTGAAAGGCAAGTCTTCTTTTCATTTTAATTGGGGGAAGAGTGCTTATCTTCCCTGTGTCCTTTTGAATGCGGAGCCTCATTTGAGTGTAGTCTGGCTCCATTGATTCAAGTTCTTGTCCGAACTTATGTCGTTGCATTTGGGAGGACAACCCCTGTTCCTCTGTGTAGGAACCTGTTTTCGGTTCGAAGGCTGGGTGTTTCGGAATCGAAACTTTTTAGGTCGCCTTTTTGGGCTCCGATGAAACCTTCTTTATTTTCGGCGTCGTGGTGTCTCGGTGCCGACCCATTTCGGTGCCACTGTCTCGGTGCCGAACTTGCTCAGAGCCGCTATCTCGGGCCCGAGATTGCTGTGTGCCGGTATCTCGACCGGAGTCGGATGACTTCGACACAAGCATGACCTTTTTCGGTGCCGATGATCGGTCACCTATTTTTCGGGTTAAGCCATGGTCTGTTGGCGGTGGCGTCCCCTGGGCTTTTGTGGTCTTCTCGTGAGTTTTATGTTTTGACGTCTTACTCACGGTTTTCGGCGTTTCTTCAGGATCAAGCTCGTCTGAGTCCGACTCCTGAATGGAGAAGGTTTCTTCTTCCTCCTAGAAACGCCCTTGTCCTGTCGGCGCCGACGCCATCTGCAGTCTTCTCGCTCTTCGGTCTCTTAATGTCTTCCTCGACCGAAACACTCGACAGTTTTCACAAGTATCTTCCTTGTGCTCTGGAGACAAACACAAGTTACAGACCAGATGCTGATCTGTATACGGATACTTGTTGTGACATTTTGGGCAGAAGCGGAATGGGGTCCGTTCCATCAGCCTTGAAGAGACACATGGCTGGGCCGACCAGGCCCCGACGGGGGATCGAAAAAAAAACCGAAAGGCCACCGGAGCTCTTCCAATGTCGGTGTCGATCTGTTGTAGCTAACCCGATACCGAACGCAAACAATACCGACGATTTTTCCGAAATTCTAACTAACTTTCCAACCTGAAACACGGAGCGAAAAGGAACACGTCCAAAACCGATGGCGGAAAAAAAAATATCTAAGATGGAGTCGACGCCCATGCGCAATGGAACCGAAAGGGGAGGAGTCCCTCGATCTCGTGACTCAAAAAGACTTCTTCGAAGAAAAATAACTTGTAACACTCCGAGCCCAACATCTGCATCTACACATGCCATCGAACATATATATATGTGGAAAATGTCACTTACCCAGTGTACATCTGTCGTGGACATGTAGTGCTCGAGCTTCACATGCTATGCATTGCTTCTGCCATCTAGTGTTGGGCTCGGAGTTTTACAAGTAGTTTTTCTTCAAAGAAGTCTTTTTCGAGTCACAGGATCGAGTGACTCCTTCTCTCGGTCATAGTGCGCATGGGCATCAACTCCTTTGTTAGATTGTTTTACCGCAAAAAGGTGTAGGAAGAAGTGATAGAGTGAAAGAATGTGAATGTGCTATAAATGTAATAAGTAAATAAGATGCCCATGCAAATGTAAATGGATATACATATGTACAAATAAGAAACTGCAATGACAACGGGCTTCTGGGAAGGTGCATGTGAATCTGCAGCACTACATACCACGAACAGATGTACACCTGGGTAAGTGACATTTTCTGTACAATGGCATGTGTAGCTGCAGATACACATGCTATGCATAGACTAAAAAGCCGTTGCTGTCCCCAAAATAAGCGGTGGCTAGCCTGCAGGAGTTGGAGTTGTTTGAAATAATGTTTTTAGGACAGCTTGACCAACATTGGCCTGTTGCTTTGAACATACATCCACAAAGTAATGCTTTGTAAATGTATGTGGTATAGACAATGTATCAGCTTTGCATATGTCTGCCATTGGTATGTTTCCTAAAAATGCCAAAGAAGCACCTTTTTTTCTAGTGGAATGAGCTTTAGGTGTTATTAAAAGTTGTCGTTTTGCCTTAGAGTAACATGTTTGAATACATTAATAATTCATCTAGCTAATACTTGTTTAGAGATAAGATTACCTTTATGTGGTTGTTGAAAGGCAACAAAAAGCTGTTTAGTTTTTCTGAACTCTTTTGTTCTATCCATATAATACATTATAGCTCTTTTAAGGTCAAGAGTGTGAAATGCTCTTTCAGCAGTTGAATCTGGCTGTGGGAAGAAGACTGGCAATTCCACTGTTTAGTTTATGTGAAAAGGCGAAACAACCTATGGCAAAAATGTTTGATTAGTTATAAGTACAACTTTATGCTTGTGTACTTGTTAAAAAAGGTTCCTGAAGAGTGAATGCCTCTATTTCACTAACTCTTCTTAATGAAGTAATTACTACTAAGAAGGCAACTTTCCGAGTTAGAAATTGGATCTCACACAAATGCATGGGTTCAAAAGGTGGGCCCATTAGTCTTGTGAGTACAATATTTCGATTCCAAGCAGGAATTGGAGGTGTTCTCAGTGGAATAATACGTTTTTGTCCTTCCATGAAGGCTTCAATAACTGGAACTCTAAAGAGAGGAATGTTGTATCGTTTGAAAGTATGCTGATATGGCA
The DNA here is from genome assembly GCF_031143425.1 of Pleurodeles waltl. NCBI lineage: Eukaryota > Metazoa > Chordata > Amphibia > Caudata > Salamandridae > Pleurodeles > Pleurodeles waltl. Next base: position 899,059,985 of record NC_090436.1, read on the forward strand.
GTAAGAATGATTTTAATAGATGAGAAAGCTAAATTTGACTTTTGTAAATGAAGTAGGTAGCAAACAACATCTTGTATTGATGCTGTAAGTGGGTCGATATTTTTAGATGGACTGTAATAAACAAATCATTTCCACTTGTTAGCATAGCATTGTCTAGTTGTAGGTTTGCGTGCTTGTTTGAGAACTTCCATACATTCTAATGGAAGTTGCAAGTATCCAAATTCTATGACTTCAGGAACCAAACCGCTAAGTTAAGAGCACTGGGATTGGGGTATCTGATCTGTCCTTTGTTTTGTGTTAACAAATCCAGTCTGTTGGAAAGTTCGCAATGAGGTACTACTGACAGGTCTAGTTGTGTGGTGTACCAATGTTGTCGTTCCCACCTGGAGGCTATGAGTATCATGGTGAGAGAGGTTTGACACAGTTGTTGACCAGAAATGGAAGTTGTGGGAGAAGGGGAAAAGCGTAAAGAGATATCCCTGACCTGTTGATCCATAGAGCATTGCCCTAGGACAGAGGGAGTGGGTGTCTGAATGCCAAGTTTTGGCCTTTTGCATTTTTGCTTGTTGCGAATAGGTCTATTTCTGGTCTCCCCCACTTTTGAAAGTACTGTTGAAGTACCTGAGAGTGAATCTCGCATTCCTGTATCTGTTGGTGTGTTCTGCTTAGGAGATCCGCTAGCTGATTGTGTATTCCTGGAATGTGTTCTGCTAGTAAGTGAAAGTGATTGTGAATTGCCCATTTCCATATTGTTTGGGCTAGAAGGGGCAGTTGAGATGAATGTGTCCCGCGTTGTTTCTTTAGATAATACATGGATGTCATATTGTCTGTTTTTATCAAGACAGTCTTGTGTTTCAGAATTGGTTGAAACGGTTTTAGAGCAAGGAACACAGCTAATTATTCTAAATGGTTTTTGTGATAATTTAACTGTTTTCAATCCCATTCCCCTTTGTAGGAAGTTGGCTCTGTATATAATATCTTAAAGTGAGAGACAGCGTGCACAGAATCCAAGTGTTCCCCTTAGAGGTTGATAGTGGAACAATTAGATAATTCTAATGCTCTGTTTTGAGGTAGTGTGGTCAAGCAGTAGGCTTATTAGAGGGTAGTATTAAGCATTTGTTATATACACACAGGCATTAAATGAGGAGCACACACTCAAAAACTTAACTCCAGGCCAATAGTTTTTTATATACAAAAATATATTTTCTTAATTTATTTTAGAACCACAAGGTTCAGGATTTGAAGTAAATACATAAAATGCATGGTACTTCACACAGGTAAGTAAGGAACTTTGATTCAAAGCAGCAGTACACACAGTTTTAGTTAAAATGGCAATAAGGTATTTTTAAAGTGGACTTTGCAAAAATCAACAGTTCCTGGGGGAGGTACGTTTGGTTAGGTTTCTCAGGTAAGTAAAGCACTTACACAGTCAGTCTTCTGGGCATAGGCAGCCCACCGTTGGGGGTTCAAGGCAACCCCAAAGTCACTGCACCAGCAACGCAGGGCCGGTCAGGTGCAGAGGTCAAAGGAAGGACCAAAACACATAGGCGCCTATGGAGAACAGGGGAGCTCCAGTTCCAGTACCTGTGTCTTCATGGAGCAGAGCAGGGGGGTTTTGTAGAGCACTGAGGGGACACAAACAGGCACACAAAACACACCCTCAACGGCACAGGGTTGGCCAGGTGCAGAGTAGGCATCGGATTTGCTATTGAAAGCAATAGAGAGACTCGGGGGTCACTTAGGCGATGCAGGCAGGGCACAGGGGGGCTTCTCGGGCCAGCCACCAACTGGGCTAGGAAGAGGGCCGTCTGCTGGTCACTCCTGCACTAGAAGGTGGTTCCTCTCGGTCCTGGGGGCTGCGGGTGCAGTGCTTGGTCCAGGCGTCGGGTTCTTGTTACCAGGCAGTCGCAGTCAGGGGGTGTCTCTGGCTTTTCTCTGCAGGCATCACTGTGGGGTGCAGGGGGGTCGACTCAGGTTACTCACATCGTCGTAGTCGCCTAGGAGTCCTCTCTGCAGTGTTAGTTCTCTGGAGCTCAAGCCGGGGGCGTCAGGTGGAGAGTGAGAAGCCTCACACTTCCGGCGGGAAGAGAGAGAGTTCTTTGGAAGTTGCTAAAAAGTTGCAAAGTTGTTGCCGTTTTTAAACAGTGCCACTGTTTTCGGGAGTTACTTGGTCATTCAGGTTCAGGACAGTCTTCTGAGTCCTCAGAGGTCGCTGGTCCCTGTCAGATGCATCGCTGTGAAGGTTCTTTGAGTCTGGAGACAGGCCAGAAGGGCTGGGGACAAGTCAGTCGGTGTTTCCATCGTCTCTGCGGGGCTTTTAGGTCAGTAGACCTTCTTTCTTCAGGTTGCAGGAATCTGATTTCCTGGGTTCAGGGTCACCCCTAAATACTAAATTTAGGGTTGTGTTTAGGTCTGGGGGGCAGTAGCCAATGGATACTGTCCTGGAGGGTGGCTGGGCTACACCCTCTTTGTGCCTCCTACCTGAGGGGAGGGGGTCACATCCCTATTCCTATTGGGGGCATCCTCCAAAGCCAAGATGGAGGATTTCTAAAGTCAGGGTTCACCTCAGCTCAGGGCACCCTAGGGGCTGTCGTGACTGTTAGTTGACTCCTTCTTGTTGTTCTCATTATCTCCTCCGGACTTGCAGCTAAAAGTGTGGGCTGTGTCCAGGGGGCACACATCTCCACTAGCTGGAGTGCCCTGGGGCATTGTAACACGAAGCCTGAGTCTTTAAGTCTCACTGCTAGGTGTTACAGTTCCTGCAGGGGGGAGGTGTTGAGCACCTCCACCCAGTGCAGGCTTTGTTTCTGGCTCTCACCCCCGGGGGGGTCAGAAACTCGTCTCTGTGGCAGGCTAGCATAGATCAGTCAGTCCTACACTGAAGGATTAGGTAAAATAGAGGGGGCATCTTCCAAGATGCCCTCTGTGTGCATTTTTTAATACATCCAGCACTGGCATCAGTGTGGGTTTATAATTCTGAGAAGTTTGATACCAAACCTCCCAGCAGTGGCGGCCAGCAGCTTTGGAAGGGAGGGGAGCAGGCAGGATACACACACACACACACATTCTTTCACACAGACATGCACGCATGTACATCCATTAACTACACTCATATCATTCAAACATGCATGCACGCACCAAACCCTCATTTTAAAAGATCGCACACTCATTCTTTCACTCACACACACACATCCACATCCATTAACAACACTCATAACACTCAAATATGCACGCGTGCACCAAACATTCAATTTAAAACATCACACACACACACACACACACACACACTTACCTTCAGCCTCCAGGTCCCAGGAGGGTTGGGACTGCTGCCTTCCTAAGGTCAGCCAAAGAGGGAAGACAGGAGTCCCAGCCTCGTCACAGAGTGGGATGAGGTCAGTGAGACTGCTGACCCCACCCTGTGACGAAGTGTCACTGATTGACAATCGCCCTGGGCACTTCAGGGCTTAAACCTGAAGTGCCCAGGGAGAGTGTCAATTGGTGACACTTTCCTCATCACCCATGGGAGGGCCTGGAGGCACCTTTGCTGAGCCGAGGATGTCACACCCATAGGAGCTGTGACCTCCTCAGCCCAGCAAAGTTCAGCTCAGGCAGCCAGGAGTGTGCGCAAATCGCGCATGTCTGCTCCTGGCTGCCTGAGCTGAACATGGAGAGTGTGTCAGGCTGACCTTTGTTCAGCCTGACAGACACTCTTCATGAGGGGCAAAAGGTGGGGGTGGGGGGTGGCCCCTCCGCCCTAAAGGACGAGCCGCCACTGCCTCCCAGTATTCAGTGTAGCCATTATGGAGCTGTGGAGTTCGTTTTGACAAACTCCCAGACCATATACTTAATATGGCCACACTGTGCTTACAATGTCCAAGAATAGACTTAGACACTGTATGGGGCATATTGCTCATGCAGTTATGCCCTCATCCGTGGTATAGTGCACCCTGCCTTAAGGTTGTAAGGCCTGCTAGAGGTGTGACTTACCTATGCCACAGGCAGTATTTTGTGTGCATGGCACCCTGAGGGGGATGCCGTGTCGACTTTGCCTTTTTCTCCCCACCAACACACACAATCTGCAGTGGCAGTGTGCATGTGTTAGGTGAGGGGTCCCTTAGGGTGGCACAACACATGCTGCAGCCCTTAGAGACCTTACCTGGTCACAGGGCCCTTGGTACCACTGGTTCCTTTTACAAGGGACATATCTGTGTGCCAGGGGTGTTCCAATGGTGGAAACAATGATACATTTTTAGTGAAAGAACACTGGTGCTGGGGCCTGGTTAGCAGGGTCCCAGCAAACTTCTCAGTCAAGTCAGCATCAATATCAGGCAAAAAGTGGGGGGTAACTGCAACAGGGAGCCATTTTCATACACCCTTGTATAATAAGGTTGTCGAGATGAGCTCCCCAACCTATCATTGATGCATCTCTTGTTATTGTAGTCTGAGGCACAGGGTCCTGAAATGACCGCCCATTCATTAAATTGCTGAGATTCCACCATTGAAGGGACTTGTGCCTTTGGCGGTCTAGCAACACTAGATCTTGCAACTGACCCTGTGCTTGAGACCGTTGCTGGGAGAGGCACTGTTGTAGTGTTCTCATATTTAGTCTTGCATGCAGCACTATTGCTATGCAGGATGCCATCATTCCCAATAGTTTCATGATAAATCCTACCGTGTATTGTTGATTTGGCTGCAATTGTGGTATGAGGTTTTGGAAAGCTTGTATCCTTTGTGTATTTGGATAGGCTAAGGCTTTTTGTGTATTGAGAATAGCACCTAGGTAAGGTTGAACTTGTGCTGGCTGAAAATTTGATTTTTTATAACTGAGTGTGAACCCTAATGTATGTAGGATTTCTATTGTGTATTGAGTGTGTTGTTGACATTGTATAATATTGTTTGATTTTATTAGCCAATCGTCTAGATAAGGAAAGATATGTATGTGTTGTCTTCTTAGGTAAGCTGATACTACCTCTAGACATTTTGTTAATACACTTGGAGCTGTTGTTATACCAAATGGCAGAACTCTGAATTGGTAGTGTTTTCTCACTATCACAAACCTCAGGTATTTTCTGTGATCTAGATGGATGGGTATATGAAAATACACATCTTTGAGATCTAATGCAGTCATGTAATCTTGTTTTTGTAGTAGTGGAATGACGTCCTGCAGAGTTAGCATGTGAAAGTGTTCTGACAGGATATGTAGATTTAGTGGTCTGAGATCTAGAATGGGTATGAGAGTGCCATCCGTTTTAGGGGATGAGAAGTATAGTGAGTATACCCCTGTTCCGTGTTGAGATTTTGCAACTAATTCTATTGCCTCTTTTAGTAGTAGCAATTGTACTTCTTCTTGTAACAGAACGTTGTGTTCCGGGGGACAGCCTGTGATAACGAGGAGGAATATTTGGAGGGGTAGAAATCAATTTGTAGGCAATAACCATTGTGGATAATTGAAAGTACCCATTGGTCTGTGGTGATATTTTGCTATTAGGAGTGGAAGTGCTGCAGTCTGCCCCCCACAGGAAATGTGTGGGGTTGTGGCATGCTTAAAAAGTCACTGTTTGATGAGGTAGGGACACTTTTAGAGAGGGCTGGCATTTGGCTCTGACTCTGAAGTGTTGCCCTCTATAAGAGCCTCTAAATCCCTCTCTGGTATTGTTGTTGTTGATCTTGTTTAGGTTGGGAGGTAGAAGCCTCTGTAGATTGGGGCTTGAATCCTCCTCTAAATTACTGCTTACGAAATGAGCCTCTGTAAGGTGTTGTGTATAGAGCTCCCATTGCTTTAGCAGTGTCTGAATCGTTCCAGAGTTTCTCTATTGTGGTGTCAACTTCAGGACCAAACAGGTGTTTCTTTTCGAAAGGCATATTTAGTACTGCCTGCTGCATTTCTGGTTTGAATCCAGAAGATAGTAACCATGCATGCCTGCATATGGTTACAGCAGTATTTACGCTCCTAGCTACTGTATTTGCAGCATCAAGAGCAGACCTTATCTGGTTGTTACTTATTGCCTGACCTTCTTCAATAATTTGTTAAGCCCTCTTCTGATGTTCTTTTGGCAGGTGTTCTAATAATTCCTGTATCTCGTCCCAGTGTGCTCTATCATACCCTGCTAGCAAGGCTTGTGAATTGGCAATGCGCCATTGCTTAGCTCCCTGTGTAGCTACCCTCTTGCCAGCAGCATCAAACTTACAGCTTTCTTTGTCAGAGGGATGGGCATCCCCTGACAATTGACTATTGGCCTTTTTCTGGCAGCACTAACCACCACTGAGTCTGGAGGGACCTGATGTGTAATGTAAGCTAGATCTGTAGGTGCAGGCTTATATTTATCTATGCGTGGTGTTAAAATCCTAGCTTTAACAGGTTCCCTAAATATTTTGTCTGCATGCTTGATCATGCCAGGCAGCATTGGTAGGCACTGGTAACGTGGGTGCGTGGATGATAGCGTATTAAAAAATTAAAAAGGAAATCCTCTTCTAAAGGCTCACTATGCATAAGTACCCCATGGTATGCAGCTGCCCTAGAGATGACGTGTGTATGCAGTTGTATCCTCTGGTGGCAAAGATTTTGAATGATGTAGGCCTGGGTCATTAGCTGGTATGGGATCTGGATCATACAGATCCCAAGGATCAATTATATCACCATGAGAATAGGTGTGAGAGTGAGTTGGTGAAGGCAATGGTGGAGGGCTAACGGGTGGTGGTGAAAAAGAAAGTTGTGGTAAATGTGGGGGAGAAGTAATGGCTTCTTCCTTTTAAAAATCTTTGCTGGTGGTGGAGCAGTATCGAGATGTTCCTGAAAAAGTCAACTTTCTTTTTGTTTGTGGAGGAGGTGCAGCAATGATCCTCCCAGTCTCTTTATGGATATGAATCCTTGACTGTCCTTTATCCATGATTTCCAGAATAGGTTGAATGTCAGTGTCCTCAGAAATGCATTCTGATGGTTTTGGTGATTTAGAGGACTGTTCATCATATGTTTTGGAGCTCTGGGTTAACCGTCTCGAAAGTCCTTGTTCTTCTGTGGTTGAATACTTTTTTGGCTCTGAAGTTTGCACTTTTTTCGGGCCCGAAAATACAGCAGTGAAAAGCACAGACAGCTGAGAAGGACACAGGCAGTGCTGGATTTGGTAGCACATTCATCTCATTCTAAAGGGTGTAAAAATGTCAAACAATGAGCTGCAAGCTCTCTAAGCCTTCCCAAAGGTCTTCACCCACCTCAGATTTCTTAGCACAAAAAGGGAAATATACAAACATACATTCAAAGCTTGAGGTGAGCCTCAATTGATGGAGTAGGGTGGGCCGCATGTGAATCTATAAGAGATTAGGGTCATTCTTTGCTTCAATGAACAAGTTCAGCTGGCTCAACGAACAAGGTAGGTACAACACTTGGTGCATCTTGCTGATGGCTGTGTGACTACAGGAGTCACCAGCCTTCTGCAGATCAGGAAGCAAAGAACGACCCTAATGTACAAGTTACTTACCTGCAAAATTAAATATCTTGCAGATTCCTTACCTTAGAATTTCTCCGAGGCGTCAGACTGGATCCGGAGATTTTACTTCGAACAATACCCTTGCGCGTCAGTAGGTGCCGTCGGTCGACTCCGCAGGCACCGTGGTCGCTGTGATAACATCGAGAGTAGTATAGAGACGCCGCCCTCGCGCAGGGACGTCAGCTTCTTTTAATGACTTTCCACACCAAAGCTAAAGGACCTGAAACAAGGAATCCCATTCCCTAGAAATCAGTTCGCAAGCGGGGAGGATGGGTGGGCGGTAAGGAATCTACAACTAAAATATGTCTCTACCAGATATTTCGTTACAGAAGGTAAGTAAATTGTGCATCTGATTGAGACTTCTAGTTGCAGATTCCTTACCTTAGAACACATCCCCAAGCAATGCCATCCTCGGTGGTGGGCTATGAACCAAGATCATACTACGAAGTCCTGCAGGACCGAATGACCACTGTAGCCGTCCCGATGGACCTGACTGCCCAGACAGTAGTGTTTAGCAAACGTGAGCAAGTACGCCCACGTAACTGCCTGGCAGATATCCAGGACAGGAACTCTGCGTGCTAATAAGGATGCAGCAGTTGCTCTGGTGGAATGAGCACGCAAACCCTCAGGAGGTTGCTTCTTGGACAAAGCACATTTTGATGCAAAGAAGCACCCATCGAGAGATCGTACGCTTTTGCACCGCCTTCCCTTTTTTCGCACCCACATACCCAACGAAGAGTTGATCGTCCACCCGGAAATCTTTAGTACGGCTGAGGTAGAACACAAACGCTCTTTTTGGGTCCAGACGGTGGATTCTTTCCTCCTCATGGGAAGGATGTGGGGGTGCGTAGAAAGTAGGCAGAGTGATGGACTGGCTCACACGAAAGGGTGTAACCACCCTAGTAAGGAAGGAAGCCTTAGTGTGCAACACTACTTTGTCAGGTTGCACAGACAAGTATGGAGGTTTTGAGGAAAGGGCCTGAAGTTCACTCACCCTGCGAGCAGAGATAATTGAAACAAGAAAGACAGTTTTGAAGGTGAGGAGCTGCAAGGGGCAATTATGCATTGACTCAAAGGAAGTAGACATCAAATAAGTAAGTACAAGATTGAGGTCCCACTGAGGCATGATAAATGGAGTGGGAGGAAATAAATGGGTGAGTCCTTTTAGGAATCCACTCAAAATAGGAGAGTTAAAGAGTGAGGGCTGGTCAGGTAGCCTAAGAAAGGCCAAAATGGCAGATAAATATCCTTTAAGGGTGCCCAAAGCGGAGCCCTGCTGGGCCAAAGAAAGAAAAAACAGAAGAACCTCGGATAGGGGGTAGAAAGGGGGGTCACCAGATTTGTTGGTACACCATGTGTAAGGAAATGCCTCCTTGGCATGGTTACCCCCTGACTTTTTGCCTTTGCTGATTCCAAGTTATGATTTAAAAGTGCGCTGAGGCCTGCTAACCAGGCCCCAGCACCAGTGTTCTTTCCCTAAAACTGTACCTTTGTTTCCACAATTGGCACACCCTGGCATCCAGGTAAGTCCCTTGTAAATGGTACCAAGGGCCCTGATGCCAGGGAAGGTCTCTAAGGGCTGCAGCATGTCTTATGCCACCCTGGGGACCCCTCACTCAGCACAGACACACTGCTTGGCAGCTTGTGTGTGCTGGTGGGGAGAAAATGACTATGTCGACATGGCACTCCCCTCAGGGTGCCATGCCAACCTCACACTGCCTATGGCATAGATAAGTCACCCCTTTAGCAGGCCTTACAGCCCTAAGGCAGGGTGCACTATACCATAGGTTAGGGCATAGGTGCATGAGCACTATGCCCCTACAGTGTCTAAGCAAAACCTTAGACATTGTAAGTGCAGGGTAGCCATAGTATATGGTATGGGAGTCTGTCATACACGAACTCCACAGCACCATAATGGCTACACTGAAAACTGGGAAGTTTGGTATCAAACTTCTCAGCTCAATAAATACACCCCAGAGGGCATCTTAGAGATGCCCCCTGAAAACATACCCGACTTGTTTTGCCAGCCTGACACACACCAGACATGTTCCTGGCCACATGGGGAGAATGCCTTTGTCACTCTGTGGCTAGTACCAAAGCCTGTACTGGGTGGAGGTGCTTCTCACCTCCCCCTGCAGGAACTGTAACACCTGGCGGTGAGCCTCAAAGGCTCACCCCCTTTGTGACAGCGCCACAGGGCACTCCAGCTAGTGGAGATGCCCGCACCCTCTGGCCACGGCCCCACTTTTGGCGGCAAGGCCAGAGGAGATAATGAGAAAAACAAGGAGGAGTCACTGGCCAGTCAGGACAACCCCTAAGGTGTCCTGAGCCGAGGTGACTGACTTTTAGAAATCCTCCATCTTGCAGATGGAGGATTCCCCCAATAGGATTAGGGATGTGCCCCCCTCCCCTCAGGGAGGAGGCACAAAGAGGGTGTAGCCACCCTCAGGGCTAGTAGGCATTGGCTACTAACCCCCCAGACCTAAACACACCCCTAAATTGAGTATTTAGGGGCCTCCAGAACCAAGCAAGATAGATTCCTGCAACCTGAAGACGAAGGACTGCTGACCTGAAAGCCCTGCAGAGAAGACGGAGACACCAACTGCTTTGACCCCAGCCCTACCGGCCTGTCTCCCCACTTCAAGAAAAACTGCAACAGCGACGCGTCCCCCAGGGTCCAGCGACCTCTGAAGCCTCTGAGGACTACCCTGCATCTAAAAGGACTAAGAACTCCAGAGGACAGCGGCTCTGCTCCAAAGAAGATACAACTTTGCAACAAAGAAACAACTTTTAAAGGACTGCACGTTTCCCGCCGGAAGCGTGAGACTTTCCACTCGGCACCCGACGCCCCCGGCTCGATCTGCAGAGAAACAACTCTACAGGGAGGACTCCCCGGCGACTGCGACCCTGTGAGTAGCCAGACTTGACCCCTCTAAGCCCCCCCCCCCCCCCCCCCCAGTGACGCCTGCAGAGGGAAACCAGAGGCTCCCTCTGACCGCGACTGCCTGCTTCTAAGAACCCGACGCCTGGTAAAGACACTGCACCCGCAGCCCCCAGGACCTGAAGGATCCGACCTCCAGTACAGAAGCGACCCCCAGGTGGCCCTCTCCCTTGCCCAGGTGGTGGCTACCCAGAGGAGCCCCCCTCCTTGCCTGCCTGCTTCGTTGAAGAGACCCGTGGGTCTCCCATTGAACTCCATTGCAAACCCGACGCCTGTTTGCACTCTGCACCCGGCCGCCCCTGTGCCGCTGAGGGTGTACTTTTTGTGCTGACTTGTGTCCCGCCCAGTGCCCTACAAACGCCCCTGGTCTGCCCTCCAACGACGCAGGTACCTACTTGCTGGCAGACTGGAACCGGGGCACCCCCTTCTCCATTGAAGCCTATGCGTTTTGGGCACCACTTTGACCTCTGCACCTGACCGGCCCTGAGCTGCTGGTGTGGTAACTTTGGGGTTGCCCTGAACCCCCAACCGTGGGCTACCTTGGACCCAACTTTGAACCCTGTAGGTGGTTTACTTGCCTGCAAAACTAACAAACACTTACCTCCCCCAGGAACTGTTGAAATTTGCACTGTGTCTAGTTTTAAAATAGCTTATTGCAATTTTTGCCAAAACTGTACATGCTATTTTGCTGATTCAAAGTTCCTATGGTACCTAAGTGAAGTACCTTTCATTTTAAGTATTGACTGTAAATCTTGAACCTGTGGTTCTTAAAATAAACTAAGAAAATATATTTTTCTATACAACAACTTATTGGCCTGGAGTAAGTCTTTGAGTGTGTGTTCCTCATTTATTGCCTGTGTGTGTACAACAAATGCTTAACACTACCCTCTGATAAGCCTACTGCTCGACCACACTACCACAAAATAAAGCATTAGAATTATCTCTTTTTGCCACTATCTTACCTCTAAGGGGAACCCTTGGACTCTGTGTATGCTATTTCTTTACTTTGAAATAGTACATATAGAGGCAACTTCCTACACAATGCCACAAATTTATTCCAACAGCAGGCGTATACAGTTTTGGTTGATGGACGCCTGGCTGCCAAGATAATATCGCAGACTTTGGGTGGAAGTGCAAAAGCCATCAACTGTCGCCGCACAATCTCCTCGCATGAAGGCGGAGGTTGGACAGGTTTCGGTGAAGAACCGCCCCTTGTTGCTGCGACAGAAGATCCGCCCGAAGAGGCACTCTGAGTGAAGGATCGATGGACATGCTCAATAGCTCTGGATACCAAACTCTCCGTGCACAGTCCCGAGCCACCAAGATGACTTGGGCCAGGTCATTCCTGATATTCTTGAGAACTCTGGGCAGAAGAGGTATAGGCAGAAAGGCGTAAAGGAGGCCGGAGTTCCACTTGAGATGAAAAGCGTCTCCGAGCGAGTGCTGCCTTGGAAACTCCAACTCGCAAAACAGCTGACATTGCACGTTCTCTGCGGAGGCAGAGAGATCTAACCAACTCTCTCCCCACTGCTGAAAGAGAACTTGCGCCACCTCCGGATGGAGACGCCATATGTGATCGGCTGTACATCGACGGCTGAGTTTGTCCGCTCTGGCATTGAGAGAACCTGCCAGATGTTGAACCATCAGGGTAACGCCGTGATGATCCAACCATGTCCAGAGCCGTAGTGCCGTAGGTCGTGGTTGTTTCTCCTGCTACTTTCTGATACCAAAAAAGGACAAGGGCTTACATCCTATCCTAGACCTTCTGGACCTAAACTACTTCCTCAAGAAGGAGAAATTCAAAATGCTCACCGTTGCTAAGGTTCTGTCTGCCTTGGACCCAGGGGACTGGATGGTAGCATTGGACTTGCAGGACGCTTATTTCCCCATCTCCATCCTGCCTGCCCACAGACGTTGCCTACGATTCGTGGTAGGTCATGAGCACTTTCAGTTTACCCTGCTCCCCTTTGGCCGTACCAGCACCCCTCGGGTGGTCACAAAAGTGATGGCGGTGGTTGCAGCTCATCTGCACAGGTTAGGGGTCTCAGGCTTCCCCCCCACCTCGATGACTGGCTGTTGAAGGCGGACTCTCCCCGGAAAGTCGTCTCCCACCTTTAGATACCATTGCTGGAGAATCAGTTACAGGTATATACCTCCAAAATTGCATCTTTCACAGATTCACATGCCTGAATCAGAATAATAAGCATTGTTAGCATTTCAGTTTAATATGTACTTTAGAAGAGGCTGGTGGGATAGAATAAACTGGCTCATCTTTTCAAAAAATATGACAGAGAACTGCCTGCCTCACTCCTGCAGCTTAATCTGCAACTGCTTCTAGAAAACAGTGTCTTGTGAAGGTGTATCTATTATTCCACGCTGCTGCTCTGTAAATATTTACCAGTGGTAGAGCAGCATAGTGCGCTGATTAGGAGGCCATGTTCCTTAATGAATGAGCTTTAACTTTCGTGTGACAGAAAGCTATTGTTGCAGCTACTCAACCCTATATTCCCTGTTTTGTGACTGGGAAGCTGTAGGAAAGTGGCTTCTTGTTGCAGTTACCCCCACACCTTTTGCCTGATATTGATGCTGACTTGACAGAGTGTGCTGGGATCCTACTAACCAGGCCCCAGCACCAGTGTTCTTTCACAAAAAATGTACCATTGTTTCCACAATTGGCACACAGATAAGTCCCTTGTAAAAGGTACCAGTTGTACCAAGGGCCCTATGACCAGGGATGGTCCCTAGGGGCTGCAGCATGTGTTGTGATATCGTAAGGGGCCCCTCACCTAACACATGCACAACTGTGTTGGTGGGGTTGAATTTTTGACTATTTTTCAAAATTTTAAAACGTCCTGCTAGGGCCTTGTGTAAGACCCTGTTAGCATCTCTTTTTAAGTTTAAAAGTATGTAAAAGTTAGGATTTAAGTATTAGAAGTAGTTTTTAGTTTCTTAAAAAAGTAATCCCACCTTTTAGACAGATCATGAATAACCCAGAGGAGATGGTGATGGAACTCAACCTCACCCCTTACCTGCATCTAGGGATGTCAGAGCTAAGGTCCCTCTATAAGATAAAAAAATATCAAAACTGGGTCCAACCCTACCAAGGTCAAGCTCCAGGAGCTCTTGGCAGAGTGTACAAGGCACCACCCCACGGAGATGGAAGACCCTCCCTCAGATGGGGAAGAAATTAATGAACGGGAGGAAGAACTCCCCCTTCTGTCCTTATTAGGGAGACCATGGCTCCAAGAACCTTGTCTCCAGAAATCATAATCAGAGAGCCTGGTTCTTCCACAGGGGAGTCCAGTCCCTCTGTAAGCACAGAGGAAAGCCTCAATGAAGAAGACATCCTGTTAGCAAGGATGGCCAAAAGATTAGCTTTGGCAAAACAACTCCTGGCAATAGAAAGAGAGAAAAGAAATGGGTTTAGAACCCATAAATGGTGGCAGCAACAAAATAACTAGGGACAGAGAGTATTCTGACACCCTTAAAATCCCTAAAGGGATTGTCCCCAAATATGAGGATGGTGATGACATCACCAAGTGGTTCATAGCCTTTATAAGAGAGCCTGTGGAACCAGAAGACTAAAAAAGTGTGTAGACAGACGGGGCACCACACGAAGGATACTTCTTGTCTTCAAAACAAACCCCCTAGCAAAGCCCCAGGGGTGACCAGTGTAGCCTTTGGCAATGACTCCTCAGATGAGGATGTCCTCATAGCCTTCAGCTGGAAAATGGGCCCAACAGGTGAGTTGGAGATTTCAGATGGAAGTAGAAACTTCCACCACCTAATGGTGAATGGAATCCCAGCCACTGCCCTTAGAGACACTTGTTCCAGTCACACTATTGTGCATGACAGGCTGGTGCTCTCAAACCAGTACATACCAGGTGAGACTGCCAGAGTAAGGGTTAGCCTGTCGCGTAGGCTCTCATTATCCTAATGAGACTACTGGATTTTGAGCGGCAAGATCGTTCGCAGTGTGGGGGACTAAGTCTGACCCACGGTGAAGGACCCTTTTAACTCTAAATCTGGGTTTTGCTCCGGCTAACTAGCAATGCCTCATCTCTCCCAAAGGGAAGAGACAAATGAGCAGCCGAGAGCATGACATCTTTAGTACTTCCCAGGGAAGTCGTGGTCACTCAGATCACAACCGGTTCTCTCATACACAGTATGGTCTCATATAGAAATGACAAAGGCAGTTTAAGTTTTAAAGATTGGTTTAATAAAACGACTGCATTTTAGATAGCAAAGCGTGAGCTGCAATAACCAGAACTACACAACACAGTAGGATTGAAATAGTAACAATGAAAGTGAAGCACAAGAATAAAGCTATCATAGTGCAACTAGATTATGTTCTCTCTAAGTTATATTCTGAGCACAGCATGTGGAGCTCTAAGCCTGCCTTTCAGGTTCCCCCGGGAGGACATCAACCCTCATACCTGAGCAAAGGCCTGTAATCTGCATCAGCATCTGCAACGGGGCAGTCAGAGTCTAGTTGTAGGTTCCTGGTCGGAATCTCCCTCTGACGTGTACTAAGACTAGAAAGTGTTTTTATAACTAACACGCAGATGTTCTAAGAAAATGTCCCTACGTAAGGATGTGTATTTTCTACGAACACTAGAGACTAAACTTCTACCACGTTTACCGGCAATGTACCAGACTGTAGCCTTGACTGAAGCACAGAGTGAGCAAGAATGCACTGTTTGAGAACACAGTGCTGAACTAAGCTAAACAGTGTGATAGAAGGAAATTAAAACAAGACCATAAAACTGGTTATTGTAAAATAACAGTGAGAGGCTGAATAAAATGTATCTAGGGCAAAGTGCACAGGGGCCTAATATGTTAAGCTAACGCGCATGAAGCTATATTAAAAATGACTACACTACACCCTCCCCTTGTCGGTAGAAAGTGGTTTAAGCCGAAGCTAAATTGCCCTAAACTAAAATATAAGTAAAACCCTATTCAATTTCAACAAGTTAAGAGGACACACAAGCACAGTAATTTGCAATTTAAAAAATGAGCATGCGGCCAAATTCCGAATTCAAAGGATAATGTCAATTTAAAATAAATCCAAATCAAGCATCGGTCATGGAAAGCGGGAGATTCTCCACCTCGGTAGATGACAAAACTGGAAAATCCATGCCAAAAACCAAGGCGGTTTCCTGTGTAGTGCCTACGAACGAGTTATTATCAACTTCCTCCTGGAAGGGTATCTCGTAATCAGCTTCTCTAAGCAAATGCAGCCGCAGCATGCATGTCTGGTAATGAACTCTAATCGAGAACATCAACAGCATCAATCACTGGGGGGCGTTGCTGTGAGAGACAAACGTCCAGTGCATGTTCAAAAGCGAACAAACGGCACCGAAACACGGGCTGCACACAATCCAAAACCGGTCTGAATGACAGAGACCAGTCACACTCCAAATGTTCCAGGAGTGTTGCTCCAAAGTGCTGCATCATGCGTTCATGACACAGCTGCGCTGATGGGAGCGCCCACATTCGTCCTTGTTGCGGCGGGACAGCCATTGCGGAAAAGCAACAGCAAAATGCCGGCTAATAAAGCCAAAGTTATTGGAAATCCCCCCAAAATGCTTCTGAACATTGAATGAATAGCCAAAGGTATTAAACCGAATATGGAAGAAAAGGTGTGAACGAAAACAATACCAACAGCTTTGAAAAAATGTGCTAATCCAGCTGTGCTGGATGCATTAAATATACATCCCACGAGTTCACCAAAGTGTCTTGGAAAGTTTGTATTTAACAGGGATTGTATTTCCGCCGATGACCTTGCCACCCGAAGTGTGTAGGGCTTACGTGCAGATGTAAGGGCCACATGCTTCTGAAACAATAAAACCTTCAGTCTACTTAACTGGTCAAAATTCACTTTGGAAGTAGCAGTGTGAGGCCAAATATCTGCTATCTCTCTAATTTTAGTGGGGGGAAACAACACGTTCCCGCAGCAAGTAACGACCTTAGTGACTGAAAAAACTTTAACTATTCTGGCCCGCAAGCCACAACAGTCTTCACTATTGAGGAGGACGTAGCTGCCATTTGAAAGCACCTGGAACGTGCGTCTAATCAAGGGAACTGGAACTCCCTTCAGATAGCAAGCCAAATTTGCAACCGAGGCATTACACGCCCCATGCAAGTACAGCTGCTTACAAATCATCGAATGGCTGTCTGAAGTCTCACATTCACTACCGCTAAGAAAGACCTTTCATGCCATTGAGGCATTTGTACGAGAAGGGAAGCTCCTACACCTCATGGATGTAACTATCTCCCAACTTTTCATATCTGCCTACCGGAACATGTTTCAAACAAGAAGTGAATTGTAACGTAGAAATAAGCAGATTAATAACCCCGTTTATCAACCACTCTGCTGAGGGAATCTCGGCCACGGTAAAAGGCAATCTTCTTAACTTGAGCATGACATAAGTCGCCTCCTTCTTAGCCATTAGTAATTGTTGTCGCGTCAGATTAAAGGAAAAAAATATTTCCCTGGCACTGATGTGCTGCCCCGGAACGTGACCCACCTTCAATGTCTGAAGCGTCCAACCCAACTGCATAATGGACCTGGTCTGACTCTGCCCACGATATAAAGAAGACATATCAGAACGTATAATGTCTATAGCAGAAGAAACAATGCTGTTAGTTGTATATATACGGTGGGACAAGGTGTGAATTCCATTATCCACAACAGCTAATGCCTTTTTCATATTTTCCTGACTTATCTGCCTTAGCCAGGCAACTGCCTCTTGTTGAGAAAGTTTCCATATTTCATTGTATACTTCATACAAGAAACGCTTCCTACGTGGTATCTTCAGGCCTGACAAAAAATCTTGTAAGTCAGTGTTATTAGACAGGAGAGTGAGATGTGTTTTAACTGCAATATAGTGAGGATGATTTTAGCCATTGCTAGCACAATTTTCCTAAACCCCCGAGGAGGTGACAAAACGTTGATGACACCCGTTGGAATCTATTGGCCACAATAACCACCCGCCTGGACGTGTCAGTGAAGTGTTAAATGTACCATTCTGGACCCATTCACTAAGCTCACTAAAAGTTGAATTTGTGTACTTTTGCCAGTTATTAAATTTTGCAGTGGCAGGTATACTGGGCATGTTTAATTCTCTGATCGTAGCTAAGCCTAAGCAACTGGTCTGTGGTACTGTTTCGTTTAAAAAAATTATTTGAACGGGAATGAGACATGCTCTAAACAATGTTTCCCTACCCCTTGTTTGCCAATTTTTTGTTCCCCAAACACTTTTCAAATCAACATTTTGTGACCAATATTCATAACCTTCAATTGATAACCGGGAAACAAAGGAGTCCGAATATATAAATTTAGTGTTGGTCAACAACATTTGCTCATCCCTAGTCGGAGTTATCTTAAAATAATATGACTCAGCATTCTTTTGATGATGCCCAGAAAAATACATAAATTTATGAAAATAAGTTTTTGAACTCCCTTGCGCGGGAGTTGGGCAATCTTCCCATTCCATATAGTCAAATATCGTTTTTGGACTGCTCCCTTTATGTATTAAATGGTGCCCATAATAATTATAGCAAAACATGTCACCATCATTGTCTTTAAACTGGTAAACATCCTCATTTTCATAGACAGTATAATATTGCAATTTTGTCATCATTGAGTCAACTGTCTTCACATCCCAATCACCAGATACAATGCCTGGTATTACCATATCATTCATCAATAACTTCAGCACATACAATATTTGAATTATTTCAGTAGGACCATATATGTCAAACATTACTTTATCCCACACAATCCCATCTGGAATTGGCACAGCAGAAATGTTCACAAAGGACAAGTCTCTTCGAACCTTATGTGATGAAAAATTTGGTTTCAGCACCTCTTCCACCCGTGCAACCGCTGATCTCTCGGGAAGAAAATGACTGTGTATCAACAGAAAAAATGCAAACATAGTCAATAAAAGCCACAGATAGTTCCATGGGAAAACAAAATACGTATCTTTGAGCCAACGTATCAGCTTACGTGGACCTGACAGGTCAGCAGTCAAAGAGGCAAATGAGTCCGACAGACCATCGTTGTTGTCGGCAAAGTAACCAGAGGCAGTTCGTGCAAAAGGTATTGCCGTATTCAATGGAGGAGTTGGTGTTTCCCGCGGTGGTACATTGTAGACAGCACCATCCGTCACGTTTGTAGTCATGGTGACTTGATCAAATGTTTTTAAGTTGGTCGTTGTTAGTGGAACTAATGCAAGATCATCATCCACCCTCCCCAAGCTCGGAGAGTCAACAGTGTTGGTATAGACAACTTGAAGCGGAACTTCTTCTCCAGTAGTGAGAGGGATTCGGGAACTACTGGACGTTCCTCTTGGTCGGCTGTGTAGAATCGGCCACATGTTGTAACTTGACATTGTCAATAGAAACAAAGCGTTTTTCTTCGGCACCTGGCAACGGGGGTAGAATAACAGTCCTGGTACCGTGTATCCCCAACATAGGGACTGGTGCACGATAAGAAGGGCCAAATAATGTTTTCACTGCGACCTTTTCACGCACAAGATCCCCAATCCTGGGAATCCAGCCGGTAGGTGTTACTGGCACATCCTTAATTCCTTTGGAGGCAGCACATTTAGAAGAGTTGTCTTCACGGAACTGCTGTAATTCCTGTAAAACAGTGACACGATCATTCATGTTAAAAGGTGTCCCCACCGCCTCCACACCAGGACCATCAAGATCCGGAACAAACATTTGTGTTCCGAACAGGCACTCATATGAAGTACAACCCCCCAGGGACCTTCTAGGCAGGTTATTTAGTGCTCTCAACTCCATACAGGTGGGTTAGCCAACTACGACCTGTACCTAAGACTCTGGCCGTTACGGATTGCTTTAAATCGCAATTTAATCGATCCACGACAGAATTTCCCTCGGGATGAAATGGAGACGAGTACTGGAGCTGGGCCCCCCAACGAAGCCATGGTGTCCCTGAATGCCCTTGAGGCAAAAGCAGGGCCCTGGTCCGAATGGAATGCCACAACTGCATATGTACTGACAAAGACTCGCAAATCTTTAATAACAGTCCGAGCGTCAGCCGAGCGTTGTGGCCACACCCACACAAACCTGGAGCAAGAATCCACAGCGACTAGTATATATTTGTATGCACTATACGGTGTTAGTGGACCGCAATGATCCAAGTACACACATTGTAATGGTCTGTTTGATATTAAGAGGGGTGTCTGCGGCGGGCGCTTAGCTGTTGAAACTTTAATTTGTTGACAGATGTTGCAACAAAGGACATACTGCTTAGTCTCTTTATAGAGACCAGGCCACTAATAACGGGCCTGCAATAGCGAAATTGTAGCTGCCACGCCAGCATGTGCAGATGCCACCCCCTCATGCTTTGCTTTAATCAATTGTGGCCTTACATCTTTATTGGGGATGTCGTGTACGCCTACGCTTGGAATTTTAACTTCAGCGTTCAGCATACTTCCCATGAAGTATTGGTACTTATTAGGAAATCCTTTAGGATAAGGCGTGCCATCAACCGTAGCTTTTATGGCAGCCATAATGTCTGTGTCTGGTTTGGAACTCGAACGAGTCACTGCAGCTACAGTGGCTACTGCCACTGCCGACTTTGCGGCTTCATCAGCCAAGGTATTTCCAGCAACGTGTATTCCAACGCGCTGGTGCCCAAGTATATGCACAACATGGACTTTGGGTAGCGTCTCTTTCAGGTCTGCTACCTTCCCCCACAGTAGTCTGCGTTTGATGGCGTTGCCTTTCGAATCTCTGAACCCATTCAAGCACCAGTAATGCAGGTATTCATTAAAGGACTGGACACAATAATACGAATCACAAACAATCAGCGTGAACTGTGTTGGATCTGTATGTTCTAGTGCCATTAGCAGAGCTTTTAGCTCAGCCAATTGTGCTGTACAATCCCCTAAGGTCTATGTATAGGTATGTTGGGGACAGAATTTCTCCCCCTCCATATAGCCTCTCACAACTGCACATGCAGCAGAATATTGGTGTTTCGTTCCAATCACTGGTTGTGCAGAGCCATCGGTGTACATGACTACCTGATATTGATCAATAGGCAACCTATCAGCGGGAACTGGATATTCAACTTCATATTGTAGAAATTCCTGAGTTTGTAACTTTGGGTCAAAAATGTAGTCTACATCAGTGGCTGTTAAAGACATAGCCCATTGTATCCATCATGGGTGGAGTGCTTTTGCGTTCGGGGCGCTAGCTTTTGTAACAGCCTCAAGGGCTGGAATAGGAGAAACGACTATAATGCGTTTTCCCTGGGCAAGAGGTCTCTCTTTAATAACAGCCATCTGTACAGCAGTGAGAATTTTCTTTGTGGGAGCAAATCGTTGTTGAGCAGCAGAATACAAGTGTGACTTGTATGCAATCGGGACGGTCTCACCTTCATTAAATGTGACATAAGTAAACCCAATGGCCCCAGCTATCACCCTGATGACCAAATGCGTCTTATTGTCCTGTGTGTGTAGATTTTTTGCTGCTAGCATATCTGCTTGTAACTCCCGAAGAGTATGTGTATGTTCAATTGTCCAGAATTTGCTTGACAAATCAGGACGTATTAATTCATATAAAGGTTTTATACGCGTAGCATAATCAGGAATGTATGTTCTGCCAAAATTTACAAAGCCCAACAATGATTGTAGTTTTTTTAATCGTATTTGGTGGTTGCAATTGTGCACACTTTTCTAAAAATTGTGGCGCTAGGCTCTTTCCTTCATTCGACAGCTCATATCCCAGGAACAGGACGCTGAGGAAGGCAATTTTTTTTTTTTTCAAATTAAATTTGTAGCCGATTTCGGCAAACCCTTCAACAATGCAGGCTACCAGTCTTAAATGTTGTAGCAACTCGTCATCCGTGAGATATATATCATCCACACATGACAATGCTTCAGGGTCTAACTCGTGTAAAATAGTCACACGAGCTGCAAACAGTCCTGGGCTGTTCTTATACCCGAGGCAAACAACAGAATTTTTTCTGGGAGCCTAGTGCGCTAAAGCTTGTTAAATCTCTGCTGTCAGGTGCTATATTGTGGCAGAAGAATCCATTTGAGATATCCAAAATCGTTTTATATTTTTTACGCACAATGTTGCTCATTAGTGCTGTGCTATGAGAATTTTGTATAGCATATGTACGTGTATGTCCGTTCAAATGTCTGTAGTCTAAGACTATTCTATATGAATGGTCCAGTTTAGCTACAGGGAATAAGGGATTATTCATCGGCGAGACAGGGTTCGATCACCCCGTGGTATTCTAATTGTGCAAGTATTCTCTCACCGGTGCCCTTGATTCATGTTTTATGGGATACTGCGGTTGTGGCGGAGGTTCACCTTTAATGGGAATTACATGGTATGGAGAATCCCTGTCCCACCCTACGTGATTTCTATATAACGCAGGTGCCTGTGCAAGAGCCCATTCTATAGAATAGGACTCAGCGAGTTCCTCTGGAACAAGGGGCGAGAAGGAAGGTTTAATAACCTCCTCCCCAACTAGGCAGGTGTGGACAAAATCAGGCGGCCAATCTAGTTCGGCCAACAAAATGTCGTATATTTTAACCACACGATCCCAAAAGATTGCGTGTATGGTGCGTTCAATGTCTCCTTCCAATTGTAGAGTTACTCTATACATCCTATCGGTATCGGAGACACGCATGTCTGCTGTTTCTACTTGGATGAAGTCATCAGTTGCTTTCACCTCCAGATTCTCTAGAAGATTCCGGCAAACTATTGTGACCTCTGCCGCGCTGTCTAGGAGTGCTAGAGCCCAGTTCTTGTTTTTCAAGAGAACCCTCTTCCTTAGTGGCATGTCTAACTGAGACTGCTGCCACTTTTTTCTTTTTAAACTGTTGTTTTTGCTGTACCGGTTTCTTTTCCTTCTTGACAGAAACCTCTGATGAGCGTTGTGATTCCTGTCTCGGTTTCACGTACTCTGTACTCCGCTCTGATCGCCCACCTTTCTCATTTCTCTTTTCCGATGAGTCCTGAAAGGAACGAGATTGGCGTGTATCAGTATATTGATATATATCAGGCGTTTTTATATTCTCTCTATTTCTGAGATTATACCTATTATGCGGGGTCTCCGTACGTGGAGATTCTCCCCTTCCTTTTTTAGGTGTTTGTTGTTTTTTCTCCCAGCGCTTCTTATTACCCTCAGGTTGCTGTTTTCCATTGTCTTTATTAATTTTTCCCTGAAATTGAGGTTTTTGTGGTCTAGCCCCAGGCTATCTCGACCGATACTGGAATATGTGTCCGCTATTATTTTAGGCAGTTCCCGCTCCTGATCTTGTTGCAGAACGTCACGGAGACGCATGCACACTGCAAGTGCAACTGCTTCCCCTTTAAGATTACTTAGGATAATTAAAGAAACCATGGCAAAGTTGCCCATCAGTTGCATTCCTAAATCTAAGGCCGGGGCAGCCCCGTATTCATCTTGAATTTTTTTAAGCACTTCCGGTAGGTTGGCTAGTGTCGGTGTACTGTGTCGTTGTATAGAGCGCGGCAAACACCGTGCCCCATGTATTACAGTGTTCAACTGTAGGAACCATCCCAAAGGGCAAGCACATAGTTAATATTCTATGTTTATCCCGAGGTCCCGTATGGGGAAATACCACCTCCAGCGTATTAATTTTTTGTGCCAGCCAAAACGGAGTCTCCTTTCGTTTTGCTGGGACTTTACCCATAATAGAGTGTACAGTCACCGGATTTATACCTGGTGTTACTGCATGTGGTTGTGCTCGAGTAGCACGCGCTGGGTTCGTATTTAGTGTCTGCATCACACATTGTACTAATCGTCTATATATTGCTGTTAATTCAGTATATAAGTGTCGAACCTCAGCTACTGCTATGTTCGCAACTGCAGGATGAGGTGTATATGTGGCCAATGAAGGACCTTCATTACTTAGTGGACCTAACCTTACTGGTAAAATTGTATGGGGTAGGGCGCCATCAAGCCAATTATTATGTTCTTGATAAGATAAAGGTATCTCTAAGTATGCGTACGCCCTGTACTGCCCAGGCGCGTTCGCAAGTGTATACGTATGGAATGTATTTGTATTCCCATCAACTGCTGGAAATGTGACCCAAGAATAGAACATCTCTGTTCTATAAGCTTCGTGAGCGTCCACCACAAATGTGACTGGACCTCCCTGTGCTGTAAGTCCATGTGCTAACAAATGTGTCGTAAGTGGTTGTCTCATATTAAGAGCTATTTGTACAGCCTGGGGATTCGCCATCATAAAAGCACTAAACGTTCAGAGAAGGCACACCAAGACAGGGTCTTTTTTCCTTTTAAGGTTCAAGCTTGAACAACCACCTGCTGTGAAATAGGGTTACCTATACTGCGGTGGTGGAAATCCTCAGTACCACGGACGTCTCCGTATACGGGACTGAGGGGTCATTATATTATAAGAGACCGAGATATACCGGTGGACCTGAAAATTAGAGCCTGACCAAACGTTGACGGCGCCATGTCACATAGGCTCTCATTATCCTAATGAGACTACTGGATTTTGAGCGGCAAGATCGTTGGCAGTGTGGGGGACTAAGTCTGACCCACGGTGAAGGACCCTTGTCACTCTAAATCCGGGTTTTGCTCTGGCTAAATAGCAGTGCCTCATCTCTCCCAAAGGGAAGAGACAACTGGGCAGCCGAGCGCATGACATCTTTAGTACTTCCCAGGGAAGTCGTGGTCACTCAGATCACAACCGGTTCTCTCATACACAGTATGGTCTCATATAGAAATGACAAAGGCAGCTTAAGTTTTAAAGATTGGTTTAATAAAACAACTGCATTTTAGATAGCAAAGCATGAGCTGCAATAACCAGAACTACACAACACAGTAGGATTGAAATAGTAACAATGAGAGTGAAGCACAAGAATAAAGCTATCATAGTGCAACTAGATTATGTTCTCTCTAAGTTATATTCTGAGCACCGCATGTGAAGCTCTAAGCCTGCCTTTCAGGTTCCCCCGGGAGGACATCAACCCTCATACCGGAGCAAAGGCCTGTAATCTGCATCAGCATCTGCAACGGGGCAGTTAGCATCTAGTTGTAGGTTCATGGTCGGAATCTCCCTCTGACGTGTACTGAGACTAGAAAGTGTTTTTATAACTAACACGCAGATGTTCTAAGAAAATGTCCTTATGTAAGGATGTGTATTTTCTACGAACACTAGAGACTAAACTTCTACCACGTTTACCAGCAATGTACCAGACTGTAGCCTTGACTGAAGCACAGAGTGAGCAAGAATACATTGTTTGAGAACACAGTGCTGAACTAAGCTAAACAGTGTGATAGAAGGAAATTAAAACAAGACCGTAAAACTGGTTATTGTAAAATAACAGTGCGAGGCTGAATAAAATGTATCTAGGGCAAAGTGCATAGAGGCCTAATATGTTAAGCTAACGCGCATGAAGCTATATTAAAAATGGCTACACTACAAGCCCAGACAAGGTCACTAATAGGCCTGTGGCTTTAGTGCCCCTAGCAGTGGGTGGGACTTTTAGCTGGAGAAGGGTCGTAGTCAGTACAGACCTCCCCTTTGATTGTCTCATTGGAAATGACCACCCAGAGGTTGGTCAGAGCCCAAGAGAGTAACTGGTCCAGTACCACTCCTCTCCCAAGGATTCTGGAGGTGCAGCCCCTGCAGTAACTGCAAGTAGCCCCAGAAGAAAAAGAAAAGAAAACAGTGCAGGAAAGGTGGACAAACATTAGCCAAGGTTCCAGCAAGCCAAGGAGATTCTGCTTCAGTAGGGAAGAACTCCAAAAGTGGCACTGATAAAGTACAATCTGACCCACAAGAAGTCCTGGCTAGTCAGGCAACTGTTGAGCATGAGTGGGTGGCTCCTCAGCTAACAGAAGAAAGAGAGAAAGAAGGGTGGTTACTACAAGATGTAGCAACCCCCCACTCTACCACTGCAGACAGGCACCCTGAACCCAAAGAAGCCTGTAACTTAGCCCCTTCCCTTGTTGGTGAAGAGCTAAAGGAGTGGTTCTGGGCACTGACAGCTGTCGGTGGCCACTGCTGGGTGTTACTGCACTGTCCTTGGCCTGGTGGTCTGACACCATGCCAAATAGCAAGATAGTCCCCCTGACCCTTCTGGTCATGTGGGGTTACTCCAGCTCTGGGTAACCTCTTAGGGTAAGCTAGGGATGACCCTGGCTAAAATAAGATTAGCAGAGGTGGATACCTCTTACCCAGAAATAGAGAGAATGGGGGAAGACACTAAACACACAGACAAGAGGCAATTCAGACTAGGTCCTATCACTGTGAAAGTAGGTCAGTTCGCCAGAGGGATTGACCTGAACAGGAGGATGGAAGGCAGAGTAGGCCCTACAACAAACCAGCCTGTTTTCCCTACTCCCCCTCGCCTGACAGACTAGGAAGACTCTCCCAGCTTTGGCTGAGTCTCCTGGCCTGTGGGCTTGGGGGGAGGGAATGTCTTGTGTAGGAAAATGGCTCCTTGTTGCAGTTATCCCTCTCCCCCCCCCCCCCCACACACACACACTTTTGTGCCTGATATTGATGCAGACTTGACAGAGTGTGCTGGGACCCTGCTAACCAGGCCCCAGCACCAGTGTTCTTTCACCTAAAATGTACCATTGTTTCCACAATTGGCACACCCTTGGCACACAGATAAGTCCCTTGTAAAAGGTACCAGTGGTACCAAGGGCCCTGTGACCAGGGAAGGTCTCTAAGGGCTGCAGCATGTGTTATGCCACCCTTAGGGACCCCTCACCTAACACATGCACACTGCCACTGCAGATTGTGTGTGTTGGTGGGGAGAAAAAGACAAAGTCGACATGGCATCCCCCTCAGGATGCCATGCCCACAAAATACTGCCTGTAGCATAGGTACGTCACCACTCTAGCAGGCCTTACAGCCCTAACGCATGGTGCACTATACCACAGGTGAGGGCATAGCTGCATGAGCAATATGCCCCTACAGTGTAAGTCTATTCTTAGACATTGTAAGTACAGTTGAGGCCATATTAAGTATATGGTCTGGGAGTTTGTCAAAAACGAACTCCACAGCTTCATAATGGCTACACTGAATACTGGGAAGTTTGGTATCAAACTTCTCAGAATAATAAAACCACACTGATGCCAGTGTTGGATTTATTAGAATATGCACACAGAGGGCATCTTAGAGATTCCCCCTGTACTTTACCCAATCCTTAAGTGCAGGACTGACTGGTCTGTGCCAGCCTGCTGCTGAAAGATGAGTTTCTGAACCCCTGGGGTGATAGTCTTTGTGCTCTCTGAGGACAGAAACAAAAGCCTGCTCTGGCTGGAGGTGCTTCACACCTCCCCCCTGCAGGAACTGTAACACCTAGCAGTGAGCCTCAAGGCTCAGGGTCCGTGTTACAATGCCCCAGGGCACTCCAGCTAGTGGAGATGCCCGCCCCCTGGACACAGCCCCCACTTTTGGCGGCAAGTCCAGAGAAGATAATGAGAAAAACAAGGAGGAGTCACCCATCAGTCAGGACATCCCCTAAGGTGTCCTGAGCTGAGGTGACCCCTGCCTTTAGAAATCCTCGATCTTGATTTTGGAGGATTCCCCCAATAGGAATAGGGATGTGCCCCCCCTCTCCTCAGGCAGGAGGCACAAGGAGGGTGTAGCCACCCTCAAGGACAGTAGCCATTGGCTACTGCCCTCCCAGACCTAAACACACCCCTAAATTCAGTATTTAGGGGCTCTCCAGATCCCAGGAAATCAGATTCCTGCAACCTGAAGAAAGAAGGACTGCTGACCTACAAGCCTGCAGAGAAGGAGGACGACGACAACTGATTTGGCCCCAGCTCTACCGGCCTGTCTCCTACTTCGAAAACCTGCTCCAGCGACGCATCCAACCAGGACCAGCGACCTCTGAAGCCTCAGAGGACTGCCCTGGACTACAGGACCAAGAAATTCCTGTGAACAGCGGCCCTGTTCAAAACCTGCAACTTCTTTGCAACGAAGAAGCAACTTCCAAAGACTTCACGTTTCCCGCCGGAAGCGTAAGACTCTACACTCTGCACCCAATGCCCCCGGCTCGACCTGCAGAAAACCAACACCTCGGGGAGAAATCCCCAGCGACTGCGAGCCTGTGAGTAACCAGAGACGACCCCCCTGAGCCCCCACATCGATGCCTGCAGAGAGAATCCAGAGGCTCCCTCTGACCGCACCTACCTCTAACAAGGGACCTGACGCCTGGAATCAACACTGCACCCGCAGCCCCCAGGACCTGAAGGAACCGAACTCCAGTGCAGGAGTGACCCCAGGCAAACCTCTGCCTAGCCCAGGTGGTGGCTGTCCCAAGAAGCCCCCGTGCCTGCCTGCTCCACTAGAGTGACCCCCGGGTCCCTCCATTGATTCCTACCTGAAACCTGACACCTGCTTTGCACACTGCACCTGGCCGCCCCCGTGCCGCTGAGGGTGTATTTTGTGTGCCTACTTGTGTCCCCCCCAGTGCTCTACAAAACCCTCCTGACCTGCCCCCGGGGATGCAGGTACTTAACTGCTGGCAGACTGGAAAAGGAGCAACCCTGTTCTGGTGTGGTAACTTTGGAGTTGCCTTGAACCCCCAAACGGTAGGCTGCCTATGCCCCAGGACTGAGACTTGTAAGTGTTTTACTTACCTCCTAATCTAACCTTTACTTACCTCCCCGAGGAACTGTTGATTTTTGCACTGTGTTCACTTTGAACATAGCTTATTGCCATTTTTACAAAGACTGTACATGATATTGTTTTCATTCAAAGTTCCTAAAGTATCTAAGTGAAGTACCTTACATTTAAAGTATTAACTGTAAATCTTGAACCTGTGGTTCTTAAAATAAACCAAGAAAATATATTTTTCAATATAAAAACCTATTGGCCTGGAGTAAGTCTTTGAGTGTGTGTTCCTCATTTATTGCCTGTGTGTGTACAACAAACGCTTAACACTACCCTCTGATAAGCCTACTGCTCGACCACACTACCACAAAATAGAGCATTAGAATTATCTATTATTGCCACTATCAACCTTTACGGGGAACCCCTGGACTCTGTGCACACTATCTCTCACTTTGACAAAGTATATAAAGAGCCAGCTTCCTACCGAAGTTATCATCATAAACCTATATTCAGTTATAGTTATAACCACAAAAGCAGACAAAACAAAAAAAAAACATATCATATATAGGTACAACAATAATCTACAGAAAATAAAATACATATTACACTAAAATAATAACATCGACCAATAAAGCCCTGTAAAACAACAACAGTGAGATCATATAAAAGAGATCACCAATCAGCTGCAGCAGAATTATTCAAACCTGGAATACCTCAACCTAATTGTGGTTCTTAAAAAACAGGAGACTTTAAAAATAATATGCTCATCAGATAAAAGCTGCAATAACATTAGAGCAGGTCTAACTTTCAAAAAGTTTGTGGATTCCAACAAATGAATCATAAACGTTATCCTAGGTAGCTTTAAATAAATACAAAACATCATGAAATGTAAGGTATCTTGGTAAGACATTGTCGCACTCGCACACTCCCAGGAAGCCAGATGGACTCCAGCCACAAGGAAAAGGCAATAAATAGTGCAACATAATAAATCTAAATCTGGTCATTAAAAATCTAAGCCTGTCAATGTTTTAAATTAATAAATACGGTTGAACCCTCTGAACCGTTTTTGTCAGCATGTGTCCCTGTACAAAGGGTTTCTTCAGTTCAATCTGTTCTCTATGTAACAGAAAATCATCCCTCGCCCATTTCAGCTCTGTATTGACCATGGTCTGGGGGCTGAGAAATAATTCCTCCCTACCTAGACGTTTAAAGAACCCTTAACATATGCAATCAAGAGGATCTTAGCAACATGGTTAAGTGACTGACAATCCTCTTGAATCAACCTGTTCAGCTGAGAATCCAATTTTATCCAGCGTGTTAACAGTGGCCAAAGAGCAATCATGTCCCCAATATACTTTACTCCCAATTCTTCATGCACACAAAATGGCGGGGTGCTTTGAGGATCGCTCAACAAGCACCTTAAACACATGTTTTTAAAGGGCTGTAAAAAATCTGCCCGTATATATCCTTAAGTATCACTACCTTATCTGACTTTAGAAATGCACTTAGTCTGATAGACTTTGATTAGGGCTCAAGGCAGCCTAGACCCCAGCACCCAGACTACAGCTGTGTTAGCCTTAACAAACTCCTGCTTCTTGTTGGCAGTCAGGGGCTTTGAATTCCTACTCAGGTTTAATAAGACTCCAAGAAAAAAAAAAGCCGAAACTTTAGCCAAGGTGTGGTTTCCCACCCTAAATATTTTTATTCTAGTAGACCATAAGCCCACTACAACATAAGAGTTATTAAAATTAATGGAAATAACCAAGATGCCCAGAAAACCTACAAATGTATTCAATAACAGCTGTAAACCAACTGTGGTACAGGTCATCAGGATCGCATTGTCTGCATACAGCAGCACCGGGAAGCAACTCTACCTTTGGGCAGTCAGCCTCCACAGAAAGGACTTAATCTAACCCAAGTGGTTCCAACCATTTTAGTAGTTAAAGATAATTATGCTGATGAAAATCAAGCAGAGCTATGAATATTATTAGAATTTGAATACTGACCACATCAGACAAGATTACATGTTTGCTTTAGATAGAAACTTTTCAGTTTTTGTAGGCTGGGCTTCACACAGGAGAGCTTATGGGGAGCCCACGAGCTACTTGTTGGAGATCCCGGAGTGGGAACAAAAAGGGGTCAAAAATACACCCCTGTCAACCCCCCTTGTTGGTTCTTAAAGACTGAATACAAGCACAGCCCTGGGTATGCCAAACAGATGCTGAGGTGTTTGCATGTAAATCTCCTTTAAAAAAAAACTCACAATATCAGGATCCACCCCTATTGAGAGGAGAAAACTCCACAGCTTCTCTCAATTGACCCTATCGAAGCTGACGTAAGGTCCAAAAAAGCCAGGTGAATCGACTCAGGCCAGGCTCAAGTATACTTATTGATAGCTTCTACCTGCAATCTCTCATCAAAAGCATCCCATAGGGGGAATTCCCCACAATTAGGTGAAACTGTTCTGATGATGAGGATATGGCAAAGCAATTCAAAAACACTCGACAAAGATTTCTGAGAAGAGGACATTCAACAAGGTATATTAAACAGGGAGAACAATGTGCAAAATCTTTGACCCAGAATCAAACTCTGATATACAAGACAAAGAATATCAATAAGGGCCAGAAAGACAAGGTAAGGCTGATCCTCACATAGTGCAAAGCAAATACACATATCCATGATATCTGCAAGATATACTGGAATCTCCCAAGTAATGATCCTGACATTGGCCAAAACGTGGGTCCTAAACCAACTATAACAAACAAAATACCACCATCACTACAAGACCAGCTGGTGAGAGGCCACTTTACAATGACTAAACCTCACATGTGGCATGACAGAGGCAAGAGTGGTTTTGTAAAATTTAATAGGTGTAAAGCCTGCCTGACTGGAAAGCACATCAAGGAAATCAAGGCCTACAAAGGCCATAACATCTCCCTTGATGAAAAGATAATTTGTGACACAGATTTTGTGGTATACGTTATTGAATGCCAGTGTGGCCTGAAGTACATAGGCAACACCATATGACCATTGAAAAAAAGATATTGGAACACATCAGAGCTGTGGAGAATAAGGACATGAGTTATGCTATGGCCAGGCACTTTCAGCAACATCTTAACAGTGACTGGAAAAGAATGAGGCATTATGACATAGCTCATATACAAAAGAGGGGGGAGACAGAGTTTAAAATCTGTGACATCTGGAATCCAGCTTCATCATACGATTACGGACTAAAAAGCTGTTTAGGCTTAGTGCTGATGGAGAACTATAATCACAGACGAGTTTCTGATCCTGTGCAGGTGAGAGCCTGCACTCTGAGGCCTGAATAATGCCTGCCTGGCAGAAGGTGATTACCCCTCCTCCAACAGGATGGCTAGTGAATTTAGCATATCAAGGCCGCAAGGCTTCAAATCCTCTGCTGCCTTTGATGTGCAACCATGGTTTCCCCAGAACTGGGGAATCCCACTCCCTTCCCCGAGGCCCATTTAGCACCAGAGGAGGTGGGAAATTAGATATTCAGGAGGCATGTTTCACCCACAGGCTAGACATACCCCTGAGGTGGGCTACCTGAGGTGAGGGTTTCACCATCTTGGTATTGGTGAAAATAGAGACTTCTGGGTCAGGATTATGCCCACTACTCACAGGAAGTGGTCATATATGGGATGCAGTCACCCTAGTGGTAGATAACCCATTGGCTACTATCATACACTCCCCTAAATGCCCTAAATGGAGTATTTAGAAGTTCCCCTGAAACCAGACTGACAAATTTGTCTACATGGGAAAAGAAGAAGGGCAGAGGAGAGCTGTCACTGCGAGGACTGAGGACCTACACTGAACTCGACTGTAGGCCCTGCCTGGCTGCTTGTACCTCGAAAACTGCAAAGACCCGACTTGTCCAAAAGCTATGCATCCTCATAAAAAATGTGAGGAATGCTCAGCAGTAAGCCAATCATCTAGCCACTACCTTGGGATGGAGGAGCCATCCCCCTGCATCTGCAGGCTACAACCCCACCTCTCTGGAACATTGCTTTGCTGGCCATCAGGCCCACCGATTGAGCCTTATGCCAGAAAGAGTTTTCTGTGGTTCCAAGAGGTCAGCTCCATCATTCCACTGCGTTTCGAGACACTAGACCCTCCAGGAGTCCCCTGGCACCAATACCCTGGATACCAAAGCACTTGCAGAACCAAGGCTTGTTAGTGTCCAACCCCGGACACCACTGCTGCCAAAACTGCACTGCCCGACGACAGACTTCAGGACCGACGAGGCTCACCCAGGGAGTGGCCTTGCTGGTGTGTTTTTCTTTTCCTCTACAGGTTGAACCGAGAACCGTGAGAGCCTCCAACTCAAGTGGCTAGCTGGCCAAACACCTCTGCAACTGTGCCCCACAGTCCGCGGTGCACATCCGCATCCAGCCACATCAGGGCTGGTAAACTAAAACTGTTGGTTGTTCTTTTGACCTTGGGTCATTGGCACCTTAAGTTCCAAAGGCACCCCCAAACTTTGACTACAAGTATATGTTTTCAGTATATGCCTTTCCGTCCATAGGATAATATTACGGCATTCGAGGCTCAGACCTCAAATACATTATCTGTTTATTTTACAGTTATCTTGTAAAATCCATAACTCTGAAAGTACTTACCTTATTCTGATGGTCTTGGTGTCTGAAATTATATAAATGTTTGTGTTTTTTTATATAAATTAGTCTTGGATTTCTTTTTGAGTGTGTGTACCATTTATTGACTCTCACTCCTCTCTGATAAGCCTTCGCCTTTCGACCACACTACCACAAATAGAGCACTTGGGATTATTAAAGAAAGCCCCTGTCAGGGTCATGTGGATTTTTTCCATGGTGTACCCCTACCTTGGTACACTACATAAAAAGCCAGTTTCCTACAAGTATGCACAGGTTTGGGTGTAGAACCCTGCCAAGTTGCTGTAACAGAATATCATCCAGAAGGGGCAGCCAGATCAGAGGGTTGATGCTCATTCTCAGGAGCTCAGGATACCATACTCTCTGTTCCCTGTCCAGGGCCACAAAGATGATCTGGGTCTGGTCTATCCTGAATTTCTTCAGAACTCAGGGTAGAAGTAATATCGTGGGAAGGTGTACAGGAGTCCTGAGCTCCACTTGAGATAAAGTCCTTCTCTGAGCAAGACACGCATTGGAAACTACAATGTGCAGAAGTGCTGAATTTGTGAGTTCTCAGCATTGGCAAATAGATCTAACCAAGGTACTATCTTACAACTGAAGAGATCTTGCACCACCTCCGGGATAAGTCGCCCTTTATGATCAGCAGGGTATCAGCGGCGTGAGCTCATGCACCCTAGCGTTCAGAAATCCCACTAGGCTCTGCATGACCAGGAAAATGTCCTGATGTTCCAAGCATGTCCAAGGCACAGGGCTTCCTGTCACAGAGTCCAAGACTCCACCCTATCCTGCTTGCTGCAGTACCACTTGGCGCTGGTATTGTCCGTTAACATCTGAACCAACCTCGTCTTGATGGAAGGAAGAAAAGCTTTCAATGCCAAGTGAACTGCTCTCAGCTCCAACATGTTGATGTAAAGCTGAGATTCACAGAGACCAAAGACCACATATTTCCACCTTTTCCATATGGCTGCCCAAGATCAGGAGTGACGTATTTGTCACTACAGTGTGCTCTGGGTGGGGAAGGGAAAGGGGTCTGTCACTGCGAAAATCAGGATACATCAGCAACCACTGCAGGTCTTTTGCAGATTCATCTTATACCTGAAACAGATCAGAAAGATATTCCTGGTGCTGCACCAACTGGGTCTTTAGGTCCTAATGCACAGCCCACATATGCCAGCAGGCCTGTTGTACCTGCAGGAGGCAGTAAGACCCAGAAGTCTCAGAGTCAGTCTCTCCACAATTCAGGATAGATGCTGAAACATCAGTATCATAGCCCTAATGTCCTGGGCTCCCAGTTCTGAAAGAATTGTACTGTGCACACAATGATTCTAATGAAAGGGAGCATCTGAGAGGGAGCCAGGTGTGACATTGGCACCTTGATAGTGAACTTCAGCAAATGCGGTAGTCTGCTATAGTCTGGAGGTGGGTGACAACCACTTAGGATGAGCCTGCCTTCAGCAGCCAGTCGTTGAATAGGGAAAGACTGGAACCCTGACCTCTGCATATGGGCTTCAACCACAGCTATATGGCACTTATAAGGCCAAATAGGAGCACAACATACTGAAAGTGCTTGTGGCCCACCATGAACCGCAGGTAACTCCTGTGGGCCGGCAGGATGGGTATATGAAAAAAGGCGTTCTGCAAGTCCAATGCTACCACCCATTCTTTAGGGCAAAGGGCAGACAGGACCTGAGCCAATGAGAGCATTCTGAATGTCTTTTTTTTTTCTCAGGAAGTAGTTGAAAGGGTGTAGGTCTAGTATATGGCAAAGTCCTCTGTCTTTCCTGGGCACCAGAGAGTAGTGTGGATAGTAACCATGATGTCCCGGTGATGTCGGCGATTTCTCAATCACTTCTTAACGCAGCAGGGAGAGCTGGGCCTGTCTGAGGATGGTGGTATGGACGGCGGGGTTTCTGTTAATGGAAGGGCAGAATCAAGCTGAACAATTTGGAGCATCCATATGCCCCAAAGAATGTGAAGTAACATCAGTCAAAGCTCTTTAGGTATCCCCCCAGATGTTCCTTGAACAATCATGCATCCCAACTCAGTTAGGAAGGGAACTGATATTTCTAATTGTCTCATATCAAAATCTATAGCTTAACAAAACAAAAAAAAAATGAGTGAATACATTTGGAAAACAAAAGATGTGTGCATTATTTAATCTGACAAAACGTGCAGAAGTATCAAGTGTCATTTAACAAGGACAAATAGTCATGCAGGAAAATCAACATACAGAATCTTATTTTGTCAACTGTCACAAAAATACCTTGGAGTTGCCTTATCGACATCCTTTCGTTTGTCATCTAGTGTGCAGTTTGTTAACTTGACTGATGCATTCATGGAACCATCAGACAACATTTTGACAGCAGTAACAATCTTGCCTAATTTGAATTCAGCAAGTTTTGAAAATTCAGCTCTTTCATCAACTTTCTGGTCGGAGATCTGGACCTGTCATTGACAGTGCATTAAAATGTTAAGTTACAAAATCTCTGCACTAGAAAAACATTAATCTACATCTCAATTTATAAACGTTACTTGCACAAAACACATATAATAATGAAATAAAACATAGAACTAAACATAGAAGTAAACATAAGTATCCTTTCTATTAGTTGCATTTTTTTGAAACACCCTTTAATGGTAATATTTTTATTTAAATATTTTTCCTGCTTTTATCAGTAACGTGCTTCCAAAAAAATGAACGTGCAAGAAACTGTTTTTACACATTATTGATATAAACAATTACCAACAATGGAAGGTCCTTGTCTAGCTAGCATTTTAAGATACAAGTGCATCCTAATGAATACACAACTAAATGCGGGGCAATTATGATCAAACTTCACAGATCACTTATAGTCTTCTTCTTTTCATGCGAAAGAATCAGCTCTGATCATCCCAATGTCCAAGCACAGTCACTATATCATCTATCATATAGTTCAGAACCTTCCTGGGGTAGTGAGTTGTAGTGCTTCAAACATTACTGCCTTTGATGAATACAGCCAGCTAATGAGGCAAACCAACTCTGCCTACAGTCTTAGGGTGTTTCTTGTAATTGTTCTGTATAAGACAGTATCCTAAACAATGGCACATGATCCAGCACCACTGATCTGTCTTGGTAAAAAGGATTAATTTTCAGTCTCCACCCACTTCAGTAGCTCCCTCCATACAAGTGGGGATCTATAGGTCTATAGATCACTTACAGGATCAGTCAGATTTCCATGACATAGTGATTTGCTTTTTAGCTAATAAAAGAGCCAGGTTAACAACCCTATGCTCCAATTTCCTTCTTCATGGTCTAAACATGAAGCCCAGCAAGCAGGTTTCCGGTTTGCAAATGTTAGTCTCACTAGTGAGTGCAGTGACCAGG
Source organism: Pleurodeles waltl (assembly GCF_031143425.1). Classification (NCBI taxonomy): domain Eukaryota; kingdom Metazoa; phylum Chordata; class Amphibia; order Caudata; family Salamandridae; genus Pleurodeles; species Pleurodeles waltl. Next base: position 899,096,047 of record NC_090436.1, read on the forward strand.
TTCATAAATTCTAACCACTAAAAGCATATGTGAAAACCCTGCATTTCCTGGGTTGCATCCTGGGTAGCTATCTGACACCTCTGGATATATTTTGTCTAAGTGCAGTGGTGATACATATTTTGGTGGGGAATATTCTGCTGTAATATTTTAAATCTAGAGTTCTTGAGATTCTAGCTAGTTAACAACTGAGGTCTATAACACTTTTGTCAGCTCCTCCTGGTTATACCCTAGCTTCTTTCAGTGGGTTTAGGGACATCTTTGTCACTCCTTGCTGATTCCTGACAGTGACTTGCTAGCCCTGAACAAATTGAGAAGGGTGGTGAGAACATTGTACTTTTGAGGTCCACTCTGTCATAACCCCAAGTAAGTTTGTCAGACTGATCAAGTAAGTACAGAATAGGTACAAATTTGATGCTTTAGGATGGGTCATGATTGTTAACATATGTTTTAGCAACTCAAAACTACTTGTAGCACTGCCAGTGCCTCTCTTTAATGGCCTCTTCAGGGATGTGGAATTCCTATCGCCCGACGCCCGGGACATCTTGTTTGGGGTCAAGGGCAACAAGTTTTTATGTTTACTTTGTCCTTGGGACAAGTAAGCCCAAACCTCTGCAGCACAAACCCTTTGGTTGCCTGTTTACAGAGAGTGGAACTCTCTGCAGTTGAGGTAATGTGTTTCCAAAAGATAATGCTGTTCGAACTTGTATTTATGGTTCATTATTTGAAAGCCTTCATTATTAGGGTGAGTGCTGTAAATAAATGTTTTAAGGTCACACTTCACTACTGACGTTGGTTCCAGTACAAAAAAAAAAAAACGTGTATACACATGTTTGAAAAGTTTAGTCTATGAGGCTAAGTATAATGCTCTCTGATTAGATGCAAATGAAGTGTCATTTAGTAAAATGTTTTGATGCATGCTAGTATTTCCCAAAAATATTTCTAATGGAAAATCAGTGTAACCATTTTCAAGACGATTATGGGAAGCATGAAAATAAACAAACACTGACAAAGCCAACTGATCTGACATATTTTTATAAGTCTTTTAGTTTCATCAATGCGTGTCTTGTTTTGACATGGCTTTTGTAACACTTTATTGTTGTGGGAGCTACCAGGCCCTCAACATTGTAACAAACACTGGCAAAACCCCCCCCAAAACGTTTTTGAACTCTAAAAGCACACGTTGCCACCAGTGGCATAACAAAGGCCCCGCAGCCGCCCTCCAGGGGGCCCCTTCAGCACAGCTTCTGCCCTGAGTGAGTCTGGATAGGGGGCTCCTCCATGTTCTTTGCAAAGGGGCACCCTCCAGTTTTGTTACGTCACTGATTGCCACTGTAGTTCCTGACACTGAACAAAACTACTTTGTGTGCCAGTATGCTCCTTGTGGAAGAGCAGAATGCAATCACTCACAGTAAAGCCAGCCAAAAGAGAGAGAAATAGAAGTTTAATAAAAACAAAATGTCTTTGTTAACACCAGACCTAATTAGGGACCAAGACCCACATGTAGATAGCTTTTTGCATGTCGCAAACAGCGACTTTCGCTGTGTGCGACGTGCAAAAAGCACATTGCGATGCACAAACCCAGTTTTGCGATTCGGTAACCTGGGTACCGAATCGCAAAACGGGTTTGCGACACGCAATAAGGAAGGGGTGTTTCCTTCCTAATTGCGACTTGCAGTGGAATGTAGGATTGCTCTGCGAACGTGGGCGCAAACCAATCGCAGTTTGCACCCATTTCAAATGGGTGCTAACACTTTCGCAAAAGGGAAGGGGTCCCTATGGGACCCCTTCCCCATTGTGAATGTCACTGTAAACATTTTTTCAGAGCAGGCAGTGGTCCTACCTACGGACCACTGCCTGCTCTGAAAAAATGAAACGAAAACGTTTCATTTTTAAATTTTTGTAAAGCATCTCGTTTTCCTTTAAGGAAAACGGGCTGCATTACACAAAAAAAAAAAAACTGCTTTATTGAAAAGCAGTCACAGACATGGTGGTCTGATGTCTCCAGCAGGCCACCATCCCTGTGAGGGCCGCCATTCGCAAGGGGGTCGCAAATTGCGACCCACCTCATGATTATTCATTAGGTGGGCATTTGCGAAGCCCTTGCGAATGTAGGATGGTGTCAGGGACACCATCCTACATTCGGATTTGCGACTCGCAAATTGCGACTCGCTCCGACTCCCAATTTGCGGGTCGCAAATCTGAACCTACCTACATGTGGCCCCAGATTCTTAAAGAAAGCCACAAAAGTGCACCCATGGTATATGTCGTACCCCTATAAAATATTTGTGAATTGTATTTTAGCATGGGTAAATACGCATGTGTAGATTTGCTCATGTGAAAATCTATTGAGCATTTGCAAGTTCATTTTCCCTCCAGCCACTTTCTTCCCAACCTTGGAAGAAGTTCTAATTCTGCCATTGTCAGGAGTAAATGTCCAACGTTTCTTATTATGGGAAAATATTAGAGAGAAGCTGGTGAAAATCTTTAAAACATGCAGGTTAGTAGGTTTGCAGACTCAAAGGCATTCCAGCCGTGGAACTATTGCTTACTGCTTCCTCCAGCCCCAGTATGCAGATCTGCAGAAAGGTGGCAAAATAAGGAAATTGTTACAGTAGGGATTGAAACTGCAAGTATTCAAGCCCTACTATGGTAGTAGCCCTGGCATAATCAGAGAGGTTATTATCAGAGCTCTTACATAATGAGATTGCTGCCATAATTTGGCGCCACACTACATGGCACCAAAGGGACAAGTAGATCATTTTACAGGACAAGTAGATTTGAGAAGCAACCTGTCCCCTGGACAAGTAGATATTTTAATAAATTCCACACCACTGGACTCTTATACTTGTGCCAAAACATGATGAGCTTCACCTCAATGTTGCAAGCTAAATAAATAACCCTTCATCTTACAAAACTGGATGAGAAAAATACATTGACAGCTAAAAGCTGCAGGCATGGTAGAAAAACAAAAAAATCTACAAAACATGTCCTATCATAAAGGGCACTTGTACAGGTAAACAGTTTGATACGCCTAGGCTACTCTTTAATAGGAAGGAATCTCTGTACATAAGACTAACCATATATACTAAAGGACTTACTGTGCTAAGCACAGATGTCCCAAATGGGATGCTACTGTCACACTCCAAAAATGCAACATATTTCAGTCGCACTGATGAGAGGTAAATTTAGAAATTGTTAACAGGTGCATTTCTCTTATTAAAATCCCAACTGACATTACATCAATGTTAATCATATCACATTGCTCTTGACAAAGTACCAAAAAAATGAAAAGTTATCTAAAGGCCAATATCATGCACACTTTTTCTTGGATCTCTTGCCTTCCAGCATAATTTTGAATAACTTAAATCCATATGTGTCATCTTTACAGACATGGAGGGAGGGGCTGTCATCTCTCTTGAGTCCAAGAGATAAACTTTGTTAGGATAATTCATACAATACCTAGCCAACTCAATCACTGTTTACAATGTGAAACAGGCTGATTGACTGGGAACATACCAACTGACTGGCAAAGGAGTAATTTTGACTGCAGTGATTCAAAAAAAAAGAATTGTCTGGAATTATCAACACTACATTTTGTAAGCACCCTTTGCAGATATAGACTAACTCACCAAATCAGTTTGCTACAAGTAGACCTATAGATTAAACAAATTCTATATCCATTAAATCCTATGGAGAAAAGGTTACTCCTGTAATTATCTTTCTGGTGGATACTCTACCTCCGTGTAGTTTCCCCACCTTTTGAATATCTCAAGAGTCAGACTGGATCAATAAACCTTTCCACAGTTCTTTCACACCGTTCCTTTGGGGACATTGGCTCCACACAGACACCAGATTGGTGAAGAATTTGCAGGTAAACAGAGTATCCACCAGAAAGAGTGCTAGCAGATGTGAATAACCTTTTTGCTGATGGATACTTCTAGCTGCAGATGCCTCAACCTTTGAATAGATTGCCAAGCAGTACACCACTTGGTAGAGGGGCTTGAAGGAATGGACGAAAGAACAGGCAAAATAGCAGTCCCATCACTCTTATGAATTTATGCGGTATCGTTTAGCAAAAGTGTGGAGGGAAACATTTGTTTCTACTCTGCAGATGTCTGCCACAGGGACTCCCCTTTCCAAGGTCGAAGAGGAAGAATTGGCTCTCGCACAATGGGACCTTATGCCCTCAGGTGGTTCTTATTCATGCTAAAGTATAACCAGCACCGCCCTTTTCGGATCCAGCCTGTGCAGGCTCGGGGGAAAGGTTGTAAAAGGCAGGCATACAATCGAGGATTGGAAATCACACACACATCTCGCTGAAGTGACCACTACTAAAGAAACAATCTTAAAAGTCAATAGTTGTAACTAGCAACTATGAAAGTGTTCAAAGGACGACCCCATCAGAAATGTAAGAACCAAATTAAGGTCCCACTGCAGCATTATAAAGGCACTAGGGGGAAAACATATTCATCAAGCCCTTGAGAAAATTTAAAATGGTGGCCAACTCGAATAAGGATAGTTGGTCCAGAAGGCAGAGGAAAAATCCCTTGCCAGTCCTCACAGTGCAGCCGTGTGTGTGAGAGAAAGTACTTACCTTCTGTAACAATATATCTGGATGAGACATATTCTAGTTGCAGATTCCTTACCTTTGAATTTCCCCAGGCATTGACTGGATCTGGAGATTGTTTCTTCAAGCAGTACCCCTGCTCGCCGTTAGGTGTCGTAGGTCGACCCCATAGGCATTGTTGGCATCGTGGTCGCCGTGATGACGGTGCGGTGGTATATAGGCGCCACCCCGGCGCGCTGACGTCAGTTTCTTTTTACGACTTTCCACACCAATAGAGCAGAGCCCTGAAGAACACTGAGAATGGCGTGCCCTTAGAGGGAAGTATCTGTCCCTAGAAATCAGTTTGCAGTGCAGGGAGGAGGTGGGGGTCGGTAAAGAATCTACAACTAGAATATGTCTCTGCCAGATATATTGTTACCGAAGGTAAATAACTTGTACACTTGATAGAGTCTTCTAGTTGAAGGTGCCTTACCTTTAAATAGATACCCGAGCAATACCATCCCCGGTGGTGGACTGAACTAAGATCACACCAAAAAATCCTGCAGGACTGAACAGCCAAAATAGCCATACCTGCGGACCTGACAGTCCAGGCAGTAGGGGTTGGTGAACGTATGTGAGGACGCCCATATTGTGGCCTGACAGATATCCAGGACTGAAACTCCACATTCTAACTCTGTGGTAGCAGCAGTTGCTCTGGTTGAAAGACTGCGCAACCCCTGGGGGTTGCTTTTTTGCCAAAGCGTAGCACATCTTGATGCAGAGGACTACCCATCGTGAGGTGGTCCTCTTCTGCACCGCCTTCCCTTTCTTCGCACCCACATTTCCCACAAACAGTTGATCATCCACCAAGAATTCTTTGGTACAATCTAGATAGAATGCCAACATTCTTTTTTGATCCAGACGGTGGAGCCTCTCCTCAGGATGCACTGCTAGGAATGGTGGCTTCGAAGAAAAGAGCCTGAAGCTCACTTACTCTGCAAGCAGAGGTGATGGCAATCAAGAAAGCGGTTTTAAGGGTTAGGAGCTGTAAAGGAAAGTTGTGGAGCGTCTCAAAAGGGCCACACAAGGTCTGTGAGGATCAAGTTCAAATCCCACTAGGGCATGATGAACAGGACGGGAGGAAACATGAGTGAGGCCTTTAAGAAACCTCCCAACAATGGGAGATTTGAAGAGCGAAGGTTGGTCTGGTAGCCTTAAGAAGGCAGAGATGGCAGACAAATAACCCTTGAGGGTGCCCAGAGTAGAGCCCTGCTGGGCAAGAGAGAGAATAAAGAGGAGAACCTCTGAGAGAGGTGCAGAAAGGCGATCAACAGATTTGTTGATACACCATGCCACACATTTCTTCCAACGACAGGTGTATACCGTTTTGGTGGATGACGCCTAGCTGCTAAGATGACATTACAGACTTCGGGAGGAAGGTCAAAAGCCGTCAACTGTTGCTGCTCAATCTCCACGCAAGGAGGCGAAGACTGGACAGGGTCGGTGGATAACCATCCCCCTGCTGCTGTGACCGAAGATCCTCCCGAAGGGGCAATCTAATCGGTGGATCAATGGCCATACTCAAGAGCTTGGGATACCAGACTCTTCGTGCCTTGTCCGGAGCCACCAAGATTACTTGGGCCCGGTCTTGCCTGATCTTCACATCTGTGGGCAGAAGTGGTATTGGAGGAAAGGCATACAGGAGGCCTGAGTTCCACTTGTGACAAAAAGCGTCGCAGAGCGAGTGCCGCCTTGGAAACTCCATAGCGCAGAACAGCTGACATTGTGCGTTTTCTGCGGAGGCAAACAGATCTAGCCAAGGCTCTCCCCACTACTGAAAGAGACCTTGCGCCACCTCCGGATGGAGATGCCATTTGAGATAGACTACGCATCGATGGCTGAGTTTGTCTGTGCTGATGTTCAGAAAGCCCACCAGATGTTGAACCACCAGGGAAATGCCCTGGCGTTCCAGCCATGTCCAGAAGCGAAGTCTTGACAAAGGGTCCACGACCCTACTCCGCCCTGCTTGTTGCAATACCACATAGAGATGGTGTTGTCGGTGAACACCTGCACTACTTTCCTTTTGAGAGAGGGAAGAAATGCTTTTCAAGGCAAGTCGGATCACCCAGAGCTCCAAAAGGATGATGTGGAACCCGGACTCGCCACAGACCAGAGGCCTCTGATCTCCACCTCTCCCATGTAGCCGCCCCTTCCCAGGAGGGATACATCTGTCACTACTGTGAGATCTGGTTGGGGAGGGGAGAGGGATCTGCCAATGATCCAATCTGGATTCGACAACAACCACTGCAGGTCTTTCGCAGTTCCTTCCGAGATCTGAACCATGTCGGAGAGATTCCCCTGATGCTGCGCCAACTGAAAATTCAGGTCCAACTGCAGAGTCTGCATGTGTCATCTGTCATGTTGGACCAGCAGGATGAAGGAGGCCATGAGGCCCAGCAGCCTCAGTGTCATTCTCACTGAAATCCAGGATAGAGGCTGAAATATCGGTATCATAGCCCGAATATCCTGGACTCGCTTTTCGGAAGGATAAGCCCAAAACTGCACTGTGTTCAGAACAGCTCAAAGCGTCTGAGAGGGAGTCAAGTGTGACTTTGGCACATAGTGAACCCGAGCGAATGCAGGAGGTTTGTCGTAGTCTGGAGGTGGGAGACAACTTTCTGGGGCGTGTCCGCCTTCAACAGCAAGTCGAGGAAGGGGAAGACTGGGACTCCTAACCTGCGCAGATGATCTGCAACCACTCCCATCACTTTCGTGACCACACGATGGGCACTGTTAAGACCAAAGGGGAGTACAGTGAACTGAAAGTGCTTGTGACCTATCCGAATCGTAGGAAACGTCTGTGGGCCGGCAGGATGGAAATAGGCATCCTGCAAGTCCAACGCAACCATCCAGTCTCCAGGGCAGAAAGGACCTGAGCCAGGGTTAACATCCTGAACTTCACCTTCCTGAGAGGAAGAGATTGAGGGACTGTAGGTCTAGGAGAGGGCGAGGACCCCTGTCATTTTTGGGCACCAAAAAGTAGCGGGAATAGCAACCAAGACCTACTTCTAGCACAGGCTAAGAGAGCATTGACTTCCTCTCAGAGAAGTGTCACATGATCCTCCAACAGGTGATGATGGCGGCATGACTGGAGGAGAAGTTTCGAAGGGGAGGGAGTAGGTGCTTCAGACAATCTGTAAAACCCACCTGTCTGTGGTAATGGATTCCCAGTTCAGCAGATGATGGCGAATTCTGCCACCAAATGGTCCCGCATGTCCCAACGGAATAGGAAGGTTTTGAGGCGGAGGAGAGGGCGGGGTGGTCTGGGTGGGCCGCTGATTCCCCGATCCATGAGGTCGGTGGATTCCCGAGTCCGCGCAGGGGCTGTACAGCATGTGCGGGTCGGTGGCCCGGTGGAAATGGACCCAGTCCAGTTCAGGCTCAAGCTGGTCTTCTAAAGGGTCCAGCGAACCCTCTACACTATCCCCGTATCCATACCCACAGTAATAGGGGTCAGGATCAAACCTGGGAACAGCAGGGCTCATGAAAAACAGAAGCAACGTCGTTCTGGCTCCGGGTCGTTGGTAGAGAGCAGAGGGTCAATGTCGATTGTGGGCCCAATTGGTGCTGTGACCGCTGACGTCTGACCTGACGCTGGGGAAGGTCACATTGGCACGACTGACGTCGGAACAGATCAGGAAGTGGATCCTCAGGTGCCCTCTGGAGTCGGGACCTAAGTCGCCGACTTTGAACCCCAAGAGGCCCTCACTGACTCCCCTGGGCCTGAAGGCATTAAGGGCGGGTCAGACTGCCCAAATATGAGGTGCATGGCCTCACAGAATTCCTTAAGTTGGGCAGGGGTAGCCCCGACTCCTGGAAATTCGGGCAGAGCAGACCCAGACGGAGGCTCAGAGGACAGAGGCCTAGATCGTCGACACTTCTCCCGCATCACGTCGTGCAAGCGCCAGGGCGAAGTCGAAGAACATTTTGACTACTTGTTCTTACCCAAATGTCCAGATGACTTGGAAGAAGAAGAATGGTGGGGACTCCGCGACCGGTCTCCTGGCCTTCCTCTGGAACGGGACGAGGAACAACGCAGAGTCGAGTGTCGGGCGGCCATTTGCTTAAGGGACTGCTCCCTCAAAGCTTTCGGGTTCATGGCCCAACACTCGAAGCACGAGTTCTGGTGTGATCGCGCTCCAAACACCAGAGACACACGAGCTGAGGATTCGTCACCGACATCATGCGGTGACAGAAGTTCCAGGGGAAACATCCTTTTTTTTCCCGAAAGTCGTGGTTAATGAAAGCGCAACAACGCTTTTTTTAACCACGACTCTGTTTTTTTGTGCCTTAACTACGTATGTTCTGAACAACGAACATGCGTGGTTAAGGTACAAAGAAGGGAGTTGGCGAAGGTAAGTGGTGGGTTTAGGTTTTGGGCAGCGGGTGGGGGTCAGGGGGTTTTAGGTTTTGGGGTGGGGTGGGGTTGGGGCCTTTTTGGTTTTGGGGAGTGGGTGGGGGGTCAAGGGGGTTTTAGGTTGGGGTGTTTTAAATTTTGGGGAGTGGGTGGGGGGGTCAGGGGGTTTTAGGTTTTAGGGTGTGGTTGGGGGGGTGGGGCGGGGGTCAGGGGGTTTTAGGTTTTGGGGTGGGGTTGGGGGGGTGGGGCATTTTTAGTTTTGGGGTGTGGGTGGTGGGGTCAGGAGGTTTTAGGTTTTGGGGTGGGGTTGGGAGGGTGGGGGTTTTGGGGTTGGGAGGGTGGGGGTTTTTGGTTTTGGGGAGTGGGTGGGGGGTCAGGGGTTTTAGGGTGGGGTTGGGGCGTTTTTTGTTTTGGGGAGTGGGTGGGGGGTCATGGGGTTTTAGGTTTTGGGGTGGGGTTGGGGGGGTGGGGCGTTTTTGGTTTTGGGGAGTGGGTGGGGGGGTCAGGGGGTTTTAGGTTTTGGAGTGGGGTGGGCCGTTTTGGGTGGAGGGTCAGGGGGTTTTAGGTTTTGGGGTGGGGTTGGGGGGGTGGGGTGAGGGATGTAGGGTGAATGGTGCCTATTGCTAATGATTTTATCAGGAATGCCTTTACAACAAAATATCGTTGTTAAGGCATTCGTGGTAAAATCATTAGTAGTAGCAACGAGGTCGGTGTTCCGACCTCTTTGTTAAGGCAGTAGTTGTTTTTGAAGTCATTGTTTCGTCGTACAATCAAGTTGCAGGGCTTAAATCCAGTCTTACGGGACATCCCTCAAGGCAACAAAACTCATCAAAAACTAATTTGACAAAGAGTCAAAGTTAGTCAAAAAATTACTGGAGTAGCACTTCTGCACGTAGGCTGGTGCGAAAAGAAAAGAACTGATGTCAGCATTCCAGAGTGGTGTCCATATATGACCGCGACATCACAGCGACTACGACGCTGAAGACGCCCAGGGAGTCAACCAACGCCACTTAGTGGTACGAAGAAAAGCTCTCCGGATCCATTCTGACAACTGGGCAAATTCAAAGGTAAGGAATCTGAAACTAGAAGTCTCTATCAGATTCTCAGGTCATAGGACAAATTGGCTTTTAAGTAACCCACACTGTTCTCAGTACACCAAGAGGCAAACCTAGTTCACCTTCCTGAGTACACCATCTTGAAGGAATGACAGAAAGCAGACAGGATGATATCTACAACCTCTCTTGGCAATCGGAATTTAGCTAAATGGCCCCTCAATCTCTGGCTATGAAGGTGGAGGATCTGGTGATTGGAATGCTGAACTTAACACCCCCACCAAATCTCATCCCCCTGACTTGGAGAAGATATCCACCCTAAGAGGAAGACGGAGTGGGGAGACACGGAGAAATGCAGGTATGTATTCCACACCTTTCCAACCAATCTGGGCCAATGAAAAAACATTGGCCTAAACTTGGTGAATCTTTATCAGAGTATGAGGAATGACGGGTAAGGGAGGAGATGCATAGTGAAGAAGAAAAAAGACTCAACAGAAACGCGTCAGCTACGGCTAATTGCAATGAATACTGGAAGGCACAGAACATCTAACAATGTGTGTTGCTGTGGGTGGCAAACAAGTAAACCGGAGGAATGCTCAACTGGGCAAAGATGTTCTTTAGCCACCTCCAGCTGGAGACACCACTTGTAATCCTCAGCTCCGGAGTTCAACTGTCTGTCAGATAGCTAAACTGTGCTGATGAGCCAGAGATCAGAGATGCAGGGCTTCTCGATAGAGAAACTGTGACCCTACTTCTCACTAAAACTTGACATACCGAAGCACTTTTGTATTGTTTGACAACATTTGGACCAACCAACTGGGAAGGGTAGGAAGGAAGGCCCTGAATCCCAGGTGAATCACCCTCAGCTCTAGCAGATTTATATGGAGCATCTACTTGTCTTGAGACATAATGACTGAATGTAAGGAAATGCCTCCTTGCCATGGTTACCCCTGACTTTTTGCTGATGCCAGTTATGATTGAAAGTGTGCTGGGACCCTGCTAACCAGGCCCCAGCACCAGTGTTCCTTCCCTAAACTGTACCTTTGTTCCCACAATTGGCACAGCCCTGGCACACAGATAAGTCCCTTGTAAATGGTACCCCTGGTACCAAGGGCCCTGTTGCCAGGGAAGGCCTCTAAGGGCTGCAGCATGTCTTATGCCATCCTGGGGACCCCACACTCAGCACATGCACAGTGCCTCACAGCTTGTGTGTACTGGTGGGGAGAAAATTACTAAGTCGACATGGCACTTCCCTCAGGGTGCCATGCCCACCTCACACTGCCTGTAGCATCGGTAAGTCACCCCTGTAGCAGGCCTTATAGCCCTAAGGCAGGGAGCACTGTACCACAGATGAGGGCATATGTGCATGAGCACTATGTCCCTACAGTGTCTAAGCAAAACCTTAGACATTGTAAGTGCAGGGTAGCCATAATGAGTATATGGTCTGGGGGTTTGTCGAACACAAACTCCACAGTTCCATAATGCCAACAGTGAAATCTGGGAAGTTTGGTATCAAACGTCTCAGCACAATAAATGCACACTGATGCCAGTGTGGGATTTATTGTAAAATGCACCCAGAGGACATCTTAGAGATGCCCCCTGAATACCAGTCCGACTCCTAGTGCTAGGCTGACCAGTTTCTGCCAGCCTGCCATAACCAGACGAGTTTTTGGCCACATGGGGAGAGTGCCTTTGACACTCTGTGGCCAGGAACAAAGCCTGTACTGGGTGGAGGTGCTTTTCACCTCCCTCTGCAGGAACTATAACACCTGGCAGTGAGTCTCAAAGGCTCATGCCTTTTGTTACAGCACCTCAGGGCATCCCAGCTGGTGGAGATGCCCGCCCCTCCAGCCACTGCCCCCACTTTTGGCTGCAAGGCTGTAGGAGATGATGAGAAAAACAAGGAGGAGTCACCCACCAGTCAGGACTGCCCCTAAGGTGCCCTGAGCTGAGGTGACCCCTGCCTTTAGAAATCCTCCATCTTGAGATTGGAGGATTCCCTGAATAGGATTAGGGAGGTGCCCTCCTCCCCTCAGAGAGGAGGCACAAAGAGGGTGTAGCCACCCTCCAAGACAATAGCCACTGGCTACTGCCCTCCTGACCTAAACACACCCCTAAATCTAGTAGGGCAGGGGAGTCCCTAAATCTAGTATTTAGGGACAACCCAGAACCCAGGAAATCAGATTCCTGCAACCTACACAAAGAACAAGGATTGCTGACCTGAAAGCCCTGCAGAGACAACGGAGACGACAACTGACCGGGCCCCAGCCATACCGGCCGGCCTGTCTCCAGACTCCAAGAACCTGCACAGCGATGCATCTGACAGGGATCAGCGACCTCTGAAGCCTCTGAGGACTGCCCTGAACCCAAAGTACCAAGAAACTCCCAAGAACAGCGGCACTGTTCAAAAACAGCAACGGCTTTGCAACTTTTTAGCAACTTCCAAAGAACTCACTCTCCCCGCCGGAAGTGTGAGACTTCACACTCTGCACCCGACGCCCCCGGGTCGAGCTCCAGAGAACCTGCAAAGAGGACTCCCAGGCGATTGCAACCTCGTGAGTAACCTGAGACGACCCTCCTGCACACCCACAGCGACGCATGCAGAGAGGATCCAGAGGCTCCCCCTGATGCGACTGCCTGGAACCAAGAACCTGACGCCTGGACCAAGCACTGCACCTGCAACCCCCAGGACCAAAAGAAACCATACTCCAGTGCAGGAGTGACCATCACAGGACTCCCCTGCCTAGCCCAGTAGGTGGCTGGCCCGAGAAGCCCCCCTGTGCCCTGCCTGCACCGCTAAGAGTGTCCCCGGGGTCCCGCTATTGATTTCTACAGAAAACCCGACGCCTGCTAAGCACACTGCACCCGGCCGCCCCTGTGCTGCTGAGGGTGTATTTTGTGTGCCTGTTTGTGTCCCCCTCAGTGCTCTACAAAACCCCCCTGGTCTGCCCTCCGAAGACGTGGGTACTTACTTTTTGGCAGACTGGAACCCGAGCACCCCTGCTCTCCATAGGTGCCTATGTGTTTTAGGCCCACCTCTGACCTCTGCACCTGACCGGCCCTGTGTTGCTGGTGCAGTGACTTTGGGGTTGCCTTGAACCCCCAACGGTTGGCTGCCTATGCTCAGGAAACTGAACTTGTAAGTGCTTTACTTACCTCAGAAACTTAACCTTACTTACCTCCCCCAGGAACTGTTGATTTTTGCAGTGTCCACTTTTAAAATAGCTTATTGCCATTTTAACCTATACTATGTATGTTACTGCTCTAATTTTAAGTTCCTTACTTACCTGTGTGGAGTACCTTGCATTTTATGTATTTACTTCAAATCTTGAATCTTGTGGTTCTAAAAATAAATTCAGAAAATATATTTTTCTATATAAAAACTACTGGCCTGGAGTTAAGTCTTTGAGTGTGTGTTCCTCATTTATTACCTGTGTGTGTGTACAACAAATGCTTAACACTACCCTCTGATAAGCCTACTGCTCGACCACACTACCACAAACTACAGCATTAGCATTATCTAATTTTGCCACTATCATCCTCTAAGGGGAACCCTTGGACTCTGTGCACGCTATCTCTCACTTTGAGCCAGTATATACAGAGCCAACTTCCTTCACTGAATCTCTTATATCATTCAACGAGGTGGAGCGGCTCAAAGGGATGTTGTGTCCTGTTTCGCCTCTATGAACAAGGGACTCAAAAGGCTCCAGAAGAGGTGTGTGTATATTAACTGAAAAAGCTGGGTCAAAACACAGGAATGCCATTTTCTGCACGTAGATCAAAACCATTTCTGAAGACTTGGCCTTCTGAAAGCCAGTTTACTACGCTGCGATTCCTGATATTTTGAGATATGATGCTATTACCACCGTCACCTCTGTAAAGACTTAGGTGTGAGTGTTCGTCCAAACAGACAAGAAGGACCACAAACTGATACAGACCGTACTGGGCCACAAAACACAGATATCTCCCATGCATATTATTGGTATGTGAAAATACACATCTTGGACATCTAAGGACAACATTCAGTCTTCTGCTTCTAAGAGAACATTGGCCACGGTCACCATCTTGAATTTCTCTTTGAGGTAAAAGAAATCAAGCCCCTGAAGTCTAGGATTGAACAACAACTGCTGTCCTTCTTGGGCACCAGAAAATACAGATAGATAGCACTCTGCCCATTGCCGTGCTCTAGCAACTACACCACTGCTCCTTTCTGCAGCAGGATTGCTACCTCCTGCTCGAGGATGCATAGACGGCCCTCTACCTGACAAACATGGGGAGGGGGGGAATGAAGTGTGAAACCTAGTGGAAGGATTAGGGTATACCTCTTATTCTACAATTTGGAGGAACCACTGGTCCGAAGATAAGAGCCTCCCAAGCCCAGAGAGAGGAGTAATCCCGGTCTCCCTCCAGTATCAATCAATTTGACAATTACAAACTAGAGCTGCTTCCTGGAGGGTGTAAGGGAGGAAAGCAAGGGGGGAGGTGGCAGAGGCTGGTTGTTATGTGGTTTGGACTCAGCCCTTTTCATGGCCTCCATACTGCTGGAGCTGAGTATTCTGGGGCTGCTTCTGCAATTGTTGTGGCTGGCGTTGCTGGAAAATTAATTTGTGAGCAAACCCTAGAAAGTTGGGAACTGCCCTTAGTTCCACTGCCCTATTTGTATTCTGCTCTAACACCAAGTCAGTCTTCTCACTAAATAACTTGCAGCCATAGAAGGGAAGGTCCACAATGGTGGACTGCCTATATGTAGAAAATCCCCAGATTCTGAACCAAGCATGAAATCTAAGGACCACATAAAATCCCATAGCCTTGGCCACAGGGTCTGCAGAGTTCAGGCCAACCTGAATAACTTGACAGAATGCCATATGTAAAACTTTTACAAGCTCAGAAAAAAGCACCAGTTCCTGCAAATTGTCACCCGATACACCATGTCCAAGAGTATGGGTGTATCGATTTAATAGTCTGGCAGCATTTCTGGACTTCAGTGTCAGCCTTTCTTGCCTTCAACCTCCAGCTTCTTTGATTATATCCGGGTATGAACTTAAGTGAACAGGAGACCGGAATTACAAGACTTTCCTGTGAATGGTTACCGATAGGAAGTTACAGTCTACAAGAGTGAGCTAGTATCTTCTAGCTACTGTCCTGAGGTTTGCAAGGGATTCTAGTTAAGAACAACTGGTGAGAGTCACACAAATCACCCCACCATGGACTCCCCTAACTGTCTAGTTTTAAAAAACTGTACAGGTTTGCTAGGTTTCGCTACGTGCTGGCTGAGCTGGGGCCCAAAATCCACAGGTACCTACATTGCCAAAAAAGCCCAGTTTTCAGTGGAACAATGTGATGTGCCCAAGTGCATTTTGTGCCCTGTTACCCGTCACAGGCACTAGGCCCACCCACAAAAGTGAGTTACTATTTTTATTGAGAGACTTGGGGGAATGTTATGTGGTAGGGAGTTTGCAGCTCACCACAGATTCCAGTACTTTCCATACCAGAAATCTGAGGAAAATGTGTGTTTTTAAGACAAAGTGTAAGGTTTGCAAGGGATTCTAAGAGGCTAAAGAACACCTTACTTACCTTCGGTAACACCTTATCTGGTAGAGACTATGGGCCTGATTTTGATCTATGCAGAGGGGAATACTCCATCACAAACCTGACTGATATCCCGTCCACCGTATTACGATCCCATTATATACCATGATGAACAATCTGCATGCATTAAGGCGTAGAGTTGACAGGATCAGGTGGAGAACCATCCCCTGTTGCTGCGAAAGAAGATCCTCCCGAAGAGGCAGCCTGATTGGAGGACCGATGGCCAAACTGAACAGCTGGGATAATAAACTCTCAGAGACCAGTCCGGGGTCTCAAGGATGACTTGGGTCTAGTCGTTCCTGATAGCCTTGAGAACTATGGGCAAGAGTGGTATAAGCATACAGGACATATGAGTTCCACATGAGCTCCAAAGACAAAAAGCTCTGAGCAAGAGCAGTCATAGAAACTCCAGCGCACAGAACTACTGACTGCATTCTTGGTTGTGACGAACAGATATGACCATGGCTCTCCACACTGATCAAACAGAACTTTCGCCACCTCCGGATGGAGATGCCATTTGTGATCCGCTAGGCATCGATGGCTGAGTTTGTTTGCTTTGGTGTTCAGAGAGCTTGCCAGGTGTTGAACCACCAGGGATATGTCCTGACATTCCAGCCATGTCCAGAGACACAGGGTCCTCTTGACAGAGTCCATAACTGCACCCTGCCCTGTTTTTTCCCCATGAACACTTGCACTAGCCTTCCTTTTATGAGGGTAAAAAGGCTTTCCACACCAGCCAGATCGCCCAAAGCTTCAGCAGGTTGACATGGAGCCTGAATTCAACCAAAGATCAGAGGCCTCTGATCTCCTTTTCTCCCAGATGGCCACCCCATCCCAGGAGTGACGCATCTGTCACCACTGTCGGATCTTGTTTTGGAAAGGAGGGGTTTGTTAGCCACCACTGCAGATCTCTTGCTGTTCCCACTGGGATCTGGACAATATTGGAGAGATTCCTCTCATGCTGCCCCTACTGAGACTTCAGGTCCAACTGCAGAGGCCTGCATATGCCAACAGTTATGTGTCACATGCAGGCAGCCATGAGGCTGAGCAGCTTAAGATTCAGTCTCAGCAAAATCCAGGGTAGAGGCTGAAACATCTGTACCATCGGCAGAATATCCTGGATTCGCCGTTCAGTAGGATAAGCATGAAAATGCACTGTGTCCAGAAGAGCTCAAATGAAAAGGAGTGTCTGAGAGGGAGTCAGGTGTGACTTCAGTACTTTGACAATGAACCCCAATAAATGCAGGAGGTGTGTCGCAGTTTGAAGGTGGGAGAAGATAGCCTGCAGCGAGCCCACCTTCAACAGCCAGTCGTCAAGATGGAGGTAGACTGGCACCCCTGATCTCTGCAAATGGACTGCAACCTCAGCCATCCCCTTGGTGGACACCCAAATGGCGCTGGTGAGGCTAACATGGATCACAGCAAACTGAAAATGCTTGTGGCCAGTTTCAATCACAGGTAACACCTTTGAGCAGGCAGGACAGGAATATGGAAGCATGTCATGAAAGTCCAACGCTATTATCCAATCTCATGGATCCATTGCAGACAGGATTTAAGCGAGAGTGAGCAGTTTCAACTTCTTCTTGAGGAACAAATTGAGAGGGTGCAGGTCTAAGATAGGACCCCCAGCATCCATCTTTCTTGGGCACCATAAAGTAGCGGCAATAGCAACCACAACCTACTTCTGGCGTCAGGACCCTCTCTATGGCTCCCTTGGCCAAGAGAGCCATCACTTCCTGGCACTGCTAAGTGTGACGGTCCTCCATCAGCCTGTCGCAAGGGGGTGGAAGGGTAGTCACAAAGGGGAAGGAATAGCCCCTTTGGACAATAAGAAGAACCCATCCATATGAATTATAGCCCTCCAGTGGAACAGGTCATAGTGTATCCCGCTCCCAACTGGAAGCCCATGATGGTAAGAGAGCAAACTAAAGGGTTTTGGGGGCTGCGGCTCCCCAAGGAAAAACCAAGACCATTGGGGTCTGTGAGTACCAAGTCCCCGGCCGCCATGCAGAGGCTTGTGTGCTAGGTTGGCTAGGCCGATAGACTCAGTTCAAAGCCCCTTCCTTGGCCACAAAAGGCAGACTGGAGTTGGTGAAGGCCATTAAAAGGCCCAAGGACTTGTCCGTAGCTCCGCTATCCTTGAAGCGCTCCAGCGCTGAATCCGCCTGGTCTTTGAAGAGACAGGAGCCATCAAAGGGCATATCCATAAACGATACTTGGACATCCCAGGAAAAGACAGTTTTTCTCAGCCAGGTGTGGCGCTGTAATGCCACAGTCGATGAAACCACTCTGCCTAGAGAGGGGGTAGTATCCAGTTAACATCCGATCATCAACTTAGTTGCATCTCTCCCATCAGTAACAGCTTGGGTAAGTATGGTCTGAGCCTCCTCCAGAACCATGGGCAGCATCTATGTAACTGAACCCCATATAGCATGGACCCAAAAGACATGCTTTGTACATGGACCGCAGTGTTAGGCGTGTAGCAGTAAACATCTTCTTACCTAAGGTGTCCAGTTTCTTGGATTCCCTATCCAGTGGGGTGGTAGGAAATGCACCAGGATTTACTCTGGAAGAGGAGGCTTGGCCAACCAAGCTCCCTGGAGTAGGGTGTTGTGTGAGGAAAAACGGGGGTCCCCTGGAGTGTGGCGGTGGTGACGGGCAATCATCATATTCATATGAGCCCCTGTGCTGGGCTTGAACCAAGTCCCAAGCAGGGCTTTTACATGGGCTTTATTAAAAGGGAGAAGCAGTTCCAGAGGGGTGGGGATATCACTCCCAGGTGAAGCACTTCTGTGAAGACACTGGTCTTGACTGCGAAAGAGGGCAACTTCTTACCACCATAGTAAATGATGCTCTCTCCTTCTCCACAGTAGGAGGAGAAAGCATGCCAGTATCTGGGGAGATATCCAGTCCAGTCAGCCAACTCCTCACACCAGCCTGCATTTTGTTCTAAGGGCTGGGATTTTTCAGGGAACCCTCCCAAATCTCCTCAAGTCCTAGCCCATGCATGGCTCCAAATCAACACTGGAGTCAGCATCAGACGATGCTCCTTCCTCTCTGTGTGGGAGCCAGGGATGAGAATGGAGATGGTGGTGGGAAAGTCATCATAAGGACTGGAGCAGCGGAAGGTTTAGGTGGCACTACCACCACCAGTCTGGTTCTATCTATGGATCCGAGGGGCGCAACTGGTGTCAGGGGGGTCACCCACCAGCAGGGAACCAGTAAGTGGCCTTCCTGAACCCAGGGGGCCCAAAGGCACATCAGTGGGGATAAACTACCCAAATATGAGGCGCATGACTTCATAAAACAGGCAAAGGTGGCCGGGGGTCGCTCCGGCTCCTGGAAACTCTGAGAGGTGAGAGGCAGCAAAGACGCGGACTCAACTATAGAATCAGACATTGAATGACAACCCTCCTGCGTCTCATCTGAAGACTATAAAGGATGGGGCAAAGTCGAAGACCTCTTCGACTTCTTCCCTTTCTTGTGGGATACACCTGAACGACCTTGGGACTTGGATTACTATGAAGATCTTGAGCTCCGTGACCAATTCTGGGATTTTCCTCTCGACCGGGATCGAGACCGCTCCCTCAAGGCCTTTGGGTGTATGGCATGGCAGTTGATGTAGGAGGCTGGCCCTCTATGTAGTGTGCAAAACTAGACACACTGTGCAGGGGGTCCAGGCAACCACATGCTGGTTTTCAGAGGCAAAAACTAGATCACCTAATGCTCTAATTTTGAGGTAGCTTGATCAAGAAGTCAGGCTAATCTTGGAGAAGTGCAGAGCATTTCTTGTACTCACAGTATCAATCATGCAGCTCACACATGCGAAGGAATAACTCGAGACTAATTTATTAAAATCCTTCAAATTTTACATAAAGATTATCAAAATTGGTTAAGTACTTTTTCAGATATGGATTTTTGAAGTTTTAATAAATGCAGTCTTTCTGTGTGTAATTACGCACCATAGGAATCAATAGGCAGTCGCTTTTAAAAATGTATATAAAATCACAATGTTGGTTTACCAAGTTGTGCTTCTGCAGGTTGGTTCAGGTCATCGGTGGGTTCTTTGCTGGTTGCAGAGTGGTACCTGCACTCTGGAGGGAGTGCTTGCGTGAGTGGTGAAGCCTGGAGGTCCCTCTGGGATTCTTGAGGTCAGTCCAGTTTCATGCTCATCCGCAGCAGCAATTGCAGGTCCTGGGTGCAGCAGGCAGGGTCTGGTGCGTTTTTCTTGTGCAGCAGGTCCACAGTTCTCATGCTTTGGTTCTTCTTTGGGCTGGTCTTCTTTGTCCTTTTGAATTTAATTTCTTGGTCCAGGGTTTCCCACTAAATACTGAATTTAGTGGACGTTTTAGGGGGAACCTGGTAGTGTCCAATGGGACACTTAACTTTGGGCGGCTACACCCACTATAGTGACCACTTCCTGTGGGACGGGTCACTTCCCTAAACCTAATTGGCTATTTTCCTTCCATCTAATATTGAGGAAAATGAAATGGTGGGGCCACCTCACAGTCAACTCCTCCTACCTTCTTTGTTGGTTTCCTCCCTTTGCTCCTGCCAAAAGTGGGGATTTGCAAGGGGGTGTGGGGGGATTATCTGCTGTTTGCAGCAGGTCTGGGTTGAGTTTTAAGGGCGGTAGCCCTTTAAAGCTCATAGCCAGAGCAGTGCACATTCCTGAGGGAAGGGGTGTTAGCTCCTCCATCCAGGAAGGGCATTGTTTTACAAAACAGAGACACAGGGCTCTCCCCCAATGTTTGTATATTGGTTGTCTGGAGGTGGCCTGCTGGATAGAACCAGTCAGCAACCATGCCAGGTTAGTTAGCTTTTGCACGGGGCACCTCTAAGGTGACTCATGGGTACATTTAAGGATTGATCCAAAAGTGGCACCAGTTTGGATTTATTATTCTGAGCAGTTTGATACCAAACAACCAAGGGTTCAGAGTGCCCATCATGTAGCTGTGAAGCTCATGTTGACCAGTGTTCAGCAAATGCATTAAAATGGTTACTCTGCCCGCTCACTATGTACCAGGTTTGGCAAGGACACAGTGCGGGCATATTGCTCATGTAGCTATACCTTCACATACAATATAGTACAATACAATACATACAATATGGAGCACCCTGTCTTAGGGCTGAAAGGCGTGCCAGAGGGGTGACTTACCTATACGTGTTACAGTGGTCAGGGCACACAGGCAATGTGCTGTGTCGAGTTTGCATTTTAGGATTTCACCAGTACTCAGCCTGCTATGGAGGTGAGGGGTGAATCTGGATGCATGACTCTAGATTGTGGCAAAATCAGTGCTGCTGCCCTCAGGGGCCTACCCTTAGTACCCCTATGCCCTGGGTACCTAAGTACCAAGTTCTAGGGACTTATAGTGGAACCTTTGCAATTTTAGGGAAAGAATACTGGCACTGTGAACCTGGTTAGCAGTATCCAGTGCACTCCAGTCCAAATTGCATCCAGAAGTCAGGCAAAAAGTGTGGAGGGGAGAGCAGGGGGTACTACAACAAAGTGCCAGTTTCCCACACCAGAGTCATACCCTGAATTTTCTGGACTCGCCACTCTGGAGGATAGGAGCGGAACACCTCTGTGTTCAGAGTGGCGAAGATGAAAGAGTATGACAGGGAGTCAAGTGAGACTGAGGTACGTTGATCGAGAACCCCAGCAAATACTGGAGGTCTGTCATAGTATGGGGTTTGGTGACGAATGCCTAGGGTGAGCCTGCTTTTAACTGGCAATTGTCAAAGTCGATCAAAACTAGAACCCCTGACCATCTCAGGTGGGTTGCAACCACCACCATCATTTTCATGAACACCTGTAGGGTGCTGTTAATGCAAAGGGGAGAACAGCAAACTGAAAATGTTTGTGGTCCACCATGAACCACAAGTAACGTCTGTGGGACGGCAGGACGAGGATGTGTACACGTTCTGCAAGCCCAACGCTACCATCTAATCTCTAGGATCCAGAGAAGACAGGACATGAGGCAACATGAGCAACTGGAATCTCTCCTTTTTAAGGAAGTAAAGAGGGAACAGGTCCAGTCTAGAATGAAGGCCTCCACCCTTCTTCAGCATCAGAAAGTAGTGGGAATAATAACCACGGCCTACTTCTGATGTTGACATTCCCTCCACGGCTTCTTTGGCCAAAAGAGTGAGATGCATATGATTGATGGTCCAGTCAGCAAATAAAAAAGGTATACAGGAAAGCACCCAGTCCAATTGCCAATCATATTGATCCATTCAGGCAATTCAATCACTTGTTGCCATTGATCCTAAAAACAGGTGGAGCTTGATAGTTTTTGTGAAATAAATATTTCAAGCGCGGATTCCTCTCACAAATCAAACTGTTTAATTTGAAAGACATTACCATTTTCTTACCTGAAGCTGCTTTGAATTCGGACTATGTAAATTCAGTGTCAAGGAGTCAAACTGGAAATCCAACTTCATGGTTGTTTTAACTTTGATTGGTGTATATGTTTCCACTACAGCAGCTGTCACCAATGTTGTACCTTCCAAAGAATAAAGTTTGTTACAGCAAGTTGAAATAATAAAAATATTTAAAAAGCAGGCAAAACATTTGTAAAAACCTTGTCCATACAACCAAATACATGTAGCCACCATTTATAGTCACAATGTGTGTTCATCTTAGATGCAAACTGCATCTTAAACTCAGTGAGGGTCTCCAAGTCTAATCGAACGTTGCAGAAATGTCTAAAAAAAACACAAGTGTCATCAAACATGATAACATGGGCTATAACCAAGTTGACATTGTCATACTAAATTCAGACACAAACTACATCCAAATAAATTTCAAAATGCAGCACTGAAAGGGAAATGAAATGCACAACTCCAAAATAATATCCACATGCATGTTTTTAGGGATGCTACAAAATGAACGATTGATACATTTGCCTGCTCAGGAATGGGAGCGAGAACATTCAGCGTCATCGGTTGCTTTTGGATGCTTTGATTTGTTTGAAACTAGTTGCCTCATTATTAATGCTTTTCAACTGAAAACACAACTTTAATTTGCTTAGAAGGCATTTCTGTCCATTAGTATGGAAGTAACAGACAGTATCTTGCACATTTAGACATTCAGAAAATTCCCAAACTTTTAAGTATCATTTTCAGTGGCTGTCATGGTATGTTGGAACCCTCTTCCAACTCCTTACAATAACCCAGTCTTTAATTATCTTTTTAACATGGCTCTGAACATTTGTCTTTGGTTTAGATTTCCCAATTGACATCTAAAATCCTTTTAGTGTTTTTAGTGCTTTCTTTATCTTTTTTACTGTTTGGTGTGTTGTTTTAATGCAGCAAAAGTGTCATACTTTCCATCACTGATTCAATGACACATTTACAAGATCTGACACTTAAGTATTCTCACCAAATAAGTAAACAACAACAAAATGTAATTTACAACAGAAAACATTCAGAGAAAAATGTCAATCATAAGCGTCCATTATTTTGATCATGTCTCTGGATAAAGAGAGAAAATAAGTTTTGTCTTGCAGCATAATTTCACATTTAAAACCCTCAAAACTACGGAATGCGATTGTTAAAGAGGTTAGGTTGGTTAACTGTAAGAAAGGCTATCATTTTTCAACACTTTCTTTCCTAAAAGACGAACGGCTGCAGTTATTTTAGACTTGTAATATTGGACTATGACCACAATGGGATAGAACAGGAGTGCATTCAGGGGATAAGTTAGTCAGTTTACTTTTTGAAAACATCACTTAATTTGAAGGTTATCATGGAACCTAAAAGACTAAGGGGGTCATTCTAATTCTGGCGGGCGGCGGAGGCCGCCCGCCAGAATTCCGCCCCCATAATACCGCTCCGCGGTCAGAAGACCGCGGAGGGTATTATGAGTTTTTCCCTGGGCTGGCGGGCGGTCTCCAAGAGACCGCCCGCCAGCCCAGGGAAAAACTCCCTTCCCACGAGGATGCCGGCTCGTAATCGAGCCGGCGGAGTGGGAAGGTGCGACGGGTGCAGTAGCACCCGTCGCGTATTTCAGTGTCTGCAAGGCAGACACTGAAATACCTTGCGGGGCCCTCTTACGGGGGCCCCTGCCGTGCCCATGCCATTGGCATGGGCACGGCAGGGGCCCCCAGGGGCCCCGCGACCCCCCACTACCGCCATCCTGTTCATGGCGGCTTTCCCGCCATGAACAGGATGGCGGTAGGGGGGGTCAGAATCCCCCATGGCGGCGCAGCAAGCTGCGCCGCCATGGGGGATTCTGAGGGCAGCGGTAAACCGGCGGGAGACCGCCGGTTTACCCTTTCTGACCGCGGCCAAAGCGCCGTGGTCAGAATGCCCTGCGGGGCACCGCCGGTCTGTCGGCGGTGCTCCCGCCGACCCTCGCCCCGGCGGTCAAAGACCGCCGGGGTTAGAATCAGGGCCTAATTCACTTAATTTTTAGTAACGTTTTTTACAATAAGACTAACCCTGGGATTGGGTGTATGAAAAATGCTTCTTGCATGAACACCTCCAAAGTTTTGAACTGATGCTTTTGTTTTTTCTACTCTCAGAGTGCACCGAGGACTGATATTCAGGCCTCTTTGCTATTGCTATGACATTTAAAACCATATGTTTGATTGGCTGATACCCAATTGGCATAAGTTAACTTACTTAAAAGTCTCTAGTATACGATACCTGGGTACCAGGGCCTGTATGTTAAAGTGTCCCTCGTGGGTTGCAGCATTTATTGTGCCTACATGTGTGTGTAAAACATGTCTCCCATCTTGCCACTGCAGACTGGTGGAGTTTTAAAATGGCTAGCTTGATTTTGCCATTTAAACTAATGCCAAAGTCCACACCTCTATTTTTATTATATATGTCACCCCTTAGGAAGGATGTAGGAAGGTGGCTCTGTATATATTATTTCAAAGTAAGAAATAGTGTGCACAGAGTCCAAGGGTTCCCCTTAGAGGTAAGATAGTGGCAAAAAGAGATAATTCTAATGCTCTAATTTGTGGTAGGGTGGTCGAGCAGTAGGCTCATCAGAGGGTAGTGTTAAGCTTTTGTTGTACACACACAGGCAATAAATTAGGAACACACACTCAAAGACTGATTCCAGGCCAATAGATTTTCATATAGAAAATAATATTTTCTTAGTTTATTTCAAGAACCACAGGTTCAAGATTTACAAGTAATACTTCAAATGAAAGGTATTTCACTCAGGTATTCTAGGAACTTTGCATAATCACAATAGCATGTACAGTTTTGACAAAAATGTCAATAAGCTATTTTAAAAGTGGACACAGTGCAAAAATCAACAGTTCCTGGGGGAGGTAAGTAATTGTTAAGTTCACAGGTAAGTAAAACACTTACAGGGTTTAAAGTTGGGTCCAAGGTAGCCCACCGTTGGGGGTTCAAGGCAACCCCAAAGTTACTACACCAGCAGCTCAGGGCCGGTCAGATGCAGAGGTCAAAGAGGTGCCCAAAACACATAGGCTTCAATGGAAACAGGGGTGCCCCGGTTCCAGTCTGCAAGCAGGTAAGTAACAGCGTCTTCGGAGGGCAGACCAGGGGGGATTTGTAGGGCACCAGGGGACACACAAGCAGGCACAGATATTACACCCTCAGCGGCACAGGGGCGGCCGGGTGCAGACTGCAAACAGGCGTCGGGTTTTATGTAGAAATCAATGGGGAGACCCAGGGGTCTCTTCAACAATGCAGGCAGGCACGGGGGGCTCCTCAGGGTAGCCACCACCTGGGCTAGGCAGAGGGTCGCTCCTGCACTGGAGTTCGGTTCCTTCAGGTCCTGGGGGCTGCGGGTGCAGTGCTGGTTCCAGGCGTCGGGTTCCTTGTTGTAGGCAGTTGCGGTCAAGGGGAGCCTCTGGATTTCCTCTGCAGGTGTCGCTGTGGGGGCTCAGGGGGGTCAACTCTGGATAATCACGGGCTCGCAGTCGCGGGGGAGTCCTCCCTGTAGTGTTAGTTTTCCGCAGGTCGAGCCGGGGGCGTCGGGTGCAGAGTGGAAAGTCTCACGCTTCCGGCGGGAAACGTGAAGTCTTTAAAGTTGCTTCTTTGTTGCAGAAAGTTGCAGTTTGTTGAACAGGACCGCTGTTATCGGGAGCTTCTTGGTCCTTTGGATGCAGGGCAGTCCTCTGAGGCTTCAGAGGTTGCTGGTCCCTGTTGGATGCGTCGCTGTTGCAGTTTTCGTCGAAGTAGGGAGACAGACCGGTGGGGCTGGGGCCAAATCAGTTGTCGTCTCCGTCTTCACTGCAGGGCTTCAGGTCAGCAGTCCTTCTTCTTCTTTAGGTTGCAGGAATCTATTTTACTCGGTTCTGGGAGCCCCTAAATACTGGATTTAGGGGTGTGTTTAGGTCTGGGAGGGCAGTAGCCAATGGCTACTGTCCTTGAGGGTGGCTACACCCTCTTTGTGCCTCCTCCCTGGCCACAAAGTGACAAAGGCACTCTCCCCATGTGGCCAGCAACATGGCTGGTGTGTGGCAGGCTGGCAGGAACTAGTCAGCCCACACTGGAAGTCGGGTATGTTTTCAGGGGGCATCTCTAAGATGCCCTCTGAGTGTATTTTACAAAAAACTGCACACTGGCATCAGTGTGCATTTATTGTGCTGAGAAGTTTGATACCAAACTTCCCTTTTTTCAGTGTAGCCATCATGATGCTGTGGAGTTCGTGTTTGACAGACTCCCAGACCATATACTCTTATGGCTATCCTGCACATACAATGTCTAAGGTTCTGTTAAGACAATGTAGGGGCATATTGCTCATGCAGCTATGCCCTCACCTGGTTGTATAGGGCACATTGCCTTAGGGCTGTAAGGCCTGCTAGAGGGGTGACTTACCTATGCCACAGGCAGTGTGAGGTTGGCATGGCACTCTGAGGGGAGTGCCATGTCGACTTAGTCTTTTTCTCCCCACCAGCACACACAAGCTGTGAAGCAGTGTGTATGTGCTGAGTGAGGGGTCCCTAGGGTGGCATAAGACATGCCGCAGCCCTTAGAGACCTTCCCTGGCATCAGGGCCCTTGGTACCAGGGGTACCAGTTACAAGGGACTTACCTGAGTGCCAGGGTTGTGCCAATTGTGGAGACAAAGGTACAGTTTAGGGAAAGAACACTGGTGCTGGGGCCTGGTTAGCAGGATCCCAGCACACTTTCAAATCATAACTTGGCATCAGCAAAGGCAAAATGTCAGGGGGTAACCATGCCAAGGAGGCATTTCCTTACAAAGGACTAACGAGTCCAAGGCAGGGTGCTGTATATTAAAAAGTAGGACATGTATTTTCATATGTCATAACAGTAAAAAACCCAAACTGTTGTTTTTACTGTGGAAAGGTTAGCAGCTCATTTGGGGAATAAGGGTTTACACTGACAGCTCAGCTGTGCTAACTTAAGAATCTAACTCCTGAATACGAGGCTTACAATCTTTTAAGAGGCAGAGAAATATTTGTGATTCAACTATAGGGAATGGAAGACTTTTAATGCAAAACACCACATCTGAATAATAGCATTCTCTCTTTTAAAAAATGTTGACTCTTTAGGCAAGAAGATGTTAAGAAAAAAGTTATTTTATCCCAGTTTGAACACTGAATCAGATTCTTACCGTCAAGTTCTTTTCCTACACAAGATGAAAGTGCAGCTTAATCAAATTGTAAAAAACATTTTCTTAGGTTACAACTTTAAAGAAAAGGAGGCCTATGCCAGGCATGTCCCTTCGAAAGAGCAGGCCTCTG
This sequence comes from Pleurodeles waltl, assembly GCF_031143425.1. NCBI lineage: Eukaryota > Metazoa > Chordata > Amphibia > Caudata > Salamandridae > Pleurodeles > Pleurodeles waltl. Next base: position 899,123,349 of record NC_090436.1, read on the forward strand.
GGGTTTTCTGATCCATGGACCATGAATATTTTTCACCTACAGGCTCACATATCAATCTCAATATTTTTCTGAGGAGTCTCTCTTTAAAAGGGGATTGGAGAAGCAAGATCTTGATTAAGATCTGGCGGTGCACAAAGAGGATCCAGACATTTCTGAGGAAACATTGGATAATTTAGAAGACTCAGATCGGTCTGACTGAGTTTGGAGGTAATACATAAGCAAGCTCCTTTGGTATAAAAGGTCATGTAACAGGGATGCTGGGTCACTGATGAATACACAGACAGATCTGTATCCACAAGAAAAATCAAAACAGAAGGCAAGTAATTTGTTCTTCTGATGAACATATCTACCTATGAATTTCTCAACCTTTGAACAGAATCCTCAAGCAGTTCAGCACCTGTGTGCAGGTCTATTTATACCAGAAACCAGAATGATCTAATTGACGGTCCCACCCCACTTTGGAATCCAAACAATAATGTTTCATAAAAATGTGAAGGGAGGCTCAAGTCGTTGCTTTACAAATATCTGCCACAGGGACCCCTCTAGCTAAGGCTGAGGCTCAGGAAACTTCTTGTGTGCCATACCATAGCAGAGCTTGATGCAAAGTATAGTCCTTCTTGGGAAAGTCGTTTTCGTGTAGTGCCTTTCCATTAATTTTTCCAATGAACCCCACAAAAAGCTGGTGATCCAGTCTGAATTGATTTGTCCTAGCCACAAAGAAACTGACAACACTTTTGGAGTAGAATTGTTGAAGTCTTTTGTCCTCTTTGGATGAATGGGGAGGAGAAGATAACGTGGAAAGGGTGATAGACTGACCGAACCAAATGACCACTTTATGCAGCAAGGCAGCCCTAGTTCTCAACACCAACTTGTCAGGAAAGAATGTGGTAAAGGGAGGTTTAACACTCAAGGCTTGAAGCTCACTACCTCTCCTTGCAGTTGTGCTGGCAATAAGAAATATAGTTTTAAATGTTAAAAGCCACAAAGGACAACCATGAAGAGGTTCAAATGGGGAACCCATCAGAACTAAAGAACAAGTTACTAACCTCTGTGTAATGCCTGATATTGTAGAGACAATATTTAACCGCAGATTCCTCACCTTTGACTTCGCCCCAGTCGTCAGACTGGACCTGGAAGATTTTTCGTAAGAACCCCTGTGCGCCAGTAGGTGGCATCGGTAGGCTCCATGGGCGTTGCCCGTGCTGGAAGTGACGTCTGCTTTACCTATACAGGCGCCACCTCAGCACCCTGATGTCAGCTACTTTTCACAACTTTCCAAGTCAAAAGCACAGAGCCCTAAAGAGTACTGACACTGGTGTGTGCTAACAAGGGCCCTGAAAGGGATCATGCCTAATACTAGAAATCTGTCCACAAAGCAGTAGGGAATCGGCAGCTAGATATTGTCTCTACCAGATAATGCATTACAGATGGTAAGTAAATTGTTCATAAGACAGAGAGTTCTAGCTGCAGATTCCTTACCTTTGAACAAATAGCCAAGCAATACAATCCCCAGTGGTGGGTCTGCGGGCAAATTTAAACTATGAAGTTCTGCAGGACCGAACAGGAAAATTGTCTGCCCCTACGGACCTGACTGTCCAGCCAGTGATGCTTGGTAAACGTGTACACGGAAGTCCACATTGCTGCCTGGCAGATGTCCAGGAGTGGGATTCAACATGCTAATGTAGTGGTAGCAGCTTTAGCTTTGGTGGAATGAGCACATAAGCAGTCAGGAGGCTGCGTTATGCATATCACTTCTTGATGCTGAGAATCAGCTATCAAGAAATGGTTAGTTTTTGCACCATCTGACTTTTATTCGCTCTAACGTACCGCACAAACAGTTGGTCACGCACCTGGAACTCTTTTGTGCGACCAAGGTAGAACTGCAATGCTCTTTCTGGATCGAGAAGGTGGAGTCGCTCCTCTTCCTTAGAGGGGCATCATGGAGGAGCATATAAGGTTGACAAGGTAACAGATTGGCCCACATAAAATGGTGTTACCACTTTCTGCAGGAAAGAGGCCCTAGTGTAAAGCACCATTTTGTCTGGATAAAGTGAGAAGAATGGAGGCTTGAAAGATAATGCGTCCAGCTCGCTAACCTTCAAGGCTGATGTAATAGCCACAAGGAATGCTGTTTTAATCATGAGCAGCGGGAGGGGACAACTGAGGAGAGGCTCGAAAGGAAAAGTGTGGAGAGGCCCAGAGGTAAACTGTGGAGAGGCTCGAAAGGAGCACACATTGAGAAAGTGAGAATCAAATTAAGGTCCCACTGAGGCATAGTGTAGGACGCTGGCTATCTATGTAGTGTACCAAATGTAGGGGTACACTGTGTAGATAGTACAGGTGACCCCTTATTGGTTTACAGGTGTAAAGTATTAACCCCAAAAGCTCTCTGTTATGGTAATGTAGGCGAGAAGTTGTGCTAAGCATTTGTTTAACACACAGAGTCAATAAATGACACACACAAGAAGGAACTCAAGACCAATGTTTAGAAAAATAGTTACTTTGTTTTGTTGTGTGCTCCTGTTATGGTAATAAGACTGTGTGTTTAGGAAGGCAGCATGGCTGAGTGTACAACTTTGGAAGCTTTGTTGGCCTAACTCTTGGCTAGCCTGCAGTGCTTAAACCAACCCTGGGAAAGAAATGGTAATTTGTGACGATCTAAACCTGACACTCTTACTCCTCAGGGAAGTAGCGGAAACAGATCGTACCCCTTTTGCGGAATTACCCAGTGACTCACACATGCCAAGGCAGGACACAAGATGAAAATTGGATTTCAATGCATTTCGTGAAGCAATTGCAGCCCAGTATAAAATACATGCACTTTGATAATAAGGCAGATGAAACATAGTATGGTAATAATCATTACAACAAGTTTAAAGAGGATAAGCAACCCAACCATTTTGTATGAGCCTAGAGACTCCTGTCTATGCCCTATGTCTAGATCTGAGAGCATAGTGGTGATAACCCATCTGCCTGTCTTGATCTAAGGGATAAGCCACAACCCCATACCTAAAGAGGATGGACGTCTGGATGGCAATCCCAGCAGATCTGTCTGTGGAATGGTGCACATCCCAGTACAGTCATGACTGGAATGCCCTCTGCCCCCCCTTTGGTCTACATGTTCTTTATATTGTAACCCATGCAGGGTTCGAAGAACAGGTGTGACGTACTAATGTGTCTAGAAAATGGGGGCTGACCCCTGAGCTCATGGAGTGACAATACAAGTTAAAATATTGCGTACCATACATGACAGTCATGAACAAAGCACAAAGTGCATGGTGTACAAATTGCTGATAGAATGTGCATCACAAACAACTGCCTTCTTGGAAAAGAAGCAGCTGATTAAGATATAAAAACAACAAACAAAATGCTGGCTGTGCTAAAAAAAATATGAAATGCATATGGATGTAAAAGCCCCACCTTAAGTGCTAAAGGAACATACAACCCTTTATGTAATGTTTTAACACCAGAAAACTTCAAAGACAATAAAGACTGTTGCAGTTGTAACAATTTACAAGTAAGTAGCACTTTTATGATAATGCTTTTTTACGTTGTAAAGGTTTCAAACTACTTTTACTGCAAAGGGGTCCTTGCAAACAGTTCTCCGGGGTTCCCTGTGGATTGTAGTGTGCTAAGGGTGCAAAGCCACAAGCAAGACCAGCGATACAGTCTTACCTGCCCTGGGGAGTCCGGGTGCAGTGGCACTAGTCGAGTCAGGTGTCTTGCGCACCGCACGGTTGACAACGATGGAGCTGGGGGGGCACCAAGAAAGAGTCTGCAAAGGGGACAAGTCGGGGAGCTCCTCCTGGGCAGCTTCTGCATCGCTGGTCCCGGTGGTCAGCAGAACGGTGAATCTGACATAGCTGTTGTTGACTGCACAAAGCAGGGAAGTGATTCCTCCACTCCAAGGCAGATACTGATGGGTTGGTAAAGTGCTGGAGAACCGACAAGGCTTTTGGAGTCCCCACAGGTGCACAACGAGTTGGGACGGCGACTGGTGGGATAGAAGCAGGCTGGCAGGTTTTCACACCAAAACTCCACCAGTCATTCACAGTTCTCGTTCCTTCGGTTCTTATTTGTCCTCTTCTTAGGTCAGAGGGATCTGTTCTTCTGACGTCAGGGGGCCACATAAGTACTCAATTTAGGGATGTTTAGAGGAGTGTAGCGTAGTAGTCAATGGTCTCCTTACTTTTGTAATGAATACCCCCTCCCCTATATGACCACTTCCTGTAAGAACAGGGCATAATCCTGTCCCAGAATTCCTAGTTCCATCAAAATCAAGATGGTAGAACCGTTTCCTCGAGTGTTCACTTTGGGTAGCCCACCATATAGCAAATTTTCCCATCTGAACTGGTGCCAAAGTGGGCCTCAGGGTAGAGGGTGGCATCTCCCAGGTCTGGGGAAGCTGGGGTTGCATACCAAATGCAGCAGGGTATTTGAAGTCCCTGACCTTGGTATGCAGATTCACTGGCCATCCTGTAGAAGAGTGTGATAACAGCTTCCTCCAAAGCAGGCACTGTTTCTGAACTCAGAGCGCAGGCTGTCACCTCAGGGGCGCGGGATGGGGGGGAAAGGAGCAGGGGTTCAGAAACATGTCTGTGGTGGCAGACTGGTTGATACCAGTCAGCCAGGATTTTAAGGGAGTAGGAGGTTTCAGGGGGCAACACTAAGGTGCCCTCTGGGTGCACATCATAATAAACCCAAGGCTGGCATGATACCAAACACCATAGCTTTCAGTGAAGTCATAATGTAGCTGGGGAACTTGTGATGACGAGTGTTCAGCACATACCTTATGATGGTTTCCCTGTTCGCTTGCAATATCCAGTAATTGAACTAGGCACACCGGGGCATATCTGCTTATGTAGATATATCCACACATCAAACATAATGCACCTTGACTTAGGGCTCTAAGTCCTGCTATAGGTGTTTCTTTAGTATATTTAGAAGCAGTGAGTGGGCCATGGCAAACAAAGGGAAATCCCTACATTGTGGCAGAAACCATTTGCATCCTGAATTCAAGAAGCCATCATATTAAGTTAACCCATTCAATTGAAAAAGATGAAATATCACTCCTGGAGGTACTCATAAGTATCAGGCCTACCGGAATACATACCAGGGTGTTTACGAAAGCCACTGACTGGAACAACGGTATACACTTCAAAAGTTGTCATCATCCGGCATTAAAGAAACACTTACCATTTTCACAGTTCATTCATCTTAAGTGCATCAACTCTGATCCTGAGGACTTGACTAAATCATATGAGCCGTTCACAGCCAAATTCAAATTCCAGGGGTATCCCCAATACCTATTGGACCAATCTCTAAGGCAAGTTGAAAAATTAGACAGTAACAACCTTTTGACAACGACCCAAAAAAGCTGTCTGAAAAGATGGTTTGTGTGCTAAAGTACTTGACGAAATATCACATTATCAAGAATATCATTAATAAAATATGAGAAATCCTCAGAAAAGAACCAGACTTTAGTGGTCTGTTCACTGAGAAACAACTCTTTACTCACAGTAGCTTAAGAAATATCAAAGAAATTCCATCTTACAAGAAACCTAACATGCAGGACACGTTCATGAAAACACACAAATGTATGAACAGTGTACATTGTAATAACGTAATTACAGGCAATAAAGTTTTTCATTCCTTGAAAGGCAATTCCATCACACTCAGACACTCTGCTACCTTCAACAGCGAAAATGTAGTGCACATTTTTACATGTCCATGCAGCAGGTTATATGTGGGAAAAACTGAAAGAAAAGTGAGAATCAGTTTCACTGAGTACAAACGTAACATTTGGAATAAAATCCAAACATCCAATGTAGCAATGCATTGGTTAAAGGCTGGTCATAATATCCCACAACTGAGATTCCAAATACTGGAAGAGGTCCCTATAAGGCCAGACAGAGATAATAAAAAAACAGACTTTCTCAAACAGAGTTTTGGGGATAAAAAAACCTGTATTCCTTGCAACCAAACCGAATGAACGCCAAGCTGGCATACTTATGTTTCTTGTAATCACACACTCTATTCTGAATTTCTGTTTAATCATTTTTGCATTTGTTGTAAACATCATTTATATATCTCGCAAGGTTCGGGTACTCAACATTCACTGTGCTGTTCATTTGCTCACATGCTTGTGGGAGGTTTCTGTTTTAGCAGATTTGCTTTCATCTTATTTTGTAGAATGAGCATGTCTTTGGTAAATGGACATACATTGCTATTTTACTTGTGCCAAGCTTTTGTATTGGTAGTATGCAGAAGGGAGGTTATTTGGTGCTTGTTTTGCTTTGCGTCAGGTTTTGACATGAGTCTTCATATATTATAGAAACACACAATACGTAATCCAGTAACATCACTCACTCAAAAGAATTGTTCCTTTAAGAGCTCTGGGAGCTGTAGTATTACTAACCCACAGCCCAGAGGGGTATTAATACACCTTTAACCACACAGAGGTTTCCAGTTGGTCAGGCAAACAAATGGGCTTGAGGTCAGGGAAACACTTCGGGTATACGGATCCAATGCTCAACACACTATATTCCTGGCCCCCTGATAGACCTCCTTACAAAATTCTAGTCCAGAGATTTTCATTTTTGATTTGTGTTTTTTGATCATTAGAGGAGTAATTTAGCTTGGGTAGACACTGGTGACAGGCTAAACTTTTCCGGAGGACATTTTTAACAAAGGCTGATGTGTTGTAGTGATGATGTAATATTTCAGTATTCATGAGACCTATATACTTAATTTTGGTGGCAAAACATAGGCTTTGGGGGCCAAGTAGTCTTACAGAGACAGAAAATAACTCCTCAGAACAAACCGTTGCCATTTTCCAAAATGGCAGCTATAATAGAGGAAGAAGAGACATATATAGAAATTAAACAAATAATAAATCGGTTTTAATCCTTTTATGTAGACACCAAACAACGTTTATGATCCGAATATGGAGAAAAAAAGTTTATCACTCCCGTTTTAGACACATTTTCAAAGTTCACTTTGCTTGTTTCAGTAATCGCTTGTGGTACATTTACAGAATGTTGAACATTTGAGAAGAGCATATCGACAGGGACATCTTTTTGTAGCAGAGGTCTTGCAAGTACATGTACGTGTAAGTTCTGTGGGTAGAGGCTTTAGAAATTTCCTGATTAAACCAAATTCACATGAATCTTTCTCTACATATGCATAATCCACAACATTTACACGTCTTCTGATCAAGTAGAACACCCTTTTAATGTGTGTAGGCACAAAATATGGCATCAGTGGAAGGTCACTTACCAGGACTGATCTCTTGAACTCACTGAACTGAAGACTGTCAAATGTGTGCCAATCAGAACACATTTTCCATAAACGCACAAGGTAATTTTCTATGTCTTTAAAGTCAAATTCTCCTTCTGCCTCAGCAAATCCTTTTAGAAACTTCACAGGCTCAGCAGTTAAAGTTCCAAGCTTTGTTCTAATTTTCCTCAGAGTCTCATCACCCGTAAGAATATGTGCCTTGATTATAATACTGGGCATTTCTGGGTCAAATTTCTTGTTCAGAATATAAACAGGATATAAACAGGATTAAGGCCCTCATTACAACATTGGCGGTAAATCCCGCTTACCGCTGTGCAGAAGACCGCCAACACACCGCTGCGGCGGCGGAATTCCGCTTCAGCTATTACGACCCACAGCTCGGAATCTGCCAAAATCTAGACACCCACACAAGTCCGCCAAACCAAAGGTCAGTGATAAACTGGCGATAACTTAACCTCCACTGTCACGCCAACAGGAATACGCCCACACTATCACGACCCACTAATCCACGCGGCGGTCTTTCAACCGCGGAATTCCATTGGCGGTACACATCGCTGCGCTCAAAATACACACACATTTACAAAACACAACCACATTGGACAATTCGAAATACACACACCTGATACACATACACACACCACTCCCACACACCCAATACAGTATAAAACACACATCCATATCACCCACAAACCCTTAGTAACAAAAATTGAGAACGAAACACAGAGAGAGAGAGAGAGAGACACCACCATCAACAAACTAGCATCCACAGGCAAACAACACCATCACTCACACAACATCCACGCACCTCACACAACACACACCAACACATCCCCTCACACATCACAACAGACACCACCTCACATATCACCAACACCACATCAGGGCACCGCAAAGACACCCCAGGTTCTCTGAGGAGGAGCTCAGGGTCATGGTGGAGGAAATTGTCCGGGTAGAGCCACAGCTATTCGGATCACAGGTGCAGCACACCTCCATAGCTAGGAAGATGGAGCTATGGCGCAGAATCGTAGACAGGGTCAACGCAGTGGGACAGCATCCAAGAACAAGGGATGACATCAGGAAGAGGTGGAACGACCTACGGGGGAAGGTACGTTCCGTGTCTCAAGATACCAGATTGCAGTTCAGAGGACTGGCGGCGGACTGGGAGGGGCAGGTCTTGGCTATACTGCATCCTGAGGGCCTAGCAGGAGTAGCTGGAGGAATGGACTCTGGTAAGTAAAATCTTATCCTACTGACACCGCCGCCACCACCGCAGTCAGTGAGCCCGCCACCAGCACCGCCGCTACTGACACCGCCGCCAGCACCCCACACACTGAGCCCGCCACCAGCACCACCGCCAGCACTGCAGTCAGTGAGCCTGCCACCAGCACCGCCGCTACTGGTATCTAGTGTGGGCCAAACCCATGCATTTTGGGCCCAGTGGTCCACGGACTATGAGTGGTGCACTACCTGGACTTGCATAGTTGGTGTACATAATTGTTTATACTGTCTTTGGAGTTTTGACTCATGGATTTTTATTGATTACAATCATTTCCTTTTGTCATTGCGTGCTTCCAAGGGGGGTTGGGTGTTGTAAATGTAATGTTGCAGCATGTTTTAGTGTGTGTGTTGTTGTGGGTGAGGGTGGGGGTGTTGCGTGTGTGTGTCACTCTCTTTTCCCTCCCTCTCCCCTGTGTTGTAGGTGCAGTACTCACCGTGGTCGTCGCCGCCGTCTTTCGTGCTCCTGGTAGAGGACCAGGAATACTATCGCAGGGCAGGGAGTATTTGGAGTTCTGGCTCCATGGCGTCCTGGTTCCTCGTGGGTTGTGTAGAGATGAGTGTTTTCCCTTCCAAGTCCTGTTTCTGCTGTGTTTTTGTTCGCGTTGAATCCGCCCCGGAAAAGGTGGCGGATTGGCCTGTCATAATATTGTGGGCGGTACATTGTCTTCCACCTGTCTGTTGGCGGTGACCACCAAGCTGTCTGTTTGTACCGCCGTGGCAGTCGGAGTGTTAAAGTGGCTGTCTATGTTGGTGGTTTCCGCCATGGTCGTGATTCAATTTTTTAACACCGACCGCCAGGGTTGTAATGAGGGCCTAAGTGTCTTTTCTGTTTCATAACATATCCATAACTCTCGACAATCCCTGACTTATGAATATTGCAACAAATCTAATTAGCAAAATAATAACATCTGTGTCATTTGACAGTACAATGACTCAATTGGAAACATTTCAAACAGCCCACTCAACATGTAGCACAACATGAAGGTCAACTTCCTCCAATTTGATGTTAAGGTCTTGAACTATATGGCCCGCCCCTTTTGAATCTCTCTCTGCAGACACCACCTCCTCATTGAAGATCATTCCACTTGCAATTAATGGAAATTCAGTGTTCACTGAAGCATCAGCAATGTTTTGGCAAGTTAACATCGCCAATTTCATCTTGTTCGATGGTGACAGCCAAAATGTATTAAGTTGCACAGGTGTAGGTGTTGAATTTTTGATGCAGGCAGGGTCAATTGTTCCACTTGTAGGCACTTGTCTGATTCTCTCACATTCTTTGGCAAACATTTCAGGATAACTGTCAAAGACAATGCGCAGTTCCTGCAAGGTGCACACTGCCTTTGATATCAGTACAACAGTCTGAACGACCTATCCAAAGTTTTGCATGGATTACATTTTGACCATTTGCAATTGTATCACATAGTCAACAACAAAAAACTTTTTCAAGAGGACACCCTTTCGAATTGACATTCTTTAGGTGAAATGGTTTGGTTGTAGCACCTTCATCAAGTAATGCATTTATTGGAAGAATATCATGCAACAGAATGTCACTGATAAACTCACCCTTTTCTTTTGCTACATCCATCTCTCTATATGCTTACAAAAGTTGTTTTTTTGTAACCTGGCTGGCTGGATGAAACTTACTATGGCAATTAAAGCTTGGAAGTTTAGCTTTAGTGATTATGTCAAACAGCCTTTTCTCAATACAAATCTCTCCTGCTTCAGTTCTGCATATAGTTTCGATCCATATGCAAGGAAATCTAATAGACATGTCTTTATATCGTTATCCACATAGTGCTTGGTCACGAAGTTCTATAGTCGCACAGGCTCAGTCAATTCAAAAGAGTTTCCTTGCTCCTGCATGAAATGAAGAAGGGCCTCAACATGTTTATTAAAATGTTCCCCTTTCCTTCCCACAAGTTCGTGGTGAGGAACAGTTTCACAATGGTCCATTATTTTTTAATTTGTCATCTCTTTGAAAACATTGCAAATAGAAAGGACTTCATAGTAAACTAGCTGCCAGTGAACAACATATTCACTTTGACGTGTCTGACCAACAATTCCCTTGGATCTTTTTTGTGACCTCTGGATCATCTGTTCCAGTTTTATATCTGGAGCCACAGCACTGAACCTTCCCTCTCTGTCTTTGACCACAAAATGTCTGTGGATGATTTTTTTCTACAGGTACGGTTTTTCCACCTCTAGCTTCCTTGCTCATTCCAAGTACCAGGACGCATAAGCCAGGTAGTTTATTCAATTGAATTTGCGAAACACAGTAATCAGTGACTCCACTGTCTTCACATGCAGCTCCCAATCACCTTCCCGATCAGCATGTATCAAGTTTTTCACTAGCCCTATCATGTGCAAAACACTCTTCTTCATATTCTTTGACAAACTCTACGAACTTGGTTTTCTGATGTTTGAACTGAGTGTATTTAACATTGCCTGGCTTCGCATTATGTCTTTTGAATGAAGTGCACCCTGTGCCTTGTTTATTTCTGAAATAAGATATGCAAAACCTAATTTGTCATTCTTGTTCCAGAAAGCACTCCAATGCAATGTCTCTGTAGCTTCAGATATGATGAGCATACCTTGCAACAACCAAACATAATGAGTTCTGCTCAATATGGACTGGACAGTTTTGCTTCCAAAGACTTCAGCCTCAATAAGTGCATCTTCTTTGTCACATCCATCCTCAACTTCCTGAATACCGCAACACAGCTTTTGCCATGTGGAAAATGCCCATCATTGGATAAAGATCATAAAATTCCACTGGGTTCCTCATATAAATGTCAGCTACAATACGGAAAACACCTTCATCGCAGAAAATTGGCAGGATAGGCTGGTCTTTATGCTGAGCATGCACATTTTAAAACTTTTTTAGAACTGTGTAAACCTTTGCGTTGTTTGGGACTCGAGATGTTATTATTGGTAAAAACCCAACGTTCTTCAGTGTGGCAGTATTCTGGGAGATCACAGCATGAATTCCAGCCCACGGAGGAACTGACTTTTCTTCATCCTTCAGTCCGCATCGAATAAGCAATATGATAAATTCAGTTACATGAGCTCTGTGCACCACTGCATCAGAAAGAAGAACCATGTCTTCAGCCACTTTGAAACTTTCTGGTACACTGGGACATATTAATGGCTTGTAGTGTTTTTGCACATATTGGCAAGGCAGTTTGGATGTAAGAATGCAGCTTTGTTTGTTTATGCCTACAGCTGACAAAGCTGGTTTCCAGCAGATACTTTATTAGTATAGTCTTGAAAATGCACCATGGCAGTACGTTGTGTGCTGGATGTTCCAGACAAAGAAGAGCGGTCTTCAATATCAAAATTAACAAGAGCAGCAATTGTAAATCCTTTCCTGGTAAAGTGACTTAGAAGTGGTGTGCTGCCAGATTCACAAGATTTTACAGCCTGAGCTGCTAACAAGTTCCTGCTCCGCACTATGGCATTATAACTTGTTGATACACCAATCCTATTCATTGAAGTGATTAGTTCTCTACTTTTGCACTTGTCATAGAATAAAAGGGCAGTCATCAAGAGTAGCGGAGATTACTTTTTGTCGTGATGTAATAAAAAAAAACATGATTTGGAAAAGACAGTATATTTGCACAGCGTAAGCCTGTCGGTTCATGGGATTGTCTCTCACTTCTTAGCTTATATCCTCATTGCCATCATAAAGGCTGTCAGCCTCTGTTCCGAACTCAAGAATCTTAGTTTGTAAGAATTTAGCTTTGCTGATTTTAAACAATGAGGTGAAAAATGTTAAGACAACATCAAGCTTTCTTGTTGACTCATGATTTGCAGAGCTCTGGGGCATCACAAAATTTGTCTTTAAGTCCAAAATCGAAATCTTTCAGGATGTTTCTTAAAATGGTTCCTGATGATTTTACTGCATCCTGTGATCTTATTTTGGCCTCAAGAACTTCAGGAGTCAAATCGGCTGAGAACACCATAAGTGGCTTATTCTTTTTGTTAGACTGACAAAACAAATTCTGTCACTGTACATTCTCACCAGAAAAAATGTGAATTTCATTATTATGGTTTAATACAGTTTCATCAATGTTGACCATTATTTCTCTGATCGCCCGGAGTGTGAACCTGTTGCCAGCAATCAAGAGCGGCTTTAAAAGTAAATTTGCTTTTTCAAATAATGCAAGCTTATCTGAAGACTGGCGATTACGTTGCTACTGGGAACTCACTGTGTATTCATATATTTGAATGTATGCACGCATACAGTTCTGGTAGATATACAAATCCACTGCAAATGAATTCACCTCGCTGTTTAGATCAGCTACTCGCTGAAAACTTCATCTTGGAAGAAACTAGCTGCTAATAAAAGGATTATGTTACTTACCCTGTAAGCATCTGTTCGTGGTATGGATGTGTGCAAGTTGTTTTTCATCCAAGAAGCTGTTGGAGTCACGAGGTAAAGTGAACCCTTGTAGGAGGCTGGCTCTGTACACACTATATCAAAATGAGATGTAGAGTGCACAGAGTCTAGGGGTTCCCCAGAGGCTTAACAGAGGCTAAAGTATATAATACACTAATGCTCTCCTTTGTGGTAATGTGGTCGATGAATTAGGCTTATCAGAGGGTAGTGCAAAACACTTGTTGTACACACACAGACAATAGAAGAAAAACACACTCAATGACTTAAGTCCAGACCAATGTTTTTTATTTAGCAAAAATATATGTTCTTAATTTATTTCTAGAACCACAAGATTCAAGTTCCAGGTAAGTACATAAATTAATAGATATTTCACATATGTATCAATACCACTTTGATTGGAATTGGCATGTTGTACACTTTTTGAATACATGGCAATAATCTGTTTTAAAAGTTGACACACTCCCCGACTGGATACATGACTTATTGGAATGGGGTGCGGCTGAGGAACAACATATACGCCTAGCGATGAAAAGGCACTCACTGATTTGGCAGCTTGGGGAGCATTACTGGACCAGTTCTCAGGTGTGGAGGATGCAAGCTCGGCAGACGATACGGAGGATGGGTAGGGACATACACATTGAGCCTCTCAAACAGATAACGGCCAACTATGGTATGGACATCTTGCCGTTGTTCACAAGCTATATAATGTATGGTTTCATGTGGATCTTGTGTGGATTGGGAGGGTGCATGTGCTACTTTAATACAGTGGAGGTGACTGGCTCCTAGTTGGTCTTAGCTCAACAACATTTTTGGTACTGTAAGATTATTATCTCTTGTATGACCTGCACTGTAAATTCACAGTTTACTAAACTCAATAAAAACAGTAAAAAAAAAAAAAAAAAAACAGTTGACACTACAATTTTCAGAACAGTTCCTGGGGGGTAGGGGATAGTTAGTAGGTTTTGCAGGTAAGTACACACTTACAGTTCCAGTCTCCGGGGGTTAGGCAGTCCACTGGTTGGGGCCCAGACACCCACCCCCAGCAACAAGGGGCCAGCCAGGTGCAGAGGTCAAAGTTGAGGCAAGTTTAACATGGGCTCCTATAGAGAATGGGGGTACTCTGTTTCAGATCTGCTGGCAGGTAAGTTCACGCATCTTGGGAGGGCAGACCTGGGGGGTATAGAGGAGCACCGAGGGGGCCACAAGTAGGCGCCAAACTCACACCCTCAGTGGCGCAGGGGCAGCCATGTGCCAGGGTGCAAACAGAGCGTCAGGCTCCCAATGCTTTCCTATGAGAGGGCCCCCAGAAGTCACTTAGATGCTGGAATCGAGGTCCAGGCAAATCCCAGGCTGGACAAGTCGGAGGGCCGTCTGCTTAACGTTGCTGCACCGGAGGTCGGGTTTTCCAAGGCCTGGGGGCTGCGGATGCAGTGTACGTTTCGGCATCGGATATCTTGGTCCACAGCTTTTGCGCTCTGGTGGGGTTGGGGGCGGGGAGGGTCCTTTGGATTCACACTGCAGGTGTCGTCGTGGGGGGCAGGAGAGGGTAAACCAGGGTGGCCACTTGCTCAGAATTGCCTGGGGATCCTCCCAAGCCAGTTGGGCCACCTGGACACGGGCCGTAGGCATTGGGTACAGAGTGGTCAGCACTCCAACATCCTGGGAGGCTCTGGAGTCCCTGGGTGTAGTTTCCTCTTGAACAGAGCTGCTGTCCAGGGGAGTTATTGGTCCTATGTGATGCAGATCAGTCCTCTGGAGCTTGGCAGGGGTCGCTGGACCCGCGTGATGCGTCACTTTTCTTTTGCAGGTTCTTTGAAGCAGGAGACAGGCCGGTAGGGCTTGGGCCAAGTCAGTAGTCGTCTGCCCTCTTCTCTGCTGGGGCTTCAGCTTAGCAGTCATTCTCGCTTCTTGTGAGTATGCCAGGAATCTCACAACTTGGGTCCGGGGGAGCCCTTAAATCCTGGATTAAGGGGTGTTACAGGGGTCAGAGGGCAGCAGCCAATGGATACAGACCCTGAGGGTGGCTACACACTTCTTGATTCCACTCCCTTTGGGAAGGGGGATACAAACTTTACTCTATTGGTCCCTGTCCTCCAAACTAAGATGAAGGATTTTGCAGGGATGGGGTCACCTCAGCTCTGCACACCTTAGAGGTGGTCTTAGCTGCGGTGGTCACTCCTTCCTGCTTTCCCTAATTTTCCCACCAGACGTGCCGCCAAAAGTGGAGCTTTGTCTGGGTGCAGGCAACTCCACTAGCTGGGGTGCCCTGGGGCACTGTAACATGAGGCCTGAGCCTTTGAAGCTCACCGCAGGTGTTACAGTTCCTGCAGGGGGGAGGTGTGAAGCGCCTCCACCCAGTGCAGGCTTTGTTTCTAGCCACAGAAAGCACAAAGGCTCTGACCCCATGTGGCCAGAAACTCGTCTCTTAGTGGCAGGCTGTAAAATACAGGGGGCATCTCCAAGATTCCATCTGGGTGCACTGTTCAATAAATCCAACACTGGCATCAGTGTGGGTTTATTGTGCTGAGATGTTTGATACCAAACTTCGCAGTATTCAGCGAAGCCATTATGAAGCTGTAGAGTTTGTGATGACAAACTCCGAGACCATATACTCAATATGGCTACACTGCACATACAATGTCTAAGAATGGATTTAGCACTGTAGGGGCATATTGCTCATGCAGCTATGCCCTCACCTGTGGTATAGTGCACCCTACCTTAGGGCTGTAAGACCTGCTAGAGGGGTGACTTACCTATGCCACAGACCTCGGTGTGTGGGCATGGCACCCTGAGAGTGGTGCCATGTCGACTTTGCCTTTTTCTACCCACCAACACACACAAGCTGCAAGGGCAGTGTGTATGTGCTTGGTGAACGGTCCCCTAGGGTTGCATAATACATGCTGCTCCTGGCTCTTCTCTGGTCACAGGGCCCTTGGTACCATGGGTACCTTTTACAAGGGACTTACCTGGGTGACAGGGTTGTACCAATTGTGTAAACGAAAGGTACAGATTTTAGGAAAGAACACAGGTGCTGGGACATGGTTAGCAAGGTCCAAGTACACTCTCAATCAAAGTTGGCATCAATATCAGACAAAAAGTGTGCTTGGGGGGTGGGGGTGTGTAACAATGCCAACAAGGGCATTTTCCTACACCTCTCCTCTCTGTGATAGTGTGCAAAGGCATTGACTCCATTGTTAGATTGTGCTCTGGCAGTCGGGGGAGAATGGAGTGTGTGTAGAGGGTCTAGAAAAGATATCTATGCAAATAAGGTATAATAAAGTACTGCAACGGCCAAGGGTGTCCAGAGAGGAGGGTGGGCGCATGTGAATCTACAGAAATACATGCCATGAACAGATGCTTACAGGGTAAGTAACAATCAGTTTTGTGGCATGTGTGGCTGTAGATACACATGCTCTGCATAGACTGTAAAGCAGTGCCGTCCGGAAAGTGGTGGCTAACCTGTGGGTATTCCAGTTGTTTGAAAAAGAGTACGAAGTACTGCCTGTCCAACATTTGCCTGTTGTCGTGCTAGTACATCCACACAATATTGTTTAGGGAAAGTGTGTGGATTTGACCAAGTGGCTGCTTTATAAATTTCACCAATTCGTATATTACCCTAGAATGCCTTAGATGCACCTACTTTACGAGTTGTGTGTGCTCTAGGACGTGTAGGTAAAGTTATCTTGGCTTTAGCATAACAGGTCTGGTACACTTAATGGTCCATCTTGAGACATCTGATTTAGATATAGCCTTCGCCGTGTGTGGAGGCGAGAAAGCAATAAAGTTGTTTGGCTGTGCAAAACTCCTTAGTTCTATCAACATAATACATTAATGCCTTATTAACATTCAATTGTGTAGAGCTCTTTCTGCAAATGATTCAGGTTGTGGAAAGAAAAAAGGTAATTCAACCAATCAATTTAGGTGAAAATTACAGACAACCTTTGGGAGAAATTTAGGATTGGTACGAAGGACTACCCTATCTTCATGAATTTGGAAGAAGGGATCCTCTAACATTAATGCCTGAAGCTCACTTACACATCTTGGTGAAGTGACTGCTACTAGAAATGCTACCTGCCATGTAAGGAACTGAATTGGACAGTTATGTAACATTTGTCCCATTAGTCTAGTAAGCACAATATTAAGGTTCCATATTGGTGCCAGAGGCACTGTAGGCGGAATTATTCTTTTAAGGCCTTCAATAAATGCCTTATCCCAGGGATCCTGAACAGTGATAAGTGTAGCCTAATTTGTAGATATGCGGCTATTGATGCAAGGTGTAGTCTTATTGATGTGTACGCTAACCCACAAGTGTAAGAAAATAGCAAACAATATTTTGAATAGTTGCACTGAAAGGGTCAATATGTTTATTCTGGCAATAGAAAACAAATCTCTTTTATTTGGCAGCATAGCATTCTCTTGTTGTAGGCTTACATGCTTCTTTAAATATTCAAACTCCCTGACTTCAGGAACTAAATCGCAAGATTGAGATCTTTGGACTTGGGTGCCTGGTTTCTCCATGGATCTTAGTGAGAAGGTCAAGATGTAGGGGAAGCTTATCATGAAGAACTACTAACAGTTCGAGTAAGGTTGTGACTCACGGCTGACTGCCTAAGTGGGAGCTACTAGAATGAGAGTGAGAGAGGTCGGCTTGAGCTTCCTCACCACAAAGGGAATAAGAGGGAGAGGTGGAAAAGCATAGGCAAATATACCTGACCAGGTCATCCATAGAGCATTGCCCTTGGATTGTGGGTGTGGGAGCCTGGAGCCAAAGTTTGGGCATTTTGCGTTGTTTACAGTTGCAAAATCCCCACAGTTGGAAGTATGGTTGGAGGACTTGAGGGTGGAGTTCCCATTCATGGACTTGTTGCCGCATCATGTTGAGCAGGTCAGCAAAGTCGTTATCCATACCTGGGTGGTGTTCTAACTACTAGGGGTCCATGTGTAATGGGACCTAGTGATATGCAGCCTCCCTAGCTACCAACTCATTAAAGGATGTTGTGTCATCTGTTGGAGAAGGCTTAGCCAGATATACATCAGAGTCAGTGTTGCCTGGTGGGTCAACATCATAGGCATCCCAAGTATTTACTAGTTGTTGATCATCCTCATCACACCCTTGTTTCCCCATGTAAGTTTGTGGAGAACCATGTGGAGTTGTCTCTACAGTATCCCCTTTAGTTGAAGAGTGTGGTGTGCGGAGGTCGGTGGAGGAGAGGGTCGTGTAACAGGGGAAATAGGACTGGTGGCAATGTCCTTTCTTTTCTTTTTGTGCAGTGGTGGTACAGTAATCTCCTCTACTGAAGATCTGAAATTTAGTTTTGTGGATGTCTGCTTCATAGATTTAGCAATGATCCGACTCATATTCAGTTGAATATGAAGAGTCTTTTGCTTTTGATCGAGTTTCTCCACCATAGTCTGCAGTATAGGCTCTGGTTCAGAAACAATTTGTTTTGATGCTGGAGTTGAATGCCCAGATGTTGGAGTCAGTCACAAAATCATTTGGGCCTGGTGGGTGGTGGGGGGTTTTCAGGTTAGCTTTCGGTGCCAAGCCCGAAGGTGGGGCACCCTTAGCAATTGTTCAGTATCTGCCATGGCCTATCGGTAGTGGCGGCTCAGAAGCTGTATGTTCGGTGGATGTCGAATGTCTTTTGATGGACATGGTAGGGGCCTTTGTACCCAGTGGAACATCCTGCGTGTCCACTCCCATCTCTGCTTTGGAGTCCGACTCGGTCTCTGAGTTGGAAAAGGCCTCTTCCTCAGCTGCCGAAGCCTCGTGCAGCTCTTCCTGTGGCCTGGATGTCTTTGAGACTGAAGATGTCTGTCGTATCCTTTAATTCCTTGCGTTGCATTTCTTTTCTGCGCTCGAAGATCCGTCAGCGTTTTTTTTTTTATTGAAACGATCGACAGGGGTCACAACTCTCCTCATCGTGATCCGGAGAAAGGCAGAGGTTACAAACCGAATTGAGGTTTGCATGCAGGTACTTAGCGTGGCAACGGGGACAAAATTGAAATGGTGTTCATTCCATCAGCAGCGCACTGTTTGTCTGTATCAATAGATGTGAAATAAGATGACGAAGCCCGAATGGGCAAGGTCTGAAAACTGTGATTGAAATTTGTCAAACCGTCGAAATAGAGTTTTCTTCTGTTCTCAAAGTACATTGGTAGAACACGAACGAAAACAATATCAACGAATATGGAAACGAACAATATTCTGAGGGGAGCCCAAACGATTTCGAATCGGAGCACTGAAGAACACGTAGGAACCAGATGGTGGAAAGAAAACAATCTAACAATGAAGTCGATGCCCATGCGCACTATCACAGAGAGGAGGGGTCACTTTACCTCGTGACTCCAACAGCTTTTTTCAAAGAAAAACAACTTGCACTCATCTGGACGGAACACTAGATGGTAGAAGTATGCAGAGCATGTATATCTACAGCCACACATGCCACTGAACACGTTTTCCCTTTGAGACTCACATACTCTGTACTTTGTTCTTTCGTCACTCTCTTTCGTCCTTGTCTTGGCTAAACCACAGATAACACACATTGAAGAGCCTCTGCTTTCTGATCAGTTGTTGGAGGTGGACGAGTGGTAGCCACCGATCTTCTATGTAGATGGGCACTGGGTTTGGTTGTCATCGCTTATGCAAAAGAATCAGATTCTTGTTGCAGTTCTTTGGTTTCTGCTATTTTTTGAAAAAAAATTTCCAGGCTTTTTTTCATTGTATAAGACTTGTAGCACTTGTTTTTACAATGATAAGATATCTGATCCTCTTCACGTCTCAGTTTTAATATTTTTGAACTTCGTCTTGTCGTATTTCTGCAGGGTCTCCAACTCTCTTCTGTCCAGTTGATGTTAGCTTTTCTTTCAGATTCGTTCTTAACATGACAAGTTTTGATTTGGTGAATAAGTCCTCAGATTTTGCAAGTAACAACACTCTGTCAGGAGGTAAAGGTCCTCTGCTACCACATGCTTCGCTCATGTTTATGAATCTGAATCAATGGAAAACCTGAAAGAAAAACAATATTAAAATAAGTTACAAATATGATGGATAAAAGACTTTCTAGAGCCATCGTTTTGGACATAGCAAAAGGGTTGTTCTGAGGAGTTATTTTCTGTCGTTAGAAGACTTGACCCACGAAAACTCTGTTTTTACACCAAATTGAAGTATATAGGTCTCATGGTTGCTTAAATTTGACTTGATCACTGCAACACACCCGCCATTGTTAAAAATGTCATCCAAAAAAAAAAGATAAAAAAATCGGCCCGGATTAGAAGTGTCTACGGAAGGTAAATTACTTCAATAATGACACAGAAACACAAATCAAAAAATGAAAATCTCTGGACAACAAACTTTTTTTTTTATAGAAGTTTATCAAGGGGCCAGGACTACTACGAGAACATGCATGCAGTTATACTACTGATGGCAGGGAAAAAGCATCCGTTTCCATCCTCCAGACACGGCATGAGTCCATCAGTCACTATGTAAGTGTTACGAACCACAGTGGTATGTGGGGCTTTCATGGCGGCCAGAAGCACGCAATCTTCAAATATCAGCACTCTTTAATGAGCACTATGAGTTACAACAAGGGCAGTTTTATACCACGGAACACTGTTCCATGCTTGGTTGAACTTGACCCACTTTACTGTGAATGGCACACGCATCTCGTTCAGCAACTGGAGTCAATTTATGGCTTGCAATGTTTTCCGTTCACTTTGCAAATGCGGCTACTATTGTGTTTTTTTTTTTTTTAAGTTAAAAGCATCACACGTTTCACTTTATTGACACAGACTCGTGCACAGACAACATGAATGGCACGCAAACATGTGAAAAACTTGTGGTATACGCATATACCTTTGCATGGTTTTACACCAGGGGTGATCTGGTAGTGTTCTGTAAGGGAATTAGCTTAGTTCTCATTGGCAAATACCTTTTCATTTACCCTGATGAAGGGTTGTTAACCTGAAATGCATTGGAAAACAAGGGAGTGACGATGTTGGATATGTACTTGAATGCAGTTGGTTCATTTGTATTTGCACAACAATAATTTTGGAATATAGGACTTTTGTATATGAGGCAACCACTTGTAACTAAACTGAATAAACTTTTGAATATGCCATACTAGAAATCATTTCAAGAACATTTCTTTACATCTGATAAAGACTAAGTGAGTCTAAATTTAAGTGCTCCTGGATGCAAACAAGTGGATTTCTCCTGTCAGCACTGAATTTCACACAATGGGTGTGCCATGTCGTGTTTTCGCCTGACTTGCACCAGGACACCCAGTCTACAATGGAAGCTGTATGTAACTTGTTTAGGGGTCCCTGAGGCTGCAGCACTTAGGGAGCCTCTCTCGTGCCCATGCCCTAGGTATCAGGGGTACCATTTGCTATGGACCTACAGAGGTACAGGGCTATGTGTCAACTGTACACATTTTACCTTGTTTTAGGGAAAGAGCAATGACACTGGGGACCTGTTTGGCACTGGTCCCCAGTGCATCTCAGTCAAAAAACCTCAGTACCAGTGAGCAAAATGTGGGGGTGACCATGTCCAAAAGGGGCACTTTCCTGCAGCCATGAATGTATCTAACCAGTAAGCAGGTAACCCTGGTAGACTTAGGAGTAAAGCTTCCAGAAGATAATTTTTTTTAGCTGACTGCTCCATTTCCTTGTACTCGCTGCAGGCAAAGTGGAAAATGAACCTGGGGTCAGCTTCTAAGAGCATGATGCTTTGTTGGACAACAAACATTTCTGGTGCATGATGTGATAAGAAGAGAGGATCACCAGGAGGTGGTTTATAGCGCGTGGCTATTGATCTTGAAATAGCTGTTGCTATTGTTTTCGTCAAATATCCAAAATCGGTTCTGTCAAAGCCTCACTGAAAGGGTATAAAGACTCAGAAGACTGTAAAGAAGGGTAGAACACCTCAGTAAAAATACTAGATTTTATCTCTATAGCAGGGAGTGGAATAAACAACATTTACACAGCTTAACTGATGATCAAATTATTTGTTGTGACTTCCAGAGATTAAATCCAAACCACTACAATTTTTTAATCTATCTAAGTCTGAATCCACTGAAGGGTGTTCATAAGCATTTCCTTCTTTATCTTGGGTACCGTTTTCCCCAAAAAGCTTCTCTTCTTCAACCAGTCTTTCAGCTTCTCTCCTGGACCTGTGTTTCAGTACCAAAGAGAAAGGATTAGGAGGAAGCAGCACAGAAAAAGATTGAGGTGCCAATGTCATCAGCGCTGGCGTAAGTGACATTGGTAACAGCGGTGCAGATGTCAATAATGGCACTGAAGTTGAAGTATGAGATGTCGATGCACATGTAACCGTCGATTGCAGTGCCAGTGTAACATCTTAGGAAAAAATCTTTAACAGACATGGTGTCATCTTCCGGGCAACCTCCATCAGCGCCTGAACCGAGTTGGCCACTGTATCAGGGCATGAATGGCATAAAGGGTGCCTGCTGGTAAGGTGCTGAGAAGCAGCCCAGGGTGTAAGCTATTGGACCCCTGGGGCCCACAGGTGCACCATCGTCCTATTAAAAATACTTAACACAGCAATCAGGTACTGACTGGGCTGAGTACCCAGAGCTGGAAAGACTAGGTACACCTGTCCCTGCTGGAGTCAAGAAACTGGATCTGAAGACGTTGTCATGTCTGGCACCACAGGTCCTGGAGTCAAAAGAGGTGCCAGCATCAAAGGAGACATTGGCTGTGGTGCCTGAGATGAAGCCGGCATGATTTCCTGCCACTTTTCCTCTGAGTCACTTTGCAGAGACAGTGACTTTGGTGACATATGTTTTGATGATTGATGGCAATACTCGGATGTCGCTTCTGCTTATGCTTCTTTTTGGCTGACTTCAAAGAATAAGGATGTGGTGATCTGGATCTTAGCAAAGATTTACAATGACCTCTCTTCTCTTCTCTTCTCTTCTCTGGCAATAAACATTTTGGCTTCGCGCTCATTCCAGGCCTTCAGATTTGCTTGACAGCTGGAGCAGGCGACATCATGGTCTGATCCTAAGCACTAAAGACAAATGTCATCATGCGGGACAGTAATAGACCGTCATAGTCTTTGGAAGCCTTGAAACCAGACTTTCTTGGTGGCAACATTAGGAGAAAAACTGCACCTAGTGGATTTCTAACGAAGAAAACATTGAAAACCAACAATCTCTTATGGAGAGTATGAAAAAATGCTACACGTCTAATGCACGGAAAAAATGGAACAGACACAGGTACACTGATGGTTTTGTTTTATAGCTCCAGTGATGTCATAGAGTGCGAAATGCAGAAGTGTAAGGGAGCGGGGGGGCCCCTATCGGCGTGAGAGAGCTTTCAAAATATTCCAAGTCAAGCTGGTGCACTAGATACTTAAAAAGTAAGGAATCAAAAGGTGAGAAATCAGCAGGCAGAGGTATCCATCAGATATTTCTGTAAATCTTCTCAACAGTTTAAAAGAATAAACATGGGTGCTTTGCGAACCTCTACCTTTGAGATGTCTTTGCTAAGGAAAACTATCTATCTGATGCTTGTGGTCTGGAAAGTACATGCCTGTTGCTGCCAGCATACCGACATACACCTGCAAAGTGCAATTATAATGCTCCAGTAAACAAGAACCATATGATTCTCTTTAGGGCAAGATGATCAACATCAAGAATTGTATTGATAGAATATCTAGCTCTGTAAACACTCTGTCAGAAAATGGAGATGATGCCCTTCTAAGGAGTTTAAATGTTCGATTGTGAGATGCACCTTCAGTAAACAATCATTCCATGGAGTGCGATAGGCACTTCTTGCAGAATTCCTACCTCGCATACTACGTTTAAAGGGTTTTCCCTAAGAGCTACTGTACATAGCAAGTGTCAAATTATGGAGGAGCAACAGCTATATTATCGTTCAAAGTTATTATTTTGGTCTCCAGGAAAGGCACCTCGATGTCCAAAGAAAATACTGTTTCTATCAGTGCCACAGTAAAACACAGCAGAATCATGAATTTCATGGCAATTGGAAGGACACTTCTGAAAACATATCAAAATCTCTAGCACTCTGAATTGCGCCCTCTAAAATCGCCCTGCATCGGTGTTCAATTGTGGCAGTGTCGATGGCTGCTTGCATCAAAGTCATTTCCTTCACGTTTGTTAGGAAATGAGAGCCGTGTGAGCAATTAATACCCTCAAACCTTTGCAAGGGTTCACTAGGAGGCACTTTTTTCTGAAGGTTTCTTTACAGCGAAAATACATCTTGTAGCTTTGACACTTAGTAAAAATGCTAGTAAATGTTGCAACTTGGATTACATTTGTAGGTGGCTTGGCAAGGACAAAAAGTCTACACAGCACTAGAGCCTAATTAGGTGCACAGAAGAGTTGTGATGTCAGCCAGCTTTTACGCAGCTGTGCTATGCAATGGTGCTAACATTGCAACAAGGTGGAGTCCGGTAACAATCTGGGCCAAGGCACAGTTGGGATGTCTGTCAACTTTGCACCACCAGTTCCATTCAATGAAAGAGTAGCAGAGAATAAATGTTTGGGAAGGGGCTTGTCTTTAAGTATCTCTATAATAGGTCAATAGAAAGGCTCTACTTCTTCTGGATTGCAATTATATTGATGTGTTTACAATACCAGAATGTATTCTTCTGAAGAAGAGGAAGAGTGTCTCGCAAGCCAAAGGGATTGCTCCTTTTCTGGAGTCATTGAGCCGCTGAAGAAGACTATGCCTACAGCAACACGAACACTTCCTTTATCAATCAATCATACTTTTTTCTAGTGTTTCTTGGCAGAGAACTCTGAGTGGGGCCAATGCTTTCTTCCAGCATTGCCGGAAGGTGTATGGCAGCTGGGTGACTGCCCTTGTAGAGTGAAATTGGCCCCACTACTATGAACAAAAATGATTAAGTAAGTCAACAAAAAACATTTGCCTCCTCAAAAATTACCTTTGTGTGCATTTGGTGAAAAAGTGGTCTATGCTGCATCATGGTCAGACCCAGGGCAACTAATTATTCGTTGATGATATTCAACACCAACATCAGGCTATTAAGTAATGGGTCTGGAACCATGAGATTTTATGGAGAGTTTTCTCTCCCCCAAAAATTGCTATATAGGAATTGCTATAACTGCTAGGGTGATCTTTATGCAAGCATCTCAGCTTGTGGAAAAAACAGTATGCAACAGCAGAAGCATGGGTGAACCTTTTGGAGTTGTGCATAGCCATTCGGATGATGGTGCCTACATGGCCTCCATGAATCAAGTCAGTTCTAGTCCTCGAATGGGTACGGTGAAAATTTTGAACAATTACACCGGCATCTGAAAATACAGTGTAAAATAAAGAATGCGCAGGAAGAACAATCCACATCACCTGTAGATTTTTGACAGGAGGGTGGCATCTAAAGTTAAAATATACCTCCAGATGGGGAAGTACTGTTTGCATCATTACTGGGCCCTCCTGTATCCTTCTGCTCTGGTGCACAAGTAGGAGTGGGGTCGCCGGTGTCTCCTAAATTCTCATTCAAAGTCCTTAAGATAGTTGTCAGGTCCTCTTGACTGAGGATAAGCTGAGAAAATTAAACAAAGATCAAAGGTCAATTACAGATTGTGTTTGTTACATTTATATAAACAGAAAAAACAATAAGATATAACAGTGATCGTTTTGAAGTAGATAACATATTATTAAATACATTAAGTTACATAGTATATCATCCATCCCACCAGAGAGAGAGAAGTACTCCTCTTTTGCAAAGTAGACAAGCTGATGCAAAAAAAAGGGAAAATTATATATATGCAAATCCCCATGCATTTTCCATTAACTTTTTTAGACAGCACTACCACAAATACTGTTGAATGGATCTTACACCAAATTTGGCAGGAACTTAGATCTTGGTCCAGACAGCATGGTTTTTGTGATTCGGTGCAAATCCCTTTTAGTAGTTTTTGGGAAACCAAGGTTTAAAAATAACTGCTGGGTCTAAGAGCCACTCGCAAGATTCTCGCGGGAGCACCAATTTAAAAATACAGCGTCTGAGAATCAGACTCCTACAGAAATTGATTGCCTGCCAGCTACATGAGAACAATGTGGCTGGCAGCCAATACAGGAATCAGGGACATAGCCCTCTGTCCTGAATTTAAAAAAGAAAGAAAGAAATGAAATAAGGGGGCTGGATAGGGATACCCTGTCCCACAAAGCCCTGTGGCAGGGGCATCCAACTGAAACACCCACCGCAGGCCAAAACTGAAGAAGACAAAAAAATAAATAAACAAGATTGCCAAATTTTGTCGCGATCCTGTGGGTCTTGCATGGGATCTCTTGAAAAAAAAAAAAAAAAGACAAAATGGCAGGCCGGAGTGCAATCTTTAATTAATGAAGGGGGGAGCACAGGGCCCACCTACCACAGTCATTTACAGCCCCGGGTATATATAGTTTGGGGCACAATTTAATTAGAATGGGGAGAGTGCACTTGGCCCTCTTCCCTAAGCCATATGCAGCCACACGAAACCCATTACCTAGGGCTAAAAGTAATTTGTATGGGGAGAGGGGCCCCTTTCCAAGCCTTTCAAAGGCCCTGGGAACACAATACCCCAGGGTCATGACTTACGTTTCAGATTTCTTACCTGAGAATAGATACCCAAGAAATACTATCCCCGAAAGTGGGTCTGCGAACTAAAATCATACTAGAAAGGACTGCAGGACTGAACGGGCAATCTGCCTCTCCCCTACAGACCTGACTGTCCAGGCAATAGGGTTTGGTAAACATGTGCAGAGATGCCCACATTGCCGCTTGAGAGATGTCAGGCATTGGAACTTTGCATGCTAATGCAGTGGTCGCCTCTGGTAGAATGAGCACGCAAACCCTCCTGGGGTTGCTTCTAAGCCAGTGTGTAGCACATTTTAATGCAGAGTACGATCCATCTGGACATGGTTCTCTTCGGCACTGCACGACCTTTCTTTGCACCCACATAATCAACAAAGAGTTGATCATCCACCCAGGACTGTTTGGTAGAAGCAAGGTAGAATGCTCTTTCTCTGTCCAGGTACTGGAGTCTCTCCTCTTCCTTAGAAGGGTGTGGGAGTATGTAAAAAAGTAGGCAAGGAGACAGATTGGACTACGTGGATGAGCGTAACGACGTTCTGCAGAAAAGAGACCAAGGTGCAAATAACCACTTTGTCAGGTTAGATGGAAAGTTAGGGTGGCTTAGATGACAATGTCTGCAGCTCACTCACGCTGTGGCCAGATGTAATGGGCACAAAGAAGGCTGTTTTCAAAGTGAGAAGCATGAGAGGACAACTGTGGAGACCTTTGAAAGAAGCGCACATCAGGAATGACAGAACCAAATTCAAATCCCACTGGAGCATAATGAATGGGGAAGTAAGAAATATATGAATAAGGTTTTTAAGGAACCTATTTACAATGGGAGACAAACAAGGAGGGTTGATCAGGCAACCATAAAAAAGCAGAAATAGTAGACAGACCACCTTTGACAGTGCCCAAAGCAGAGCTCCACTTGGCCAAAGAAAGGAAAAACAGGGCCTCGGATAGAGGGGCAGAAAGGAGGTCAACAGACTTGTCTGTGCACTATGCCACAAACTTCTTCCAATGACAGGCATATACCATTTTGGTGGAGGGATGCCTGGCTGCCTAGATTACATTACAGACTTCGGGTGGAAGCTCAAAAACTGTCAACTGTGCCCACTCATTCTCCATGTAAGAAGGGGAAGACTGGACAGGTTCAATTGGAACCCCCCCCGCTTCTGCAACAGACGATTCTTCGATGAAGCAGCCTGATCAGAGGTGTGATGGCCATGCTCAATAGCTCGGGATACCAGACTCTTCATGCCCAGTCAGAAGCCATTGGGATTACTTGGGCCCAGTTGTTCTTGATCTTCTTGAGAACTTTGAGCAGAAGTGGTAGAGGTGGAAAGGCATACCAGTGGCCTGAGTTCCACTCATGACGAAAATCGTCGTTCAGTGACTGCCGCCTTGGAAACTCCAACGCACAGTACTGCTGACATTGTGAGTTCTCTGAGGAGGCGAACAGATCTAATCAAGGCTTAACGTGTTGGCTCTCATTATACCAATGAGACTGCTGGATTTGGGTAGCAGCACCACTAGGTAATGGGGGACTTAGTCCAATTCCACACTTTGTGACAACTGTCGACCTAACTCTTTTGGTCAGCTAGCAGTACTTCACCAGTACCTGAAAGTGGATGTGATTTGTGGCAGCCGTGCACATGACATTCTACTTCTCAGGGGAAATCATAGTGTAAAACATCTCATCCTTTTCTCCCAGTTACATTCGTCTCACACATGAGAAGACAAACAGAAGCAAAGATTGGTTCAATATACTTTATTGAATCAATTGGGTTCTAGATAAAATGGCATGTACTGCAAGGATTGTTATTATGTTGTATAATCCTAATGTAGTGACAAAAAAAGTGAAACATAAGAAAAGTCCCACCACAGTGTCAGAATGCTTGGTGTTGGAATTCATACCTACACCATTAAAGTACTACATTAGAACACAGCAGTGTTAGCCCTAATCAGCCCTTCAGAATCCCTAGGAAGACACCGTCCCACATACCTGGATTTGGTAGTAGCGAAGAAGGCTGTTAGTCTACTGAAAGTCTTCACTCATGTAAGCTGAGAAAGAAGTCAAGACTCGGAAACAGCTGCATTGAAGCAATAGCATGCAGTGGTAAACTTCTGGCTGGAACTCTCCCTCAAACGTATAGGGGGACAGAGATGTTTTGTATTAGAACAACTAATGTTCTAGGAAAACTGTGTCAATGTAAAACATGCATGTTTCCGTGATATAGAGAATGTGGTGTTCCACTTTGTGCCGGCAAAATATGGGAGACAACCTTGAGCAGAGCACAGAACAAGAATGTGCTAAATGTTTACAAAATAAAGAAAAATTAACATTAATGGTACGTCCTGGTACTGAAAAGTGCCCCACAGAACTGCAGCACAACTTGTGCCTCTCTAAGGGACCCAGCACCAACCATATGCAGACTGACACTGCAGGCTGTGTGACAAGGTGCTTCCAAAATTGAAAACACAACATGGCACACAGCCTGTGTGCCATCTCCTCTAAATGTGGCATGCAATATATGTAAGTCACTTCTCTAGCAGGCCTTACAGCCCTAGGGCAGGGTGCATTATATTACATGTGAGAGCATAGCTGCTTGAGCAGATATGCCCCTGCTATGTCGCTGTCGATTCTCAAACATAGTAAGTATACAGGGAAGCCATTTTAAAAACATGTGCTGGACACTAGTCAATACGAGTTCCCTAGCTACATGATGGCTCCCTGAATCCTGGGATGCTTGGTATCAAACATCTCAGAAAAATAAACCCTCACTGAACCCAGTGATGGCTTTGTTAGGAAATGCACCCAGAGGGCACCTAAGAGGTGCCGGTGAAACCCTACAAGCTATTAGTGTGTTGACTGACTAGTCCTGACCATTTAAGCCACCACAGATGCATTTCTGGACCCCTTGGCAAAAGCCAGTGCTCTCAAGGCCTAGTGACAAAAGCCTGCACTGGGCAGAGGGGTTACCTCCTCTCCCAGGCAGGATGGACATTCCAGGGCGGGAAGCTTCAAAGGCCTTGTCACCTTTGTAATGTGACCTAGGTCTCTCCAGATGGTGATGACCAACCCCGTGTCCTGACCGCACTACTGGCGGTAGCACAGGTGGGAAAATTAGTTACATTAGGAGGAATGCCCACTAAGATGGACGAGCTGAAGTGGACACTACTTTTGAAATTCCTCCATCTTGTTTGGAAGGAATTAGGTCACTAGGGTTAGGGTTATGCCCACTTCCCAGCAGAAGTGGCCATAAGACGGGTATAGACACCCTGAAGGTGGTGAGTCCATTGGCTACCACCCAGCGCTTCCCATAACACCACTAAATTCAGTATTTAGGTGACATCCTCAACCCTAGAGTTCAGATTCCTGACGATCTAAAGAGAAGAATACTACAGAGTTGCACCCGCAGTGAAGACTGTAGACAGCAACTGATTTGGCCACAGCAATACCTGTCTGTCTGCATCCTTCGATGATCCTGCGCCAAAAGATCACTTGTCCCGCAGCCCAGTGACCTCCAAAGCTTTGGAAGGACTGCTTGCCTTCGACAAAGATCAAGATCTCCTGAGAACAGCGAACCTGTTCAAGAAGAAACCAACTTTAAAAGAAAAAGAACTCTGCCATGAGGAACTGAGAAATGGCCTTCGGACCCACCTCTGCACCAGATGCCCGTGGCCGAAGTCCAAGTGGCTCACAGCTTCTGTGAAAGCTCCCCAGCGATTCTGAGTCTGACTCCACCGTGGGATGTAGTCTGCCAGACTCTGCATCAGAGCCTGCAGCCTCAAACCAAGGACTCCCCCTGATTGCGACCTGCCCGGTAAGCTGTTATCGATGCCAAAGGCCACGCCTGCACTTGGAGCCCCTGGGCTTAGGGGAGCTGGACCATCTGTGTCCCTACGCAACCTCGAATCAGAATATACCTGGGCAGATGTGGGTTTTCCCCGTTCAGCCTCCTGGCCCGAGCCTGCAGCCTTTCCAAAACTGATCTGCCCCTCTGACCAGCACTGTACGCCTGACGCTGTGTTGGCACCCTGCACCTGGCCGCTCCTGTGCTGCTGAGGGTGTAAGTTTGGTGCTGCCTTGTGCCCCCCGTACTTACCTCAACCCCAGGAGATTGACCTGACACCTGTGAGCAGTGCATCTTCGGTTACCCCCAGTCTTCACTGGTTAACGATGCTCTGTTTGCACTCTACACCCAGCCAGCCCTGTGCAGCTATAGGTGGACTAGGGACAGATTTGAACCTTGTCTGATGTTGACCTAAAATCCCAAAGAATTAATCTGTAAGTCGTGTACTTACCTGCAAAAATGCATTCTTGTTTTCCCTCTCATAGGTTAACACTGCTGAACTGAAAAACTGCACTGTGTTGATTTTTGAAACTGCTAAATATTTATGCTTGTAAATCTAATGACCCGATTACGAAGTTCTTAGGTTTTAAACATATATAAAATGAAATGTTAGTCTTCTAAATTGGTCTCAGATTTATTCTTTGAGTGTGTGTCCCATTTATTGCCTCTGTGAGTACAACAAATGTTTAGCACTATCCTCAGATATGCCTAACTGATCACCCACACTACCACAAATTAGAGCATAAGTCCTATGTATGTTTGCCTTTGTGTAGAGAAATGCCTCCCTTGGCATGATTACACCTTAACGTTTTGCCTTTTGCTGCTGCCAGTTATGATTGAAAGTGTGCTGGGACCCTGCTAACAAGGCCCCAGCACGAGTGCTCTTTCCCTAAACTGTACCTTTGTTCCCACAATTGGCACACCCTGGCACACAGATAAGTCCCTTGTAAATGGTACCCCTGGTACCAAGGGCCCTTTGGCCAGGAAAAGTTTCTAGGGGCTGCAGCCTGTATTATGCCACCCTGAGAACCCCTCACTCAGCACATGCACACTGCCTCACAGCTTGTGTGTGCTGGTGGGGAGAAATTGACTAAGTCGACATGGCACTCCTCTCAGGGTGCCATGCCCACATCACACTGCCTGCTACATAGGTAAGTCACCCTTCTAGCAGGCCTTAAAGCCCTAAGGCAGGGTGCACTATACCACAGGTGAGGGCATAGTTGCATGAGCGCTATGCCCCTACAGCAGTGGTTCCCAACCTTTTGATGTCTGTGGACCCCCACTTTATCATTACTGGAGCCCAGGGACCCCGACTGACTCTTTATTGGAATCTGGGGACCCCCCACTGAGCCATTACTGAAAGCTGGGGACCTAATCAATTAATATTATTTAATTTTGTAAGCAGCCGCGGACCCCCAGGGGTCCCCGGACCACAGGTTGGGAACCACTGCCCTACAGTGTCTAAGCCAAACCTTCAACATTGTAAGTGCAGGGTAGCCATAAAGAGTATATGGTCTAGGAGTTTGTCAAACATGAACTCCACAGTCCCATAATGGCTACACTGAAATCTGGGAAGTTTGGTATCAAACTTCTCAGCACTATAAAAACACTGATGCCAGTGTGGGATTTATTGTAAAATACACCCAGAGGGCATCTTAGAGATGCCCCCTGAATACCAGTCCGACTCCTTGTGCTAGGCTGACCTGGTTCTGCCAGCCTGCCACAACCAGATGAGTTTATGGCCACATGGGGTGAGTGCCTTTGCAACTCTGTGGCCAGGAACAAAGCCTGCAGCAGGTGGAGGTGCTTCTCACCTCCCACTGCAAGAACTAACACCTGGCGGTAGGCCTCAAAGGCTCATGCCTGTTGTTACAGCACTGCAGGACATCCCAGCTAGTGGAGATGCCCGCCCTTCCGGACACAGCCCTCACTTTTGGTGGCAAGTCTAAAGGAGATAATGAGAAAAACAAGGAGGAGCCACCTACCAGTCAAGATAGCCCCTAAGGTGTCACAAAGAGGGTGTGTAGCCACACTCAAGGACAGTAGCCATTTGCTATTACCTCCCTGACTTAAACACCCCCCTAAATTCAGTATTTAGGGGCACCCCAGAACCCAGGAAATCAGATTCCTGCAACCTACAACAAGAAGGACTGCTGACCTGAAAGCCCCGCAGAGATGACGGAGACACCAACTGACTTGGCCCCAGCCCTACCAGCCTGTCTCCAGACTCAAAGAACCTGGGGGCTCAGAGGACTGCCCTGCACCTAAAGGACCAAGAACCTCCCGAGAAAAGTGGCACTGTTCAGAAACAGCAACAAACTTGCAACTTTGAAACAACTTTACATAGACTCTCACTTCATTAAAGCATGAGTCTTCACACACTGCACCCGACGCCCCTGGCTCAAGTCCAGGACAACAAACACGCATAGAGGACCCCCAGGCGACTCCAACGAGATGGACACCCTGAGTCGACCTCCCTGCACCCCCACGGCGATGCCTGCATAGAAGATCCAGAGGCTCCCCTGACTGAGACTGCTTGGTAACAAAGGAACCTGACACCTGGACCAAGCACTGCACCCGCAGCCCCCAGGACCGAGAGGAAAAACCTACCAGTGCAGGGGTGACCAGCAGGCGGCCCTCATCCTAGCCCAGTCAGTGGCTGGCCCGAGAAGCCCCCCTGTGCCCTACCTGCATCACCAGAGTGATCCCTGAGTCCCTCCATTGCTTTCTATAGGAAGCCCGATGCCTACCCTGCACACTGCACCCGGCCACCCCTGTGCCACTGAGGGTGTGTTTTGTGTGCTTGTGTGTTCCCCGCCTCCCACCCAATGCTCTACAAAACACCCCTGTGTCTGCTCCCCGAGGACGCAGGTACTTACCTGCCAGCAGACTACGGAGCTCCCCTGTTCCCCATAGGGGCCTATGTGTTTTGGCCCCTCCTTTGACCTCTGCACTTGACTGGCCATGTGTTGCTGGTGCTGGACTTGAACCCCCAAAGGTGGGCTGCCTATGCGCAGGAGACTGAACTTGTAAGTGCTTTACTTACCTGTGAAACTAAACAATACTTACCTCCCCCAGGACCTGTTGATGTTTGCAGTGTCCACTTTTAAATTAGCTTATTGCTATTTTAACCAAAACTGTGTGTGCTACTGTTTTAAATCAAAGTTCTATACTTACCTGTGTGGAGTACCTTGTATTTTATGTACTTACCTCAAATCTTGATTCTTGTGGTTCTAAAATAAATTAAGAAAATATATTTTTCTATATAAAAACCTATTGGCCTGCAGTTAAGTGGTGTGTATTTCTCATTTATTGCCTGTGTGCGTACAACAAATGCTTAACACTACCCTCTAATAAGCCGACTGCTCGCCGACACTTCCACAAAATAGAGCATTAGTATTATCTAATTTTGCCACTATCAACCTCTAAGGGGAACCCTTGGACTCAGTGTGCACACTATCTCACTTTGAGATAGTATATACAGAGCCAACTTCCTACACTCTGCAATACCAATTGAGGATCCAGTGGATTTTCTGCACAGTGTACTTCCTTTTAGCTCAGCATATTGACTTAGCTTCTTACATGCAGAAAGAGAGGCAAGTTTCAGATGAGGACTCGTCATTCTCAAGTAATAGACAAAGGTCAAACACCTTGTGGTGGACTGCAAATGTGTACTTGGCACAACACTGTGGGCTGTTTCTAAATGGAGACCTTTTAGACTCTTGGGCGTCGAACTGCCATGAAAAAGCTCCTGAAAGGCATGTTCCCAAAGAAGGTGCTGAAGAAGTCTTGGTTGCCGAGAGGAGCGCAACGAACTGAAACGAGAAGGAGGATGCAAAGACTGACAATACCGACGAGTCTAGAGGGGGCTGAATGGGCCTGAAGATCACACTCTAGGCATCGATACGGGGCTTGATGAAAAACAAGTGAACTCGACGGCAAGGAAAACAAAAATATAATCTAACAAATATATGAGCCAATGCCCATTATCACAAATAGGTGGAGTCACTATACCTTGTCACTCAAAGACTTCTTCAAAGAAAAAACAACTTGCACACATCTGAGCCCATCACTAGATGGCAGGAGTATGCACAGTATGTGTATCTACAGCTACATATGCAACAAATATAATGATGCAACACAAGAATGGACAACATACATAAAGACACAAACTGTCCACTCTCTTCAGTAACAAACGTTAGCCAAGTATAATCCAATTTCAGCCCTTTATTGTATCCGTTTATCTAGCCAAACACACTCAAGCAGCCAACAGGTGTTTCATCATGGTGAATATGTGACCGCTGACTTCGTCAAGGTTTAGATCAAGTGTAATAATCACAGTAATACCACCCAAATCAAGTCTCCACTATCATTTAGGAATCTTCAAGAGTAATATCTGACGATGCATTCACAGCACTGACCACATTTACAGCTAGACGGATACCATTCCGTGAATGCTTTATATGCCTTAAGCAAATATTGCTCTGACTATTCCTGAATGATTACAGAAATCCGTTTTGGGTGTGTACTATTATTAGGATCTAAGCCCTGGTGAAGGTAACCCTATGTAGAACAGTTAATATTTGGCAATGTATGAAGTTGTGACTAACTCATACTCCAGGGTATGGTAAATTGCATTGGCCCGGAGTTCACAGTGTCCATACAGTCTGCAGAGTTAAATGCCTATGTTCATCCTATTGAGTTACATGTGAACAGATGGAAAATTCTGTACTCCCATTTTTTATTTGGAGATGTTATAACATATGGGATAAGCACCAATTATCAGTGCTTCTTAACTTATTCTATCGCCCCTTGGAAGTTTGTGTCTGTTTATGGGTGATGTCCATATATATGGAAAATGTCACTTACCCAGTGTACATCTGTTCGTGGCATTAGTTGCTGCAGATTCACATGCTGTGCACATCCCGCCATCTGGTGTTGGGCTCGGAGTGTTACAAGTTGTTTTTCTTCGAAGAAGTCTTTTCGAGTCACTAGATCGAGGGACTCCTCCCATTTCGGCTCCATTGCGCATGGACGTCGACTCCATCTTAGATTGTTTTCCCCGCAGAGGGTGAGGTAGGAGTTGTGTATGCTAGTAATAGTGCCCATGCAATGGAGTGCATACGTATGTACATAATGTAGTTTAAAGTAATATATTTACAAATTTACAAATGTTCAAGATTAACTTCTAAAAGTCTACAGGCTCCCGGGGCGGCGGGTGGGCGCATGTGAATCTGCAGCGACTAATGCCACGAACAGATGTACACAGGGTAAGTGAAATTTTTCGTTCGATGGCATGTCTAGCTGCAGATACACATGCTGTGCATAGATTAGTAAGCAGTTATATCCCCAAAAGCGGTGGTTCAGCCTGTAGGAGTTGAAGTTGTTTGAAACAATGTTCTTAGTACTGCTTGACCTACTGTGGCTTGTTGTGCCGTTAACACATCTACACAGTAGTGTTTGGTAAATGTATGAGGCATAGACCATGTAGCTGCCTTACATATTTCGGTCATTGGAATATTTCCTAGAAAGGCCATGGTAGCACCTTTCTTTCTAGTTGAGTGTGCCTTTGGTGTAATAGGCAGTTCTCTTTTTGCTTTAAGATAACAGGTTTGAATGCACTTAACTATCCATCTAGCAATGCCTTGTTTAGAAATTGGATTTCCTGTATGAGGTTTTTGGAAAGCAATAAATAATTGTTTTGTTTTTGAATTAGTTTTGTTCTGTCAATGTAGTACATTAACGCTCTTTTGATGTCTAATGTATGTAGTGCTCTTTCAGCTACAGAATCTGGCTGTGGGAAGAACACTGGTAATTCTACTGTTTGATTCAAGTGGAACGGTGATATGACTTTTGGTAAAAATTTAGGATTTGTCCGTAGAACTACTTTATGCTTATGCATTTGAATAAATGATTCTTGTATGGTAAATGCTTGAATCTCACTTACTCTTCTTAGAGATGTGATGGCAATTAAAAATGCAACTTTCCATGTTAAGTACTGCATTTCACAAGAGTGCATGGGCTCAAAAGGTGGACCCATGAGTCGTGTTAAGACAATGTTGAGGTTCCATGAAGGAACTGGTGGTGTTCTTGGTGGTATAATTCTCTTTAGGCCTTCCATAAACGCTTTTATGACTGGTATCCTAAATAGTGAAGTTGAGTGCGTAATTTGCAGGTAAGCTGAAATTGCGGTAAGATGTATCTTAATGGAAGAAAAAGCTAGCTTTGACTTTTGCAAATGTAGTATCTTACGATGTCTTTGGCAGATGCGTGTAAGGGTTGAATTTGATTATTATGGCAGTAATAAAATCTTTTACAAATCTTTTCCACTTATTTGCATAGCAATGTCTAGTGGTAGGTTTCCTAGCTTGTTTTATGACCTCCATACATTCCTATGTAAGGTCTAAGTGTCCGAACTCTAGGACTTCAGGAGCCAAATTGCTAGATTCAGCGATGCTGGATTTGGATGTCTGATCTGTTGTTTGTGTTGCGTTAACAGATCTGGTCTGTTTGGTAGTTTGACATGAGGCACTACTGAGAGGTCTAGTAGTGTTGTGTACCAATGTTGTCTTGCCCATGTTGGCGCTATTAGTATGAGTCTGAGTTTGTTTTGACTCAACTTGTTTACCAGATATGGAAGGAGTGGGAGAGGGGGAAAAGCGTAAGCAAATATCCCTGACCAACTCATCCATAACGCATTGCCCCGAGACTGATCTTGTGGGTACCTGGATGCGAAGTTTCGGCATTTTGCGTTTTCCTTTGTTGCAAATAGATCTATTTGTGGTGTTCCCCAACTCTGGAAGTAAGTGTTCAGTATTTGGGGGTGAATCTCCCATTCGTGGATCTGTTGGTGATCCCGAGAGAGATTGTCTGCTAACTGATTCTGAATTCCTGGAATAAATTGTGCTATTAGGCGAATGTGGTTGTGAATCGCCCAATGCCATATTCTCTGTGCCAGGAGACACAACTGTGTTGAGTGTGTCCCTCCCTCTTTGTTTAGGTAATACATCGTTGTCATGTTGTCTGTTTTGACAAGAATGTGTTTGTGGCTTATTATGGGTTGAAATGCTTT
Source organism: Pleurodeles waltl (assembly GCF_031143425.1). Lineage (NCBI taxonomy): Eukaryota > Metazoa > Chordata > Amphibia > Caudata > Salamandridae > Pleurodeles > Pleurodeles waltl. The sequence goes on from NC_090436.1 coordinate 899,160,824, forward strand.
CAGCGCTAGAAATACTGGCAATAGTTCTAAGTGATTTATGTGAAACTGTTTTTGCTGAGTGTCCCATTGTCCTTGGATGCTGTGTTGATTGAGGTGTGCTCCCCACCCTATCATGGAGGCATCTGTCGTTATTACATATTGTGGCACTGGGTCTTGGAAAGGCCGCCCTTGGTTTAAATTTATACTGTTCCACCATTGAAGCGAGGTGTATGTTTGGCGGTCTACCAACACCAGATCTAGAAGTTGACCCTGTGCCTGTGACCATTGTGATGCTAGGCACTGTTGTAAGGGCCGCATGTGCAACCTTACGTTTGGGACAATGGCTATGCATGAGGACATTATGCCTAGGAGTTTCATCACCATTTTGACTGGATACATGGCCTGTATTACATTGTGAAATGCCTGAACCCTTTGTGGGCTTGGAGTGGCAATCCCTTTTGCTGTGTTGATTGTCGCCCCTAAGTATTGCTGTGTTTGACTCGGCAGAAGGTGTGACTTTGTGTACTTGATTGAGAAACCTAGTTTGTGGAGGGTTTCTATGACATACTTTGTGTATTGTGAACACCGTTCTAGCATGTTGGTTTTGATTAACTAATTGTCTAGGTACGGGAACACATGTATTTGCTGCCTTCTGATATGTGCAGCTACGACTGCCAGGCATTTTGTAAAAACTCTTGGCGCAGTTGTTATTCCGAATGGCAACACCTTGAATTGGTAATGTACCCCTTGGAATACAAACCTTAAGTACTTTCTGTGTGAAATATGTATCGGTATATGAAAATATGCATCCTTTAGGTCTAGTGTTGTCATGTAGTCTTGTTGTTTGAGCAGTGGGATTACGTCCTGTAATGTCACCATGTGAAAGTGATCTGATTTGATGTAGGTATTTAATGTTCTGAGATCTAATATAGGTCTCAGACTCTTGTCTTTTTTGGGTATGAGAAAGTACAGAGAGTAAACTCCTGTTCCTTTCTGTTGGTTTGGTACTAATTCTATTGCTTCTTTCTGTAGCAATGCCTGAACTTCTAGTCCTAGAAGATCTATATGTTGTTTTGACATATTGTGTGTTTTCGGTGGGACGTTTGGAGGGAATTTGAGAAATTCTATGCAATAACCATGCAGGATAATTGCCAGTACCCAAGTGTCTGTTGTTATCTCCTCCCAATGTTTGTAAAATTTGCTTAGTTTCCCCCCTCACAGGTGTTATGTGTTGGGGATGTGTGACTTGGAAGTCACTGCTTGTTTTGAGGAGTTTTGGGGCTTTGGAACTTTCCTCTATTCTTTTGGAATTGTCCCCCTCTATATTGCCACCGAAAACTTCCCCACTGATATTGGCTTTGATAAGTGGGCCTTGCTTGTGAGGTTGTGGTCTCTGGAGGTTGACCTTGAAACCCTACCCTAAATTGTGTTTTGCGAAATGTGCCTCTGCTCTGTGGGGAGTAGAGTGCGCCCATGGCTTTTGCCGTATCAGTATCTTTTTTGAGTTTCTCAATAGCAGTGTCGACTTCCGGCCCAAACAACTGCTGTTCATTAAAGGGCATATTCAGCACGGCTTGTTGTATTTCCGGCTTGAATCCTGACATACGCAACCATGCATGTCTCCTTATCGTTATTGCAGTATTTACTGTCCTTGCAGCCGTATCTGCTGCATCCATTGCTGACCGTATCTGATTATTGGAGATACTTTGTCCTTCTTCCACCACTTGTTGTGCCCTTTTCTGGAACTCTTTGGGTAAGTGTTCTATGAAATGCTGCATTTCGTCCCAATGAGCTCTATCGTATCTTGCCAAAAGTGCTTGTGAGTTGGCAATGCGCCATTGGTTTGCTGCTTGTGCTGCAAACCCTTTTACCCGCAGCATCGAATTTGCGACTCTCCTTGTCTGGAGGTGGTGCGTCTCCCAAGGTATGAGAGTTTGCTCTCTTGAGAGCTGCCCCGACAACCACAGAGTCTGGTGTTAATTGCTGCGTAATATAAACAGGGTCTGTTGGCGGTGGCTTGTACTTCTTCTCCACCCTTGGAGTTATGGCTCCGCCTTTTACAGGATCCTGAAATATTTGTTTGGAATGTTTTAGCATTCCCGGGAGCATAGGTAAGCTTTGGTATTGGCTATGACTGGAGGATAGTGTATTAAACAAAAAGTCATCCTCAATTGGTTCTGCATGCAAGGTGGCGTTATGAAAAGCAGCTGCCCTTGAGACCACCTGCATGTAGGATGTACTGTCTTCAGGTGGCGACGGCCTCGCAGGATAACAGTCTGGGCTGTTATCTTATACAGGAGCATCATAAAGGTCCCATGCGTCGGGATCATCTTGACTCATTGCAGTATGAGTCGGGGATTGCATCAGTGGTGGAGTGGCTACCGGTGATGTGTACATTGATGGTGGTGGAGATGGTGGTGGAGTTGTTTGTATTGCCACCTTTGCCTGTGGCTGCTTGTCCTTTTCTTGAAAGGCAAGTCTTCTTTTCATCTTAATTGGGGGAAGAGTGCTTATCTTCCCTGTGTCTTTTTGAATGTGGAGTCTTCTTTGAGTGTAGTCTGGCTCTACTGATTCAAGTTCTTCCCCAAACTTATGTCCTTGCATCTGGGAGGACAATCCCTGTTCCTCTGTGTAGGAACCTGTTTTCGGTTCCGAGGCTGGATGTTTCGGAATCCAAACCTTTTCGGTCGTCTTTTTGGGCTCCGAGGAAGCCTTCTTTATTTTCGGCGTCGTGGTGTCTCGGTGCCGACCCATTTCGGTGCCACTGTCTCGGTGCCGAATCTTCTCGGAGCCGCTGTCTCGGGCCCGAGATTGCTGTGTGCCGGTATCTCGACCGGAGTCGGATGACTTCGCCACAAGCGTGCCCTTTTTCGGTGCAGATGATCGGTCACCTATTTTTCGGGTTAAGCCATGGCCTGTTGGCGGTGGCGTCCCCTGGGCTTTTGTTGTCTTCTCGTGAGTTCTATGTTTCGACGTCTTACTCACAGTTTTCGGCGTTTCTTCGGGATCGAGCTCGTCCGAGTCCGATTCCTGGATGGAGAAGGTTTCTTCTTCCTCCTCGAAACGCCCTTGTCCTGTCTGCACCAACACCATCTGCAGTCTTCTCGCTCTTCGGTCTCTTAATGTCTTCCTCGACCGAAACGCCCAACAGGCTTCACAGGTATCCTCCTTGTGATCTGGAGACAGACACAAGTTACAGACCAGATGCTGATCTGTATATGGATACTTGTTATGGCATTTTGGGCAGAAGCGGAATGGGGTCTGTTCCATCAGCCTTGAAGAGACACGTGGCCGGGCCGACCAGGCCCCGACGGGGGATCGAAAAAAACCCAAAGGGCCACCGGAGCTCTTCAAAAGTCGGTGCCGATCTGTTATAACTAACCCGATACCGAACGCAAACAATACCGACGATTTTTCCGAGATTCTAACTAACTTTCCGACCCGAAACCCGGAGCGAAAAGGAACACGTCCGAACCCGATGGCGGAAAAAAAACAATCTAAGATGGAGTCGACGCCCATGCGCAATGGAGCCGAAATGGGAGGAGTCCCTCGATCTCGTGACTCGGAAAGACTTCTTCGAAGAAAAACAACTTTTAACACTCCGAGCCCAACACCAGATGTGCACAGCATGTGTATCTGCAGCTACACATGCCATTGAACATATATATATATATATCTATATATATATATATATATATATATATATATATATATATATATATATATATATATATATTGCCATAGTTTGTGGGGTAATTTGCAGGGCGCGATCTATAGTTACCTTAGGGCACAAGTTATAGTTACTTGAGGTAACTAACTATAACTGGTGAATTTCTATGGTTGTGTATGTTTAAAATGTGAACCTAACTATAATTCTCTGTAACCTTTGTTTTTTTAAAGTGAATTTCTATGTTTTTTCTTTTATTCTATTTTGCAACTATAACATCCCTGTAACCTTTGTTTTTTTTAACACATAATAATTTTAATTACTATACGTTAATCCAGCCACCGCCATGCATGGCCTTCGGCTGTGCGCAGTGGCAGATGGCCATAGGGCCTGGCCTCCAGCCAGGACTCGAGGCCAACCCCCTATAAGCACCCAAATGTGCACGTCCTTCACCCATGTGCAAGGGAGGCTGCCTGCAAGACCTGGCTTGCAGCCAGACCCTGCGGCCAACAACCCTCAACCACCCATACCCACGCTGTGCACATCCCTTTCATTGTGCGTGGCAGGAGTCAGCCGCAGCTTCTCTGAGTGTGACAAGAGGTGTGAGATGCACCTGGGGGTGAAAGTGGCTGTCAGATTGTCTGGGTAGGAGAGTGAGTAAATCAGTGTTTTAGTGGGTGGGTGTATCAATCTGTGAGAGGGTCTTTGAGTGGCTGCATGAGGATGTCAGTGGGTTTGTGAGTTGGTGCGTGAGTGGGTGTGTGAATGTGAGAAACTGAAAGAGACAGAAAGAGAAAGTGAGGGAGAAGGTTTTTAGGCACCTATATCTCATATTTAGAATGATATATTTTTGTTGGATTTAACAAAAAATGTATTTAATAAGTGTAAAAAGTATATTTTTTTAATAAAAATAAAAAAATAAAAAAAGGGAAATAAATGAGTCCAGCTGGACTCAAACCCCTATAGCTCAGGGTGAAGGTCTGCAACCTTCACACTAAGACATGGGGTTTTTAGCCCTTTGTGCGCTATATGGGCCCTACTTTATTTAAAAAAATATATTTTTATTACAAAGCCCTTTAGGGCTATGTGGAACCTCAAGGGTTCCCCCGTTGTCCCTACTTTTTAAACACTTATTAATACAAAGCCCTTATGCGCTACTTGGCACTGCAGGGAATTCTTAAGGCTTCCATCGCAGTGCCAATGCTTCAGCAAGCATGGAGACACCCCCCCAGTCCAAATAACATGTTGCCCCAGAAGAGGGTAGTGGTCCCCAGGGCACTGGGAGGGCCACCGGCCCCCCCGCATGAATTAGGAGATTGCCCCAGGAAGGTAGCGGTCCCCAGAACAGCAGGAGGAGGCCAAGAGGCCCCTCCACTTAATAAAAAATAAAAAATAAACCCTGGGACTTGGCTCACCTGGGGGCATTAGGCTAACAACACTAAGGAGCATGCACTTCGTTTTTTTTTATAAGAGGATTCACAGATCCACTGGCCCTCCACTTGTTTACAAAAAACTTAATAATAATGCTTTATAGCCCTGGGGAGCATGTTCCTCTGGGACCCCACCACCAGAGGTAAGGGTTCAGGGTGTTCGTACCCTGAGCCCTTTTGGGTTTTTGGGGGGACTCTGCTTCAGTGGAGTCAAAAGATGGCTGACAACACTTTAACAGCTTCTGTTGTTGAAGTGTTATCAGCCAATCAAATGTCAGCTTGGTCGGGGTCGCAAATCCTTTGCGTCCCTAGATATAGAAATTTGTTTTCCCCTTAATTTCTCAAAAACTACTGAACGGAATTACACCAAAACAAAAAAAGCACTGTTTCTGGACCAGGACCTACCTTCCTGCCAAAATTGGTGTAATTACGTCCAGGAGATTTTGCCCTATCGCTGTTCAAAATCCCTATGGAAAAATGAATGGGGAAAACATGTTTTGGAAGTGCCCTTTTTTCTCGCATCCTCCACTCCCCTCTGTCCGGATTACCCCGAGACATTCCAAGCAGCAGCTGACGGGGACTGGCAAATTTTTTTGGAAAGTTTTGTGAAGATTCTTCATGCGGCGCCAAAGATAATGGTAAGTAAAAAAAAAAAGGCTTTCTATATAGAAACTAGGTTGTAACTTTAACTACCTAGTGGCGACTGCCACTAGGTTATAGATTATATAGATATATGGATTTAATAAACATGTATTTTGAGACTGTGCCAATAATAAAATGACAACTCATGAGGATCTTGAGAGGTTTACAATAAATCAAATTCTACAATAAATTCTTCCGACTTACATTCATAGGCTTCAGTTGTCCAATTATCTTAATATCAGGAATGTCACTATACCAGGCAGCAGCTAAATTGCGTTCTACCGTTACTTCCAGATTCAGAGGCTGTAATATCTCAATTTCTTTTTGTAATGACCCCTTGTCAAAACCCGTCCTGTAGTTAGAAACAATTGTTACACATGAAATCACAAATATTTGAAATACATTTGCCCCTAGAGCTAAAGATCAATACTGCTGTACGTTTTGAGAACAATGACAAAATAAGACACTTACTGCAACTGGCACATACAGATCCGTTCATCATTATAAAGGCCTTTCATCAACTAGAGTTTTAACACATGTTTTTCCAAGATAGTAGTTTGCAAATTTCCGATTGACAACTAGCAGAGGCAAATTGTCAGTTAAATTAAATGTATGCCAGAAAAGGATTTAGCCTTATCAGACCCTGTATATTTGAAACATTCTTCAATTTGCTCCCACAAACCTGTAATACATTTGCTGAGTAAGCAATTTTGAAACCTCATGACTATGAGCAAAAAGTAGCAGATTGGTGTAAAACATTTCCAGACAATCCGAAAAAAGCATAAACAAAAAATACTATTCTATAAAATTGCTCTAACATTGCATCCTTCCCTCACAAGCTTGATCTTCTGATCCAGGCTATCATATCACAGACAAAGGCAGGTAGCATTTTTGTTTGTGAACCCAGCTCACCTTTGCATCAACCAAGGACTTGGTGTATGAAGCAAAAACACATTTTTAACTTTGAAAGGTTATTTTTTTCTGCAGGCTATCATATCACAGAAAAAGGCAGATAGCAGTTGTGCCGGTGAACACTGCTCACCTTTGCATCAACCAAGGACTGGGTTTATGAAGTAAAAACACATTTTCAACTTTAAAGGGTTTGTCTTCTTTGTTTTCACAGCACTTGTTCTGTGACATTGGGAGCTCACAGAGGGCAGAGAATCTGTTCCACATGCCTACTCTACAAGGCCTCGAAAAATTCCCTGTTAGAGGTTGGTCTGACTAATGTCCATACATATTCAGCCATGAATTTTCTCTGAAAGCAGATACATCGTGGAATGTTTTGCAATGAGATTTGTGAACGTTTATTTACAGAGCTACTTAAATCTGTATTTCTGTTAGTGTAATGAGGTTTTTCTTACACATTTTTCAATATGTATTTTTTCACAAGAGCGTCTTTCCTCAGGAATAGATGCTTTGACCCAATGATTAGAAGTTTATTTCAACTAGTAATAATGAAACCTTTTTTGTGTGTCAAAATACATTTGACTATTTACAATTTATATGTTGGCAACTGAAGGCTTCTATATTACTATGAAAACGTATTCACTCTCTGATGTTTGCAGAGGCTCTTTAGTTTGTCTAAGAGAAACTATGTGCGAGTTATATTTTGCTTACTTTTGTTGGAAACTCCGACTAGCTTTTAGACAGACACCAGCACATGCAGGTTGTGGTGCATATCCAGATTTTATGAGTCAAAGGGCGAAATTCGAATACCAATCTATAGCATAAGTGGAAAGCAAGCAAGAGTTGTATTTCCGGTGCTGTCACTACAGAGTTGTATTCATTCATCTACTCTAGGTATTACTTACTGAGTCTGGTGCTGACCTCCGTGAGACTAGTGCACAAGTAAAGAGGAAGCGGAGTGAGGGGGTGAAGGGGAATACGCAGCGTATCGCTGCAGCACTAGAGGTAATATCTTACACCTGGGAGGTATAAGGCAACTTGGCAGGTAAACAGTCCTCTGCATGAGAACTGAGGGGCCACTGGGAAATCAACCAAAGAGGAGCAAGGTGGAGGTAGGAGGACCAGCCTTGACACAGCAGAATAATACCAGCCAAAGTGCAACTATAGCTGGATTCTGGCCTGCCTTGAAAAATGTTAAATTAAATAGAAAGTACCAGGGAGGAAAGAGACAATCTCAGACAAGCAGACACAGGGAAATGGAAAGATCAGTCCCCTGGAAACACAAAGACATTTTTCTATTTCGTAGCCCTAAAACACATATCCTTATAGTAGTCGTTCCTCCTAGAATATTGAACATCCTAAGAAAGAAAATGGTAGGTTTGAAATGGAACCTCCAGACGAGCTGTACAAAAATTACAAAGGCATATACCAAACTACAGAGCGTGGAGGTAAGAAGCAAAAGCACAAAGTGTGAATTATTAAAAAATAAAAAGCACATGAAACTAAAGTACAAGTTACTTACCTTCGGTAACGAAATATCTGGTAGAGACATATTCTAGTTGCAGATTCCATACCTTAGAATTTCCCCCAGGCGGCAGACTGAATCCGGAGATTTTTCTTCGAACAAACCCCTTGCGCTCCGGTCGACTCCGTGGGCGCCATTGGCATTGTCGCCGTGATGACGCCGGGAGTACTATACGGACACCGCCTTCGCCCTGTTACGTCAGTTTCTTTTAACGACTTTCAACGCCAAAGCGCAGAGCCGCTAATAACACTGAGACTGGTGTGACAGAGCTAAGGACCTGAAGGGGGAATCCCTGTCTCTAGATATCAGTTCACAAGCGGGGAGAATGGGTGGGCGGTAAGGAATCTGCAACTAGAATGTCTCTACCAGATATTTCGTTACAGAAGGTAAGTAACTTGTACATCTGATAGAGACTTCTAGTTGCAGATTCCTTACCTTAGAATAGATACCCAAGCAAAGCCATCCTCGGAGGTGGGCTGCGAACCAAGATCATACTAGGAAGTCCTGCAGGACCGAACAACCAAAGTAGCCATCCCGACGGACCTGACTGTCCAGGTAGTAATGTTTAGCAAACGTGTGCAGGGACACCCACGTAGCTGCCTCGCAGATATCCATCTGGTAGAGGCATATTCTAGTTGCATCCTCACAGAGGATGCAACTAGAATATGCCTCTACCAGATATATCGTTACAGAAGGTAAGTAACTTGAACATCTGATAAAGAATTACATATTCCTTACCTTGGAATAGATACCTAAGCAATGACCTCATCAGAGGTGGGCTGCGAACCAAGAGCATACGAAAAAGTCCTGCAGGACCGAACAACCGAAGTAGCCATCCCTGCAGAAAGGACTGTCCATGCAGTAATGTTTAGTAAACCTGTGCAAGGATGTCCACGTAGCTGCCTGGGAGATATCCAGGACAGGAACTCCACGTGGCAAAGCAGTGGAAGCAGCAGTTGCTCTGGAGGAATAAGCACGCAAGCCCTCAGGGGGTTGCTTCTTGGCCAAAGCGTAGCACACTTTGATGCAAAGAAGTACCCATCGAGAGATGGTAAGTTTTTGCGCTGCCTTCCCTTTTTTTTACACCCACATACCCGACAAAGAGTTGATCGTCCACCCGGAAATCTTTAGTACAAGATAGAACACCAACGCTCTTTTTGGGTCCAGACGTTGGAGAGACTCATCCTCATGAGAAAGATGTGGGGGTGCGTAGAAAGTAGGCAGAGTGATGGACTGGCCTACATGAAAAGGCGTAACAACCTTTGGAAGGAAGGAAGGAAGCTTTAGTGCGCAACACCACTTTGTCAGGGTGCACAGACAAGTATGGAGGTTTAGACAAAACGGCTTGAAGCTCACTCACCCTGTGAGCAGAGGTGATGGCAACAAGAAAGACAGTCTTGAAGGTGAGGAGCCGTGAGGAACAATTGTGCATCGATTCAAAGAGAGTACACATTAAATAATTAAGGACAAGATTGAGGTCCCACTGAGGCATGATACATGGAGTGGGAGGAAATAAATGGGTGAGGCCTTTTAGGAGTCTACAAACAGTAGAAGATTTAAAAAGTGAGGGCTGATCAGGTAACCTAAGAAAGGCCGAAATAGCTGAGAAATACCCTTTAAGGGTGCCCAAAGCAGAGCCCTGCTGGGCCAAAGAAAAAATGAACAGAGGAACCTCGGATAGAGAGGCAGAAAGGGGATCAACAGATTTGTTGGTACACCATGCCCAGATTTATTCCAACGACAGGCGTACACAGTTTTGGTGGAGGGACGGCTGGCTGCCAAGATAACATCACAGACTTCGGGTGGAAGATCAAAAGTCGTCAACTGCTGCCGCTCAATCTCCACACATGAAGGCGGAGGTTGGACAGGTTCGGGTGAAGAAAGCGCCCCCTGTTGCTACGACAGAAGATCCGCCCGAAGAGTCAGTCTGAGTGGAGTCTCGATGGACATGCTCAATAGCTCTGGATACCAGACTCTCTGTGCCCAGTCCCGAGCCACCAAGATGACTTGGGCCTGGTCGTTCCTGATCTTCTTGAGAACTCTGAGCAGAAGTGGTATAGGCCGAAAGGCGTAAAGGAGGCCGGAGTTCCATTAGAGACAAAAAGAATTTCCGAGCGAGTGCCGCCTTGGAAACATCAACATGCAAAACAGCTGACATTGCGCATTCTCTACGGAGGCGAACTGATCTAACCAAGGCTCCCCCCACTGCTGAAAGCAACCTTGCGCCACCTCCGGATGGAAACGCCATTTGTGATTGGCTGTGCATTGACGGCTGAGTTTGTCCGCTCTGGCATTAAGAGAACCCTCCAGATGTTGAGCCACCAGAGTAATGCCCAGGTGTTCCAGCCATGGCCAGAGGCGTAGTGCCTCCTGACAAAGTGTTCATTTGTTCCTCATTTATTGCCTGTGTGTGTGCAACAAATGCTTAACACTATCCTCTGATAAGCCTATTGCTCGACCACACTACCACAAAATAGAGCATTAGAATGATCTAATTTTGCCACTATCTTACCTCTAAGGGGAACCCTTGGACTCTGCGCACACTATTTCTTACTTTGAGATAGTATATACAGAGCCAACTTCCTACACTGGACCGCCATGAGTTTGAGGGACGGCTCCCTCAAAGCCTTTGGATGCATGGCCCGCACTCTGAGCACCACTTCAGGTCATGGTCACGCTCGAGACACCACAAACAAACTTGATGCAGATCTGTCACCGACATCGTGCAGTGACAGTCCTCGTACAGCTTGAAATGTGTCTTCGAGGACATCCTCGACGCACCAAATATCTCACACGAAAACTCAACAAAACGGTTGAACTCGGTCAAAAAGAGACCACGGTAGCTCTCTCCGGATCAGCGCGTGGCGCGGAAAGAAAAGAATTGACCATCTCCGTGCAAAGGCAGCATCTATGTACTACTCCTGACGTCATCATTGCGACTAAAACACCCTTTGGTTCGACTGATGCCACATACCGACGCGCAAGGATATTGCTAGAAGAAAAATGTCCAGATCTAGTCTGAAATTCTAAGGTAAGGAATCTGAAACTAGAAGTCTATATCAGATACAGTTTCTAAACTTGGCAGCTGGTTCTATCATACATGCAAAAGCAAGAAAATTGAGGACGCAGGTGGGCATCATCAATCAGATTATTTGAGATCCTCAGGATGTAAAAGAGGAAGGGCTTGAATAAATTTATGGATGCTTTTCTCACCCACATTTGACGATGGATGAGGTGAAAACATGGAAAATCATGTGATTACTAACAAAATTTAAAAAGGGTGGAGACTCAAAAAGGGGAATTATTTTAATTGTGTTTTACGATCACAGTGACACCACCGTTTTCAGGTGAGCAAATTTTAGGCTATGACATCAGCACGAAACTGAGCGCTTCTTTTCCCTGGCTTGTACACAGAACTAGCCTGAATGAGTAGACTGATTGGGTTGTATAATAGGAGGTGGCTGGTATGACAATGCAAGCTATAGCATGGACATGGAGGAGACCAATATTGTTTCCAAAGAAAGATCACCATTTAAAGTTTCCTCTGTAAATTAATCACTTACATTCATTTTTCAAATAAGATGAGCTTTTCTTGGACTTTGTCCTTCAAATACCCATCCTTTCAGACCTTTGCAAGAGAGGTAAAAAAGGGAATATGGCACAGTACATGTCCAACACACTAGTAAGAATTAGTCACTACATGAAACTCTCGGACCATCCTCAGCTGAGGTTTTCTCTCAGACAATAGTTTGAAAGCTGCGGCAGTGGATGTTAACATCAAAAGATAGAATGAGAAAAAACTAGCACAGTCAGGTTGATGACATTATTTCTTGTTGAATTCTCAACACTGATACTCAACATATTTCCTATCTCTAAAAACCCTGTGTTACGCAAAATTACCGCTCGCACGATCACCGCAAATCACCGCTCGCAAGGGGTGCCATGTCATCTTTGGTAGTGTGCATGTGCTTGGTGAGGGGTCCCTAGGGTGGCATAATACATGCTTCAGCCCTTGGGGACCTTCCCTGGCCACAAGGACCTTGGTACCATGGCTACCTTTTACAAGAGATTTAACTGTGTGCCAGGGGTGTGCCAATTGTGGGAGCACCGGTACAGGTTTTGGTAAAGAACACTGGTGCTGGGGCCTGGGTAGCAGGACTCCAGCACACTCAGTCAAATCAGCATCAATATCAGGCAGACGGTGGGAGGGGAGGGGTGTAACCATGCCAAAAGGGGCACTTTCCCACAGAACACAGAATATAATATAAAAAGGACGTCCATGCAGTGTATATACATATGTACAATATTTGTCGATTAATTTTACCGTCTGTGGAGGAGGGGGTGGGGGGGGGCACATGTGAATCTACAGCACTACATGCTACGAACAGATGTCTACTAGGTAAGTAACATTTTCCGTTCACTGGAATGTGTGGCTGTAAATACACATGCTTTGCATAGACTGTAAAGCAGTCCCCATCAAGTAAATTGTGGCTAGCCTGTAGGAGTCCTGAGCACTGCCTGGCCAATATTTTCTTGCTGGCGAGTTAAAACATCTACACAGTAGTGTTTAGTGAATGTGTGTGGTGTAGACCAAGTAGCAGCCATACATATGTCTGCTATTGGAATGTTTCCTAAAAAGACCACAGATGCACCTTTTTTCTGGCAGAGTGTGCTCAAGGAGCTGTAGGTAACTGTCCTTTAGCTTTCACATAACAAATATGAATACACTTGACTAGCCATCTTGCTATCCCATTTTTGGAAACTGGATTGTGTTTGTGAGGCTCTAAAAATTCTACAAAAAGCTGTTTAGATTTTGTAATACTTTTAGTTTTGTCAATGTAATACATAAGAGTTTGTTTAATATCTAGTCTGTGAAAAGCGCTTTCAGCAACTGAAGTATGGGGAAAAAGACAGATAACTCAACGGATTGGTTAATGTGAAACTACTTTTGGTAGAAATTTAGCGTTTGTTTTAAGGACTACTCTATCTTTATGTACTTGGATAAATGGTTCTTCTAAAGTGAAAGCTTGCACTTACATGCCATAGAGAAGTGATAGTCACTAAAAAGACACATTTCTATGAAAAAAATTACAGAGAACAGGAATGCATTGGTTTAAATGGTGGACCCATAAGTCTAATAAGGACAATAATAAGGTTCCATGCTGGAGCAGGAGTAACCCTGGAAGGAATAATGGCCTTAAGTCCTTCCATAAATGCTTTAATTACAGGAATTCTGAATAAAGAAGTATGTTGTTTGCTTTGTAGGTAAGCTGCTGAATGAAGTCTAATAGATGAGCATGCTCAAGTTTGTAAATGTAGCAGATAACAAATAATGTCTTGCACTGGTGCTTTGAGTGGATCAATGTGTTTAGGTTGACAGTAGCATACAAAACATTTTCATTTTGCAGCATGACAGTCTAGTTATAGGTTAACATGCCTCTCTCAGAATGTCCATACATTCAGATGGAAGTTGTAAATATTCAAACTCAATGAGTTCAGGAGCCATATTACAAGATTGAGTATCTGATCGGACCTCACTTTTGAGTCAAAAAGTCTGGTCTGCTGCAAATTTTCTGATGGGGAACCACAGACAAATCCAACAATGTTGTGTACCAAGGCTGACGTGCCCACGTTGGTGCTACTAGGGTCATTGCGAGTGATGTTTATCTCAGTTGGCAAACCAGGAATGGAATGAGTGGGAGAGGTGAAAAAGCATTAGCAAATATCCCTGACCAATTCGTCCATAGAGCATTGCCCTTGGACGGAGGAGGGGTGGGTATCTGGACACAAAGTTTTGGCATTTTGAATTTTCTATGGTGGCAAGGAGATATATGTCTGGTGTTCTCCAAAGGTGAAAGTATTGGTGAAGTACTTGTGGATGAAGTTCCCATTCGTGGACTTGTTGCTGCATCCTTCTTAGGAGGTCTGCAAACTGATTGTCCATTCCTGGGACATATTCTGAAAGTGAGTGAATGTGAATGTAAATTACCCACTTCCAAATTGTCTGTGCTAGAAGGGACAATTGAGATAAGTGTGCCTCCCTTTTTTCTGCAGATAATACACATTTGTCATGTTGCCTGTATGGACTAGAACCACTTTGTGGGAGAGTTGTGTCAGAAATGCTTTGAGCACTAGAAAGACTTGTAGTGTAGCCATTTTTATTGTAGCTTCATGCACGTTAGTTTAACATACTAGGCCGCTGTGCACTTTGCCCTAGATATATTTTATTCAGCTCCGCACAGTTAGTTTACAATAACCAGTTTTTACAGTCTTGTTTTAATTTCTTCTATCACACTGTTTAGCTTAGTTCAGCACTGTGTTCTCAAATAATGCATTCTTGATCGCCCTGTGCTTCAGTCAAGGCTACAGTCTGTGGTACATTGCTGGTAAACGTGGTAGAAGTTTGGTCTCCAGTATTTGTAGAAAATACACATCCTTACGTAGGGACATTTTCTTAGAATATCTGCGTGTTAGTTATAAAAACACTTCCTAGTCTTAGTACACGTCAAGAGGGAGATTCCAGCCAGGGACCTACAACTAGATGCTGAATGGCCCGTTGCAGATGCTGATGCAGATTACAGGCCTTTGCTCAGGTATGAGGGTTGATGCCCTCCCGGGGGAACCTGAAAGGCAGGCTTAGAGCTTCACATGCTGTGCTCGAAATATAACTTAGAGAGAAACTAATCTAGCGGCACTATGATAGCTTTATTCTTGTGCTTCACTCTCATCGTTACTATTTTCATGTTATTGTGTTGTATAGTTCTGGTTATTGCAGCTCACGCTTTGCTATCTAAAATGAAGTCGTTTTATTAAACCAATCTTTAAAACTTAAACTGCCTTTGTCATTTATATATGAGACCGTAGTGTGTATGAGAGAACCGGTTGTTACCTGAGTGACCACGACTTCCCTGAGAAGTACTAAGATGCATGCGCACGGCTGCCCAATTGTCTCTTCCATTTGGGAGCGATGAGGCACTGCTAGTTAGCCAGAGCAAAACCCAGATTTGGAGTGACAAGTGTCATCCACCGTGGGTCAGACTCAGTCCCCCTCACTCTGAATGATCTTGCTGCTCAAAATCCAGTAGTCTCATTAGGATAATGAGAGCCTACACAACAAGGCACCGCCAACGTTTGGTCAGGCTCTAATTTTCGGGTCCACCGGAATATCTCGGTCTCATTTTTATATAATGACCCCTCAGTTCCGTATACGGAGACGTCCATGGTACTGAGGATTTCCACCACCGCCATATAGGTAATCCTATTTTTCAGCTGGTGGTTGTTCAAGCTTGAACCTTAAAAGGACATAACCCCGTCTTGGTGTGCCTTCTCTGAACTCTTAGTGCTTTTAAAATGGCAAATCCCCAGGTTGTACGAATAGCTCTTAATATGAGACAACCGCTCACAGCACATTTGCTAGTACAGGGCCTTACGGCCCAGGGTGGTCCAGTCACATTTGTGGTGGACGCCCACGCAGCCTATAGAACAGAACTTTTCTACTCTTGGGTCACATTTCCAGCAGTTGATGGGAACACAAATACATTTCATACATATGCAGTTGCGAACGCGCCTGGGCAATACAGGGCGTACGCATATTTAGAAATACCTCTATCTTATCAAGAACATAATAACTGGCTTGATGGTGCCCTACCCCATACAATACTACCAGTAAGGTTAGGTCCACTAAGTAATGACGGTCCTACCTGGCCTTTATTGGCCACATATACACCTCATCCTGCGGCAGCGAATATGGCGGTGGCTGAGGTTCGACGCTTATATATTGAGTTAACAGCAATATACAGACGATTAGTACAATTTGGGATGCAGACACTAAATACAAACCCAGCGCATGCTGCTCCAGCACAACCACATGCAGTAACACCAGGTATAAATCAGGTTACTGTACACTCTATTATGGGTAAAGTCCCAGCCAAATGAGGAGACTCTGTTTTGGCTAGCACAAAAAATTAATAAGCTGGAGGCGGTATTTCCCCATACGGGACCTCAGGATAAACATAGAATATTAACTATGTGCTTGCCCTTTGGGATGGTTCCTACAGCTGAATACTGTAATACACGGGGCATGGTATTTGCAGCGCTCTATACAACGGCACACGGTACACCGACGCTAGCCAACCTACCAGAAGAGCTTAAACAAATTCAAGATGAATACGGGGCTGCCCCGGCCCTAGATTTGGGAATGCAACTAATGGGCAACTTTGCCACAGTTTCTTCAATAATCCTAAGTAACCTTAAAGGGGAAGCAGTTGCACTTGCAGTGCGCACGTGGCTCCGTGATGTTCCGCTACAAGATCAGGAGCAAGAGCTGCCTAAAATAATAGCGGAAACTTATTCCAGTATCGGTCGAGATAGCCTAGGGGCTAGACCGCAAAAACCTTAATTTCAGGGTAAAATTAATAAAGACAATACTAAACAACAACCTGAGGGTAATAAAACACTGGGAGAAAAAACAACAAACACCTAAAAAAGAAAGGGGAGAATTTCCACGAGTGGAGACCCCACAGAACAGATATAATCTCAGGAATAGAGAGAATATATAAACGCCTGATAGATATCAATATACTGATACACGCCAATCTCATTCCTTTCAGGACTCATCGGAAAAGAGAAATGAGAGGTGGGTGATCAGAGCAGAGAACAGAGTACGGGAAACCGAGACAGGAATCACAACGCTCTTCGGAGGCTTCTGTTTAGAAGGAAGAGAAACCAGTACAACAAAAATAACAATTTAAAAAGAAACAAGTGGCAGCTGTCTCAGTCAGACATGCCACTCAGGAAGAGGGTTTTCTTGAAGAACAAGAACTGGGCTCTAGCACTGCTAGACAGCACGTCAGAGGTCACAATAGTTTGCCGGAATCTTCTAGAGCATCAGGAGGTGAAAGCAACTGATGACTTTATACAAGTAGAAACAACGGATATGCGTGTCTCCGAACCCGATAGGGTGTATAGAGTAACTCTACAATTGCAAGGAGACATTGAAGGCACCATACACGGTTTTGGGACCGTGTAGTAAAAATATATGACATTTTGCTGGTCGAACAAGATTGGCCGCCTGATTTTGTCCGCACCTGTCCATATGGAGAAGAGGTTATTAAACCTTCCTTCTCGCCCCTTGTTCCAGAGGAACTCGCTGAGTCCTATTCTATACAATGGGTTATAGCACAAGCATATGTGTTATATAGAAATCACGTAGGGTGGGATAGGGATTCTTCATACCATGTCATTCCCATTAAAAGTGAACCTCAGCCACAGCCGCAGTATCCAATAAAACATGAAGCAAGGGCACCAGTGAGAGAGATACTTACGCAATAGAATACCAGGGTGTGATTGAACCCTGTGTTTCACCGGTGAATAATCCCTTATTTCCTGTAGCTAAGCCAGACCATTCATACAGAATAGTCTTAGACTACAGACACTTAAACGGACATACATGTACATATGCTATACAAAACTCACATAGCACTGCACTAATGAGCAACATTGTGCGGAAAAAATATAAAACGACTTTGGATATCTCTAATGGATTCTTCTGCCAGAATATAGTGCCTGAAAGCAGGGACTTACCAAGCTTTAGCGCACTAGGCTCCCAGAAAAAAATTCAGTTGTTTGCCTCAGGAGTATAAGAACAGCCCAGGACTGTTTGCAGCTCGTGTGACTGCTATTTTACACAAGATAATCCCTGAAGCTTTGTCATATGTGGACGATATATATCTCATGGATGACGAGTTACTAGAACATTTAAGACGGGTAGCCCGTATTGTTGTAGGCTTTGCCAAACTCAGCTACAAATTTTACTTTAAAAAGTCAAAAATTGCCTTCCTCAGCGTCCTGTTCCTGGGATATGAGCTGTCGAATGAAGGAAAGAGCCTAGCGCCACAATTTTTAGAAAAATGTGCACAATTGCAACCACCAAATACGATTAAAAAAAACTACAATCATTGTTGGGCTTTCTAAATTTTGGCAGAACATACATTCCTGATTATGATACACACATAAAACCTTTATATGAGTTAATACGTCCTGATTTTTCAAGCAAATTCTGGACAATTGAACATACACATACTCTTCGAGAGCTACAGGCAGATATGCTAGCAGCAAAACATTTACACACGCGGGACAATAAGACACATTTGGTCATCAGGGTAATAGCTGGGGCCATCGGTTTTACTTATGTCCCATTTAATGAAGATGAGACAGTCCTAATTGCATACAAATAACACTTGTATTCCGCTGCTGGACAACGCTTTACACCTACGGAGAAAATTCTCACTGCTGTGCAGATGGCTGTTATTAAAGAAAGACCTCTTGCCCAAGGAAAACGCATTATTGTTGTTTCTCCTATTCCGGCCCTATAGGCTGTTACAAAAGCTAGCGTCCCGAACGTAAAAGCACTTCATCCACGATGGATACAATGGGCTACGTCTTTAACAGCCACTGATGTAGACTACATTTTCGACCCAAAGTTACAAACTCAAGAATTTCTACAATATGAAGTAGAATATCCAGTTCCCGCTGACACCTTGCCTATTGATCAATATCATGTAGTCATGTACACCGATGGCTCTGCGCAACCAGCGATTGGAACAAAACATCAATATTCTACTGCATGTGCGGTCGTGAGCGGCTATATGGAGGGTGAGAAATTCTGTCCCCAACATACATATACATAGACCTTAGGGGATTGTACAGCACAATTGGCTGAGCTAAAAGCGCTACTTATGGCACTAGAACATATGGAACCAACACAGTTCACACTGATTGTTTGCGATTCATATTATTGCATCCAGTCTTTTAATGAATACCTGCATTACTGGCACTTGAATGGGTACAGAGATTCAAAAGGCAACACCATCAAACACAGACTACTGTGGGGGAAGGTAGCAGACCTGAAAGAGACGCTACCCAAAGTCCATGTTGTGCATACACTTGGACACCAGCGCGTTGGAATACACGTTGCTGGAAATACTTTGGCTGATGAAGCTGCAAAGTCGGCAGTGGCAGTCGCCACTGTAGCTGCAGTGACTCGTTCGAGTTCCAAACCAGACACAGACATTATGGCTGCCATAAAAGCTACGGTTGATGGTACGCCTTTTCTTAAAGGATTTCCTAATAAATATCAATACTTGATGGGAAGTATGGTGAACGCTGAAGTTAAAATTCCAGGCGTACGTGACATCCCCAATAAAGATGTAAGACCACAATTGATTAAAGCAGCGCATGAAGGGGTGGCATCTGCACATGCAGGCGTGGCAGCTACAATTTCACTCTTACAGGCCCGTTATTGGTGGCCTGGTCTCTATAAAGAGACTAAGCAGTATGTCCTTTGTTGTGACATCTGTCAACAAATTAAAGTTTCCACGGCTAAGCTCCCGCCGCAGACACCCCTCTTAATCTCAGATAGACCATTACAATGTGTGTACTTGGATCATTGCGGTCCATTAACACCTGATAGTGCATACAAATACATATTAGTGGCTATGGATCCTTGCTCTAGATTTGTGTGGGTGTGGCCACAACGCTCGGCTGACGCTCGGACTGTTATTAAAGATTTGCGCGTCTTTGTCGGTACATATGCAGTTACGGCATTCCATTCGGACCAGGCCCCTGCTTTTGCCTCAAGGGCATTCAGGGACACCATGGCTTCGTTGGGGGTCCAGCTCCAGTGCTCGTCTCCATTTCATCCCGAGGGAAATTCTGTTGTGGAGCGATTAAACCACGATGTAAAGCAATCCTGACCGCCAAGAGTATTAGGTACAGGTCATAGTTGGCTAACCCACCTTAGTTCAGAGAGCACTAAATAACCTGCCTAGAAGGTCCCTTTCGTACTTCATATGAGTGCCTGTTCGGAACACAAATGTTTGTTCCGGATCTTGATGGTCCTGGTGTGGAGGCAGCGGAAACACCTTTTGACATAAATGATTGTGTCACTGTTTTACAGGAATTCCAACAGTTCAGTGAAGATAACTCTTCTAAAAGTACTGCTTCCACAGGAATTAAGGATGTGCCAGTAACACCTACCGGCTGGATTGCCAGTGTTGGGGATCTTGTGCGTGAAAAGGTCGCAGTGAAAAAAGAATTTGGCCCTTCTTAACGAGCACCAGTCCCTGTGTTGGGGATACACGGTACCAGAACTGTTATTCTACCACCGTTGCCAGGTGCCAAAGAAAATCGCTTTGTTTCCACTGACAATGTCAAACTACAACATGTGGCCTACTCTACACTGCCGACCAATAGGAACGTCCAGTAGTTCCTGAATCCCTCTCACTACTGGAGAAGAAGTTACGCTTCAAGTTGTTTATACCAACACTGATGCCTCTCCGAGCTTGGGGAGGGTGGATGATGATCTTGCTTTAGTTCCACTAACAAGCAACTTAGAAACATTTGATCAAGTCACTATGACTACAAGCCAGGCGGATGGTGCTGTCTACAGTGTGCCACAACAGGAAACACCAACTCCTCCATTGACCACGGCAACGCTTTTTGCACGAACTGCCTCTGGTTACTTTGCCGACTACAACAACAGTCTATCGGACTCGTTTGCCTCTTCGACAGCTGACCTGTCAGGTGCACGTAAGCTAATACATTGGCTTAAAGAAACATATTTCATTTATCCATGGAACTATGTGTGGCTTTCATTGACTATCCCAGCCTTTCTGCTTTGGATTGGGTTTGTCATTACCTTTTTCTTGTTAATACATGGTCATTTTAATCCCGAGAGATCAGCGGTTGAACAGGTGGAGGAGGTTTTGAAACCACACTTTTCATCACATAAGATTCGAAGAGACTTGTCTTTTGGGAACATTTCTGCAGTGCCAATTCCTGATGGGATTGTGTGGGACAAAGTAATGTTTGATATATATGGTCCCACTGAAATTATTGAAATACTGTATGTGTTAAAGTTATCCATGAATGATATAGTTATACCAGGCATTGTATCTGATGATTGGGATGTGAAAACAGTTGATTCAATGATGACAGAATTGCAATAATATACGGTCTATGAAAATGAAGATGTTTACCAGTTTAAAGAAAATTATGGTGACATCTTTTGCTATAATTACTATGGGCACCACTTCATACATAAAGCGAGCAGTCCAAGAAAGATATTTGATTATACACAATGGGAACATTGCCCAACTCCCCCGTAAGGGAGTTCAAAAACTTATTTTGAAAAGTTTGTGTATTTTTCTGGGCACCATCAACAAAATGCTGTGTCATAATATTTTAAGGTAACTCCGACTAGGGATAAACATATGTTATTGACCAACACGAAATTTATATATTCAGACTCCTTTGTTTCCCGGTTATCAATTGAATGTTATGAATATTGGTCAAAGAATGTGGATTTGAAAAGTGTTTGGGGAATGACAAATTGGCAGACCAAGGGTAGAGAAACATTGTTTAGAGCATGTCTCATCCCCGTTCAAATGATTTCTTTAAATGAAAGGGTACAACAGACAAGTTGTTTAGGCTTAGCAAAAATTAGGGAATTAAACAAGCCCAGTATACCTGCCCCTGCAAAATTTAACAATTGGCAAAAGTACACAAATGCAACCTTTCGTGAGCTTAATGAGTGGGTCCAGAATGGTACGTTTAATGCTTCACTGACACGTCCAGGCGGGTGGTTATTGTGATAGATACCAATGGGTGTCATCGACGTTTTGTCACCT
This sequence comes from Pleurodeles waltl, assembly GCF_031143425.1. Lineage (NCBI taxonomy): Eukaryota > Metazoa > Chordata > Amphibia > Caudata > Salamandridae > Pleurodeles > Pleurodeles waltl. Next base: position 899,182,664 of record NC_090436.1, read on the forward strand.
CCTCAAGAGGGGGGAGGGGTTCCGAACGAGTAGGTCAGACCCACGCTATATATCACCAGAACATGATGAAATAATTACAACATATAGTGTAGGAAAATTGTGCCAACAGTGGCTAAAATCATCCTCACTAGATGCGGTTAAGACATCTCAGTCTCCTGTCTAACAACACTGACTTACAAGATTTTTTGTCAGGCCCAAAGATACCACGTAGGAAGTGTTTCTTGTATGAGGTATACAATGAAATATGGAAACTTTCCCAACCAGAGGCTTCAGCCCGGTTAAGGCAGATAGATCAGAAAAATCTGAAAAAGGCATTAGCTGTTGTGGATAATGGGATTCACACCTTGTCCGACCAGATATATACAATTAACAACATTGTTTCTTTTGCTATAGACATTATACGATCTGATAAGTCTTCCTTATATCGTGGACAGAGTCAGACCAGGTCCATTTTGCAGTTGGGTTGGACACTCCAGACATTGAAGGCGGGTCGCATTCCGTGGCAGTACATCAGTGCCAGGGAAATATTTTTTTCCTTTAATTTGATGCAACAACAATTAATGGCTAAAAAGGAGGTGACTTATGTCATGCTTAACATTGAAAAGATAGAAAGATTGCCTTTGACCGTGGCCGAGATTCCTTCAGCAGAGTGGTTGATACAAGGGGTTATTAATCTGCCTATTTCTACATTACAATTCACTTCTTGTTTGAAACATGTTCCGTTGGGCAGATATGAAAAGTTAGGAGATAGTTACATCCATGAGGTGTGGGAGCTTCCCTTCTCGTACAAATGCCTCAATGGCATGGAAGAGGTCTTTCTTAGTGTTAGTGAATGCGAGACTTCAGTCAGCCATTCGATGATTTGTAAGAAGCTGTCTTTGCTTGGGGCGTGTAATGCCTCGGTTGCGAACTTGGCTTGCTATCTGAAGGGAGTTTCAGTCCCCTTGATTAAATGCACGTTCCAGGTGCTTTCAAACGGCAGCTACGTCCTCCTCAATAGTGAAGACTGTTGTGGCATGCGGGCCGGAATAGATTACGTTGTTTCGGTCTCTAACATCGTTACATGCTGCGGGAACGTGTTGTTTCCACCCACTAAATTTAGGGAGGTAGCAGATATCTGGCCTCACATTGCTACTTCCAAGGTGAATTTTGACAAGTTAAGTAGACTGAAGGCTTTATTGTTTCAGAAGCATGCGGCCATTACATCTGCACGCGAGACCTACGCACTTCAGGTGGCAAGGTCATCGGCAGAAATACAGTCCCTGTTAAATAGGAACTTTCCGAGACACTTTGGTGAACTCGTGGGACGTATATCTTATGCGTCCAGCACGGCTGGATTAGCACATTTTTTCAAAGCTGTTGGTATTGGTTTTGGTTTTGTTCACATCTTTTCCTCTATACTCGGTTTAATACCTTCGGCTATCCATTCATTTTCGCAAGCATTTTTGGGGGATTTCTAATAACTTTGGCTTTATCAGCCTGCATTTTGCTGTTGCTGTTGTTTTTCCGCAATGGCAGTCCCGCAGCAACAAGGACAAATGAAGGTGCTCCCATCAGCACAGCTGTGTCGTGAACGCATGATGCAGCACTTTGGAGCAACACTCCTGGAACATTTGGGGTGTGACTGGTCTCTGTCATTCAGACTGGTTTTGGATTGTGTGCAGCCCGTGTTTCGGTGCTGTTGGTGCTCTTTTGAACATGCACTGGAAGTTTGTCTCTCACAGCAACGCCCCTCAGTGCTTGATGCTGGTCTGTTGATGTTCTCGTTGAGGGTTCATGACCAGACATGCACGCTGCGGCTGCGTTTGCTCAGAGAAGCTGATTACGAGCTACCCTTCCTGGAGGAAGTTACCATTCACTCGTTCATAGGCCCTGCACGGGATGCCGCCTTGGTTGACACTGGGGCTATGGAACACACCTGCTCCTTGGTAGTTTTTGGCGCAGATTTACCGGTTTTGTCATCGGCTGAGGTGGAGAATCTCCTGCTTTCCATGACTGATGCTTAATTTGGAACTGTCCTAAATTGACATTGTCCTTTGAATTTGGCTTTTTGGCCACATGCTCATTTTTAAAATTGCCAAATAGTACGCTTGTGTGTCCTCTTGACTTGTAGGGTTTTAAATATATTTTAGCTTTGGGCATTTTACCTTAGGCTTAAACCACTTTCTACTTACAAGGGGAGGGTGTAGTGTAACCATTTTTCATATTGCTTCATGAACGTTAGTTTAACATACTAGGCCACTGTGCACTTTGCCCTAGATATATTTTATTCACCTTCGCACTGTTATTTTACAATAACCAGTTTTTACGGTCTTGTTTTAATTTCTTCTATCACACTGTTTAGCTTAGTTCAGCACCGTGATCTCAAATAATGCATTCTTGATCGCCCTGTGCTTCAGTCAAGGCTACAGTCTGGTACATTGCCGGTAAACGTGGTAGAAGTTTAGTCTCCAGTATTCGTAGAAAATACACATCCTTACGTAGGAACATTTTCTTAGAATATCTGTGTGTTAGTAATAAAAACACTTCCTAGTCTTAGTACACGTCAAGAGGGAGATTCCAGCCAGGGACCACAACTAGATGCTGAATGCCCCGTTGCAGATGCTGATGCAGATTACAAGCCTTTGCTCAGGTATGAGGGTTGATGTCCTCCCAGGGGAACCTGAAAGGCAGGCTTAGAGCTTCACATGCTGTGCTCGAAATATAACTTAGAGAGAAACTAATCTAGCGGCACTATGATAGCTTTATTCTTGTGCTTCACTCTCATTGTTACAATTTTCATCTTACTGTGTTGTATAGTTCTGGTTATTGCAGCTCACCCTTTGCTATCTAAAATGCAGTTGTTTTATTAAACCAATCTTTAAAACTTAAACTGCCTTTGTCATTTATATATGAGACCATAGTGTGTATGAGAGAACCGGTTGTGACTTGAGTGACCACGACTTCCCTGAGAAGTACTAAGATTTCATGCACTCAGCTGCCCAATTGTCTCTTCCATTTGGGAGGGATGAGGCACTGCTAGTTAGCCGGAGCAAAACCCAGATTTGGAGTGACAAGTGTCATCCGCCGTGGGTCAGACTCAGTCCCCCACACTGTGAATGATCTTGCCGCTCAAAATCCAGTAGTCTCATTAGGATAATGAGAGCCTACGCGACAGACTGCTAGTAGCTCCATGTAGTTGATGTGCTAAGTTTGTTGAATGAGATCTGCCTTGTATCGTGAGGTTGTTGAGGTGAGCTCCCCAAACTATCTGTGATGCATCTGATAAAGCTGTATCTGAGACAGGATCTGAGAAAGTTGACTTTAAATCCCAGAATGTGTAGAAGGTTTACTGTGTATTGAATATGTTTCTGAAATAGTTGGATGGTATTGCCTTTGATGAGCAAATAGTACACGTATGGGAAAGTGTGAATGTAGGAAGCTGGCTATGTATATACTATATCAAAATGAGATATAGTGTGCACAGGGGCCAGAGGTTCACCAGAGTCTTAATAGAGGCTAAAATAGATAAACTAATGCTCTCTTTTGTGGAAGTGTGGTCGAGCAGTTAGGCTTAAGAGAGGGTAGCGCACAGCATTTGCTGTACACACACAGACAATAGAAGAAGCACACACTCAATGACTTAACTCCACACCGATGGTTTCTATATAGCACAAATATATTTTCTTAATTTATTTCTAGAATCACAAGCTTCAAGTTGCAGGTAAGTAAGTCAATAGATTCATATTTAACATATATAATTAATACTTTGCTTAAAGTTGATAAGTTATACAGTTTTTGAAATATTGGCAATTATCTGTTTTAAAAGTGGACTGTGCAATTTTCAGAAACAGTTCCTGGGGGAAAGAAAAGTTAGTATGATTTATAGGTAAGTACTTGACTTACAGTTCCAGTCTCCGGGGGTTAGGAAGACCACAGGTTGGGGTTCAAATTAACCCCAAACACCCACCACCAACTCGCGACCGGCCAGGTGCAGAGGTCAAAGTTGAGGCAAATTTAAAATGGGCTTCTACTGAGACTGGGGGCACTCGGTTTCAGATCTGCAGGCAGGTAGGTACCCGGGTCTTCGGAAGGCAGACCCGGTGGGTTTACAGGAACACTGGGGGGCCACAAGTAGACACCAAACACACACCGTCAGGGGCACAGGGGCGGCCGGGTGCAGGGTGCAAACAGAGCATCAGGCTCCCAATGCTTTTCTATGAGGGGACCCCAAGGGTCACTTAGATGCTGCAGGCTGGGTCCAGGGGGTCGGTTCGGGAAGACCACAGGCTGGACAAGTAGGAGAGCCGCCTGCTGAACTTTGCTGCACCCGTGATTGGGTTCTTCAAGGCCGGGGGGCTGCGGGTGCAGTGTACCTTTAAGAGTCGGATGTCTTCGTCTGGAGCTTTCGCGGTCAGGGGGGTCCTTTGGATTTATACTGCAGGCATCATCATGAGGGGCAGGAGAGGTCAATACAAGGTGGCCACTTGCTCGGAATCGCCTGGAAATCCTCTCTAGCTGGCTGGGCCACCTGGACCTGGGCCGTGGGTGCAGAGGGGTCAGGACTTTCAGATTCGGGGAGGCTCTGGAGTCCCTTGGTTGTTTCTTCTTGGACAGGGCCACTGTCCACAGGAGTTCTTGGTCCTTGGTGATGCAGGGCAGTCCTGTGGAGCTTGGCAGAGGTCGCTGGTCCCACAGGATGTGCCGCTTTCTTGTTGCAGGTTCTTTGAAGCAGGTGACGGGCTGGGGCCAAGTCAGTTTGTGTCTTCCTTCTTCTCTGCTGGGGGTTCAACTAAGCTGTCCTTTTTTCTTGTCAGGTCACCAGGAATCTGGTGAGCTGGGTTTCGGGAGGCCCTGAAATCCTGGATTTTGGGGCATTACAGGGGTCAGAGGGCAGTAGCCAATGGCTACTGTCCCTGAGGGTGGCTACACCCTTCTTATGGCCACACACTTTGGGGAGGGGACAAAAACCTAACCCCACTGATCCCTGTCCCCAAAACCAAGATGGAGGAATCTGTAGGGAGGGGGGTCACCTCAGCTCTGGACACCTTAGGGGTGATCACTGCTCCCTGTTTCCCCTAATTTTCCTGCCAGACTTGCTGCCAAAACTGGGGCTTTTCCGGGAGGCGGGCATCTCCAAAAGCTGGAGTGCCCTGGGCCACTATAACCTGAGGCTTGAACCTTTGAGGCTCACCACCAGGTGTTGCAGTTCCCGCAGGAGGGAGGTGTGAAGCACCTCCACCCAGGACAGGCTTTGTCTCAGACCGGAGAGCACAAAGGCACTCACCCCATGTGGTCAGAAACTCATCTGAATGTGGCTGGCTGGTACATACCTGTCAGTCCTGCACTAACAGTTTGGCCAACTTACCGGGGGCATCTCTAAGATGCCCTCTGGGTACATTTCTCAATAAATCCAACACTGGCATCAGTGTGGGTTTATTGTGCTTAGATGTTTGATACCAAACTTCCCAGTATTCAGTGTAGCCATTATGGAGCTGTGGAGTTTGTTTTTGACAAACTCCCAGACCATATACTTAATATGGCCATGCTGTACTTACAATGTCTAAGAATAGACTTAGACACTGTAGGGGCCTATTGTTCATGCAGGTATGCCCTCACCTGTGGTATATCGCACCCTGCCTTAGGGCTGTAAGGCCTGCTAGAGGGGTGACTTACCTATGCCACAGGCAGCATTTTGTGTGCATGGCACCCTGAGGGGGATGCCATGTCGACTTTGCCTTTTTCTCCCCACCAACACATACAATCTGCAATGGCAGTGTGCATGTGTTAGGGGAGGGGTCCCTAAGGGTGGCACAACACATGCTGCAGCCCTTAGAGACCTTCCCTGGTCACAGGGCCCTTGGTACCACTGGTACCTTTTACAAGGGACTTATCTGTGTGCCAGGAGTGTGCCAATTGTGGAAACAATGATACATTTTAGGTGAAAAAACACTGGTGCTGGGGCCTGGTTAGCAGGGTCCCAGCACACTTCTCAGTCAAGTCAGCATCATTATCAGGCAAAAAGTGGGGGGTAACTGCAACAGGGAGCCATTTCCTTACACCTGGGTTTTTATAGTCTGCACTGTTTTACTGAGTAGTGAATTTAAAGCTGATATTTTTAAGCTGAAATGTACTGCTCTATGATTCAACTTGGTTATCGGTAGTATGCCTTCCAGGTGACAATTTGGGCATCTTGAAAACATGCAGTCAAAAACACGGCCTGTTGTATGTGTAGCAATATTCACCAGCTGTTTAAGAGTAAAACATCTCAAATTATCGATGAGCTGCTTGGCCTTTGTTATTAGGATCTTCCAGATAAACTCAATTATGGAATCTAAAAGTGTGCTTTAGGGTCTGGCTGTCTGTAGGTCAAGAGACTGCTAAAGGTTAGATAATTTGTCTATTTACATCTAAAAAGGAGTGCCTTGCTGTCAGTTATGTTTGTCGGCTCGCATAGGATCTCAACATAATTACGACAGACGACCACTAAGCTGCCTCCACATTTGGAGACAAGGTCTAGTCTGGAGATGGCATAATCTGCTGGAATTAAAGCAACTAAGTCAGGGTCTGATGCCTCAGCTGCCCAGGTTTCAGTCAGAAAGGCTTTATCCAGAGCACAAACGTCTAGATGGTTGAAAAATTAATATTTGTGCTTAACAATTGATCCTATAAATCAATACAGAGTTCAATGTCAGTGAACCAATGATTTAAAGGAGGAACTGAAAGGCTGTGTTTAACGGAGCCACCTGTTGTTAAGGGCTTGAATTGACATGCAAAATGATAATGAGTGCTATTAAGACTATCAGAATCCTTACTGAAATTAAAACTATCACACAGAATGTACCAACCTGGAGTATTAAACAGGAGGAGCTGTTCTCTGGAGTACTTTTGTGGGAGGAGGGGTTACTTGAACAGGGGTTCCAGCGCCAGGCATAGTCCGGGTGCGGACAGCCACAGATGGGTTTGCCTTTGGTTCACCAGTGGAGGGTCCGATGCAAGCCACAGAGCATCGGCCTGGTTTTATAGTTGGTTAGGGACATTGGCTGAGTCAGCACCAGAACACTCATCTGCTCTTCTCCGTGGCCCACCCAACATGGCCTTCGGGAGAAGGTAAAAACACAATAACCCAACCTCCAGCAAGGTACGTGTGAAGTTTATTACGAAGAAAACACAAGCTCTAACAGGCTCTACGTAAATGCCCTAATCCCCAGAATTGTGCTATATAGACACTGATGAAGGTAACTGCAGCAATTCAGACAATTCATGTCACTCAGATTTCTAAAGTTCCTAAAACAATGCCTAAAAACAATTAAAATATGCCCCTTTAATGAAAATAGCAGCAGTTTAAGAATACAGATAAATAGTGCAAAGAAAAAGTAGGTGCTTCTGACCATGGTATAGGAGAGCTTCATGCATTATTTTATTAGCCACCTACACAATGCCCTCTTATAGACTTTCTTGCCCTTTATCTTTTTAAAATATCCCACAAAGAGCTGGCTGTTCAGTCTAAATTCACAGGAACAATCCATGTAGAAGTACACTGCTCTCTTGTGGTCAAAATCGCAAAGTCTTTGTTCCTCTTTCATATAATGTGGAGGAGGGCAGAATGCTGGCAAGGTAATGGATTGGACCAAGTGGAGGCAGCCCTGGTTCTCAACACCTGCTTGTCAGGGAAAAAGAAGATAAATGGAGGCTTCGCAGATAAGATTTGTAGTTTACTTACACATCTTGTTGATGTACTATTAAACAGAGTGACTGTCTTAAAAGTTAGTAATCGTAAAGGACAACTGTGCAACTGTTGAAGTCCACTGGAGTATAATGGGGGAGTATGGCGAAATTTGCTAGTCCACTCCTTTAATAACATGATAACGATGATTTAAAGAGGGATGGCTGATTAGTTAAGTATAGAAGTACAGAAAATTGCAAAAACAACATATGATGGACAGAATGCAGAACAAATCAAACGTTCACCCCCAGTCACAGATCTGGGTTTAATTCATCAGTTTTTTTTGCTTGCCATGCCATTCCAGTTTGGACCCAGCCATATGGAAATCAGTCTTGACCCTGTTCCCCATGGGAACAGTCCAGCCCGAACTGCCAGGCCTTCCCTGGACTAGAAACAAGCATCCTGGGACCGGTTTCAGGGTATCACCCTTCATCAGCCAGGCTAGCTTGAATCTGGTAACATAGCAAGCACAGGACCCACGTCTGGGCATACCCTTCCCACTTGGGGCGACAAATGCAAAAACAACATATGATGGACGGAATGCAGAACAAATCAAACACTCATAGAATAGAAGTACAGAACGGCTGATAAATAAACTTTAACAGCGTCCACCGCACAACCCTGTTGGGCCAGCACAAGGGCAAATCACAGCATGTCCGATAAATGGGCCTAGAGAGGATCTATGGAGCTTTCAGAACACCATGAGACATCTGCTAAATCTGCTTGAACAGACTGTTTTGACAGTGGATAGTTTTTGTGAACATAATATAACTCTCACTACTTCTGCAAGCATGCAGTTGTAGGGTCTAGATGCTGGGTAAAAGAACCTGCCCTGCGACTGCAAGAGGAGTTCCACCCTGTAAGGGAGACAGAGCAGAGGGCACAGGAGGAGGTGAATAAGGTCTGCTTACCACACCTTTCATGGCCAGTACGAAGCAATTAGGATTCTTTGGGCCTGGAAGAGGCAATTCTACCTAAACACATGAGGAATCAATGGTGTGGGAGGAAACGCATAATGAAGCGAAAAGTTGCACCTCAAGCAAAACACATCCCCCCAGTGTTGTATTGTATAACGAACGATACAGAATTTCAGGCAGTGAGCGTTCGTGTGAGTTGCAAAGAGGTCTGTCTAAGGTGTCCCCAACAGCTGCAAAATGCTGTGGACTACCTCTGGATGAATGCACCACTCTTGGTCAGCAAGATGACACCATCTGAGACAGTCCATTCAGACTGGCCAGAGCTTCTTAGCAGAGGAGATGCAACCCTACTCCCTCCTGCTTGTTGATGTACCAAACACAGTTGTGTTGTCTGTCAGGATCTGGACAAGCTGATTGGGAATGGAAGTGAAGAATGCCTTGAGTGCCAGATGTAGCATCTGTAATTCTAAAGAACAAGTTACTTACCTTCGGTAACCAGGTATCTGGTAGAGACTATCTAGCTGCAGATTCCTTACCTTAGAATTCACTGGCGTCAGCATCAAATCCGGAATTTTTTCTGAGCAGTACCCTGTGAGCGCCGTCGGGCGTTGTCGTTCGGATCTGCGTGCATCGACCAGCTCCGCATGCGTCGTTGGAGCCATCTATGACGTCACAGTTGTCTATATAGACGCTGTCTCTGCGCACGTATGTCAGTTCTTTTCCCACAACTTTCCACACCAGAAGCGCAGAGTCATGGAAGAACCAACAGTTATGGATTTTACCTCTTTATTTGACTGTTTGAAGTAAAAATTCTTACATGCCTTTAAGAAAGGCAAAAATGCCAAAATGATTATATATATATATATATATATATATATATATATATATATATATATATATATATATATATATATATATATATATATATCTGTATAAAAAATATCCGCAGGGCGGGGAGGCTTGGGTGGGTGTAAGGAATCTGCAGCTAGATACAGTCTCTACCAGATACCTCGTTACCGAAGGTAAGTAACTTGTTCATCTGATAGAGACTTCTAACTGCAGCTTCCTTACCTTAGAATAGATACCCAAGCAATATCCCCTGGCGGTGGGTCTGAAGGAGATTTTTATATCAGGAAGTCCTGCAAGACCGAACGGGCAAAATCCCCCTCTCTTCTCACCTGGCTATCCAGGGAGTAGTGTTTTGCAAATGTATGTCAGGAAGCCCCACAGATGTCCACCACAGGTACACCACGTGCTAACGCAGTGGTAGCAGCCTTCCCCCTAGTAGAATGAGCTCTCAAGCCCTCAGGAGGATGCTTCTTTGCCAAAGCGTAACAGATCTTTATAGAGAACGACCCAGTGCAAAATGGATCGTTTCTGTACTGCTCGACCCTTCTTAGCACCAACGTACCCCACAAAGAGTTGGTCGTCCACCCGGAACTCTTTAGTGCGGTCAAGATAGAACGATAGCGCTCCTCTTCCTTAAAGGGATGCTGTGGTGCAAAGAAGGTGGGCAAGGTGATACTTTGACCCAGATGGAAAGGTGTCACCACCTTGGGGAGGAAAGAGGCAAGAGTTCTGAGAACCACTTTTTCAGGAAAGATTGTGAGATACAGCGGTTTTGATGACAAAGCCTGTAGCTCACTCACTCTTCTGGCAGATGTAATTGCCACCAAAAAGGCTGTCTTAATAGTGAGCATACCAAAGAGGACACTTATGTAAGGGCTCGAAGGGAGCACACATAAGGAAGGTAAGAACCAGATTAAGGTCCCACTGGAGCATAACGAAAGGCACAGGGGGGAACAAATGCACAAGCCCTTTCGAAAATCTCTGTACTATAGGTGACTTAAACAAAGAGGGTTGATCGGGCAACTGAAGAAAGGCCGTTAAGGCTGCAAGACAGCCCTTGAGAGTCCCCAAGGAGGAACCCTGCTGGGCGAGAGACAATACAAACAAAAGAATATTAGACAGAGAAGAAGAAAAAGGATCAATAGATCTCTCTCTACGATATGAAACAAAATGTTTCCAACGGCAGGCGTAGATCGACTTAGTAGAAGGACGCCTGGCTGCCAGAATGACATCACACACCTCGGGAGGGAGGTCATAAACCATCAACTGTCGCCACTCAATCTCCACGCATGAAGGCGCAGAGTTGACAGGTTCGGGTGGAGAACCTTCCCCTGCTGCTGCGACAGAAGATCCTCCCGAAGCGGCAGCCTGATTGGAGGACCGATGCTCATTTTGAGAAGCTCTGGATACCAAACTCTCCGTGCCCAATCCGGAGCCACTAGAATTACCTGGGCCCGGTCGTTCTTGATTTTCTTGAGAACTCTGGGCAGAAGTGGTATAGGCGGAAAGGCGTACAGGAGGCCTGAACTCCACTCGCGACGAAAAGCATCGCCTAGTGATAGCCCCCTTGGAAACTCCAACGCGTAAAACTGCTGACATTGCGCGTTCTCTACGGAGGAGAACAGATCTAACCAAGGCTCTCCCCACTGCTGAAAGAGTCCTTGTGCCACCTCCGGACCATTTGTGATCCTCTAAGCATTTTCGGCTGAGCTCGTCCGCCCTGGCATTCAGAGAACCTGCCAGGTGTTGAACCACCAGGGTCATGCCCTGATGTTCCAGCCATGTTCAGAGACGTAAAGCCTCTTGACAAAGGATCCACGACCCCACACCACCCTACTTGTTGCAGTACCACATTGCGGTAGGGTTGTCCGTGAACACCTGCACCACCTTCCCTTTCACATCAGGAAGAAATGCTTTTATTTAATGCTAGTCGGATCGCCCAAAGCTCCAGCAAGTTGATGTGGAGCCCAGATTCCGCTGTAGACCAGTGACCTCTGATCGCCACCTCTGCCAGATGGCCGCCCCATCCCAGAAGTGACGCATCTGTCTCTACTGTGAGAGCTGGTTGGGGAAGGAAGAGGAGTCTGCCTTTGACCCAATCGCAGTTCACTAACCACCACTGCCGATCCTTTGCAGTCCCCTCTGAGATCTGAACCACGTCGGTAAGATTCCTCTGATGCTGTGCCCATTGGAACTTCAGGTCCCACTGCAGAGCCCTCATGCGCCATCTGGCATGCTTGACCAATAGGATTCAGGAAGCCATGAGTCCCAACAGCCTCAGTCTGTCTCACCAAAATCCAGGATAGAGGCCGAAACATCAGTATCATAACCTGAATATCCTGCACCCACTGTTCGGGAGGATAAGCCCAATACTGCACTGTGTCCAGAACAGCTCCGATGAAAGTGAGCCTCTGAGAGGGAGTCAGGTGTGACTTTGACACATTGATAGTGAACCCCGGCGAATGCAGGAGGTCTGCCGTCGTCTGGAGGTGGGTGACGAGAGCCTGGGGCGTAGAAGCCTTCAGCAGCCAATCGTCTAGGTAGAGTAAGACTGAAATCCCTGACCTGCGCAGATGGGCTGCCACCACCGCCATCACCTTTGAGAACACCCAAAGGGCACTGGTGATACCAAAAGGAAGCACAGTAAACTGAAAGTGCTCGGGCCCACCTTCAACCGCAGGTAACGCCTGTGGGCTGGCAAGATAGGAAGGTGGAAATACGCATCCTGCAAATCCAAAGCTACCATCCAGTCTCCTTGGTCTAGGGCAGACAAAACCTGAGTAAGAGTGAGCATCTTGAAAATCTCCTTCTTGAGGAAGAGGTTGACATCCCTTAAATCCAAGATAGGGCGAAGGCCTTTGTTCTTTTTGGGAATCAGAAAGTAGCGGGAATAACAATCACTGCCTACTTCTGATATCGGGTCTCTTTCTATGGCTCCCTTGGCCAAGAGAGCCGTAACTTCCTCGCGGAGCAAAACCAGATGGTCCTCCATCAGCCATTTCTTTGTCGGAGGGATAGAGGGAGGGAAAGACTGGAAGGGAAGGGAGTAGCCCTTCCGTATGATCTGCAGGACCCATTAGACCATTGTGATGGAAAGCCAGTGAGGGAGATGAAAATGAATCCTCCCTCCAACTGGACGGACGTGATCCTGCAGAACCACACTAGGAGGGCTTGGACGCAGTGGAGGGGGGGTTGTGTGGTGGCCGACCTCTGGCCAGACCCTCTAGGTCTGATGGTACCACGACCACGTCCTCTCCCCGGACTGTGGCTAAACTGTGGCTGGCGTGGTACCACACCCCTTCAGAAGCCTCAAAAGGGACGAAAGACAGACTGCTGTCGTTGAAAGACTCAAGGATCCGGCTGTAGCTTGAGAATCCTGGAACCTCTTAAGCGCGGAGTCTGACTTTTTGGCAAAAAGGCGAGAGCCATCAAAGGGCATGTCCATCAAGCTGGACTGGACATCCCCTGAGAAACCAGTTGAACGCAGCAAGGCGTGGCGACATAGGGCCAATGACGAGGAAATCGCTCTGCCCAGCGAGTCGGTCGTGTCCAAACCACATCCGATCGTAAACTTGGGTGCATTTCTTCCATCCTTGACAGCCTGGGTGAGTGGCCCGTACGCCCTCCGGGACCTGGGGCAGCACTTGTGCCACCATATCCCATAAAGTATGGGAATACCGGCCCAATAGGCAAGAGGTGTTTATGGACCTCAATGCAGGACTGGTGGAAGATAACATCTTCTTCCCAAGCTGGTCCAGCCTATTGGATTCCCTATCCGGGGGAGCGGAAGGGAAGGCACCACGGGAAGTAGAGGCTTGGACAACCAAGCTCTCAGGAGTGGGGTGTTGAGTGAGGAAAGTAGGGTCGCTCGGAGCAGGTCTATGGCGGGGGCCGACCGTCCTATTCACAGGAGCCCCTGTGCTGGGTTTAGACCATGTGCCCAGAAGGACGTCTGTTAGAGCCTGATTGAAGGGCAACATCGGCTCTGATGTTGTCACCCCCGGTTGAAGCACTTCTGTCAGGATATTCGTCCTGACTGGCACCGTAGGCAAATCTAGGTCCAAGACCTCAGCTGCCCTACGCACCACCATAGCAAATTAAACACCCTCCTCCGTAGCCACATTAGGAGGAGAGAGCATACCAGTATCTGGAGACGTGTCCAGTCCAATGGCCTCCCCTAGATCCTCATACCAGTCCTGTTGCAAACCACATTCTAAAGGGTCCTCAGACCCCACCCATTCCTCTCCTGCGTCTGGCTGATCTAAATAATGCTCAGACAATAATCTGGGCCGACACGGCTCCGTCGAAGTCGGAGTCGACATCGTCGCTCCGGATCGTCCGGAATAAGGATGGGGCTACCACCCGTGGGCGCCGGTGGCGGAATCGTCGATGTCGGAACCGGTGCCGAAGGAGGTCGACAGTGTGAGACCGGCACCGGTCCAGATCCGATATCGGGTCCTGGGGTCCCCAACGGCACTGAGGCTGAAGCTGCCGGCGTCGAATCCGAAGGGGCCCCTGCTGACCCCATAGGGCCCAAAGACCCCTCCACAGGTGCAGCCCGCTCAAAAACGAGACGCATGGCCTTGTAAAATTCTTTTATCTGAGCGGGGTCGATCCGGTCCCCGGAAAGGGGGGAAGACGCAGAGTCGGCCCTGGCGACGGCTCCGCAGAACCGCACTCGGAACGTCGACGTTTCACAGACACCTCGACGGGCGTGGCAAAGACGAAGTCCGCTTGGACTTCTTCTTCTTCTTCTTCTTGTGCCTGTTACCTTCAGATGACCTTGAATGCGAGGAAGAGGATTTGTGTCTCCGGGAGCGGTGCAGTGACCTCCTCCTACTGCATGACCGTGACCTCCGCGGAGTCACGTTGACCGAGGACGAATGCCGGGCTGCAAGAAGCTTGAGGGATCTCTCCCTCAAGGCCTTCGGAGCCATGGGCCGACAGTCGGAGCACGAGGTGGAATCGTGGTCCTTCTCCGGGCACCAAAGACAAACACGGTGCGGGTCCATCACCGACATGGTGTGATGACACACACCACACGGCTTGAACCCGGTCTTTCTCGAAGACATGACTTCAAACAGACAAAAAAGCCTCAAACCGTCGAAGAAGGGTAGCTCTTTCCAGAACTGCACTTTAACCGGCACGGAAGGAAAAGAACCGACGTACGCGTGCCGAGACTGCGTTTATATAGACAACTGTGACGTCATAGACAGCTCCAACGACGCTGATGAAGCACGCGAAGCTGGTCGACGCATGTGGATCCGAATGACGCCCGACGGCGCACGCAGGGTACTGCTCAGAACAAATTCCGGATTCGAAGCTGACGCCAGGGAATTCTAAGGTAAGGAAGCTGCAGCTAGAAGTCTCTATCAGATAGACTGATGTGCAGTATCTATTCTTTGGGAGACCAGGGAGATGGTGGAATGGCTTTCTTTGCATAAGGTTTCTATTCCCACTCCACCAACGCTGATCCACTGCAGCGTCGTTGAAGATTTTGATACAGCTTTGGCGATCTCCACTGTGTTAGGACCACTGCCTGCAGAGGCACCACTGGAGAGCCCTCATCTCCCCGCGTGCATGGGTGACCAACTGAACGCATGAGGCTTCCAGACTGAGCAGGACTAAGACTGTCCGGACTAGAATGATTGCTCCACTCTAAAACACCAGAATCACAGACTGGAAATCTTGAACCCTCAGGGGAGGAGGGAATGGGGGCTGATATGGTTTTTTAATACTGCCCATATGAACAGGATGTGCTGAGAAAAGCCGAGGTAGAACAACACTGTGGTTGTAACCCACAAGCGAGTGGACACCATCTCTGGAGAGCTGGCCATAATGCCCAAGTCATCCAGGTAAAGGAATACTGGGATTCTCATCCGTATTAGATGGGCCTCAACCACCACTATCGCCTTCATGAAGACTGGATGAACATTTGCTGGAGGGGTAAGGCATACCTCCTCTCCAATATTTGCAAGACCCAAAGGTATAAAGTTATGGCCCCTCAAGCTTGTGGAAAGGGGGACGACCATCCTTCAATGGGCTATGTGTGTTCAAGTAAGGCGGAACTATGACTGCTTCCCTGCAGTGGCTGGGGAAGAGGATGAGGAGGAGGCAGTAGGGAGCAGGAAAGTTTGTGTTAGGCCTTTGCTTTATCCGGGACATTGTTCGCAGAGGGGGTGCATCTGCTGTTGCCTGTTGAAATTAAAAGCCCCTACTGCATCTACAAAACTTTCGAAATGGACAGCAGTTACTAGGTTGTGTTTGGAGACCAAGGGATCTGGCTGTGGTTTTACTATGTTTAAACCTCTCAAATGAAGAGTCTGCTTTGGCATCAAAGAGCTGTGATCTGTCGAACAGGAGGTCCATTAGCATGGGCAGAGATGTCTTTGATGGAAAACCACTTAAATCAGTTTTTATATTGAATAATCACTGACAACGTTAACACTTCTGAAGAGATCAGGCAAGTTCTAGAATAAGACAATGATGTGGAAAAAAGGGAACTGACGTTATCACACCAAATGGGTTTCTTTATGGATCCAGTGACGTCAACAGGGTTGCATGGAGAATGAGCCAGCACCCACTGGAGTCATAGGAGAGGTATTGAAGAGGTTACCACTAACAATAAATCTAATCAGCCTGCATTATTAGTGTCCAATCAAACTTGTTTGGTGCAGTTACTCACAATCTACATTGATTCTCAAAATAAACGTCTACACATGAGTATTAGAGAACATATAATATATTCTGTCCAATAGATTAAAATTAATTTTCATTGAATACATTATAACACAAAATCCAAGTTCGTCACACTCTTATATAATGTTCCAATTTATATCCAGAGATCCTCAAAATTCTTCAACAGTTTGCAATTAAATCCATGGTTAAATACTCAATCAATTAGGCCGTCCATAAGCCAAATCAATTAAGCTGTCCATAAGCCAAGTCAACACGTGTTTCGTCTTGGGAGTGCCCTTTGACTTCCTCAGGACTTCCTAAATGGCATTTACATAAAATATAAATTAGTTAACCTTCAAATTAACACTTATTGTTGGTTACTATTTTGCAAATACCATGCTCTCCATGTGAAAGCCGAATGTTACAACCAAATGATAAGTGAATGTGCCCAATTAATCTCCTAAACATGCAGTGATTTAATAGTGATAACATAATATATATTGCTCCACTCACTATTAAAGTGTAAACCTTTGTGCATCAATCCACATAATAGTGTTGTGAACGACTGTATTTTGCCTATTTGTATGCTGATTCCCCATCTAACTATGCTGACAATGGATATTAATGGGATAATGTCTCACGACATACCTTTAAAGATGAATTACCGCCCTTTTATTTTCCCATATTCGTCATGGTTTTCAAATAATTATAGGTCTAAAATAGTCAAAAAGACTCAATATCAACCAGTGTGAACATTGTAATAATCAAATGCGTTAGGGTGTATTAGCCAGTATCCCATTTCTTACCTTGGCTTAGCAATTCGAAGTCGCATAGTTAATTGTTTTATTTCATTTGAAGTGGTTTCGCTCCATCGCGAGTGCACTCGGAGCTCGGAAAACCCGCCGTGTTTCACATCGGCGATGAAATAGATTAATACATAAACATAGAAAACGGACTACCCAAGCCACTGAAATCGAAAAAGGACTCCTGTGTAAGCGCTCCCATGTTATAACTATAGACTATTCAGTAGAAAAAGGACAAATCGGTTCACAATTAAGAGAAACTCCTAATTTGAGGCTTATAACTGCAACCTAAATTTAATCTCAGAGAACGAGATCATAAAGATTATTTAAAATCTTTAAACCACTGTTATGTATAAAGCTGTGAAAAAAGTATTAAGGAATTGAGTAGAAGATAACCAATTTGGATTCTATAACTGACATTACTCATGTACACTAACTTCCTCATATTAAAAGACAAGAGTGTTAGTCCTAAATTGGGCACATTTGTGACTATTACCATGCGCATTATTCCTCACATATGTATTGCTAATCCGTTTTAACCCTCACCAAGAAAGTACTCCAATTCATAATCTGAATTCAGACCTAATTCCACTGCCCCTAATCGCATTATCCACATCGACTCTTTTCTTCGTAAGGCCAATGCTCTATTCCCACCACTTGGGTTCTGTGCACAAAAATCAAAGCCAAAAAATTTAAATTCCTTATGGGTACCTTGTTTTTCACATGTTTTCATGTGGAGGGCAATAGGATATCATTCATCTTCCTGTTTTATCGCTCTCCAATGTTCGGAAATTCTCACTTTCAGGGGACAGATACTACTACCCACATAAATCTTACCACATTTGCAGGATAACATATATACTGTGAATTTGGTATTGCAGTTCAAATGTGACCTAATATTATACTCCTTACCATTAGCATCCTGAAAGGTCTTTTTCGCTTGCCAGGCCCATTTGCACATGGCACAGCATCCACATTTATAAAAGCCTGAGTTATGAAAATCTAACCAATTAGATCTAGTGGTATCAGGCAAATAACTAGGACTGAGAATATTACTAAGTGTACAGCCTTTTCTATATGCTACCTCTGGCTTGTTGCCAATATATTTGTGAAGAGTTCGATCTTGCATAAAAGGGCAGTAATTCATCTTTAAAGGTATGTCGTGAGACATTATCGTATTAATATCCATTGTCAGCATAGTTACAGGGGGAATCAGCACACAACTAGGCAAAATACAGTCGTTCACAACACTATTATGTGGATTGATGCACAAAGGTTTACACTTTAATAGTGAGTGGAGCAATATATATTATGTTATCACTAATAAATCACAGCATGTTTAGGAGATTAATTTGGCACATTCACTTATCATTTGGTTGTAACATTCGGCTTTCACATGGAGAGCATGGTATTTGCAAAATTGTAACCAACAATAAGTGTTAATTTGAAGGTTAACTAATTTATATTTTATGTAAATGCCGTTTAAGAAGTCCTGAGGAAGTCAAAGGGCACTCCCAAGACGAAACACGTGTTGACTTGGCTTATGGATGGCTTAATTGATTTGGCTTATGGACGGCTTAATTGATTGAGTATTTAACCATGGATTTAATTGCAAACTGTTGAAGAATTTTGAGGATCTCTGGATATAAATTGGAACATTATATAAGAGTGTGACGAACTTGGATTTTGTGTTATAATGTATTCAATGAAAATTAATTTGAATCTATTGGACAGAATATATGATATGTTCTCTAATACTCATGTGTAGACGTTTTTTCTGAGCAGGTCAATGTAGATTGTGAGTAACTGCACTAAACAAGTTTGATTGGACACTAATAACACAGGCTGATTAGATTTATTGTTAGTGATAACCTCGGTCATCACGTAGGACACTAGTGGGGGTGTGGCTCTCCATCAGCAGTAGCGTTATGAGATTTTGTTTTTTAATTTGTGGGATATAGAGCGCCATTTATTCCTTTCACCCCCCCACTGTAGGAGGTATTGAAGAGTTTGCAGATTCAGACTGGCACCTGAGGTATTCAGAAGGTGAGGAGTCTTCAGGTAGACCTACTCACCAGCAAAAAAAAATTCAAACAGCAACATCGCTTTCCCAACACAGAAGTCACAAAACTAGTATTTATTTATTTTTCACAGTGTGCAATGCTATTTAAACAGCATGCCAATGAACACTTAGTGAGATTCTGACCATTATATAGTATATCTAATGTTTCTTCCGGACACTTCACTTGTTTTTGGGCATGCCTCCAAATTTAAACATGCTTTTAAATACTTTGCACTTAGTACTTCTGATACAAACTCTCTGCAATGTCGCCCTTCCCAAACCTCTTCTTGCAACTCAAGTGGTTAAACCACTATGAAGTAAACCACATCAGGAAATTAGTTAATTTTTCACTGATAACTTTACTACGGTACTATTGCTCGGTCATGACTCGGTCATATAGTCAGTATGTTGCAGATAATTTATCAACTATAGTTTTCCGTCACTATGCCATCATAATACTAATTTGAAATAATGTATTGCTTTGATGCTATGCACTGCCCCTGTACGTTCTACAACGCCATTTATTGTATTTTGTTTATACAAATATGTTTTCACCTCATATCATGGAGTGATATTTAACTTATTCCTGAGACTATGAATTCAAAAGCAAATTTATAACCAGGTTCTTGGTAAGTGTTAAAGTGTGCTTTTTAAGATGAAATCGAATGCTGTTGACAATGTAAGGGCTGCATAACCTTTTGGAACAGAACCCAACATCCTTTGCAGACCTCATTAATGTAGGTGGTTGATAGATGTTTTTCTGTAACACCTGAATCGCATGACGATGTGGGTTTTAATATAAGCAGGACTTGGAGGACATTATATGACATCCTGGTGAGCAGTTAAATAAGACAACCCAGAAGCAAATGCTCCCAGGGATATCCATTGCGTTTGTTTGAAGATTTTGCTGTATTATGGAAGTCACTCATCACTGCATTAGGCATTTTCACCTGACCTACTTTTCTACTGAAGCCTCATTTGTTCCACTTTAAAAGAGGAAAGCAATGCTCACTGCAGCTTCATTACTCTCTAACTCACAGCCGTCATATAAGTACGGAATGGCATAATAGAGGCTTCCTTTTTGTGTTTAATTCCACTCTTAGTTGTCTTCCAACTCCTGCATTCCTACAGACAAAAGTGACCGTGACATTTAAAGCAACATATATTCATTTGGTCGTCACTGCTGAGTACTGCTAATACACCTGGAACTTTATACACACAGCATTCTGAAGCAAGAGGGAACACTACTTTATCTCAGAAAGAAACCAATGCATATAAAACCATTGCAACATAATTTCAATAATTACAGTAATAATAACAGCATGCAACAGCACGTTCAATCTGAAAATACATGCCTCTGTCTTGCAAACACCAAAGTACAAAAAAACAACCAAGGTTTCATTCGCGAAGAGACAAGTGCAAGTCATGAAATGTGCATGCACATGAACCACTCTGCTCATGCATGACACCTTCGTATCGTTCTACTTGCCTGCATGTTTTGTAAAATCTGAACAGGTGACACCCACATTTATGAACAAAGGAGCAAGGGCATGAAGCGGGAAGAAAACAAAATTAAAATGAGCATCGTATTGTCATTTCTGAATGATTTAACTTCTGAAAAACAAAGGGACAGGCGTTTACCTGTAAAGTTTGAGCTCACTAAGCTTCACCATCATCGAGTCAATGACAGGAGGAAGGCTGCACCGTGTCTTTGTGGCAACGATGAAGAACTGGTTCTTTACAGTAATGAGACCAAAATCAGCCACTAGGACATTTGTGGACACAGCAGACTGTGGTACAATTACTACAGGTGCTTTAACATTGATATCAAGGGCTAGACGGAAACTCCTCTGAGCAAATTCTTTTACACCTGAAGCAGCTTTCTCTGCTGCTTGAACAGTTACTTCGGTCAAAGCATCCTTGGCAGCTTGAAAATTGTTGACAAAAGCCTAAAAAACAAAAATTTAGAAAATTGCTATAAACACTGTTGGAAACGAGCACACTGCATTACATTGTTGCACAGAATGGTATCCCATACTCCTAAAATATCAAAATAAGCACTGGCAAAGCCAACTGGTATGGGTTCAATGTGCCACACAAGCAAGGCTATAACATTAGTGTCGGAAACACATGAAGGAGCCAAGGAGACTAGAATTGTAAAGTAGTACCACATGTAACTCAACGCAAGCAAAAGGAAACACCCAAAAAGATAACAGCTTTAGGTGAGAGAATACTCAACTAGGCTGAGCAAAGGACTGATTGACAAAGTCCACAGCAAATTGCTGAAAGAGGTTGCTTGAAGAAAGGAAATGGTTTAAAGAGGTGGATCCAAAAGCAAGAGGTCTGTTTGACAACTGCACAGTTAAAACCTAGTCCTAAAAATGCTGCCACACCATCCAGCCTGGCTCATCCTAAAGGATACCCATCTCTACCCCTTCTCTCAGTAGTCAAACATGATCTTGATCTGTCTTTTTTACCTGTCGATGTACAAAACTTATTTGCTACTCTCCATGTAATAAACAAGAGAAAGGCCAACACATACATAGTCTTGGCACACATCCAACACATTTAATAAGCCAGACAAGAGATTACTTTAGTTGACTGAGTTCATAAAATAACACTCAGGCACAATTCAACAGGTTTTAATGAAAGAGATGCTACCCTTATAGGTTTACAAACCAACAATTTACATAAGAGCAATAACTCTTAAAAGTCCATAGAAAAGAAATGTCTATTTGCCTACGGCTATTTGCTTCAAAGTACAAGTTACTTACTTTGGTAACGATATATCTGGTAGATACATATTCTAGTTGCAAATTCCTTACCTTAGAATTTTCCCCAGGCGTCAGACTGGATCCGGAGATTTCTTTCTTTGAGCAATACCCTGGCACGCAATTAGGTGGCGTTGAGTCGTTGGCGTCATAGTCGCCGTGGTGACGTTGGGAGTGGTTCATAGACGTTACGCAGCGCAGTGACGCCAGTTGCTTTTCCCGACTTTCCAAGCGAAAGCGCCGAGCCACAAAGAACACTGAAATTGGTGTGCCAGAGCTAAGGCCTTGAATGGGGAAGCCCTATCCCTAGAAATCATTCGGCAAGCTGGGAGGATGCAACTAAAATATGCCTCTACCAGATATATTGTTACAGAAGGTAAGTAACTTGTACATATGATAAAGAATTATTACATATTCCTTACTTTGGAATAGATACCTAAGCAATGACCTCATCGGAGGTGGGCTGCGAACCAAGATCATACGAAAAAAGTCCTGCAGGACCTAACAACCGAAGTAGCCATCCCTGCAGAAATGACTGTCCAGGCAGTAATGATCAGTAAACCTGTGCAAGGATGTCCACGTAGCTGCCTGGCAGATATCCAGGACAGGAACTTCGGGTGCTAACGCAATGGAAGGAGCAATTGCTCTGGTGGAATGAGTGCACAAGCCCTCAGGAGGTTAATTCTTTGCCAAAGCGTAGCAGATTTTGATGCAAAAAGTACCCATCGAGAGATGGTACATTTTTGCACCGCCTTCCCTTTCTTCACACCCACATATTCAACCTGGAAATCTTTAGTACGATTCAGATAGAACGCCAACACTCTTTTTGGATCCAGGCAGTGGAGTCTCTCCTCCTTATGAGAAGGATGTGGAGTTGCATAAAAAGTAGGCAAAGTGATGGACTGGTGAAGGAAGCTGGCTCCATATATACTATATCAAAATGAGATATAGGGCCTCATTACAACCCTGGCGGTCAAAGACCACCCGGGCTGTTTCGGCGATTGTACCGTCAACAGGCTGGCGGTACAATTTTGCTGATTACGACCGTGGCGAAAGCGCCACGGCCGGGACCGGTCGTTTCCCGCCACGGTCGTCCCGGTGGTTTTAATCTGCCAGGGCAGCGCTTCCAGGGGACTACGAGTCCCCTTCCTGCCAGCCTGTCCGTGGCAGTAGGTTGTAATGAGGCCCATAGTGTGCACAGAGTCCAGGGGCTCCCCAAGAGGCTAGACAGAGGCAATAATAAGAAATACTAATGCTTTATTTGTGGTAGTGTTGTCGAGCAGTTAGGCTTATCAGAGTGTAGTGTTGAGCATTTGTTGTACACACACAGGCAATAAATGAGAACACACAGTCAATGACTTAACTCCAGGCCAACAGGTTTTTATATAGAAAACTATTAAGTTCTGTCTCCGGGGCATAGGTAGCCACCGTTGAGGGTTCAAGTCAACCCCAAAGACCCAGCTCCAGCAACACAGGACTGGTCAGGTGCAGAGGTCAAAGAGGGGCCCAAATAACATAGGAGCCTACGGAGACAGGGGGTGCTCCGGTCCTAGTCTGCTGGCAGGTAAGTACCTGTGTCCTTGGGGAGCAGACCAGGAGGGTTTAGTAGAGCACTGGGGGGTCCCAAATAGGCACACAAAGCACACCCTCAGCGGCACAGGGGCGGCCGGGTGCAGTGTGCAAACAATGCATTGGTTTTGTAATTGAAATCATTGGAGGGACCCGGGGTCACTCAAACGTTGCAGGCAGGGCCACAGGGGGGCTTCTCGGGCCAGCCACCGAATGGGCAAGTGTGAGGGCCACCTGCTGGTCACTGCTGCACCGGTGGTTGGTTCTTCACAAGCCTGGGGGCTGCGGGTGCAGTGCTTCTTCCAGGCATCGGCTTTCTTCTTTCCGGGCAGTCGCAGTCAGGGGGGTCCATGGGATTCCCTCTGCAGGTGTCGTCGTGGGGGTGCAAAGATGTTAGCCCAGGGTCATCCGAGTCGCCTGGGGATCCTCTCTCTGGGTCGCTGGTTTCTCTGGACACGGCCAGGAACGTCGGGTGCAGAGTGGTGGCGACGCACGCTTCTAGAGTGAGGTGAGAGCCAATTTAAAGATGGTTTCTGCTTGCTGGAGGTGGAAAGTCTTGCTGTCCTCACGAGTTCTTGGTCCTTTGTAGTTGCAGGGCAGACCTCAGAGGTCGCTGGGCCCACAGGATGCATCGCTGGTGCAGATTCTTTGAATCAGGAGACAGGCCGGTAGGGCTGGGCCCAAAGCAGTTGTCGTCTTCCGTCTTCTCTGCGGGGTTTTCAGGTCAGCAGTCCTTCTTTGTAGGTCGTCAGGAATCTGATTTGCTGGGTTCAGGGTTGACCTTAAATACTAAATGTAGGGGTATGTTAGAAATAATGGGGAGTAGCCAATGACTACTGTCCCTGAGGGTGGCTACACCCTCCTTGTGCTTCCTCCCTACAAGGTGTCCCAAGTAAACGACAGTACCCTGCCCTATCTGACATTTAGATGCCTTGATAGAGATGCCTGTTGCTTGCAGGGCCTGCAAAACCTTCTTCAGATAGACCGGGTGATCCTGCCAGTTGGAGCTAAAGACAGGAATATCATCTAGATATGCTGCACTAAAGGACTAAAAGCTGGCAAGGACATGATTCACCAGCCTTTGGAAGGTGGCAGCAGCATCCTTTAAGCCAAAGGGCATGACAGTAAACTGATAATGCCCATCAGGTATTGAGAATGCGTTTTTCTCTTTTGCTCCAGGTGCCATTTTAATTTGTCAGTACCCTGCAGTTAAGTCAAAAGTACTTCGGAATGTGGCTGCACCTAATTTATCGATCAGTTCATCTGCTCTTGGTATGGGGTGAGCATCTGTCTTGGTGACAGAGTTGAGCCCTCCGTAGTCCACACAAAACCTCATCCCTCCCTTTCCATCCTTGGGGTGAGGTTTGGGGACCAAGACCACTGGGCTAGCACAGGGACTGTCAGAGTGCTCTATCACTCCAAACACCAGCATCTTGTGGATTTCCACTTTGATGCTTTGTTTGACTTGGTCAGACTGTCTGAATATTTTGTTTTTGACAGGTAAACTGTCTACTGTGTCCACATCATGGGTACACAGATGTGTCTGTCCAGGGGTCAAAGAAAAGAGCTCAGCAAACTGCTGGAGGACTTGCCTGCAGTCAGCTTGCTGTTGGGCAGAGAAGGTGTCTGAATAGACAACTTCATCTACTGATCCATCCTTGGGGACAGTTGAGAGGTGGTCAGGGAGAAGTTCACTTTCTGCTTCCTGATCCTCATCAGTAACCATCAACACGGTTATGTCTGCCCTGTCATTGTAAAGCTTAAGACTGTTAACATGGATCACCCTTTAGGGTGTCCTGCTAGTGCCCAGGTCCACTACGTAAGTGACCTGACTCTTCTTTTCTAGCACTGGGTAAGGGCAACTCCATCTGTCCTGGAGTGCCCTGGGAGCCACAGGCTATAGACCCCAAACATTCTGCCCTGGTTTGAATTGAACTGTTGCAGCGTTTTAGTCACACTACAACTTCTGGAGTTGTTGGCTGGCCTCAAGGCTTTTGATTGCCTTTTCCATGTACTCTGCCACCCCTGAGCAGAGGCCAAGCACATAGCCCACCACCTGTTTAGGCTCATGGAGAGGTCTCTCCCAGCCTTCTTTTACAAGTGCTAGTGGTCCCCTAACAGGATGGCCAAACAGGAGTTCACAGGGGGAAACCCCTACTCCCTTCTGAGGCACCTCTCTGTAGGTGAAAAACAGGCATGGCAGGATGACATCCCATCTCCTTTTGAGTTTTTCAGGGAGCTCCATGATCATCCCCTTCAATGTCTTGTAAATCTTTCCACAAGACCACTGGTTTGTGGATGGTATGGTGTGGTGATTTTGTAAGTCACCCCACACTCATTCCACATGTGTTAAGGTAAGCTGATGAAATTAGTACCTCTGTCAGAAACCACCTCCTTTGGAAATCCCACTCTGGTAAAAATACCAATGAGTGCTTTGGCTACTGCAGGGGCAGTATTGGGCCTAAGAGGAATTGCTTCAGGGTACCTGGTAGCATGATCCACTGCTACTAGGATATACTGATTCCCTGAGGCTGTGGGAGGTTCAAGTGGACCCACTATATCCACACCCACTCTTTCAAAGGGGGACCCACCACTGGAAGTGGAATGAGAGGGGCTTTTGATGGCCACCTGTCTTGCCACTTGATTGACAAGGGACACAGGAGCTGCAAAACTCCCTTACATTCTGGGACATACTGGGCCAATAGAAATGGTTAACAAATATTTCCCATGTCTTGGTTTGTCTTAAATGCCCTGTTAGGGGAATGTCATGGGCTAAGGTCAGAATGAACTCCCTAAACTCCTGAGGCACTACCACTGTACTAGTGGCACCAGGTAAAGTAGTCCATCCTCCCAATAGACCCTGTGGGATCCACTGACACTTCCTTGCTTTCTCAGGCCTTCAAGAGTGGGACAAGTCGTTTGTCCCTGGCACAGCTGTTGCCTTGATGATCTCCCTGGGCCCAAAAGCTCTTCCTGGTAAGGCTCCAGATCCATGGACTCAGTTCCCTCAGGGGATAGGACATCTTCCTGGGAAGAGTGGTCCTGTTTCTGTTGCTGTACAGAGGCTGGTCCCCCAGTCCCCTTGCTTTTTCTCCTGGAAGGTTGGGCCATTATTCCAGGCTCCAACACTTCTTTTTCACCCTGTGCTCTGCTCTGTGCTCTTGTCTTAACACACACCAGTTCAGGGATACCCAGCATGGCTGCGTGGGTCTTTAGCTCTACCTCAGCCCATGCTGAGGACTCCAGATCATTCCCTAGCAAACACTCTACAGAAATTGCAGTCTCAGGCCAGTAACCCCTCCCATTCTAAAGTCACCAGTGTCATGGGATGGACTTTAGGTTGATTGTCAGCATTGGTGACCAGATATGTCTTTCCAGCTAGATACTGTCCTGGGGAAACCAATTTGTCTGTCACCATGGTGACACTGGCACCTGTATGCCTCAGGGCTTACACCTTCTTCCCATTTATCAAGAGCTGCTGCCTATGTCTGCATGTTAGGCAGCCAGGCAGCTAGTGTGGCTAGATCCACTCTACCATCTGAGACTAAAGTAGCTTCAGTGTGAACCCTGATTTCCGTTGGGCACACTGTTGATACCACCTGGAGACTGGCTATTCCAGTGCTAACTGGAGTAGTAGTGGTGGGACTTTTCTTGGAACAGGCCTTGTTTCCAGTTTGGGGTCCATGCTGTCTACAGTTGACACACCAGGCCTTCCTGGGATCAAAGTTTGTACCCTTGTAACCATTTGTGGACTGTGAAGAGGCTCGGGTTCACCTCCTGAGCAGGTTTTTGGGGCCCTTGTGAAGACTCCTTTGTTTTGTCCTTGGATGTCTCACCACCCTTTCCCTGGGGAAGCTTTGCGACCCCTTTCTTTTGGTCACCCCCCTGTGGATGTTTTGCTCACCCCTGTCTTGACCCAGTGGTCTGCCTTCTTTCCCAATTATTAGGGAGAAATTGGACCTAGGTCTACCAGATGTTGATGCAACTTATCACTGAAGCAATTACCTAACATATGTTCTTTCATAAATAAATTATACAGCCCATCATAGTCATCCACTCCACTGCCAGTTATCCAACCATCTAGTGTTTTAACTGAGAAGTCAACAAGATCAACCCAGGACTGGCTGGAGGTTTTGTGAGACCCCGCCTGAACCTAATTCTAAACTCCTCAGTTGAGAATCCAAAGCCCTCAATCATGGTAGCCGTTATGAGGTCATAGGATTCTGCATTCTTACCAGAGAGTGTGGGGAGTCTTTCCCTACACTTACCAGTGAACATTTCTCACAGGAGAGCTCCCCAGTGATATCTGCTTACTTTTCTGGTTGCACAAACTCTCACAAAAGCTGTGAACCATTTGGTGATATCATCAACTTCTTCATATTTAGTAACAATCCCTTTGGGGTTTTTGTAGGATGTCAGTATTCTCTCTGACCCTATTTAAGTTGCTGCTACCATATATGGGTGTTAAACACATTTATCTTCTCTCCCTCTCTATGGCTAGGAGCTGTTTCTCCAAATCTAATCTTGTGGCCATCCTTGCTAAAAGTATGTCCTCTTCATTGAGGCTGTCCTCAATGTTTAGAAGGGACTGGACTCCCCTGTGTAAGACCAAGAATCTCTGACTCTGATCTGTGGAGACAGGGGTCTTGGAGCCCTAGTCTCATTAATTAGGACAGTAGGGGGGCGTTCTTCCTCCTGTTCACTAATTTCTTCCTTATCTGAGGGGAGGTCTTCCACCTCAGTGGGGTGGTCCCTGGTGTATTCTGCCAAGAGCTCCTGGAGCTTGGCCTTGGTAGGATTCAAACCAGTTCTAATTTGTCTTAGCTTACAGAGAGTCCTTAGCTCTGCCATTCCTAGATGGAGGTTAGGGGTGAGGCTAAGTTCTATCACCATCTCATCTGTGCTAGTCATTATGTCTCTGAAAGTTGGGATTACTTATCAAGAAACTAAAATCTACATCTAGTACTTAAATCCTAACTTTTACAAACCTTTTAAACTTTAAAAGGGATGCTAACAGGGAGTTACAAAAGGCCCTAGCAGGACTTTTAAAAATTTGGAAAAATAGTAAAAAATTCAAAAATCAATTTTCTAATGACAATTTTGAAATTTAGTCGTGTGATCAGGTATTGGCTGAGTAGTCCAGCAAATGCAAAGTCTTACACCCCACTGCTGATCCACCAATGTTGGAAGCTGGCTCTGTAAACTATATCAAAATGAGATATAGGACCTCATTACAACCCTGGCGGTTGGTGTTAAAGCGGCGGTAACACCGCCAACAGGCCGACGGTAAAAAAAAAAATGGGATTACGACCACGGCGGACACTGCCAACATAGACAGCCACTTTTAACACTCCGACTGCCACGGCGGGTAGCAACAAACACCGCAGCAGTCACCGCCAACAGACAGGCGGAAGACAAGGTACTGCCCATCCCATCCTATTATGAGAGGCCAATCCGCCAGCTTTTCTGGGGTGGTACCAACGACATCAAAACCATGGCGGAAACAGTACATCGAAGGGGAACCACTCACCTTTCGACACTCCACGAAGAACCATGATGCAATGAAGCCCGAATTGCAGTTCCTCCCCATGTTCGTGTATCTTCTCATACACCAGGAAGTAGAAAGAAGGCGGCGGCAACGACGGTGAGTACTGTGCCTAGCACACAGGTGCGGGGGGGGGGGGGGGGGGGGGGGAGTGACAGACACACGGCACGTAACACCCCCACCCTCAACATACACACCAACACATCCAACAACATTACTGATACACCCTGTTACCCCCTGGAAGAACGCAAGGACAAAAGGAAATGAGCCTAACCAGTGTTATATTGGAACATTCAGATATAGCAATAGAATTTAAATCAGTATATACAATTTTTTTTTACATTATATACACAAGGCCGTACACTGTCCCTTGTAAATGTCCGTGGACCCAAAAAGCATGGGCAAAGACCACACATGACACCTGCCTCAAAACGGAGAGAACACTGCAGGGGCATCAGGTAGAAAAATCAGAGGCACTTCAGGGGGAAGGGGTCGGGGGAGGGGGGCACCTCAGCCGGAAGATGGTACGACGCCACTGCCCCACGAGGGGGATCCATGCCCACTGCTTGGTCCTGGGGAGTGCAAAGCCACAGTCTCTCAAGTGGGTGGTCTGCTCACTGCTTGGTCCTGGGGAGTGCAAAGCTACAGTCTCTCAAGTGGGTGGTCTGCCCACTGCTTGGTCCTGGGGAGTGCAAAGCCACAGTCTCTCAAGTGGGTGGTTTGCCCACTGCTTGGTCCTGGGGAGTGCAAAGCCAGTCTCTCAGGTGGATGGCTTCTCCACTGGTTCTGGAGGGGGCATTGTGCCCAGAGTGCTTCATCCTACCATGGATAGGGGGAGTGGATGTATTTCTCCACTGGTTCTGGAGGGTCCATTGTGCCCAGAGTGCTTCATACTACCAAGGATAGGGGGAGTGGATGCATATCCCCACTGGTTCTGCAGGGGGCATTGTGTCCAGTGATGCTGCACCTGGGGTGTGGCAGTTAATATCCTCTCACCTGGGTGTCTGAGCCACAAGATGTACATGGAACAAGGTAGCATGATACTCCATGAAGGCAGAGCCACACTCCATCCTGTGGCGACATAGGCTGCAAACTGCTGGTAGTGCCAGTGCTGGTGCCTCATGTGACGTATCCAGGGTCCAGGACGTCATCTGCACCCTCAGACGGCTGCCCACTGGGGATGCTGCTGACATCGATATAGTGCCACCGGCTGGGCATGTGGCGGTGCAGATGGTGGTGCAGGTGGCGGTGGCTGCGGGGAGATGTTGCTGGTGCTGCCCGTGGTGCAGGTGTCTGTAGTAGTGGAGGGAGACACCAGACCGTCTCCGGCAGCCTCGGATGGCTGATCCTTGGGGAGGATGCTGCGGAATGACGTTGTGGCAGGGGCGGTGCAGGTGGCGGTGCAATCGGCGATGCAGGTGGCAGTCATTGCGGCGGTGGTGACCATGGTACAGGTCGCTGGCATCTCTAAGGAAATGGTGGTCACCAGCCCCTCGCCAGGAGGCATTGTGCCCTGAGGTGACCTGCCCTTTGTCTTGTGTCCCTTCCTCACCTTGGCAGTCGCTGCTGGGAGCTTGGCACTGTCCTCTTTGTGTCTGGATGAGGCCTTGCTGGGTGGGTGGTGCGACCTTCCCCTGCTGGGTGCCTTGGCAGGTGGCGGAATCGGGTGGTCCTTCACAGCTGTAGGTGGCACACTGACAGCTCTGACGGGTGTCCCTTCGATCTACCTGGACTTGCAGGGATCACAGCAGACGCAGATTTGGTGGCTGAGGTGCTGGGCTGGGATCTAGACATTCTGGCCCTAGGGGAAGGACGGGGGAGGGAGGGGTGTAGGGAAGAAGTTAATATTAGCTAGGAAAAGTTTGACACATTGGGACGGGAAGCTGGAGGGGGTGAGGGAGTGGAGGAAGAGGTAGTGGTTGTAGGAGGTATACGTCCGCTGAGTTTGGGTGAAGGTGCATGGGCTGGAGGCTGTTGTGAGGTAGATGGCTGTTGAGTGGGTGTGTGCCTGAGTTTGTGTACTTTGGGGAGGAGAGCTCACAGACACACTGGGAGAGGACACAGGGGACGTGTGAATGGTTGTGGAGGTTGTGATTGCTCGTGGGCGGTGAGTTGTGATGGGCGTGCTGGTGATAGAGGCAGTGGCTGATGATGTAGTGCATGCAGGTGTGAGTGGAGACCAGGCTGGGAGGGAGGTGGAAGACGTGGAGGAGGGGGACACAGTGGAGGAAGTGGATGTTGGTATGTGTGCATGGGTATGGTGCTTGTGTGAGTGCCTGTGTGATGATGTGTGGTGCTTATGTTTTCCTGAGCTACTTTTGTGTGTTGATGTGTGTGCAAGCTGGTCTGAAGGTGTGCTTGGGATAGGTTGAAGTAAAGGGGATTGGGTCGGGGTAGTAGGAGTTGGAGGGGGGAGGCTGGACACAGGGACAATGGCTGCCATTAGTGCTGAGGCCAGAGCCTGAAATGCTCTCTGTTGGGCCGCCACGCCAGAATGAATGCCCTCCAGGTATGCATTTCTTTGCTGCAAATGCCTCTCGACACCCTGGATGGCATTTGGAATGGTTGACTGCCCAATAGTGAGGGATCTCAGGAGGTCAATAGCCTCCTCACTGAGAGCAGCAGGGCTGACTGGGGCAGGGCCTGAGGTGCCTGGGGCGAAGGAGATGCCCACCCTTCTGGGTGAGCGGGCACAGGAAACACGCTGAGGAGCTGCTGGGAGGGCACAGTAGGTAGGGGGGTGGCGGCTGTACCTGTTGTTGGGGTGGGCACAGATGTCCACCACCGCCAGGGAGCTTCCATCAGAGGAGGACTTACTGTCACTGGTATCCCCTCCTGTCCCCGTTGTGGAGCTCCCATCGCCCTCCGTCCCACTGGTGCCTTCACCCTCCGTGAATTCACCCTCATGGGCCATGTGGGATGCAGCTCCCTCGGTCGCCGGTGCCTTACCTACTCTGCCAGATGATGCTAATGCACACAAGGACAGGGTGACAAAACCAGAAGGGGGGTAAAGACAGAGGATACATATGGTCAATGCCAGCAACACCACTAATGTTGGGGGACATAACACACACTGAGCTGCCCTATGCACTAGGCCTTGCCCAACCACTTACTATGGTAGTCACCAGCCCATGGGGTACAATGCCTGACGCCAGCACATGCACACCTGACACCCACAGGACCCTGCACAGTAGTAGCTGCCCAATTGTACCATTGGGGTAGGGGTGCTTCAGAGCCTGCAAACAAGGGTCCTACCCTGGCATGATCGCCCTGGCCTAGGGGCACCCACAGCCCACACCCCCCAACCCAGCTTGTTCCTAAACCGCGCAGTCAGCTTTCTGAAACTGCGCTCACCCCCTTGTGGCTGCTGTGATGCCCTCAAGGCCCCATCCAAATCCGGATAGGCCACCGCCAGGATGCAGATAATAAGGGGGGGATCATGATGCGACAGGCACCCCTTCCATGTTGGGAGGCCAGCCCCAGCTGGGCCTCCGCCGTCTTCTTCCTCCAGTGGTGCAGGTCCTCCCATCTCTTGCGGCAGTGGGTGCTCTGTCTGTGATAGACCCCCAGGGTCCGCACCTCCTTGGCGATGGCTCGCCAAATACCCTTCTTCTGGTGGGCGCAGACCTAGAGGGTAAACAGAGCAAACAAATGTAATTACTCACCCGTCCGGACCGTCATACTCATTGACCAACAGTTCCAACCCATGCCCTTACGCACATACACTGACCGTCGCACATGCAGCACTCAGGCCATCCCCTAACATGTGGCTTATTCCACTGCGACGCTGCACAACGTCAGAGCAGTTACCTCATTTCCCCTTGTCCCTCCTCACAAGTCAGGCAGCCGCCATTTCAGGGGGGCACATGGCATTGCACCTACCTGCATCACAGCCCATATTGGCACACATACGGACTCACGATTTCAAACACGGATTCTGTTACATTAGTTCAGACACAGTTGTGCTATCTGTGTGGTAAGTGACCTTCTGCTCACCGTTCTCCTCCATAGGCTACAATCGCT
Organism: Pleurodeles waltl; assembly: GCF_031143425.1. Classification (NCBI taxonomy): domain Eukaryota; kingdom Metazoa; phylum Chordata; class Amphibia; order Caudata; family Salamandridae; genus Pleurodeles; species Pleurodeles waltl. Next base: position 899,215,586 of record NC_090436.1, read on the forward strand.
GAGACAGCATGAGATGGTGGAATCCTCTGGTGTACATACCCCTGGTGGTCCTGTCGACAATGGAAGACAGACACATCATAATCACATACAGACTTGATCGTGGCACAATCCAAGATCTTTGTGCCCAATTGGAGCCAGAACTGATGTCAGCTATCCGCCATCCCACAGCTATAACTCCTCTTGTGCAGGTCCTGTCAGTGCTCCATTTCCTGGCAAGTTTCTCCTTCCAAACTACAGTGGCCATGGTATCTGGGATGTCTCAGCCAATGTTCTCAAACGTGTTGTCTGCCCTGCTGAAACACATGCGCAGCTACATCGTGTCCCCCCAGGTGGAGGATTTGACCACAGTGAAAGCAGACTTCTATGCTCTGGGACATATTCCCAACATCATTGGTGCCAGTGATGGGACACATGTGGCATTCCCCCCCTCCCCCCGCAAAACTGAACAAGTGTACAGAAATAAAAAAAAATGCTACCATTCGATGAATGTGCAAATGGTGTGTTTGGCGACCAGTACATCTCCCATGTGAATGCCAAGTATTCTGGCTCTGTGCATGACGCCTATTTCTTGAGGAATAGCCGCATCCCTTATGTGATAGGCCAACTTCAGAGGCACCGGGTGTGGCTAATAGGTGAGCCCAAGGTCCCCACAGAGTATGAGTAGGTGTCTGGGTATGAGGTTGCCCCTAAGGGTTAGTGTGTGTCTAACAGGTATCCCTCGAAACTTGCAGGTGACTCTGGTTACCACAACCTCTCGTGGCTACTGACCCCAGTGAGGAATGCCAGGACAAGGGCAGAGGAACGCTACAATGAGGCACATGGGTGAACTAGGCGTAGTAAGACGACATTCGGCCTCTTGAAGGCCAGATTCTGCTGCCTCCATTTGACATTCCAGTGTGTAAGGAAATTGATCCCTGTTGCAATTACCCCCCCCCCCCACTTTTTGCCCGATACTGATGCTGACTTGACTGACAAGTGTGCTGGGACCCTGCTAACCAGGCCCCAGCACCTGTGTTCTTTCACGTAAAATGTAGCATTGTTTCCACAATTGGCACACCCCTGCACACAGATAAGTCCCTTGTAAAAGGTACCAGTTGTACCAAGGGCCCTGTGACCAGGGAAGGTCTCTAAGGGCTGCAGCACGTGTTGTGCCACCCTTAGGGACCCCTCACCTAACACATGCACATTGCCATTGCAGATTGTGTGTGTTGGTGGAAAGAAAAAGTCAAAGTTGACACAGCATCCCCCTCAGGGTGCCATGCACACAAAATACTGCCTGTGGCATAGAGCAAAATGCACCTACAGTGTCTAAGTCCATTCTTAGCCATATTAAGTATACAGTCTGGGAGTTTGTCAAAAACAAACTCCACAGCTCCATAATGGCTACCCTGAGTACTGGGAAGTTTGGTACCAAACTTCTCAGAATAATAAACCCACACTGATGCCAGTGTTAGATTTATTATAAAATGCACACAGAGGGCATCTTAGAGATGCCCCCTGTATTTTACCCAATCCTTCAGTGCAGGACTGACTGGTCTGTGCCAGCCTGCTGCTGCGAGACGAGTTTCAGACTCCCATGGGTGAGAGCCTTTGTGCTCTCTGAGGCCAGAAACAAAGCCTGCACTGGGTGGAGAAGCTTAACACCTCCCCCCTGCAGGAACTGTAACACCTAGCAGTGAGCCTCAAAGGCTCAAGCTTTGTGTTACAATGCCCCAGGGCACTCCAGCTAGTGGAGATGCCCGCCCCCTGGACACAGCCCCCACTTTTGGCAGCAAGTTCAGGGAAGATAATGAAAAAAACAAGGAGGAGTCACCCATCAGTCAGGACAGCCCCTAAGGTGCCCTGAGCTGAGGTGACACCTGCCTTTAGAAATCCTCCATTTTAGTTTTGGAGGATTCCCCCAATAGGATTAGGGATGTGCCCCCTCCTCCCCTCAGGGAGGAGACACAAGAAGGGTGTAGCCACCCTCAAGGACAGTAGCCATTGGCTACTGCCCTCCCGGACCTAAACACACCCCTAAATTCAGTATTTAGGGGCTCCCAGATCCCAGGAAATCAGATTCCTGCACCCTTAACAAGAAGGACTGCTGACCAGAAGCCCTGCAGAGAAGACGGAGACAACAACTGACTTGGCCCCAGCCCTACCGGCCTGTCTCCCAACTTCGAAGAAAACTGCAACAGCGACGCATCCAACAGGGACCAGCAACCTCTGAAGCCTCAGAGGACTGCCCTGCACCCAAGGACCAAGAAACTCCCGTGAACAGCGCTCTGTTAAAAAACCTGCAACTTCTTTGCAACAAAGAAGCAACTTTAAAGACTTCACGTTTCCCGCCGGAAGCGTGAGACTTCCCACTCTGCACCCGACACTCCCGGCTCAACCTGCAGAAAACCAACACCTCAGGGAGGACTCCCCAGCGAATGCGAGCCAGTGAGTAACCAGAGACGACCCCCCCCCGAGCCCCCACAGCGACGCCTGCAGAGAGAACCCAGAGGCTCCCCCTGACAGCGAATGCCTGTAACTAGGGACCCGACGCCTGGAACCAACACTGCACCTGCAGCCCCCAGGACCCGAAGGAACCGAACGCCAGTGCAGGAGTGACCCCCAGGCAACCCTCTGCCTAGCCCAGGTGGTGGCTACCCCGAGGAGGCCCCCTGTGCCTGCCTGCATCATTGAAGTGACCCCCAGGTCCCTCCATTGTTTTCAACCTAAAACCCGACGCTTGTTTGCGCACTGCACCCGGCCACCCTGTGCCGCTGAGGGTGTACTTTCTGTGCCTGCTTGTGTGTCCCCCGGTGCCCTACAAAACCCCCCTGGTCTGCACCCCGAGGACGCAAGTACTTACCTGCTGGCTGACTGGAACCGAGGCACCCCTGTTCCCTATAGGCACCTATGTGTTTTGGGCACCTCTTTGACCTTTGCACCTGACCAGCCCTGAGCTGCTGGTGTGGTAACATTGGGGTTGCCTTGAACCCCCAACGGTGGGATGCCTATGCCCCAAACTTGAGGCTTGTAAGTGTTTTACTTACCTTCAAAACTAGCCTTTACTTACCTCTCCCAGGAACTGTTGATTTTTGCACTAAGTATTCACTTTGAAAATAGCTTATTGCCATTTTTACAAAGACTGTATGTGATATTGCTTTTATTCAAAGTTCCTAAAGTGTCTAAGTGAAGTACCTTACATTTAAAGTATTACTTGTAAATCCTGAACCTGTGGTTCTCAAAATAAACTAAGAAAATATATTTTTCAATATAAAATCCTATAGGCCTGAAGAAAATCTTTGAGTGTGTGTTCCTCATTTATTGCCTGTGTGTGTACAACAAATGCTTAACACTACCCTCTGATAAGCCTACTGCTCAACCACACTACCACAAAATAGAGCATTAGAATTATCTACTTTTGCCACTATCTCACCTCTAAGGGGAACCCTTGGACTCTGTCCACACTATTTCTTACTTTGAAATAGTATATACAGAGCCAACTTCCTACATAGTGACACACAGGTAAGATACTGTAACTCCTCTTCACATATCAGTTTACTTTAGGACATTGTACATGGCAGCATCTTAATCTCTGTCTATGGACACTGACTGTTCCCTTTGGATTTCCTTTTTTCAGATCTGTGTACCCCATTCTGCCTTCTGCTATGTGTACTGCTGCCCAACAACTGTCATACATTGGTATGAGTAAATGAACATATACCTTGCAATTTTTTGCTAATGTTGTAGTTATACATTTGTGAATCAACAGAATGACTCCAGATTGGTATTTGATTAAAGGATGTTTGTAAGCAAATGCCTCCTTGGCATGGTTACCCCCTAACATTTTGCCTTTGTTGATGCTAAGTTTTGATTGAAAGTGTGCTGGGACCCTGCTAACCAGGCCCCAGCACCAGTGTTCTTTCCCTAAACTGTACCTTTGCTTCCACAATTGGCACAGCCCTGGAACTCGGATAAGTCCCTTGTAACTGGTACCAAGGGCCCTGATGCCAGGGAAGGTCTCTAAGGGCTGCAGCATGTCTTATGCCACCCTGGGGACCCCTCACTCAGCACATGCACACTGCCTCACAGCTCGTGTGTGCTGGTAGTGAGAAAAGGACTAAGTCACATTGGCACTTATCTCAGAGTGCCATGCCAACCTCACACTGCCTATGGCATAGATAAGTCACCCCTGTAGCAGGCCTTACAACCCTAAGGCGGGGTGCGCCATACCACAGGTGAGGGAATATGTGCAAGAGCACAATGCCCCTACATTGTCTAAGCAAATCCTTAGACATTGTAAGTGCAGGGTAGCCATAAGAGTATATGGTCTGGGAGTTTGTCAAACACGAACTCCAAAGTTCCATAATGGCTACACTGAAAACTGGGAAGTTTGGTATCAAACTTCTCAGCACAATAAATGCACACTGATGCCAGTGTGTAATTTATTGTAACATACACCCAGAAGGCATCTTAGAGATGCCTCGAATACCAATCCGACTTCTAGCGCAGGCTGACCAGTTTCTGCCAGCCTGCCACACACCAGACATGTTGCTGGCCACATGGGGAGAGTGCCTTTGTCACTCTGTGGCCAGGAACAAAGTCAGTACTGGGTGGAGGTGCTTCACACCTCCCCCTGCAGGAACTGTAACACATGGAGGTGAGCCTCAAAGACTTACCCGTTTTGTTACAGCACCCCAGGGCATCCCAGCTAGTGGAGATGCCCGCCCCTCCGGCCACTGCCCCCACTTTTGGCGGCAAGGCTGGAGGAGATAATGAGAACAACAAGGAGGAGTCACCCACCAGTCAGGACAGCCCCTTAAGCTAAGGTGACCCCTGCCTTTAGAAATCCTCCATCTTGTAGAAGGAGGATTTCCCCCAATAGGATTCGGGATGTGTCCCCCTCCCCACAGGGAGGAGGCACAAAGAGGGTGCAGCCACCCTCCAGGACAGTAGCCATTGGCTACTGCCCTCCCAGAACTAAACACACCCCTAAATTCAGTATTTAGCGGCACCTCAGATCCCAGGAAATCAGATTCCTGCAACCTGAAGAAACAAGAAGAACTGCTGACCTACAAGCCTGCAGAGAAGGAGGAAGATGGCAACTGCTTTGTCCCCAGCCCTACCGGCCTGTCTCCAACTTCGGAAAACTGCAACTAGCGACGCATCCGACAGGGACTAGCGACCTCTGAAGCCTCAGAGGACTGCCCTGGACTAAAGGACCATGAAACTCCAGTGAGCAGAGGCTCTGCTCAAAACTAGCTACTTCTTTGCAACAAAGAAGCAACCTCCAAAGACTGCACGTTTCCCGACATAAACGTGAGACTTCACACTCTGCACCAGATGCCCCCGGCTCGAGATCCAGAGAACAAACACCACAGGGAGGACTCCCTGGCGACTGCGAGCCTTTGAGTAGCCAGGGACGACCCCCCTGAACCCACACAAATACGCCTGCAGAGAGAATCCAGAGGCTCCCCCTGACCGCGACTGCCTGTAGCAAGGGACCCGATGTCTGGAACCAGCACTGCAACCGCAGCCCCCAGGACCTGAAGGAAACGACCATCAGCACAGGAGTGACCCCCCCCCAGGTGACCCTCTGCCTAGCCCAGATGGTGGCTGTCCCGAGATGCCCCCCGTGCCTGCCTGCACCGCTAGAGTGACGCCCGGGTCCCTCCATTGTTTCCTACCTGAAACCCGACGACTGCTTTGCACACCGCAGCCCCTGTGCCGCTGAGGGTGTGTTTTGACTGCCTACTTGTGCCCCCGTGCTCTACAAAACCCCCTGGTCTGCCCCCCCTGAGGACGCAGGTACTTACCTTCTGGCAGACTGGAACCAGAGCACCCCTGTTCGCCATAGGCGCCTATGTGTTTTGGGCACCTCTTTGACCTCTGCACCTGACCGGCCCTAAGCTGCTGGTGTGGTAACTTTGGAGTTGCCTTGAACCCCCAACAGTGGGCTGCCTATGCCCCAGGACTGAGACTTGTAAGTGTTTTACTTACCTCCTAATCTGACCTTTACTTACCTTCCCCACGAACTGTTGATTTTTGCACAGTGTCCACTTTGAAAATGGCTTATTGCCATTTTTACAAAGATTGTATATGATATTGCTCTTATTCAAAGTTCCTAAAGTATCTAAGTGAAGTACCTTGCATTTAAAGTGTTTACTGTAAATTGTGAACTTGTGGTTCTTAAAATAAACTAAGAAAATATATTTTTCAATATAAAAACCTATTGGCCTGGAGTAAGTCTTTGAAAATGTGTTCCTCATTTATTGCCTGTGTGTGTACAACAAATGCTTAACACTACCCTCTGATAAGCCTACTGCTCGACCACACTACCACAAAATAGAGCATTAGATTATCTACTTTTGCCACTATCTTACCTCTAAGGGGAACCCCTGGACTCTGTGCACACTATTTCTTACTTTGAAATAGTATATACAGAGCCAACTTCCTACAGCATGTGTCACAAGCAGGATGCAGGAGGCCATGAGACCCAGCAACCTCTGGGTCAATCACACAGAAATCCAGGTCAGAGGCTGAAACATTGGTGGTATAGCCTGAATATCCTGGACCTGACGTTCGGGAGGATACCCAGAACAGTTCCAATGAATGGGAATGTCTGAGAGGAAGTCATGTGTGACTTCAGCACATATATAGGGAACCCTAGGGTGTGTAGAAGGTTGCCTGTAGTCTGGAGGTGGGAGACAACTGTCTGGGGTGAGCTCGCCTTCAACAGTCAATCAGCAGGATAGGGAAAGACTGGAACCCCTGGGAAGCACGGCAAACAAAGTGTTCTTGCCCCACTGTGAACCGCAGGTAACGTCTGTGGGCTTGTAGGACAGAGATGTGGGGATAGGCATCCTGCATGTCCAATGCTACAATCCAGTCTCCCAGATGAAGGGCAGAGAGGGCTTGTGCGAGCATGAGCAGCCTGAATTTCGTTGTTCTCAGGAAGAGGCTGAGATGGCACAAGTCTAGGGTAGCATAAAGGCCTTTGTACTTCTTGGGCACCAGAAAGTAGCAGGAATAACAATCACTGCCTACTTCTCATGAAGTCATGAAGCCCCCCCCCTCCTGGCCAAGAGAGCTAGCACTTTCTGATGGGCCATAGAGAGGTGCTTCTCCATCGCCTAGCTGTGGTATGGAAGGGGGCCTGGTCATAAAGAAGAGGGAGTAGCCCCTCTGGACAAGCTACTAACCTCCAGTTATGTAGGTGATAGCTTAGCCTGCTCTCCACTGTATGCCCATGATGGTTGGAGGGCAGCAAAAAAAGGGGTTTGTGGGCTGCAGCTGCTGGGAGGGTGGTGGACTGGCCTCACTTCTGGATGCCTGTCCCACGTGGTATGTGGGAAAGGCGTCCACAGCTACAAAAGGTTTGCTAACCTTGCTGTGGTGGTTCCAAGTGTAGAGATGAGGATGGAAGCCCTTTCTGTGGCATGAAAGGGACAGAAAGTGGACCGGGGTTGGTGAGGGGCAATGGAAAGGCCCAAGGACCTGATCGTACCCCTACTGTCCTTGAAGCGCTTCAGTGCTGAATTCGCCTTCTCACCAAACAGACTATCAAAGGGTATGACCATGAGCGAAGCCTGAATATCCCCTGAAAAGGCCACGGTTCTCAGCCAGACATGGCGTCTACGGGCCACTGAAAGGAAATTGTTCTGTACAGCAGTTCAGTTGTAGTCAGCTCACATCGTATGGTGAACCTGGCTGCATCTTTTCCATCGGCAACTGTCTGAGAGAGTATGGCTCAGGTCTCCTGCATGACCATGAGTAGCACCTGCGCAATCAAGTTGTAGATCGTGTGGGAGTATGAGCCCAAGAGGCATGCAGTGTTCACCAATCACAATGCCAGGCAGGGAAGAAAAGAACAACCACTTCCCGAAGATATCCACTTCTTTAGGATTCCCTCTCTGGTTGGGTGGGAGTGAATGCACCAAGGTTAATTTGGGACATGGAGGCTTGTAATACCAAGCTCTCTGGGGTGGTGTGCTGTGTGACGAAATTAGGATCCCCTGGGATGGGACGATGATAATGGGCTATCATTCTGTGCAAAGGAGCTCCTGTGTAGGGCTTGGACCAACGCCTGGCTGAACCACCTCTGTCAAGACATTCAACTTGACTGCCACGGATAGCAGTGTAAGGTCCAGGACCTCAGCTGCCTTCAGCACCACCATAAAAAATGAGGCACCCACTTCCGTAGCCACAGTAGGAGGAGAGATCAGGCCAATGTCTGGGGAGGTGTCCTGGCCACTGGTATCTGTCAGATCCTCATTAGGTTTCCTCAGGATCTTTGGTTTGATAACCATAAGGGTCTACACACCTCTCACACTCATTACAGAATCCAGGCCTGTCTTAAAAATAAGATGCTTGCTCTGATATTTGGGTGGGGGGGAGGGGGGAAATCTGCCCTAGGTCAGACAAAGCACTGAATGACGCCTGTCCGGATCCATAAAAGAGTCAGGAATGATGATGAGGGTAGAGCCACTATCGAGCGGCATTGGCACTGGCACTGGAGCAGGCGCCGAGGAAGATCAAGGTTGCTAAACTGGCATTGCACTGGATCAGTCACTTGATGCCTGCAATCAGACTAGTGCCATGGGTAAACCCGCTGGTAGAAGTCCAGTAGGGGTCTTAGGCCGCTCCAGAAGGGTCACACCACTCGAAGATTAGGTGTATGGGCTCATCAAATTCTTTCAATTGGGTAGGAGTTGCTCCAGCTCCCAGAAACTCAGGGAGGCACAGAGAAGGCCCAGGCGCACGCTCCACCACAGATCTAAGCCTGGCGTGCCGACAGCCCAGCGACTCATTTTGAGACTTGTGCGATGAAGCCAAAGACTTCTTTGTCTTGTGGGACTTCTCCAACTTCCCCGATGACTTGGAGTGGGACAGTGATCACTGGGTTTGACTTTGCAAATAATCTCTGGACTTTCCTCATGACCGAGATCTGAAGCGTTGCGGAGTCATTCAATGTTAGGCAGTGAGCAGCTTGACGGACCGCTCCCTCAGCACCATGGGGTGCATGGCACGGAAATCCTTGCTCACGACACCATAAGCAAACCAATTGCGGGCCCATCGCAGACATCTGCCGGTGACAAGCGCCACATGGTTTAGAACCTGCCTTTCTGGTGGACATACTAGGATAGTTGTTCCCAATCTGGGATCCGTGAAGCCTCCTCAGAGGGCCCATGGCTGCTTAGAAAATTAAATAACCATAAAAGATTAGGTTCTCAGCTTTCAGTAATGACTCAGTGGAGCGGTCCCCAGATTCCAATAAAGATTCTGTGGAGGTCGACGGGCTCCAGTATTGATAAAGTGGGGGTCCACTATAGTAAAAAGGTTGGGAACCACTGTACTAGGAACCAGGTCTCAAAAATTATTTGACAAAAGGTCAAAAATAGGTCAGTCTGGTGGTAGCTCTTTCCAGATCTGCACTGGCTGGCGTGGAAACAAAACAACTGACACCCCCACACTCAGGTGGTGCTTATATAGGAATTGTGCATGTTACTTTCGGCTCGGACGATGCGGACTACACCATGCGGGTCCGAACAACGCTACCTACAGGGCAGTCTGGGGTACTGCTCACCAAAAGTTTCCTGATCCAGACTGACGCCTGGGGAATATTCTGAGGTAAGGAATCTGTGACTAGAAGCTCTATGAGATACCGCCTGTGGACGTGTCAGCCGTATCAAGTACACATCTAGTGGTCGCATTAGATTTAAGTTTTCCTTTAACAAGATCCTCCCTCTTTTTTTCTTGTACTCATCTAGGAAATGCTGATTAAGATCTTCCATTTCATCCCACTGTGCTTGCTTATACTGAGAAAGAAGGACTAGAAAGTTGACAATCTGCCAATGATTGGTATTGTATGAAGCTTCAATCCTCTTACTTTCCTTATCAGGAGAAGGAGCTTCTCCTGTTGCTGATGATGCTGCGCGTTTGAGCAGTAGCCACCGCTAAGTAATACGGTGAGAGGTGACCCCTAATACATAATGGATCTGAGGGTGATGCTTTATATTCCTTCTCCACTCTAGGACTTAGTACCCTACTTTTAACAGGGTCTTTAAAAATCGTCGTTGATGGCTTTAGCATCAACTTTAGCATGGGGAGATGCTGAACAGTTCTCTCCGTTCTGGATAAACTCTCTACAGAAAAGACATCCTTTTCAGGGGTGACATGCTTATCTAGTTTATGTTATGCTTCAGCTCTTTGTATGACACTGTAATAATTCGTAGTATTGTCTGGAGGGGATGGCTTGATATGGATTTTGTTTTATATTTGTGTCATCCTGCAGGTCGATGTTGTCTTCCCAAGAATTATCAGAGATCTGTGGGTAATCAGAAGGGCAATCCAAATCACCCCGACCCTCGGGGAATAGGGATCTACACTCCCAGTGGTTGAATGTGTAGGAGACTGTTATGGAAGTGAATATATTGGTGAGCTATGTGGTAGTGTGGGTAGTGGCAGACTGGTGTCTTTGCTGACACAGGTCGCTTTGGTTGTGGAAGCGACAAAGGTTCTTCAAACTCCAACTGTCTTTTCTTAGGCACAATAACTTTCCCAGGCTTTGGGCCAATTGTCCACAACGTCTTGTCCAGGACCTAATGATGTTTTTCAAAGACTGGGCCCTCTTCTTCCTTTGCAGCCTGATGTTCTAGGGCCAGCTTTGGTTTCAGCGCCAACCTCTCCCTGTGAGGGCTTCTGGAAGAACGGTTTCAGTGCTTGAGTCTTATACGCTAAGGGTTTTGGCATCGGCGGTGTTGAAGAGGCATAGTGTCCTGGGGTCTGTGACTTTGGCACCATGCCTATTCTTCTAGCTAGGTGCCTGATCAGGATCAAATGGCCGCTTATCCTTTCTCGGGCCTGATGCCTTGTCTCAATGTCGACCAGAACCAATTGATTGCAAAGCACCAAGACCTATGTTAAGCAGTGGGCTGCTGGGTAGATCTGTTCTAGAGCGTGAATCCGACAAGTCTTGCAAACTTGCTTTGTGTGCAGGGGCTGGAGGGACAACAGTACTTATTAACTGTGGCGTAATCTTCGTCTTTGAGCCAGTGGTAGTTTGCACCTCGGCGTCAGGCCCCTTCCAATTTGAGACAGACGGTTGGCCCTCTTCATATCTGCCTTCAGTGTCGATGTTGTGAGTCTCCAGATGCACTGTACTGCAGGCTACCTGCTGACTGACCTCCTTCTCCTCTTCTACGCCAGTGAGCTCTTCTCCCTCTGGTACCTCCTGTTCTGCAGTGGTGTCCATACAGTGGGCAAGCTGTTGTGCCCAATGGTATTTTAGAATGACTGTTTTTTAATTTACACTGCTGACATGCCGCACAATACTGACCGCTGTGTTCTAGGGAAAGAGATTAATTACAGACCAGGTGTAGATCGTTGTACGGGTATTTTATGTTGCACTCGGGGCACCTTAGAACTGGGGCCCGATCCATTTCCCATTCTCATACATTCTCTGCTTCAAGTGGTAGGTGCTGGGTAGGTTCCTTGTAAACTTATCACCAATGATCTGACTGGTCCGCAGGATGACAGCTTAATGAAGGAGTTAGCTTCTCTGGGTCTGTTAGGCACTGAGACAGGGCTTCGACAAGCAAGCTTCTACAACAACGTCCAAGCGCGATGGCAGAGAAAAACAACCTGAAGATGGAGCAAATGACCATGAAAATACCTCAAAGAGAATATTGCAACTTAAGAGTTCTTTGAAGAAAAACAAGTTGTAAACGTCCAAGCCCAAAACTAGATGGTAGAAGTGTGCAGATCACATGTATCTACAGCCACACATGCTACGAAAACAAAATCTATATATATATATATATATATATATATATATATATATATATATATATATATATCTATATCTATATATATATATATATGGAAAATGTCACTTGCCCAGTGTACATCTGTTCGTGGCATTAGTCGCTGCAGATTCACATGCTGTGCACAGTCCGCCATCTGGTGTTGGGCTCGGAGTGTTACAAGTTGTTTTTGTTAGAAGAAGTCTTTTCGAGTCACGAGACCGAGGGACTCCTCCCATTTTGATTCCATAGCGCATGGGCGTCGACTCCATCTTAGATTGTTTTCCCCGCACAGGGTGAGGTAGGAGTTGTGTATGTTAGTAATAGTACCCATGCAATGGAATTAATACGTATGTACATAATAAAGGTTAAAGTAATATATTTACAAATGTACAAATGTTCAAGATCTACTTCTAAACGGCTAAAGGCTCCCGGGGAGGCGGGTGGGCGCATGTGAATCTGCAGCGACTAATGCCACGAACAGATGTACACTGGGTAAGTGACATTTTCCGTTCGATGGCATGTGTAGCTGCAGATACATATGCTGTGCATAGACTAGTAAGCAGTTATCTCCCCAAAAGCGGTGGTTCAGCCTGTAGGAGTTGAAGTAGTTTGAAATAATGTTCTTAGTACAGCTTGACCTACTGTGGCTTGTTGTGCAGTTAACACATCTACACAGTAGTGCTTGGTAAATGTATGAGGCGTAGACCATGTTGCTGCCTTACATATTTCGTTCATTGGAATATTTCCTAGAAAGGCCATGGTAGCACCTTTCTTTCTGGTTGAGTGTGCCTTTGGTGTAATAGGCAGCTCTCTCTTTGCTTTAAGATAGCAGGTTTGAATACACTTAACTATCCACCTAGCAATGCCTTGTTTTGAAATTGGATTTCCTGTATGAGGTTTTTGAAAGGCAATAAATAGTTGTTTTGTTTTTCTAATTAGTTTTGTCCTGTCAATGTAGTACATTAGTGCTCTTTTGATGTCTAATGTATGTAGTGCTCTTTCAGCTACAGAATCTGGCTGTGGGAAGAACACTGGTAATTCTACTGTTTGATTTAAGTGGAACAGTGAGATAACCTTTGGTAAAAATTTTGGATTTGTCCTTAGAACTACTTTATTTTTATGTATTTGAATAAATGGTTCTTGTATGGTAAATGCTTGAATCTCACTCACTCTTTTTAGAGATGTGATGGCAATCAAAAATGCAACTTTCCACGTTAAGTATTGCATTTCACAAGAATGCATGGGCTCGAAAGGTGGACCCATGAGTCTTGTTAAGACAATGTTGAGGTTCCATGAAGGAACAGGTGGTGTTCTTGGTGGTATGATTCTCTTTAGGCCTTCCATAAACGCTTTAATGACTGGTATTCTAAATAGTGAAGTTGAATGAGTAATTTGCAGGTAAGCTGATATTGCGGTGAGATGTATCTTTATGGAAGAGAAAGCTAGATTTGATTTTTGCAAATGTAGTAAATATCCTACTATATTTTTTGGAGATGCGTGTAATGGCTGAATTTGATTATTCTGGCAGTAATACACAAATCTTTTCCACTTATTTGCATAGCAGTGTCTAGTGGTAGGTTTCCTAGCTCGTCTTATGACCTCCATACATTCTTGTGTGAGGTCTAAGTGTCCGAATTCTAGGATTTCAGGAGCCAAATTGCTAGATTCAAAGATGCTGGATTTGGATGTCTGATCTGTTGTTTGTGTTGTGTTAACAGATCTGGTCTGTTGGGTAGTTTGACATGAGGTACTACTGAAAGGTCTAGTAGTGTTGTGTACCAAGGTTGCCTTGCCCATGTTGGTGCTATTAGTATGAGTTTGAGTTTTTTTTACTCAACCTATTTACTAGATATGGAAGGAGAGGGAGAGGGGGAGGGGGAAAAGCGTACGCAAATATCCCTGACCAGTTCATCCATAGAGCATTGCCTTGGGATTGATCTTGTGGGTACCTGGATGCGAAGTTTTGGCATTTTGAGTTTTCCTTTGTTGCAAATAGATCTATTTGAGGTGTCCCCCAAATTTGAAAGTAATTGTTTAGTATTTGGGGGTGAATTTCCCATTCGTGGGTTTGTTGGTGATCTCGAGAGAGATTGTCTGCCAACTGGTTCTGAATCCCTGGAATAAATTGTGTTATTAGGCGAATGTGGTTGTGAATCGCCCAATGCCATATTTTTTGTGTTAGGAGGCACAGCTGTGTCGAGTGTGTCCCTCCTTGTTTGTTTAGATAATACATTGTTGTCATGTTGTCTGTTTTGACAAGAATGTATTTTTGGGTTATTATGGGTTGAAATGCTTTCAGCGCCAGAAATACTGCTAACAGTTCTAAGTGATTTATGTGCAACTGCCTCTGATGTATGTCCCATTGTCCTTGGATGCTGTGTTGATTGAGGTGTGCTCCCCACCCTGTCATGGAAGCATCTGTCGTTATGACGTATTGTGGCACTGGGTCTTGGAAAGGCCGCCCTCGGTTTAAATTTGTACTGTTCCACCATAGAAGCGAGATGTATGTTTGGCGGTCTATCAACACCAGATCTAGAAGTTGACCCTGTGCTTGTGACCATTGTGATGCTAGGCGCTGTTGTAAGGGCCGCATGTGCAATCTTGCGTTTGGGACAATGACTATGCATGAAGACATCATGCCTAGGAGTTTCATTATCATTCTGACTTGTATCTTTTGTGTTGGATACATGGCCTGTATTATCTTGTGAAATGTTTGAACTCTTTGTGGACTTGGAGTGGCAATCCCTTTTGCTGTGTTGATTGTCGCTCCTAAGTATTGCTGTGTTTGACACGGCAAAAGGTGTGACTTTGCGTAGTTGATGGAGAAACCTAGCTTGTGAAGGGTCTGTATGACATAAATTGTGTGCTGTGAACACTGTTTCAGCGTGGTGGCTTTGATTAACCAGTCGTCTAAGTACGGGAACACATGTATTTGCTGCCTTCTGATATGTGCAGCTACTACTGCCAGGCATTTTGTAAAAACTCTTGGCGCAGTTGTTATTCCGAATGGCAACACTTTGAATTGGTAATGTATTCCTTGGAATACGAACCATAGGTATTTCCTGTGTGAAGGATGTATTGGTATATGGAAATACGCATCCTTTAGATCTAATGTTGTCATGTAGTCTTGCTGCTTGCGCAGTGGGATTACATCTTGTAACGTGACCATGTGAAAGTGGTCTGATTTGATGTAGGTATTTAGTGTTCTGAGATCTAGTATTGGTCTCAGAGTTTTGTCCTTTTTGGGTATTAGAAAGTACAGTGAGTAAACTCCTGTGTTTTTTTGCAGATTTGGTACTAATTCTATTGCGTCTTTTTGTAGCAATGCTTGAACTTCTAGTCCTAGAAGATCTATATGTTGTTTTGACATATTGTGTGTTTTCGGTGGGACGTTTGGAGGGAATTGGAGAAATTCTATGCAATAACCATGCTGGATAATTGCTAAGACCCAAGTGTCTGTTGTTATTTCCTCCCAAAGTTTGTAAAATTGGCTTAGTCTTCCCCCCACAGGTGTTATGTGATGGGGGTGTGTGACTTGCGAGTCACTGTTTATTTTGAGGAGTTTTGGGGCCTTGGAATTTTCCTCGATTTCTTGGGAATTGGCCCCCTCTATATTGCCCCCGAAAACCTCCGCTCTGATATTGACCCTGGTAAGTAGGCCTTGTTTGTGAGGTTGTGGTTTCTGTGGGTTGACCTCGAAACCCTCCCCGAAAAGGTGTTTTTCGAAATGTGCCTCTGCTCTGCGGGGAGTAGAGTGCGCCCATGGCTTTGGCTGTATCGGTGTCTTTTTTGAGTTTCTCAATGGCAGTGTCTACCTCCGGCCCAAACAATTGCTGTTCATTAAATGGCATATTGAGCACAGCTTGTTGGATTTCCGGCTTGAACCCTGAAGTGCGCAGCCATGCGTGCCTTCGTATTGTGACTGCAGTGTTTATTGTCCTTGCAGCTGTATCTGCTGCATCCATGGAAGACCGTATCTGATTTGAGATACTTTGTCCCTCTTCCACCACCTGTTGCGCTCTTTTTTGGAACTCCTTGGGTAAGTGTTCGATGAAATGTTGCATTTCATCCTAATGAGCTCTGTTGTATCTTGCCAAAAGTGCTTGTGAATTGGCAATACGCCACTGATTTGCTGCTTATGCTGCAACCCTTTTTCCCGCAGCATCAAATTTGCGGCTCTCCTTGTCTGGAGGTGGTGCGTCGCCTGAGGTATGAGAGTTGGCTCTCTTACGAGCTGCCCCCACAACTACCGAGTCTGGTGTTAGTTGTGTTCTAATATAGATTGGATCTGTTGGCGGTGGCTTGTACTTTTTCTCCACCCTTGGAGTTATGGCTCTGCCTTTAACTGGATCCTGAAATATTTGTTTTGAATGTCGTAGCATTCCTGGGAGCATGGGAAGGCTTTGGTACTGGCTATGGGTGGAGGATAGGGTGTTAAAGAGAAAGTCATCCTCAATTGGTTCAGAATGTAAGGTGACATTGTGAAATTCGGCTGCCCTTGCGACCACCTGTGTGTAGGATGTACTGTCCTCAGGTCGTGACGGTTTTATAGGATAGGAGTCTGGGCTGTTGTCAGACACTGGAGCATCGTAGAGGTCCCATGCATCGGGATCATCCTGACTCATTGTGGTATGAGCTGGTGAGTGCATCAGTGGTGGAGTTGTCGCTGTTGATGCATGTGTTGATGGTGGTGGAGAAGGTGGTGGGGTTGTTTTCCTTGCCACCTTTGCCTGTGGTTGCTTGTCACCTTGTTGAAAGGTAAGTTTCCTTTTTATCTTGATTGGGGGAAGAGTGGTTATCTTCCCTGTGTCCTCATGAATATGAAGCCTTCTTTGCGTGTAGTCAGGCTCTACAGCTTGAAGCTCCTCTCCAAATCTATGTAATTGGGAGGTTAATCCTTGTTCCTCTGTATAGGAACTAGTTTTCGGCTCCGAGGCTGGATGTTTCGGAACCGAAACCTTTTTGGAAGTCTTTTTAGGCTCCGAAGAAACCTTCTTTGTTTTCGGTGTGGTGTCTCGGTGCCGAAATTCTTCGGTGCCGCTGTCTCTGTGCCGAAGTTTCTCGGAGCCGCTGTCTCGGCTCCGAGGTTGCTGTGTGGTGGTATCTCGACCGGAGTCGGATGACTTCGACACCAGCATGCCCTTTTTCGGTGCCTTGGATCGGTCACCTCGTTTTCGGGTTAAGCCATGGCCTGTTGGCGGTGGCGTCCCCTGGGCTTTTGTGGACTTCTCGTGAGTCTTGATTTTTGACGTCTTACTCACGATTTTGGTTGTTTCTTCGGCGTCGAGTTCTTCAGAATCTGACTCGTGGATGGAGAAAGCTTCTTCTTCCTCCTCGAAACGTTCTTGACCTGTCGGCGTGGACGCCATTTGTAGTCTCCTGGCTCTTCGGTCTCTCAGCGTCTTCCTCGACCGAAACGCTCGACAGGCTTCACAAGTATCCTCCTTGTGCTCGGGGGACAAGCACAAGTTACAGACCAGATGCTGATCCGTATACAGATACTTGTCATGGCATTTTGGGCAGAAGCGGAATGGGGTCCGTTCCATCAGCCTTGAAGTCGCACGTGGCCGGGCCGACCAGGCCCCGACGGGGGATCGAAAAAACCCCGAAGGGCCACCGGAGCTCTTCTAAATTCGGTGTCGATTTGTTCTAACTAACCCGATACCGAACGCAAACAATACAGACGTTTTTTTCCGAGATTCTAACTAACTTTCCGACCCGAAACACGGAGCAAAAAGGAACACGTCCGAACCCGATGGCGGAAAAAAAACAATCTAAGATGGAGTCGACGCCCATGCGCAATGGAATCGAAATGGGAGGAGTCCCTCGGTCTCGTGACTCGAAAAGACTTCTTTGAACAAAAACAACTTGTAACACTCCGAGCCCAACACCAGATGGCAGACTGTGCACAGCATGTGTATCTGCAGCTACACATGCCATCGAACATATATATATATATATATATATATATATATACATATACATATATACACACACACACACACATACACATACATGTAAAATATATATAAATATAACTTAGTGGTGGTCATCACTAGGTACTTATAGGTAGGACCTAGTTTCAATAGAAAAAGTGTTTTTGACTTGATTATATCTTTGGCACCCATTAATGAATTTCACAAACTTTTCTAAAAAACATTCGACACTCACTGTAGCTGCTGTCTGGAAAGTTTCAGCGTGATGCGTCAAGTGGGGGGGGACAGAAAAAAGGGGTAGAGGTCCCAAAAAGCGTTTTCCTCCGGTATTTTTCCATAGGGATTCTGAACACAACTACAGCCCGAACCACTGGTTTGAATTACACCAAATTTGGCAGAAAATCCCAGCGGCTCTGCAAATCTGGCAAGAATTACAAAAAAATAAATTAAAAAAATTTAAAAAACATAAGCACGGGCTCCTGCGCTTGTTTTGAATAGAGCCCTCAGGTGGGCCTGATGTCAGAGGCATTTAAAGCAACAAAAAAAAAGAGGGGCACAAGGGGCCCCCTCCTAAAGCTCTTTGAGCCCCAGGGAACACCACCTTCCAGGGGCTTTATTTAAATATTGGAGGGAAGCTGTGTTGAAACCCTTCCATGGGCTAAAATGAGCCCCAGGTACCACCACCTCCCCGGGCTTTAATTAATAAATGGAGATGGGCCCCTTCTGGGGCTGACTGAAGCCCAGGGGACCACCACCTCCCCTGGGGCATTGTGAGAAAAAAAAAAAAAAAGAAGGAGGGGGCAGCGCGGACCCCCCTCCCTTCATGGGCCGCAAGAGCCCCAGGGACTACCACCTTCCTTAGGCTTTCTGTATTTTTTACAAGGAAGGGGGGACAGAGGGGGTGGGGGGAGTGCAATGCAGCTGCAGCCTTCCTCCTGGGCCGTTCTCGGTCCCATGGACCACCACATCCCCCGGAGCAGGACCTTGAAATTGAAAGAAGGGGGAGGGGTGGCCCTGGGGACCGCCACCCCTCCAGGGCCGGCTCCTGCTATGTCCCAGGGTGTCCACACCCAGGAAATAGCGGTTTGCTCCACTCTCAGGAAGTGAGAGCTGTTAAACCGCTCTCGCTTGCTGGGAGAGGAGTTTCATTTGTTTCTCTGCCCGCCGCAGAGCCCCCCTCCGCAATTGAATGAAGGCTGGGGAATGGGGTCCCTGGGGCCGAGATCGGCCTGGAGAAGGGGGTGGGGGGTATAGCACCCCTCCTCCCTAAAATTTGTTTACTTCACAATTCCATATTGAAAAAAAAACGATCTGGAATCCTTTGTGGAGGTGAATGCATCGTTTTGGAGCTCAATCTCTATGCGACTGTGACAAGTAGATTCATTCTTGCCCTCTCCTGGTGAGTGCGGAGTCCATGGTTTTCCCTTTAAATTGCTACGAGTATGCAAATCACCTGGAAGCTCTGCCCACTTTGCCGCAAACCATCCATCATGGTAGTATGCAAAGGTCTTCCCACATTTTGCCAGAAAGATGGACAGCTATCAAAAGGGAGCCCTCCCCTCAACAGTGCATTTGCCGCCAATTTGGGTATTGTGTTCTTGATGCCGATATATATGAGGACATCTGCACTTAACTCACATAGATAAAAGGAAGGACCCTGGTTTGGTGGAGATTTACGTCTTTGTGGTCTTGTTGGCCTCTCTATAGGAGGATTCAAGTTATCACAGAATTCTACAGAAAGACGCACCAGGAACAAATCATGTTACCAAAATGCACACAAAGTCACTGGTGACATTTCCTGGTGTTCTATTACACAGCTGTAGTGTAGAACACATGCTGGAAATTTACCAGAGGAGGCAGAAATAACTTCACTTGGGTAGATATTTAATCAAAGCTGTGGACTCTCGTTGGATAACAGGGCAGCATGAGGTTCCTTTGTGGAACACTCAGCAACACAGCTACTGAAACACCCACACAGACACACCCACACCCACTCTCAGACCCACTCAGAGACTAATGTACTCACTCTCAGACCCACTTAGACCCTCATGCACCCACCCACACAGACATTTACGCATCTACTCACAGACCCTCTCAGGCTCATGAACCCACTCACAGACCCATTCAGACCCTCACGCACCCATTCACAGACCCACTCAGAGACTCAACCAAATAATCATTGACACACTCAATCACGTACCTACTCAGAGACCCACCAGTCATGCATCCACTCACACATCCAGAGACTCATGCATCCACTCACAGACCCATGCACCCACTGACAAACCCACCGAGGTACTCATGCACACACTCACAGACCCACTTAGAGACTTATGCATGCAGAGTTGGGTGGTTATAGGGAGCTACCTGTAGGGCCTGGCCTCAAGCCAGGCCCTGTAGTCAACGTCCACCGTGCACGGCCAAAGGCAGTGCATGGCGTAGGCTAGGTAGTTTTAGTGGTTTTGCCGTAAGGCAGTGGTTGGATTAACATATAGTAATTAAATATGTAAAAGAACATAGGAATTCACTGGAAAAAAAAAAAGGTTACAGGGAAGTTATAGTTAGGATCTGAATGCACTCGAACAAAACCATAGAAATTCAGCAGTTATAGTTATTCTTAGCTTAAGTAACTATAACTTGTGCCCCGAGGTAACTAACTTGTGCCCTCGCCATGCACTGCTTGTTACCCTACATATTACATCACTCCTGACACCTCTGATAACCTCATTGATAATATCAATGTGACATATGTGTGTTAAGGTGTTATAATGAAGCTAACCAAAGCTACACTTTTAAACAGCCTTCAGATGTGTGTAGCAGAGAGTTGACACAAGCCTAGCATTGACTACTCTATGCATGTCCTTCAGCCATGTGTGGCAGAGGACTGGACTCACAGGCAATAGCCAATCCCCCTATCACCTCGCACACAAACCCAACCTCATGCCATTGATTTTGTGCAGCAGGTATGAACCAAGCTGACTTTTTTTCCAAAATTATTTTCATGATTTGCAGATCCTCAACAGCATTCAGAGATCAGCAAATCTACAGGAATATTGCAGAGTCCAGGGAAGTCCAAAAGAACAATTTACTTACCTTCGGTAATACATTATCTGGTAGAGACTCTATGTAGCTGCAGATTCCTTACCTTAGATTTTCCTGGCGCCAGCTTAGAATCTGGAATTTTTGCTGAGCAGTACCCTGTGCGTGGCATAAGGTGGTGTCGTTTGGATCCGCGTGTCGTAGTTGGAGCAGTCTGCCATCACGATCGGCTATAAAGGCACCGCCCCAGCACATTCTTTTACCTACAAACTTCTACGGCAGAAGCGCAGAGTCATGGATATCACAAACAGTTCACCTGTGCAAAACTAGGGGCCTGAACGGTATAAACCCTAACAGACAAATCCACAGAGCGGGGAGGCATGGGTGGATGTAAGGAATCTGCTGCTAGATAGAATCTCTACCAGATAATGCGTTTCCGAAGGAAAGTAACTTGTTCATCGGATAGAGATTTCCAGCTGCAGATTCCTTGCGTTAGAATAGATACTCAAGCAATAACCTCCTTGCGGTGGGCTGCTGATAGATCTCCTTTACACTAAAAAGTCCTGCAGGACTGAACAGGCAAAGTGTCCGTCCCTCCAGACCTGATTATCCAGGCAATAGTGTTTTGCAAACGTGTGCAAGGATGTCCACATTGCTGTCTGACAGATTTCCAGAACTGGAACACGTCATGCTAGCGCAGTTGTAGCACCCTTGTCGCTGGTGGACTGAGCCCTCAAACCCTCAAGAGGCTGGTTCTTGGCTAGTGCATAGCAGATTTTAATGCAGAGAACGACCCAGCGCGAAATGGTTAGTTTCTGCACTGCCCGACCCTTCTTTTCTCCCACATACCCCACAAAGAATTGGTCACCACCCAGAACTCTGGTGGTGTCGCTCCTCTGCCACAAAGGTGGGCAGGGTGATGTTCTGACCAAGATGAAATGGGGTCGCTACCTTAGGGAAGAAAGAGACACGTGTTCTGAGAACCACCTTGTCTGGATAGATAGTGAGCTACAGTGGCTTTAATGACAGAGCTTGCATCTCACTCACCCTCCCGGCAGATGTTATTGCTACTAAGGAGGGTTTTTAATGGTGAACAGCTGGAAGGGACAGTTGTGTAAGGGCTCGAAGGGACCACACATAAGAAATGTAGGGATGAGATTTAAGTCTGATTGGGGCATAACAAAGGGCATAGGGGAAAACATATGTACAAGCCCTTTGAGGAATCCATGTACAATGGGAGATCTGAACAGTGAAGACTTATCAGGAAGCTGATGGAATGCCGAATAGGCAGAAAGATAGCCCTTGGGAGCACCCAAGGCAGAACCCTGCAGGGCAAGGAATAGTATAAAGAGAAGGCTATCAGAGAGAGAACCAGAAAAGGATCAATAGCTCTCTCAGCACAATAATGTACAAAATGTTACCAACAGCAGGTGTATACAGTTTCATAAGGGGCCTGGCCTGGCTGCCAGAATAACTTTACAGACTTCGGGAAGAAGGTCAAAAGCAGTCAACTGCCAGCACTCAATCTCCACGTATTAAAGTGTAGAGTTGACAGGTTTGGGTGGAGAACCTTCCCCTGCTGCTGCAACAGAAGATCCACTCGAAGGGGCAGCCTGATCGGAGGATCGATGCTCATTTTCAGAAGCACTGGACACCAGACTCCCTGTACCCAATCCGAAGCCACTAGGATTATTGGGAATGGTCGTTCTTGATCTTCTTGAGAACTCTGGGCAGAAGTGGTATGGGCGGAAAGGCGTACAGGAGGCCTGAATTCCACTTGCGATGAAAAGCATCGCCGAGCGATTGCCACCTTGGAAACTCCAACGCACAATACTGCTGACACTGCGCGTTCTCTGCAGAGGCAAACAGATCTATCCAAGACTCTCCCTACTGCTGAAAGAGTCATTGTGCCCCTTTCGGGGGGGAAGACACCATGTGCGGTCCGCTAGTCATCGACAGCTGAGTTTGCCCGCCCTGGCGTTCAGAGAACCTGCCAGGTGTTGAACCACCAGGGTTATGCCCTGCTGTTCCAACCATGTCCAGAGATGCAGGGCTTCTTGACAAAGGGTCAAGTGTTGCAGTACCACATTGTGGTAGTGTTGTTTGTGAACACCTGCAGCATCTTCCCCTTTACAACCAGAAGAAATGCTTTCAGTGCCAGTCAGATCGCTGGAGCTCCAGTAAGTTGATATGGAGTCCGGATTCCGCCAGAGACCAGAGGCCTCTGATCACCACCACTCCCATATGGCCGCCCCATCCCAGACGTGAGGCATCCGTCAAAACTGTGAGATCTGGTTGGGGAAGGGAGAGGAGTCTGCCTATGACCAAACTGCAGATCACTCACCACCACGGCAGGTCTTTTGCAGTTCCTTCCGAGATCTGAACCTTGTCGGTGATACTTCCCTCATACCGTGCCCACTGGAACTTTAGGTCTCACTGCAGAGCCCTCATATGCCATCTGGCATGTTTGACTAACAGGATGCAGGAGGCCATGAGGCCCAGCAGACTCAGTCTGTCTCAGTGAAATCTAGGATAGAGGCTGAAACATTAATACCATAACCTGAATATCCTGGACTCGCTGCTCAGAAGGATAAGCCTGAAACCGCACTGTGTCCAGAACAGCTCTGATGAAAGCGAGCTTCTGATAAGGAGTCAGGTGTGACTTCGGCACATTTAAAGTGATGAAAATGCAGGAGGTTCGCCGTAGTCTGAAGGTGGGTGATGACAGCCTAGGGCATAGGAGCCTTCAATAGTCAGTCATCAAGGTAGGGGAAGACTGAAATCCCTAGCCTGCCCAGATGAGCTGCTACCACCACCATCACTTTCATGAACACCTGATGCGCAATGGTGAGACCAATGGAGAGCATGGTAAATTGAAAGTGCTTGTGGCCCACCTTGAACCGCAAGCAATGCCTGTGGGCCGGCAGGATGGGGATGTGAAAATACACATCTGCAAGTCCAGTGCTACAGTCTAGTTTCATTGGTCTAGGGCAGACAAGGCCTGAGCAAGAGTGAGCATCTAGAATTTCTCCTTTTTGAGGAAGAGATTGACGTCCCTTAAATCCAGAATAGGGCGAAGACCCTTGTTCTTTTGGGGAATCAGAAAGTAGCAGAAATAACAACCACTGCCTACTTCTGACATTGGGACCCTTTCTATGCTTCCCTTGCCCAAGAGAACAGCAACTTCCTCGTGAAGCAAGACCTAAGTGGTCATTTTGACATTTGACGGCTGCCATCCGTCCGCCGTATTATGATCACTGTTTTTTTCGACCTTTTTTGTCAACGCTTTTTCTAGTCTGTGCGAGTTTGTCATTGAAGAAGACTGGGTTCAAGCCGTGTGGTGGATGCTGTCGTGCCATGTTGGTGATGGACCCCTATCAGGTATGTCTCTGATGCCTCCACAAAGACCACGACTCGAGGTTGGGTTCCAACTGCCGGGCCATGGCCCTGAAAGCTTCGAGAGAGTGGTCTCTGAAGCTAATAGCGGCCCAGCAGTCGACTTCAGTTAGCGACACTCCTAGCAGGTCATGGTCTTGATCAAGCAGGAGGTTGCGGGATCGCTCCAGGAGCCCTAAGTCCTCTTCGCACTCTAGGTCCTCTGGACACTCAGGGAAGAGGCACAAAACGTAGTAGTCAAAGCAGACTTCGGCATGCCCATCGGCCGACGAGACGTCTCGGAAATGTTGACATTCCGAGCACGGTTCTGCAGAATCAATACCACGGCCAACTTCAGGCCCCCCACCCTTTTACTGCAGCCGGAGTGACCCCCCCCCTCTCAACTTAGGGAGTTTTACAAAGCCATGTGCATCAAATTAAAATTTGAGCGGGTCTCCACTGCTGGTGTGCCGATGTAGCCCCCGTGGGGTCAGCAGGGGCTACATTGGATTCCACTCCAGCGACTTCGGTGCCGTTGGGGACTCCTGGATACGATACCGGATCCGGAACAACACCGAGTGCACACAGTCGGCCTCCTCCTGCATCGTTTCCAAAGTTTACGCTCTGCCGGTACCATCGGCAGTGTGAGCCCCATCCCAGATGATCAGGAGCCAGAAAAACGCCAATGCCGACAAGGGCCAGATAAGTGCCTGAGGCTTATTTTGATCTGCCAAATACAGGGGAGGAATGGGAGGGGTCCCATGACCCTTTAGAATATTTTTTGGTTTGAGGAACTAGGGGAAGCCAGTGGAATGGGTACTTCTCTAGATACTGCCATGCTCTCACCTCCTACTGTGGCTACTGAGGAAGGAGCTTCATATGCTATGGTGGTTCGTAGGGCAGCTGAGGTCTTGGACCTACGGTGCCAGTCAGGACTAACGTCCTAACTGAGATGCTTCAGTTGGGGGTTTCCACATCAGAAACAATGTTACCCTTTAACAAAGCTGTAGGAAACTGTCCCTTGTTGCAGTCTCTCATCCCCCACCTCCCCACACACGCACATTTTTGCCTGTTTTTGATGCTGACTTGACTGAGAAGTATGCTGGGACCCTGCTAGCCAGGCCCCAGCACCAGTGTTCTTTCACTAAAAATGTACCTTTGTATCCACAATTGGCACACCCCTGGCACACAGATAAGTCCCTTGTAAAAGGTACCAGTGGTACCAAGGGCCCTGTGACCAGGGAAGGTCCCTAAGGGCTGCAGCACGTGTTGTGCCGTACTAAGGGACCCCTCCCCTAACACATGTGCACCACCATTGCAGATTGTGTGTGTTGGTGGGGACAAGAAAAGGCAAAGTCGACATGGCATCCCCCTCAGGATACCATGCCCACAAAATACTGCCTGTGGCATACTTGAGTCACCCCTCTATCCGGGCTAACAGCCCTAAGGCAGGGTGCACTATACCACAGGTGAGGGCATAGCTGCATGAGCAAAATGCCCCTACAGTGTCTAAGTCCTTTCTTAGACATGGTAAGTACAGTGTGGCCATATTAAGTATATGGTCTGGAAGGTTGTCAAAACGAACTCCACAGCTCCAAAATGGCTACACTGAATACTGGGAAGTTTGATATCAAACTTCTCAGAATAATAAACCCACCCTGAAGCCAGTGTTGGATTTATTACCAAATGCAGAGAGGGCATCTTAGAAGATGCCCCCTGTAATTTACCCAATCCTTCAGTGCAGGACTGACTCGTCAGTGCCAGCCTGCCACTGAGAAGAGTTTCTTGCCCCCTGGGGTGAGAGCCTTTGTGCTCTATGCTAGTGGACATGCCTGTCCCCTGGACACAGCCCCCAATTTTGGCAGCAAGTCCAGAGGAGATGATGAGAAAAACAAGGAGGAGTCACCCACCAGTCAAGACAGCCCCTAAGGTGTCCTGAGCTGAGGTGACCCCTGCCTTTAGAAATCCTCCATCTTGATTTTGGAGGATTCCCCCAATAGGAATAGGGATGTGCCCCCCTCCCCTCAGGGAGGAGGCACAAGGAGGGTGTAGCCACTCTCAAGGACAGTAGCCACAGGCTACTGCCCCCTAGACCTAAACATGCCCCTAAATTTAGTATTTAAGTGCAACCCTGATCCCAGGAAATCAGATTCCTGCAACCTTAACAAAGAAGGACTGCTGACCTACAAGCCCTGCAGAGAAGACGGAAGACAACTGCTTTGGCCCCAGCCCTACCGGCCTGTCTCCTGACTTTAAACCTGCAACCAGTGGCACATCCGACAGGGACCAGCGACCTCTGAAGCCTCAGAGGACTGCCCTGAACCAAAGGACCAAGAAACTCCTGTGAGCAGCGGCTCTGCTCAACTTCAACAACAACTTTGCAACTTTCTTGCAACTTTAAAGGACTTCACTCTTCTGCCGGAAGCGTGAGACTTCACCCTCTGCACCCGACGCCCTCGGCTCGAGATCCAGAGAACTAACACCACAGGGAGGACACCCCGGTGACTGCGCCCCAGTGGGTAGCCCGAGATGACCCCCCTAGACCCCGACGGCGACACCTGCAGAGAGAATCCAGAGGCTCCCCATGACCGAGACTGCCTGTAACAAGGGACCCGACGCCAGGACCAGGCACTTGAACTGCAGTCCTCAGGACCTGAAGGAACCGAACCCCAGTGCAGGAGTGGCCCCCAGGCGACCCTCTGCCTAGCCCAGGTGGTGGCTGGCCTGAGAAGCCCCCCATGTGCCTGCCTGCACCGCTAGAGTGGCCCCGGGTCCCTCCTTTGTTTCCTATACAAAACCTGATGCCTGCTTTGCACACTGCACCCGGCCGCCCCTATGCCGCTGAAGGTGTGTTTTGTGTGCCTACTTGTGTCCTCCCCAGTGCTCTACAAAAACCCCCTGGTCTGCGCCCCCAGAGGACACAGGTACTTACCTGCTGGTAGACTGGAACCGGAGCACCCCTGTTCTCCATAGGCGCCTATGTGTTTTGGGCACCTCTTTGACCTCTGCACCTGACCTGCCCTGAGCTGCTGGTGTGGTAACTTTGGGGTTACCTTGAACCCCCAACGGTGGGCTGCCTATGCCCAGGAACTGAGACTTGTAAGTGTCTTACTTACCTCACGATCTAACCATTACTTACCTCCCCCAGGAACTGTTGATTTTTGCACTGTCTACTTTTAAAATAGCTTATTGCCATTTTAACCAAAACTGTGTGTACTACTGTTTTAAGTCAAAGTTCTATACTTACCTGTACGAAGTACCTTGCATTTTATGTAATTACCTCAAATTTGAACCTTGTGGTTCTGAAATAAATTTAGAAAATATATTTTTCTATATAAAAACCTATTGGCCTGGAGTTAAGTCTTTGTGTGTGTGTTCCTCATTTATTGCCGGTGTGTGTACAACAAATGCTTAACACTACCCTCTGATGAGCCTACTGCTCGACCACACTACCACAAAATAGAGCATTAGAATTATCTAATTTTGCCACTATCTTACCTCTAAGGGGAACCCGTGGACTCTGTGCACACTATCTCTTACTTTGAGATAGTATATACAGAGCCAACTTCCTGACACAGGAAAAAAAACATTGCAATAAAAAAAAGAAAAAAAAAATCAGCATTATCATCACCAACTCTGTAATGTATATAAGAAAAGTGTTATGGTGCTAATAACAATGCTCGCATTTAATGCAATGGTCAGGAAACGTACAGCTTTGACCCACAAAAAGCCCTGCAGCTTATGTCTCCCTCCTTCTGCACTCTTCCCTTGTCACAAAACTGCAAATCTGTACTGTTTAAAAAATAAAGAATGGCTGCCTCGCTCTTCAGTTCCATTCTATAGGAGAGGGTTATTAACGCCTTTGTTGAAGTATCAGAGAGGTATGTGAGAAGAACCTGATTAGGACAGAAGCCACTATTACACAGATCCTTTCTCAGTGGCACAATCCTGTTGCAGTGTGTAGCCAAATATGCCACTACATCTCCTTGGACTGAGATCAAAACATCTATGGCCGCATATAAAATTTGTTTTCTTACCCTGCATGCCCCCAACCAACACACCCAACCTTCCTCTTGCAGGTCAGATGTAAACTGACCAGTCAGCTTCAAATATGTGAGGGTGGAGGCAGTGGTTTAGTTGACAACTGCCCTTCTGACAGCATCAAAGGCTTGAAGGTGGGGAAGAAGAATACTTGATGAGCTGTCTGAACCTCTCCTCATATAGTGACTATCAGATAATTCCTTCATCCACTACAAATACATATGGTTGAATAAAAGCACAGCACAAGGCCTTTCAGGATGTCACAACCTCCCTCTAGGTTTTGTTTGGCACCCCAAGGATCACCACTTGCTGGATTTTAGGGCATGTGGACATCATGCATGGCATTGCAGAAAGACAAGTCCTGTACCTAGTGGGTACCTTACCCAAGTGCTTAAGTACTTCATTACAGAACCATGAAAATTGCTTTAAAGAAACTTTGTAAAAAAGATTAATCAGTTGTTTGCCCAAATCACAAAATAATATGTTATAAGCATAAATTCCTGTAAGCCATCAGCTGCAGGAACATTATGGCTACAATCCAACATCTAAAACACTCACACTCCCCAGTGCCGGTGAGCTATGCAATTATACGCAATGCAAAACAAGCTGGTGATTAACCTACACAGGGTCATAAGCCATTTGAATAAACTTCAGCAACTGTTATCACTCGTTTTTCTAAGTAGAATAAAGAATTCTTTGTAAACACAAATATAATGATCATAAGCATCCCAGGATCACCTAAACTTGGATCAAAGTAAAGCATTCTAAAAAACTATAGTTTGCAAAAGTAAAAAAAAAAAAAAACTTTAGACCTACTTACCAAAATTCTTGAAATGAACTTGTTGACAAAAATTATCTGGATGCAGCCAACTACTAGATTAATATGGCTATCAACTATATTCATATCTGTGTAGGCAACACCTTCTGTAGCATCTACGTAGGAAATCATTTTAAAACTGAAGACTTCTTTTCCAGTGATACAGACAGCCTTTAAAATATAATTAACACATTTAGAACATGTTGTCATATGTTATTCAAAGCATGTTAATGTTTCACCAACAGTGCACTGAAACGTTTATATTTTTTGTTGCTAAGATTTACAATATTGTGATCAATGGCTTTTAACATACGTGCCTTAGAGCAGTTACACTATAGTGAAACATAATTGCAACATGGTTTTCAGTATATGTTTCAAATAAGTAGCATCTAGCCCTACATTTTGTTTTACCATAACCTAAGTTTTGAAACAATGCTAAAAACGAATTACCCCTGCCCAAAGGATGAGCTATACTTTATACATCTATGATAATCAATTTACGAAGCTTCAACAATAACACTCTTTTGAAACATGCATTGGCAATAGGAATAGCTTATTAATAAAATTGTGTTTTGCGTCACTGATGTGCACTAAATCAGTCATCACACATGCACTCTGTCCCTCTTTCTTGCACTTGTGCATCCATCCATTCATTGACTGGCTCATTCTTTGCATTCATCTTCTAATACAACCACAATACAACACACACAAACAACACTATAGCAATTTGAAAAAAGAGAGTACAGGTAGAAAAAAGTAGAACACATGCTACCCCATAAGCATGGCAGCCATACCCTGGCAAGAACAAAACTAAACATACCAGCAGGTGTCAGTCTTGCAATGTATTGTACAAGGCCTATTGTTGTTTTAAAATTCCAGCATCGCTGTAAAGTTTAGTACCTACGTTTTAGGCATCTTAGACTGGTAAAATATTGGTACACTATGGAAATCAGCATACTATAACTGTCACATGAATTAGAAAAGTGGCCACTCAGGGTGCGTTAATGGCAAACAAGCTGCAACTTAGCACTGCCTAGGGAAGTCTAGTATCCTCTTAAGAAAAACTGAAATAAAAAGAGTAGAAGCAAATGGTATGTAACGTTTACCACACAATTTTAACAACATGTAACATTACAATGCAGGTCAGTACAATGCAGGTAAATACAGCATATGCCATTTCTGGCTAGGTTACATAGCTGTACTTTACCACACAGGTATCTTTTTTAAGTTACACATTTTTTTAATGCCACTTAAGAAAAAGGATGATTTAAAGGTTAACAGTTTTTTTTTTTTTGTTTTTTTTAAAGAGTTCACGGGCAGGTAAAGGGACGCAAGGGCTTTTTATGGTTTGTGTGCGCAGATGTAATGGGAGGTAAGAGCTTTTTAAGGTTTAGGGACAGGCTGAGATAAAAGAAAGTAAGACTTTTTTAGGATTGGTGGTTAGAGGTAAAGGGAGGTAAGGTTTTTTTTTGTTTGTTTTGTTTTAGAGTTCAGGGACAAGGTGATTTTTGGGAATCCGGGACAGATAAAAGTGAAAGGAGGCAAGGGCGTTTTAGGATTCTGGGACGGGTAGAGGTAAAAAAAAAAAAATAAAAAAAAAAAACTAAAATCAATCTCTCTCTCTATCTATCTCTCTATCTATATATATCTACCTCCAAGTCCTGCAGTTCTTCCGGCCACATCCACCTAGCAGGGCTGTGTATGGCAGCCGGCACAGGAACTACTGAAAATATCCCAAAACTCCACACTATCAAATACACAGCCTGGAAAGAGTCAGTACTCCAAAATGATAATGTCCACAAGAATATATCTTGTGGAAATTATTTTTTGGATTGCCAGCTCTTTCCTGCCTGTGTATTTGATAGTGTGGAGTTTTTGTGTGTCTATCTATCTATCAATTTTTTTACTTCCCTATATCTTTGATGTCGTTTGACAAATCTTCACAACATATTCTCAAAAAAAAAGCGTGCCACTGATTCTAGTTGTGCATTAAACGTTTTGGGGGAGAATATTCAAGTGGGGGCCATGTAAAAGACGGGGATGGTAAAAGAAAAAAAAGAAAAAAGTGCTATCCATGTTAATCCCCAAACCGCTGGACATAATTACACCAAATTTAGCAGGAAGGTATCTCTTGGGCCAGAAAGTGCCCTTTGTGGTATTTGATGTAAATTGGTTCAGTAAGATATTATTGGGAAAATATATTTGTATATCAAGGTGTGCGAATAATAAGCAAATTCTCCCTATCTTTTGTGGATCTGATTGGCTGCCAACACTTCAACCAGGTATCAAACTTCTCAGCACAATAAACCCACACTGATGCCAGTGTTGTATTTATTAAAAAATGCACCCAGAGGGCATCTTAGAGATGTCCCTTGTACTTTAGCCAAACTTCTAGTGCAGGACTTACTGGTCTGCGCCAACCTGACACTTTCAGATGAGTTTCTGACCACACAGGGTGAGAGCCTTTGTGCTCCCTGTGGCCAGAAACAAAGCCTGCACTTGGTGGAGGTGCTTCACACCCCGCTGGAACTGTAACACCTAGCAGTAAGCCTCAAAGGCTCAGGACTTTTGTTACAGTGCCCTAGAGCACTCCAGCTAGTGGAGATTCCCACTCCCAGACCAAGCCTCACTTTTGGCGGAAAATCCAGAGGGAAAATTAGTGAAAACAGGGAGGATTACCCACTCCAGCTAAGTCCACCCCTACAGTTTCCAGAACTGAAGTGACACCCCCCCTGCAAAATCTTCCATCTTGGTTTGAAGAACAGGAACCAATAGGGTTAGGTCTGTGTCCCCCTCCCCAAAGGGAGTGGACACAGGAAGGGTGTAGCCACCCTCAGGGACAGTAGCCATTGGCTACTGCTCTCTAACCCCTGTAATGCCCTACATCCAGAATTTAAGGGTTCCACTGAACCTAGCTCATCAGATTCATGGTGACCTCAAGAAGACAACAAGAAGAAAGAAGAAGGGCTGCTAAGCTGACCCCAGCAGAAAATACTGAAGACACCAACTGACTTGGCCCCAGCCCTACAAGCCTGTATCCAGCTTCTGAAGCACTGCTACAATAAGGCGACGCATCCTACAGGACCAGCGACCTCTTAAAAGCCCCAAGAGGACTGCCTGCACAATAGAGGACCAGGATCCCCTATGGACAGTGCCTCTGTCCAGAAAGAAACCCTGACAAAGGACTCCAGAACTACCCAGAATACACAAGTCCTACTCACTCTGCACCAGACACCCACGGCTCGTGTCCAGGTGGCAGACCTGTCTAGAGCTGGTCCCCAGGCAATTCTGACTTAGTGTCCATCCTGGGTTGACCCCTCCTGTCCAACAGGACGATGCCTGCAGCCTAAATTTGGGGGATCCCCCTGACCGCGAGAGAACCGGACAAAGGGTTCCGACGCCAAAAGGTACCCCTGCAGCCCCCTGGCCTTGTGGAATTCAACCTCAAGTGTAGCAACGTTCAGCAGGTGGCCCACCTCCTTGTGCAGCTTGTGGTTTTCCTTAACCGACCTTCTGGACTCACCCTGCAGCCTACTTGTGACCCCCAGTGTCCCCCTATTCAAAAGCATTGGGAGCCAGAAGCTGAATTTGCACCTTGCTGCCCCTGCGTTGCTCAGGGTGTGTGTTTGGTGCTGACCTGTGGCCCCCCGGGTGTTCACCTAAAAGTCCAGGTCTGCCCTCCAAAGACGTGAGTACTTACCTGTAGCAGACCTGATTCCAAGTGCCCCCAGTCTCCATAGGACTCTATTTAAAATATTGCATCATACTTGACCTCTGCACCCGATCCGCCCCATGTTGTTGGTGGTGAGTGTTTTGGGTTGACTTGAACCCCAGCCTGTGGACATCCTAACCCCCAGAGACTAGAACTGCCTCACAACTGTACTAACTTTTCTTCCCCCCTGTTTCTGAAAATTGCACTGTCAAC
This sequence comes from Pleurodeles waltl, assembly GCF_031143425.1. Lineage (NCBI taxonomy): Eukaryota > Metazoa > Chordata > Amphibia > Caudata > Salamandridae > Pleurodeles > Pleurodeles waltl. Next base: position 899,248,502 of record NC_090436.1, read on the forward strand.
TTTTAAAACAGATATTTGCTATTTTCTTGAAAAACCTTTAACTTGCCAAATGGTTAAGTCACCTTTAGCATTTCTTTTTCAGATTTAAAAGTTACTCTAGTTAGGGGTTAGTAACTAGAAGTGGTTTTTAGTTCCTAAAAGTAAGCCCCAACTTTAGCAACAAAATGAGCAGCTCAGAGGACATGGTGGTGGAACTCAACCTCACCTCTTAACTCCATGTTAGGCTGCAAGAGGTAAGGAATCTCCGCAGCCTCAGAAAAGTCAAAACAGGTTTCATCCCTACCAAGATTCAGCTCCAGGAGATCTTGGCAGAGTATGCAAAGGACCCCCCTAATGAAGAGGAAGACCTCCCCTCAGATGGTGAAGAAGTTATGGATTAGGAGGATGAACTCCCCCCTTCTAACCTAACTAGGGAAAACAGGACCCCAATGTCCCTGTCTCCAAAGATAGTGCTCACTGGATCTGGGTCGTCCACAGGGGAGTCAGGCAACTCTGAGAACACTGAACAGTTTCAATGAAGAGGACCTCATTTTAGCTAGTATAGGGAAGTTCCCTCTTTCTTGGCATGGTTAGCCCCATTTTCTGCCTGTTGTCAGAGTATTTGACTGTGTTTACTGGGATCCTGCTAACCAGGACCCCAGTGATTATGCTCTTTCCTTTCCAACTTGGCAACTTGTACTATTTTCACCCCACATTTGGCATACTGGTGAACCCATGTAAGTCCCTATCATATGGTACACAGGTACCCAGGGCATTGGAGTAGCAGGGGATCCCCATGGGCTGCAGAAGGTATTATGCCACCCATGGAGAGCCCATGCACAGTGTTCTGCAGGCCTGAGATTGCAGCCTGCATGAAAGGGTCCATGCACCCTTTTTCACCATAGGTCACTGCATCAGGTCACTAAAAGTCACTTCTGTGGCAGGCCCTGCTAGCCCAGAGGGCAGGGTGCAAGAACCTGTGTGTGAGGGCACCCCTGCACTAGCAGAGGTGCCCCCCCCCCCCCCGAATTCCAGTGCCATTTTCATGAACTTCGTGAGTGTGGGGACGACATTTTACGTGTGTACTGGACCTGGGTCACAATCTATGTCCAGCTACATAATTGTAACTGCAAACCTAGGCATGTTTGGTATCAAACATGTCAGAATCATACCCCAATACTGTTGCCAGTAACATAAGTATGATTCTATGCATTCTGGGGCTCCTTAGAGGACCCCAAGCATTACTTCTACCAGTCTTCCAGGCAGCCCAAACTGCTGCCACCCCTCATACAGGTTTCTTCCCTCCTGCTGCTTGAACAGCTCAAGCCCAGGAAGACAGAACAAAGGATTTCCTTTGGGAGAGGGGGGTAACTCTCACCCTTTGGAAATAGGTGTTACAAGATTTGGGAGGGGTAGCCTCCCAAAGCCACTGGTAAGCTCTGAAGGTCATATTTGGTGCCCTCTGTGCATAAACTAGTCTACATCATTTCAAGGACCTCCAGTCCCTGCTCTGGCCCAAAACTGGACAATAAAAAGGGCAGTGACCACTCCCCTGTCCATCGCCCCCATAGGGGTGGTGCTCAGAGCTCCTCCAGAGGGTCCCTGGGTTCTGCAATCTTAAATCCAAGGTTGGTAGGGACCTCTGGGAGCATCTCAGTGGCCAGGCCTGGCAGGTGATGTCAAAGCCCCCCTCCTGATAAGTGGGCACCTGACTAGGTGACCAATCCCCCTTTCAGGGCTATTTAGGGTCTCTCTCTTGGGTGGGTCCTCAGATTCAGCTTGCAAGATTCCAGCAGGATTCCTCTGCAACCTCCTCTTGGACTTCTAGCCACTGGAACCATGACTAGAACCTCCAGGAACCGACAATCTGCATCCACGAAGAAGTCTCTACTTGCAACATTGTTTCCACTGCTCCTTCCAGCAACTGCAACATTTCCCCGGCTACAAGAAGCAAGAAAATATCTCCCTTGGAGTGAAGGAGTCCCTCCCCTGCATCTGGAGGCACCTATTGCAATGACGACCGGCTGCATGGATCTCCTCTCATCCTGAGCGGCTGCATCACGTGCGATATTTGCCTCTGCCAAGGCTTGTTCGTGGTTTTTCCACACCACAGACTGACTGCAATCTTTCATCTGGCGAGGGACATCGACTGCATCATCCAGGAATTCTTCATCCTCTCCAGCGCTGCATTGCTGACCATTTTTGTCTCACTGTCGACCAACTCCTGCATCCACAGATGGGTGTGTAGTGGCTCCTGCCACCACTGGACACTCCAACGTCGACTGGACTTGGTGCCCTACTTTTCCAAGTCTTCCTCTTCCAGGATCCACCTTTGGTCTCTTGCAGTCTTGTCTGATTCTTGCAATATCCTTCTCTGAAGACCTCTGGGTTTGTTTGGGTAGAACTAGTACTTACCTCTTCTCTCCTGGTCGCTGGAGGGCACCCTAGTACTTACCTTGTGGGTTTCCTAGTTCCTCCAGCTCCCCTCTACCGATTCCACTTCCTTGGGTGGGGGCCCGACTTTCACATTCCACTTTCTTATTATCCCCTAGGCCTTCAGTATTGCCTATTGCTTTTCACTGTTTTCTATTGGTTTTTATGCCTATTTCTAATTGCTACTGAACATATATAGTGTGTTTACTTATCTCCTATTGGAATGTTGCCTATCTAGTGTTTTAGATGTTCTGTTACTCTAATAACGAGCCTTTATTTTCATAACACTTAGTGTTTTCTTTCATGTGTGTAGGTGCTGTGTGACTACACTGCTATTGCAGGAGCTTTGCATGTCTTCTAGATAAGCCTTGGCTGCCCATCCACAGCTACTTCTAGAGAGCCTGGCTTCTAGACACAGCCTACACCTCACTAATAGGGGATACCTGGTATTAGGTGTTAGTACCCTAGGCAACTACCACACACCAGGTCAGCTTCCTACACCACCTCCTTAGGCAACCACACTGTGGTAAAAATACCTATTATGGCCTTGGCTACTTCAGGAGCTGTAGTAGACCTAAGGGGAATTGTTTCACGCTAAAGATGGGTCAGTTGATGGGGTTGTCTACTCGGACACCCTCACTGCACAGCAGCAATCTGACTGCAGGCAACTCCTACAGCACTTTGCTGGGCTCTTCTCTTTGACCCCTGGATAGACCCACCTGTGTACCCATGATGTGGACACAGGAGACAGCTTACCTGTCAAAAACAAACATTTATAGACAGTCTGACCAAGTCAAAGAGAGAATCAAATTGGAAGTCTACAAGATGCTCGATTTAGGGGTTATTGAATCCTCTGACATTCCCTGGGCTAGCCCAGTGGTCTTGGTCCCCAAACCTCATTCCAAGGATGGCAAGAGAGAAATTAGGTTTTGTATGGACTACAGAGGTCTCAACTCGTCACCAAGACAGATGCTCACCCTATAACAAAAGCAGATTAACTTATAGACAAATTAGGAGCAGCTAAACTCCTCAGTACCTTTGACTTAACTGCGGGGTACTAGCATATCAGAATGGCACCTGGAGAAATAGAAAAGACAGCATTCTCTATACCTGATGGGCTTTTTCAGTTTACTGCTATGCCCTTTGGCTTAAAGAATGTCCCTGTTACTTTTCAAATGTTGGTGAATTAAGCTGTTGCTGGTTTTGAGTCCTTTAGTGCAGCATATCTAGATGATATTAAGTTGTTGCTGGTTTTGAGTCCTTAAGTGCAGCATATCTAGATGATATTGCTGTCTTTAGCACCTCCTGGCAGGATCACCTGGTCCACCTAGAGAAGGTTTTGCAGGCTCTGCAATCAGCAGGCCTCACTATTAAGGCATCAAATGGCCAGATAGTGTGGAGAACTGTTGTATACTTGGGTCACCTTCTAGGTGGAGGCCAAGTTCAACCATTGCAGCCCAAGACCCAGACAATTTTGGACTGGGAAGCTCCAACAATCCATTCTCAAGCCTGGGCATTCCTTGCTTTGACTGGTTACTATAGGAGGTCCGTGAAGGGGTATGGGTCCATTGTGACCCCCTCACAGAACTTACCTAAAAAAAAAAAGGCCCAGAAAAGTAAACTGGACTCTTGACTGTCGAAAGGCCTTTGACACCCTGAAGGAGGCAATATACTCAGCATCAGTTCTCACAGCTCCAAATTATTCTAAGCAGCTTATTCTGCAGACAGATGCCTCTGAACATGGGATAGGAGCAGCCCTGTCACAAACCAATGATGATGGCCATGACCAACCTGCTGCTTTTATTAGCAGGCGGTTACTCCTCAGCGGGCATCGTTGGAGTGCCATTGAGAGGGAGGGCCTTTGCTGTGGTTTGGTCACTGAAAAAGCTGAGACCATACATGCTTGGTACTCACTTTATTGTTCAAACTGACCACAGACCTCTCAGATGGCTGATGCAAATGAAAGGTGAGAACTCTAAACTTTTTATGTGGTCCATCGCCCAACAGGGAATGAACGTTTCAGTGGAACACAGACCTGGGACTGCCCATGCCAATGCAGAAGGCCTTTCCAGGTTTTTCCGCTTAGATAATGAAGACTCTCTTGAGAAAGGTTAGTCTCATCCTCTTCCGTTTGGGAGATGGTTGTGTAGGAAAGTGCCCTTTTTGGAATGATTGCCCTCCTCCACTTCTGACTGAGACTGATGCTGTCTTGACAGAGTGTGCTGGGATCCTGTTAACCAGGCCCCTGCACCAGTGTTTTCCCAACATTGTACCACTGTGTCCACATTTGGCACACACCTGGGTCCACAGTTCAGTATCTTGTAAAAGGTACCCATGGTACCAAGGGCCAGGGAAGGTTACCAAAGGCTTCAACATGTATTTTGCCACCCTAGGGATCCCTCACACAGGACATGCACACTGCCGTGGGTGTGTTGGTGAGGAGAAAAAGGCAAAATTTACATGCCACCCTTCCCAGGGTGCCATGCCCACAAACCACTGCCTGAGGCATAGGTAAGTCACCCCTGTAGCGGACCTTACCGCCCTAAGGCAGGGTGCTCTATACCACAGGTGAGGGCATAGTTGCATAAGCAATATGCCCCTACAGCGTTGAAGTCCATTCTCAGACACTGTAAGTGCAGTGTGGCCATTTAAAGTACATGGGGTGAGAGGTTGTCATTACTAACTCCACAGCTCCATAATGGCTCCTCTGAATTCTGGGAAGCTTTGTACCACACTTCTCAGCACAATAAATCCACACTGATGCCAGTGTGAGATTTATTGAAAAATGCACACAGAGGGCATCTTAGAGATGCCCCCTGTATACCAGTCCAAATGCTAGTGTTAGGCTGACCAGTTCCTGTCACCCTGCTAAATTCAGACGGGTTTCTGGCCACATGCGGTGAGTGCCTTTGTCACTCTGTGGCCAAAGGCAAAGCCTGCACTGGGTGGAGGTGCTTCTCACCCACCCTGCAGGAACTGTAACACCTGGCGGTGAGCCTCAAAGGTTCAAGCCTGGTGTTACAGCGCACCAGGGCACTCTAGCTAGTGGAGATGCCCGCCCCTTAGGACACAGCCCCCACCTTTGGCAGCAAGTCCGGAGTCGATAATGAGAAAAACAAGGAGGAGTCACCCACCAGTCAGGACAGCCCCTAAGGTGACCTGAGCTGAGGTGACCCCGCCTTAAGAAATTCTCCACCTTGTTGTGGAGGATTCCCCCAATAGGAATAGGGATGTGCCCCCCTCCCCTCAGGGAGGAGGCACAAAGAGGGTGTAGCCAACCTCCATGACAGTAGCCATTGACTACTGCCCCCCAGCCTTAAACACACCACTAAATTGAGTATTTTGGGGTGACCCTGAACCCAGGAAATCAGATTCTTGCAACTTGAAACAAGAAGGACTGCTGACCTGAAAGCCCCGCAGAGACGAGGGAGACAACAAATGACTTGGCCCCAGCCCTACCGGCCTGTCTCCAGATTCAAAAAACCTGCACAGCGACGCATCCAGCGGGACCAGCGACCTCTGAGGACCTGCACCAAGGGACCAAGAACCTCCAGAGGACAGCTGCTCTGTCCAAAACAGCAACAAGAAACCCACTTTAAAGAGACTCTTGCCTCACTCCGGAACCGTGGGTCTTCACACGCTGCATCCGACACCCCCGGCTCGAGTTCAGGAGAACCAACACTGCAAAGAGAACCCCCAGGTGACTCCAACGACATGGACACCCTGTGTTGACCTCCCTGCACCCCCACACCGACGCCTGCAGAGAGGATCCAGAAGCTCCCCCTGACCGCGACTGCATGGTAACAAAGGAACCGGAAGCCTGGACCAGGCACTGCACTCGCAGGCCCCAGGACCGGGAGGAACCACCTAGCAGCAGGAGGCCCTTATCCTAGCCCAGTTGGTGGCTGGCCCGAGAAGCCCCCCTGTGCCCTGTCTACATCGCCTGTGACCCCCTGGGTTCCTCCATTGCTTTCAAGGCGGCACCAGACACCTACTTTGACCACTGCACCCGGCCGCCCCTGTGCCACTGATGGTGTATTTTGTGTGCCTGTGTGTGTCCCCCAGTGCTCTACAAAACCCCCCTGCTCTGCTCCCTGAGGACGCAAGTACTTACCTGCTAGCAGATTGGAACCGGAGCACCCCTGTTCTCCATAGGCACCTATGTTATTTGGGCCCTCCTTTGACCACTGCACCTGACCGGCCCTGTGTTGCTGGTGCTGAGGGTTTGGGGTTGCCTGGAACACCCAACGGTGGGCTGCCTATGCCCAGGAGACTGACTGTGTAAGTGCTTTACTTACCGGAGAAACTATTACATACCTCCCCCAAAAACTGTTGATTTTTGCACTGTCCACTTTTAAAATAGCTTATTGCATTTTTGCCAAAACTGTGTATACTACTGTTTTAATTCAAAGTTCCATACTTACCTTGTGAAGTACCTTAAAATGTATGTACTTACCTAAAATTTGAATCTTGTGGTTCTAAAATAAAGAAAAGAATATTTTTCCATATAAAAACTGATTGGCCTGGAGTTACGTCTTTGAGTGTGAGTGTTCTCATTTATTGCTGCGTGTGTACAGCAAATGCTTAACTCGACCCTCTGATAAGCCTACTGCTCGACCACACTACCACAAAATAGATCAACAGTATTATCTAATTTTGCCACTATCAACCTCCAAGGGGAACACTTGGATTCTGTGCACACTATCTCTCACGTTGAGATAGTATATACAGAGCCAACTTCCTACAATATTGAATTGTATTAGTTTTTATAGCAAAGTAAATGATTACCTTACATTGCACCAGCATTCGACAATCTTTGTTAGGGCTTCTGAATGATTTCCTCACTATCACCATCTCCCCTCTCCATAGCCACTTTCTCACATGTATTTCATTTGTTATATAGCATTTTGCATACCGATGTAGGGTGTCGGAGAGCTTGACAGCACACAGATATATATATATATATATATATATATATATATATATACACAGAGACAATGAATCATAAGTGTGTAATATACAGAGGCAATTATTTATGGATGTGTAAATCAGTGCATTGAAAATGTTACATAAGAAAAAGGGGACTACAAGGTGAGGGATTCACATGTCATCCACACTGGTAGGCATTCTTTGAGAGCGCTTGGTCTGGAGAAGCACAACTGAGAATTCTGAACCTAACACAGTGGTTAGGATTAACTTTGCTAATAAGATTTTTTTTTCTACCCAAACAAACCATTTTAGCAATATTAGGATAATGAAAGACTGGGAAAAACAAAGTTATACCCTATACCATGCAGTTTGCATGCAGCTCTCTCATGGCAGTTCACAACTCACCATGCTAGATTAAGATTGTAACTTATGAACTGCACAGTAACAACAGGATTTCTGTGACAAAAGCAGTAACCCACTGAGCCAAGCCCTTTCTGAATCAGCTACCATGCCAAGCTCTTTCCGAATCCTCAAAGGAGGGGGGGAGGGGGGGTCAGAGGAGAGACGTGGATGCTGAGGAATCATGCTGTGGCAGAGGGAGCGCACAGTGAGCCCTGGTTTCCTTAAAGTGCTCCAGGGCTAAATCTCCCTTATTTCTTAAGTGACAGGTGCCATTAAATAGCATGTCCGTTAGTGACAGATTAATCACCAGAGAAGACAGTAGATCTTATCACACGTGACACCAAATCATCACACTTGTAATGACTGTATTGTCCAAGCAGTCAGTTGTGACAGTCCATAGCACATAATGTACTTTGCTGTGTCCTGACCATCTTCAATGGTCTGAGCCAAACTGACACTGTACTCCTCCTGGACTGCTGGAACGTTTAATCAACAGAATTCCATAATGCACTGGAGTAGCGTCCTAGTAAGCAGCTTGCACTGACAGATCTAAGGGTAAGGCTAATGGAGAAAAACATCCTTTTTCCAAACATCTCTATCCTCTTATACTCCCAATCTGGCAGGGTTGTTGGGAAGGGATTGACCCTGCTGGTGAAGGGTGGTACTACTGACTAGGTTCTCCAGAGTAGGGTGCCACTCAAGGAATGCATGGTCACCAGGAGCTGATTTAAGTCACTGTGCCACTAGCCTATTTAATGTTAGGCATGAACAAACATTTTGCCCAAGGGCCCATGAGGGTATCAGCAATAGTTTGTTAAATGGTAACAGAGGTTCCAAATAAGATTGTCCATGTTGTAGGCTTTGAACACATTAACTTTCACATCAATAAAAGGTAGCTGCAAAAAATCTTGTGCATACCGGTTGGGACATGTTCCTCCCTCTGCTGCCCTCTCGCCTACACATATAGAAGTAACACCACAACTGTGCTATCCTCACAACTCCTCCTAGAATACTGTACACCTCCAGGTAATGGCGTGCACAGGAGCGATCTGACGTTCGCTCTACAATCTAGACTAGTTTGACTGTACAGCATCAAGGTTAAAATGTTTCAGCCCCAGTTGGGCAATCATACAGCTTATGAACAAGAGGTCACAAGTAACATAGACAAACTACTTGGCTGGGGTCACAGAAGTCACCCAAACGTCTGCACACGTTTGTATGGGTAATGGCTTATACTGATCTGTTCTATGTATGGACAAGATGTTTCTGGCAACAGCAGCTAAGAACCTTTGGAATGTCTTTATGCTGGTTAAAGAAAATCAAAAATTCGAAAAAAGATCTACTTGTGTGAAGGAAAAAAAAAAGAAAAAAAAAAGGTAGTTGCAGATCTAGGACTTCAGCTGCCATTCTAATAAACACTGTAAATAAAGCACATTCTTGTGTAGTAGGACTAGGGGAGATACCAGCCATGTCAAGGGCCAAAGATCTGAAGGATTACTGGAGGGCGTCCTCTAGGTAGAGGCATTGTCTTGTCTAAGTCAGAAAGACAGGTGTGAAGGCACACAAGTTGCCCATTGCTTTGTTCGAGGTCGGGATGGATCTGGTTCTGTCAGAAAGAACTGTGGGCTTGTCATCCTCCTCTGGCATCAGTGCATGTGGTGACGCAGCAGTTAATTGCATGAATCAGGGGATCGGGTTCAAAGTCAGAGGTGAAAACAGAGCAGGTGGTTCAGGCAGTGTAGCTGCACAAAGGATGGGTCCACCAGCTGTAATGTGGCTGGAGATTCTTGCAGATCCATAGATGCATCTGTGGGAACTGGTAAGGTGTACAACATGCAAAGGATGGCATGTTAAACATCTCAATTTATTGTGGTGTTGTTGACAGAACTGGAAACTCAGGGTGCACTGGAATTAACTGCAGACATTTTTCCTTAGCAGGGGACCAAGGGCCAGATGTATCAAAGGGTTTTACCCATTCTGTGTCTATGGGAAAATGCTTTAGTACATGTAGCCCCAAGAGCGGTATTGTGGGGTATCAATATCCTCACAACTCCTCAGAAGAAAAATGCAGTAGTGGGAGTGGGCACAGACTGGACTACCCCTCCAGCCAGCATTTGCAGCAGGTAAGGCTGCCAACATTTTCTCTCGCGCCCAGAGGCGTCCTTTAAGAATCACCCAGATTACCTACAGCATGGGACGTGCCCGGGCGAAGACGGGCTATTTTTAGCCCGTCACAGCCCAACAGAGACTGGGCCGGGCCCCTTTTCTTACTCTTGGCCACTGGATATTGTCTTCTGGAAATGGGCAAGTGAAAGATAACCAAAGTAGGGGACTCCAAACAAAGCAAATGTGTGCAACAATTAATAACTTTATGGTAAGGCCTGCTAAAAAGGTTGATAATGATATAAAGCTTGCAGAGACTCTTTTGGTATCTGCTTTACTTCCATCGGGGACCTTAGTGGAAGGAATTTTTTTTCATTGTATTGCACCCTCTACAGGTCAGCTCTTGGTTCCCATAATAATTAATGAGGTGTTGGGAGATGGGGGTGCAATAACAGCGAACTGGGGATTTGTGCTACCACACAGCAACAAGACTGCAATTTATATAAGCCCTCCCCCTAGGCCCCTACGTGAAGTCTCGTAGAAATAGAAACTGAGAGACCATCTAAGCTGCGAAAAAGAGTGCCGAAGCCGGATTCAAATAACAGCTACAGGAACCGAGTGGGTTCCAGCATCATGTATGTTCTCTGGCTATCGCTGATGATTTTTGTAATCTTTTGAACTCTCGTCTAAGTGAGATTTTGGACAGTAAGCTTAATTCAGTTTATGAGTGCTAAACTAGTATTGAAACTAAAATAATGCACCTATCTTATCTGCCAATTTTTGGGAAATCTGTGGTCAGGTGGGAGGAGGCGGAGGGATTGGAAAAAACATCAACAGTCATATCTAGGCCTGAGTCTCTAGTACCTTTAGATTTATGTCCTTGGACTGTTTTGGTTCCTCAGCAAGCACCTCAAGAGGTGCAACATTTTGATGACGTAAGCATTAGAGGTCTTGAGGGGGGTGTCTAATAATACAAGCCAGTCCATTAGATCAGCAGATATAGTGCACCACTCCAAACTTCCCCCTCAAAAGGTATAGCTTTTTAGCATCTGTATTTAATTGAAGACCAAGGAGGCAAAGTAAGGTTACTCATTCAAATTCTCTATTGCTCTCCTACCAGCCTCATGCCCTTATGTTATAGTACTGGCCAAGTTCCACGATTACAGCAGGCTCCTTGGAATCAACAGCCTCCCTTAAGAATAAGGTGTTATTCTGGTTCAACCATATGGTAGATTCTCAGTGGAACATGGCACAGGAGATTATATTCATAAGGAGCGTGGGGGGCACTGGACCTCTTGAGAAAAGTTACTCTGGTGATGCAGTGATTGCGAATTTACGCAGGCCTAGCATTGAGGGGGATATTTTATTTAAAGGCCGTATAGATATGATAAAATCTGAGCCTTTGATGATTTAACCTATTTTTTTTTATAGGCATTTACACCCATCCACCTTTCAGGTTAGTGGGAGGAAATCTTCATATTTTACTCCGGCCACCTGGCAATCAGTCCCATTGCTCTCAGTGGGAAACCAGTTCTCCGTGTTGTCCGATTGAGAGACAAACAATTGACTTTGTCACGTGGCAGACGGGGCGTCCTTTGGTCTATAAAAAAGGGATGGGATTACTCCGGACGAGGAAAATAGCTCCCTAGGGCATTATGCAGGAAATGAGAATATGTGTGAGTCCAGTAGGCCCAGAAAAGGTCTGTCATTTTTGTCCTGGAATGTTCAAAATAAAATGCGAAATGAGAATTGGCACACATTCATTTGGAAATATAACATGATTTGTTGCCAGGAAACATGGGCTTTGGATAGCCTAGACATACATGGTTTTAAATTGTATTGTTTGAAAGCAACCTCCGGTACTGTGGGCAGAGCCAAGGGGGGGCTAGCAATATTTGTGAGAAATTCCCTTAGGGAAGTGGAGATCACATTTATAGAATTGGGGCCTTGTTTTCAAATTTTAAATCTCCATTCTCCTTGACAGTTCAATATTTTGTACATTATTTTTTATTTTTATGTTTTTACCTCACACCTCAAGTGCATTATTGAAGATCTGAATAAGAAAATAGCTGAGTGTGTTGAGAGAGCTAATTCTTTTAGTTCAGCGTTCTAGGCTGGTGATTTTAACATTTCCAAATGCCCTTGTGAGGGGGAGCGTACATGTGGTTATAATGACCTTCAGGATGACAACGCTAGTCACTTTTTGTATTCAGCCAATGGTGAAGCATTAAACTTCCTGATTCTATCCTTAAATCTAACTTTTGGTTCGGATGTCCATGAGGAAGATTATCAAAATTTGCCTACTTTCACAGGAAGTGGATCCATGATTGATTTCATAGTGATATCAGGAGTTCTGGTCAACTGTGCCCTTGATTATGAGGTTCTCCCACTTGTGTTTAGTAACCATAACCCTGTTGTTTTAAAATTGTGTCTTTACCAGGTGAATATTTTGTCTGGAAATCCCATGCCATCAATAGCTCATGCAAACAACAGAGGGGTTCACTTGCAATGGGGTTTTGTGAAAAATTGGTTGTCAAAAATCGCAAAAATTTCAGAAGACCCTATAAATATTTTAAACAATTTTGATGGTCTATGTAAAGCGATAACTGGTGGGCTAATTTCTTTAAAAAAAAAAAAAAAACCTTTAAAAGCCAGAGTGGGTAATCCATAGTTTTTTCATGAACGTACAGCAGCTTTGCAGTCACTTAAATCATTCACCAATTGTACTCCACGTAACACTGCAGATATTAGACTAGCAAGATCTAAATACAAACAGAACCTTATACACAGGAAATCTGAATTCAGAGTGAAAGAATGGGAGGATTTACAGACGGCGGCTTGATTTAAAGATTCTAAATTATTTTGGAGTGTAGTCAACCACCCATTTTTCAAAGATAATCTGGAGAGATTATATGTCACACCTTGGAACAAGACTGGGACGACCAGTATAAGGTAGTTTTTAATACCGGGAGTAAGATCGTATCGACCACAAATGAAGGTGGGTCTGAGCTCGAGAATGGCTGGGTGACTGGCTTGGTAGATTTATGGCTCTGTATATACTATCTCAAAGTGAGAGATAGTGTGCACAGAGTTCAAGGGTTCCCCTTAGAGGTTGATACTGTGCACAGAGTCCAGGGGGTCCTCTTAGAGATGGATAGTGGCAAAATTAGATAATACTAATGCTCTATTTTGTGGTAGTGTGGTCGAGCAGTAGGCTTATCAGAGGGTAGATTTAAGCATTTGTTGTACACACACAGACAATAAATGAGAACACACTCAAAGACTTAACTCCAGGCCAATAGGTTTTTTAAAAATAGAAAAATATTCTTTTCTTAATTTATTTTTATAGTTAAGTACATAAATTGCAAAGTAGTTCACACAGGTAAGTACAGAACTTTGATTTAAAACAGCAGTATACACAGTTTTGGCAAAAATGGCAATAAGCTATTTTCAAAGTGGACACTGCAAAAATCAACCGTTCCTGGGGGAGGAAAGTGTTGGTTAGTTTCTCAGGTTTGTAAAGCACTTACAAGTTCAGTCTCCTGGGCATAGGCAGCCCACCGTTGGGAGTTCAAGGCAACCCTGAAGCCACAGCACCAGCAACACAGGGCCGGTCCGGTGGTCAAAGGAGGGCCAAAATAACATAGGTGCCTATGGAGAACAGGGGTGCTCCGGTTCCAGTCTACTAGCAGGTAAGTACCTGCGTCCCCAGGGAGCAGACCAGTGGGGTTTTGTAGAGCACGGGGGGAGACACGGACACACAAAATACACCCTAAGTGGCACAGGGGCGGCCAGGTGCAGTGTGCACAGTAGGTGTCGGGTTTGTCGTAGAAAATAATGGAGGGACCTGGGGTCACTCTGGCGGTGCAGGCAGGGCACAGGGGGGCTTCTCAGGCCAGCCACTGACTGGGCTAGGATGAGGGCTGCCTGCTGGTCACTCCTGCACTGGTAGGTGGTTCCTCTCGGTCCTGGGGGATGCAGGTGCAGTGCTTGGTCCAGGAATCGGTTTCCTTTGTTACCAGGCAGTCGCGGTCAGTGGGAGCTCTGGATCCTCTCTGCAGGCATCACTGTGAGGTTGCAGGGAGTTCGACTCAGGGTGTTCACGTCATTGGAGTCACCTGGGAGTCTTCTCTGCGGTGTTGGTTGTCCTGAACTTGAGCCGGGGGCATTGACTGCAGAGAGGGAAGACTCACGCTTCTAGTGGGAAGTTAGAGTCTCTTTAAAGTTGCTTTCTTTGTTGTTGTTTCAGGACAGAGCCGCTGTCCTCAGGAGGTTCTTGGTCCTTTAGGTACAGGCCAGTCCTCTGAGTCCTAAGAGGTCGCTGGTCCCGCTGGATGTGTCACTGTGCAGGTTATTTGAATCTAGAGACGAGCCAGTAGGGTTTGGGCCAAGTCAGTTGTCGTCTCTGTCGTCTCTGCAGGGCTTTCAGGTCAGCAGTCCTCCTTCTTGTTCTTCAGGTTGTAGGAATCTGATTTCCTGGATTCAGGTCCGCCGCTAAATACTCAATTTAGGGGTGTGTTTAGGTCTGTGGGGCAGTAGCCAATGGCTACTGTCCTGGAGGGTGGCTACACCCTCTTTGTGCCTCCTCCCTGAGGAGGAGGCACATCCTTATTCCTATTGGGGGAATCCTCCAAAACCAAGATAGAAGATTTCTTAAGGCAAGGCTCACCTCAAGCTCAGGACACCTTAGGGCCGTCCTGACTGGTGGGTGACTCCTCCTTGTTTTTCTCATTATCTCCTCCGGACTTGCTGCCAAAAGTGGGGGCTGTGTCCGGAGGGGCGGGCATCTCCACTAGCTGGGATGCCCTGGGGCGCTGTAACAACAGGCATGAGCCTTTGAGACAAAGGAACTCACCCCATGTGGCCAGAAAGCTGTCTGGTTGTGGCAGGCTAGCAGGAACTGGTCAGCCTAACACTGGTGTTTGGACTGGTATACAGGGGGCATCTCTAAGATGCCATCTGTGTGCATTTTTCAATAAATCCCACACTGGCATCAGTGTGGATTTATTGTACTGAGAAGTTTGATACTAAACTTCCCAGATTTCAGTGTAGCCATTATGGAACTGTGGAGTTTGTGTTTGACAAACTCCCAGACCATATACTCTATGGCTACCCTGCACTTACAATGTCTAAGGTCTGCTGTAGGGGCATAGTGCTCATGTAACTATGCCCTCACCCTGCCATAGGGCTGTAAGGCCTGCTAGAGGGGTGACTTACCTATGCCACAGGCAGTGGGTTGAGGGCATGGCACTCTGAGGGGAGTGCCATGTCAACTTATTCATTTTCTCCCCACCAGCACACACAAGCTGGGAGGCAGTGTGCATGTGCTGAGTGAGGGGTCCCCAGGGTGGCATAATACATGCTGAAGACCCTAGAGCCCTTCCCTCGCCACAGGGCCCTTGGCACCAGGGGTACCAGTTACAAGGGACTTATCTGTGTAACAGGGCTGTAACAGGGCTGTGTCAATTGTGGGAACAAAGGTACAGTTTAGGGAAAGAACACTGGTGCTGGGACCTGGTTAGCAGGATCCCAGCACACCTTCAGTCATACCTAGCATCAACAAAAGGCAAAACGTTAGGGGGTAACCATGCCAAGGGGGGCATTTCCCTACAAGCGTCAGTTTCTAACTCCATAAAGAGTGCCTCTAATGGCAAAGCTCCCTGCCCAGATGGAGTCCCAGTTGATTTGTACAAACCTAATGTAGATCTTTGGGCCCCTTTGATTACAAACGTTTTGAGTGCAGCAGTAAGAGGTGGTCTGATTCCATCTTGGAAGGAATCAATAATTGTGAGAAAGGTGATCGAAACTTGCCCACATGTTATCACCCAATGTCATTGATCGACACAACCCTGAAGTTATTGAGCCGGGTAATTTTGGGGAAATTAGAGTCATGGGTGGAGAAAACTTAGTTCTTTAGCCCAATAGAGTA
Source organism: Pleurodeles waltl (assembly GCF_031143425.1). NCBI lineage: Eukaryota > Metazoa > Chordata > Amphibia > Caudata > Salamandridae > Pleurodeles > Pleurodeles waltl. Next base: position 899,264,277 of record NC_090436.1, read on the forward strand.
TAGTTTCCAATCAGGTTTAGGAACTGTGGAGCAGACACTAAACTTTACTCTTATTTTTGGTAAATATGTGATGGCTAGGAGAGTTGTACTTCACATGGCTTTAATGGACCTCTCCTGTTCCTTTGATTTGGTAGACAAGGACATATTGTGGGGTTTGATGGAGCAAGCAGGTATAGATACCCCATTATTAAACCTTTTAAGGCAGCTGAACAAGGATTCTTCCACCAGAGTGTGTTATCCATGTAATGAGGACTGTACACCCCTATTACGGTGATAAGGGGAGTCAGGCAAGGTTGTACATTGGCCCTCTTCTTTTTTTTTATTTTATATTAATCACTTGGATACAGATTTAAGTAAGTGCATTGAGGATGTTCCCAGGATTGGAAATCAGACAGTTTCAGTACTATTAAACGCTGAAGACGTGGTCCTTTTGGCACGTACCACAAATGGTCTCCAAAAACTTTTGGAAGAGTTTTAATAATTTTATGTTGGGTCTAAAGATGAAGGTTAATCATGAAAAATCTTTCCTAATGACATGTGGTCCAAAAACTCTGAAGTCTAAGACGTTTTAAAGGGAGGGAGACCTATTGCAGATACATCAACCTCTAATTATTTAGGCATTTTATGCAAGGCAAATGGGACATAAACCAGGTTAATAACTCAGAAAGTGCAAAACTGAGGGGAGTTGGAGAGGCTATATTTAGGTTAGCGGAAAGTCTAGGACAAAAAATGGTGCAGGAGATGGTCCAGCTTTATAAGAGCAAGTGCCTAACAGTAGGAACCTATGGAGACGGAGTTTGGGGGTATACAGCTGTGGGGAAACTCCAAAGCCACTGAAAACAGTTTTTTGTGTAGACTGAAACTGATTCCTTGGGTAACTGTCAGCTTTATTGAATTAGGGATGGTTTTATTGAAGACCGTATAAAGCTGGCACCCCTACTTCTGTAAATGAAAATATGGCGTTCCCCTCAAGCCCACTTTTCAAGAAGAGTGTTGGCTGGCTGTCTAATATTGGATAATATGGATTTAATTCCATGGACGGCTTTTGTAAAATGTACCTTTTATAATTTAGGTTGTAGTTCTTTTTTGAGATAATTCTGAAAATATTCTTGCCATCCACAAAGCAAATTGCTTAAGAAATATGTTAAGTAACTCATTCATAGTAGTGTAAAGAGAGGATCGAAGTTGTATAAGACTATGGTAAGTCTCACACGTCTCTGCACCAGCACTATCCTTGGTTCACTTCTCGAAGCGTTAGACTTACCATGGTATCATACAACGTTTATCCTCTCTTTGCACTACTATGAACAAGTTACTTAACATATTTCTTAGGCATATGCGCATACCTTGGTCACTTACTTGGTACTCCTCAGACCGTGCTGACTCCTAGAGCATTGAAAAAGTCACCTGTTGTGACGAAACATGTGTTGGCTAGCCTATGCAACGATGTTCATCCAATTGAATACAATGGCTTTGGTTATGGAACGACGATCAGTCGATGGACTTATGTCGATGTCTTCTAATAACAGAACCTACCGAACACATACTTAACTGAAGGACTTACTTATCTACGAACTCCTTTGAGTGTTGCGGTGTCTGCAACAAATTCTGTGTGGTGATTCTTTGGAACACCACAATACACTTTAGGGTAGTGGAGCTCACTCAACCGCATTGCACCACAGTTCTTTGCTAAATACGTAACATCATTTCTATACTTATACAACATTTGGGAAGTGCACCCCGTTTACCACCACTACCCATCTTCCTCCGTGTATAGTCCATTATCAAGTGGCTTTTCCTGTCTGTGGTCCCTGGCACGCATCTCTTACTCCATGCAAATGTGATGGGCTAACTGAACAATCCACTTTGCACTTTATGCTCTTTTGCACTTTGTATGCCTCTCCAAGGCTGAGATTTTTGCGCCCCATTTTGTTGCACAAACAATTTACATCAACTAAAGAGGGGCTGATTTATTTGCAGTCTGTCTCCTCTGGTGATATGTGCACCACAGTCCTTAGTTATATATTTGCTGCTATTACCATAAGATAAGTTTATGCACTGTAATGTGGTATTATTGTTTTCTACTCTTGAGAACCGAGGGCCTCAGTTCTATAAAAATATTGATTTTGCTATTGTAGGTATATAAATGAGTTATGTTTTTAAAGATGAATTATTGATAGAAGTAATTATTGTTTTTTTAACATTATATATGTGCTTTTATGGCTGAGTACTTCAGCCAAAAAAAGTCTGACTTGATAGAGCTGGAAACTCAGGGTGCATTTTAACTAACTGCAGAAATGCTTCCTTAGCAGGGGACCAAGAGCGGTACTGCGGGGAATCGATGTCCACGCAACTTCTCAGAAGGAAAATGGCAAGGCTGGAATGAGGCCCTCTTCGACTTCTTGGATTTTTCTTTGATTTGGACTTACATAACAATTTGGAGTGCAACAAGGACCCGTTGAAGAACCAGCCTTGAGAATAGGAATGGGTCAGAGTCCTTGATGTAGAGAAGAAGTAGCCTTTTTTATATTTGGAGACATACAGCAAGACGTTGCAGTCCTGGATCACCTTCAGGTTACTCAAGGCACACGACCCGTTGATGTAAGAGTCATAGCTTGACCCTAGACATCCCATGCACACCTCCTGAGGATCACAGACTTTTGCTTGAGAAAATCCCAACAAGGTTTAAAGCATGTAATTTTAGAAGGCAAAATTTATTTTGCACATTGGAGAAATATTTTTTGAAAGAAGGAGGACGTGTCAACTGATTAGGAGAGAAGAAGCCAGTTCTGGATCCACGTTGGAAGGTGCTGAAAGAAAGTAACAGATGCCTGCACACAGGGGTGGCAGTTATATCTGGCTCCAGGGTCACTTCTGGAGTGGAACTGAGCATGGTGGAGCACAGGAGCAATGCTAATAAAATGTTTGACCTCCATTCTGGTGCCTGAGGGTAGTCAAAAGGCGAGGAACCTGCAGCTAGAAATATCCCCCAGAAAGTGCAATAGAAGCTCTGTATCCTGTAAACCACCATGTTGATGGAGCCTATGTCTCTCCCAGTTGTATTGTAAACTCTCTTATTTTGACGGTCACATAAGGTCTGGCAACAGCTGCGCTGTCAATCTAAATCTAAATACTACGCACAAGCTAATGAAAAAGGTACACTGGGTAGTTCCACAGTTGAGGCATACAATTCACATTAGGATGCATATTGTCAACTATAGTATACACTTTAGTAGTTTGCAATGGAAAAACCTATTATAAATGCTATCTATAAAGGACAGCATCTCAAGAGAGTAGGATTTAATAACTTCTTAAGACTTTATACATAAAAATGCTAATATACAGATGAGTGGTAAATGTGGACTTGATACTCTGGAAAAAACATAACTTTGAGACTCAATATGACCTCCAAATTCAGTTTCAGGGAAAATAAACACAGAATTCTATGTTTCACATATTTGTGTCTAATTTGTGCCAGCCATGTACTGGCAAACGCAATTTCTCAGATATTTGTGACATTGGGAATCCTAATAAGACCATGAGTTTCTTTAATGAAACTTCAAACCTAAATGTAGAAAAAACAGTGAATATACACATTGACTTTTTAACACTAGTGAATTGCTCAAATGATGTGGAAACATTCTTAAAACAAGAAAGCGGTAAAATGCAAAAAAAGCACAGGAATACCTTCTTGTACAGAGCCATCTCATCAGAATCCAAAATCACAATATTCTTCAATTTGGCTAATACTTCTGTTGCTTTTTTTCTCATTATCACTTGGGAATCGAGACCTACAAGAAAGGAGACATTAATGAGCCACTGCGTTTGTTTTCTGCCTCACAGAATACAGAATAGATAAAACACTAAAAGGTCTCCAGGTACCTTCAATACTGATTTCTGAAATTCTGCATTTCTGTCCCCGAATGAAGATTCGCAAGCACTCCAATTCTGCACACAAATGAAGGCCTATGACATCCTGAAACTTTGTCTTTTTTGGTGCTGTATAATGAAACCAGATAGAAGGGAAATATGTTACAAAGACATACTGAAAGAATAATCAATAAAAATAGTTATATTAACAATGCTATCAGGAAAAGGTCTTTTGAGTGCTTCAGGACATGCAGCTCTCGCCCTTTTTACATTATCCCCAATACAGTCCCAATATGTCTGACATATAGGTTATCAACATTTTACATATGGTGAAATTAAATCAATTTGTGATTCATTTTCAGTTTTAAAGCAGACTCATCTAAGGGTTCTAGATAGTTATATTGTCTAATGTTGACATTCACATATGTACACAGTTATTTAAACAATTTAATTGTTTCATGGTCTTGGATGTGATCATACATTCCTCCCAGCTTGAATATGGTGAACCATCTTGCTAGTCTCTCTAGTGTATCTCTTTAATCTTGAAGTACCTTTTTCCCAAGGCATCAGTCATATATTAATGCAGCAAAGTGTACTCTAAGGTGTAGGAAGCTGGCTCTGTATATATTATGTCAAAATGAGATATACTGTGCACATAGTCCAGGGGTTCCCACAGAGGCTTAACAGACGCTAAAGTAGATAATACTAATGCTCTCTTTTGAGGTAGTGTGGTCGGGCAGTTAGTCTTATCAGAGGGTAGTGCAAAGCATTTGTTTTACACACACAGTCAAGTAATGAGGCACACACTCAGTGACTAACTCTATGCCAAATATTTTTATATAGCAAAAATATATTTTGTTACTTTATTACTAGAACCAGAAGAACATTGTTGTAGGTAAGTACAGTTGTAAGCAGGTATCAAACATATGTATCAAATGTACTGTTTGGTTTTAGCTGATAAAGCAGTTGACAAGTAAGTAGCAATTTTCTATTTCAAAAGTGGATAGTGCAGTACTCTATAGGAGTTCACAGGAGCCCCGGGCGGGTGGAGGGGAATCCAGATCATGTAAGTACTATCCTTGGAGTGAGGGGCATATGGACCCCGTCTTCCCTAGTTAGGTGAGTAGGGGGGGACTTCATCCCTGCTCTCTAAAGTTCTTCCCTATCCGAGGCAAGGTCTTTCTCCTCAGTAGGGTGTTCCTTTGCATACTCTGTCAAGAGCTCCTGTAGGTGAATCTTGATAGGGCTGGAACCAGTTTTAATTTTTCTTAAACCACAGAGGGACCATAGATGCTTCATCTTAAGATGGAGGTAGGGGGTGAGGTTGAGTTCCACCACAATGTCTTCTGAGCTACTCATTTTGTTACTAAAGTTGGGGATTACTTTTAAGAACTAAAAACTACTTCTAGCTACTTATCTGTAACTATGGAACCTTTTAAACCAAAAAAAGAAATGCTAAAGTGGACTTAACCAAGGCCCTAACAGGACTTTTAAAAATGTATAAAAATTGTCCATTCAAAAAAATCAATTGAATCTAAAAACAATTTTGGAACTTAGTCGTGTGATCAGATATTGTCTGAGTAGTCCAGCAAATGCAAAGCTGTACACCTCTCCACTGATCCACCAATGTAGGAAGCATGGGGTGGGGGAGAAACACAGGTAGGCACCAATCACACACCCTCAGCGGCACAACGGCGGGTGGGTGTAGGGTGCAAACAAAAGGCTGGGTACCCAATTCTTTTCAATGGGGGCCCCGGGGTCACAAAAGATGCTGCAGGGTGGACCAAAGGGGTCGGTTCTGAAAAATCACAGGCTGGACAAGAACGAGGGTGGCCTGCTAAACATCGCTGAACCATCGGTTGGATTCCCCAAGGCCTGGGTGGATGCAGGTGCATCTTTAGGCATCGGGAATCTTCATCGGATCCGGTCACGGTCAGTGGGTCCTCTGGTTTCAGGCTGCAGGCGTCATCGTGTTGGCCAGGACGGGTCAAACTAGGAGGGACACAGGGTCAGGATCTCCTGGGGACCTGCTCTGGACTGGTGGGTACCTGGACATGGGCATCAGCCGCAGAGTTGGCACAGCTCGCAGACCTGGGGCGGTTCTAGAGTCTTTTTTAGAGGTTCTTGTCAACAGGGCCGCTGTCCTTGGGAGTTCTTGGTCCTCTGCTGGGCAGGCAGTACTCTCGGGGTTTGTAGAGGTCACTGGTCCGGCAGGATGCTTCAACCTTTTGTAGCAGGACTTCTGAAGCTGCAGACATGCCAGTAGGGCTGGGGCGAAGTCAGTTGGTGTCTGGAGTCTTCGCTGCTGGGGTGGACTGCTAAGTCCTTCTTTCTTCTTCTCTACTTGGGATCGCCAGGAATCTGGTAAGGTTCAAGGCAACCCCTCAATACTAGATTTAGGGATGTTACAGGAGTCAGAGGACAGTTGGCTACTGGCCCAGAGGGTGGCTACATCCTTCCTGTGCCCAATCACTTTGTGGAGGCACATTCCTAACCTTATAGCTTTCTCCCCTCCAAAATAAGATGGAGGATTCTGCAAGGAGGGGGTCACTTCAACCCCGGACAGCTTAGGAGTGGCTCCAGCCGAAGTGGTCACTCTTCCATGTTTTACTTAATTTTCCCACCGGACTTGCAGCCAAAACTGGGGCTTGGTCTGGGGGTGTAATGACATCTGTTTATAACCACTGCTCCATCTTGACCACTGACTCAATTTTGTGCTTAGCTTGGCTTCACACACCGTCACATTGGAGTCCACCAGATCCATTTTGATAACAGACTCCATTTTGTGCTTAACTTTGCTTTAGTCACCGTCACTTTAGAGGTGCAGGTATTTTTCCATGCCCAAGTTATGCAATATGTTTTTTGCTCATGTTTTCACTCTTCGTGATCTTTCTCACCAAGGGCTAGAACATATCATGGAGGGGTAGGAGTGACATAAGGATATACCAGGATGATATGGTACGGCAAGGAACAGTTTGGTCTTGGAAGAGCACCTAGGGTTGTGGTCAATTTACAATGTGTGCTTCTCAAAACCTGTTTTGGCCAGCGTTTGAACAACAATCCCCTAGATGCGTGGAGGGATTTCTAGTATTCTCTGTTCTCCAGCTTGTTTAAAAGTATATTAGAGGAGGAAGCCAGGCGACTGTAAGGATATTGAACTCTGGTTGGGACGGGGACGCCTGTGCCTGCTGCCATTCTCCCTTGAGGGTAGTTCTCTCTTCACAGTTGACTGTGTTTACGGCCTGTTGATGGCAAAGAGATGAAGCAAGCGAGCCCCATGGTGATGAATTCTTTTTAATTATTTCTTCTAGCTTTGCTTGCGAACAAATATATAATCACTGTATATGCAGATATATAATCCATGATTAAAGTAGTGTACTTTCATTGTTTTAATGAGCATTATTATTCTACTGCTGTGATTATTTATTGAAGTGTATTTGTGTTGCTGCATTTGACCTACATCTCTCCTCTATTCGAACCTGAAACAGTGCTTTAATAAAATGATTACTCAAACTCAGAGCTCTGCATTGGTGAAATTCCTTTTATTTGTGTTTCCTCTCAGGTTAAAGTAAAGCAGTACACTTCTATTTCACTGCAGTGATTTTCTTCAAATGTGAAATTGTGTTGTACATCATTGACCTTTTTATTCAAACCTTCCAAAAGTGCCTTGATAAATGTGTTTCTCAGACTGAGTGGGTTGCATACCAGAAATTCCTTTCAGTATTTATGTATTTCTTCGTAATCTGCAGTAAAGCAAAACACTTGGGCGTAAGTCTGCAGAGAGGAGGGTATAAGGTTAAAAGTGTACAGTTTAAAAGTGAAATATGTTTGGCAAGAAGTCAAAGGCATCACCGTAAGTCATTTCTAAAAATCCATGTGAAATTCCAGGTTGATTAAAGAATCTTGTGTTTTAGCAAATTCGTTTTCTTGTTTATCAGGAATTTCTGAATTTTGGGACTAACCCCTGGGAGATGCAGAGCCCCAAAATGTTCTTATATGCTTTGAAAAAAAGTACCTTTTGAAGAAAAGGATGACTTTTCTGTTCTTGGCAGGAGAGGTTGGGTACTCCTCTCTGCCTACAGGAAAATGCATGAGAAGTGCAGGCAGTTAGAACAAGAAAATGAACAATTAGAAAAACAACTTGTTGACACAAAATAACTATGTTGCCTTGTCAGAATAAGTTATTACAAGATAAGGAGGACACATACCAAACCGTAGCTGAGAGGGCCGCTGTTAAGGTCGCCCAGAACAAATTCCATAAAAGCAGAGGAAAAATAAATCAGAAAAAAGTTCTCTTCGCCCTTGCTAAAGCTGGTTTAGACTGGAATTCAGATCTATGGGACACAAACATATGGGAGTCTACTGATTTTTAAAATTCCAGTGATGAAGAGGTTAAAAAAGGTGGGGGCTAGTGTGAGCCAAATGAGCAAAACAAGAACGTGGTGCACACAACCACTATTTAAACGGAAAGTACAGAGCATCCCACGGAATCCGGCAGGGATTGAATTGCATGTTTTGGAAGATTACACCCACCAAAAAATTAATAAAGTTACAGATAGATTTAGGCAGCAAGCTGGGGAAACATTACTTACTTGGTTGGTGTGTTTATTTGGCTCCTCTGGAGCCTCTGGAGTAATGTTAGATATAGGAGATGCTCGCAAGTAGTGTACACTTAGTGCTGACAGTTTAGAAGTTATCAGGGCCAACTACTCATTAACCTGCTGCAGTTGGCATCTGAGAGGTGCAACCATAAGTATCCTACAGAATCAGACTGGCCACCCAATGACAAACCCTGGTACACTTTTAAGAGATGCAAAGCAGAGAATTAAAGAGGAGGGATTGAAAACTGCTATTTTCCTGAATAATGGTCACCATCTGTTAGATGGACTACTCTGTGTCAGCATGAAACAAAATTGTACACCTCGCTTCTCCAGCCTATAAAAAAGTAATAATGACTCTCCTAATTAATCAGACATGTCAGTCTTTGAAAGATGAGCTAGAAGCAATGAGGGATTTAGGTGAATTAGACGTCTGGGAAAAACCTGAGATATCTTCGAGGTCAGAGGGTCGCACCAATAACAACAAAGTATCTAGGAGGGATAGGTTCATGGCATTACTGAAGGATTGTGTCAGCAAGGAGGAGATTGATGGGATAGATACTAAAAGCTTGTGGGAGAAATGTACAGCAAAAGAGACTTGGATCCCAAGGAAGGTAGCAGAAAGATAAACAAGCAAAATAATAAACGTGCAACTTAGAACCAGCCACAGGTGCTGGAGGATGGAAAGGAGAGGGAGAAAATGATTCTTCATGAAGGAAAGAGGAGGATGAATTGGACAGCGAGTGGCTAACGTTTGAGAACAGGGATGTAGGGGAGGCTACTTGCAGATATGAAAGGATATATCCAGATCTGACTTGGGCAAAGGATGACAGATTTAAATCAGATTAGGAAACTGGACAAGCTCCAGTACAAAATTGGGCTTTCAAACACAAAAATGTGCAAAAAGTTTGAGCATTAGTTGACACTGGAGCGGAGGCCTCTTTAATTTATGCAAATCCTAAAAATGTTCATGTCAGCAGTACACCATCACAGGGCTGGGGGAAAGCACACCTGTGCCATGCACACTACGGTTAAAATGAAAATAGGAAGAACACCAAAAAGAGAATATACTGTATTGATTGTGCCCCTTCTGGATTACGTACCGGGAAATGACATTTTAAAAGGAATGACTTTGTATTTGGATGGTTGTTGTCATCAGTTTGGATCAAAGGGATACATTTCAGTGGCAGTTATGAGGGTAGGTCAGTTAAAGATACCCCCAGTGAAGGTGCCTCCAGCAACTAAAGTAATCCGCCAGAAGCAGTACAGCATTCCAGGAGGGCATTAAGAAATGAGTGAAACTATAAAAAAAATGTTTGAGGCTGGTGTAATAGCTCCAACCACCACTGAATGGAACAATCCTTTATAGCCGGTAAGTAAACCTGATGGGCGCTACAGAATGACTACTGATTACCGAAAGCGTAACATACACCCCTTTTGACAGCTGTGGTCCCAGACACCATCACTTTGACTGAAAAAAATACAGATGCATGCAGGGATCTGGTATGCGACCCCTGATATTGCCAATGCTTTCTTTTCTATACCATTGGCGCCTGAGTGCCAAGATCAATTTGCTTTCTCACATTCTGGCAGACAATTCAAAATGTTGTCTTTAGCAACAAGGTACATACATAGCCCCACTATCTGTCACCGGCTTGTGGCAGAACACCTGGATGAAGTATCTATCATTCCAGGAGTGCAATCGACTCATTACATTGATGATGTGATGATTCAGGGACAGGCACAAGAACCGGTGCGGACTCAGTTGGAGCGGGTTCTGGAACTCTTGCAGAGTAAAGGGTGGATGATTAATCCAGGCAAGACACAAGGACCCTCTCCAAATGTGAAGTTGCTAGGAATTTGTTGGAATCAGTGACATAGAGAAGTGTTGCCGCAAGCAAAACAAAAGATTCTAGAGCTTTCCACTCATCTCACAAAGCAAGAGACACAGTGATTCATTTGATTGTCTGGTTTTTGGTGACAGCATATTCCTCATTTGAGTCAGATCTTGGCCCCTTTGTACAAAGTGACCAGAAATAAACATGAGTTTGAATGGGGTGAAAAGCAGCAGTGTGCGTTTGATTTGGCAAACGAGCAATTCAACAAGCTTTAGATTTGTGGCCAGTACAGGAAAGAGACATTGAGTTGCATGTAACCGTTCTGGGGCATTATGCAAATTAGAACATGTGGCAAAAGCAGGGAAGAACAAGGGTGCCCCTAGGGTTCTGACATAAAAAGTTACCTTAGGTTAGGGAGCAATACACTCCCTTTGAGGAACAGCTTCTGGCGTGTTATTGGGCCCTAGCGCATACTGAGCAAATAACCCTAGGTCGTAAAGTGATTCTAAGACCTAAGATTCCAATGATGCAGTGGGTGATGAGTCCACCTAAAACACACTGCGTAGGACATGCACAAGAAGCTGGCATCATATGTTGGAAATGGTATATTCAGGATAGAGCTCGAGCGGGACCAGCAGGCACCACCACGCTACACAAACAGGTGTCACAAGCCCCAGTGCAGGATAAGGAGGGGGTGCAGGAGGTACCACAGGTAACAGAGTCACCAGTGAGATGGGGTGAGCCATTTGAATCCTTGTCCCTTGATGACAAGAAGCATATAGGGTTCACCGATGGTTCAGCCAAATATGTGGGAGCTAATAGACATTGGAAAGCAGTGTCATTATCCAGTCACCAAAAAGCTGTTGACCACTACAGGAGAAGGGAAGAGTAGTCAATATGCAGAACTGTATGCTGTGTATCAGACCATGAAATAGGAGCTTCCTGGAACTTGTCATATTTACACTGATTCTTCACAAGGCATGCACATAACTGGTATATATTAATTCTAAGAAAGTATGGGGCAAAAGAGTTGTGGGAAGACATTTGGGAAATACTGGTGCAAAGTACCGTTATTGTGTATCATGTAGATGCTCACTGTCCCATTGATTCACTAGAACGCTGGTTCAATTCCCTTGCAGACAAAGCCAAAATCTCAGAGGCGGAAGTGGCAACACATGATTCTGACTTGGTGGGGATGGTTAAATGGGTGCACCAAAAATGTGGACACCTGGGAGAGAAAGCCACTTACAGGTGGATAGACATTAGAGGGGTGCACAGTCCCTTAGATTTGATCAAAACTGTGATTTTGCAATGTCCTATTTGTCAGGACACACAACAGAGGTCTGTCCCGCAAACTGTCAGAGGATACCAGGGCAGATATCGCAAATTGATTACATTGGGCCACTACTGATTAGTCAAAGGTTTCAATATGCTTGCAAAGAAGTGGACACCCATTCTGGTTACCTGACTGCTGTCCCATTTAAACGTGTGCAGGAAGTTGGCTCTGTATATACTATCTCAGAGTGAGAGATAGTGTGCCCAGAGTCCAAGGGCTCCGCTTAGAGGTAAGATAGTGGCAAAATTTGATAATTCTAATGTGCCATTTTGTGGTAGTGTGGTCGAGCAGTAGGCTTATCAGAGGGTAGTGTTAAGCAGTTGTTGTACACACAAAGGCAATACATGAGGAACACACACTCAAAGACTTAACTCCAGGCCAGTAGTTTCTATATAGAAAAATATTTTCTTAATTTATTTATTTATTTTTAGAACCACGATTTGAAGTAAATACATAAAATGCAAGGCACTCCACACAAGTAAGTTAGGAACTTTGAATTAGAGCAACAGCATACACATTTTTAGTAAAAATGGCAATAAGCTATTTTAAAAAGTGGACACAGTGCAAAAATCAACAGTTCCTGGGGGAGGTAAGTAATGGTTAGTTTGTCAGGTAAGTAAGACACTTACAAGTCTAAGTTCCTGGGCATAGACAGCCCACTGTTGGGGGTTCAAGGCAACACCTAAGTTACCACAGCAGCACAGGGCCGGTCAGGTGCAGAGGTCAAAGAGGAGCGTCTGGGGTTACTCACGAGGTCGCAGTCGCCTGGGAGTCCTCCCAGTGGTGTTGGTTCTCTGGAGCTCGAGCCAGGGGCGTCGGTGTGGAGGGTGAAGTCTCACGCTTCCGGCAGGATGAGTAAGGTCTTTAAAAGTTGCAAGAAAATTGCAAAGTTGATGTTGGTTTTGAACAGAGCTGCTGTTCACAGGAGTTTCTTGGTCCTTTGTTTCAGGGCAGTCCTCTGAGGCTTCAGAGGTCGCTGGCCCCTGTCGGTAGGGCTGGGGCCAAAGCAGTTGTTGTCTCCGTCGTCTCTGCAGGGCTTTCAGGTCAGCAGTCCTTCTTCTTGGTTCAGGTTGTAGGAATCTGATTTCCTGGGTTCTGGGGTGCCCCTAAATACTACATTTAGGGGTGTGTTTAGGTCAGGAGGGCAGTAGCCAATAGCTACTGTCCTGGAGGGTGTCTACACTCTTTGTGCCTCCTACCTGAGGGGAGGAGGGGCACATCCCTAATCCCATTGGGAGAATCCTCCAAACTCAAGATAGAGGACTTCTAAAGGCAGGGGCTCACCTCAGCTCAGGACACCTTAGGGGCTGTCATGACTGGTGGGTGACTCCTCCTTGTTTTTCTCATTATCTCCTCCAGTCTTGCTGCCAAAAGTGGGTGCAATGGCCTGAGGGGCGGGCATCTCCACTAGCTGGGATGCCCTGGGGTCCTGTAACAAAAGAGGTGAGCCTTTGAGGCTCACCGCCAGGTGTTACAGTTCCTGCAGGGGGAGGTGACAAGCACCTCCACCCGGTACAGGCTTTGTTCATGGCCACAGAGTGATAAAGGCACTCTCCGCATGGGGCCAGCAACTAGTCTGCTTGTGGCAGGCTGGCAGAAACTGGTCAGCCTAGCACTAGGAATCAGACTGGTATTCCGGGGGCATCTATAAGATGCCCTCTGGGTGCATTGTACAATAAATTCCACACTGGCATCAGTGTGCATTTATTGTGTGGAGAAGTTTGATATCAAACTTCCCAGATTTCAGTGTAGCCATTATGGAACTGTGGAGTTCGTGTTTGACAAACTCCCAGACCATATACTCTTATGGCTACCCTGCAATTACAGTGTCTAAGGTTTTGCTTAGACACTGTAGGGGCATAGTGCTCATGCACATATGCCCTCACCTGTGGTATAGTGCACCCTGCCTTAGGGCTGTAAGGCCTGCTAGAGGGGTGGTTTACCTATGCCACGGGCAGTGTGAGGTTGGCATAACACTTTGAGGGAAGTGCCATGTCGACTTAGTCATATTCTCCACACCAGCTGTGATACAATGTGCATGTGCTGAGTGAGTGGTCCCCAGGGTGGCATAAGACATGCTGCAGCCCTTAGAGGCCTTCCCTGGCATCAGGGCCCTTGATACCAGGGGTACCATTTACAAAGGACTTATCTGGGTGCCAGGGCTAAGCCAATTGTGGAAGCAAAGGTGCAGATTAGGGTCAGAACACTGGTGCCGGGGCCTGGTTAGCAGGGTCCCAGGACACTTTCAATCATAACTGGCATCAGCAAAAGGCAAAAACTCAGGGGGTAACCATGCCAGGGAGGCATTTCCTTATAATGTGCTACTTCAGTACAACATCATCAAAAATCTGGACCGGTAAATATTATGGAGTACCACTCGAGGTCCAGAGTCAATATGGGTCACACTTTAAAGGAAAATTGTTTCAAGATTACTGTGTACAACACAACATTGAGTGGATTTATCACACTCCATATTAACCACAAGCCTCAATGTGTTTTTCAGTGCACCAAGCCACAAACCTGTTCCAACAGCAAGTAAATGCAGTTTGTGTTGATGGACGCCTGGTACGACGGCTGAGTTAGTCTGCCCTGGGGTCGCATCGTGCTGCACGACCATAAAAATGTCCTGATGTCCCAGCCATGTCCAGAGGTGCGGAGCCAGCTGAAGCGGTAGAGGAGGGTTTGGTCGGACTGGGCAGCTCTTTGGCCTTGATTCCCACAAGACTTTTGGGAGTGATGTCCGCAGCTACAAAAGGAGTCTGCGGCCACCGTGGCAGTAGATAAGAGGACGTGACTGGCAGTCCCTACTGCAGCCACATAAGGAGTGGAAGCAGGAGTGTGGCTGGTGTGAGGCCCAATGCCTGGCCAGTGACCCTACTCTCCTTAAAGCGCTCCAGCAGCAAATCAGCCTTAGCGCCAAACAGGCGAGTGCCACTAAGGGGCATGTCCATAAATTATGTCTAAACACCCCCTAGAAACCAGACAATTTCAGCCAAGTGTGGGGGTGAAGCACCACCAATGAAACAATGGCCCTGCCCAGTGAGTCTGTTTGTGTCCAGTCCGCATCTTATTGTGAACTTTACTGCACCCCAGTAATGGGCAATAGCCTGAATCAGGATAGTTCGGGCCTCCTCAGAGACCATGGGCAGCACTTGAGCAACTAAGTCCCATACCGTGTGGCTATATCAGCACAAAAGGCATGCAGTGTTTATAGACCACAGTGCAAGGCTGGCAGAAGAAGAAAATCCTCTTTCCAAAGCCATCCAACCCACCAAGATTCATTTTGGAGGTTGGGGTCTGCTATCAGGCTTTCAGGGGTGGGATGCTGGGTGAGAAAAGCTGGTTCCCAAGGAGTGGGAAGGTGGTGATGTGCAATCCTCCCATACACAGCAGTGCCTGTGAGGGCCATTGACCAGACCCCAAGCAATACATCAGAGAGGGCTCGATTGAAAGACAAGAGAAGTAGTGTGTGGGATATCCCGGGTTGATACAACTCTGTCAAGACATTGGTCTCAGCTTCTAATGAGGGTAGCGAGAGGCCAAGGACATCAGACACCCACCATAACACCATAGGTGGCATACCCAACCTAGGAGGAAAGACATGTCCCTGTGTCTGGTGAGATTTTCAGACCACTGGCATTAGCCATGTTCTCATACAAGCTATCTGTGGCCAAAGATTGTTCAGGGAGAGCAGGGTAACCATATGGATCCTCTGATCCAACTCAGTCACACTACCCTACAGGGTCTATCAAAGAAAGGAGGCACTGTCTCCACCCCGGCTGGCCTGGTTCCAGTCGGCACCAATGTTGACGCCACGAGGTGCCAATCGGGCTCTGTATCAGGTTTGAGAAAGGCTCTGGGGTCGCGCTGCTGAAGGGCATTGACGGCACTAAGAACAGCACCATGGGACCAAACATACTTGTTATATTATAATGTACCTGGTAGACAGACCTATTGCTCACTACATATAATCCTTTTCAACATGTTTACCTTTATCCCCTGAATGTGGGGCGCCCAAAGATGTGTACAAAATTCTCCTGGAAGTTTCAGAGAGAATATATAACCAATTCCAAGACAGCAAGGTGTGGTGTGTGCAAAATAAAGCAACTGGCAACAGATTATTTTAAATAAGGACCCTCTCCCGGCACCATTTGAAAGATTAGTCAGTTCTAGATCTAGTTGTAGTTCCATGAATCTAACACACAAAATGTGCTGGGTGGAAAAATTGCAATTTTCTAAAACTGTTTACAATTTCACTGTGCCACTCTATACACAGGTCTGCCTTATGTAAATTAGTACTGAGCCTGTTTCCCAGGGGAACTGTCCCATCCTGAGCTGACAAGTGAGCCCCATTCAGAAGGAGAAATCAGAAATCTCAGAGCAGTTTATGCCCTGTTGGACCTTGTCAGTGAGGTGTAGCTTGCATCCAGTGGCACAACGAGTGAGGGGGCCAGGTCTGAGAATACCTTCAGCCAGTTGGAGCATTAAATCAAACACACAAAAGGTGATAGAAGGAATGCTTGCAAATAATATTAACCATTGGCAATCACTCTCAGTAGCAATCCAATCCATTATTTTTTTGCACACTGTGTTCTCCAGAGAAAGGACCTTACTCAAACAATGAGTATGGCTAGTACTGATTTGCATAAATCAGGTCTTTGTCTATAGTTGTACAGTGGGTGAAAAACTATGAGTTGGAATGCTACTCACAGAGCTCGCTAGTAGCTAACATTTACAAGCATCCAATCACCTTTTGTGTGTTTATTGTAAAGCCTTATCTTTACAATGAACTACCTATAAATTGGTCTGACGTTGCTTGTGCTCCCTTCTGCAGAGGGACTCATCTGGCAGTTTGGGTTGGCCTGCTGCCATATGGAGGAGGGCAAGTACTGTTTTGCATAAGATGGATCTTTGTCTAAAGAGGGACAGCTGGCAAAAAATTATAAGTTGGAAAGCTACCAGGGGAAAGGAGAGTGGTTTAGACTATTTGCAAGCAATACTAATGTTACCTTTTCTGTGCTCAATTAACTGACCGTGTTCTCTTGGTGCCTAGATGTTCCTTGGCTCTGCCTTGGAATATAAACATCACCTCAATTAGTGACAGAACTAATAATATGTGCACTTCATGAGATTTCTGAATGACTCCATACTCCCTATTACCATCAGTTAAAAGCCTGATGATGTTCTGGCTGACATGAAAGGGTGTCGCAACCCTCAACAGAAAAGAGGCATGGTCCAGAGAACCAGTTTTTCCAGGAAGAAGCTCATGTATGAAAGTTGAACAGAAAGTGCCTATAGCTCACTCATCCTCCTGGCCCATGTGACGGCCCCACCAAGAAAACTGTCTTGAGTGTCAGGAGTCTGAGCGAACAAGTATGCATGGGTTCAAAAGGGGAACACATCCACTAGGTCAAAACCAAAGGTTCTTCAAGGAGACCGGGGTAACCATATGGATCCTCAGATCCAACTCAGTCACACTCCCCCAACAGGGTCTATCAAAGAAAGAAGGCACTGTCTCAACCCTGGCTGGCCTGATTCCTGTTGGCACCAATGTTGACGCCACGGGATGCCAATCGGGCTCTGTATCAGGGTTGAGAATGACTAAGGGGTGGCGCTGCTGAAGGGCACTGACAGCACTGAGGACAGCGCCATTGGACTGAACCCCAGGGAAGGTTGTGTATTTGTGTCCGGGGTCAGTCCTGACCCAGATACAAATACAGAACCCGTGGGGCCCAAATGCACTCCCGTAATGACTGGTCGCCCAAGTATGTGGAGTAAAATCATCTTAGTTGGGTAGAAATTGCACCAGCTCTAGGAAATTCTGGCAGGGGGAAGCGAACGCCAGACTCAGGATCTGCAGGCGGATTGTTGGAGAGGGGTCTAGACTTCAATTCTGAACCTTGTCCGTTGAGTTGGACCGAAATGGTGAAGTCAAAAACCACTTCAAATTCTTGCCCTTCCTGCACTTGTGGGACATACTAGATGATGACTTTGATCGTGACGATGTCTGGGAAGAAAGACTCCAAGAGTGGGCCTGGGACCAGGAACGGTGTGGAGTTGCACAATGCTGACCAACCAGGAGCTTCATTGCTCACACCCAAATCGTTTCAGGATTCATGGTGTGGCATTCGTGACAGGCCCTGGAGTCATAGTTCGGTAAGAAAAACAACAGGGGTAGCTTTTTTGGATCTGTACTGTTGGCAAGGAAAGAAAGGAACTGTTGTCAAGGTGCTGGGTTGACATCTATATAGGCAGTGGACACATCATATCTGGCACAGATGCCACCAAAGCAAAGTCATTCAACTTTATCTAGCAGAGCACAGGGATACTGCTCAAGATTTTCCGGATCCAGTCTAACACCTGGGGAATATTCTAAGGCAAAGACTCTGCAGCTAAAAAACTATCAGATGCAGGTTTTCTTTGATTGTTCCCTTAAAATGAGATACAACCTGCCATCTTTCTACCACCTATAGACTGATCTTTCCGCACCCTATGACAGCACAATGGTTATATATGGTAAGTAAATGTATTGTTTCAGCTTATATATCTGTATACACACACACACACACACACACACACACACACCTACCTACCTACCTCTGACCAGGGATGAGGGAGGGTTGCATTGTAATAAATTAAAGATGCCAATGCTGGTTCTCCAGAATTGGATCTTCATATCTAGACATGCTTTAATCAGAATAGCCAGAAATACGTTATATTTAGAAAAATGCAGGAAGCAGGCTCACCTTTACTGAAACAGGTTGCAAAGGACTGTCTGCCCCATGTTTGAGACACATGCCGTTTTTACATCCAGGCAGTAGTGCTTCATGAATGTGTGCCTTTTCTTTCAGTTAGCTCCGTGGCACATGCCATTTAAAGGCACATTTGTGTAAAGTGCAGCAGGTGTCACCATGCTCCTGGTGCAATATGCCTTTACTCTATCTTGGAGTGGACATTTAGGTTTGCTGTAGCAAAAATGATGCAGTCTACCAGCCAACATGCTATACCCTGCTTGGACAGGGGTCGGCCCCCTCCTGGCTGGCCAAGAACACAAACAGTTGGCGAGATGACTGCACGTCTTTGTCTTCTCCATGTAAAATCTAAAGAATCTGCGAACATCCAATGAGATCAATTATTTTTTTTAAGATGTTGTGATATTTGGGAAAAAAGCATAGAATGACTGGTGCATTCAGATGGAAGTAGGTAGGAATCTTAGGCATGAATTTAGGGGTTGCTCCCCATCCCTGTACAAGTCCCCCAGTTGCGTGGCTCCCGCGTCAGCCGAGGATGTAATGGCCGCCCCAGTCTCCTCAGTGAGGCAACCAGAGTAGCCAAGCCATTTGGACGTCAAGAGAATAAGTGATGTTCGTACCGATTTTTTGGAGACATCTATTCCAGTATTTTGGTATGACCTGAACCTCAGGAGCGTCTGTAGGTGTGGGACGCGTGAATTTCAGTAAGGTTCGCACTAAATGAGGAATGTGTGGGACCAATGGGCCCACACCGCCATTTGGTACCTTGTGCCCCGCAATCTATTGGGTTAGCCATTGCAGTTGGGCTGCCAAATAATATGACTCTTAATCAGGAACCACTAGCCCCCCCGCCCCCTTTCCCCCCCTAAGCCAGTGGCCTCTTCATGATAGCAAGCGTCACTTAGTGCCGCCCGGGTCCCCAGATGAATGCATTACTCAAGGAATCCAGTTCCCTAAAGACAGTGGTGGGGATCCAAAGCGGCAAAACAGCAAAGTAGTACAGTAGCCTAGGTAGGGCCACCGTTTTGAACAATGCCACTCTCCCGCCACCGACAATGGGAGCATCCTCCAGAACTCTAGATTAGTTTTCAGTGCTCTAGCTGCTTGACCTATATTTCCCTCTAGGAGGTCAGCTCTAGTTTGGTAAATTCTAACTACTAGATAGGACGTACACTTAGGCTCCCAGGGGATGTGGTCTAAGTCCTCAGGTGGGTCTCGGTCTGCTGTTAGTGGCTAGAGTTACGATTTCTGCCAATTCACTTGCAGTCCAGAGAGAGAGACAAACTTTTTCTAGGAGTGCTCTGGCTCCCCTCAGTTCTGAAGCTGTGTTCCGTAGAAACATGAGCAGGTCATTTGCATAGAGCGCTATGTGGTGGAAGGTATCTCCATGAAGTAGCCCTTAATACCAGTGAGCTGTCCACGCCTGGCTAACCAATGGCTCCATAGCCAGTATGAACAGCAAGGGCGAGAAGGGATACCCTTGACAAGTGCCTCTCTGCACTCTATATAATTCTGAGATCGTGTTCCCGGTTCGCATTCGGGATCTAGAGTATATGTTTTACAAGTTGCGTCCAGCCAATAAAACTACCTCCCAGCCCCAGGTGTTCTACCACTCCATATAGGTAGCTCCACTCCAGGCTGTCAAAGGCCTTTTCTATGTCAACAGCAAATACAGCAGCCGATGCTTTGCTGGGATGTCTGTGTCAAGATGATTGATAAGGCGTCATATATCCTGGGCAGTGTTCCATGCAAGGATAAAACCTGCTTAGTCAGTGTGGACCAGGCGAGTCATGAAAGGCAATAGTCTTGTTGCTAGAACCCAACTGAGGATTTTGTAATCCTTACTGAGCATTGACAGCAGCCTATAGGCCTTGCTGTCGTTTGCCGGCCTGCCGGGCTTCAACAGCGGAACTATCAGTGCTTCTTTGGTTGTGTCAGGCAGGCGCCCTCGGTCCTTGGCCGCTCTGTATATTGTTACGAGTCTGGGGGCTAGGTCGTCTACATACGTGGCATAGAATTCAATTGGGAGCCCATCTGTGCCCGGCGTTTTCCCCCTCGTGAGGCCCTTTATGGTTGCCCAGATTTCAGATATTTTTATGCCCCCAGTGTCTCCCTTTCCTCGACAGTGAGGTTCAGGGTGACCTGGCCTCTGTTTTTCAATTGTCTGTAGCTCGCCCTCTGCCTCTGTGACTTCCCATAGCAATGTCCTCCATATCCATACCAACTCGGCTATACATCTTCCTCGTATCACTACTTTGAAGGCATCCCAAAGGATCTGGGGAGAGGAGGCAGTTTCCTCATACTCTGTAAAATATTGTCTATTGTGCTCCCCTATCTGTTCTCAGAAGACAAGGTCTTCTAGCGATTCTGGCTTCAGCCGCCAAGTCGTTATGCGTGGTTTGGCTCGTTCCCAATGTAAGTGGAGAAGAATGGGGTTGTGGTCACAAACTGTCCTCCCTAGGTATTCCACTCCCCACAATTGGCTGTGTACCTCCGAGGTGCAGAGGAATGTGTCCAACCTAATATGTAAGTAATGTATATTGGAAAAGAAGGAACAGTCCCGAGCATGTGGGCAGAGGCAGTGCCACGAGTCCAATAATCCCCACTCAGTTTGTCAGTCTCGAAATGCACAGGCAGTCCTGCAGGCAGGGGAACTCCCAAGGGGGGATGTGACCTATCTATGTCGGGATCTGCCACACAGTTGAAGTCGCCCTCTCATCAATACTGCTTGTAGTAGATAAGGGGCCAGTGTCCCTGAAAGGTGCACCAGGAATGTTCCCTGATCAGTATTTGGCATCTAGATGCTAATAAGAGCTAGATCACGACCTTCCAAAAGGCCAGTGACCACCACAAAACGGCCATCAGGTTCTATGACTGCCACTGGTTTCTGGAAAAGGACTCCAGCCCTAATTCAGATGAGGGTCCCCCGAGCATGGGCGGAGTAGAATGTATAGAGCACTTGGCCCCTCCAGCACCTCTGTAAAGCCATCCCCTCTGTGGGTGTTATTTGTGTTTCTTGCAGCATTGCTATGAGTGCCCCTCTTCTCTGTAGGGAGGAAAACACTTTGTATCATTTGGTCATGGTGTGCATGCCCCTGATATTCCATGACACAATCTTATAATTCTGTAGTGTCCCCATCTGGTCCGCTTGTTGCAAAGTTCCTACCGCACATACCACTGCCGTATGGAGCCCAATGCACCCAACCATCCCTTAACAGTATCAATCCCATAGGGGACCGGCGGCATAACCCTGTTAAATCAACAACCCAGTAACATCCAAACTCCCATTCCCCACGACAGGTAAGAGTACAACCCCCCCATCCAAACTAATAATATAACTAAGAGCTCTCAGTAAGATAAGCGAGTTGAGGCCTGAGGCGGTGCAGGGCCCCTTTGTCCCGGTTTCCCCCACCTGATCTTGCTGTTAAGCAAACAATAGGCCCGAAGCCCTGTTGGACGATATGAGGTATCCACAGTGGTCTCCATCTCTGCACCGCTGATGAGCTTTAGATGATGTCCTCTGAGGTTCCTGGCGTCACTACCAGCAGTTCTACACTGGGAGGGTCGAGTGCCAGACTCCATCGGACTCAGAGTTTTGTGCACCTTCGCCAGTCTCAGTAGACAGAGGGCTGGCCTCGCCCTCACTCAAGGATGCCACTGCCGCAGTGGCCCTTTGCCTCTCCTTCTGTGCATTCTCAACAGAAGGTGCGGCCCCGGTAAGGTCTTGATAGTTTGAAGAATATATTAGAGATGGGTTTGTGGCAGGCCATTTACGGGTAGCTTATCCCCACCCCATTACTGGGTCTCCAGCTGCTTTTCATTTGGTGTACGTTGTCTGTGCCAGGGTCTCTCTTTCTGCTTGCTTTCCCCCATTATGACAGTTGTGGGACGGTCTTTATGTGTCGCCAACACCTGGCGCGGGCCAGCGGGGGAAGATCATAGGCGCTGTTCTCAGTAAATCCTTGACTGCTCGCTCTGCTCCTGGTGCCCGAGCTCTGTCAGGTATAATTCAAGTCTTTGTATTCCTATGGTGAATGTCACCATCGCCCTCAGTGGGGGGGCCCCCAACCAAGTTCAGTGCAGTCCATAACCGCAGGTAGGGTGATTTAATCACTGCCCCCTGGGGCCCTCCTCCGCAGTCCACCAGCTCCTCATTGTCTGCAGCTCCTCTCAGCCCCCACTACCTGGCAATGACTTCTTGTCCAGCAGCACGGCGACCCCCACTCCTCACGGTCCCTCTAGGCCCATTGAAACAGCCTAAAGGGTGTTGAAGTCAAAGCAGGGGGACAAGTCACTGTTTATTCATTGGCCCCTGGTCTCCGATAGTGGTGCTTCACTGCAGCCATCCGACAGCCGGATCACGACTCCTCCAGGGGTCCCACCAGTTGGCAGCCCAGCTTTCAGGGCAAACCAGCCAGCTCCAAAGGGCGATGACAGGCTTAAAAGCGTTGCTAAGAGGCAGAGAGATCAGTCGCCTCCTGCCCACGCCTCCGCACCTCTAACACCTCCCAGTCAGAAGAAACCAGGCTGAGGCTCAGGACCAGGTTGGGGAGATCACCCCCGTCAGCCAGACTCCATCCCCCCCTCCCCCCGGTCCCCTCTCCGCTCAGTCCTCTCACCTGGTAGGGCGGCCCACCACCATGGACATCAAGCAGTTTTGGGCCCTCTGCGTCCCGGACCTATCCTCTGTCTCTCTCGTAGGCCCAGTCCATGTCGCTCTCGTCTGACTGCGAGCGAGAGAATAGCCGGGGCAACAGGGCAATCCACACCAGTGCCACAGGGAGTCCAGCAACGTCAGGCCCAACAGCTCCGGGCCAGCTATGCAAGCTTGGGAAATGCTGCACCTGCCATCTTGACTTCCTCCCCGTCTGGCATTTCTGCTCGATCGGGCCACCTCAGATGATCCGCACAGTCCCTCCTACTTTAGGGGGCCATAATCTCCATGGCCCGGGATTTATTGCATCAGGGTGATCCCGGGTGGGAGTCCTCCGCATACTATTCCATTGGGGCCACACCACGCCCCTTGAAGCATGCGCTGATGTTTCAAAATATGTTGTGTCAGCGGGGATGTTTGATGGTGTCTATGTGAGTTATAGACAGTGCCCTTCCACTATTGTGGGAAACTGGCACTTTGTTGCAACACCCCACCACTTTTCACCTGGTTTCTGGATGCAACTTGGACTGGAGTGCACTGGGATCCTGCTAACCAGATTCCCTGTGTTCTTTCCCTAAAAATTGCCAAGGTAATTGGCAACACTTTTATCTGCCACTATACGTCCTAAGAAAATGGTACTTAGGTACCCAGGGCATGGGGTATTAAGGGTAAGTTGCTGAGGGTAGCAGCACTGACTGTGCCACCCTCTAGGGCCATGCATCCAGATGCACCCAGCACTGCCATTGTAGGCTGAGTGACCTGGTGCAATCCTAAAATGCAAAGTCGACATGGCACACTGCATGTGTGCCCTGTCCACTATACACTGCATACCATATAGGTAAGTTACCCCTCTGGCAGGCCTTTCAGTCCTAAGGCAGAGTGCACTTTATTGTATGTGAGGGCACAGCTGCATGAGCAATATGTGCCAACTGTGTCCCTGCCAAACCTGAGACATGGTGAGTAAACAGAGCAGCCATTTTAAGTGCATGTGCTGGACACTGGCCAGTATGAGTTTCACAGCTACATGATGGCCACTTTGGTATCAAACAACTCAGAATGATAAATCCAAACAGGTACCAGTGTTATATTTATTATAAAATGTACCCGGGGTCACCATAAAGGTGCCCCAAGGAAAAGCCAACGACCCTGCCACGGTTGCTCGCTGGTCCCAACCAGGTTTCCACAACCAGACAGGATTCTGGACCCCTAGGGAGAGGGCCATAGACCAAAACCCTTCCTGTGAAGAGGTGCCACCCCCACTTCCCTCAGGAATGTGCACAGCCCTGTCTAAGAGCTTCAAATGGCTTACCGTCCTTGAAATTCAACCCCAAGCCTGCTGCTAGCAGCAGATGGCCTCCCCCATTACAAACCCTCGCTTTTGGAGGGAGCAATGGTGGGAAACTACACAAAAGATAGAAGGAGTGGTCCTACATGGCATGCAGTACCCGTAAGGTGTTGCCTGCGAGGTGGACACTCCATTTCAATTCCCTCCATCTTGGATGGAAGGAAAATAGCCAACCAGGTATAGGGATGTGTTCTCTGGTCACTTAATGGGTGTAGCCACCCTAAGTTAGATGGCCCATTGATCACTACCAGGTTCCTCCTAAAACGCCCCCTGAATTTTGTATTTAGAGGGCGTCCCTAGGCCAGGAAATCAGATTTAACGGAGAAAAAGAAGACTAGCACCAAGAAGAACCAAAGCACAAGGACTGTGGACCTGCTGCACCAAAAAAGAGGCACCAAACCCTGCCTTGTGCACCGAGGGGCTGACAACTGCGCTGAGGAGCAGCTGTACAACTGGACAACTCTACGAAAACCCCAGAGGACTTCCAGGTTTTGCAAATCGCCAGAGAACACCCTCCAGAGTGGAGGTATCACTCTACAACCCAAAGAAACCAGCAAGCCAGTGAGGGTCACTTCACTGTCCAGCCATTAACTCCCAAACTGGATGCTGCAGCTTGACCAAACTGCAATCCGACGACTGCGAGGAAAAACCCTGCCAGTGTACCAAGTTCGGTGGCACTGCGATCTCTAGCGGCCAAACCGTGCCAATACCAAGGGTATTGGTCAGTCCACGTCAGACACCGACAAAAACAGCCCGCCCTGGACTGAAAAAGGACCAGGAAGAGGCCCCAGTCTAGGGACCTCAGAAACAACTCGGACCTCCCACCAGAGTGCCCTCATTGTTCTGTAAACGATCCTGGAACTAACTTACCTTCTGCTCCTGAGGGCATCCTTGCGTACAGCTACCGGCTAATCGATTCGCTCTGCACCCGGCAGCCCTGTGCCCTACATCAAAGAACCTGCTGTGCCCTAAGGGTCCCCCACCCCTTGCAACCTCAACACTCCCAGGGGACCACAAAGATCCACCTTTAAACTTACCTGTACAGCGCTTTTTAAGGTGGTCCCCTCCAATGGCCCTGCACCAGCTCGAGCGACTTTCTCCCACTGCTCCAGTCGGAACCGGGAGCCATCCAAACTTCTCCAGCTGGCACAGTGTGCCCACCGACTACCTCGACCAACCTGCAAAAGAAGAACTTGGTAAACCAACTTATGATTTTATATGTATTTTTAAAAAGGTGACCCTCCATTGATTCCTATGGTGCGTAATTACGCATAAAAAGACTATTTTTTATTAAACTTCAAAACTTCATATGACGAAAAGTACTTACCAAATTCTGACGACCTTGGTCTTAAAATTTATATAAAGATTTGAAGTATTTTTATAAATTGGTCCAGAGTTATTCCTTTGAGTGGGTGAGTTGCAAGACTGATGTTGTGGGTACCACAAATGCTTTGCACTTCTCCAAGATTGGCCTAACTGATCCACCAAGCTACCTTAAAAGTTAGAGTACTAGGTGATCTAGTTTTAACCTGCGTAAACCAATGTGTGGTTGCCTGGACCCCCTGTACAGTGTGCCTAGCTTTGCACACCACATAGAGGGCCAGCCTCCTACAACTATGACATCTAGAATCCACCAGTCCGAGGTGAGCTCTGTCCAGTGGGAGAGAGATCCTTGCAATCTTCCCCCAACAGGTGTTAGATGGCCGGGAGAACTCCTTGAAGATGTTAACATAGTAAATGCTGCATCGAGCTCTGGGTGGTGGAATGTTTCCATGAGAAAGTTGCTCTCCTCAGGTTGTTTATGCATCATCTTGCTGGTCCCCGGCAGCTCCACTCCACTTTTCTTCATTTGAGACATTTGCCTTTACCAAGGCAGACCAACTGCAATTCTGCATCCAGCGTGGGATGTCGACTGCATCACTCAGGAACTCCTCAGCTGTGCCAGTGCTGCATTGCTGACCGCCTCTGTCTCACCATCGACCAGATCCTGCATCCACAGATGGGTGGGTAGTGGCTCCTGCCACGACTGCAAAGTCCAACATGAACTGGACTTGGTACCCCTTCTTTTTCATGACTCCGTCTTCCAGGATCCACCTTTGGTTTCTTGCAGTCTTGTCTGGTCTTGCAATATCCTCTCTGAAATCCTAATGGTGGGTTGGGGAAAAAACAGTAACTTACCTCTTTTTTCCTGGTCACTGGGGGCACTCTGGTACTTACCTTTGGGGTTTCCTAGTTCCTCCAGCTCCCCTCTACCGATTCCACTTCCTTGGGTGGGGACCACACTTTCGCATTCCACTTACTTACTATATGGCTTGGTCCCCCCTGGGGCTTCAGTACTGCCTATTGCTTTTCACTGTTTTCTATTGCTTTTTATGTCAATCTCTGATTACTACTGTACATAAAATAGTGTTACTTACCTCTTATTGGAGTATTGCTTATCTAGTGTTTTAGTGTTTGTGTTCCCATAATAAAGTACCTTTATTTTTGGAACACTGTGTGGTTCTTTCATGTATGTAAGTGATGTGTGACTATTGCATAAGCTTTCTATGGATCCGGGATAAGTCTTGGCTGCTCATGCACGGCTACCCCGAGAGAGCCTGGCTTCCTAGACATTGACTACACCTCACTAATAGGAGATACCTGGACTGGGTATAGGGTGATAATACCATGGGAACTCACCACACACCAGGCCAGCTTCCTACACACTGTTCGAAAGACTATATGGCACCTCCCTGGAAGAGATCACTCAGGACTCTGCACTCTCCTACCATTGAGTCGTGGGATAGACAAGTGTGCTTCTACTGGGGCGAAGTCCAGGTTAAGGAAGATGGGACTGTTAGGGCAGAGATACATCATGACACTCATTCTGGATACACTTGGTTTCATATCTCAAGGAACATTCTTGTTGAGGTGGCAAGATATGCCTTTCTGGGTCTGTATGGCCACGCAAGCAAGAGCAAGTCCCAGAGCAGCACCTCACAACTTGCTCCATGTGGATCATCTCTTTACACTTTCCCTCACCATTCACTTTGAAATATATCGTAAGTGTGCCACTCAGATGTTTCCCTCGAGATCAGGTCACGCAAACCCACTCCTTACCATGGGAACCATCAAAAGTGTGGCCGATATGCAAGGTTTCCCCCCCAAACAAACGCATTTAGGGGCTCATTATGAACACGGCGGGATTCCCCGGCATATTCATGCTGGCAGTCTAAACATAGACCGCCAGCCCCTTTGAGACCCCGTCGGCCGTGTAATCAACATTCCACATGGGGCCATCTTCAATGCTGCAGTGCAGCGGGTGCAGCAGCACCCGTAGTGCAAATCACTGCCCTTAAATCGGGCAGTGATCTGCGCGACAGGGCTCTGCATGGGGGCCCCGGAGCACCCCTTCCGCCAGCCTTTTCCTGGTGGGTGAAACCGGCAGGAAATGGCTGCGTAACACGGGTTCTTTATCCGGAGGGCAGCGTAGCTTGCAGCGCTGCCGCGGAGGATGAAGAATTCCACCATCATCACGCTGCCTGTCGGCGGTAGCCTGGCGGTGGTGGAGAGCCGCTTGTGGCGGTTCTCCCTGTGTTCATTATGTGGCAGTCAAGACCGTCATGCCGGAGGAGGTAATTTCCGCCGCCATGGCGGTCTCGACCACCGTGTTCATAATGAGCCCCTTAGTCTTTTTTTAAAGGAGCATATGTCACTGGTAAGGTAAGTGGCATGAGGGACTGCAAGAGGTAAAACAGCCTAAGGAGAATGTTCATCTTGACTACATGAATTTATTCCAGCTAGGATATGTAGGGGGTGCCAACATCGTACTAGAACTTCTCTACAAAGCTCAGATCAATTAGCTTTGGCCCAGGATTCCAAATGTGTTGTGATATGAAAGCCTAGGTATCTAATAGAGTTGTGTAACCAGTGGAAGGGAGCAAGAGAGTCTAAGCACCTCTATGGTCAGATCGTAAGGTTCATTATCTGGGATTTTTGTTTGTTGAGCCTAAAGTTTGAAACCATTTCAAAGCAATCAAGTAGGTCTATCATCGCTGGGAGAGACGCTGAAGAGTTGGTCAGTGTCAGCAGCAAGTTGTCACTAAAGAAAGCAGGCCTTGTGTGATTCTGCCCCAAAAGGGAATTCTTGACACTTCATCAGGCCCGGAGCAGCAATGCCAAGGATTTAACAGCAAAGGCAAAGAGGAGGGGGGCGAGTGGGCATCCCTGTCTGGTTACCCTGGAGAGTAGAAAGGGGTGGGATCACTGACAGTCAGGCCTAACTGATGTGGTTAGGGTTTTATATCCTGCCAGGATTCAACGCTTTATCTTTGGACCCAGCAGGAGTTTTTTCAACTCAGCACCCACAAAGGTCCAGCCGAGCTGGTTAAATGATTTTTCAATATCGAGTGAGCGGATAGTATGTGGAATGCTTTTCTTTTGTGAGCCTTTTTGACTGAACATGCGATTCCTCTCAGGCAACCTGATCTCTGCTTAGTATGGATAAACCCAACTTGGTCGGGGTCGATCAGTCCAGATAGGAGGGGTTTTCTGGCTCATTGCTAGGATTTTCATGTAGAGCATTGCATATGCATTCAGGAGAGCCATGGGCTGGTAAGACGCAAATTACACGATGTCCTTACCTGCTTTAGGGATTAGCACAATTTCGGTGTCACATATGGTGGGAGTCAGACTGGTGGTTATTGTGAATTAGCTGATTTGTAAAAGCATATGGTTGCCCATTCAGGGCAGAAATGCTTGTAAACTCCAAAGTAAACCATCAGGCTCTGGCGCTTTCCCCTGCGGCAAGGATGTTTATGTTTATCTTCATTCTAAGATATTTATGGGGGGTGGGCCTCAATAGCTATCCCCGGACCAGAAGAGAGCTTTCCAGGCACAGCTATCTAGGTAGCTATATTTATGCCTGATACGTGTTTATCTCTCTGGCTACATAATAATAGGGAACAAAATCCCAAAGTCCCCTTGTTTCTTTGTTGCCCAGAAGCCATACTTATTCTTAATTCTATCAATATGAATTTTAACTCTATGAAGGTGAATTTTCCTTGCTAACAGGGTTCCCATCTTGCATCCTTTACTGTAGAAGCGGTGCCCTGTTTTGAGCAGAATCCTCTCGGCCTGGTTTCCTCTATTCACTTTCACCTGGCTCCTGAGGATAGCCAACTGCCATTGGGTTTTCCTAGAATGGTTTTATCTGGTTTTTCAAGGGGCCTAATCTCTGCTGAGAGCTTGTTGTCAAGCAGTCTGGCTTCCCTAGCTCGGCCAATCTCTATGGATCTGACTACACCACAAATTGTTGCTTAAAATGTAGCCCGAATTGTGTGCAGGGATTGGTTAGGGAGTAAGTTCAGGATAAAGTACAGCCTGACAGCAACTTCTACAGAAGACACATTCAGAAGCCTCACAAGAAGGGTTTATTGTGTCCCTCAAGTAAATTCTAACTGGGTGAGGTCTGAGATGGATATGTCCAATATAAGTGAAGGCTCTAGGGAGCATGGTAAGAAGTGTGTAATTAACGGACATGTTACTTATCTGGTAGAGGCTATATATTTAGCTTCAGATTCCTTACCTTTGAATTTTCCCCAGGCATCAGACTGAATCCAGAAAACTTTCGTGCGCAGTACTCCTGCGTGCTGGTAGCTGAAATCGATCAGTTCTCCGTCCATCATCAGCGTCATTCATGCCAGAAATTATGTCACGGTCCCTAAGGAGGCACCACCCAGATGCACTGACATACTTTTTTCCTACGAATTTCCACACCAGAAGCACAGACAGATGAAGAACACGGACTACTGGTGTGCCAAAACTAAAGCCCTGAAAGGGGAGTCCCTGCCCGTAGACATCAGCTTGCAGGGCAGGGATGATGGGTGGGTTGGTAAGGAATCTGCAGCTAGATTAAGTCTCTACCACATAAGGCATTACCGAAGATAAGTAACTTGTCCATCTGATAAAGACTTATAGCTGCAGATTCCTTAACTTTTAACAGATACCCAAGCAATACCATCCCTGGAGGTGGGTCGGTGAACTAAGTTCAAACAAAAAAGTCCTACAGGTCCAAAAGGGCAAAGTGCCCGTGTATACAGACCTGACTGTCAGGCAGTTTGGTAAACGTGTGCAGACATGCCCACTATTGGACCTGGCCCTTTTTGCAGGGTTATCCCCAAACGTTCTGCCTTCTTCCTCTTATTTTTTCTGACCATTTTTTCTTAGCCCCCATGGGCAGGGTGCAATGTATTTAAAAGGTAGGACATATACTGGTGTGCTTTACATGTCCTGACAGTGAAATACTGCCAAACTCTGTTTTCACTATTGGAAGGCCTATCTCTCCCATAGGTTAACAGGGGGATTACCTTGAAATATCTTGTAAGTTTAAGTTCCCATTGGGAGCAGATAGAGATAGGGAGTTTGAGGCCTCTGAGCTCACCATTTAAAAATACATCTTTTGTTGAAGTTGGTTTTTGAACTGAGTTTGAAAATGCCACTTTTAGAAACTAGGTATTTTCTTGCTTAACCATTATGTGCCTCTGCCTGTCTGCTGAATACCCGTCTGGGTCAGGATGACAGTTGGGCTGTTCATGCATTCCTGATGGTCCATTACCAGGCTGACGGGTCTTCCTGACCGAGAGTGGTGGGAGGAGTTGACACTTGCACCTGAATAGGGCTGTGCCAGTCCTCACACAAAGCAGTCTCCGACCCCCTGGAGTGAGTGTGGGGCCAGAGTATGGAAAAGTAGGATCTTGTGCACCACAAAGACTCCTCTTTGAAGTTTGCCTACTTCAAAGACAGAAATGGGTACAAGTACTGGACCACTGACCCCACATAGTTACAAATACTTCTGGACTGAGGACATTCTGCCAGGAAGAAGAGCTGGATGCTGTAGGAGAGACTGCCACTCTGCCTGTTGCTTTGTCTAGCTAGCCTGCTGCTTGCTGCTTCTGTCCTGGGAGTGAAAAGATTGGACTTGGCTTTCTGTATCCTACTTCCAAAAGTCAAAGGGCTTTGACTGAGCTTACCTCCTGTCAGTGCCTGGGCTATTCTGTTGGTGCCAACTGCACTCCCTGGATCCTTGGAAGTGCAAGCTGGTGACCTGAAGAAGAAAATCCACGCATTCACACACTGGGTTGAAGTATCGGCGCAGCACCTTTCTCGCACTCAAGAATCGGTGCAGCGCCTGTCCCGCTGCTGGAGAATCGAGACAGCGCGTTTCACCGAAGTCCCGCAAACACAGCAAATCTGGTTTTTCCAAGCATTGTCCCTGGGGCGCCAATATTTCGTCAACTCTTCACCGCAATAAGGAGCCAAGGCTGCATGTCTGGATTTCGACACATGGAAGCATCATCACCCCTGCACAGTAAGAAACCAACACATTGTCTAACCTGCAAGGAAGGAATTGGTGCATCAGCTCCCCTGCACAGTAAGTAATCGATGCGTCACTTTGCTTTTACGGTGCTTCAAATCCCCTGTGACCCGCATCATCTGTTTTTGATGCATCCCAGGTACTTTGTGCTAAAGAAAAAATACATCCATTGATTTCTATGCATTAAGTCTTGCTTAACTTTCGAAAAGATATATTTTGACTTGTGTATGTTGGAATTTTGTCGTTTTGGTTTCGTTTTACTCCGATAAATATTGGCTATTTTTCTAAACTGATGGGGAGTCCTTTTGTAGTGATTTTACTGTGTTACCGTGTGTGCGTGTACAAATACTTTACACATTGCCTCAGAGATAAGCCAGACTGCTTGTGCCAAGCTATCAAGGGAGTGAGGCAAGGGTTATCTTAGCTGTGTGACTTGCTTACCTTGACTAGAGTGAGGGTTTCTACTTGGAAAGGGTGCAAACCACTGCCAACTAGAGACCCCATTTCTAACACCCATGCAGCAGCCTGACAGGTGACCAAGACAAAGTCCATGTGCCAATGCAGTGTTCACAGCTTTAGCTCAAGTGGAATGACCATGCAAACCCTCGTGGTTGCTTATTGGCTAGTGCATAGTTGACCTTGATGCAGAGCATGACTCATTTGGAGATGATTAGTTTCTGCACTGCCCGACCTTTCTACAGGCTCACATACCCTACAAAGAGTTGGTCATTCACCCAGGACTCTTTTTTCACCATCAAGGTAGAGCACCAGTGCTCTTTTTGGGTTCAGCCAGTGGAGTCTCTCCTCTTCCTTAGAAGTACGTGGGGGGTGCTTAAAAAGTAGGCAGGTGTTGGATTGGCCTACGTGAAAGGGCGTCACCATTTTCGGCAGAAAAGAAGCCCTTGTGCAAAACACCACTTTGCCAGTGTAAGAACTTGGCTCTGTATAAACTATCTCAAAGTGAGAGATAGTGTGCACAGAGTCCAAGGGTTCCCCTTAGAGGTTGATAGTGGCAAAATTAGATAATACTAATGCTCTATTTTGTGGTAGTGTGGTCGAGCAGTGGGCTTATCAGAGGGTAGTGTTAAGCATTTGTTGTACACACACAGGAAATAAATGAGAACACATACTCAAAGACAACTCCAGGCCAATAAGTTTTTTATATAGAAAAATATTATTTTCTTAATTTATTTTAGAACCACAAGATTCAGAATATAGGTAAGTACATAAATTGTAAGGCACTTCACACAGGTAAGTATGGAACTTTGAATTAAAACAGTCATGTACACAGTTTTGGCAAAAAATGGCAATAAGCTATTTTAAAAGTGGACACTGCAAAACACCCACAGTTCCTGGGGGAGGTAACTAATAGTTAGTTTCTCAGGTAAGTAAAGCACTTACAAGTTCAGTCTCCTGGGCATAGGCAGCCCACCGTTGGGGGTTCAATTCAACCCCAAACACCCAGCACCAGCAACACAGGGCCGGTCAGGGGCAGAGGTCAAAGTGGGGCCCAAATAGCATAGGCGCCTATGGAGAACAGGGGTGCTCCGGTTCCAGTCTGATAGCAGGTAAGTACCTGCGTTCACCAGGAGCAGAACATGGGGGTTTTATAGAGCACTGGGGCATGGGGGTCACAAACAGGTACACAAAATACACCCTCAGTGGCACAGGGGCGGCCGGGTGCAGTGTGCGAAGTATGTGTTAGGTTTTGTGTTGAAAGCAATGGAGGTACCGGGGGGGTCACTCTGGAGATGCAGGCAGGGGACATGGGGGCTTCTCGGGCCAGCCTCTGACTGGGCTAGGATGAGGGCCGCCTGCTGGTCACTCCTGCACCGATTGTTGGTTCCTCTCGGTCCTGGGGGCTGCGGGTGCAATGCTTTGATCAAGCGTTGGGTTCCTTTGTTACCGGGCAGTTGCGGTTAGGGGGAGCCTCTGGAGTCTCTCTGCAGGCGTTGCTGTGGGGGTGCAGGGAGGTCGACTCAGGGTGGCCACGTCGTTGGAGTCGCCTGGGAGTCCTCTCTGCGGTGTTTGTTCTCCTGAACTCGAGCCGGGGGCTTTGGGTGCAGAGTGTGAAGACTCACGCTTCCGGAGTGAGGCGAGAGTCTCTTTAAAGTTGGTTTCTTGGTTGCTGTTTTTGGACAGAGCCGCTCTCCTCTGGAGGTTCTTGGTCCTTTAGGTGCAGATCAGTCCTATGAGTCCTCAAAGGTCACTGGTCCCGATGGATGCATCGCTGTGCAGGTTCTTTAAATCTGGAGACAAGCCGGTAGCGCTGGTGCCAAGTCAGTTGTCTCCATCGTCTCTGCAGGGCTTTCAGGTCAGCAGTCCTTTCTTTAGGTTGCAGGAATCTGGATTTCCTGGGTTCAGGGTTGCATTTAGGTCTGGGGACAGTAGCCAATGGTTACTGTCCTTGAGGGCGACTACACCCTCTTTGTACCTCCTCCCTGTGGGGAGGGGCGCACATCCCTAATCCTATTGGGGGGGAATCCTCCAAAACAGGATGGAGGATTTCCTAAGGCAGGGGTCTCCTCAGCTCAGAACACCTTAGGGGCTGTCCTGGCTGGAGGGTGACTCCTCCTTGTTTTTCTCATTATCTCCTTCGGACTTGCCGCCAAAAGTGGGGGCTGTGTACAGGAGGCAGGCATCTCTACTAGCTGGAGTGCCCTAGGGCATTGTAACACGAAGCCTGAGCCTTTGAGGCTCACTGCTAGGTGTCACAGTTCCTGCAGGGGGGAGGTGTGAAGCCCCTCTACCCAGTGAAGGCTGTGTTTCTGGCCTCAGAGAGCACAAAGGCTCTCACCCCGGGAGGTCAGAAACTTGCCTCAGTGGCAGGCTGGCACAGATCAGTCAGTCCTGCAGTGAAGGATTGGGTAAAATACAGGGGGCATCTCTAAGATGCTCTCTGTGTTCATTTTTTTATAAATCCAGCACTTGCATCAGTGCGGGTTTATTATTCTGAGAAGTTTGATACCAAACCTCCTAGTGTTCAGTGTAGCCATTATGGAACTGTGAAGTTCGTTTTGACAGACCATATACTTAATATGGCCAACACTGTACTTACAATGTCTAAGAATAGACTTAAAAGACACTGTAGGGGAATATTGCTCATGCAGCTATGCCCTCACCTGTGGTATAGTGCACCCTGCCTTAGGGTGTTAAGGCCTGCTAGATGGGTGACCTACCCATGCCACAGGCAGTATTTTCTGTGCATGGCATCCCGGGAGGGATGCCATGTCGACTTTCCTTTTTCTCCCCACCAACACACACAATCTGCAATGGCAGTGTGCATGTGTTAGGTGAGGTGTCCCTTAGGGTGGCAGAACACATGCTGCAGCCCTTAGGGTCCTTCTATGTTCAAAGGGCCCTTGGTACCACTGGTACCTTTTACAAGGGACTTATCTGTGTGCCAGGGTTGTGCCACTTGTGGAAACAATGGTACATTTTTAGTGAAAGAACACTGGTGCTGGGGCATGGTTAGCAGGATCCAAGCTCACTTCTTAGTCAAGTCAGCATCAATATCAAGCAA
Organism: Pleurodeles waltl; assembly: GCF_031143425.1. NCBI lineage: Eukaryota > Metazoa > Chordata > Amphibia > Caudata > Salamandridae > Pleurodeles > Pleurodeles waltl. The sequence goes on from NC_090436.1 coordinate 899,299,547, forward strand.
AAAGTGGGGGGTAACTGCAACAGGGAGCCATTTTCCTACAGTCAGAATATAAAGAGAGGTTGGGGGGCTTATTTGATAAGGCCTGCAACTCACTCACTCTGAGGGCAGATGTAATTGACACAAGGAAGACTGTTTTCAATGTCAGAAGCCTGAGGGGACAATTGTGGAGGGGCTCAAAAGGAGCGCACATCAAGAAAGCCAGAACTAAATTAAGATTCCACTGGTGCATAATGAAGGGAGAGGAAGGAAACATATGAGTAAGACCCTTGAGAAACCTATGTACAATAGGGGGACTTAAACAAGGAAGGTTGATCAGCAAACTGTAAAAAGAAAAAAAAACAACAACAAAAAAACGCAATAGCAGACAAATATCCCTTCAAGGTGGCCAAGGTAGAGCTCTGTTTGGCAAGGGAAAGAATTAACAACAGAACTTCAGAAAGGGGGGCAGACAGGGGTTTTGCAGACTTGTCTGTGCACCATGCCACAAATTTCCACCAACAGGTGTATACCGTTTTTGTGGTGGGACGCCTGGCTGCCAAGATTACGCTACAGACTTCGGGCGAAAGGTCAAAAGCTGTCAACTGTCACCGCTCAATATCCGTGCACAAAGGTGGAGAGCAAACAGGTTTGGGTGAAGAACCCTCCCCTGCTGCTGCGACAAAAGATCCTCCCAAAAGGGGCAGCCTGATGGAGGATTGATGGACATGCTCAGCAGCTCGGGATACCAGACTCTCAGTGCCCAATCCGGAGCCACTGGGCCTGGTCGTTCTTGATCTTGTTGAGAACTCTGGGCAGAAGTGGTATGGGTGGAAAGGAGTACAGGAGGATTGAGCTCCACTCGAGACAAACAGTGTATTCAAGTAATTGCCGCCTTGGAAACACCAACGTACAAAAACAGCTGAAAATGTGCAGTCTTGGTGGAGGCGAACAGATCTAACCAAGGCTCTCCCCACTGCTAAATAAAAAAGTCCTTGAGCCATGTCCAGATGGGAGACGCCATTCGTGATCTGAAAGGGGTTTGTGGGTGTGTTTGTCCACTCTGGTGTCCAAAGAGCCCACCAGATGTTGAACCACTGGGGATATGCCCTGCGGTTTCTGCCAAGTCCAAAGGGATAGAGCTTCTTGACAAAGGGTCCACAACCCCACCTGCCCTGTCTGTTGCTTTACCACATGACAGTGGTGTGGTCTGCGAACACCAGCACTATATTTTAACCTTGATAGAGGAAAAAAAGGCTTTCAATGCCTGTTGGATCGCATGGAGAAGTCCCACTTTCGCAGGAAACCAGATGCCTCTGATCACCACCTCTCCCAGATGGCTACCACAGCCCTGGAGTGACACGTCTGTCGCTACTGTAAGATCTGGTTGGGGAAGGCTTGCGGGTTGACCCAATCGTGGATCGTTAACCACCACTGCAGATTTCTCAAAGTTCCCTTCAAAATCTGGACAATGTTGGAGAGATTCCCCGGATGCTGTGCCCACTGGAACTTCAAGTCCCACTACAGAGCCAACATCTGCCATCCGGCATGTATCACCAGCAGGATGCAGGAGGCCATCAGGCCCTACAGCCTCAGAGTTATTCCCACCAAATTAAGGATAGAGGCTGAAACATCAGTATCACAGCCAGAATATACTGGACTTGCCGCTTGGGAGGATAAGCCTGAGACTGCCTTGTGTCCAGAACAGCTCCTATGAAAGGGAGCGTCTGAGAGGGAGTCAGGTGTGATTTCAGCACAGTTATAGTGAACCCCAGCAAATGCAGTAGTTACGCCATAGACTGGAGGACGGAGATGACAGCCATGGGAGAGCCTGCCTTCAACAGCCAGTTGTTGATATAGGGAAAGATTGAAACCCCTGATCTTCCCAAATGAGCTGCAACCACCGCCATCACCTTCGTGAACTCCCAAGGGGCGCTGTTAATACCAAACGGGAGTAGATCAAACTGAAAGTGCCTGTGGGCTACCATGAACTGTAGATAACGCCTGCAGGCAAGCAGGACGGGAAAATGGAAATAAGTGTCCTGCAAGTCAAACGCTACCATCCAGTCCCCTCTATCCAGAGCAGACAAGAACTGAGCCAGTATCAGTACCCTGAACGTCTCCTCCTTCAGGAAGAGATTAAGGGTTCGTAGGTCTAGGATAGGGCAAAGGCACTTTTTTGGGAACCAGAAAGTAGCGGAAATAGAAACCACAGTCTACTGCTGGCACTTAAACCCTCTCAATGGCACCCTTGGCCAAGAGAGCCACAATGTCCTCATGGAGAAGGGACACATGGTCCTCCGTCATCCAATCATAATACGCTGGCAGGGTTGTAGGGGTAGTCTTTAAGGAAAGGGAGTAGCCCCTTCGGACTATCTGCAAAACCCACCTCTCTGAAGTAATGGATTGTCAGTGGAGTAGGTGACGGCAAATCCTGCCGCCAAATGACCCAAGATAGGGAGGAGACCGTTGGCCACCTGACCCACGAGATCGGTGGGTCCTGCGCCCTTGGCGACAAAGAGTCTGTGTAGCATGTGTGGCATGATGGCTTCACAGAAATTAGCACGGTTGGTAACCCCTTCAGTTAGTAACCCCTTCTGTAGTCACAAAAGGGGCAAAAGGCAGAGTGTTGGGGGGGGGAAGAGGTGGCTATGAGGCCAAAAGTACCTGGCTGTAACACGAGAATCCTTGAAGCTCTTGAGTGCCAAGTCTACCTTATGTCCCAAAAGAGAGGTTTGTCCAAAGTAACCTGGACATCCCCCGAAAAGCCAGACGACCTCTGCCAGGCGTGGCACCTCATAGCTGCTGTTCTTGAAACCACTCTACATATTGAGTCGGTTGTGTCAAATCTGCAAAATTGCTGCGTATCTCCCTTTGGCAACAGCCTGAGTTAGTCCAGGACCTGTGGCAGCACTTGCACAACCGTATCCCACAGCGTGTTGGAATAATGGCTCAACAGGCATGTGGTGTTCACTGACCGCATTGCAAGGATGGTGCAGGAAAACATTTTCCCAAATAAAACCAACCTTTTGGATTCCCTATCCGGGGAGGGGTAGGGAACGTGCCTTTGGAGGTAGAGGCTTTGACCACCAAGCCCTCAGGGGTGGGGTATTGTGTCAGGAAAACTGGGTTCGCAGGTGCGGGGCAATGGCAGCGGGCAATCGTCCTGTTCACAGGAGTCACTGAGCTGGGTTTGTCCCAGGTACCCCAGTAGGATGTCAGTGGGGGCATCACTGAAGGGGAGCAGTAGTTCTGAGCACCTCTGCCAAGAGATTAGTCTTGACAGCCACAAGGGGCAGCTAAAGGTCTAGGTTCTCAGCTGTCCTCTTCATCACCATTGCATAAGGAGCTCCTCCTCCATAGCCATGGTAGGGGGGAGAAAGCATGTCAGTATCTGCATATGTGTCCAGTCCGCTGGCTTAACCCAAGTCCCTAAGCCAGTCCATTTCAATCTCATATGGCTGATATTCTGCAGGGTCCAGCAACCCCTTCCAGTCCTTCCTGAGGCCTAGTCCAGTGAATTAAGGATCAGGATCCGAACAAGGGGACAAAGCATATGCCATCATCGAAGTCAGCGTCGGACGACGCCTATCCATCCTCCATGTTGGAAAGGACAATGGTGATGGCTCCAACCAGTGGGTGCTGAAAGCATCTGCATCAGGACCGGCACCGGTGTAGGTTGCAATGCTACGACTGGTACTGGTCCAGACCCAGGACAGGCTCCCTGGGGGCCCATTTGTGCCAAAGTCACAAGGTCAGAACCCGATGGGGCCCCCTCCGACTCCGCAGGGCATGAAAGCACACTAGCAGATCTGGACTGTCCAAAAATGAGGAGCATGGCCTCATCAAATTCTTTGATTTGGGAAGGGGTTGCACCAGCTCCCGGAAACTCAGGAAGGTAAAGAGTCGACCAAGGCATAGGTTCTGCTGAGTGAGGCCTAGAATGACGACGCTCCCTCAGAGTCAGAGGTGGAGAAGTCGAAGAGTGCTCTCCTCGACTTACCCGATTGTCCTGTGTACTTCGAAAGGTATGACGACGACTTCAGGCTCCTTGACCGGTTCTGGGACCATTCTTTCTTTGGAAACCTCAACCTGTGCGGAGTCGCATGTTAGGCCACTATAAGTTTTAAGGACCGCTTCCTCAACGTCTTCGGATGCATGGCCTGGCACTCATAGCACACATTCAGGTCGTGGTTGTGCTCCAAATATCACAAACACACAAGGTGCAGATCTGTCATGAACAACCTCGGATGACAGAATCTGCAGGGACTGAAGACGGCCTTCTAGAAGACATCCCTTGACACACCAAGAGAAACATTTCTCAAAAAAAGCTTTGACGAAAGTCAAAAAAGGCCAGTCAAAAAGCTTCTGAGGGGTAGCTTTCTCTGGATCGGTGCTGGCTGGTGTCGAAAGAAAGGAACTGACATCAGCACACCTGGGTGGTGCCTATATAGGGTTTACCCTGCAGCGTCATTTCCAGGGTGGATGACACCGACTACAAATGCAGAGCAAATCAACGCCACCTACCGGCGCGCAGGGGTACTGCTCACGAACATATTCCAGTTCCAGTCTGATGCCTGGGGAGATTTCAAAGGTAAGGAATCTCCAGCTAGAAGTCTCTATCAGATTGAAAGGTTTATGATGGTGAGGAATGCAGTACAATGAACATACAAGAAAAGAAGGAATTTCTCATACTTTTGAAGATGAAAAACATTAAGCACCTCAAGCTGTTTGGCACAGATGTAAGCACTACATTCTGCTGCATACAAGTATATCCTCGCCCATAATTGTCAGCATAAAGGTAAATTATGAAGCTGACTTACTACAGAAAAACGCACATTCATCTGATTAATTACTGACTGCACCAAAAAAGTAACTTATAAATATATCAAATGTACAGCACCATTTCATAAGTTGAAAAGTATTTAAAACTAAAATCATATTTCATACAAATGGAACATACTGATTATTTTCTTATGAACTTTTTTTTCTTCCTCAACGTCCAGCACCTCCTCTTCTGCTGCTTCTTTATTCTCAGATTGCGGAATAAGATTATTCAAAAAGTTCATGGTGGACAAAAGTGCTTCAGTATGCAGATGGATATCCAGAGAGGAGAAGTTGACCTGCAAACACAGGTAAGCAACAGCAGGAACAGTTATAACATGTGTTTAATAAGCATTGTAAAGACTGGCTGTTTGCGAAAATAAAGATATCAAATCATACCTTAATTAGCTGCTCAACATTTTTGTAAGTTGTCTTAAATTCTGGTCCATTTATGTCAGCCTGTCCAGTAAAAAACAAAAAGGTTTTTTTACGATTAATCATGTCCTTCTAGTAGTATACAATCTTTAAATAAAGTGGAGCATATAGAAGCTTTTTGGCACACCCTGAAAATGGATTTACTCATGCCAATAACTGGAGTCATTCTCATTATTTTCTGGGTGGTAAAATAACTGCAAAATATTTAATGGAAGCACACTTTACAAATACAGGGAGTGCAGAATTATTAGGCAAATGAGTATTTTGACCACATCATCCTCTTTATGCATGTTGTCTTACTCCAAGCTGTATAGGCTCGAAAGCCTACTACCAATTAAGCATATTAGGTGATGTGCATCTCTGTAATGAGAAGGGGTGTGGTCTAATGACATCAACACCCTATATCAGGTGTGCATAATTATTAGGCAACTTCCTTTCCTTTGGCAAAATGGGTCAAAAGAAGGACTTGACAGGCTCCGAAAAGTCAAAAATAGTGAGATATCTTGCAGAGGGATGCAGCACTCTTAAAATTGCAAAGCTTCTGAAGCGTGATCATCGAACAATCAAGCGTTTCATTCAAAATAGTCAACAGGGTCGCAAGAAGCGTGTGGAAAACCCAAGGCGCAAAATAACTGCCCATGAACTGAGAAAAGTCAAGCGTGCAGCTGCCACGATGCCACTTGCCACCAGTTTGGCCATATTTCAGAGCTGCAACATCACTGGAGTGCCCAAAAGCACAAGGTGTGCAATACTCAGAGACATGGCCAAGGTAAGAAAGGCTGAAAGACGACCACCACTGAACAAGACACACAAGCTGAAACGTCAAGACTGGACCAATAAATATCTCAAGACTGATTTTTCTAAGGTTTTATGGACTGATGAAATGAGAGTGAGTCTTGATGGGCCAGATGGATGGGCCCGTGGCTGGATTGGTAAAGGGCAGAGAGCTCCAGTCCGACTCAGACGCCAGCAAGGTGGAGGTGGAGTACTGGTTTGGGCTGGTATCATCAAAGATGAGCTTGTGGGGCCTTTTCGGGTTGAGGATGGAGTCAAGCTCAACTCCCAGTCCTACTGCCAGTTCCTGGAAGACACCTTCTTCAAGCAGTGGTACAGGAAGAAGTCTGCATCCTTCAAGAAAAACATGATTTTCATGCAGGACAATGCTCCATTACACGCGTCCAAGTACTCCACAGCGTGGCTGGCAAGAAAGGGTATAAAAGAAGGAAATCTAATGACATGGCCTCCTTGTTCACCTGATCTGAACCCCATTGAGAACCTGTGGTCCATCATCAAATGTGAGATTTACAAGGAGGGAAAACAGTACACCTCTCTGAACAGTGTCTGGGAGGCTGTGGTTGCTGCTGCACGCAATGTTGATGGTGAACAGATCAAAACACTGACAGAATCCATGGATGGCAGGCTTTTGAGTGTCCTTGCAAAGAAAGGTGGCTATATTGGTCACTGATTTGTTTTTGTTTTGTTTTTGAATGTCAGAAATGTATATTTGTGAATGTTGAGATGTTATATTGGTTTCACTGGTTATAATAAATAATTGAAATGGGTATATATATTTTTTTTGTTAAGTTGCCTAATAATTATGCACAGTAATAGTCACCTGCACACACAGATATCCCCCTAACATAGCTAAAACTAAAAACAAACTAAAAACTACTTCCAAAAATATTCAGCTTTGATATTAATGAGTTTTTTGGGTTCATTGAGAACATGGTTGTTGTTCAATAATAAAATTAATCCTCAAAAATACAACTTGCCTAATAATTCTGCACTCCCTGTATTTAGATACTCACTACCTTTTGCAGCTACCCCATCTTGGAAATAAACACACACAGGGAAAATTTTACCATAAAGCAGAATTTACTCTGTGAGAACGCTGCATTTATCAAAGCAAATTTGCATTCTAAAGGTTTTCGTGTACACATGTGCCACTTAGTTTCACAAACAACTTTTGAAATTGAACTCCCACAGGGACTGATTCACACAACTGACAGAAAAACATGACAGAAACATAGTTCTTGAGGATTACTCCTATGTTTTGAATTATGTATAGCTTTTGGGGATTTCATTAAGTATTTCAGGAGTCCTGGCTATCAATGCATGCTTGTAGATACCTATGATTACTTATGCATAACTACTTCTGGATATGGAAACGTAGCAGCTATTCATTTTCAGAAGTATAAATGTAATATAAATGTTGTTTTGCAGTTAAGGTGGTCTGTTTTCTTTTTTCCCCACTGGAGAACAATGTCTGTGTGGGGGAAAAAAAAAATCATCTACACACTCATCAATTCTGAAGTGTTCCCTTTGCTTCCTTACCTTATGTGCATCTGTTCGAGGCATGCAGTGCTGTAGATTCACAGGCTGAACATGATCCTGCCATCTAGTGTTGGGCCTGGATGTGTGCAGGTTGTTTTGTTTTTAAGAAGTCTTCTCGAGTCACAAGGTATAGTGACTTCACCGATTGTTGGTAATGCGCATGGGCATCAGCTTTATTGTTAGATTGTTTTCCGCACGAGCAGGTGAGGATAGAAATGAAGCATAGCGATACAGGAGATTACTATGCTTAGAAAAGTGAAGAATAAAGGACATGTGCAAGTAACAAAAGGTTTCCGGGGAGGAGAACGGGCAAATGTGAATCTACAGCATTACATGCCACAAACTGATGCTTTCAAGGCAAGTCATGTTTTCCATTCAAGGTATGTGAGGCTGTAGATGCACATGCTGTGCATAGGCTTTAAAGCAGTCCTCCCCTAAGCGGTGGCTAGCCTGAGTATGTTGCAGAGGATAGAAAATGTGCAGGCAGAACAGCCTGGCCAGGATCAGCTTGCTGGTGTGCCAATACATCCACATAATAATGTTTTGTAAAAGTGTGTGGTGTGTGGACCAGGTAGCTGCTTTGTAGACATCAGCTCTAGGAATGTTCTCCAACGAGGCTATATAGGTCCCTTTTTTAGGGATAGAGTGGTTTCTAGGGGGATGGTAAAGGACTCATGGCTTTTGCATAGTATGTTTGAATACATTTAACAATCCACCTGACTATGCCTGATCTGAAAAAAGGTCCGCTCCTTGTGAGGCTTTGAGAAGGCAACCAAAAGTTGTTGAGTCTTGCAAAAGGATTTTGTTCTGTGCACACAGTACAGAAGGGCTTGCTTCACATCCAGAGTGTGGCAAGCCCTTTCTGCTACTAAATGAGGTTGAGGAAAGAAAACTTGTAGCTCAATGGACTGGTTAAGGTGGAAGGGAGATACCACTTTAGAAAGGAACTTAGGGTTAGTGTGGAGGACAACTCTATCACAGCGGATTTGAAAGAAAGGTTCTTCCTATGTTAAAGCTTGGAGCTCACTGAAATGCCGGATACAGGAAATAGCGACAAGGAAGGCCACCTTCCAGGCGAGGAATTAAAGGAGGCAAGAACTGAGGGGCTCAAAGGGAAGGCCCATGAGTCTAGTGAGGACAGTGTTGGATTCCATACAGGGTACGGGGGCCCTTGAAGGCACAACTTTTTTCAAACCTGCCACAAAAGATTGATAACAGGGATGCTGAAGAAGGACACGTGTCCTATTATCTGCTGAATCCTCTGGACCACAAACGGAAGAAGTGGAAGAGGTGGAAAAATTTAGGAAAATGTCCCTGACCAACTCATCCATAGTGCACTGCCAATTTGCCACGCAATGTAGTGTAGGTACCTGGAGGCAAAACTTGGGCATTTTGCATTTTCGGCAGTGGCAAAAAGATCTATGTCTGGAAACCCCCAGTGCCAAAGTATGGGCGGATGAGTGGAGTTCCCACTGGTGGACCTGTTACAGCATTCTGCAGAGGAGGTCTGAGCAAACATCAACAGCTGAGGAGAGTGATTTCTGCCTTGCTTTTGCAGACAGTAAATGGCTGTCATGTTGTCTGTATGAATGAATGAGGACTATCTTGCCCATAATAAGACAATGGAAGGCTTTCAGTGCTAGGTGAATGGCCAACAAATCTAGGTGAATGATGTGGCAACCCTAGTAACAGGGTGCACGCTGACCTTGAATAGTGAGGTCCTGTAAATGCATCTCCACCCTGTCAGAGGAGCTTCTGCTGTAATGGGGATCTGCAGAACGGGATTGAGAAAGGGCCACCCCTGCAATGGGTTGTTGGTATTCCACCACTGTAGACAGCGACAAGTGAGGCTCCCAACCAACACTAGATCTTCCCAGTAACCTTCAACTTTAGATCATTGTTGCGCTAAGCATTCTTGCAACGGGCACTTATTTAACCTGGCATGGTAGACTATGGCAATGCACAAGGCCATTATTCTGAGGAGGCACATGACTTTTCTGACCATGACCCTATGATCTGGCTGAAAAACAGATAGCAAAGCCTGGAAGGTTTGCACCCTTGCAGGACTATGATAGGCCCTGCCCACCTTTGACTTGAGGACCATCCCTATATAGAGCTGAATCTGAAGGCACGTCAGAGCGCACATATTTTTGGAGCACATTCGTTGCTGTGGAAACCCACAGGTTTGTTTTTATGCAGGGCGATCCTTATCCATCCATTACGCGACACACTATCAACACGTATACGGCGTCACTCAGCGCTCCCGCAAGGATTGGTGGACTGCTTCTGAAGTTACCAGGCAACCCGCTTTGTACAAGTTGAATGCACTAAAGAGTAAACAGTGACACAAACACCACATTGCATAAAGCGTGTCATTTCCATTTCCATAAACTTCTTTTTAAATTGAGTATTATCATTTATATTAACTTTGTTTAATTTGAGTTTTACATTGTACGATTTTGGGACATTTTCCCATCAATTAAACGGTGACACGCACAACTCATAATATTAGGCATGTCATATTGGAATTACTGATTCTTACGTCATGCAACACTCCATTATACCACCTCCTGTTTTTACTCCGGACCCTGCTTCTTCGGAATCAGACTGAATTGTGGAAAGAGCGGTTTGAGGCTTATCTTGATGCACTGGACGGCGATTCTTTTACTCTCAAGAAAAAAATTGCCATTCTTCGACATTGTTTAGGATCAGAAGACCGTAAAATTTTAAAACACATTCCCCAAGAAGTTGTACCTTTAGCAGAAGGAGAAGGAGATGGAGATGGAGGAATTGCTGAATATTCTTCAGCTATTAAGTCTCTTGATGCTAGATTCAAGCATGTAAGAACTCCATTATGGATAGACACAAGTTTACAAGAGAGTTCAAATTTCAGGTGAATCTGTTGCGAGTTTTGTGGGTGCCTTGAGAATTTTAGCTGTATCATGCGTTTATAAGGCATGTGAGGATGAAATGATACAAGATCAACTTGTTGAAAAAACAAACAATAGGAAGGTGCAAGAAACTCTATTATTAACACCAAATTTAACATTAGAAAAAGCAGTGGAAATTTCTACTAGAATAGAAAAAATTACTACTTACATGGATCAAATGAATATGTCTGATGAAAAAGGGTCATATCAGAGTGTATCGTTGGTTAAACAGAAGTCTAAGGAAAGTCACCCAAGAGTCAGGCCAGAGATACCTTGTAAAAAGAAGAATTTTAGAAAATCTGAATGTTATATGTGTGGTAGCATGTCCCATTTAGGAAATTCAAGTGTGTGTCCAGCATTGGATAAAAAATGTTCCAAGTGCCTTAAAAAAGGTCATTTCACTAGAGTATGCAAGGCAAAAGGTAAATTGGTATCTAACAAAAGTGGCAAAGTTCTCAGGGTACTTAATGATAATGTTAGTGGCATTGAGTCAACCACCAGTGAGGAGGACAAAATACTAACCATTATTAGCATATCTGAACTGAGTGAGGAAACTATATGTGGTGTATCTTCTAATAAGTCTAGGGGACCTTTTTGCAACTTATTTATTAATGGGAACGAAGTAAGAGTAATGCTGATTCAGGTTCACCATATACTCTCTTGAGTGAAAGGAAATGGAAGGAGTGCTTTGATCACATTCAACTTAAAGTGTCTAACAAAAGACCAGTGGGTTATGGAGGGAAACCTATAGAGGTGTTGGGTGAGTTTGAAGTCGAATTCAGTTTTCAAGGAAGTAAAGTCAAAGGGACCTGTGTATGCTGCAAAAGATGAAACATGTTTATTGGGGTGGACCAATCAAAAGAAATTGGGAATTGTATTTGATCCAAACAATCCTGACCAAGTAATCTTGAGCAGGAACTACAAACGTGTACTTTCTATCAAAGATAACGTATAAGAAGATTAATTTCCTGGTGTATTTAGGGAGGCACATGGGATGTTCAAGGGTTTCACACACAAAATTAAGGTGGCAGAAAATGCTGTCCCTAAGGTGCATAAGGTTCAGAGAGTACCTCTAGCTTTACGAGGGGAGTTAAAGAAGGAGCTTGACAAGTTATGCGAACAGGATGTCATTGAAATAATAGAAGCTTCTGATTGGGTTGCTCCAATTGTAACTGCTTGCAAAGCTACCAGATCAATGCGTATGTGTGTCGACTTGCGAGAGCTTAATGCACAAATTGAGTAGATCGTCACACCCTACCTAACATCACTGAAATGTTGTCCAGCCTTAAGAATGTTAGTAGATTTAGTCTGTTGGATTTAACTTCTGCGTACCACCAGATCAATTTAAACCCCGAGTCAAGATATTTAACAGCGTTTATTACACCTGAGGGTTTGTTTGAATTAAAATGCATGCCATTTGGTGTGGCGTCAGCTTCTGTTGTATTTCACAGGGTTGCAGATAATTTGTTCAAAAATCTGTAGGGAATCATTGCATTTCAGGATGATATCTTAATTGTTGGGAAGGATCAAAGTCAACATGATGAAAGGATGAGACAAGCCTTGTCAATTTTAAAAGACAAGGGAATCACTATAAAGGCAAACAAATGTAAATTTAACACAACATGTATTGACTACTTAGGTTATAAAATATCTAAACGGGGAGTAAAACCAACGGCAAGTTTAGTTAAAGCTATTGAGGATTTCCAATCCAAATGCAATAAGGATCAAGTTAGGTCTTTTATGGGATTGATTGAATTATATGCCAGATGTATTCCTAATTGTGCAGAAAAAACTTATTACATAAGGAATATTTTGAAGAAAAATTCCAAATTTGAGTGGTGTTCAAAGTGTGAGCAAGAATTTTTAATCATAAAAAAAAAAGAAGTTTCACATGCCATTCCATTAAAATCTTTTGACACGAGGGATGAAATAGTAATTATGACTGATGCCAGCCAGAAAGGTTTGGGTGCTGTTTTTGTTGCAACATAAACTTGGTAAGGACAAGGTGATTGCTTTTGCGTCACGAAGCTTGATGTGCTGAATCTACTTATTCAACCATAAAATGGGAAGCCCTTGCGTGTTGGTGGGGAATCCCACCAACATTTCAAAACGTATTTGTAGGGCGTACGTACATTTGACAGTCAGGGTGGATCATAAACCTCTGGTGCAATTGTTTTCCACTGGTGGTGCACAACATGCTACTCCCAGAATAGCAAAATGGCAGTACAGATTACAAATGTACGATTACCACATTGACTATGTGCCTGGAGCTAGAAATGTACTTGCAGATTGTCTTTCTCGTCTTCCTAGTGAGTGTAAAACTAAGGAGGATGAAGAAGGGATTGATGAGGACGATGAGTTGGTATGCTCCATAGATTGTCACCTGGATGGTGCTGTGACTGAAGCTGAGTGGAGCGTAGCATGTGAAAAGGATGAACAATTAAGTGAAGTTAAACAAGGTATTCTTCAAGGGTGGTCTGAGTGCAAACCTAGTAAAAAAGTAAGTGAGGCTTACAAACAGGTGTTTGGTGAATTATCAGTCGGTAATCAAATTTGAATGTACCGGAGAGTATGAGCAACAAGGTACTAACGCTGTGCCATGAAGGATATATAGGAATGCGGGCTATGAAGAGGAAAATTTGCGCGAACCTTTGGTAGCCAGGGCTGGATAAAAGTGTAGAACACTTTGTGAGAGATTGTTTAATGTGTGCAGTAAGTGACAAGTCTCAAGTCACTTTGCCTACACCTGTTGAGGCAATAATAAGCCATGGAGCAAAATTGCTATAGACATTATTGGACCTATTGTGCTGTCCAGTGGAGTGTATGGTGTGGTATTAACTGATTTTTACAGCCGTTGGCCAGAGCTTAAATTTGTAAAGGTGCCAAATAAAATAAAAAAAATAGAATTCTTAGAATCTGTTTTTTGATAGGGAGGGAATCCCTGATGAAATGTTGACAGATAATGGCTGTCAGTTCACTTCAACTCAATTTGCCAGTTTTCTGGTACACAAGGGCATCAAGCATGTCAAAACGTTGCTGTATCATCCTAGAAGTAATGGTCTTGTGGAACGATTCAATAGAGTGATTAACGAGAATGTGCAATTAGTAAAGGCCTGTAGTTTGAATTGCAAAGTAGAACTGAAGAAATTATTGTGGGCGGTGCATTCTACCCCCAACGCAGATACAGGGGTATCTCCTTTTGTATTATTGAGAGGTAGAGTTCCAGCAACCAAATTAACAAGACAGTGTATTGGTGAGTTTGCCATTGATGGAAACTTGACTGAGGAGTTTAGTGAAAGGAGAGTGCAAGCTCAGAATAAGGAGGAACCGAGAAAGACAATTAGTATGAAGGTGGGAGATTATGTAAAGGTTAAGAGAGCACACATCATTCAGAAAGGAGAGTCAAGATTTTCTGGGCCCAAAAGAGTTGAAAAAGTTTGCAAAAATGCAGTTATATTGAGTGATGGGAATTGGTGGAATAAAGAAAACTGTCCATAGCTCATGAAGTGGAACTTAAGAATAAAAAAAAGTAGTATAGATTAAGATCAAGACTGTGAAAGACAAGATGGAAGATCTAAAACTGACAGCATCTTCAAGGGATAAGAAGTTGCCTAGCAAATATTGAGATTATGAGTTATTTATTTAACCCCTTCTGTGCCGCGGACGTAGTGGTTACGTCCTGCGGCACAGTGCTGCTGTGCCGAGGACGTAACCACTACGTCCTCGGCACACAGCCCAGAGGGAGCGCTCTCGCTCCCTCTGTGGGGTTCCCCCCCACCCCCCCAAGTCAGGGATGGAAGGGGAAGCCCTTCCCCTCCCACCCCCGACCCCCCCCAACCCCCCCTGTGACGTCAGCGCGCGAGCGCGCGCTGATTAGTCACAGGGTCTCCCCCATCGCGCTGGAAGCAGAGCTTCCAGCGCGATTGAAAAATAAATGCTTTTGCATTTCTTTTTCAATCCCATGGGGGAGGCCCCGAGAGGCTTCAAAGGGAAGGAAATGTATTTCCTTCCCTTTGAAGTCTCTCACAGGTTTCAAAAGCTGGATTGCTTGCAATCCGGCTTTTGAAACCCCACTAGACACCAGGGATTTTTTTTTTTTTCTTGAAATTGGCAAAAGGGAGCGACCCCTTGGGCAAGGGTCGCTCCCAGGGGGGCATTTTTTTAGGAAGGCCTTTTCTGCCCCCCCTGGGGGCAGATTGGCCTATTATTAGGCCGATCTGCCCCCAGGGGGGGCAGAAACCTCTAGGCAGCAGGGACCATTTTTTTTTTTTTTTTTTTGTGATGAATTCTTTTTTTTTAGGTGGGGAGCGATCCCTTAGGCAAGGGTCGCTCCCCTACGGGGCAATATATATTTAGGCCATTTCTGCCCCCCTTGGGGGCAGATTGGCCTATTTTGATAAGGCCAATCTGCCCCCAAGGGGGGCAGAAACCATTAGACACCAGGGAGTTTGTTTTTGCGCGCGAATGTCACGCAACAAAGCGACCCCTTTGGCAAGGGTCGCTCCCAGGGGGGGCAATTTTTTGGGAAGGCCTTTTCTGCCCCCCCTGGGGGCAGATCGGCCTATTATTAGGCCGATCTGCCCCCAGGGGGGGAAGAAACCTCTAGGCGCCAGGGCAATTTTTTTTTTTGTGTTTTTTTTTTTTTGTTCTTTTTTTTTTTTTTTTAGAGATGGGGAGCGACCCATCAGGCAAGGGTCGCTCCCCTGGGGGGCAAATTGTATTTAGACCATTTCTGCCCCCCTGGGGGCAGATTGGCCGATTTTAGGTCAATCTGCCCCCAAGGGGGCAGAAACCACTAGGCACCGGGGATTTGTTTTTTGGCGCCAATGTCACGCAGGGGGAGCGACCCCGTAGGCAAGGGTCGCTCCCGGGGGGGGGGGGGTGGGGGGTCAAATTTATTTTAGGCCATTTCTGCCCCCCCGGGGGACAGATCGGCCTATTATTAGGCCGAACTGCCCCCGGGGGGGGGCAGAACACTCTAGGCGCCAGGGCAATTTTTTTTTTGTGTTTTTTTTTTTGTTGTTTCTTTTTTTAGAGATGGGGAGCGACCCATCAGGCAAGGGTCGCTCCCCTGGGGGGGCAAATTGTATTTAGACCATTTCTGCCCCCCTGGGGGCAGATTGGACAATTTTAGGTCAATCTGCCCCCAAGGGGGCAGAAACCACTAGGCACCGGGGATTTGTTTTTTGGCGCCAATGTCACGCAGGGGGAGCGACCCCGTAGGCAAGGGTCGCTCCCGGGGGGGCGGTGGGGGTTGGGGGGGCAAATTTATTTTAGGCCATTTCTGCCCCCCCGGGGGACAGATCGGCCTATTATTAGGCCGAACTGCCCCCGGGGGGGGGGCAGAACACTCTAGGCGCCAGGGCAATTTTTTTTTTGTGTTTTTTTTTTTGTTGTTTCTTTTTTTAGAGATGGGGAGCGACCCATCAGGCAAGGGTCGCTCCCCTGGGGGGGCAAATTGTATTTAGACCATTTCTGCCCCCCTGGGGGCAGATTGGCCAATTTTAGGTCAATCTGCCCCCAAGGGGGCAGAAACCACTAGGCACCGGGGATTTGTTTTTTAGCGCCAATGTCACGCAGGGGGAGCGACCCCGTAGGCAAGGGTCGCTCCCAGGGGGGGGTGGGGGTGGGGGTTGGGGGGGCAAATTTATTTTAGGCCATTTCTGCCCCCCCGGGGGACAGATCGGCCTATTATTAGGCCGAACTGCCCCCCGGGGGGGGCTGAACACTCTAGGCACCAGGGCAATTTTTTTTTTGTGTGTTTTTTTTTTGTTGTTTCTTTTTTTAGAGATGGGGAGCGACCCATCAGGCAAGGGTCGCTCCCCTGGGGGGGGCAAATTGTATTTAGACCATTTCTGCCCCCCTGGGGGCAGATTGGCCAATTTTAAGTCAATCTGCATCCAAGGGGGCAGAAACCACTAGGCACCGGGGATTTGTTTTTTGGCGCCAATGTCACGCAGGGGGAGCGACCCCGTAGGCAAGGGTCGCTCCCGGGGGGGGGGTGGAGGTTGGGGGGGCAAATTTATTTTAGGCCATTTCTGCCCCCCCGGGGGACAGATCGGCCTATTATTAGGCCGAACTGCCCCCGGGGGGGGGGGGGGGGGGGGGGGGGGGCAGAACACTCTAGGCGCCAGGGCAATTTTTTTTGTGTGTTTTTTTTTTTTGTTGTTTCTTTTTTTAGAGATGGGGAGCGACCCATCAGGCAAGGGTCGCTCCCCTGGTGGGGGCAAATTGTATTTAGACCATTTCTGCCCCCCTGGGGGCAGATTGGCCAATTTTAGGTCAATCTGCCCCCAAGGGGGCAGAAACCACTAGGCACCGGGGATTTGTTTTTTAGCGCCAATGTCACGCAGGGGGAGCGACCCCGTAGGCAAGGGTCGCTCCCGGGGGGGGGGGGGTGGGGGTTGGGGGGGCAAATTTATTTTAGGGCATTTCTGCCCCCCCCCCCTGGGGCCGGCTGAGCTACAGGCCAAACACCACAGGTAGGCACCTTGCAAAAAACACCTCTGTTTTCTGTGAAAAAATATGTTGTGTCCACGTTGTGTTTTGGGCCATTTCCTTTTGTGGGCGCTAGGCCTACCCACAGAAGTGATGTACCATTTTTATCGAGAGACTTAGGGGAACGCTGGGTGGAAGGAAATTTGTGGCTCCTCTCAGATTCCAGAACTTTCCGTCACCGAAATGAGAGGAAAAAGTGTTTTTTGGTCCAAATTTTGATGTTTGCAAAGGATTCTGGGTAACATAACCTGGTCAGAGCCCCGCAAGTCACCCCATCTTGGATTCCCCTGGGTTTCTAGTTTTCAAAAATGCACTGGTTTGCTAGGTTTCCTCAGGTGTCGGCTGAGCTACAGGCCAAAATCCACAGGTAGGCACTGCTTTTTATAAAAAAATGTGATGTGTCCACGTTGTGTTTTGGGCCCTTTCCTTTCGTGGGCGCTAGTCCTACCCACACAAGTGAGGTATCATTTTTATCGGGAGACTTGGGGGAACGCTGGGTAGAAGGAAATTTGTGGCTCCTCTCAGATTCCAGAACTTTCTGCCACAGAAATGTGAGTAACATGTGTATTTTTAGCCAAATTTTGAGGTTTGCAAAGGATTCTGGGTAACAGAACCTGGTCCGAGCCCCGCAAGTCACCCCTCCTTGGATTCCCCTAGGTCTCTAGTTTTCAGAAATGCACAGGTTTGGTAGGTTTCCCTAGGTGGCGGCTGAGCTAGAGGCCAAAATCTACAGGTAGTCACTTTGCTAAAAACAGCTCTGTTTTCTGTGATATGTCCACGTTGTGTTTTGGGGCATATCCTGTCGCGGGCGCTAGGCCTACCCACACAAGTGAGGTATCATTTTTATCGGGAGACGTGGGGGAACGCTGGGTGGAAGGAAATTTGTGGCTCCTCTCAGATTCCAGAACTTTCTGCCACAGAAATGTGAGGAACATGTGTTTTTTTAGCCAAATTTTGAGGTTTGCAAAGGATTCTGGGTAACAGAACCTGGTCCGAGCCCCGCAAGTCACCCCTCCTTCGATTCCCCTAGGTCTCTAGTTTTCAGAAATGCACAGGTTTGGTAGGTTTCCCTAGGTGGCGGCTGAGCTAGAGGCCAAAATCTACAGGTAGTCACTTTGCTAAAAACAGCTCTGTTTTCTGTGATATGTCCACGTTGTGTTTTGGGGCATATCCTGTCGCGGGCGCTAGGCCTACCCACACAAGTGAGGTATCATTTTTATCGGGAGACATGGGGGAACGCTGGGTGGAAGGAAATTTGTGGCTCCTCTCAGATTCCAGAACTTTCTGCCACAGAAATGTGTGGAACATGTGTTTTTTTAGCCAAATTTTGAGGTTTGCAAAGGATTCTGGGTAACAGAACCTGGTCCGAGCCCCGCAAGTCACCCCTCCTTGGATTCCCCTAGGTCTCTAGTTTTCAGAAATGCACAGGTTTGGTAGGTTTCCCTAGGTGGCGGCTGAGCTAGAGGCCAAAATCTACAGGTAGTCACTTTGCGAAAAACAGCTCTGTTTTCTGTGATATGTCCACGTTGTGTTTTGGGGCATATCCTGTCGCGGGCGCTAGGCCTACCCACACAAGTGAGGTATCATTTTTATCGGGAGACGTGGGGAACGCTGGGTGGAAGGAAATTTGTGGCTCCTCTCAGATTCCAGAACTTTCTGCCACAGAAATGTGAGGAACATGTGTTTTTTTAGCGAAATTTTGAGGTTTGCAAAGGATTCTGGGTAACAGAACCTGGTCCGAGCCCCGCAAGTCACCCCTCCTTGGATTCCCCTAGGTCTCTAGTTTTCAGAAATGCACAGGTTTGGTAGGTTTCCCTAGGTGGCGGCTGAGCTAGAGGCCAAAATCTACAGGTAGCCACTTTGCTAAAAACAGCTCTGTTTTCTGTGATATGTCCACGTTGTGTTTTGGGGCATATCCTGTCGCGGGCGCTAGGCCTACCCACACAAGTGAGGTATCATTTTTATCGGGAGACGTGGGGGGAACGCTGGGTGGAAGGAAATTTGTGGCTCTTCTCAGATTCCAGAACTTTCTGCCACAGAAATGTGAGGAACATGTGTTTTTTTAGCCAAATTTTGAGGTTTGCAAAGGATTCTGGGTAACAGAACCTGGTCCGAGCCCCGCAAGTCACCCCTCCTTGGATTCCCCTAGGTCTCTAGTTTTCAGAAATGCACAGGTTTGGTAGGTTTCCCTAGGTGGCGGCTGAGCTAGAGGCCAAAATCTACAGGTAGTCACTTTGCTAAAAACAGCTCTGTTTTCTGTGATATGTCCACGTTGTGTTTTGGGGTATATCCTGTCGCGGGCGCTAGGCCTACCCACACAAGTGAGGTATCATTTTTATCGGGAGACGTGGGGGAACGCTGGGTGGAAGGAAATTTGTGGCTCCTCTCAGATTCCAGAACTTTCTGCCACAGAAATGTGAGGAACATGTGTTTTTTTAGCCAAATTTTGAGGTTTGCAAAGGATTCTGGGTAACAGAACCTGGTCCGAGCCACACAAGTCACCCCTCCTTGGATTCCCCTAGGTCTCTAGTTTTCAGAAATGCACAGGTTTGGTAGGTTTCCCTAGGTGGCGGCTGAGCTAGAGGCCAAAATCTACAGGTAGTCACTTTGCTAAAAACAGCTCTGTTTTCTGTGATGTGTCCACGTTGTGTTTTGGGGCATATCCTGTCGCGGGTGCTAGGCCTACCCACACAAGTGAGGTATCATTTTTATCGGGAGACGTGGGGGAACGCTGGGTGGAAGGAAATTTGTGGCTCCTCTCAGATTCCAGAACTTTCTGCCACAGAAATGTGAGGAACATGTGTTTTTTTAGCCAAATTTTGAGGTTTGCAAAGGATTCTGTGTAACAGAACCTGGTCCGAGCCACACAAGTCACCCCTCCTTGGATTCCCCTAGGTCTCTAGTTTTCAGAAATGCACAGGTTTGGTAGGTTTCCCTAGGTGGCGGCTGAGCTAGAGGCCAAAATCTACAGGTAGTCACTTTGCTAAAAACAGCTCTGTTTTCTGTGATGTGTCCATGTTGTGTTTTGGGGCATATCCTGTCGCGGGTGCTAGGCCTACCCACACAAGTGAGGTACCATTTTTATCGGGAGACTTGGGGGAACATAGATTAGCAAAACAAGTACTATTGCCCCTTGTCTTTCTCTACATTTTTTCCTTCCAAATATAGGAGTGTGTGTAAAAAAGACATCTATTTGAGAAATTCCCTGTAATTCACGTGCTACTATGGTCACCCCGGAATTCAGAGATGTGCAAATAACCACTGCTCCTCAACACCTTATCTTGTGCCCTTTTTGGAAATGCAAAGGTTTTCTTGATAGCAATTTTTTACTCCTTATATTTCAGCAAATGAATTGCTGTATACCCGGTATAGAATGAAAACGCACTGCAGGGTGCAGCTCATTTATTGGCTCTGGGTTCCTCGGGTTCTTGATGAACCTACAAGCCCTATATATCCCCGCAACCAGAGGAGTCCAGCAGACGTAACGGTATATTGCTTTCGATAATCTGACATTGCAGGGAAAAGTTACAGAGTAAAACGTAGAGAAAAATTGATGTTTTTTTCACCTCAATTTCAATATTTTTCTTTTTCAGCTGTTATTTTCTGTAGGAAACCCTTGTAGGATCTACACAAATGACCCCTTGCTGAATTCAGAATTTTGTCTACTTTTCAGAAATGTTTAGGTTTCTGGGATCCAGCATTGGTTTCATGACCATTCCTGTCACTGACTGGAAGGAGGCTGAAAGCACAAAAAATTGCACAAATGGGGTATGCCCCAGTAAAATGCCAAAATTGTGTTGAAAAATTGGGTTTTCTGATTCAAGTCTGCCTGTTCCTGAAAGCTGGGAAGCTGCTGAGTTTAGCACCGCAAACCCTTTGTTGATGCCATTTTCAGGGGAAAAACCACAAGCCTTCTTCTGCAGCCACTTTTTCCAATTTTTTTGAAAAAAACGAAATTTTCACTGTATTTTGGCCAATTTCTTGGCCTCCTTCAAGGGAACCCACAAAGTCTGGGTACCTCTAGAATCCCTAGGATGTTGGAAAAAAAGGACGCAAATTTGGCTTGGTTAGCTTATGTGGACAAAAAGTTATGAGGGCCTAAGCGCGAACTGCCCCAAATAGGCAAAAAAAGGCCCGGCACAGGAGGGGGAAAAGGCCTGGCAGCGAAGGGGTTAACTAGATGCGTTGTGTGTTATTGGGGCTTCTATTCAATGTTTTTTTTCAACATATTCAATGTTATTTGTTTATAGAAGAATGAGTTACTACCACTCATATGTATTTTCTTATGTTGTTTTTAAGGTTAATGTAAATATTATGTTATTTATTCTTATAATTATCACATTGTATTCGTTGTTATGTTAAGGGGGAAGATGTGTTGGGACTTGCCTTCTGCCTTTTGCTGTCAAGTCTTGTGCTTGTTGTCGAACTAGCAGGCACAAGACTCAACAGAACGTGCGATTGGAATGTAGAGAGGACAGGGAGATGGCTGGAGGGAGCCCGGCAAGTAAGACCAGTTATCTGTATCGTCCTGACACATTAATAAATCTACTTGGAAAAACGAAGACTTTGTATGACACTGAACAGCAGCACCTTGAACTGATAATGTTTGTAACTTACCACAAACTGAAGGTAGGGGCAGTGAGCTGGTTGAATTGCAATGTGGAAGAAGGCATCTTTGAGGTCGAGGGCAGTCATGAAGTCACCATGCTGCAGCAGTATGAAATCCTCTAGAGGGACGATATGGAAATATTCTGAGAGGATGTACTCATTGAGGGGCCTAAGGTCTAGGATAGGCCTGAGGGATCTGTCCTTGTTGGGAATGAGAAAGCAGAGAGAGTACACACCTGTGTCTAGTAGGTGTGATGGCACTAGCTCTATGACATGCTTGAGGAGGAGAGCATCTACCTCTTCTCGAAGTAGGCAGTGTTGCAGGGTAAGGATGTGTCTGTGGGGTGGGTTGTTGGAAGGAATGGAAGTGAGCTCCAAACAGAAACCATGGGGTATGATGTCTAGTACCCAATGGTCTGAGGTTATCTTCTGCCATGTGGTGTAGAAGTCTCGGAGTCAACCCTCAACTGTTGTTGTGTGGTTGGGGGAGGGTGGGATCAGTCACTGCCTGGTTGGGGCAGCTCCCTTGGCAGAACCATTCTTACCTCTTCCTTAGGAACTGTTGCCTCTGGAGGTACCACAAAAGTAACTCCTGGTGGTGGGATGTTGATTCTGTTGAAGTTGGAAAGCAGTGGAAGACTCTGGGAAACTAGCCTTAAAGCCACCTCAGTAGCCAGACCGTCGAAAGGACCCACAAGGGGTGGGCATTTGGAGGGTGCCAATGGCCTTGGCTGTCTCCATGTCCTTCTTTATCTTCTCCATCATACGATCAACCTGTGGGACAAAGAGGTGTTCTCAGTTGAAGGACAGGATCAGGAGATTCTTTGGATGTCTGGTTTGAAGCCAGAGACACAGGAAGCCAGGTGTGCCTACGCATGAGGATGCTGGAATTAATGCCACACGCCGCAATGTCAGCAGCATCCGGGGCACAATGTATGGAGGTCTTTTGAGATAAGTTGACCTCCAGAGACCAACCTTTGACCTCTTTTATGGTACACATCTGAAGTGTTGGAGGAGCCCCTCCATTTCATCTTAGTGAGCCTTGTCATGCCTGGAAAGTAATCTGATTGAGTTATGTAATGTGTCAGTGGATGCCGGATTGAGCAGTGACGCGTTTGCCAGCAGCATCAATCTTTTTACTTTCCTGCCCTGTGCATTGTCAAATTTGTGGGTGGTGTAGACTACCAAGGAGTTGGGGAGAAGTTGGCCTTTGATGTAGACTGGGTCTTAAGGAGAAGCCTTTTATTTTTATCAGGACCCAATCCGGGCATCCCCTTCAGCATTTGGGAGTTACTGCATAAAACACAGAGTACAAAAGGGTTTCCATCAGGAAATCCCCCTCAAATGCATCCTTATTCCTTTCCACCTTCCAGAACAGGGCTGCTCTGCTGAGGACTTCATGGTAAGAGGTGGTCATTTCTGGCAGGAAAGGACGGGATGGATAAAGGTTGGGGTCTGTGTCCCTGGGAGGATCTACATAGGGATCATCCCGTGGATGCAGGTCACAGGTGTGCACTGGGTACCCTGTACTACGCCCCCCAAACCCTGAGTGTGGTGACCTCAGAGTAGAGTGGTGTCACCAGGTAGAGGTGGGGAGGAGGGTGAGGAAGTAGAAAGAGGAGGAGGTGGTGTTGGTCAGGGCAGTGGTGAAGGGCTGGTTGAAGTGTCATGTCTCCTCTTGCCCATTGGCTATTGTGGCAGATTGAAGGCTTCTTCGAAGCGGAGTTTGTGCTTGAAGCCATCCTTAGTCGGTGCTGGTGCCTGGGCAACTGTGTGTTAGTGGATCAGACTGTGAAGCCAATGGGTGTCAAGTTCTTCCTGCAGCCACTGAAGAACAGGTTCGACAAATCTGGTGGAGGAGACAAGTTTCAACGTGAAGTGCTTCAGTGCCGATGTGTGTGTCATCAATGCTGAACAAGACTTTGATGCTAAAGGCTTTGGCTCTGAAGGGTGTTTTAAAGAAGCTGCTGGCACAGAGTAGCTCGGCTTCAGAATCTTCAATGCTGGGGCTGGATGTAGTGTCCAAAGTGTGAGCTCCGTGCCGACCATGGCCAAGAGTCAATGGTGGACCAGAAGGTTGTTGGCAGACTTCGAGGCTGGATGCCTGACCCTTCTGGCAAGGTTGCTTTTCCTCAAAGTCCTGGGCACCAAAGATGTCAAGTGGATTGTCACCACTCCTCTGCGACATTTTGAGACATCAAGCTTGTTACGTTTTCTTCAAACGGAAGGAGCAGCAGTCTTCACCAGAAACCATGTCGTGCTCCAGGGAGAGGCAGAGTGCAGACAAGGTGGCAATCAGTCTAGGGGTATATGACTTGATTCCAAGTACAATAGTCGAACAGTGTCTGTTCCATCACAGACGAGACATGTTTGCAATGGAGAAAAGATGAGGAAGGCCCCAAAGGGCATGGCCCATACCGGGTCATCAAAGTCATCCCAATCATTGACACGGACAAGTAGACGCACATCTAATCGATGCAGGAAAAA
Source organism: Pleurodeles waltl (assembly GCF_031143425.1). NCBI lineage: Eukaryota > Metazoa > Chordata > Amphibia > Caudata > Salamandridae > Pleurodeles > Pleurodeles waltl. The sequence goes on from NC_090436.1 coordinate 899,323,639, forward strand.
AGATAATGTTCAGATGAAAGAGAGAGGAACTGAGAACGCTCAAAGGGATCAATGCATTATCATCAGAGCAACTTCAATATCTGCTGTGGAATGCCACTCCTGGTCCCATTATTCAAGAATAGGGGGTTTCTGCCCTAAAAAATGTTTTATTTTGCACACCTAAGCTGCACATATATCATTGTGAATCTGACCCATAACCATAAACACATACAATTATTTACTTTCAGTATGCTTTTGAATAACAGACGCTAAGCTAAACATTAATAACAGAGGGAAATGTGTTTGTTTCTAACCTTTACATAGTCCAGTGTCAGAAGATCATCTGTGCAGTTATCCAGTGTTGTAATGATATAAACTGGTTTCTTCTCATCATCTTAAAAGAGAACACATATGTTTTAATTAACACAGTGTGATGTTCTATTTGTCCTACATGCAATATAACCTTGTCAGTGCCAATGGAAGGTTGGAGCACATATGGAAAATATCAGATAGGTTCCAACGAGAAGCATTCAAGAATCTCCACTTCTCATTGGACTGAATCTGGGCATGATCCTCCTGGTTTTAGCAAGCAATATGTCATTATCAACCCAGATATCAAAATGATTTCCATGTGGCTCAGTTTCTACTTCTTTGAGGCGATTTAATTAGTGACCAAGAGAAACACACTTGTCAACCATTAATAAGACACTCTCACTTTATGTTATTCCTGCTGACAGGACATACCGGATCATGTTTCACTACCTTTTTGTGTACAAAACAACTTGTCTAACATAATTTCTACACTGAATCTATAAAATCTTCACCAACCGCAAAAAGATAAAATATTTGCCTAAAGACTTTTCCATGGCAGACACTTTAGCTCTTGAATGCCTCCTGTATCAGTAGCCTACCAATTTAGATGAAAGAACCTGAGCAATTCTAGTAAAATACCTGTCTGCGTTAAAAGTTCTGCAATACTGAACACTGTGATGTGACCTTAGCACAAGCATTAGAGTACCACTAAAATGTATGGCAAAAATATGTTAAGCGAATAGTAATGCTGCCCTTCAAATCTACTCACAGTCATTAACTGAATCTCTTTTGTTGGCAACACAGCATTGTCTGCACATAAAAAAACGAAATAAGTGACAAACAATTGAAATCACTCTTTCTCAATTAGTACCACTTGTAAGCTGCATAGCAGAAAAAACTGCCTGAAGTCTCCTCCCAGATCGTTCTTAAAAGAAACCTAAAGCTCTCAGAAGAAACCTTTGCCTCTGACTATTTCATATGTTGTGTTGCCAGATTAGTGTCAGCTTGACTGCTACATGTGAAACTGTCACGGTTATTAAAAAAAAAAAAAAACTGCATTTTTATATTAAAGCAATTAAATACTCAGTCCAGTAGGGAAATCGGAAATGTTTGCGGTACTTCAAAAGGAGGAGCTGTCACAAAAGCAAGCAACACCTGACAATGTGCTTCAATGTTTTCAATTATCAGATCCAATAAAACGTACAGAAAATATATTACCTTTTCTGACCAAATAAAGTAGTCATGAGTCCTTTTAGGAACACCAGTTGAGAAATACTTAGGTCAACTGCACCCACATTTCACAAACACTTTAGTCTGATTTGGATGCCCAACATTAGGACAGCATTGCCAGGTCAGTGTCAAAAACGAATTATTCTTGAATGTATGATTCAGTGCCACCTATCCTTTTTCTCTTATACAGTGGTATTTTTTGAGCTGTTAGGACATATAATCCATGAGCAAAGTAACTGATGGCAGCATAATGTAATTGGTTATTTTGTTTCGCCACAGATTTTCATATTCTGGTATTTCTCCAATCTTACTTTTCTCCTAGAAAGCACCTGGTACAAAGTTGAACTAGGATTTTTATGGACCTGTGTGATAATGCAAAAAATGAATAACCAAGTCAACATTACTTTTGTTCAGTTGAGGCAAAAGGGTTTGTATATACTGAGTAAAAAGAAAGATTCAGTAAGCATGTTTTATGTTCAATAAACTTCAGATATGCATTTCCAAAGATTCTACTTTGTGTGCATTACACTTACATGAAATATAACACATCATGAAAGTGAAAAATGTGCAAGGAAAAGGCTGGTTTCAGAACTGATCGTTTAGGTGGTGAAATCTTGCAACTCTCAAACCAAGTAGCTGCTGCAGTACTAAAATCAATGTAGGACTAAAGCAACGCTCTCCACGAAGGCAAGTTTGCAAGGTTGATCTCTAGACATTAGGTTGTTTAACATTCTGTGCTGTTCACTGCTGGCAATATGAGAATTTGGCAATTAATTTTTCTTTCCTAATCAATACATATCACTATGCATGCAATACTAATGGTCTGTGAAGAAGGTGAGATTCTAGAAAGATTCCTGTCACATCTCTCTTAGAGAGAAGACATTTGCTCCTCAGGGCCCATATGGCTCATTGAGAGTTTTACTTCAACAAAAACATTGGGCTCACCATCCAAAAATATGGAAGGCCTCCCTTATTTAAATTCTTTCTGTGATGCGGCTAAATGCAACATTGACTGTATGTGTGTGATTAGAAATGGTCCATCACACTTTCATTCTTACCCATGAACTCTGGGCATTTTAAGCAGATTTCCCTCAAGAAAGAACTTGCTACCATATCAAACGTTCTAATGTTCAGTTCCGTCCCCAGTCCCAAAATTTCAAGCTGAAGCACGGGCTTTTCAGTATCTTCAGACAGACGGCATAACTGTAGCAACACCTAGAAAAAATGTTTTAGACAGTTACTGCGCTAGGCCAAGAAACACATGTATTAATTAGATAATTTTCACAATGTGGGATACACCACCAAATGGCATTTAGTTTGTAAATAAAATCCACTTACACATTTACCAAAAACAGGAGCGATTTGCAACTTTAAATAAAATTTGAAAAAAGTGCTGAAATGTCAGCTTAAAATAAGGACAACTCTGAATAATATCAAGCATAATGTACCTCTAATCAGACAAAGGAAGACTGTTAAGAGACAAAGAAGGATGCCATAAAAGCATAAAGCAGAGTTCAGATAAAATGGTTTTGGATGTCTAGGAACAAAAGTTTGATTTTTGTTTATAAACGATATTAAGATAACGTACTCTTTGACAGTTTTCCAATATAACAACATTGTGGAACGGTTGGGTGGGGAGACCAGCCCTGTGGTCATGGTAAGTGTTCAGCCCACTGGCCTCCAGTAGGTTCTATATACACAATGATCCACATCATTGTGTGCAGATAATTTGTCTTCACCAACAAAAACTAGTTTGTTCTGGTTGGATCCTGATTTGAACTTATTCGCATGAGTAGAGAGTGAGAGCATGATGCCTAGCTACACCCTCCCAAAGTATAATGTCTAACACATCAAAGTAGCTAAGCCACCAAAACCTTAGTGAAAGAACTGCAGAGATGGATACCTGTCCATTGTGTGTTTATACCCTACACTACAGTCAACTTATGGGTTCTTCCAAGAATTGGAGTAGACGCCTCACCCACTGATCGTTGCATGCTTCATCATAGGAAGTCTATCCACACCCTGTTAAGGTGATAGTACCGGAGTAGACTCAACCAAAATACTTGAGAGTGCTTAGGTAACATATCAGCTGGATATAAGCAGGGATCCAGATACTCTAAAAAAAAAAAAAAAATAATACCTGTTGGTATACCCTAATGTTTTCCTTTATTAAAGCGTACCAACGGTATCAATAAAAACAAGGTTTTGGGGTCTCTTATTGAGCGCAATGTTCCAAGGGACCCTAATCATAAGCCAACATGTTTCGGCTCTTCTCAATGAGCCCTATGGGTCTGGGGGTCTTTGTCAGGGCTATCTCTACTTTCCCTGCCTATTGCTAGAATATCTCATACACTTATGTGAGGCCTAATACTCTCACCTGATACTGGAGGACCTCAGCTTCCAAAGTATTAAAGAAAATGAATATAAAAGGAAAATCATTACTCTGACCCATACCTGGTTAGACTGCAAACAACTGTTAGGTTTGGTTAATTCACTTCTCTCTGGCTAATCACCTTCACCTCAAACTAATCTCTCTGAGCTATCCATTTAATAGTCTCTGACTTATCCAACTGTTTAGTCATCTGTAGGAATTACCTCCCTATTCGCTATGTTTCTTAGCCACTCTCCTACATCACCACCTACCCCTTGATAATGGGGTTAAGCGTCTCATTCAATGAAGTCAATACCTTCATAGACCTGATGTGGCCAATGCTAGTAACACGTATAGCACGAATACAAAAAACACTAGTGTGATCCTTAACCTACTAACTTTTTTTTATTTTTTAGGCTTCATGTATGTTACTTTGTGACAAAATATACAGTAATGGAGAAATGTTACTACATGCACCCGGTCCATTATGCTGTTATTTAAGCAACCTAAATATGCTTTGATTAAGTGGTAAGATCCCCCACTTCATTCTCAAATGTGGTTCTTTGGATAATCTTTTATACTGAGGGCTGGTTAAACTTTCCCATCATATTTATCCACAACCCATGTAGGAAGCTGGCTCTGTATATACTATCTCGAAGTGAGAGCTAGTGTGCACAGAGTCCAGGGGTTACGCAAGAGACTTGACAGAGGCAATAATAGATAATACTAATGCTCTATTTGTGGTAGTGTGGCCGAGCAGTTAGGCATATCAGAGGGTAAGCATTTGTTGTACACACACAGGCAATAAATGGGAACACACACTCAATTACTTAACTCCCCGCCAATAGGTTTTTATATAGAAAAATATTCTTTTCTTAATTTATTTTAGAACCACAAGAGTCAAATTGCATGTAAGTACATTAAATGTAAGGTACTTTGCATAGGTATAGCTAGAACTTTGAATCAAAACAGTAATGTACACAGTTTGGCATAAAATGGCAATAAGCGATTTTAAAAGTGGACACTGCACAATTCAAAAGTTCCTGGGAGAGGTAAGTAGAACATAGTTTTTGAGGTAAGTAAAACATTTACAAGTTCAGTCTCCAGGGCATAGGCAGCCCACCATTGGGGGTTCAAGTCAACCCCAAACACCCAGGACCAGCAACACAGGGCTGGTCAGGTGCAGAGGCCAAAGAGGGTCCCAAATAACATAAGCACCTATAGAGACAGCGGGTGCTCCGGTTCCAGCCTTCTAGCAGGTAAGTACCTGCGTTCTCGGGACGCGGACCAAGGGGGTTTTGTAGACCACTTAGGGGGCCCCAAGTAGGCACACAAAAAACACCCTCAGCGGCACAGGGGCAGCCAGGTGCTGTGGGCAAACAAGGCGTCGGGTTTGTGATAGAAATCAATGGGGGGGGGGGATCCAGGGGTCACCCAGACGTTGCAGGCAGGGCACGGGGGCTTCTATGGCCAGCCACCAACTGAGCAAGGGTGAGGGCCGCCTGCTGGTCACTGCTGCACCGGTGGTTGATTCTTCACGGACCTGGGGGATGCGTGTGCAGTGCTTCTTCCAGGCGGCGGGTTTCTTTTCACCGGGCAGTCACGGTCAGAGGGGCCCTCCAGATTCCCTCTGCAGGTATCATCGTGAGGGTGCAGAGAGGTTGACTAAGGGTGGACATGTCATCAGAGTCGCCTGGGGGTCCACTCTGCGGCATTGGTTTCTTGGACACGGGCCAGGGGCGTCAGGTGCAGAGTGGTGGGGACTCGCGCTTCTGGAGTGAGGTGGAAGTCCCTTTAAGGATGGTTTCTTCTTGGTTGTTTATACAGGGCCGCTGTCCACAGGAGTTTCTTGGTCCTTTGTAGTTGCAGGACAGTCCTCTGAGTCGGCAGAGGCTGCTGGGCCCGCAGGATGCGTCACTGGTGCAGGTTCTTTGACTCAGGAGACAGGCTAGTAGGGCTGGGGCCAAAGCAGTTTTCGTCATCTTCTTCTCTGCGGTGTTCTCAGGTCAGCAGTTCTTCTTTGTAGGTAGTCAGGAATCTGAATTCCTGGGTCAGGGTCGCCCCTAAATACTAAATTTAGGGGGGTGTTAGGGCTGATGGGGAGTAGCCAATGGCTACTGTCCCTGAGGGTGGCTACACCCTCCTTGTGCCTCCTCCCTTTGGGGAGGAGGGCACATCCCTAATCCTTTTGGGCTAAATCCTCAAAAGCAAGATGGAGGATATTCTAAGGAGGGGGTCACATAAGCTCAGGTCACCTTAGGGGTGGACCTGGCTGAGAGATTGACTCTTTATTTTTCTCAAAGAGGGTGGGGGGGGGCGGGGTGGCATCTCCACTAGCTGGAGTGCCCTGGATGGTTGTAACACCAGGCCTGAGCCTTTGAGGCTCACCACCAGGTGTTACAGTTCCTGTAGGGGGAGGTGTGAAGCTTTGTTGCTGGTCACAGAGTGCACAAAGGCACTCACCCCATGTAGTCAAAAACTGGTCTGGAAGTGGCAGGCTGGCAGAGACCAGTTAGTCTAGCACTAACAGTTGGGCTGGCATGCAGGGGACACCTCTAAGATGCCCTCTGTGTGCATTTCTCAATAAATCCCACACTGGCATCAGTGTGGATTTATTGTGCTGAGAAGTTTGATACCAAACTTCCCAGTATTCAGTGTAGCCATTATGGAATTGTGGAGTTTGTGTTTGACAAACTCCCAGGCCATATACTCTTTATGGCTTCCCTGCACTTACAATGTCTAAGAATTGGCTTAGACACTGTAGGGGCATAATGCTTATGCAGCTATGCCCTCACCTGTGGTACAGTGCACCCTGCCTTAGGGCTGTAAGGCTTGCTAGAGGGGTGACTTATCTATGCCACAGGCTGTGGGTTGTGTGCATGGCACTTTTATGGGAGAGCCATGTCGACTTAGTCATTTTCTCCCCACCAGCACACACAAGCTGTGAGGCAGTGTGCATGTGCTGAGTGAGGGGTCTCCAGGGTGGCATAATAAATGTTGCATCCCTTAGAGAACTTCCCTGGCCACAGGCACTAAAAAACCTTGGTGGGAGCTGTGAACGGGCCCAATAGATTCTCGCATGGGTATTGGCTGTTTACGAATTTTTTATCACGGTGGCCCGATTCTTGTAATTAGGTAATCGGGTACCATAAAAACAAATTGTGGTATTGTCACCTGGGCAAGGGCTGTTGTCAATCCCAACCTCATAATAATTTTCAGCAGATATCACAGCAATTTATTACCATTAGATTTGTATACAATAGCATTACCATGGTCTACAATAAAGAACATACTAAGAACCCTCTATGAAAGACAGATAAGGTCATAGATTGGCTGTTAACCCACGAGGGAGATGATCACAAAAACAACATAATTATGCAGTTCTAAGATATTGTTACTCCGCTTACCCTTTCAGTGTGTGTCTATAGGATGACACCCCCATCAGACAAGCTGGACATGTGAACCACCCAGTAATAGGGTAAGAAGTATGATTGTCTTGTGTATGTACAGAAGATAATTTAATGCTTGAAAAATATTTGATTTCACCAGATGTGTGTGAGTGATACATGTTTAGCATATGCCCTGTGCAGCTTTGCAGCAGGGCTCACCCAGTGTGTTCATTGTTGGAATCTCCATATTTGGCTTAGCCCTAACCTTGATTCCTGGACCATATGAGTATGATTGGATTGACGTTAATAATCACTATTATGCTCTAGCTTTACTGCTAATAGGCTACAGCCAACAGGCCTTTGAACCATTCAGTAATTAGCCAAAACAAGTACAAGGTTGCCAAATGTGGGTTGTGGATAAATATGATGGGTACATTTAACCAGCCCACATCAGTACAAAAGCTTATTATCTAAAGAACCACATTTGAGAATGTTTGCGTGGTGGATTTTGCCATTTCTTCAAAGCATACTGAGGTGGTTTAAAGACAGCATAATGGGCCGGGTGCATGTACTAAAACGTCTCCCTTACTGTAATTTTTGTCACAAAGTAACATACACGAAGCCCAAAAAGGAAAAGCTTAGCATGTTAAGGATCATGCTAGTGTTTGTTGTATCTATGCTATAGGAGTTACTAGCAATGGACACAACATCAGGTCCATGAAGGTATTGACTTCATTGAATGAGATGCATTACCCCATCATCAAGGGATACATGGTGATGTGGGAAAGAGTGGATAAGAAACATAACAGATATGGGGGTAATTCCAACAGGTGACTGAACAGTTGGGTAAGTTAGAGACTATCATAAGGATAGCTCAGAGATTAGTTTGAGATGAAGGCGATTAGCCAGAGAGAAGTAAATTAACTAAACCTAACACTTGTTTGCACAGTCTAACCAGGTATGAGTCAGAGTAATGATTTTCCTTTTATATTCTTTTTATTAGGTGCTATGAAAGGTGAGATCCTCCAGTATCAGGTGAGAATATTAAGCCTCATATATGTGTATGAGATGTTCTAGCGACAGGCAGGGAAAGTAGAGATAGCCCTGACAAAGACCCCCAGACCAATAGGGCTCACTGAGAAGGGACGAAAAATGTTGGCTTAGAAATTACGCTCCCATGGAACACTGTGCCCAAAGGGAGACCCAAAAATCTAGTTTTTATTGATACCTTTGGTACCCTTTAATAAAGGAAAACTTTGGGGAATACCAACAGGTATTTTTATTAGAGTATCTGGAACACTGCTTATATCCAGGCAATATTTTATCTAAGCACTCAAGAATTTTGGTTGAGTCTACTCCGGTACTATCATCTTAGCAGGGTGTGGATAGACTGCCTATGATGAAGCATGCCACGATCAGTGGGTGAGGCGTCTACTCCAATTCTTGGAAGAACCCATAAGTTGACTTTAGTGTAGGTTATAGACACATGTAATTGACAGGTATCCATGTTTATTCACTTCTTTCACTAAGGGTTTGGTAGCTTAGCTACTTTGATGTGTTTGACAGAGTTTGGTCAAAACAGCTGTTAGAGCACTGGAGGGCAGCTTCTAGACAGGGGTGCGGGCTTGGAGTCAGAATGTAGGAGGGTCAGGCACATATAAACAGAGTTCAAGCGGAGGTTCAGCTATGGTCAAGGCAGATTTGGCTCTGAATTGGTTAGAACTATGGGAATAACGTATTCCTCTGACATAAAGGAGTAACTACTGGTGACAATGTGGAAGGAACGGTCTTGGAAGGTAGTCATGCTGTGGAGTGTGCTCCAGCTTCAAAGCTGGACCCAAATTAGGTAAAGGAGGCACAGATGGCTGCAAGGCTGGAACTGCCAACAGAGCCAAGAAGTATCCATGGGCCTACAGGGGGCGATAGAGGGAACTAATAGGGTGCAGAAGATGAGACGCATGGCCTCCTTAAATCTGCTACAGCATCGCTAAAGGACACGGAAATGCAGGGTGCATCAGAATCAGCTGTGGAACTGGCTCCTCAGTAGGGGACTGGGAACAAAACCATAGGGCACCTTGAAGTCCTTACAACATCTAAAATGGAGAGTGGCGAATCTGGGACAAGGCACACTTGGACTTCTGTGTTTCTTTTTTGATTTAGACTCACCTGACGACTTAGATAATCATGATGCCTTTGCAGGACCAGTCAGAGAACAGGAACTAGACCACGTTATTGACTAAGTGGGAGCGGCCCTTAGGTGACTCTCTTTGGTGCTTGACACCATACAACTTAGCGCTTTGGTCCCGGATCCAGAGCATCATGGTACGCTCCTCGCACAACTTCGAGTCGTAGCCCAACCTCATACACCAGAAACACACCTTTCTGTGATTTGTCACAGACACTTGTTTGCAAAAGGTCCAGAAAGAAAAGAACTGACAGCAGAGCTATTGAATGGTGCTGACAGGCGGCTCAAGTCATCACTTCCAGGACATGGCAGAGTAGCGTCGAACTGCATGCGCCATCTAAAGGGACAAAAGAAATATGCTGAAGAATCTTTCAGATCTACTCTGGTGCCTGGGGAGTTCCAAATGTGAGGAATCTGCAGTCACAAGTAGCCATCAGAAAGAACATTACTGACGGTAAGTAACTATTAATGGATACTTCTAATCTTGAGATTCACCACCTCTAGAATAGAACCAAAGTAGTATCTCATCAAGGTGGCTGGAGTGATCGAAATGAATAAGAAAGTTTCGAGAGTCAGGGAATGCAACGAGCAGCTGTGCATTGCGTTGAACGGGGTGCATAGGAGGAACTTGTGAAACAAATTGAGATCAGACTATTTCATCATATACAGTTTGGGAGAGAACATACGAGCCAACCTTTAATAAACTGAATCAAAACAGGGAATTTAAGCAAGGATGGTTGGTCCAGCAAACAGAAGAAGGCTGAAAGGGTCAACAAACAAACTTTTATAAAACTACTGCAAGCCTTTGCCGGGCTAAAAACACCAGGCCACAAACTTGTGCCAGCATCTGGTGTAAATGGAATTTGTAGAGGGACACTTAGCACTGAGGATGCCATCTACAACCTCAGGCAGGATACTGAACATAGTCAATTGATGCCGCTCAATCTTCAGGCATGGAGGTGTAGATTGCACAAGTTTGGATGCTGAACTCTGTCCTGGTGCTGAGACAGAAGACCCTCCTAAAGCAGAAACCAGATCACAGAGCAGATAGTCAAGCCCAGAGGTTCCAGTTACCCCACTCTTCTGGCCTAATCAGCAGTCACTAGTATGACTTGGGCCCAGTCATTCTTTTCTTCAGAGCTCGGAAATAAGGAATCCTGTGCTCCACACTAGCCTGAATGCATCTCAATTAAAAAGTTTTCCTGCAAGCTCCAACATGTACAAGTTTTGACACTGCATGTTCGCAACAGTGATAAAAAAGATTCAACTAGGGCTCCAACCACTGTTTGAAGATAACGTGTCACCACAGGATGCAACAGCCATTTTTAATTCACCAGGCGTTGCTGGCTAAGCGTGACCGCTTTGATGTATAGAAATCCTGCCAGGTGGTTCATTAACAGGGAAATGCCCAGATGTTCCTGCCAACTCCAGAGGCGTAGCACACAGGAGTCAGGACCCCAGTATGCCCAGTCTGCTGCAGTACAAAATGACTGTGAAGTTGTGGGTGAGAAACTCCATCAGCCTTCCCTTGATATCAGGGCCTTGAAATAAGGCAGATGGCACCCCCAGTTCCAACATATTTATGAGGGGCTGGGTTTCAGCTGGGGAGCAGGATCCTCTGATCTCCATCTCTCCCACATGACCTCCCCAGCCCAGCAGGGATACATTTGCTATCACTGTCGGATCTGGGTGGAGCAGGGAGAGGGATCTGTTGCTAGTCAGGTTGCAGGCAAACAGCCACGACTTGAGATCCCAGACAGTCTTCCTCAAAACCTAGATGATATTCAGCAGGTTCCTTGGTGCCAAAGTGGACAAGTAGGATGCAGGAGGGAAGCAGGTCAAGAAGCCTCAGAACTGCTTTCCCCGAGATCCAGGACCAAGGATGAAACATCTGGACCACACCCCAAAAGTACTGTAGTTGTTGGGATGGGAAAAAGGCCCTGAACTACAATGTGTCCAGGACAGTTCAAGTAGAAAGAAATGTCTGCAAAAGAGTCAGGTGTGACTTAGGTACATTTACTGAGAACCTCAACCATATCAGGAGGTTTGCTGTCCTGTAGAAGCGGTCTATGAGTGACTGTTGCGAGCCCACCTTCAACAGCCAGTCGTCAAGGTACGGGCTGTAGGAAGGCTGAGGAGAGCACAGAAAACTGAAAATACTCTGCATGTTCTTTAATTGCAGATAACATCTGTGGGACTGAAGGGTGGGTACATGAAAGTATGCACAGTGCAGGCCAAAGGTACCCATGCAGGCGCCCAGATCCAGGGCAGAAAGAACTTGGGCCAGTGTGAGCATTTTGAATTTGTTAGGCAGATAAGATCTAAAACGGGATGAATGCCTCTGTCCTCCTTCCGCACAATAAAATACAGGGAGTAACAACCAGACTCTACTTTCAAGGTGAGGCAGGAACCCTCTCGATGGGTCCTTTTTTCAGTAGAGAGTATACCTATTGCAGCAAGCTGGATAGCTGCTCTTCTGAAAGTTGCTCTGATTTGGGAGGAAGCTGCAGCAGGTTGATGGGAAAAGGGATGGCATAACTCGGACCCACCTGTTGGATGTGATAGACTGGCTCCCTGGGAGAAAATGTTGGATCCTGCCTCCTACAGGGTGGCTGAGCACCACCAAGGTCAAACTTAAGCGGCCTGAGAGTGGGTGGATAATGCAGTGGAAGTAGGATGAGAAGCACATTATCCCTGGAGATCTGCACAATGTCCCCTTGATCCATATCCCTGGCCATTAAAGGACTGGGGTGGCTGTTGCAGTGGTGGGTGCCTGGTGTTATCTGTACATCAACCATCTGGAGTGGCTTGAGAATGGCTGATAAGAATTCTGCAGAGCAAGGATAGAAAAGGTCCAAATAATGCACAGTGGCTCTGCTTTGTTTAAAGCGTTTGAGAGTAGACTCAGCAGTTTCGCCAAATAGGCAGGAACGATCAAAGGGCATACCATAAGGAATGCTTCACATCTCCAGAAAAGCCAGTCGATCCCATCCACACATGGTGCTGTGGCTCATAATAGTGCTCAACGCATGCCTTAATCAGTCAGTGCTTTTCTAACCAGACCTAATTACATATTTGGCTGCATCCTGACCGTCCTGAATGGTTTGAGCTAAAGAGAAGCAAAAATCCTCAGGAAACACTGGCTGTGCTCCAAATTGCTTAGTAATGGCCTAAATGGCAGACTTCATTAACCAACTTCAATACCAAGCTGGCGAAAGAAAACAAGCACTTCCAGAATGCTGCAATCCTTCTTAACTCCCTATCAGGAAAAGTCATGAAGAATGTATTAGGACTTACTTTGCTAGTGGACGCCTGAACCACCAAACTCTTAAGGGAAGGATGCTATACAAGAAAATACAGGTCTACAGGCATCTGGCTACTTGTCTTTTCACAGATGGGCAAGAGCAATGCTTAGCCCAAACCCAAGTGCCCATAAGGGTATCAGATAGGGCTTCCTCACATGAAAGTAAGGGCTTTGATGCTGCTGGCCTAGGATGCGAAACATCAGTAAGTACATTTTTCTTGACTTCCAGAGAAGGGAGCTGTAGGTCTAGGACCTCAGCTGCACCTCTAATTACTATGGGAAATGAAGCACTCTCCTCTGTTGAGAGTCCCAGGGGAAACATACACTGCATAGGTGTACTTGGAAATGATTTTAGAGTGCCCTTTGCGCTTAAGGTGCTTACAGGTCAAGGTCCAAAAAAACACCAGCAGATCAGGCTTACTTGCCCTGGTGAGACAAGGTTCAGAGGTGCTGGTCACGTTGATAGACAAGTTACTTACCTTTGGTAGCACCTCATCTGGTGGAGACTATATCTAGCTGCAGATTAATTACCTGTGAATTCTCCCCAGGGGTCAGACTGGATCCGGAAGATTTTTCACGAGCAATACCCTAGCACACCGATAAGTGGCTTCTAACAGCTCCATATCCGTCGTCAGAGGCATGCGCACTGGAATGAAAATGTCACTTACCCAGTGTACATCTGTTCGTGGCATCAGTCGCAGTAGATTCGCATGTTCTGCAATAGCTCGCCATCTGGTGTTGGGCCGGAGTGTTACAAGTTGTTTTTCTTCGAAGAAGTCTTTCGAGTCACGGGACCGAGTGGTGACTCCTTTTGTCTCCATTGCGCATGGGCGTCGACTCCATCTTCGATTGCTTTTCCCCGCAGAGGGTGAGGTAGGAGTTGAATTGTAGTAATAGTGCCCATGCAATGGAGTGACTAAGTATGCACCTATTTAAGGTTGAGATGATACATATATAAATAATTGAAGGTAACTTCCAAACTGCTACAGGCTCCCGGGGAGGCGGGTGGGCACATGCGAATCTACTGCGACTGATGCCACGAACAGATGTACACTGGGTAAGTGACATTTTCAGTTCGATGGCATCTGTCGCTGTAGATACGCATGTTCTGCATAGACTAGTAAGCAGTTATTTCCCCAAAAGCGGTGGATCAGCCTGTAGGAGTGGAAGTAGTCTGAAATAATGTCCTTAATACGGCTTGACCTACTGTGGCTTGTTGTGCGGATAACACGTCTACACAGTAGTGCTTGGTGAATGTGTGAGGCGTAGACCATGTGGCTGCCTTACATATTTCTTGCATTGGGATGTTTCCTAGAAAGGCCATGGTAGCACCTTTCTTTCTGGTTGAGTGTGCCCTTGGTGTAATGGGCAGCTGTCGTTTAGCTTTAAGGTAGCAGATTTGGATGCATTTAACTATCCATCTGGCTATACCTTGTTTTGAAATTGGGTTTCCTGCGTGAGGTTTTTGAAAGGCAATAAAGAGTTGTTTAGTCTTTCTGATGTTTTTTGTTCTGTCAATGTAATACATCAATGCTCTTTTGACATCTAATGTATGTAGTGCCCTTTCAGCTACGGTATCTGGCTGTGGAAAGAACACTGGAAGTTCCACTGTTTGATTTAGATGGAACGGTGAAATAACCTTTGGCAAAAATTTAGGATTGGTCCTTAGGACGACTTTATTTTTGTGTAGTTGTATAAAAGGTTCCTGTATTGTAAACGCCTGAATCTCGCTTACTCTTCTTAGGGAAGTAATGGCGATGAGAAATGCCACCTTCCAGGTTAGGAACTGTATTTCGCAGGAGTGCATGGGTTCAAAAGGTGGACCCATAAATCTAGTTAGGACAACATTTAGGTTCCATGAAGGAACAGGTAGTGTTCTTGGTGGTATAATTCTCCTAAGGCCCTCCATGAATGCTTTAATGACTGGTATCTTATATAGGGAAGTTGAATAGGTAGTCTGCAGGTATGCAGATATTGCTGCAAGGTGAATCTTAATGGAAGAGAAAGCTAGGTTAGATTTTTGTAAGTGAAGCAAGTAACCCACTACATGTTCTGGAGTTGTGTGTAATGGATGTATTTGATTAATATGGCAGTAGCAAACAAACCTCTTCCATTTACTTGCATAGCAGTGCCTGGTGGATGGCCTTCTGGCTTGTTTTATGACTTCCATACATTCTTGGGTAAGTTGTAAGTGCCCGAATTCTAGGATTTCAGGAGCCAGATTGCTAGATTCAGCGATGCTGGATCTGGGTGTCTGATCTTTTGGTTGTGCTGTGTCAACAGATCTGGCCTGTTGGGCAATTTGATGCAGGGTACCACTGATAGGTCTAGCAGCGTTGTGTACCAGGGTTGCCTTGCCCAAGTTGGTGCTATCAATATGAGTTTGAGTTTGCTTTGACTGAGTTTGTTTACCAGGTAAGGAAGGAGAGGGAGAGGAGGAAAAGCGTAAGCAAATATCCCTGACCAGTTCATCCATAGGGCATTGCCTTGGGATTGTTTGTGTGGGTATCTGGATGCGAAGTTTTGGCATTTTGCGTTCTCCCTTGTCGCAAACAAGTCTATCTGAGGTGTTCCCCAGAGTTTGAAATAAGTGTTCAGAATTTGGGGGTGAATTTCCCATTCGTGGACCTGTTGGTGATCTCGAGAGAGATTGTCTGCGAGTTGATTTTGTATCCCTGGTATAAACTGTGCAATTAGGCGAATTTGGTTGTGAATTGCCCAATGCCAAATTTTTTGTGCTAGCAGGCTTAACTGCGTGGAGTGCGTCCCCCCCTGCTTGTTTAGATAATACATTGTTGTCATGTTGTCTGTTTTGACGAGAATGTATTTGTGAACTATTATTGGTTGGAAAGCTTTTAGTGCTTGAAAAACTGCTAGAAGTTCTAGGTGATTGATATGCAGTTTTGTTTGATGTACGTTCCATTGTCCTTGTATGCTGTGTTGATCGAGGTGTGCTCCCCACCCTGTCATGGAAGCATCTGTTGTTATTACGTATTGTGGCACTGGGTCTTGGAAAGGCCGCCCCTTGTTTAAATTTATGTTGTTCCACCACAGAAGCGAGAGGTAAGTTTGGCGGTCTATTAACACCAGATCTAGAAGGTGACCCTGTGCTTGAGACCACTGTGATGCTAGGCATTGTTGTAAGGGCCTCATGTGCAGTCTTGCGTTTGGGACAATGGCTATGCATGATGACATCATGCCTAGGAGTTGTAATACCATCTTTGCCTGTATCTTTTGTGTTGGATACATGCGTTGTATGATGGTGTTGAAATTTAGAATTCTTTGTGGACTTGGAGTGGCTACTCCCTTTGATGTGTCTATTATGGCTCCTAGGTATTGTTGTACCTTGCGCGGCAGAATGTTGGATTTTGTAAAGTTGACGGTGAACCCGAGTTTGAAGAGGGTTTGTATGATCTGATTTGTGTGATTTGAGCACTGTATGAACGAATGGGCCTTGATTAGCCAGTCGTCCAAATATGGGAACACATGTATTTGCTGCCTTCTTATGTGTGCAGCGACTACCGCTAGACATTTGGTAAAGACTCTTGGTGCGGTTGTTAATCCGAAAGGCAGTACCTTGAATTGGTAATGTATTCCTTTGAATACAAACCTTAGGTATTTCCTGTGCGATGGGTGTATTGGTATATGGAAATAAGCATCCTTGAGGTCTAAAGTTGCCATGTAGTCGTGTAGTTTTAGCAATGGCAATACTTCTTGTAGTGTGACCATGTGGAAGTGGTCTGATTTGATGAAAGTGTTCACTACTCTGAGGTCTAGGATTGGTCTCAGCGTTTTGTCCTTCTTTGGTATCAGAAAGTACAGTGAGTAAACTCCTGTGTTTATTTGTGTGTTTGGCACTAATTCGATTGCATTCTTTTGCAATAGTGCCTGCACTTCTATCTCCAGGAGATTGGAATGGTGTGTTGTTAAATTTTGTGCTTTTGGTGGTATGTTTGGAGGGAATTGTAGAAATTCTATGCAATAACCATGTTGGATAATTGCTAGAACCCAAGTGTCTGTAGTGATTTCCTCCCATGCTTTGTAATAATGACCTATTCTTCCCCCCACTGGTGTTGTGTGGAGGGGGTGAGTGACATGTGAGTCATTGTTTAGTAGTAGGGGTTTTGGGGCTTTGAAATCTCCCTCTATTTCTAGGGAATTGCCCTCCTCTATATTGTCCCCGAAAACCTCCTCTATACTGTCCCTGGTAACTGGACGGTGTTGCTTGTGAGGTGCTGGCTTGTGTGCTTTGACCCCGAAACCCCCCTCGAAAGGGCGTTTTACGGAATGTGCTGTAATTCCCTCTGCTCTGCGGGGAGTAGAGTGCGCCCATGGCTTTGGCAGTGTCCGTATCTTTTTTGAGTTTCTCAATCGCTGTGTCCACTTCTGGACCGAACAGTTCTTTTTCATTAAAAGGCATATTGAGAACTGCTTGTTGAATCTCTGGTTTAAATCCAGACGTTCGGAGCCATGCATGCCTTCTGATAGTTACAGATGTATTAATTGTCCGTGCAGCTGTATCTGCAGCGTCCATGGAGGAGCGTATCTGGTTGTTGGAGATGGTCTGTCCCTCCTCAACCACTTGTTTTGCCCTATTTTGGAAGTCCTTGGGCAGATGTTCAATGAGATGTTGCATCTCGTCCCAGTGGGCTCTGTCATAGCGTGCAAGTAGTGCCTGGGAGTTCGCGATGCGCCACTGGTTTGCAGCTTGTGCTGCGACTCTTTTACCAGCGGCATCGAACTTGCGGCTTTCTTTATCTGGGGGTGGTGCATCTCCAGATGTGTGAGAGTTGGCCCTTTTCCTAGCTGCTCCTACAACAACAGAGTCTGGTGGCAGCTGTGTAGTGATGAAAACCGGGTCCGTAGGAGGCGGCTTATACTTTTTTTCCACCCTTGGTGTGATTGCCCTACTTTTGACCGGCTCCTTAAATATGTCTTTTGCGTGCCGGAGCATACCAGGGAGCATAGGCAGGCTTTGGTATGAGCTGTGGGTGGAGGAGAGTGTGTTGAACAAGAAATCATCCTCGACCTGTTCTGAGTGGAGGCTTACGTTGTGAAATTGTGCTGCTCTAGCCACCACCTGAGAGTACGCGGTGCTGTCTTCTGGTGGAGATGGCTTTGTAGGGTATGCCTCCGGGCTGTTATCTGACACTGGGGCGTCGTATAGGTCCCATGCGTCCTGATCTTGGTCACCCTGGCTCATGGTGGTGTGAGCTGGGGAGTGTGATGGAGTTTGTGCTGGTGAAACGTTAATCACGGGCGGAGGAGAGGGTGGTGGTGTAACTCTTTTCACCACTTTTGGTTGTGGTGTTTGTTCCGTCTGGAACTCCAACCTTCTCTTTCTCCTAATGGGGGGAAGGGTGCTTATTTTTCCTGTCCCCTGCTGAATGAAGATACGCTTTTGCGTATGGTCCACATCAGTTGCTTGTAGCTCTTCCTCAAACCTATGCTTCTGCATTTGGGAGGTTAGCGAGTGCTCTTCTGTATAAGAGCCTGAAGCTGGGTCGCTTGCAGTTTGTTTCGGCATCGAAACTTTGTCTGCGTGTTTTTTCGGCTCCGAGGTGACTTTTTTCCTTTTCGGGGCCGAAACCTCTCGGCGTCGATCTGTTTCGGTGCCGCTGTCTCGGCGTCGAGCCGTGTCCACACCGGCATCTCGGTGTCGAGGCTTGTCTCCAGCACTTTCTCGGTCCCGAGAAGGCTGCGTGCCGGTGTCTCAACCGGAGTCGGACAATCTCGGCACTGTTTGGGCCTTTTTCGGTGCCGACGGTCGGTCACCGAATTTATGGGTCGAGCCATGGCCTGGTGGCAGTGGCGTCCCCTGGGCCTTGTAAATGTTTCTCTGTGTGGTTTTCGACGTCTTACTCACGGTTTGTGTATCGTCGAATCCTTCGGAGTCTGAGTCTTGGATCGAGAAGGTACCTTCCTCTTCCTGTTCCTCGAACTCCCGTTGGGCTGTCGGTGCGGACGCCATCTGAAGTCTTCTGGCTCGACGGTCTCGGAGTGTTTTTCGGGACCGGAACGCACGACAGGCCTCGCAGGTGTCTTCGCTGTGCTCAGGTGACAGGCACAGGTTGCAGACCAAGTGTTGGTCTGTGTAGGGGTATTTATTGAGGCATTTGGGGCAGAAACGGAACGGGGTCCGTTCCATCGGCGCTCTTCAGCACGCGGTCGGGCCGACCAGGCCCCGACGGAGGATCGAAAAACTACCCCGAAGGGCACCGGAGCTCTTCGATCTTCGATGCGGTGTGGAATCTAAGTACGCCGATCCCGAACGCAACAATACCGACGAAAATCTTCCGAAATTAGCTAATTTTCCGTTCCGAAACTCGGAGCGACAGGAACACGTCCGAACCCGATGGCGGAAAAAAAACAATCGAAGATGGAGTCGACGCCCATGCGCAATGGAGACAAAAGGAGGAGTCACTCGGTCCCGTGACTCGAAAGACTTCTTCGAAGAAAAACAACTTGTAACACTCCGGCCCAACACCAGATGGCGAGCTATTGCAGAACATGCGTATCTACAGCGACAGATGCCATCGAACATTATGTTGCATTTCCTTTAAAGGTGCACCCAGGTACACCAACGTCAGTTTCTTTTCAAGACTTTCCATGACAGAAGTGCTCAGCTCTGAAGAACACTGACCACTGGTGTGACAAAACTAGGGCCCTAAAAGGAAAGTCCATGTCCCTAGAAATCAGTCCGCAGAGCGGGGAGGATCTTCAGCTAGATATAGTCTTTACCAGATAAGGCTTTGCCGAAGGTAAGTAACTTGTCCATCCGATAGAGACTTCTAGCAGCAGATTCCTTACCTGTGAATAGATACCAAAGCGATACCATCCCAGGAGGACAATCTGCAAACAAGGATGTCCTGCACGACTGAATGGGCAAAGTGTCCCTCCTTATGGACCTGACTGTCCAGACAGCCATGTTTGGTGAACATGTGCAGAGATGCTCATGATGCTGCCTGCAGATGTCCAGGTCCGGAACTCCGTGTGCTAGAGCAGAGCTTGCAGCTTTAGCTCTGATGTAATGAGCACACAAACATTCAGGAGGTTTCTTCTTGGCCAGTGCGTAGCAGACCCTGATGCAAAGCATGACCCAACAAGAGATGTTATGTTACCTCCTGTTATCTAGTTTGTAAAGCATGCATACACATATAGTTTCATGGTGCAATAGTGGGAACAAGGAGATGAGATACAGAGTATGAGGTATAATATTTATATACATATCTAAATACCCACGTTTTTAACAATTTCCTGAATGCGTCCCAAGTTAGGGATTGATAAGTTCAAGGGAGCAGTATATAGTGGGTGTGTAGGGATGTAATTCTGGATTTGAGAATTGATAAAGAGGGGGCTTTTACTGTGAAGTAATGTTTAAAAGAAATGTAGCTAACTTTGAAGGTTATTCTCTGTTCTCTATCATCATGGGACTAATGAGGCAACGTTTAGATTTTTTTTTATAAATTAGACAAGCTGCCTAGTTCTGGACAATTTGAAATCTTTTAATGAGGCCTTTGGGTAAATCGCCAGTGAGTTAGCATAATCAATCCGTGAGAGGGCAGAGGCAAGGACAGCATGAACTAGGGCCCGGAAAGTGAGAAACATGGCACTTTTCTTTTTTTATTTTGCCGAGCATTAAGAAGGAAGAGGAAATAGCTGAGCCAATTATGGTTTAATGGACAAATCGACATCAATGGGTATCCCAAGACTTTTTACTTTTTTTTTTTTTTTTTTTTTTTTAATACGGGGGTTGCCGAACTCAGGCAGCCAGACTG
Source organism: Pleurodeles waltl (assembly GCF_031143425.1). Classification (NCBI taxonomy): domain Eukaryota; kingdom Metazoa; phylum Chordata; class Amphibia; order Caudata; family Salamandridae; genus Pleurodeles; species Pleurodeles waltl. Next base: position 899,344,187 of record NC_090436.1, read on the forward strand.
AGTCAGTCCAATATTCAAGCTTATTTTTATTTTATTTAAGTAATGATGACTTCAGTTTTTTACTTGTTTAATTTTAAATGGTTGCTTTTCATCCAATCAAGGAGGTTGTGGGATAAGGAGGATCCTTGAGGGACTCCGCAATCTAGGTGAACCTGAGAAGAAGTGAACAGAGTTGGGAGAGTGGACTGGGATCGGTCTCCTAGAAAGGAGATAATCCATTTGACTTTTAGTCCGCACAGCTCTGTGTCCTTGATACAGTCTAGCTGGTGGTTGTGGTCTACCATGTCAAAGGCTGCAGATAGGTTGAGGAGCACCACAGCTTGGGTGTCACCTTTGTCGCCTTCTGATCTCATGTCATCCATCACAGAAAGGATGACTGCTTCGATGGGATGGGCCCAGTGGAACACTGCTTGGTAAGGGTCCAGAAAATCAGGCTCCTCTATGAAAGTACAGAGGTTTCGTGCCACATGCGCCTCTAATACTCATGCTAAGTAGGGTGAGAGGAAAATTGAGCAGTACTTTTTCAAGGTGAGGGAGTCTTCACCTTGTTTTTTCAGGAGAGGTACCACTACTGCTGCCTTAAATGCACGGAATGCTTTTCCAGAATTGAGGGAATGCTTGAGGAGGGACAAGACTTGATCTGGAACAGCACACAGAGCTGTTTTTAAAATTGTTGGCAGGGACAAGGGTCACACGGAAAGCCTGATTTTACTTTTTTCAGAAGGTCCTTGAAGCAGCCCTTACTGATTTCTGGGAATGAGACTAGAGAAGCAGTGTTCATGTCATCCAGATTATTCTGAGAGAGCGAGAAAGCTGGTAAGGATGCCTGCTTTAATGGTCTTGGTTTTATCTATGAAGCAGGAATTGAGTGCATCACAGAGGGGGTGGTAAATGTTAATGGGTATTGTTGCTCTGTCAGAGTTGAGGAGTTCTGAAATGTTTCCAAATATCTCCTTTGAATTGTCTGGAGATGAGAGTTCTGTTTATGAAGAAAGTAGATTTAGCCTGCTGAATATGCACTTTATATTGTTGGAGGTGGTGCAGAAACAGTGTCTTAGCCTCTGCCGTACAATTGTTCTACTATTTACGTTTGTGACGACGTAGGTCTAGTTACCTATGCCACAGGCAGTGGGTTGTGGGCATGGCACTCTGAGGAGAGTGCCATGTCGACTTAGTCATTTTCTCCCCACCAGCACACACAAGCTGTGAGGCATGTTGCTCAAGATTTAAGTTCCTAAGATAATCAGACAAGTCAGAGGAGTGATATTGTAGGAAGCTGGCTCTGTATATATTATATAAAAATGTAGTGTGCACAGAGTGTAGGGGTTCCCCAGAGGCTTAACAGAGGCTAGTCGATAACACAAATTCTCTCTTTTCTGGTAGTGTGGTCGAACAGTTAAGCTTATCAGAGGGTAGTGCAAAGCATTTGTCGTACACACACAGGCAATAAAGGAAGCACACACTCAAAGTCCAGACCAATTGTTTTTATACACGAAAAATATATTTTGTTACTTTATTTCTAGAACCACAAGATTCAGTTTGCAGGTAAGTACATTTGCATGTAAGTAGCAAACATATGTATCAACACCACTTTGTTTCAATTTGGCAATTTAAACGTTTTTCAAGTAAATAGCAATAATCCGTTTTAAAAGTCGACAATGCAATTTTCCAACACAGTTCTAGGGGGAAAGAAAAGTTAGTGAGGGTTCAAAGTACACATGCGACTTACAGTTTAGTCTCCGGGGGTTAGGATGGCCACAGTTTGGGGTTCAAGATAAGCCCAAACACCCGCCACCAGCAACACAGGGCCAGCCAGGTACAGGGGTCAAAGTTGCTGCAAGATTTAAAATGGGCTCCCATGGAGACTGGGGGTACTCGGAATTGGATGTGCCAGCAGGTGAGTACCAGTGTCCTCGGTGGGCAGACCTAGCGGGTTTAGGTGAACACTGGGAAGGGCACAAGCCAGCACCAAACATAGACCATCAGCGGCGGGGTGCAGGGTGCAAACTCTGTGTCTGGCTCACAATGCTTTTGAATAAGGGGAACCCCGGAGGTCACAATAAGCTGCATGTGGAGTCAAGGAGGTAGGTTTTTAGAAACCACAGGCTGGATGAAGAGGAGGGAGGCCTGCTGAACGCTGCTGCACCGGAGGTCAGATTCCCCAAGGCCAGGGGGCTGCAGGTGCAGGGGTACCTTCTGGCATCGGGATCCTTTGTCCAATCCTGTCGCAGTCAGGGGGGTCCTTCGGTTTAGGCTGCAGGCGTAGTTGTGTTGGCCAGGTGGGGTCAACCCAAGGTGGGCGCAAGGTTGGAATCGCCTGGGGACCTGCTCTGGACCGCTGGACCACCTGGACCCTGGCCATGGGCGTCAGGTGCAGAGTGGACTGGACTTGCGGATCCGGGGCATTTCTGGAGTCCTTTGCTGGGATTTATTTCTGGACAGGGCAGCTATCCTCTGGAGATCTTGGTCCTCTGGTAGGCAGGCAGTCCTCTCAGGGTTTTTAGGAGGTTGCTGGTCCTGTAGGATGTGCCACTTTTTTTGTAGTGGGGGCTTCAGAAGCTGTACACAGGCCGGTAGGGCTGGAGAAAAGTCATTTGGTGTCTGCAGTCTTCTCTGCTGGGGTCGGTTTAGCAGTCCTTCTGTCTTCTTGAGGTCGCCAGGTTTCTGACAAGGTAGGTTCAGGGGAGCCCTTAAATCCTGGATTTAGAGGCATTACAGGGGTTAGAGGGTAGTAGCCAATGGCTACTGTCCATGAGGGTGACTACACCCTTCCGGTGTCCTCACCCTGTGGGGAGGGAGAGGGACACAGACCTAATCCTATTGGTCCCTGCTTTCCAAACCAAGATGGAGGATTCTGCAGGAAGGGGCACCTAGGGGAGCTCCTAGCTGGAGTGGTCACTCCTCCTCCTTTTCCCTAATTTTCCCCTCTGACTTGTCGCCAAAGGGGTTTCTTACCTATGCCACAGGCAGTGGTTTTTGGGCACGGCACCCTGAGAGGGTTGCCACCTCGACTTGGACCTTCCCTGGCCATGGGGCCCTTGGTACCATGGGTACCCTTTACAAGGGACTTAACTGTGTGTCATGGGTGTGCCACTTGTGGGAACAATGGTACAATTTTTGGGAAAGAACACTGGTGCTGGGGCCTGGTTTGCAGGTTCCCAGCACACCCAGTCAAGTCAGCATCAATATCAGGCAAAATGTGGGGCGGGGTAACCATGCCAAAAGGGGCACTTTCCTACAGATGTGTTTCATTCTCACTGTCAGTCCACTAGGCAAAGTCTCCTATCAGTAGAGTTTTGGCATGGTTGATGAGAAAAGAGGAGATGGCTTCAAGAAAGGACTGGTGAAAGTGTGGCTTGTATTCCAGGGGTCGAGAGGTGTGTTAACATAAGTGGGGGAAGCATGAGATTCCAGTGTGATTTTCAATTTTGTCTACCGCAGGAATATTAAGAGGGGTTAATTTGGAAATTTCAGGTGCTTCTTAACTACTGCGGCTACACTGTCTTCCGCTTTGCCAGGGGTTCAGTTAGCTTTGAGGATGTAGTGTTTGTCAGGTAGTACGGCAAGGATATCAGGGGAGGATTCCTCTGTGAGCCAAGTTCTGTTAATAGCAAAGCGTCTGGGGATTTGGACTCAAGTAAATGGAAGATTTCTGTTTGGTGTTTCCCCATGAAGTGTGTATTTAGGTAACAGATTGCTACTTTGTCAGGGTAAATGCTGTGGGTACAAAACGTGGAACAGGGTTTCACGTCAGAAGGAGGATCAGCTATGTCGTCAGTAATAGGGTCTAGGTCACAGTTGGTAAGGTAAAGATTTTTAATATAATTTGAGGAATAGTTACAAATTTGGGCATAGCTTCTGGCCCCTTGTCCCTACCAGACCAGACCAGACCAGACCAGATGCTTGCCTTTGGCCCCCCGCTGCACGAGTCAACGGTTTAATGGACATTTAAATGTCCAGGAGCACATAGCCTTAGCCATTACTGAAAGTCAAGTAGCGGTCTGATTCCCAGTGTGGTTTTCCGCAAGGTGTATGGTGATAGTAAAAAAGGTAATTTTTTAAATTAACTAAATAACAGTGTCTTATTCAAGAATACCAACTGAATTAAACAGTTTTTACAATAGTGCACTATGCCCCACTTTTCAATTGTTACCACTGCTTGTCCGCGGCTTAATGGACATTGAAATGTCCGGGAGCATGTACCTCCACCCACTAATGAATGGCAAGTAGTGGAATGGTTTCCTAGTTAGCTCATACTGGTTCGCTTCTGCACCGCCTGACCTTTCTTTGCACCCACATCTCATGAAGAGTTGGTTGTCCACCAGGAACTCATGGGAACAATCAAGGTAGAATGCCAATGCTCTTTTTGGGTCCAGGTGGTGGATTCTCTCCTTTTCCTTATAAGGGTGTGTGCATAAAAAATAGGCAAAGCGATAGATTGGCATACATGAAACGGTGCGACCACTTTTGGCAGAAAAGAGGCCCTTGTGTGAAGCACCACTTTGTCTGGATATATAGAGAGGTAGGGCGGCTTTGATGATAAGGCCCGCAACTCACTCACTCTGCGGGCAGATGTAATTCCCATAAAGAAGGCTGCATTCAATGTGAGAAGCCTGAGAAGACAATTGTGGAGGGACTTGAAAGGAGTGCACATCAAGAAACTCAGAACCAAATTAAGATCCCACTGGGGCATAATGAATGGAGAGGGAGGGAACATATCAGTAAGACCCTTAAGGAAACTATGTACAATAGGAGACTTGAACAAGGATAGATGATCAGGCAATCTCAAGAAAGCAGAAATGGCAGATACATAGCCCAATAGTGCACCCAAGGCAGAGCCCTGTTGGGCAAGGGAAAGAATGAAAAAAATAACCTCAGAGAGAGGGGCAGAAAGGGAATCAACATATTTTTCTGCACACTATCTGTAGGAAAGTGCCATTTTTGGACATGGTCACCCCCACTTTTTGCTGACTGCCATTTAGGTTTTATGACTGAGGTGCACTGGGCCCCTGCTAAGCAGGACCCTAGAGCCAATTTACTTTGCCTAAAACAGGTAAAATGTGCACAACTGGCACACCCTCCTTTACCTCTGTAAATCCTTACTAAAAAGGTCACCTCGTACCTAGGGCTTGAGTACTGTAGAGGGTCCCTAAGCTCTGCAGCGCACAATGTGCCACTCTCCCATAAAGCAAGTTGTACACAGCTGACATTACATGATGCATGTACCGGTGCAAGCCATGCAATAACACATGACACACCATCTGCGGTCCATGCCCTGCTCACTGCATCTAAATATATGTAAGTAACCCCTACAGCAGCCCTTGGAGCCATAACGCAAGGTACATTATATTTGATGTGAGGGCATGTCTGCATGAGCAGATATAACCCTGTCATGTCTAGTCTGGTTAATAGGGCATTGCAAGTAAACCGGGAAGCTATCTTAAGTTATGCAGTGCACTTGTCATGATGGGTTCCCTAGCTACGTAATGACTTCACTGAAACCTATGGTGTTTGGCATCAGCCTTGATTTACTAAGACAAGGTGTTTAATATCAGTCTTGGATTTATTATGACCTGCACCCAGAAGGTGCCTACTGGTCTCTTAGTGTGCTGGCTGATTGGTTTCGACCAGCCTACCACCACAGACATGTTTTAACCCCCTGGACACGAGAGCCCGTGCTCTCAGGGGCCAGAAACAATGCCTACTCCGGAGGAAGGTGCTATCACCTACTCCAGCAGGATGGCTAGTGAATCTGCATACCAAGGCCAGGGCCTTCAAAGTCCCTTCCACCTTTGGTATTTGACCCTGGCTTCCCCAGACCTGGGATTGCCACCCCACTGCCTTGAGGCCAATTCGGCAGCAGGAAAGGCGAAAAAATTAGGCAGTAGGCATGTTGCACCTTTGGACTAGCCAAAACCCTAGGGTGGGCTACCCGAAGTGGCCAATCAAGGAAGGGTTTCACTATCTTGATTTTAGTGGAACGAGGAATTCTGGGACAGGGTTATGCCCACTCGCCACAGGAAGTGGTCATATGGGGGTCTAGCCACCCAAAGGATAAGCCCATTGGTTACCACCATACACAACCCCTAAACACTCCTAAATTGACTATTTAGGTGGCTCTCTGATACAGAAGAACAGATTCGTCTGACCCAAAGAAGAAGAGTGGAAAGAAGAGCCAAAGGAGCAAGAATTGTGGGCGACTGGTGGACTTCTGGTGCAAAACCCCGCCTGCCTACCAACCTACTCCTCACCCAACAATCACAGCATCAGGACATGTCCTGCAGCTGTGGGGACACCAAAAGCCATGACGTTTTTCCAACACTTTGCTAACACCTCAGCATCTCCTTTGGAGTGGAGGAGCCACTTCCCTGCTTCCTACAGGCACCAACCACAACATCAGGTGCACTGTTCTGCTGACCACCGGGTCCACCGATGCCTAGGGGGAGGTCAAAGTGATCCAAGAGGCCAGTCCTGTCTCCCTTCCAAGAAGGCACCAGGATCAACCGGAGTCAAGCTGCATCAATAATTGGGGGTATAGGACCTCTTGCAACTACCAAGGCTTGTTGAGATCCAATCCGTATTCCAACATCACATCTGAAGAACAGCCATCGAGGGACGTCAGCACCATGTTTGGTCTCTCTTCTTGCAGGTCCCCCAAGGAACAGTGGGCACCTTGACACCAACGACAAAGACCAACTGCACCCGAGCTCCCCAGCCCGGGTCCACGACATCCAAATAACTTGTCCCCAAAGTCCTCCCTTGCAGTCTCCTTCTAGGTGGCCTCCCCTCGTCGCAAACTGACACAGGACTCGACTAGCAGTACTGCAACTGGACGTCTCCAGGGCAGGTAAAACTGTATTGCTGGTCTTGCTTTTAACCTTGCACATTTAGCACCCCACTAGCCACGAGAACTGTTTGGAAGGACTCATTTGCAGAAAGGTACTTTGGAACATTTACTGTGTAAAAGCGCATTTGAGTAAAAATGTTACTTACTTGCTAAGTCTATACAAATTGCAACAGTCTTCATCTTCTTGAAAGCATTCCTGTGTTGAAACATAATATAAGCAAAGTAACCATTTTTCTTAACATTGGTCCAGGGTGCCTTCTTGAGTGTGTCTCATTTATTGATTCTGTGTGTTCAACAAATGCTTAGGACAGAGAACTTTTGGGATTTTTACCTTTACCCCTGTAAACCAATAAGGGTCGCCTTTAATATCTACATAGTGTACCCCTACATTTGGTACACTGCATAGATAGCCAGCTTCTTACACCACACCACAAATTTCTTCCAACAAAATCTTGGTGGAGGGGCGTCTGGCTGCCAAGATGACGTTAAAGACTTTAGGAAGAAGGTCAAAAGTTGTCAATTGTCGCTGCTTAATCTCCATGCAAGAAGTTGGGGAGTGGACAGGTTCGGGTGAACAACCTCCCTGCTGCTGTGACAGAAGATCCTCCCGAAAGGGCAGTCTGATCGGAGGATTGATGGACATGCTCAGTAGCTGGGAATACCAAATTCTCAATGCCCAGTCTAGGGCCACTAGGATGACTCGGATCTTGTTGTTCCCCAGGAAAGCCTCTTGACAAAGGGCCCATGATCCCACCCTGCCGTTTGTTGCAGTACCACATGATGGTGGTGTCCATGTACACCCGCACTAGCCTTCCCTTGATGGAGGATTGAAAGGCTTTCAATGCCAGTCAAATTGGTCAGTGCCCTAACAGGCTGAGGAGGAGTCCAGATTCTGGCGGAGACCAAAGGGCTCTGATCTCCACCTCTCCGAGATGGTCGCCCCATCCCAGGAGTGAACTATCTGCCATTACTGTCAGATCTGGCTGGGGAAGTGTAAGGAAATGCCTCCTTGGCATGGTTACCCCCTGACTTTTTGCCTTTGCTGATGCTATGTTTTGAACTGAAAGTGTGCTGAGGCCTGCTAACCAGGCCCCAGCACCAGTGTTCTTTCCCTAACCTGTACTTTTGATTCCACAATTGGCACACCCTGGCATCCAGATAAGTCCCTTGTAACTGGTACCTCTGGTACCAAGGGCCCTGATGCCAGGGAAGGTCTCTAAGGGCTGCAGCATGTATTATGCCACCCTGGAGACCCCTCACTCAGCACAGACACACTGCTTACCAGCTTGTGTGTGCTAGTGAGAACAAAATGAGTAAGTCGACATGGCACTCCCCTCAGGGTGCCATGCCAGCCTCTCACTGCCTATGCAGTATAGGTAAGACACCCCTCTAGCAGGCCTTACAGCCCTAAGGCAGGGTGCACTATACCATAGGTGAGGGTACCAGTGCATGAGCACTGTGCCACCACAGTGTCTAAGCAAAACCTTAGACATTGTAAGTGCAGGGTAGCCATAAGAGTATATGGTCTGGGAGTCTGTTTTACACGAACTCCACAGCACCATAATGGCTACACTGAAAACTGGGAAGTTTGGTATCAAACTTCTCAGCACAATAAATGCACACTGATGCCAGTGTACATTTTATTGTAAAATACACCACAGAGGGCACCTTAGAGGTGCCCCCTGAAACCTAACCGACTATCTGTGTAGGCTGACTGGTTCCAGCAGCCTGCCACACTAGAGACATGTTGCTGGCCCCATGGGGAGAGTGCCTTTGTCACTCTGAGGCCAGTAACAAAGCCTGCACTGGGTGGAGATGCTAACACCTCCCCCAGGCAGGAGCTGTAACACCTGGCGGTGAGCCTCAAAGGCTCACCCCTTTTTTCACAGCACACCAGGGCACTCCAGCTTAGTGGAGTTGCCCGCCCCCTCCGGCCACGGCCCCCACTTTTGGCGGCAAGGCTGGAGGAAACAAAGAAAGCAACAAGGAGGAGTCACTGACCAGTCAGGACAGCCCCTAAGGTGTCCTGAGCTGAAGGGACTCTAACTTTTAGAAATCCTCCATCTTGCAGATGGAGGACTCCCCCAATAGGATTAGGGATGTGACCCCCTCCCCTTGGGAGGAGGCACAAAGAGGGTGTACTCACCCTCAGGGCTAGTAGCCATTGGCTACTAACCCCCCAGACCTAAACACGCCCTTAAATTTAGTATTTAAGGGCTTCCCTAAACCTAGAAAAATAGATTCCTGCAACTACAAGAAGAAGGACTGCCGAGCTGACAAACCCCTGCAGAGGAAGAACAGAAGACACCAACTGCCTTGGCCCCAGACTTACCGGCCTGTCTCCTGCCTTCCAAAGAAACCTGCTCCAGCGACGCTCTCCAAGGGACCAGCGACCTCTGAATCCTCTGAGGACTGCCCTGCTTCGAAAAAGACAAGAAACTCCCGAGGACAGCGGCACTGCTCCAAGAGAACTGCAACTTTGTTACAAGGAGCAGATTTAAAGACCCCTGCAACTCCCCGCAAGAAGCGTGAGACTTGCAACACTGCACCCGGCGACCCCGACTTGACTGGTGGAGAACAACCAACTCAGGGAGGACCCTCCGGCGACTCTACGACTGTGAGTAACCAAAGTTGTCCCCCCTGAGCCCCCACAGCGACGCCTGCAGAGGGAATCCCCAGGCTACCCCTGACCGCGACTGTCTGAACTCCATTTCCCGACGGCTGGAAAAGACCCTGCACCCGCAGCCCCCAGCCCCTAAAGAAACGGAACTTCTGTGCAGGAGTGACCCCCAGGAGGCCCTCTCCCTTGCCCAGGTGGTGGCTACCCCGAGGAGCCCCCCCCCTTGCCTGCCTGCATCGCTGAAGAGACCCCTTGGTCTCCCATTGAAACCTGAAGGAAACCCGACGCGTGTTTGCACACGGCACCCGGCCGCCCCCGCGCTGCTGAGGGCGTACTTTCTGTGCTACTTTGTGCCCCCCCCCCCCCCCCGGTGCCCTACAAAACCCCCCTGGTCTGCCCTCCGAAGACGCGGGTACTTACCTGCTGGCAGACTGGAACCGGGGCACCCCCTTCTCTCCATTATAGCCTACGTGTTTTGGGCACCTCTTTGACCTTTGCACCTGACCGGCCCTGAGCTGCTGGTGTGATAACTTTGGGGTTGCTCTGAACCCCCAACGGTGGGCTACCTTGGACCAAAAACTGAAACCTGTAAGTGCCTTACTTACCTGTTGAAACTAACAATAACTTACCTCCCCCAGGAACTGTGAAAATTGCACTAAGTGTCCACTTTTAAAACAGCTTATTGTGTTTTATGTAAAAAGTATACATGCTAAAGTAATGATTCAAAGTTCCTAGAGTACTTACCTGCAATACCTTTCAAATGAGCTATTACATGTAAAATTTGAACCTGTGGTTCCTAAAATAAACTAAGAAAAGATATTTTTCTATAACAAAACCTATTGGCTGGATTTGTCTCGGAGTGTGTGTACCTCATTTATTGTCTATGTGTATGTACAACAAATGCTTAACACTACTCCTTGGATAAGCCTACTGCTTGACCACACTACCACAAAATAGAGCATTAGTATTATCTCTTTTTACCACTATTTTACCTCTAAGGGGAACCCTTGGACTCTGTGCATGCAATTCCTTACTTTGAAATAGCACATACAGAGCCAACTTCCTACAGGAAGGGAGAGAGATCTGCCGCTGACCGAATTGCAGATGCAGATCCTTTCCATTTCCCTTTGAGATCTGGTCCACCATACTCTGGAGATGGGAGACCACAGCCTCTGGTGAGCCAGCCTTCAATAGCCAGCCATCGAAATGAGGGGAAAACTTGCACCCTTGATCTGCGCAGATGAGTGGAAACCATCATCACCACTTTGGTGAACACCATAGGGGTGCTGGTAAGGCCAAAGGGGATCACTGTGAAGAGAAAGTGCTGGTGGCCTACTGTGAACCATAGGTAATGCCTGTGGTCAGTTAGGACAGGAATGTGAAGGCACACATTCCTCAAGTCCACCACTAGCATCCAGTCTGCGGCTCCTGGGTCTAGGATCGGAGTGTGCTTGAGCATTTTGAGAGGGCACAGGTTGAGGATAGGACGAAGGCCTCCACCCTTTTTGGGTATTAGGAAGTAGTGGTAAAAACAACCACAACCCACTTCTGGCATTACACCCTTTCAATGGCTTCCTCGGCCAAGAGAGCCATAATTTCCTGGTGGAGAAGGGATAGGTGGTCCTCCGCTAGCCTGTCCTAAGTAAGTAGGTGGCAGGGGGGAGAAGCAGGCACAAAGAAGACAAGTGTAGCCCCTTCGGGCAATCTGCAAAACCCACTGGTCTGATGTTATAGACCAACAGTAGGGCATGTGATGGTGGATCCTGCCCCTGCTGGGTGCCCATGATGGTCAGATAGCAGACTATAAGTGTTTGGAGGCTGCGGCTGCTAGGGGGTGGTGGACTGGCCTGACCTCTGGCTAACCAACCCACAGGATGTGTGTTTACCGTGTACTTGGGCACACAAGGGCTGGCAAGCTTCTGCTGCGCGGTGGCTGGGAGGGTACACATGTGCCTGGAAGCCCCTTCGGTGGCCACAAAAGACAGACTGAGGATGACGAGAGACCATGAAAAGACCCAAGGACCTGGCCGTGTCCCTGCTGTCCTTAAAGTGCTCCAGCACTGAATCTGCCTTGTCTCTGAACAGATGGGAGCCATAACAGGGCAAGTCCATGTACGACAACAGGACATCCCCAGAAAAGCCAGTAGTCTTCAACCAGGCATGGCACCGTAAGGCCATTGTCAATGAAACCACTCTGCCTAGCGAGTCTGTATCCAGTACAAATCCGATTGTGAACTTAGCTGCATCTTTCTCGTCTGCAACCGCCTGGGAGAATACACCCTGGGTCTCCTCTGGAATCGTAGGGCAGCACCTGAGCAACTTTATCGTACAGAGCGTGAGAATGGCCACCCAAAACGCATGCGGTGTTCACGAACCGCGGTGCCAGGCTGGTGGAAGAAAACATCTTCTCAAAGGTGTCCAACCTTTTGGATTTTATGTTGAGTGGTGCTGTATGGAATGGACCAGGATTTACATGGGAGGTTGAGGCTTGGACCACCAAGATCTTCCGGGTAGTGTGTTGTGTGAGGAAGAAGGGGACCCCAGGGGCAGGGCGGTGGCCACAGGCAATCACACTGTTCAAGGAGTATCTTTGTCTGGTATGGCCCAGATCCCAAGAAGGATGTCAGTAAGAGCTTTGTTAAAGGGCAGAAGAGGTTTTGAGGGGGACACTCACGGCTGAAGCACTTCTGTCAAGATGTTTTTCTTGACTGCTATTGAGGGCAAGATAAGGCCCGGAACTTTGGCCACCCTCCTCACCACCATGCAAATGACACTCCCTCCTCTATAGCCACAGCAGGGGAAGACAGCATGGCAGTATCCAGAGAAGGGACCAGCCCGCTAGCTTTCACCAAATCCTCATACCTGTAGATGTTTGTGTCATAAGGCTGGTATTCTTCAGGGTCCTTTGTGTTGGAAATGGCCCTTTCAGCAGGGTTATCTCCAAACTATTTGCCTTCTTCCTCCCTATTTTCTGACCCTCTTCTTTTGTTGGCTTTAGGACGGCTAATCAGCGCTAAAGTTCATGTGCTATCTTCCCTAAAACATGGTATGGTTGGCTTACACCTGTTTGGCATATTTAACTTATCTGTAAGCCTCTTGTAAAGTGGTATACCACATACCCAGGGCCTGTAAATTAAATGCTACTAGTGGGGCTACAGCGCTGATTGTGCCACCCACAGAAGTAGCCTTTCAAACCTGTCTCAAGCCTGCCACTTTAGTGCCTGCATGCACAATTTACTCCCAAGTTGACTTGGCAATTCCAAGTCATTGCCAAGACCTAAACTTCCCTTTTAATACACCTAAGCCACCCCTAACATAGGCCCTGGATAGCCCTATGGGGAGGGTGCTCTGTATGTAAAAGGTAGGACATGTACTTTTATGTGCTACATGGCCTAGTAGTGACAGTCTATTTCATTTTTCACTACTGTGAGGACTGCTCTTCTCATAGATTTGCATCAGGAATTTCATTATATATGTCTATGTGGCCATTTCTAAACTGTGAGGAGTAGCGTGGGTATGTTTGGTATGTTTGGAATGGTAGAGCAAACTCCTGCTTACTGGTTTAGTTGGATTTTAGATATGCCATTTTTAGAAAGTGGGCATTTCTCTGTGGTTAAAACTCTAGTGCTTTGCAGCTTGACTCCAATTCATGTCTAGGGCAGAGTGACAGCTCCACTTGATACATACTTTCCAGACATCCACAACACAGGAGGGCGGGATGTGGCAGAAGAGGCATCTGTGCTTGGGAGACGGAGGGCCGTTCACACCTTACATGTCAACTGGCTATGTTCTGCCCTCAAACAATGGGCTGATTACCCCCTACTGATGTCTGAAACCAGGGCTGGGTTGGGAGGGGTTGTGTTTCACTTGGAAGGGTCCCTTTGAAGCCACCCCCTGAAAAAATACATTTTTGAGTACAAGTACAGGGGCTCTAACCCCATGATTTTAAAGGACTTTTGGAACTGGGACTGAACCTCTGTCAGAAGGACTGCTGAGCTGCACAAAGGGCTCATCTGGACTGCTGTTCTGCTTGTTGCCCTGCTTCCTGCTACTGGCTGGGCGGCCTAAAGGGTTTAAAGGATTACTTTTCTGCTTGTTGCCCTGCTGCCAGCTGTTTCCCGACTCTGGCCTACCTATACTCTCCAGGCTGTACAATAACCAGAGGACTGCTGAGTTAACAGGAAGAACCAGCATTTGAGTCACTTGCTCTCATGTGCTTGCCTGCCACTCTGCTGCCCCCCTGCTCTGTGCCCAGTTTTCTCAGAGGTCTCGTTGGTGTGTCCCACCTGTTGATAAGGGAATCTCAGGGACACCAAAAGATCCCCTCTGATCATTGTTTTCCGCTCTCCCCCATTCGTATCCAGCACGTAAGGAGGCGCTGACTTCTGCTCCTTGACTGTCCTAGTTAGCACCTGGCAAGCGCTTCACATTTCCCCCTTATCTCCAGAGGAGTCTAGTGCGCAGTGAGCACTTCCTTAATCATAGCTGCCCAAACTGTGGTGACACATGCTTAAGTACTTTTGGGCCCGATCAGCACAGGTTGTGCTATATCTGTGAAGCGCATCAGTTTCTCCCTCAGCCCTGTGCTTCCAGAACCAGGAGAAGCACCGACTCGCCAAGGGAAGCTCCAGACTCGCAGGGCAGGTTGTCTAGCAACACAACACACACTACTGCCATCAGCAGAGGGTGGGGCCCAGCCGCCACCACCTCCACTTGGGTCAGGATAGCAGTTTCTCGGGTTCTTTGATCAGGTTGCTTCACTGTGCACTCGCGGATGGCCGTCTCCACACCTACGAAGGTGAGGTACCCCGAGAGGTCCACACGCCTTGGTCTGCAATGTGTGTCCCATTCCCCGAAGATAGATCATATGTTAGTGGGAGGAGGGGCTGGAAACCGCTGTAGCCTTCAACCACACCTTGTTCATCCAGGAGCACCATGCAAAGGAACACTACTGTATTACCTGTAGTAGGCACCCCATGCCCCTGGGCCCTACCTTCCTCTCCCCTCCAGGCTCTCTTAGGAGTACCATAACCCCACTAGTAGAGGGGCAGGGGTCCCTGTAGCAAGCTGGACTTGGCACTATTTGTACATCAAAGATGATACTTTATTTGTGGACTTGGGGTGGTAATTGATGTGTGCCTCCTAACAAAACTGCCGCATTTTTCTCATGATGTATGCATACACTGACAGCATAACAATCTTCTATTAAGTAACCAGTAACTGAGTATTCGGTCTATGACCTATATGCTAATATATAAATATATTTTCATACACACTGTGGAATCTCTTTTGTGGAATATTTATTGTGCAACTGTTGTGAGTGTGTTGTGCAAACGCTTTACACATGACCTCTGAGGAGCCTCACTACTCTGGCTCAATCTGCCATGGGGTGCGCACAGGTTATTTTTAGTGTGTAACTTACTTGCCTTGACACCAGTGGTGGGTTCTGCCTGGCTTAGGTGCATACCCTATCCAAACAGCAACCACATTTCTAACACCTACCAATCTTCCCTGAGTCATAGCCCATTAGAACAGGACTGAGGCTCTGGTTTGGAAGGCATGGCTCCAGTCAACGCTGGAGTTCGTGTCTAACGATGCCATTCCGGCTTCATGACAGAGTAGGGGATCATAATGGGGAGGGCACCGTCGACATCGGGACTGGCGGAAGGTCGAGGTGGCACGACTGGCTTTGGTCCTTATCCAACATTGGATTCGAAGGACCTGACTAGTGCCGGGAATTAAGCCACCTGCGAGGAATGAGCAGGGGTGCGTCCCGAACCCTTGGGCCTGAAGGCATGCCAGAGGGAACGTGCCGCCCAAATATGAGATGCATGGCCTCATAAAATTCTTTTAATTGGGAGGGGATCACTCCAGCACCCACAAATTTAGAGAGGTGCAGACGGCCCAGGTGCTGGCTTTACCGTGGAACCAGGCCTCAAATAACGATGCTCTCTAGTCTTGTCACCCAACAGACGAGGTGAAGTCGAAGAGCTCTTCAACTTCTTTTTGTGGTGGGACTTGCCCAAATGACCCGATGCCTTAGAGTGTGACAAGGATCTCTGACTCAGTGACTACTCCTGGGACCTTCCTCTCGACCTGAATCTTGATCACTGCAGCATCGCATGACCAGCCACCGGGAGCTTGAGGGATTGATCCCTCAAGGACTTCAGGTTCATGGTGCGGCAATCGGAGCAGGCTTCATACTGTGGTCATGCTGGAGGCACCAAAGGCATACAAGATATGGGTCCATCACCGACAACAAGTGGCGACATGCGCCACAGGGCTTGAAGAGATGAAATCACTACACACCAGGAGGAAAACCTCAAAATGACTGACAAAATGTTTAGTAAAAAACTGACTATGGGGTAGCTCTCCTCCACATCGGCACTGACTGGTAAGGAATAAAAAAAACTGACATTAGCTTGTTGGAGTAGCACCAATATAGCTACCGTGCACGTCACGTCCAGGGCAGATGATGCAGGCGATGCCACAGGGGACCGAACAATGCTAGCTACCTCTGTGCAGGGGTACTGCTCAAGAAAAATCTCCAGATATAGTCTCACACCTGGCGATAATTAAAAAAGTAAGGAATCTCCAGCTAGAAGTCCCTATCAGAAGGGGTGACCCCAGCCGAAGTACCTCCGTCAAGACGTTAGTCTTGACAGCCCTAGAGGGCAGCTGAAGGTCCAGGACCTCGGCTGCACTTCTCACCACTACAGCAAATGAGGCTCCCTCCCCAAAGGAGGAGAGACCAAGCCACTATACATGAAGGTGTCCAGACCACTGGCATCTGCCAAATCCTCACACCAGTTCATATTGGAGTCTAGGGGTTTGCATTTTTCAGGGTCCAGTGCCCCCCACCCCGATCTTTCCCACGTCCTAGCCCACAGAAATATGACCCAGGCTCCGGCTTCGAGGGAATGGCTCCAGTCGGCGCCAAAGTCAGTGTCTGGCAACACCACTCCGGCTCTGTGTTAGAGTCGGAGATAAGAATGGGGATGGCACCACCAGCAGCATCAATAGTAGGACCGGCACAGGGGAAGGTCAAGGTGGCTCGACCAGTGCCAGTTCAGATCCATCTGTGTATCCAAGGGGACAGACTGGTGTTGAGGGTGGACCTGCCAGAGGGGGAACCAGTAGCAGCCCCTTCACAACCTGTGGGGCCCAAAGGCACTCCAAAGGGGACGGGTTACCCAAATAAGAGGTGCATGGCCTCATAAAATTCTTGGAGTGTGCTGGGGTTTGCTCCTGCTTCTGGAAACGTAGGAATGCGCAGAGACACCCAGATTTAGTCACAACCAAAAAGCCAGGAGTAAAGTGACAACGCCAACGCCTCTCATTCAATGACTGGGTGAATTCAAACACCTCCTTGAATTCTCGCTCTTCTTCTTCTTTAGGGACTTACGGGAGTGCGCCGACTCTGACTGCAATGAAGAACAATGGCTGTGTGCCAGATACCGGGACCTTACTTTTGACTAGGACTGGGACAGTCGTGACGTAGCACGTTGTGAGGAAAGAAGCTTGGGAGACCTCTTTCTCAAGGCCTTTGGGTGCACAACGCAACAACTGACGCAAGTCTTGCCATAGAGGTCATGCTCAAGATAACAGAGACACATTTGCCTGTGACAGGTGCCACAGGGCTTGAATCCACCCTTCCTCGTTGACATCCCTGCCACACCAGGAGACAAATCTAAAAACAAATGTTGACAAAAAGATTAACAAAAAAAAAGATTGACTGGGGTTAGCTCTCTCCGGATCTGCACTGACTGGTGTGGAAAGAAAATAATTCACAGCCCACTGAGGTGGTGCCTATATAGACACTGAACATGTCACTTCCAGGGAGGACGATGTCACGCGATGCCACATACCGGCGTGCAAGGGTCCTGCTCATCGAAATTTCCTAGGGATAATTCCAAGGTAAGGAATCTGTGGCTAGAAGTCTCTATTAGATGTCATTTTGGCACTCAAATCCAGAGATGCAAACGGCACTGGTACTATGTGAAGCAAGACAGGCAATCAAGTGTTTTATGGGGTACAACCATCATTCCAGACCCTACTACTTGGCTGTATACATGGTGGAACACTACAGGAATAGAAAAAACGACCCATTCACTTGAAAACAAGCATCAAGAGTCACGAGTGAAGGGGCCCCTTTGCAGCATTTCCTTTCTACTGAATCCCCCGCGCTTACATGGTCTAAATATCTTCTGGTGTACTGACTTATCAATGGGTTGGGTTCAGCCTAAATTTGATTTTTTTTGCCTTGGTGTAAACTAAGTTAAGAGAACACGGTTAGGGGCCTACAGATTAAACCAAACTTAAGTTACCTCACTCTAACTTGAACAAAGTCATCTTCCCTGGTGTTTGGGGTTGAAGCGTTCATAGTTTGTCTGTATTTTTTTTGTTTTTGTTTTTTTTACTCCTAAACTGTCTCAGTCAGATTCTCAATGTAGGCAAATGTACTTGTAAACATCTCAGTTAGAAATAAAATGATTTGGTCCATAAATACTTAATGCCAATAATACTTAGTTAAAATGAAATACATTCATTTTGCATTTAATCAGTTTCAAACAGGCAAGATACAAATACATTCATACCTCTGGTATTTCAAATCTCATTTGAAATTCAGTCATATTCTTCAAAGATTCCTGTTTCTGTAACCTGTTTCTTCGCATGCTACCAGATCTGCTTAAGGAACCAGTAGCTACATCAAAAAAAGTAACATCATCCACTGGACTGCTCGGAGCATCATAGAATTCCTCCTCAGTATCTACAGGTAAATAAAACAAATAAACACACAACTGATTGTTATTTATACACTGACTGATAAATATTTATTAAACAAAACACAAACAAGTATAGTAGCTATGCTTTTGTAGGAGTAGCTGTAATACTGAATTAAAAAAAAAAACTAATTCAGACTAAGATAAGTTTTTGTAACTGCATCCAAATGTTTCAAAGTGTTTCATGTGTAGGAAGCTGGTCTGGTGAGCACCTATGGTGTTATCACCTTATACCAGGTCCAGGTATCCCCTAATATTGAGGTGTAGACAGTGTCTAGGAAGCTGGGGCTCTTAGAGGTGGATGTGGATCAGCAGCCAAGACGTATCCAGGAGACATGCAAAGCTTATGCAATACCAATACAGCCACACAGCACTTACACACAAGAAGGAATCACAAAGTGTTACAAAAATAAAGGTACTTTATTATGGTAACACAAAAACTAAAATACTGTATAGGCAGTACTCCACTAGGATGTGAGTAAACACGCTAATATATATACACATTAGAAGTCAGTGATTAGCATAGAAAGCAATAGTAAATAGTAAAACAGTGGAAATAGTGAATGCCCTGGAGGAGACCAAACCATATACTAAGTCGAAGTGGGATGTGAAAGGCAGTCCCCCACCGAAGGAAGTGGAATCAGTAGAGGGGAGCTGGAGGAATTAGGAACCCCAAAGGTTAAGTAACTGGGTGCCCCCAGAGACCAGGCGAAAGGAGGTAAGTACCTGTGTTTTTCCCCAAACCCACAGGAGAACTTTGGAAAGGAACTGTGCAAGACCCAGACAAGAATGGAAGAAACCAAAGGTGGATCCTGAAAGAAAAAGACCTGCAAAAGAAGGGGACCAGGTTCATTTCGAGATTGAGTGTGCGGCTGTGGCAGGAGCCACTACCCACCCCCCACTGTGGATACAGGACCAGTTCGACAGTGGATGAAGAAAGTCAGCGGTGCAGCACAGGAGCAGAAGAGGAGTTCTAGGAGTGATGCAAGTGATGTCCCACATCGGAGGTTGTGCTGCAGTCAGTCAGTGGTGCTGGAAAACCAACAAGCCATGGCAAATACAAGAGTCGGTGAAGAAGGTTTTGCAAGGCTGAGGAGGACCATCAAGGCCCAGGGGACTCGACCCAAGGAGGGGGGTCCGAGGTGACCCTCAGCATGTGGGAGAGTCACAAGAAGAGGAGGCAGCCCCCACAGGCAGCAGGCACAGGAGTCGCAGTGAGGCCCACTCAGCACACCTGAAGAGATGTCCCACGTCGCTAGAGCAGCAGGCAGGAGACTGCTATGCAGGGAAGAGTGCTGGAGGCTGGGGCTACACGGAGCCTGAAGATCCCTTGGAGGAGGAATAAACAAGCCTTGGTAGCTGCAAGAGTCGCCATGCACAGGAGTACTGACCTGCAATGAAAGGCAAGGGCTTACCGTCTCCCAAGTTGGATAGCTGGTAGAAGGGACCAAGGGGACCACTCCAGACCACCACCTGTGATGCGGGATCCACTCACTTCCGGAGGAGAGAGGGTCCACGCAGCCGGTTGGGGCTCCAGTTGGTGCCTGCGGATGCAGGGGAGTGGCTCCTTCACTCCAAGGGAAATTCTTTCTTGCTTCTTGTGCAGGCAGAAGACTCGTCGCCCTCAGAGGACGCGCAGCCAGGAAAATGTTGCAGTTGCTGGAAGGAGCCGGAGAAACAATGTTGCAGAGCGCAGTCATCGCTGAAGTTGCAGATTGTCTGTTCCTGGAGGGTCCAGTTGCAGTCCTGGTGGCCAGAAGATGAAGTAAAGGATGCAGAGGAGTCCTGCTGGAACCTTGTGTGTCGAATCTGAAGACCCACCCTGGAGGGAGACCCTAAGAGCCCAGGAAGGGGGACTTGTCAGCTAGCAGGGTGACCAACTATCAGGAGGGGGCTAGAAAGTCACCTTCCTCACCTGGCCACTCAATGCCCCCAGGGGCCTCTGCCCACTTTGGATTCAAGATGGCAGAATCGAGTGGCCATCTGGAGGAACTCTGGAAACCACGCCTGGGGTGATGATGGACAGGGGAGTGGTTGCTCCCCTTTCTAATGTCCAGTTTCGTGTCAGAGCAGGGACAGAGGGGTCACTGGACTGGTGCAAACTGGTTTATGCAAGGAGGGCACCAAATGTACCCTTGTATGCACAGCGGTGGCCTGGGGAGGTTACACCTCCCAAGCCGTGTTACTCCCTCCCCCAAAGGATGCCCTTTAGTCTGCCTTCCTCTGCTTGAGCTGGTCAAGCAGCAGGAGGGCAGAAACCTGTCTGTCGGGGGGCAGCAGGGGTTGCCCGGAAAACCCCAGAGGACTGGTAGGAGCAATGCTGTGGGTCCTCTAAGGCAGTGGTTCCCAACGTTTTGACATCTGTGGACCCCCACTTTATTATTACTGGAACCCGGGGACCCCCACTTAATCATTATTGGAATCCAAGGACCCCCCACTGAGGCATTACTGAAAGCTGTGGACCTAATTTGATAATATTTGTTTTTTTCTAAGCAGCCGCGGACCCACTGAGGAGGCTTTGCGGACCCCAAGGGGTCCCCAGACCAAAGCTTGGGAATCACTGCTCAAAGGAGCCCGCAAAGTGCATGGAATCATACAACCAATACTGGCAACAGTACTGGGGTATGATTCTGACAAGTTTGATAGCAAACATGCCCAGGTTCAGAATTACTATTATGTAGATTGACAAATTACCAGAATTACCATTATGTACCTGTGTCCAAAACACGGGTGAAATGGCTTCCCCGCACTTACGAAGTCCAGGAAAATGGAGTTGGAGTTAGTAGGGGAACCTCTGCTCATGCAGGGGTGCCCTCACACACAGGTACTTGTACCCTGCCCTCTGGGCTAGGAAGGACTGTCATAGGGGTGACTTACAGTGACATGTAGTGAAGTTGCTGGAGAACCTTCACAGGTCCTGTGGGCCAACTGGACTCTGGTCATGGGCATAGAGTGGAGAGGTGGGTCCGGAGGCGTTTTCGTGGTTTCTCCAGGGCAGAGCTTTTTTTCTTTTAAAGTTGGTTTCTCCCTGGCCAGGTCTGCTGTTCTTGGGACAGCTTGATCTTTATCGAAGGCAGGCAGTCCTCTCAAAGCTCTTGAGGTAGTTAGGCTGCAGGACAGGTCGTCTTTTAGCACAGGATCATCGAGGGCTGCAAAGAGGCCAGTAGGACTGAGGCCAAGTCAGTTAGTGTCTGCAGTCCTCTCTGCTGACGCAACTCTATAGCGTCTGACTCTTCTTAGGGCATCAGGAATCTGAGTTCTAGGGTTCAGAGGTGCCACCTAATTACTGAATGTAGGAGCATTACAGGAAGTGCCAGGTGGCATCCAATGGACTACTCACCTTTAGGGTTACTGCACCCTTTTTACACCCACTGGGAAGTGGGCATTACACTAACCCTAGTGGTCTAACTCCTTTCAAAGAAGATGGAGGAATTTAAAAAGTACTGTCCACTTCAGCTCATCCACCTTAGTGGTGGGACTTGCATGAATTGGGCATACCAACTAATTTAACTAATTTTTCCACCTATTCTGCTGCAAAAAGTGTGGTCAGGACATGGGGCTGGTTATTTCCACCATCTGGAGACGACAAGGGGCTTGTTATTTCCACCATCTGGAGACATGGGTCGCATTGCAAAGGCGACAAGGCCTTTGAAGCTCCCTGCCCTGGAATGTCCATCCTGCCTGGGAGAGGAGGTAAAACCTATGCCAAGAGCCGGCGTTTGTCTCTGGGCCTTGAGAGAACTGGCTCGAACTGTGGGATCCAAAAACACATCTGTGATGGCTGAACTGGTCAGGACCAGTTTGCCAACACACTAATAGGTGGTAGATTTTCCGGGGACATCTCTAGGGTGCCCTCTTTGTGCATTTATTCATAAATCCATCTCTGGTATAAGTGTGAGTTTATTATTCTGAGATGTTTGACAACCAACATCCCAGGGTTCAGAGAAGCCATCATGTAGCTGGGGAACTCGTAGTGACCAGTTTCCAGCACATGCATTTAAAATGGCTTCACCTTACACTTACTATGTCTAGGAATCGAAAAAGTCATAGTAGGGGCACATTTGCACATGCATATATGCCCTCACATGTAATATAATGACCCTGCCTTAGGGCTGTAGGGCCTGCTAGTGGGGCGACTTACATTTATGGCATGCAGTGTTAGGGGACATGGCACACAGGCTGTGTGCTTTGTCGAGTTTTCAATTTTGGGAGCATCTTGTCACGCAGCCTGTTATTGCAGTTTGCATAAGGTTGGTACTGGGTCCCTCAGTGTGGCACAAGTTGGCTGCAGCTCTGAGGGGCCCTCTTCAAGACCCATGCCCTAGGTACCAGGGGTACCATTTACTAGGGACTTATAGGGAGATGAAGGCCGGACATTTAGGTATCAAGCAACAATTTCAAAGTATAAGGTCACTGCTAAAAATAAAAAGGGGATGGCCACAACCAGATGTGAAGATTAACTACTGATCAAAAATAAATACAGTCACCTACAAACACAGCAGGCTTTTTTACTGTATGCCATGAGCCAATCCAGGCTATCCGCAACATGCTTGTGTAGGGCTTCCAGCCACACCCCCTCCTAGAGAGAGTTTCAGGGCTCATATCTACTTACTCTAGTGTCAGGTTCACAATCAGCTCAAGTTTCTTAACTTTCATCAGCAGGGTTTCAATGTTGCCGTTCCATTACATGTCCAACATCCAGAAACCAGTCATGTCTAACTGTCCCTATCTCCAAAGGGCTAATGTTTGCGCTAGAGTAGTGGTAGCGCAGATCCTGGGTTCAGGTCCACTCATTCACTGGTTCTTAAAGTCAGGATAGTCTACAGAAAATTTGTACATGTACAGTTGAACATCAATGCCCATGAAATAGCACAAAGGCTGCTTCAATGCACTAGTGTAAACCTGCAGCCTCCCAGGAGAAAAGATGTTTCCCATGTGTACCAACTTCCCTTGGTGTATTCTGTCAGAATCAAATACCTGGGCATTTGGGTGACGCTGCTACCAGAACTTACCTGGAACCGTTGGTGAAAATGACAAAACAAGAACTGGACAAATAGCAGTCCCTCCCACTGAATGTATTGAATGACATTGCTCTTTTTAAAAAGATGATCCTGCCAATGTTTTTGTACGTCTTTCTGAACACCCTGCTCATCATACCCCAAGCATGGTTCCGATCAAAGGAGCGTATAGCCACCTCTTTCCTGTGGTGTGGTACCCCATCCCACCTGGCCATACAGACCTGCCAACGTAATCCGTATGAAGGGGGCCTGGTGATGACGAACCTCTTTCTCTATTTTTTAGCCTCCTATTTATTGGCAGTGCATGACTGGTTTAATGGAGGATGGTCAAACTCAGCCTATCATCTGAAACTATTGCTAATGGACTTGACCCAAATCCTAAACATGCTTTATGGATCTCCTATCCCCTTGGTCACTGCCACCATCACCAGCCTGACGATATCCTCATGGAGAGCCACACTAAGGCACACCGCTGGGCAAACATGCTTACTAGACAAACTCCCCTTTGGCACGGTACCTGGATTGGGGACTCTGCGAAGCTCCAGGACTTTAAGACATGGGACCTGATAGGGTTATAGTTACTGTGGAGATGTATGGACAGGAACACACATGAAATTCTTCCAGGAAATTCGAAAGGAATATACGCTCGCACCCACACAATTTTATAAGCATTAACATTTGTGAAGCACCCTCTTAGCACAGGTCCCACGCACCGACTCACTCCAGATTTATCCCCTTTGAGGCTAAACTCCTGATGGGCTCTCTAGGTAAGTGGGAAATATCCCAGAGTTACCATACACTCCTCTGGAACACCCCAGACACCCTGGACCACCTCCAGGCTGGCTGGAAAGATTGAGTGGGTCCACTCGAGGAGGACGACTGGAGAGACACCCTGATGGCACCCAAGACTCTCACTATCTCTTTCTGTCTCAGGTTGATTCAGATCTACTACTTACATGGCATGTATCTATCACCACAGAGACTACATTGGGCGGGTCTACTCCCTGAGCCGAGTTGCCCCCGATGCAGTTTCTCGCTAGCTGACTTTTACCACAAGACCTGGGTCTGTTCTCAAATCCAAAACTACTGGTCAGTTATTATAAGGGGGATTACCGAGATACTGGGGTGGGAGGTTCCCTTGTCCTCCCTAGTGATATTGCTGAGGGTCCAGAAAGGTGTGGATGGCACGCGAGCTGAAAAATAATTTCTGGGAACAGCCCTACAAATTGCCAAACATAATACTGTAACACGGGGAAAGAACCCAGTTGACCCCGGGAGTGGTGCAGTAGCACTGAGGGGTTGACTGGTGCTCCCAACAAGAAAAAGTGGTTTATCAGGCTAGAGGTTGTCCTAAAAACACATGATCAGGTGTTGGGGAAATGGTTGGGGGAAATTAAAGGGAACTGAATCATGGAGATGGGAGGTTCTCGTATGGCTACACCACAGGCGGGTGTTATGAAATATGCTTCTTGATTACTTGTTCTCTGTAACTATTGTGAGCTTCTATGTTGAATGCATCCTGTATCCTGTTTTGTTCAGATGTAAAACACAATAAGTTGGTTATAAAAATAAAAAAGGAATGAGAAGACATAACAGGTGATGGGTGCATATGTCGTAGGGTCACTTCTAATTTGGAACCGACCAATTTGGTGAGTGTCAAAGACCAAATATGAATCCCATCACCTCCACAGAAAATTGTGATAAATACACAGAGATAGTTATGAGAGAGCCCCTCACCATTGTCAATAGCACTACATAAACCTTTAACTGATAACTGCCAAGGGCAGTAACGTTCATTGGCACTCAGGATGGAATGAACAGAGCTGGGAAGCCAATCTAAAAGGCTCCTTTTGCGGGCTATGACTACTGTTATAGGCCAGTTCATGGAGGATTCCATGACTACCAGCATGCTGCCCACAGCACACCCTGCTTCATCCCACCATTCTGCAACTTATTTTTTAAACTAGGTTCTGCGAAGGAACAAATAACTCATCCTTATTGCTGCAGCAGCGTAGCTCCAGCTCTTATTTTAAGCTGCTATCTGTCGCTCTGTATTAACCCTTCCTCTTCCTTTTTGGGGGAATGTAAACCCTAAGAACATTTGCAAAGTAACTAAAGAAATAAACAAACTACTATGTTTCTTGGGCTTTGATTCCCTAAGCGAAGGAAGGAGAGGGAGCAGGACAGCTAACACACAGAGCTGTTTCTGATAGAAAGCTGGAGCTGAACTGTTGGGGCAGAGGTGAGGTGCTGTTAGTCCTTCATCCACAGTGTGCCTAATCCATCAGGAGGGGTGTGCCAATGGTTTTATTGCCCTTACTTACAATGCAATAACAGATTATCATTAGCCTATTTTCATATTCACAGGGAGGGTTAACAACAACTATACATGTGGGGAGTAATGCTTAGTTATGTTCATTTTCTTTTTGTAATGGTCCACTGTTTTCATATAATCGCTGGGCTAAACGTATCCCTATCTTTTGCTTCTCTCTTTTAAAAAGTGCTGTCTTTTTGTGATCAAGCACAGTGATATAAACATTCTAGTATGTGTATTAAAATTTAAAAATTGTTTATTACAGCTTTTCCCTTTTAAATACGGTTTCATTTATTGAGGATTTCCAAGCAATCATAATGCTGCCCAAGCCTTATTTATTATGGCCCTAAGTTATCAGTGGAAATTGTCCACAAAGATATTTACTTTTAATATTAAACCTTCTCAAAAGGGAAGGCCACATATCAGGTTTTACCTGATTCAATAGATGAAGGTAGCTCCAGGAGGACAGGTCGTCTAGATACCGCTTGTGGTGTGCCAAGTAGAGAGGATTTTTGTGTCTAAAAAGGATACAAAAACACATTATGCAAGCAACTAAAACAGGGGCATAAACAATGCTATGAGTACAATGCTATGAATAATTCCACTGAATATGTGTAAGGATAAATTATACAGATGATCCTACTCCTACTGATGTGTTAAAGAATCCTCCCACATGTGGAAAATGGAAGAGCAAATGAAAGTTTCCTCCAAAGCAATTACCAGAGAGATTGGTTAGAAACCTATACTAGACAGTACCTCTACAATATTTTCACTCACCTAAAAATACTTTAACAGTATTTCTAATAAAGCTCTGCAATATCATAGAGACAAAGGAAGCACACCATGTACACTCTCAATTCAGTATGACTCAAATGAAGACTCTGTGTGTTCGTTTGAGGATAGTAATGAAGATTACTTCCACCATTCAGTTAAGACCACAGACAAAGTTAAATATAAATATGCACACTAAAAAGCAGGGCTCACGGTGTTCAGAGTGGTACAACCAAGTCAACGGACAGTAAATTATACAATGAAGCTCACAAAAGAAGAATATGAAGATGACCCCAGACCTAACAACAAACAGTGATAATACAATAGAAAGGCACAGCAAGAGTATAAAAGAACATACACGATGCGCTCTAGCAGAAGTCATTTTGGAAAATCTGTAGGGAAAAAATTATTCTCTGATTTTTAAAAAGAAATGTTCTGAATCATGAAAGAAGGACAAAATGTAATATCAAGCAAGGAACTGCATTCAACGTTTGCACTCTCTCCCATTATTCATTGTTATGTGGGTAGTTTTGGTGTCTTTAATACTGTTTTGGCACAGGTGGCTAATTAAACATTGAATATGTGTGATGTATGTAAAGAACTGGACTTTTGGACAATCACAGGCACTAAACAGGTTGAGAACGGAAAATACATATCAACAGGCTGCATTTGTCTTTTAGTGAAAAAATAATACTGGATGGTAACCAAACAAGCTATCTGCTTAACACGTTCATTCCATGTTCTATCTACCATAAATAAATGCACCACAATTTGTAATATTTCTTTGTTTAATGAGACACTTAATTCAATTTCAAGCTTTATTTATTGTGTAAAATATGTATACATTGAACCACTGCCTACATTTATTTCAAACCCTTACCTTTGCAACCAAACAACTTCAAAGAAAGATGGCTGAAAAGAGTTTGATTCCCAAGAATTGGATCTCAGAATTTTCCTTCCTCAAGACTTGGATTCGCTGCAGCAAGTCACATACATTCCCTGCCTACGTGTTCTTTTTTCCCAGGGATCTGTAGGCATTTGCTTCAAAGCCACTGTGAATATACTGAACTGTTACTGCAACTCAGAGGAAAGAAGGTTCTACAACCTTGTAGAGTCCGGTGTAAGTCAGCATACTTCCACCTGCTCTAGAAATAGGTGCTCAAGGATATGCAGAGGTGCAGAAGATACAAAGTGTGATGGACTATATTTTTTATGGGTTCTACATATTCATGCTGCCTCCATTAGGCATGATTACATCAATACATACATCAAGTGTACTATTCTCGGGTGTCAAATAAGTACAAAGAATGCATAAATGGTTAAGTTCACATTTTTTTAAACTTGTCCAAAATGCAAATCATCAAAAATTAAAACATAATTGCAATATCTTAGCACATAATAAGGCTCATCCTGAACAGACAAAACCAGGATTCTGCCACCACTGTATCTTGTCTGATCATATGACAAAAAATGATCCAAGGTGTAGGCATTCACTTCAGCTCCCAGTTCACAAGTATTGTTTCTGGCCTGCTCTTCATCAGAAGGGTAGTCGTGAATTGGGGCCCATATATGTTAAGGTTATGGTGTGATACAGAGTGGCAAATGTGTCAACAGTATCGTTGTAATATACTGCTACTTTCAACAAAGTTTTAGTGTCAGTTTTAGGGTGGGCAGTGGACCTTACAGCCAGGCCATTCCTATTTGGCAAGTAGCAGGAGAAGCATACCTAGTTATCTATTTGTTCTGGGATGTCGGCAACGTTATCTAATAATGCAGTAAGAAGGTTCTGATCTAAGAGGATTTGAATGACCTTTAAGATTGCGTCAAAGAGAGCCTCCTGGGCGTTTTTTTTTTTTAACTTCAAGTCAATGACATGATAAATAGGGAACGTCAATGGCCATATACAGAAATCTGTGACTTGTTGGATTCTGTTCAGGGTCACAATTATGAAGGAGAGCTGGGGTTTTGTACATTTGTGTCAACAACTTGAGTTGTATTAGTTTATTTCTATACTTCAGCAACACAGACAACATGTTGGGTGCAACAGAAACTCCAACATTTATTGCTGAGCAATAGCTTTAAGTCCCTTTCCTATACAGGGTGTATTTAGACCCTGCAAGTTTACTTTAGGAGCATTTAAAGTATAACACTGGTCGCACCAGACAGCACCGGGTTGATGGTCCAACTGAGTGTTCTTTGGTACGATCAATGCAGCAGCTTAGGGGCCATTTTGGATCCAGTCGGAGGAGTTTCTCTTAGTACTTAGAGGGGTGAGGCAGGGCAAAGAACACCGGAAGAGTGATGTTCTGACCATCATGCAAAGTAATCACAACCTTCGGAAGGAAGGAGGCTTGATCTGTAGAATCAGCTTATCAGGGTAGAAATTGGTGTATAGCGGGCTGACAGACAGAGTCTGCAACGTACTCACCAGCTGCACCAATGTTATGGAGACAAGTTAAACAGTTGAGGGTCAGAAGCTGGAGAGAACAATTGTGTAGAGTCAAAGGGCCCACAAATCCATGCGAAATGTGAGAACTACATTTAAGTTCAACTAGGGCATAACAAACTAAGAAAGAGGGGGAACAAGTGTGTAACTCCTTAAGGAATCGCATCATAAGTGGGTATGTGAACAACAAGGACCGATGCAGCAATCGTAAAACTGCAGAAAGAGCCAACAGGTACCCTTTAACAGTACGCAAAGCCAGGCCTTGTCGAGCAAGGGATAACACAAACAACAAAACTGCAGACAGCTTGACATGGAGTGGGTCGATCTGTTCTCAAAGTACACTGTCCACAAATTTATCCCAACAGCAGGCATATACAGTTTGGTTGAGAGACGAATAGCTGCCAAGAGGACATCAATGACCACAGGAGGAAAATCAAAAGCAATCAGATGCCCCTGCTCAATATTCAAGCATAGAGGTGCAAGTTGAGGGGGACTGAATGTAGAACACTGCCCTGCTGCTGTGACAGGAGGTCATCCTGGGATACCATATGCTCCGGGGCCACTATGATGACTTCACCCAAGTCAGTCTCGATAATCTTCAAATCTCAGGGCAGGAGAGGTATTGTCAGTAAGTCGTACAAGAGTCCAGATTTCCACGCTACACGGAACGTTTCTCAGAGCGAGAGATGCCTTGGTAATTCCAATGCACAAAAGAACCTATGCTGCATGTTCTCAGGACAAGCAAATAAACTGAGCTAGTGTTCTCCTATATGCATACAAGACTTTGTGCCCCTTCCAGGAGTAGTCGCCATTTGTGATCTACAAGCCATCAACAACTCAGTTTGTTCACTCTTGTGTTCAAGGAATTCACAAAGAGGTGCATCATCAAAAATGTTTTTGATAATCTAGCCACGTTCAGGGACGCCAAATCTCGAGGCACAGGGTCTGTGATCCACCTTGTTTGTTGCAGAACCACATGTTGGTGGTGCTGTCCGTGACCTTCACCAGCATCCCCTTAATGAACGAAAGGCAGACTTTCAACGCTAAGCAGATGGCCCTCAACTCCAGAAGGTTGATATGGAGGTAGGAGATGGCTGGTTATCAGAGGCCTCTCATCTCCGCCTCTCCTAGATGGCCGTCCTAACCTAGAAGCAATGCATCAGTCACCACTGTCAGCTCTGGGTGGGAAAGGGAGAGACGTCTGCCGGTGATCCAATCATGGTAGGCAACCATCACATTAGATGTTTTGCATACTCCTCCAAAATCTGGACATGGTTGAAGAGGTACCCTTAATATTGGGTCCACTGAAACTTCAGATTCCACTGCAGAGATCGCATGTGCCACCTGCGTGCTTGACCAGCAGGATGCATGAGACCATCAGTGCCAAAGCCTCATGCAGCCTAAATGTCGTGGACTCTCTTGTGGTGGGAGACATGGAGGAGGGTGGGGGGTGGGAGGGGTGGGACGGGGCGAAGTGCAGCACATAAAACCAAATATGTCCAGAATGGCTCCGATGAAGGGAAGTGTCTGAGAAAGAAAGTCAGGTGGTGACTTCGGCACATTGATAGTAAACCCAAAAAAGACAAGAGGCTCTTCGTAGTATGGAGATGGCTGATGAAAGCCTGGGACAGACAGTCACCAATGTAGGGGACAAATGGGATCCCTGACCTCCGAAGGTGTGCTGCTATCACCGCTATCACTTTTGCGAACACTTGAGAAGCTTCTGAGACTGGAAATGCTCCTATCCCACCACAGGTATCGTTAATGGGCCTGCAGGATGAGTATATGGGAATAGGCATCCTGCAGGTCCAACGCTGCCATCCAGTCTCCAGAGTTAAAGGCAGACAAGAACTAGGCCAGGATGAGCATTCTGAATTTTTCCATGATAAGGAAGAAGTTAAGAGTGTGTAGGTGTAAAGTATAGGGTGAAGGCCTCAATCCATCTTGGGCACCAGAAATTAGCAGGAGTAACAACTGCGTCCTGTTTCTAGCGCAGGCACCCTCTCAATAGCATCCCCTCCTCACGATAGCCCCCCTCAGGCAAAAGGGCAGCCGCAAAACAGTCACATGGTCTACAATCAGTTGTGAGGATGGTGGAAAGTGTGTTGAAGGCAAGAATCATTAAGAATTGTCAGATCTTGCCTCCCACCCAGTAGCTGTGCTCCACCAAAGGCAGACTAAAAGGGGTTTGGCAGGGGTGGCTCCTGGGAGGGAGGGGAGAAAATAGTACGAGGCCAGCAGGGGAGAGGAGGGGCAGTGGACTGAGTAGTCTGGTGAATGTGACTGAGGCATGGGCACCCTGCTGAGGTTGGATAAACTGGCGGTATGTGACACCTCTGCCGACTCCGTGAAAGGAATGGTAGGCAGGGCAGATAAGACCAGGGAGTGTGCTATGGCTCTCCTCTCTTTGAACTGCTATAAAGTGGAATCTGCATTATCTCCCAACAGGCGATTCCTGCCAAACCTCTTCTCCACAAGGGATGATTGGACATCGCCTGAAAGACCGGCTGACAGCAGTCAGACCTGGTGGCAAACCGCGCTGTAGTGTCAATGACCCGCCTGATGGAATTGGTGTGTCCAAGCCACAACAAATTGTGAACTCAGCCGCATTGGGACTATCGTGAATAGCTTGGATTAGGACAGGCCAGAGATCTTCTGCAACAACTGGAAGGACTTGAACTACTGAATCCCAAAGGGCTTGGTTGGAGTGCCAAGATAAAAATGCAGGGCTGCCCCGGGGCAGTGGCATCTCACCATCTGGGAGATGACCCAGTGTCCAGAGCAAAGTCGAGTCAAGCTTCCAACAAGGTGTCTTATGTGCCTCACTAAAAGACAAGCTGGGGTTTAAAGATGCTTGCCTAGGCTGGAGAATGTCAGTTAGGACATTCATTTTTACCTCTAAGGTGGGGAGCTGTAAGTCAAGAACTTCGGCCGCCCTGCTGATAACCAGGGCATAAGAAGCAATCTTCTGTGGCAGGTCCAGAGGAGCCCCAACTCAAAGGAGGAATCGAGGCTGCTGCCCTGTTGAGTCATCATACCAATTCTCATAGTATGGCTGCCCAGTTTTATCACCCACATCATAATCATTGTCTGAATCCATATCACACAAGAAATGCAACAAATGTTTTCTCTCTTGTGGGGGAGGAAAATTAAGTGGCAGAAGTGGCACCTGGACAGAGACTGAGCGTGGCCTTGATCGAGGTCTTAGTGATGCCAGCTCAGACAGCACCATAGGCATCTCCTCTTTCAGCGTCTGTATCAGTGTTGAAACTCCTAGAACTGGTGTGGGGGCATGGTACCAGAGACAAAGTCAGAACTGGAGCCAAAGGAGGTCCTGTGATGTGCTTGGAGGGTCTAACTGGCTTTGTGGGTGAGCCCACCAGCGGTATCCCAAAAGGAGGGCCTCCAGGCTCCTTGGGGCCCAAAAGTGTGCTAGAGATAATTGGTAAGGGTTCGAAGTGTCAGAGCCTAGCCTCACAAAACTCGGCTGTAGGAAGTTGGCTCTGTATATACTATCTCAAAGTGAGAGATAGTGTGCACAGAGTCCAAGGGTTACCCTTAGAGGTTGATAGTGGCAAAATTAGATAATACTAATGCTCTATTTTGTGGCAGTGTGGTCGAGCAGTAGGCTTATCAGAGGGTAGTGTTAAGAATTTGTTGTACACACAAAGGCAATAAATGAGGAACACACACTCAAAGAGTTACTCCAGGCCAAGAGGTTTTTATATAGAAAATATATTTCCTTAATTTATTTTAGAACCACAAGAATCAAGATCCGAGGTAAGTACATAAAATGCAAGGTACTTCACACAGGTAAGTAGAACTTTGATTTAAAACAGTAGTACACACAGTTTTGGTTAACATGGCAATAAGCTATCTTAAAAGTGGACACTGCAAAAATCAACAGATCCTGGGGGAGGTAAGTTTGGTTAGGTTTCTCAGGTAAGTAAAGCACTTACACAGGCAGTCTCCTGGGCATAGGCAGTCCACGTTTGGGGGTTCAAGGCAACCCCAAAGCCACAGCAACACAGGGTACTGCAGGTGCAGAGGTCAAAGGAGGGCCCACAACACATAGGCGCCTATGAAGAACAAGGCTTCTCCAGTCCTAGTCTGCTTACAGGTAAGTACCTGGGTCCTCGGGGAGCAGACCAGGGAAGTTTTGTAGAGCACTGAGGAGGACGACACACATAAGCCCACAAAACACACCCTCAGCGGCACAGGGTGGCCGGGTGCAGTGTGCAAAGTAGGCGTCAGGTTTGCAATAGAAAGCAATGGAGGGACCAAGGGGTCACTTAGGCGATGCAGGCAGGGCACAGGGGGGCTTCTTGGGCCAGCCACTGACTGGGCTTTGATGAGGGCTGCCTGCTGGTCACTCCTGCACTGGTAGGTGGTTCCTCTCACTCCTGGGGCTGCAGTTGCAGTGCTTGGTCCAGGCCTCATGTTCCTTTGTTACATGGCAGTCGCGGTCAGGGGGAGCCTTTGGATCCTCTATGCAGGCGTCGCTGTGGGGGTGCAGGGAGGTCAACTCAGGGTGTCCAAATCGTTGTAGTCGCCTGGGACTCCTCTCTGAGGTGTTGGTTTCTCCAAACTCAAGCTGGGGGCATCGGGTGCAGAGTGTGAAGGCTCACGTTTCTGGCAGAAAGTGGAGACTCTTTGAAAGTTGCTTTAAAGTTGCAAAGTTGTTGCAGTTTCTGAACAGTGCCGCTGTTCTCGTGAGTTTCTTGGTCCTTTAGGAGCAGGGCAGTCCTCTAAGTCCTCTGAGGTCGCTGGTCCCGTCTGATGCATTGCTGTGCAGGTTCTTCGAGTCTGGAGACAGGCCGGTAGGGCTGGGGCAAAGTCATTTGGTGTCTCCGTTGTCTCTGCTGGGCTTTCAGGTCAGCAGTCCTTCTTTCTTCAGGTTGCAGGAATCTGATTTCCTGGGTTCAGGGTCGCCCCTAAGTACTACATTTTGGGGGGGGGGGGTGTTTAGGTCTGGTGGCAGTAGCCAATGGCCACTGTCCTTGAGGGTGGGTACACTCTCTTTGTGCCTCCTCCCAGACAGGAGGGGGGCACATCCCTATTACTATTGGGGGAATCCTCCAAACTCAAGATGGAGGATTTCTAACGGCAGGGGTCACCTCAGCTCAGGGCATCTTAGGGGCTGTCCTGACTGGTAGGAGACCACTCCTTGTTTTTCTCACTATCTCCTCCGGACTTGCCGCCAAAACTGGGGCTATGTAAGGAGGGGCAGGCATCTCCACTAGTTGGGATGTCCTGGGGTGCTGGAACAACAGGCAGGAGCCTTTGAGGCTCACCGCCAGGTGTTACAGTTCCTGCAGGGGGAGGTAAGAAGCACCTCCACCTAGTACAGGCTTTGTTCCTGGCCACAGAGTGACAAAGGCATTCACCCCATGAGGCCAGAAACTAGTCTGGTTGTGGCAGGCTGGCAGAAACTGGTCAGCCTAGCACTAGGAGTCGGACTGGTATTCAGGGTGCATCTCTAAGATTCCCTCCGGGTGTATTTTACAATAAATCCCACACTGGCATCAGTGTGCATTTACTGTGCTGAGACGTTTGATACCAAACAAGACCATATACTCTCTATGGCTACCCTGCACTACAATGTCTAAGGTTTAGCTTAGACAATGCAGGGGCATAGTGCTCATGCAACTATGCCCTCACTTGTGGTATAGTGCACCCTGCCTTAGGGCTGTAAGGCCTGTTAGAGGGGTGACTTACCTATGCCACAGGCAGTGAGAGGTGCGCATGGCACTCTGAGGGGCGTGCTATGTCGACTTAGTCATTTTCTCCCCACCAACACGCACAAGCTGTGAGGCAGTGTGCTTGTGCCGAGTGAGGGGTCCCCACGGTGGCATAATACATGCTGCAGCCCTTAGAAACCTTCCCTGGTCACAGGGCCCTTGGAACAGGGGTAACATTTACAAGGGACTTATCTGTGTGCCAGGGCTATGCCAATTGTGGGAACAAAGGTACAGTTCAGGGAAAGAACACTGGTGCTGGGGCCTGGTTAGCAGGGTCCCAGCACTCTTTCAATCATAACTGGCATCAACCGAAGACAAAAAGTTAGGGGGTAACCATGCCAAGGAAGGCATTTCCTTACATCGGCTATCTGCCTTTGTGTTGCTGATGGCCCCAGAACTTCAGGTTGTGCTGGGACAAACTGCAGGATAGGATCTGACGACACCCTCAATCCTTCTCAGGAGTATGTTAGTGGCAGGAAGGGGCTGAGTTTTAATTAGATTTCTTGTGTTTTTTTCCTCAACATACCAAACAAATTAGATCGAGGTGAAGACAGACCTCGGGAACAACTACTGCAGCTTCAGGGACTGGAATGGGCCGGGGACGACCCTTCGACTTGGACCGGTCACGGTGCCTGGCGATGTAGAGATTTGACTCACAGACTCTAATGGCCTTCAGGTTCATGAATACACACAATCAATGAAGGCCTCAGAATCATCAATCGAACCCAGGCACCACAGAAACGTGGTGAGGATCTGTCACAGACACATGATTGTGACAGTCCTTACAGCTTTCAAATCCTGTTGCGTTCAGAGGTGACATTTGACTTGTACTATGATTTTAATTGAGGTAAAGGGTCTCAAAGAAACATGACTTAGTTCTGGATCCACGCCTGGTGGCATGGGAAGGAAAGACACAGGAGTGGCACTAATATAGGCTATGCACATCATTTCCCAGGCAGAATGGGGTCAGTGCAAAGCCTCATAGCACCATCTACCAACATCTGAAAGTACTGCTGAAAAGGTTTCTGGATCCAGTCTGACACCTAGGAATATTCAAAAGATGAGGACTACGTGTCTAGAAATCTCTATCAAAAATTCACAGCTAACACCACATTAAAAATGTAAGAGAGATCAGTGGTTTGCTTTATAGTAATTTAGTGTGTAATAGCATTTTTTTTTTTTTCAAGTGATATGGGGCCAGATGTAGGTAGCCTTTTGCGCCTCGCAAACGGCGAAAAACGCAGTTTGTGAGGCGCAAAAGGCCTTCCGCGATACAGAGTCACATTTTGCGAGTCGGTACCGACTCGCAAACTGTGATTCCGACTCGCAAATAGGAAGGGGTGTTCCCTTCCTATTTGTGACCGCATCGCGATGTAGAGTAGGTTTGTGACCGCGAAAGCGGTAGCAAACCAACTCGCAGTTACCATCCACGGGACCCCCTTCCCCTTTGTGAATGCAAAAAATATATATTTTTTCAGAGTAGGCAGTGGTCCTATGGACCACTGCCTACTCTGAAAAAAAAAAACGAAACTAAATGGTTTCGGTAATTTTTCTTTTTGCAGCTCGTTTTCCTTTAAGGAAAACGGGATGCAAAAAGGAAAAAAAAAACTGCTTTATTTAAAAGCAGTCACAGACATGGTGGTCTGCTGTCTCCAGCAGGCCACCATCCCTGTGAGTGCCTAGACTTGCTATGGGGTCGCAAACTGCGACCCACCTCATTAATATTCGTGAGGTGGGTCTTTGCAACCCCCATAGCGAGTCGCAGAAGGTGTCTGAGACACCTTTCTGCATTTCCTTTTGCGAGTTGCAAATTGCGAGTCGCTGGGACTCGCAATTTGCAACTCGCAAAAGGAAACCTACCTACATCTGGCACATGGTCCTTAAAATTATAAATACGTGAAGCCCTATTATGAAGATTGTACCAGTTTGATGGTAACACCAAAGGAGTTACTAGAAGAATTTATTTAACAAATGCAAAGTAGGTCTACGATAACTCGAAATGAATGCAAGTTTAAACTTGGCAATGTGGAATTTTATTTCAGTTACTTAAGGCAACATGTGCATTTGAACTAAAACTTAAAGACATTAAAGTTGAAACATAACTGACAAATGATGTGCCAAGTGCTAATGCATGTGCTAATTCAGTTTAGTTGGCAATCAATGTTAAATCAGTTAAGCCAAGAAAATGGTGGCCAGTTTACTTAGAAAATAGACCAGAAGATAAACAGTCTTTCCTAGTGAGCAACACGTGAAGGCAAATAAGGTACAATAGTTGATATTTGGCCCTCAATTCAACGTGTAAAAAGAAAAACTTACTTAGAAGATAAAGATCATTATCTAAACTTTAAAAAAAGTCATATTTCATCAGAGAGGAGGCAACCAAACATTTGTGGCGGTGTATAAACTTATTAAGCCTAATGGTGTCAACTTAATTATTCTCAAATAAGTAAGATGTGGACCGAATATATGGCTTGCCTGCTACTTGATGCTTGCACCAGGCACATAAATCCACTGATCAATCATACCTGCTTGCCACCCATATTCCCCAAATCGAAGAAATAAAACAATTACAGAACATCGATGGCTGTATTGTGCGGTGACGTACAAGTTACTTACCTTTGGTAACGATATATCTGGTAGAGACATATTCTAGTTGCAGATTCCTTACCTTTGAATTTGCCAAGGCGTCAGACTGGATCCAGAGATTTTTCTTTGAGCAGTACCCCTGCGCGGCGTCAGGTGGAGTCGGCGACACCACGGGTGTCGTTGGCATTTTGTTGCCCATTTTGACATCGCGTTCGTATATAGGCGTCACCCCGGCGCGTTGACGTCAGTTTCCTTTCACGACTTTCCACGCCATTAGCGCAGAGCTATGAAGAACACAGAGTGGTGTGCCAAAACTAGGGCCCTTAATGGGAAGTTCTTGTGCCTAGAAATCTGTTTGCAGTGCAGGGAGGATGGGTGGGTCGGTAAGGAATCTGCAACTAGAATATGTCTCTACCAGATATATCATTACCGAAGGTAAGTAACTTGTACATCTGATAGAGACTTCTAGTTGCAGATTCCTTACCTTTGAAGGTCACACCAACACGTCCTGCAGGACCGTACGGCCAAAGTAGCCGTCCCTTCGGACCTAATTGTCTAGACACGAGTCTTTGGTAAAAGTGTGCAGAGATGCCCACGTTGCTGCCTGACAGATGTCCAGGACCGGAAAGCCCCGTGCTATCTCTGTGGTAGCAGCAGTAGCTCTGGTGGAGTGTGCTCGCAAACATTTCAGGAGGTTGCTTTTTAGCTAGAGCGTAGCACATTTAATGCATAAGAGTACCCATCGTGAAATGGTCCTCTTCTGCACTGCCTTCCCCTTCTTTGTACCCACATATCTCACAAAGAGTTGATCGTCCACCCGGAGGTCTTTGGTACGATCAAGATAGAACGCAAACGCTCTTTATGGGTCCAGACTGTGGAGTCTCTCCTCTTCATGAGGGATGTAGAGGTGCATAAAAGGTAGGCAAGGTGCTGGACTTTCCAACATGGGTGTCACTACCTTAGGTAGAAAAGAAGCCCTTCTGCGAAGCACCACTTTGTCAGGATGTGTGGCTTAGCTGACAGAGCCTGGAGTTCACTAACTGCGGGCAGAAGTAACGGCAACTAGAAAGACAGTCTTTATAGTTAAGAGCCTTAGAGGACAGTTGTGAAGCGGTTCGAACAAGGGACACATAAGGTATGTTAAGACCAGTTTGATATCCCACTGAGGCATGATGAATGGGATAAGAGGAAAGAGATGTGTGAGGTCTTTAAGAGACCTCCCAACTATGGGAGATTTAAATAAGGAAGGCTGATCTGGTAACCTCAAGAAAGCAGAGATAGCAGAGAGATATCACTTAAGAGTGCCCAGGGTAGAACCCTGCCGGGCAAGGGAAAAAGTAAAAAGAAGAACTTGAGAAAGAGGAGCAGATAGAGGATTGATGGAACTGTTGATGAACCATGCCACAAATTTCTTCCAACAACAGGTGTATACAGTTTTGGTTGAGGGATGCCTGACTGCCAAGATAAAGTCACAGACTTCGGGTGGCAAGTCAAAAGACGCTGACTGTTGCCGATCAATCTCCATGCATGAAGCTGCTGAGTTGACAGGTTCGGGTGGAGGACCCTCCACTTCTGCTGCGACAGAAGATCCTCCCGAAGGGGCAGTCTGATCGGAACAACTATGGCCATGTTCAAAAGCTCGGGATACCAGACTCTTCGTGCCCAGTCCGGAGGAGCCACCAGTATTACTTGGGTCCAGTCCTGCCTGATCTTCTTCAGTACTCTGGGCAGAAGTGGTATAGGCGTAAAGGCATACAGGAGGTCTGAATTCCACTCACGACAAAAAGTGTTCCCGAGCAAGTGCCGCCTTGGAAACTCCAAAGTGCAAAACAGCTGACATTGCGCATTCTCTAGGAAGGCAAGCAAGTCTAACCAAGGTTCTCCCCACTGCAGGAAGAGACCTTGCGCCACCACCGGATGCAGACACCATTCATGGTCGACCACACATCGTCGGCTGAGTTCGTCTGCTCTGGCATTCAAGGAGCCTGCCAGGTGCTGAACCACCAGGGAAACGCCCTGATGTTCCAGCCCAGTCCAGAGGCGAAGAGCCTCTTAGAAGGTCCACGACCCCACTCCACCTTGTTTGTTGCAATATCACATGGCGGTGGTGTTGTCTGTGAGGGAAGAAATGCTTTCAAAGCTAGTCAAATCGCTCGGAGCTCCAGATGACTGATATGGAGCCCGATTTCCGTCTGAGACCAAATGCCTCTGATCTCTGCCTCTCCCATGTGGCCACCCCATCCCAGGAGTGATGCATCAGTCACGTCCATAAGATCTGGTTGGGAAAAGGAGAGAGCTCTGCTCTTGACCCAATCTTGATTCGCTAACCACCACTGCAGGTCTTTCGCAGTCCCTTACAAGATCTGGACCTTGTCGGAGAGATTCCCCTGATGCTGCGCCCACTGGAACTTCGGGTCCCACTGCAGAGCCCTCATATGCCATCTGGCATTTTGAACCAGCAGGATGCAGGAGGCCATGAGGCCCAGCAGCCTCAGAGTCATTCTCACCGAAATCCAGGACAGAGGCATCGGTATCGTAGCCTGAATATCTGGGACTTGCTTTTCGGGAGGATATGCCCGAAACTGCACTGTATCCAGAATAGCTCCGATGAAAGGGAGCGTTTGAGATGGAGTCAGGTGTGACTTCGGCATGTTGATCGTAAACCCCAGCAAATGCGAAAGGTTTGCCGTAGTCTGGAGGTGAGTGACGACTGTCTGGGGCGAGTTAGCCTTCAAAAGCCAATCGTCGAGGGAGGGGAAGACTGGGACCCCGAGTCTGCAGAGATGAGCTGCCATCACTACCATCACTTTCGTGAACACCCGAGAGGCACTGGTAAGGCCAAAGGGGAGCACGGTAAACTGAAAGTGCTCATGACCTACCACAAATCGCAGGTAACGTCTGTGGGCCGGCAAGACGGGAATGTGAACATATGCGTCTTGCAAGTCCAACGCTACTATCCAGTCTCCGGGATCCAGGGCAGATAGGACCAGAGCCAATGTCAACATTTTGAACTCCTTTTTTAGGAAGAGATTGAGGGACCAAAGGTTTAATATAGGCCAAAGACCTTTGTCCTTTTTCGGAATGAGAAAGTAGCGGGAATAGCAACCACAACCTACTTCTGGCAACAGAACCCTCTCTATAGCTCCTTTGGTCAAAAAAGCTTGGACTTCCTCGAGGAGAAGCGCCATATGATCCTCCGATATCTGATTGTAGGACGGTGGCATGGCTGGAGGAGATGTCTCGAAGGGGAGGGAGTAGCCCAATTTGAAGGACCCACCTGTCCAAGGTAGTGGATTGCCATTGGGGCAGGTGATGGCATATCCTGCCACCCACTGGCTCCTGATGTACCCGCGGACTTGGAGGCTGAAGAGGGGGCGGAGGTGGACTGGGAGACCCGTTGGCTTCCTGATCCCCCGGAGCATGGGATCCCAAAGACGCGCAGGGGCAGTGCAGCATGCGCGGGTCAGTGGCCAATGAGGAAAGGATGCGGTTGGGTGCCCTCTCCGTAGCCAAGAAAGGGGCGAAAGGCGGACCACTGGGGTCTAAGGGCGGGCGCGAGGCCAAGGGACCGGGCCGTAGCTTGGGAATCTAAAGAGCTAGAGCGCCGTGTCCACCTTGTCTCCGAAGAGACGTGTGACATCAAAGAGCATGTCCATCAAAGATTGCTGGACATCCCCTGAAAAGCCAGATGTTCTCAGCCAGGCGTAGCGTCCGAATGCCACCATTGATGCAACTGATCTGCCCAGAGAGTCAGTCGTATCCAGTCCACAACGAATCATCAACTTTGTTGCATCCCTCCCATCTTTCATGGCTTGGGAAAGGACACTCTGGGCCTCCTCCGGAACTGCAGGCAGCACTTGTGTGACCGTATCCCTGAGAGTATCCCTGAGAGTATGGGAACAGCGGCCGAAAAGGGATGCTGTGTTCACGGACCGCAGCGGACTGTTGGAAGAAAAAAACTTCTTCCACAAATTATCCAGTCTTTTTGATTCCCTATCCGGGGAAGTAGCAGGGAATGCGCCAGAGGAAGAAGCAGCCTGAATGACAAGGCTCTCAGGCGTGGGTTGTTAGGAGTGGAATTTCAGGTCTGACTGAGCAGGCTAATGGCGGTGGGTAATCGTCCTATTCACAGGAGCCCCTGTGATGGCTCTGGACCAAGTACCCAAAAGGACGTCTGTCAGTGCTTCATTAAAGGGTAAAAGGGGCTCGGAACAGGAAGACCCCGGCTCAAGCATGTCGGTTAGGATGTTAGGCCTAACCTCCACAGAAGGTAGCTTGAGGTCCAGGACCTCAGCCGCCCTCCTCACCACCATGGAATTAGAAGCACCCTCCTCTGTAGCCACGCTAGGAGGAGGGAGCATACCAGTGTCAGGGGAGGTGTCTAGACCACTGGCATCACCCAAATACTGCACCCAGTCCATTTGGGGGTCAAGCATGTATTCTTAAGGGTCCAGCGTCCCCTCCATACTCTCCCTGTATCCATACCCACAAGAATAAGGGTCTGGATCAACCCTGGGCCCAGGAGAGCCCATAGAGAACGGAATCAGCGTTGATCGAGGTTGTTCCGGCTTGTCGGGTATGAGGATAGGACTGACGCAGATTGTTGGTCCAACCAATGTCGGGAACGTCGACGTCTAACCCAACGCCGGGGAAGGTCACCATGGCACGACCGGCGTCAGGACGGATCCGCAATTGGATCCGGAGGGGCCCTCTAGAGCCGTGGCCGAAGCAGACGGCTTGGAAACCGAGGGAACCCCAACCGACTCACCTGTGCCCGAAGGCGCCGAAGGTGGGTCGGACTACCCAAAAGTGAGGCGCATAGCCTTGTAAAATTCCTTTAGTTGGGCAGAGGTGGCTACGGCTCCTGGGAAGTCGGGGAAGTGCGGAGCTGACCCAGATGAAGGCTCCGTTGACAGAGGCTTAGAGCTTCGACGCTCTTCCCCCTCCGTATCATCTGATCGACAGGGCAAAGACAAAGAATGCTTGTCCTTCTTCGACTTCTTTTTGTGACCCGAATTTCCTGTTGACTTGGAGGACGAGGAGTGGGTGTGGCTTCGCGGCCGGTCTCGAGACCTTCTTTTCGAACGGGACCATGAGCGCTGCTGAGTCGAATGTCGGGCCGCCATGAGCTTAAGGTACCGCTCCCTCAAATCTTTCAGGTTCATGGCCCAACACTCGGAGCACGACTTCGGGTCGTGATTGCGCTCCAGGCACCAAAGACACACGAGGTGTGGATCCGTCACCGAGATGGTTCGGTGACAGGAGTCGCAGGGCTTGAATTCGGTCTTGGGGGACATCCCTCAACGCATCCACGAACTCGTGAAAACTTCGACAAATGTGTCAACGTAGTAAAAAACTGACAGCGGTACCTCTCTCCGGATCTGCGCACAGGCTGGTGCGGAAAGAAAAGAACTAACGTCAGAGTGCCGGGGTGGCGCCTACATACGACTGTGACATAATTACGGCGAACACGATGCCAACAACACCCGCAGAGTTGACCGACGCCATCTGGCAGCACGCAGAGGTACTGTTTGAAGAAAAATCTCCAGATCTAGTCTGACGCCTGGGGAAATTCAATGGTAAGGAATCTGCAACTAGAAGTCCCTATCAGATATGTTAAGTTAACAATACATACTTTCTGCAAAAGTAGGTTAAAGTGAGTGAAAATAGATCAATGTATTGACAACAAAGTAAATTGTGCACTGTAAATGAAGTGATGAGCACCTGCCTTTAAAGTATCACAGGATTCCTTTTCACGTTGTTTTATACTATCTTTGTTCCAAAAATAATACTTAAATGTGTACTTAATGGGTATGATAAACACCTACTTGGCTTTTTTGAGGAGACGAAGGATGTGCTTCTGGTTTTGGAATACTGTCAATTAATTCCATAATTCCTTTCAGTTTTTGGTCTGATATACAGACAGAAAGTAAGGGCAGCACACCATAAACTTTAAATCTGTACAAAAATAAAACAATATTTTTGATTTAAAGATATATTGCAAATGAAAAATGAGCAGGATTGGTATTTTAATGATCGCTGAGTGTGATTAATGAAAATAATTTACTACTACCTTTTAAGTAATGATGTCAGCAGTCAGAGCAACAAAGGGAAATGTTACTTACCCAGTAAGCATCTGTTTGTGGCATGTAGTGCTGTAGATTAACATTCTTTACATACTCCTGCCATCTAGTGTTGGGTCTGGAAGTGTGCAAGTTGTTTTTCTTCAAAGGGTATTTCAAGTCACAAGGTACAGTGACTTCTCTTGGTGATAATGCGCATGGGCATTCCC
Source organism: Pleurodeles waltl (assembly GCF_031143425.1). Lineage (NCBI taxonomy): Eukaryota > Metazoa > Chordata > Amphibia > Caudata > Salamandridae > Pleurodeles > Pleurodeles waltl. The sequence goes on from NC_090436.1 coordinate 899,387,605, forward strand.
TCCATTGTTAAATTGTTCTCTGGCAGGCGGGAGTGAATGGAGTGTAGAGTAAATATAAGTAAAGAGTTGCCCAAGTAAATGATAATGCAAATGAACTGCAACAGCCACAGATATCCGAGGAGGAGGGTGGGCGCATGTGAATCGAGAGCACTACATGCTACAAACGGATGCTTACTGGGTAAGTAACATTTTCCGTTTGATTGCATTTGTGGCTGTAGATAAACATGCTTTGCATAGTCTGTAAAGCCGTGAAGTCCAAAAGTGGTGGCTAAGCTGTAGGTGTTGCAGTTGTTTGAAAAAGTGTGCATAGCACTGCCTGACCTACATTAGCTTGTTGGCATGCTGAAACAGCCACACAATAGTGTTTAGTAATGGTGTGTGGTGTAGACCATACGTACATCAGCTATAGGTATATTATCTAGGAAAGCCATTGAAGTTACTATTTTGTGAGCAGAATGTGCTCTAGGAGGAAAAGGCAGCGTTCTTTTGCCTTTAATGTAACATGTGTATACATTTAACTACCCACCTAGAAATGTTTGATTCAGAAATGGGCTTTCCTTTGTGAGGGGGTGAAAAAGCAACAAACAGTTCTTTAGTTTTATGAAATTCTTTAGTTCTGTCAATGTAGTAAATAAGAGCTCTTTTAATATCTAATGTATGAAGAGTCCTTTCTGCAACTGATTCTGGGTGAGGGAAGAAAACTGATAATTCCACTGACTTATTAAGGTGGAAGTGGGAGGCCGCCTTTGGAATACCCTATCTTTGTGCAGCTGGAAGAAAGGTTCTTCCAAGATTAGTGCCCGGTGCTCACTGACACGTCTAAGTGAAGTGATGACAGTGAAAATAGCAACCTTCCAAGATAGAAATAGGAGGGAGCAATTGTTAAGTGGTTCGAACAGAGGATACGTAAGTCTTGTAAGAGCAATGTTAAGAAGATATGCAGGTGCTGGTGGAACCCACGTTGGAGTTACTAATTTAAGACCTTTCATGAAGGCTTTAATAACTGGTATTTTAAACAAAGGCAGATGTCCGTTTTGAAGATAGGCAGCAACTGCTGTTAAATGTAAGCGTATGGATGTGACCGCAAGGCCAGAGCATTGTAGATGTAGCAGGTAACAAACAATGTTTTCAGTTGTTGCGTTAAATGGATTGATACCGTTGTTATGACAGTAACTGACAAATTTCTTCCATTCAGCTGCATAACATGCTACAGTAGTAGGTTTGTGTGCCTCTTTAAGACTCATCATACATTGAAGTGGGAGGTTGAACTAACCGAACTCTATGACCTCAGAAGCCAAATTGCTATATTGAGTTCCTTGGGATTTGGATGCCTGATTTCTCCGTGGTTCTGAGTGAAAAGGTGCAGGCTGAAAGGAAGCTTCTTGCAAGGAACTACTGATAGTTCGAGAAGTGTTGTGAACCAGGGCTGTCGGGCCCAGGTGGGAGCCACTAGTATTAGTGTGAGGGATGTTTGCCTCAGAATCTGAACCAGAAACAGAATACGAGGGAGAGGCAGAAAAGTGTAGGCAAATATCCCTCACCAGTTCATCCATGGAGCATTGCCTTTGGAACAGGGTGTGGAAACCTGGAGGCGAAGTTTGGGCAGATTCCATTGTCTGCTGTTGTGAACAGAACTATGTCTGGAAACCCCCATCTTTGGAAGTGGGGGAGCAGGACTCCTAAGTGGAGTTCCTACTCATGGATCTGTTGCGGCATCCTGCTGAGAAGGTTGCCAAAATAGGTGTGTGTTCCCAGAAGATGTTCCACTAACAGATGGATATTGTGATGGACAGTCCAAAGCCTAATTGTCTGAGATTGGAGTGATAACTGTAGAGAATGTGCCCATCCCAGTTTTTGTAAATAGTACATGGTTGTCATTTTGTTTGCTCGGATCAAGAGAACCTTGCCAATCAGGTGAGAAGTGAATGCTTTAATTGCTAGTTGAACAGCATGAAGCTCTAGGTAGATGATGTGGAGGACCAGTTACCCCAGAGAGCTTGGACTGTGAGATTCTGTAAATTAGCACCCCAACCAGTATGTGATGTGCCTGTTGTCGTTATGGGGAAAGGGGTTGAGGAAAGGCTTCCCATTTAACAGGTTGTTTGTGTTCCAACTGTATCAATATAAGGGGCCTGATTTAGATCTTGAAGGTAACAGTCCCACCATCGAATTTTCGAAGGTAAACCTGCCCGCTGACGCAACTGTCCACCCGTCGTATTTAGATGTTGGTGGTTCTATAGACGAAAGACCACATTCGAGCCGCCGTCTCTGCCAAGAAACACAGGCCATGTTGACGGCAGGTAAGGGTAAAGAGGATGCAGGCGGGACCGCAGACAGCTCTCCCGCAGTGCAGATTTAGATGTGCCCTACCACTTTAGTTGGCAGATTAGGGGTGGTGAAAACTCACCTTTTCACCACATTCTTTCCTGTCTTCAAATGGACAACACCTGCCATCGCTGCTGCCACTGAACCACAGAGAAAACACAAGAACCCCTCCCCCCCCCAACACCACGCATCCCTCTCTGTCAAGTGTTAAGATAGGGATTCCTCCCTGAGGGGAGGGGGCACATCCCTAATCCTATTGGGGGAATCCTCCAATCTCAAGAGGGAGGATTTCTAAAGGCAGGGGTCACCTCAGCTCAGGACACCTTAGGGGTTGTGCAGACTGGTGGGTGGCGACTCCTTGTTTTTCTCATTATCTCCCCCAGCCTTGCCACCAAAAGTGGGGGCAGTGGCCGGAGGGGCAGGCATCTCCACTAGCTGGGATGCCCTAGGGTGCTGTAACAAAAGGCATGAGCCTTTGAGGCTCACCACCAGGTGATACAGTTCCTGCAGAGGGAGGTGAGAAGCACTATCCTTGGTCACTTGGTCACAGGGCCCTTGGTACCACTGGTACCTTTTACAAGGTACTTTTACAAGGGGCTTATCTGTGTGCCAGGGATGTGCCAATTGTGGAACAATGGTACATTTTTAAGTTAAAGAACACTGGTGCTGGGGCCTGGTTAGCAGGGTCCCAGCACACTTCTCAGTCAAGTCAGCATCAATATCAGGCAAAAAGTGGGGGGTAACTGCAACAGGGAGCCATTTTCCTACAGCTGGCATAAGCAAGTTGATTCAAAGCCCCACGGGCGCCATGAGCGTGAAGGAGACACAAAAGGAAAAAGAAGTTCACTCACAGTCAAATGTATCAGCTAATGTGCAATTATCCATGTAACAGAGTTGATGGCCAAGGCGGTAACAAAACAGCCCCACGGAGGGACAAAAAAAGGATTTACCAATGAAAACAAAGGGTTTATGAAAGGCAAGCCCAGGAACGAGTGAAAGTGATCGGCATGCGGTGCCCACAAAGAGATTACAACAGGCCAGACTGCTTGTGTGCTCGACCTACAAAGAGGATAGGAAGCCATGGGCTAGGACTGCTCTGAAAACAGCTCCAAACCTCCATCCAACAGGGGAAAAGCCAGGGTGGCCGAATGACCAGTCCGTTACTTATACATTCCACCTCACACAACCCAAAATATATTTACAATGAAAATAGTGCACATATTATTGCATCACTGGCATAAGGGGCACTGCTTAATTTGACCTGGTGGTTGCAGGTCTGGTCTGGCCCACCAGCATTCTTTTTTGGGGTAAGGGACTCATTGTCAATCATTAGTCGTTGACACTGAAGGAGAGAAGGCAATGTGGAAGAGAAATACAGCAAAGCAGTGCAACACTGAAAAAGCAAACAGGAAAAAGAAGCTGCACGAGTGAGAAAAAGGGGGAGGGAGGACATTGGTGGAATAAAGATGCCTGAGGTGAATTCAAGCCAAACCACCTTATATTTGCTAGTCCTGGCATTCAGAAGGCTACTGGAGGGTTCCTGAGAGGAAATCTGGGCCCGGGAACTTATTCTTTTACAAAAAAGCACTTGAGAAGAGATGAGGGAAGCAGATAGCCTACTTAATGCAAATGGCTGTACTTTGATAGAAGAAAGTGCACTTAATTCTTATTTTAGTAAGCAGTGTTATCTGTAGCAAAATAACTCTACCTTTACAACAACGTGTGTGTGAGTCGGGTGGGCATTTACAGCACAAAATGTGGCGAGTAGATAGGCTGTTAAGTCTGACTGAAGAAGACAAACACCGCCTTTGTGAACCGTCATCATAAAGCCTTTGTTTTTTAGGTGTTTTAAAGTATGTCTTTGTTTACACATTGTAGAAGGCGAGGCGATACAGAGGACTCTGACCCGTATTTTAAGTAAGTTCCCAAAGAAAAAAAACAAATTTTATTTAGGTATTTAATTGGGGAAGGGTGTTATTCAGGATAGCAATATCGTTGTCATCTGTACGCGTCCTTTGTGGTACTGTAGATGCTTCTGTACAGGTCTTGCTGTTTAATGAATCCTTAATGTTCTGTCTTTCCTAGGTGGTGAGGTCTTCGGAGTACATCTTCTCAGCTCCTTCCCTCGGGTCTCGGAAAACAAAGAACAAGGCCAGGTAAGTGGTAAGGTATGGGGTTTACTCTGTTGTTAGTATAAGAGTGGGAGGGTAAAGAAAAGGAAAACACTAGGTTTCGTGTATCGGGTTAGTACAGGCATAAGGGAGGGTGCAGTATTATGTAGGCATGGCTGGTGGTAGGGAGGTGGTACTGCCAGTGACCTGTCCAGGCTCCCAATGCTTAACCCAAACTGCCCTCCTCCTCTAGTCCCTCCCCGGTGCCCCTTTCCTCTCTCAACCCTCCCTCTGTGCCCTCGCGTCCTCTGGTCGCCTTTTCCCGATGTCCCTTTAACAGGGACCGTACCTTGCAGAGCCACGACCCTCCTGGGTCGTGGCGGGGTTTGTTGTTGTCCTTCTGGTTTCCCCTGGCTCCGTGGCTCGGGCTGGTTCTCTATTTTTCTGTGTTCCTTCTTTCCGCGTTCGTCTCCCGGGGCGTCTCCTCCTCTCGCGCGCGTCTCTTCCGGCTTCCCTCTGCCCCTCTTTGTTGTCCGTCTTCTCTTTTTCTGTACCTTCGGCGACCCGGAAATCCGGGGCAGAGATCGCGTCCCGTCTCCATGCGTCTCCTTGGAGACGCGGCACGGGAGCGGACCAAGCATGCGGGCGGTGTCCCGCACGGGTGTCTGTAGCCGCTGGGGACGGCACCCGTCTTCACACATCTTTTAATGTAGGAATCATGTACCTTGGCCCTTTGCATACCATACCTCATTATCTGAGCAGAGGTGGAGTGAGAACAGTAAATACGCACTTCAGGGATGCAAGAGTGTTGGGGGGGGGGGGAGAGGTGGGGTGTGGGAGGGAGTCAATATGCCCTAAGTGTGGGCCGGCCGGTGCTAGTAAGATACAGGTGGAAGCTGTACATTACAGAGAACATTCTTTCTGCGGTCTGGTCTCAGAGACCGGGAGACTTTTGGAGGGAGACAGGCAAGGAACGAACTATATAACCAAAAATGACAGACAAGGAGGTAAAATTTCATAACAGCTAAAAAACAGAACACTTTTCACACAAGGGCGATATGGGTGAGATGAAAAGGGCTTACCGATCTTGGTAAAAAAAAAAAAAAAGTGAAATACAAGACGAGACAGGGATAGAAACAAAGATAGTTACAAACATTCAGTGAGGAGGGGACCGATATATACACAAACTGTATTTTAAGCAGAACGGCCACACAATTAGAGACAGGCGGCTGGAACGAAAGAAAGGTATAAACATACGGGAATATATATATATATATATATATATATATATATATATATATATATATATATAATATGAATATATATATATATATATGGAAAATGTCACTTACCCAGTGTACATCTGTTCGTGGCATGATACGCTGCAGATTCACATGCTGTGCACATCCCGCCATTTAGTGTTGGGCTCTGAGTGTTACAAGTTGTTTTTCTTCTAAGAAGTATTTTTCAAGTCACGAGATCAAGGGACTCCTCCCCTTTCGGCTCCATTGCGCATGGGCGTCGACTCCATCTTAGATTGTTTTCCCCGCAGAGGGTGAGGTAGGAGTTGTGTATATAGCAATAGTGCCCATGCAATGGAGTAAATATGTATGTACATAATGTGTTTAAAAGTAATATATTTACAAATTTACAAATGTACAAGTCTAATCTTTCTCAACTTAAAACGGCTACAGGCTCCCGGGGAGGTGGGAGGGCGCATGTGAATCTGCAGCGTATCATGCCACGAACAGATGTACACTGGGTAAGTGACATTTTCCGTTCGATGGCATGTGTAGCTGCAGATACACATGCTGTGCATAGACTAGTAAGCAGTTATCTCCCCAAAAGCAGTGGTTCAGCCTGTAGGAGTTGAAGTTGTTTGAAATAAAGTCCGTAATACTGCTTGTCCTTCTGTGGCTTGCTGTGTTGGTAACACATCCACGCAGTAATGTTTGGTAAATGTATGAGGCGTAGACCATGTGGCTGCCTTACATATTTCAGTCATTGGTATGTTTCCGAGAAAGGCCATGGTAGCACCTTTCTTTCTAGTTGAGTGTGCCTTTGGTGTAATAGGCAGTTCTCTTTTTGCTTTTATATAACAGGTTTGAATGCATTTAACTATCCATCTGGCAATGCTTTGTTTGGATATTGGATTCCCTGTATGAGGTTTTTGGAACACAACGAACAATTGTTTTGTTTTGCAAATTTGTTTCGTTCTACCTATGTAGTACATTAGTGCCCTTTTAATGTCTAATGTATGTAATGCTCTTTCAGCTACCGAATCTGGTTCTGGAAAGAATACTGGGAGTTCCACTGTTTGATTTAAGTGGAACAGTGATATGACTTTAGGTAAGAATTTAGGATTTGTTCGTAAAACTACTTTATGCTTATGTATCTGAATAAAGGGTTCTTGTATAGTAAATGCTTGTATTTCACTTACTCTTCTGAGAGATGTGATAGCTATCAGAAAAGCTACTTTCCACGTTAAGTACTGTATGTCACATGAGTGCATTGGTTCAAAAGGTGGACCCATAAGTCGTGTTAAGACAATGTTGAGATTCCACGAAGGAACTGGTGGTGTTCTTGGTGGTATAATTCTTTTTAGACCCTCCATAAATGCTTTTATGACTGGGACTCTGAATAAAGAAGTTGAGTGTGTAATTTGCAGATAAGCTGAAATTGCGGTGAGATGTATTTTAATGGATGAAAAAGCTAACCTTGACTTTTGCAAGTGCAGTAAGTAGCTTACGATGTGTTTAGCAGATACGTGTAGGGGTTGAATTTGATTATTATGGCAGTAATAAACAAATCTTTTCCATTTATTTGCATAGCAATGTCTTGTTGTAGGTTTTCTAGCTTGTTTTATGACCTCCATACATTCCTGTGTAAGGTCTAGATGTCCGAATTCTAAGATTTCAGGAGCCAAATTGCTAGATTCAGCGATGCTGGATTTGGGTGTCTGATCTGTTGTTTTGTGTTGAGTTAACAGATCTGGTCTGTTTGGCAATTTGACATGAGGCACTACTGAGAGGTCTAGTAGTGTTGTGTACCAGGGTTGTCTTGCCCAAGTTGGTGCTATTAGTATGAGTTTGAGTTTGTTTTGACTCAATTTGTTTACTAGATATGGAAGGAGTGGGAGAGGGGGAAAAGCGTATGCAAATATCCCTGACCAACTCATCCATAACGCATTGCCCTGAGACTGATCCTATGGGTACCTGGATGCAAAGTTTTGGCATTTTGCGTTTTCTTTTGTTGCAAAATAGATCTATTTGTGGTGTTCCCCATCTTTGGAAGTAAGTGTTTAGTATTTGGGGTTGAATCTCCCATTCGTGGATCTGTTGGTGATCCCGAGAGAGATTGTCTGCTAACTGGTTCTGAATTCCTGGAATGAACCGCACTATCAGGCGAAAGTGGTTGTGAATCGCCCAATGCCAAATCTTTTGTGCCAGGAGACACAACTGTGTTGAGTGTGTTCCTCCTTGTTTGTTCAGATAATACATCGTTGTCATGTTGTCTGTTTTGACAGGAATGTGTTTGTGTGTTATTATAGGTTGAAAAGTTTTCAACGCTAGAAATACTGCCAGTAATTCTAAGTGATTTATGTGAAACTGTCTCTGTTGAGTGTCCCATTGTCCTTGGATGCTGTGTTGGTTGAGGTGTGCTCCCCACCCCATCATGGAGGCATCCGTTATTACGTATTGAGGCACTGGGTCTTGGAAAGGCCGCCCTTTGTTTAAATTTATAGTGTTCCACCATTGAAGCGAGGTGTATGTTTGGCGGTCTATCAACACTAGATCTTGAAGATGACCCTGTGCCTGTGACCATTGTGATGCTAGGCAATGCTGTAAGGGCCGCATATGCAATCTTGCGTTTGGGACAATGGCTATGCATGAGGACATCATGCCTAATAGTTTAATCGCTATCTTGACCTGTACCTTTTGTTTTGGGTGCATGGCCTGTATTACATTGTGAAATGCTTGTACCCTTTGTGGACTTGCCAATCCCTTTTGTTGTGTTGATTGTTGCTCCTAAGTATTGTTGCACTTGACACAGCTGAAGGTGTGACTTGTTGTAGTTGAGTGAGAAACCTAGTTTGTGAAGGGTTTCTATGACATACTTTGTGTGTTATGAGCACCGTTCCTGCGTGTTGGTTTTTATTAACCAATCGTCTAGGTACGGGAACACATGTATTTGCTGTCTTCTGATATGAGCAGCCACTACTGCCAGGCATTTTGTAAAAACTCTTGGCGTAGTTATCCCGAATGGCAACACTTTGAATTGGTAATGTACCCCTTGGAATACAAGCCTTAAGTACTTTCTGTGTGAAGGATGTATCAGTATATGGAAGTACGCATCCTTTAGGTCTAGTGTTGTCATGTAGTCTTGTTGTTTGAGCAATGGGATTACGTCCTGCAGTGTCACCATGTGAAAGTGATCTGATTAGATGTAGATATTTAATGTTCTGAGATCTAATATAGGTCTTAGAGTTTTGTCTTTTTTGGGTATGAGAAAGTACAGTGAGTAGACTCCTCTTCCTCTCTGATGAATTGGTACTAACTCTACTGCATCTTTTTGCAACAACGCTTGAACTTCTAGTTGTAGAAGATTTATGCGTTGTTTTGACATGTTGTGTGTTTTCGGTGGGACATTTGGAGGGAATTCTAGAAATTCTATGCAATAACCATGCTGGATAATGGCTAGGACCCACGTGTCTGTTATTTCCTCCCAGTTTTTGTAGAACTTGGTTAGTCTCCCCCCCACTGGTGTTGTGTGTTGGGGATTTGTGACATGTAAGTCACTGTTTGTTTCGTGGAGTTTTGGGACTTTGGAACTTCCCTCTACTCTTTGGGAATTGTCCCCCTCTATATTGTCCCCGAAAAGTTCCCCGCTGGTATTGGCTCTGATAAGTGGGCCTTGTTTGTGATGTTGTGGGTTCAGTGATTTGCCCTCGAAATTGTGATTTTCGAAATGTGCCTCTGCTCTGTGGGGAGAAGAGTGCGCCCATGGCTTTGGCCGTATCAGTGTCTTTTTTTAATTTTTCGATAGAAGTGTCCATTTCCGGCCCAAACAACTGCTGTCTGTTAAATGGCATATTCAGCACGGCTTGTTGTATTTCCGGCTTGAATCCAGATGTACACAGCCATGCATGTCTCCGTATTGTTACTGCTGTATTGACAGTCCTAGCAGCTGTGTCTGCTGCATCCATTGCTGACCGTATCAGATTGTTCGAGATACTCTGTCCTTCCTCTACCACTTGTTGCGCTCTTTTTTGGAACTCCTTGGGCAAATGTTCTATAAAATGTTGCATTTCGTCCCAATGAGCCCTGTCATATCTCGCCAACAATGCTTGTGAATTGGCAATGCGCCATTGGTTGGCTGCTTGTGCCGCCACTCTTTTCCCAGCCGCATCGAACTTACGACTCTCCTTGTCTGGAGGTGGTGCATCTCCTGAGGTGTGTGAGTTCGCCCTCTTGCGTGCTGCACCTACTACCACAGAGTCTGGTGTTAATTGTTGTGTGATGTACACAGGGTCTGTTGGTGGCGGCTTATATTTTTTCTCCACCCTTGGAGTTATTGCCCTTCCTTTGACAGGCTCTTCAAACACTTGTTTGGAGTGTTTTAGCATTCCAGGTAGCATGGGGAGGCTTTGGTACTGGCTATGTGTGGAAGACAGTGTGTTAAATAGAAAGTCGTCTTCAATTGGCTCTGTATGCAGGCTAATATTATGAAACGCCGCTGCCCTTGACACCACCTGTGTGTAGGCGGTAGAGTCCTCAGGTGCTGACACACTGGCTGGATAACAGTCGGGACTGTTATCTGACGCTGGCGCATCATAAAGATCCCACGCGTCTGGATCATCCTGACTAATTCCTGTATGAGTTAGGGATTGCATCATTGGTGGAGTGGCTACCGGTGATGGCTGTGGAGAGCGTTGTGGAGATGGTGGCGGGGTTACTTGTTTAGCCACCTTTGCCTGTGGCTGCTTGTCTTTCTCTTGGAAGGCAAGTTTTCGTTTCATCCGAATCGAAGGGAGAGTACTGATCTTCCCCGTTTCTTTTTGGATGTGGAGCCTTCTTTGGGTGTAATCTGGCTCCATTGTCTCTAGTTCCTGTGCAAATCTATGTGTTTGCATTTGTGAGGACAGGCCTTGTTCCTCTGTGTAGGAACTTTTTTTCGGTTCCGAGGCCGGATGTTTCGGTACCGAAACCTTCTCGGCTGCCTTTTTCGGCTCCGACGCCACTTTTTTGCTCTTCAGCGACGTGATCTCTCGGTGCCGACTTGCTTCAGAGCCACTCTCTCGGTGCCGAAATTGCTCTGACCCGGTGTCGAGTCTGCTCTGTGCCGGGATCTCGACCGGAGTCGGATGACTTCGACACATGCATGCCCTTTTTTTGGTGCCGATGCTCGGTCACCTATTTTTTGGGTTAAGCCATGGCCTGCTGGCGTCCCCTGGGCTTTTGTGGTCTTTGCGTGATTCTTGTGTATCGACATCTTACTCACGGTTTTCGGCGTCTGTTCAGGATCGACCTCTTCCGAGTCCGAATCCTCGATGGAGAAGGCTTCCTCTTCTTCTTCCATCTGTTTTTGTCCTGTCGGCACCAACGCCATCTGTAATCTTCTTGCTCTTCGGTCCCTTAAGGTCTTTCTGGACCGAAACGCTCGACAGGCCTCACAAGTATCCTCCTTGTGTTCTGGAGACAAACACAAATTACAGACCAGATGCTGATCTGTATAAGGATACTTGTTGTGACATTGGGGGCAGAAGCGGAATGGGGTCCGTTCCATTAGCCTTGAAGACGCACGTGGTCGGGCCGACCAGGCCCCGCCGGGGACTCAAAATCCCCAAAGGGCTACCGGAGCTCTTCCAAATTCGGTGTCGATCTGTTGTAACTAACCAGATACCGAACGCAAACAATACAATCGAATTTTCTGAGATTTTCACTAACTTTCCGAACCGAAACGCGGAGCGAAAAGGAACACGTCCGAACCCGATGGCGGAAAGAAAACAATCTAAGATGGAGTCGACGCCCATGCTCAATGGAGCCGAAAGGGGAGGAGTCCCTCGATCTCGTGACTCGAAAAAGACTTCTCTGAGCCCAACACTAGATGGCGGGATGTGCACAGCATGTGTATCTGCAGCTACACATGCCATCGAACATATATATACACACACACACACACACACACACACAGAGACAGACAGGCAGGGTAACAGCCAGATATCTATTCAAGCGAGCAGAGTAAATAACATTCGAAGAGAGGGGCACAACATAAATAGAGGGGTGAGTAAAGAGACCTGGAGACGAGCTGAGAATAGAGGGAACAGATTTTATCTAGAGGCCCCCCAGCCAGTGAACCTCTTGTATACTGTGACCACCCACACATGAGGGAGGGCTTTAACGTGTAATTGGTACAGCAGTAACCCCAGAGTGTGCACTTCCAGTACAGAACACCACGGCGTGCACGGGCCGAAGACACAGCTGGTGCGTCCTCCGTCGATGGTACCCCCTACAGCACACATGTCACAGACATTACCCCTGGTGTCCTGCCCCTTCGCTATGCACGTGTGTGGGAAGCTCTGAGGCCCAGGTCTGGCGGCTCTGCCAAGGGTGAACCACCAGCCCTCCCGTTTCTGAACCCACACTAACACTACCAAAAACCACCACACGCACAGCCTTCTTGCTGCAACTCTGACACTGCGCCACTACACCCAAACAAACCCACCATGCCTTGTTCGGACTCTGTGACAGTTACCTGTAATCCACAGTGAGGAACAACGCAGGCCCCCCCTCACACACACCCCAACTGTGCCTTGTTCGGACTCTGTAACTGTCACCTGTGCTCCAGCGTGAGGAGCCACGCACCAAAGAGTCAGTGATGTGCAGGACGAAACAAATAAAATTACTAGTTTGGAGAAGGAAGTGGAAACTTTGAAGACACTTGCAGAGGATTAGGAGAACAGAAACAGGTGCAATAATATGCGCCTTTATGGATTAATGGAAGGTCTTGACCCAATTTCATTTTTTGCTTCATTCTTTCCAAAGTTAGTGGATTTACCATCTTCTACAGTATTGAACATCCAAAGGGCACACCGCATTTGTCATCTTCCTCCGCATTCTTCCTTATCTAAACCATGAGGTGTGATTATTTTCTTTCTTGAATTTACTGATCTATTGAGAGTTCTTAATGCTGCAAAAGCCAAAAACCAAATTTCTTAGCAAGGAAGTAAGATCTTCATCTCACAGGATGTGTCCAAAGCTACAGCAAACAGAAGGAAATGCTTTTTGGATCTTTGTCCACAGCTACGTGAATTGGGAGCTCGTTTTGGATTATTCCATCCGTGTTTGTTTAAAGTGATATATCAAAATAAGACAACTTCATATACCTCTCCTGCAGCTCTTCGCGATTTCCTAGGAATACATTCTACAAACCCTATGGAAACAGCTGGTCCTTCTACAGGTTGACTATATGCATCTCTTAATACATTATGCCCTTGCTCATTCCTATTACGATGCAACTGATGGTCCTTAATATGCAGTTTATATATTATATTGATGTGAATGTAGGTCTTCTTTGTTAATGTATTGGTTTCTTTCAACAGGTTCCTGGTGTTCTATAGATCATTATTCTTGCTCATATCATTTGTACGTTGATGCGTTCCGTTTCCTTGCTGTGCAGTCTTCAGTCTGTGCTGTCACTAACCCTGTCCCATTGTCCATTCATCTCAGGTATATGTTTGCAGTTGTCTTATTTGACATGTACTGTCTTCTTTTTCTCTTCAATATTTTCTCTCATTGTTTCCCCTTTACTCTTTCCTTCCTATGTTCTCCTTGCTTTCCTATCCCTTATATGTATTTTCAGTTATTTATGGTACAATACCTTTCGTGTATGTATATGGTTATGGGACGTAAAATTCAGAGTTATTTCTTGGAATGTCAAAGGGTTTATTAACCCAATAAAAAGGCAGAGTATTTTATCCCATTTAGCTAAATATAATCCAGACTTGGTTCTTTTACAAGAAACCCACTTGACGGATTCTGAAGCATTGAAACTTAAGAGGTTGGGTGGGTAATGTGTTTACGTCTCCTACATCCACAAAGAAAAATGGTGTATTTGTGCTTTGTTATAAAAAATTATCAGTTAATGTTATTTCTCAAGACTCTGATTCCGATGGTAGATGGCTCTTTGTGAAGCTAAGTATTAATGGGATTTTAATGACCATTGTTAATATTTATGGTCCTAATCACTCAGATTATCTTTTTTGGCCTAATGTTACTAAACAATGTTTACATTATAATGATGATTTTTTTTCTTCTTGGAGGGGATTGCAATCAAATTATTGATCCTTTTATAGATAGGCAATCTGCAATTAAATTTTCTCCCCATAAAATGCATAAACAATTTAAGGTACTTCTCTCACAATGTAATTTAAATGATTCATGGAGAACTTGTAATCCTGATAGTAGGGATTTCTCGTTTTATTCTCCACCACATGGCTCCCTGCCTAGACTCAACCATATTTTTGTTTCAAAATCACTTTCCCAAAACCTTCTTTAACTCCTCCATTGAACCCATGGTTATATCTGATCATGCTCCAGTCATGACGGATTTTGATTTACTCCTGGTGCATCCCAAAACCAATAGATGGTGATTTAATCTTTCGTTGTTGCTTGAGACTAAATTTTCCACATCCTTTGTTGCTTTTGCGGCGGAATTTTTCAGATTTAATGATGATTCTCATGTTTCACCACAATTGTTATGGGATTCGTTTAGGGCTACAGCTTGTGGGCATATAATACATTTAGTCTCTAATAAAAAGAAAACTTAATACACATCATCAAACTCTACTTCTAAAAATTAAACGTTTAGAGCATCAATATTATTCTTTCTCTTCTAATTTTAATCTACAAGAACTTATTCAAGCAAAATTGCAATTTAACAAAATCTCGTTGGATAATGCCTCCTCTTTTTTTTCTATGCAGTTGCGCCAGCTATTATGGGGGTCGAAATAGATCAAGAAAACGTCTTGCTAATTATTTTAAAAAGTACGGAAGCGATGCCACACAGTGAAGTCTATAATTACGGATACTGGTAAGTCCCTTTTTAAGGATGACTATATCCTAGCTGAATTCGTCAACTATTATCAAACACTTTATACTCCTGAGTCAGTCCCGACCTCCTTACAGATCGATGATTATTTAAAGAAAATTCCAAACCCTAATAAGACTATTTGATATCTCTTCTCTTGAAGTAGATATTTCTTCGTCAGAAATTTTTAATGCCCTTCATTCTCTTAAAAAAGGTAAGACGGGGGGCGTGGCCAAGAAGGCGGCGTGCTAGGACGCGTTTCGTCCGAGCTGCGCCGCCCTGGCCCTTCTGAATGCCGCTGGGTCTGCCAGGGGGGTCACGCTGAGGCCCCCCAGAATCTCTGATTGCTGCTGTGACTCGCGCGTTGCCGCCGGAGGGCTTCGGCGCGGTGCGGGCGGCTCCCAGCTGGAGGGTGACGATGAGGAGCTGAGCTGCGGCCTGAGATGCAGCGCGGCCGGGGCGGCCGGTGAGCGGACTCTCCTTCCTGGGGCTCCCCTGCCCTCGCGCCTGAGGGTGGGGGACTGAAGAGCCCCAGAGCTTTATATATTTCTACCGCTTTCTTCTTTTTTTTGGCACTTTGGTGCTTGTGTTTTGCCAGAGGTCGTGGCAGATTTGGGCCTAGCAAGTGAAGAGTTGGGGGTGTGGAGGAGTTCTCCCCCGTGCTAGCGCCACTTGGGGCTGGAGTCGAGCTCCCTCAATGTGAAGTGTGTCGCAGCGGGAAGTGGAGAGGCTTGAGTCCCTGAGTGAAGACGGGGGAGGCCATTACATCGTCGTGAAGACATCCTGCGCCCCCTTTTGACAGCAGGTGACCGTGGGCATCAGCGATCGATGAATGGGGGTTACACAAGAGTAGAGGACCCGAACAGGAGACGCCCGAGTTCGACAGGGAGAGGGGACCTGGCACATGGGAGCAGAGGACCAGAGTGCTACGTATAGCAGGAAGCACTTTCTGGGCGCGGACCCCAGGCATAGGGGTTAGCGTGCATTTCTGAGCCCACCGTGACGGGAGGAGGCGGTGTAGAAACGTAGAGGGCTGATCCGGCGACCCGCACCTGGGCCTGCGAAATATGGTGGCGGCTAAGTCGAAGCGAGAGCGGTCAGTGAAAGACATGCTGGCAGGCGCTCGTTTGCCCTCAAGTAGCTTGGCTGAAGACCCAAATTCGCAGGCGATGAGTAGGTATATTAGCGCTGAACACGAAAAGGATCCGAGGGACTGCTTCCCCTTTATCTGGTCTTCCTCAAAGCTCCCGTACTTGGGAGTGGAGCTGGGCCCGACAGTTGCTCGCACGGCGTCATTGAATTATGAGAAGCTGACGCAGGATGTACAGCGCGATTTGGAGAGCTGGGGGAGGCTTAAATTGCCCTGGTTGGGCCGGGTGGCAGCCGTCAAGATGACCATCTTGCCGAGAGTGTTGTATGTTTTTCAGACACTCCCAGTGGAACCCCCACTGCGAACAATTGCAGTCCTTCAGACGGCGGTTCTAAAATTCATATGGGAGGGGAAGGCGGCGAGGTTACCTCGGAGACAGATGTATTGCCCCAAGCGGGAGGGGGGACTGGCTGTTCCTTGTCTCCTGCAATACTTTCAGGCCGCTCAACTGCGTTTCATACTGGCATGGAACCGCCCGTCCTCCGAGAAACACTGGTGTTTCATGGATCAGGCAGTGGCAGGCTCACATATTTGGAAAGAGCCATGGCTAAGGTGCCGTCACAGAGCCTACGGGTTATAGGTGTCCCCGGTCACGGAGGTGTCAATGAGAATATGGGACCGTCTGGCCGGACGCGTGGGCCTGATGACCTTTCCGTCCCCAATGACTCCTCTAGGGGCAAACCCTGATTTCGAGCCGGGTCTTCAGGTAGAGGCGTTTCATTGTTGGTACGCGGGGGCTGTAAAAGGGGTGGCTGTTTTTTTGATGAACAGGGTGTAACTCCCTTTGAGCAGACGAGGGAGACATATGGCCTGACGGAGGCAGACAGGATGATATATTACCAGATACGACACTGGGCCCTTTCGCCGGCCAATAGACCGTCAATAGATAGGCCCCTAACACCATTTGAAAAATGGATTATAACAAAAAAAGATGACAAGCGATTGATCGCCGAGCTTTATGCTCTCCTGCGAGGGGGGACCCGACTGCCCAGAACTAAGGGTCGGTTGAGATGGGAGAGGGTGCTGGAAAGAGACCTCTCGGAGGAGGAATGGGAGAGCATCTTTTACAGAACACATCACACTGCGTATAGCGCGGCAGGAACAGAGTCAGCTTATAAGGTAGCGTCTTACTGGTACTACACCCCGGCAAGGATTCATGCCTGGGATCCTGTTAAGTCAGACTTGTGCTGGAGAGGGTGTGGAATGTCCGGATCCCTTGCACATCTCTTATGGCATGTCCAAAGCTCCATCGGTACTGGGAAAGTATTTTAGACACTCTTGACTCAGCCTTTGATACTCATATACCTAGATTCCCTGCATACGTCTTACTGGGTCTTCCCAATGAGCTTACCTTCCCTTTGAGGTCCATGAAGGGTAGGCAGATGGCCTTGGCGTTGAATATGTGGGGGTCTGACCAGATTCCGTCGCTAACACTATGGCTTCATAAGCTATGGTTCATTCTCGCCATGAAAAAGCTTACGCTGTCCTCCTTGCAGGAAGGGGATGAGTTTAGGGAATTATGGCGTCCATTCTTGCAGATTTTGTCAACGGAGTTCACGGCTCTGACATGTCCATCTTATCTGAGGGTTCTGAGGCTGCTATAGAGTGGGAAGGGGGGAGTTACGATTATGCGGGCCGGGTCAGGATTACGCGTGCATAAGTCCTGGGGATGTAGAATATTGATGCGATTATATAAGCCAACAGAAAGGAAACGATGTTTGTTCTCTTTTTTTGTCATTCTTCTCTCACTATTTAGTTTGTCACTGCCTTATCGTATTGCATAGAATACATTGTATGTAAAGGCATTGGTCTCATTTAATGTTTGTATTGAAAAATATAAATAAACAGATTTGATCCATAAAAAAAGTTAAGACTCCTGGCCCGGATGGATTCGCAGCGGGATTTTTTTCTACATTCTTCTGACATTTTACTTCCCAAACTTTTACAGCTTTTTCAGTTCTTCACAGGATCTGGCTATACAGGGGGGATATTTCAAGAAGCCTCGATTTGTTTAATCCCAAAGGAAGGTAAGGATCATACTTTTCGTAAACATTTTAGGCCAATTTCTCTGCTCAATACAGATTATAAAATATTTGCTAAATTGTTAGCCTCACGTCTTGATCCCCTTTTACTTGCAATGATAAGTAAGGAACAAACTGGATTTGTCAAAGGTAGACTTGCTTCTGACAACTCTAGAACATTCTTCAATTTACTCAGCAAAGCTTCTGCTCTTTCGTACTCCTTAGCAGCAATTTCCATAGATGCTGAGAAAGCGTTTGATCGGTTAGACTGGTCTTTTCTATTAAAAGCCTTAGCTTGGCATGGTTTAGGGCCCCAATTAATTTCATTGATCTCTTTGCTTTATCAATCCCCCATGGCATCGATATTGGTGAATGGGAAATTATCTAGATACTTTTCATTAAGTCGAGATGTTCGTCAAGGTTGTCCGCTCTCTCCAATCCTATTTATCTTAGCTGTAGAGCCTTTTCTATCCTGTACTAGAAATAATATTAAAATTGAGGGTTTCCAATATGGTGAGAAACACTTAAAATTAACTGCATATGCAGATGATATACTTTTATATATTCAAACCCTGAAATCTCGATTCCGTTTCTACTTCAGGAGATAGAGGACTTTTCGTTGATTTCAGGTTATAAGATAAATTCGGATAAAACTGAAATCCTTCCTCTAACAAAATTTTGTTTTGGATCATCGTTTGTTATTACTGGCTTTCATTGGAATACATCCAAGATTAAATATTTAGGGATTTGGTTTACCTCTTCCATTAAAAAGTCAATTGAAGTAAATATATCTGATGCTTTAGAGAAGGTTGATAGGTCCCTTTTGTTATGGAATCCTTTATTTTTATCTTGGTGGGGTCATCTTGACTATCAAAATGATGACTTCTCCCAACATTTTATATGTCCTCTCCATGATTCCAATCCCTCTTCCTGTTACTTTTTTTAAACAACTTGATTCAAGACTGTCTAAATTCCTTTGGAACAATAAGAAATCTAGGATTTCTCTTAGTCAACTTTGTCATTCTAAACAGGAGGGTGGAGCCAACTTTCCTGATTTCCAACTGTATCATAAATCCTTTTGCTTGCGTCAAACTTTTAGAAGGATCTCCTTGTCAAGCTCTGTGTTTACTCCCTTGTGGTTGGATATTGAATGTTCTTTTCTTCTACCTTTTTCTCCTCGTGGGGTGTTATCATTTTCTTATAATATTTTGATTATCTCCTCCCTGCTTCTTAACATACATGTGCTCTTCTGCGTTCTCACTATTTATCTCCACCCATCACGTATTCCTCTTTTCTGAAGTCCCATATTTGGCATAATCGTCTCATGAATAAAAAACCTTTATTCTGGAAATCTTGGAGACAAAGAGGTATAGCGTGGGTCGAAGATTTACTTTCCAATGATCCTCCACTTTCATTCTCGCAATTCCAACTTCTTTTTTACTGTCCTAATTCCTTCATGCCAAAATATCTCCTTCTTATTATTATTATCTTTGATGTACTATTTTCATTGCCTTCTCTTCCTTCTTCTTCGGAATTGCCTTTTTCTTTGTCCTCCTTTCTATTTCCTAAGGCATCAAGCATTTATAAACTTTTCCATTCTTCTGTTTTGACACGGCCTAAATCTAAAATTGACTCTCAATGGGAATTGGATTTGGAATCTACCTGGACTATTCCCTTCTGGAATAAGATATGGCATAGATCATAGAAAATATTTAGATCAGCTTCTACCACACAGTCACTTTTCTTTCTTTATCGCAGACTTTATTTTATCCCCTCTATGATGTTTACATTTTCTGTATCCTCAATTTCAAATTGTTGGTCTTGCGATAGCCAAAAGGGAGATCTTATGCATATCCTCTTCGAATGTCCTCCCACTGTCTCTTTTTGGAAACAAAAAAGTTTGGCATCAGCTCACCTCCATTTTTAATTTGCGATCCCAATTATCTCCCTCTGTGCTTTTCCTAGGTAGTCTCTCTGCTGATATTGTTTCAGATGATGATAATTTAGAGTTGTTGGATCTCATGTTATCTTAAGCCTTTCAGCAAATTACTCTCAATTGGAAAAACTCATCCAACATTTCCTATAAAGCTTGGTGGTATAATGTTTGCCACTATCATAGGCTAGATTTTGCATTTACTTCTTTATGCTGCCCCTCCATAAACAAAGATCTGTATTGGTTATCTTTGACTGATTATCTTAATGTTGTTGCTCACAATCCTATTAATTGTACATTATCTGAGAATTTTAAGCCACATTGAATGGTTTGCTTTCTCTGTTCTTGATTGAATTTAATTTTAATTTCACTATATGCTTTTTCTGAGTATTACTGTTTTTAGTTTTTTAATACACATTGTACCTTTCTTCTTTTTATTGGTCTTGTTCCTTTTTATTTAACTGTTTTCCCCCTTATTACATTTTAAAATGTTAAACAGCTTTTACAATTCCTTTCATATTTATTTATACTATTATCG
Source organism: Pleurodeles waltl (assembly GCF_031143425.1). NCBI lineage: Eukaryota > Metazoa > Chordata > Amphibia > Caudata > Salamandridae > Pleurodeles > Pleurodeles waltl. The sequence goes on from NC_090436.1 coordinate 899,407,772, forward strand.
TTGTGACAGATATCTTGTATTGCTATTATGAGATCCATATGTATTTGATTTTAATAAAGCTGATTCACCTTTAAAAAAATGTGTGTTCACTTTCCTGCTGCCAGTGCTCTGTAGTAACGTACAGGATAAGCAGTGCGCTTTAAAACAATCCTCACTGAAGAAAGAACGAGTTTGCTCTATTAGCATTGTAAATTCACAACTAGACTTTTCTTGCCACATAAACTGAAAATGAAAAGTTAAAACAGTTGACATAAGCGAGCCGATTCGAAGCGCCATGGCCGAGAGTTACTGGCTCCCTATGTGAATGTCTAGAAAGGATTGCAGCTGGGATGAAAGGCAAACCGTAACAGGAGAAAGGGCCATCACACGCTGTAACATGAGGAAGCATGACGTAGTGTGATGGCCAACAAAAATGTTCACTTAGTGAAGTCGCCTGGGAGAGAACTCCGCACAGAAAGGAGGGACATTTCACAAAATGTACCAATAAAAATGAAGCATTTAAAACAAACAACAAATAGCAAGAGTGGGCGTAGTAAAAAGCCCACGGATAGAATAATACAGGCCAGAGCGCTTGCGCGCTCAACCCTTAAAAGGGAGGATTGTGCTGTGCCATTACTTTAAATGGCAGTTGAGTTTGCAGTTTAAAACTGCCCTTCCAGTCTGCCATTTCAAACTGGGAGCCTTATTTTACTTTGGCCCACTGAGGGTGGCACCACAAGTGCTGCAATCCCTGGGGTGACACTAACTTACAGGCCCGAGTATCCTTGGTACCATATACTAGGGACTTGCAGGTAAGTTAGGCTATCCAAGTGGGGACAAGCCAATTAAACACACACAATGTTAAGGGTCAGCACATGCACTCCTGTTTAGTAGGGTTCAGGGCATTTCAGAGCAATTACACCGCTACCTAGTAATCAAAACGGAGGCAAAACGTGGGTGTAAACCTGCAAAATGCCTGTTTCCTTACACACACATTAGAAACTATTTTTATTTTTTTAGGTAAGAAGCACAAGCAAAGGCTATATTTTATTCAACAGTAGATGGGGAAATCGGAGAAATATAACAAAAGTAAAAAGGGGTACTTTTTTAAATAGCCTAAAAAGGCAGTACAATGTACACTATCAGGATGATTCCACTCAAGTTAAATCTGGTGTGAAATGGGAGCCATCATGATGTATGTGAGTTACTATGCTCCAGCCTTCAACCCTGTTGGCAATGGCCCTTTTTGCAGGGTTATCCCCAAACCTTTTGCCTTCTTCCTCCTATTTTTTCAGGTCTGTTTTTGCTGGTTTATTGTCTCTGCACACTTTACCACTGCTAATCAGTGCTAAAGTGCAACTGCTCCCTATAGAAATTGTACTGTTGATTGATTTATCCATGATTGGCATATTTGATTTACTGGTAAGTCCCTAGTAAAGTGCACTAGATGTGCCCAGGGCCTGTAAATCAAATGCTACTAGTGGGCCTGCAGCACTGGTTGTGCCACCCACATATGTAGCTCTGTAATCATGTCTCAGACCTGCCACTGCAGTGTCTTTGTGTGCGGTTTTGACTGTAACTTCGACTTGGCAAGTGTACCCACTTGCCAGGCCTAAACCTTTCCTTTTCTTACATGTAAGGCACCCCTAAGGTAGGCCCTAGGTAGACCCAAGGGCAGGGTGTAGTGTATGGTTAAGGTAGGACATACAGTAATGTGTTTTATATGTCCTGACAGTGAATTATTGCTAAATGTGTTTTTCAATGTTGCAAAGCCTGTCCCTCTCATAGGTTAACATGGGGGCTACCTTTAAATCCTCTAGACAGTGACACAAAGGGGGCTGGGGTGTAGCCTGCATATCTTGATTAGCCATCTGTGCGGGAGGGGAGGAGTGGTCACTCACATCTGAAAGGACTGTGCCTGCCCTCACACAATGCAGTCTCTGACCCCCTGGTGAGTGTCTGGAGCCTGGCCTGGACAAGGAAGGATCTTGCAAACACTTGAGACTTTGCTTTGAAGTTTGCAAACTTCAAAGGCAGAACAGAGTATAAGAAGCAGACCCAAAACCCCAGACTTAGAATCTTTCTGGAATCAAGAGGAACCTCTGCCCAGGAGAAGAGCTGAAGGAGGAGTACTGTCCCTTTGCTGTGTTGCTTTGCTGGACTGACCTGTAGTTGCTGCTTCTGCCTGAAAAGAGTGCAAAGGGTGAACTTTGTTGTGTGTTTAGAGTAGAGCTGGCCTCCTGTTGGAAGTCTTAGGGACACCAAAGACTTCAGTTTCCTCGACCTGCAGCACTGGGAACTGTGTGTTTTTGTGCTGTTCAAGTGGAGAAACCACACAACGCCGCCAACACTGGCCTGAACCGTGACCTGCCGACGCCACACTGAGTTGCAATGCCCGCTTCTCACAGCGACCCTGGTCTCACCTACGCCGTCATCGGACAACTTCACCCAGCCGCTGCTCACACCGCGACATGTGGGCCCCACACTCCGGCATCGCCTGCTCACACCGAGCCTGGGCATCCCCGAGGACGCCGCTCCTACTGACACCGGCGCCGCTGCCTGCGCTGTGGCCTGTGGACACCGCTCGTGAGGTACACAAAGCACCGTCCCATCCCGCACTGCAGCCCCGGTCCACCGACGCCAGCACCATCGACTCTGGTGTCCTCACAAGGCATCCTGCCTTCTCCGTGGCCTGTGGACACCGCTCGTGAGGGTCACGAAGCACCGTCCAGTCCCGCACCGCTGGCTTGGGCCTACCGACGACAGCGCTTCAGCAACGACGACGATGCTGCCTACACCGTGACCTGTGGACACCGCACGTCACACCGCCCTGCTTCACACCGCAGCCTCGGTCTCACCGACGCCGCTGGACGCAGTCATCTAGCTGCTGCGTGCACCGTGACCTGTGGGCACCGCATGCCGCATCGTCCCATTTGACATTGCACCCCCGACGGCATCCACGCCGGCGCACCTGACCATCAGTCTGGAGCTCGATCTGCAATGCGTGTGACCTCAAGGACCAGACAACTCATGCACCGACTCCGGGCCTGACGCCGTGGCGTCAGTGACGCCACCTTCCAAAGCTCACCGCAAGGCTCACGACGCCCTGCAAATTCAAGGTACTGTTTGCGGGTCTTCTCGACACCGTAGATGGCCCGCAACGCCGCAACCGGCCTGAACTGTTGGTTTTGTTGATCACGACGCCGTGATAGCCCCAGGTGGAGCTATCGACTTCAAGGAACTGTAGTTTTCAGTAAATCTTGCATAATTCATATTTTTCTTGCTGTATGTTGGATTCTTATCGTATTTGGTCTTGTTTTATATAGATAAATATTGACTATTTTTCTAAAACTGGTGTGGGGTCCTTTTGTAGTGTTTTCACTTATTACTGTGTATTATGTGCAAATGCTTTACACATTGCTTGTGAGATAAGCCTGACTGCTCGTGCCAAGCTACCAAGGGGGTGAGTACGGGTTATCTGAGCGGATATCTCCCTTATCCTGACTAGAGTGAGGGTCCCTACTTGGACAGGGTGCAAACCGACTGCCAACTACAGACCCCATTTCTAACAAACCCCAAACATCCAACAACACTCTGAAGCAGTAGAAAGGACTTGGCTGTAAGCATGCTGTACCAGTGTTCACTTTTCCTTAAGGCACCCTCCTCTTGTTCCTGTAGACACCTTAACTGTGCATATTCCATGCAGGTACGGCTGAGACATGAAGCTGGGCGCCAGGAGCCTTCTGGGTTGCCATGGCTAAACCAAACTACAAGGCCAGGGACCCAAGGTAAGGAGCCTGGCATAGGTATGCTGCCTGAGGATGTTGGCGCCGAGACTCAAGTGGGAAGGAGAGGTGGGAGATCTCAGGCCTGAACAGGCCCAACAAGAGGGAAGCTATGCCAGAGTGTCACTTCAGGAGGGTACCTTAACCAAATATTGCCAGCGCACTATGGACATTCGATAACAGTATATTATGTGTGTGCATTTCAAGAAAATACATCCAGTGCCACACTGTTGTTCGAATAATAACTTTGAAAGAATAGAAAACACATACTTGGGCATTCTTGCATCAGTGACAACCATGGCTCTGCTGAAATCCACTTTAAGATCCATTGGTTCCAAGATGTGCTGAGATGAGCGTTTAACTTTTCGTGCTTCCTTCCAATTTTCACCTAAAATATAAATTAGCTTAACTAACTACAGGATTATATAAATTGATTTCTAATGTGTGCAATAACTGAGATCAACAACACTACTATAAATTGATTTGCAGTTAGTCTATTTTAAACCTGACTACCAGTCGAAGAGTAGGATGGAAATACAGCAATATTTTAAAGCAGTTCTGAGGACTATGCTTGAGGGCAAACTGTATTACTATTTGGTCCACACAACAAGTTACAGTATTGTATTACCTGGTTCATTCTAGCATTCCTGCTCACATGGGAGGGTATATATTTCCTCAGAGAGGTGCCATTTAAGTGATAAATGTGTATAAATCTAACATATTTTGAAATATATTGACATTTTAGTACTAACTGAGCTGGGTTTGGGAAATGATGAGTGGACTCAAGTGTGGGAGGGCTGTGAGAAAATCTAAGCGAACATCCATAGAGAATTAGAGCATTCAGAAAGACAAACCGTCAATATAAAGCTATTCCAGCTGCAGAATTTGGAATATTGACACTACAGGTTCAACGCCTCTGCGAAACAGATTCTACTTGAACATAACAGTAGAATATTTATAAAGTCTATTACCTAGGTGTGCCTTCGTCCAAAAAAAAATCAATATTTATCACTAAATAAAAGATTATATTAAGCAAGTATATAAAAGAGATTATTTAAATATATGTAAAGTGGGTCAAATCAGCACTCATTAACAGGACAGGCAGGCAGGCAAACCTAGTAGAGATGATCATTTCACACAAATTTCTCCACTCCGGAGCGCTGTCCTTTTGTAGGCTGCACCCCATGTCCTTATTTTCCAGTATATTACAATTCTGAAATTAACTATTTTCTAAAACTTCTTGTAACATGAAGAGGTGGAGCTCTTCTTGAAAAAATATTTTATGATTAGGGGTTCTTTAGTTAGTGATATTGATGGAAGGCAATTTGTTAATGTTTTCTTTCCTTGTTTCTTTGCAGACACTGGAGAATTGTGGGTACACAATATCTTGAAGAATGTTACAATCAAAGACCTTGTCTGCATTCTTTCAAGTTTAGGCAGATATAAATTACACTATAAAATCCCAGTCTGCAACAATGGCTCATCAGCCCTGTCCAGCTATTCTCCACTTGCAACTTCTGGTGACAGGACATGTACATTTGGGGAGAAAGCCTTGCTACAGGAAATTGCATTTAGTATAACACACCATGAACTGAGATATTTATTTCGGTTTTCACATTGCATTTTAGTAAAAATGACATCTTAACAAAGGTCCAACCATTAAGCTACCTCTATGCCAGAATTCTCTCAATTTTGCATGGCTTACAATGCTATTATTACACACATTTAACTGGACCATCAGAATTCCATTCACCAAGGTGGATATTTATCTTCTGGCACGAAAAACAAATTATGTTGCAAATGTATAAAAACATCCAGAGCAATGCAATGTATTTAGTCATGACTAATGCATATCTGGGTATCACCTGCACCTGAAAATCCAAGTAAGTCTCAGAAATCTATAAATGTAGAGATAAAAAAAGAGTCTGACTACAATAGAACGTTTGTCGCAAATGCTACCATTTAAGGTGGACTTGATTCACACATTATTTAGGTCTTATCTAGCCTGTTCAGTTTGGAACAGTAATAACATGTTAATCCATTAAACACAGTAATGTGATTACATTTCACACTGTTTTTGTAATAGCCATTCCAGCCACAGCAGTAACAGCCCATAGATTCAAAGACAGCTTCAGAGGTTTTTATTGGATACAGTATGCATAAATGAATGTAGCAAAGTATGTGGCATTAAAAGGGGCTTAGTAGTTAGGTATAAATACAGAAAACAACAAACAACATCTAAAACAGAGTTGGGGGGTGGTTGTCAAACCAAGGTTCAAAAGAGCCAGTTTTATGCTGCCATTAGAATAACTACTGATTAAGAAAATAAGGTCCATTTAGATTCATCATAGGTACATTTAACATGCATGCAAAACATAATAATTTGCCAGAGATCCAGCTCCTCAAGCTCTATGTTTAACATAGCGGGCTCTTCGTCTATGATTCCCAAGGAGCCAATGAGTATAATGTAAAGGAGCTCTCCAAAAGATAACTTTCAACTCACCAATAACAGCTAGAACATAAAATGGTATTAGTAAGAGAAACAGCCTTTTGTTTAATAGCAACAACATATCTGAATAGGTAATGATTCTCTTTGTAGTGCCTAGTCTCAATCAAAATGCAAAACAAATAAAAGTTGATGTGATGTTTATGGCAATGACTGACAAACATAGCAGCACATGTTGAGCGGATGCTACAGTTGACTGAACAAAGCCCAACTGTACTGAATGATTTTGGTAAAACCTGTTGTGAAACAAAGTCAATCTTGCATTAAAACATCAATGAAAATGGCAGGAGACCAAATATGCTTACCCAAATGACTAAAAGATGGCGAAAGACTTCAACTTTTGCCTCTACACAAATATATTATTAATAATAAGAGAAAATGTCTCAAACTAATTTGAAAAGATAAGGCTTCCTAGCTGTCTCTTTGATAAATTAAACTGGTAAATAAGAAGCTATTACAGTTTCCATAAAAACAGCATGATTTTAGTCACTCAGATCAATTACTATTTTTTCGCTTTTTCACCTCCTTGCACCAAATCAAACTTTCAAGTTAAACAAGTATGGGATAATATATACTTACTATGTTTGCTATAGAGAAGCTGCATACTGCTGAGCTGTATATCAAAACTTTCATAAGCTCTGGACATAATATCTTCAATGCTGTTTTGCCCGATTTTCAGCTGGGGTAGCTTTTTTCGACTTTTGCTGGTCATCTAAAATGTGAAGTTCTTAATTTGTACATTTGTTAAACATAACAGCACTAACGAAACACATTCACATAAAATGAAACAAAGGTAAAATCGTTGCCAATATACAATGCTGTATTATGGCCTGCAATTGAATAGGTACTGTGATACCACTTAAACCTATGTTTGTGTTGTCATGTACAATAAATACTAGCCAGGATGTGAGGGCTACTGATGGAAGTTGAAAAATGTAACTTAAAGTTTTGTTTTTATTTTATCTCAGCATGTTATTCATTCTATTTACTCTATCAGGAACCTCATTCAAGAAAAACGGAGTACCTTGCTTCTAAACTCAACCTGTTTCATGGCACATGCTTTAGTGGAAGCACATCCCTTGCTAAGTTGAATATCCAAAACCACCAACAAAACAGACATTCCAACAACCTTTTTCTAATAATTAAACAAGATTGTGGAGTACCCTTTTTCTGCAGCACAAATCTGCTCCTTTGTGGTATAATTCTAAAAAAAGATGTAAAAACCCACCTGTTCTCACCCTTCATTCCAACTAAGACTGTAATTAATTGCTTTATTTATTCGTTTGATTTTATATAGAGTGGACATGGCTGAGAGACGTTCTAGTCCTCTACCAACAGAAGGCAATTACAACTGTAAAAATATGGCATTATTACAGTATAAATTAAACAAAGTATAATATTTACAAGATAGTTACAGAATATCTTAACAAATGAAGAATAAGACAAAATATTAAGATTAAGGGAATAAATAAAACATAAAAAATGTACATAATCACGATTACTCACTTTAGCATAAAAGGCCTTTATTCAAACAACCAAGTGTCCACAGTGATAGAAACAATGAAGAAAGGGTAGAACAACATTACTCAATAATACAAAAGGGATTAATACAGTATAGGAAGCAACGGGATAGACTAGCCCCATACACACTGTCATGCTGTGTTAGCTGTTCAGAGTTTTCATTATAAACAGATGCCTGTATGTCTCTGTATCCTGGCATGTTGTCCAGGTATCCTAATAATATAGAAAGCACTCCAGTGCCTTCATGTTTGTGCTTTTAAATATCACAAAGCATAATATTTATGAATCCTAAAAAAGTGCTCTTGACTTCATAAATTGGTAGCTAGTTGGATTGTCTTTTCTGGGTGACAGATGTAGGGCCGTTTAGTAAGAATCCAAATTCGTTTATGTAATACCTACAAGCAATGTTGTAAATTCTCATATAAGGTCAAACAATTATCACCTCCTGTTGTAGCACATTTTGGGTTAAATGCTTGACAGTGGGATTTTACAAAACTTAAGTATACAAAAAAAGTTTACAAAAAAGGGAAGCATACAAAAACAAGTACATGAAAAAGTGATACAAGGAAGTGACAGATGAAAGCTTTGAATTAATCTGAGATAGTATGGTGTTCAAAATAAGGAACTAGGATGCAACCCATAGTAATTACTAGTGGCTAAGATAATTTAAGCATTCCATCCATCACTTTTTTTTTTTATATTTCAGTGTCACCCACAGAGGGACGGCTATATCCATATGTTGCCCCGTGCACACTGTGCTACTGAAAACAGGCTACACCTGGACGATAATCCCTAATAAGGGCGAAACCAGTCCTGGATTGCTTGGGTTCCGGTTCACGGAGGACACAGCCTGGCAGTTTGGGCTGGACTGGTCGCACTAGAGCAGGGTCAAGACTGATTTGTATATGGCTGGATCTAAAATAAGGTGGTGTGGTGTGCAAAATAATAATGGATTGGGATGCAGCTCAGAATAATTACTAGCGGCTGAGATTAATTCAAGCATTTCATCCATCACCTGTTTGTATAAGCCAGTGATAGTGGGACTAATTATAGGTTGAGATCACATAGGTAGAACTGTTTGCAGCTCACATTTAAAGGGTCAGAGAATCCATTGAGATCCTCTCTGGAGTGAAAGCTCAGTGGTGTTGAACACTGCCCCACATGCAGACTCAGTATTGCAATATCCAAGTATTAAATCATTATAATGTGGAGCTGGGAGGCAGCCATGAGGATTTGTACAGTGACAGGTAGTCTTTCCCTGTACAGACAGATGATACCACCCATACTATGATGATACAGAAGTATCCCTGTTGAGAAGGTATGTAATAAAACGGAGGGATTTTACAGCAGATTGCTATGCTGTAAATGTGTTAATTAAAAGCCCTGGAGGTTATGAAGCCTCCATGAAGAATATCAGGCTGATACTTTAACTGTGAATGAAAACTTTTTTGTTTTTTTAGATTTAAATGATTTGGCCTATAAGGCCTTGAGAAAGGACTTTGTATCTTGAAACATGTGTTGGCCAGGGTCACTTAGCAGATTTAGATGCAATATAAACAGGATTAACTGAATAGAAATTTATGAGTTTTAAAAATCAAGACAAACTTAACATGACTGGAAATACAAGGAGCAATGAATTGTCTGACTTTTAGAACACAACGAAGAACCTTAAAACATTTAAATGGTACTATAAGATCTTCATTGCAAAAAGTCAGATGACTGGGATCAACTTGGTGGTGCCTTTATTGAGAATTTTGAATTACTACAAATAATGGAAAACACAAGGTTGGAGGTGTTGATCATGGTGCACCAAATCTGGGACATTTGCTGAGGATTACCCATATTAGATGTTTCCGGTTTGCAGATGGATGAAGAGCTGCTTTTGGCAAGCATACAATTCCTCTTGCAAGCACTAGAGAATAGGTTGCTCTGAGTTGTTGGAGCCAGCCATCAACGAATCTTTCATCACAGAGTGGGTCTACGTTGTCGATGGTACCTTGAACATGGAGGACTTGGGTAACAACAGTTGTTTCAATGCAGCTGTCAACTTTGGTGCTGCGGAAGGATTCGGTGCCGGGTGTCAGATTTGTCACCCCCTTAAGCGCCTCAGTCAATGAGCCCATTGGCTCTAAGAAAAGCCAAGGTATATGTGTGGTCTGCTCTGCAGGTTTCTTTAGGTACCAACCATGGCCCAAAGCTAGTGGTGAACAGGCAGGCTGGTGCTGAATCACTCGGCTCAACACCTGACTCCAGGTGGGACGGTGATCTGCCTTACCAGGGGGTCGCTGTGCAGCAGTGGGTTAGGAGTCGGTAGTGACCATGCTCAAAGTCAGAGTGTTTGGGCTTCTTGAACCTCGAGGTCTTGATGCTATTCTACCTCTGACTTGGAGGGTAAGCTCACCTCCAAACTGGACTGCACCAGATGGGTCTCGGAAGGGCTGGTTTCTCCTTCAACATGGCATTCACCGAAAATGGTGGGGGTGTCCTTGGCTTATCTCTGCATTCTCCAATGGGCCTATCACTGACTGAGTCAGTATCAAAGGGTCTTCTTTGACCTGAAGGAGCGTCATGCCTGGCATGTGGCTTCATCGTGCTCGAGGAAGAGACAGATTGCAAACTTTATGGTGGTCAGCCCCGGGGAACATGGTGCGCCACTGACTGCAGTATTGGAAGGGTGTCATTTTCATCTTTGACCTGGCATTCCTGTTGAGGTGGCACTGGAGACAAGGGGTGGTAAGCTCCGAGAGGGTGCCAGGCCCCAGTGAAGAGGAGCTGATTTGTGTACGGTTGTAGAAGCTTGTCAGGCAACAATGAAGCAAGATAGAGGATCCTTTAGGTTTGTTTCGTCACAACGGGAGTCGAGCTGTCCCGGCTGCAAGCCCTGCTAGGAGCTGAACATAGAGTCTGATTGGTACACATCAGAACCCAAGGGAAGAAAAAAAACAATTCAATAATGGAGTTGGTGGCTATGTTCATTGTCAACTAAGGGAGGAGGAACTATACTTTGTGACTTGAAAGACCGTTTCAAAGAAAAACAAATGAACTTCGAAGCCCATCACTAGATGGCAGGAGAATGCAGAGCTTGTGTCTCTACATCCGCACATGCTACAAACATATTATTGAAATTTTTGAAGCTACCACGACTGAGACATGACGGGTGATAAAGTACAGAGTGTATGGCCTTCTTTTCATAAGATTGGAGGGGGTCAAAATATCTTTAGTTATGTCTGCATCTAGTATTTGGCCATCTGCAATGTAATTATTTCATTGTATAGAGAGTGTTGAGAAATTTAATCTTGACTAACCCTGAAAAAACATAACCCATCTTGGGCATCTGATATTCTGTAGTTTCAATTCCATCTTCTAGGTCATGGAGAGCTCCCCCAACATTTTGTATCAGGTGCACCGTCAACTATACAGCATTAAACATTAGCAATATGGAGAGAAATTAACAACCAAAAAACAAAGATGTACTTGCTCAAAGTGAAAAAGGCAACTGAAAAATAAGTATACTATTTATACATGTCAAACGTGAAACAATGCAACTTAAAACTGATTGGATTTTTTTTAATCTAGCACAAAAAATTATCAAAATTGAATCTTAAGGTGGATCGTCATAATCTGTGAAACAACAGCTTTGTCGGGTACCAGCAGTTACCAAGAGGAGATCTAGGTTTAACGCACATCTACATTCTCAGTCACTCACGTCATACCGCCCATAAAACAGTTACTGGCGGCAATACATATTTACCTTTAGGTTACCAAGATCCAGAATAAGCACATTTGTTGAAGAATCATAAAAGCCACTTTGGGGGACAATAACATAGGAAGCCATGAGATTAATATTCAAATCCAGAACTTTTTGTGTTTCAATAACATACAATAAACCTAAAAAAAAAAAAAGAAGAAAAAAAAGTTTGATATTCTCAAGCTTTTTAAAAATACTATAAGATTATCTTATTATAATTATTTTATTCAACTTTAAAATATATAACTAACACAATTGCACAACAAATGAACATAAAACAGAGCAGTGCTATATTTTTAAATGTTACATTCCTTGTGCCATAATTTACTTTTAACAATATTGTCATCTAGAACACAACAGAGTATGCCAAAAACATTTTATGATTTTCTTCACATACAATTCGCCAGCTCCCTTCAAAGGAAGTACAAAACTGAATGGAAAATAACCTAAGACAGACAAAAGTAACACAATCAATCGTTAAAGGCATTTTTGGAGTCACTTTGAAGAATGCATGCTGCCAGTATTTAGGTTATCTGCCAGTTTTCCTCCATTTATTCTGTACAAGTAAGCATGTCACATTATCAGACTGCACAAAATCTGTTAAATCAATTCAAGACATTTGTGAGAAGACAAGCAAAAGTGAACGTTGATGATCTAACCCCATACTCCCATTTCCTTTAATAAAATGAGCAATGGGATTTGCCTCTAATATCCATTGTAATTCCTACTTTGGTCTCTGTTCTTTATTTTGCTGATCTCTTTGGAAGCTGACGTGAATAGTAGGAGCTCAAAGAGTCATTGTTATGGAAGTGGGAGGTACAAAAACACAAAGGGTTCTGATGCTACTGCAGGGAGCAGGTTGCCAATCTGCATGAGAAGTTGACGCATGGAAGATGGCTTGTCCATTAGAATATGAGGTTGTGGAGACAGTGGGCTGCAATGGGATGGATCACAATGTAGGGAGGGGAGAACCCCTCAAGTTAACAAGCTGCAAATGAATGACAGTATCATACATCCAGATGTGGACCTGCTTCCCCTCTGCACACTGGTTTTGTGTCAGTGCTGGAACAAAGTAATAACTCAGATTACGATACAATTGGACACCCAACTATACAATAAAAGGATTCCGTATATTTTATGTTTATTTCATTTATCTGTCCGTTTTGTGCACCATAAACAGACATGGACATGGTACTCACATTCTGTTAGAGAGATTTTATGAACTGTGTGGCATTACTATGGCACTGCAACAATTTCAGAGTTTGGGTACCATCACTTCATGATCTCAAAGGATCCTTCTCATACTCGAAGTATCAGCAATGCAGTTGTGCTATGTGTGCTATTTGTGTACCTCATTCAGATTGGAGTGTAATGGTCTGTAGGAGTGTTTGATGTCGAAGGTCTTTACCAGTTTCGGTATCTAGTAGTCTGAGCTTGAGACAGTTAAGAGACTAGTCTTGCAGAAGGTCCACATTATTCCTTAGCCAGGCTAACTGGTGTTCTTGTTGGATTTTAACGTTATAGCATATTGTGTGGTCTTGTTGAATTGTACATGTTTTCCTATGTAATTCAAAATATATTTTGTTCCCTCTTACAACAAATATTTATGTATGTAGAGGGGCTACTTTTGTGTCATCCCTACCTGTATAGGTTAGTGTACCAGTTACAAAGAAAAGTCCTCAAAAGTTGGACTGTCCTTTTGGCTCGAGTTATAGGGATTTCAGATCATAATAAAGATGTAAAAAGAAGCTGTGAGCAAGTAGGTGTACTAGGGAGCTCTCCCATTCACCTGCAGCAAATCTAGAAATAAACCAGAGTTCCACAAAATTATGCTTATAGCCTCCGCAGTGAAAGCTTGTAGCCAGAACTCTATGAATGACATGACATTTCTCATGGTTGACAATGAACCCTGTGTTACTAAGACCATGATTATGTATCTGTGTGCAGCATGAAAGAAAGGAAGGAGTGCTTAATAACCCAAACAGACATGACTTTGATTCTTTGGGGGCAGTTAAGAGCAGGTTACTTAAACAAAAGAGGTCATGATTGAGAGCATAGCTGTGTTCATCCATATCAATGAAGTGTACGAGGGAGAGCTTTCAAGCAATAGAGAGAGCTACCATGTGGCTCATCATCTGGAGGTGACACACTGACAATGCTTCTTATTGAATGCAATTAGCTACTTTACATCTCTTGCAGCCTCTATTGTTGTATTGCAGCTGATGCTGTTCTATGGAAGAAATTGTACCTACAATGATTTCTATCCTAAGATGGATTTGGCCTAAACAATAAGAGGGTAGGCCAAGGAACAGAAGAGACGGTGAGGTTAAACCTGCAGGTTTTTTTTCCCCCAGTACATTATCGTGTTCTTTTTGCGCAGTGATCAGAAGTCACTTTTTGACAGACAGTGGTTTTGTTGTAATGTTGCTCTGTTCTTTTTTTCTAGCGCAAAACACTTTTCAGTGTTTACAGCACTTTTTAAATAAATTCACACATATGCATGCGCCACTTTTTTTTTTTAACACTTCACTTTTTTTCTGTGCACGATTGAAATAAAATTATAGTTCATGAATATTAAAGGTTCAATTTATCAGAAAATGGCAATTAGATCTTTACAGGCCTCCTCTGTCCAACTTCCTTTATAGTATACTAATGTTTCTACCACATCTCTTTTCACTTGTCTCCCAAACTATGTCCAATCATACTCCTGCGTCTTTTTTCATAATGTTTCAGATGAGGCACATCTTCAAAAGGCCTACATGCTCCACTTATGAGTAATAAAGTACCAGAATCACCTTCTCTCTGAGCGCCAGCATTCCCCCAGTCTCCACCTCCACTGTTATATGGCTTGGAAACATTGATAAAACAAGCTCATGATACTACTGTTGTTAATGTCCCCCAAGATCCATTAATCTTCTCCCACAGCTCCCCAGATATCCAGTCCTCAAAAGCTACCGTCTCTAAGCTATCAGCAACTGGGAATTGTTCTTCTAGTTATGTGCTTTGGTGTGTGGCAATTGACTGGGACTAACGCCTCTGTAGAGGGCTTTTACCACTCTTAACAGAGAGAAACATTCTGCACGAAATGGGATGTCTACAGGCGCAAGGGATCAATTTGTATTCCAGAGGTAACTATGCATGAACAACTCCCCCCCCCCCCCCCCCCCCCCCCAGCACGTGGGAGTCTAATTTAAACCTAGATTGCACACTTACACCAACTTTTGCCTTAAAGGTCACTTGGTAGCTTAGGTTTAAAAAGCAGATCAGCAAATTTTACAGTAGATGGAAATTCAGAGAAAATCGTCGATTTTATAGTTTAGACTTTCTCCTTCTGACTTCAAAGTCAAAGGTCAGTGTTTAGATCGATTTAACAAATATAAAGAAACATTTGAAGTGGACAAAAAAAGGTGTCATGCCGTGCCGATCAAAGAAGAAAATAAAATCTACAAAGGTCTTAGTCATCAGGGGAGCGGTGATTAATACTGATAAGGCCAAGAGCTACATGAGTCATTGTTTACTTTTAACATTTAGACGATTATCAGATCAAAGCGAAGGATAACGTTATATTTTTCTAAAAGCAACTTTGTTTGCCGCTTCCCGAACATGAGAGATGGAAACGATGCTCAGAGGAGCATGCGTTTAAATCAAACGTTTTTGCCCTTAATATCACTGGACAGGTTTACTCTTGACTACTTGATAACAATTCATTGCCACAATAACTTCCGCATCTCAAGGTAGGTAAAGTAATACAGTGTACTGAGACGAATGGCTTTCTTAATGCATCAACCACGCTGCCTTACTCAATGGCATGCTCCATCAGGACAAGATGGGAGCACCTACATATTTCAAAACCAAATAATAAAGGCATAATCCACTTCGATAGCCATGTTGTACCAATTCACACAATTCATTTTTATCTATTTTTTTAACACGTTCACTGCTGGGGGGTTTGCACACATATGTGCAGAAGATATTTTCATAAAATCAGTATCAGGTTGTTTAAAAGAGTGCCTCTTGGGTCTCTTAATTGAAACCAGACAATCTATATCTTGTTTTCAGATTGAAGGTTAAGTACTGATGTAAACCCTTCATCATTATCTCATTGCAGTTTGAAGATGTAATAAAAAATATGTACTTTTTTTTTTGTGTTTTTTTTAAAAAACAAATGTGATATTTTATTGCATTTCTCAACATGGACAAAAAAGAGCTAATGTAACATTAACCAAGGATATGTGGAATGGAATATCTGGAGCCAGCAATGCGAGATATGTGAGTTTATCAAGGGAATGTAGTCTGCACAATTATATAATATTAGCACATATCACTAAATTGTGGTAGAACCACTGTTTACGGCGCATGGTTCATTAGATGACATATATACTCAAGACTACATGGAAAGCACAAAAGCTTTATATTTCTAATGAGCTATGACCTAAATAATCTATTGGTGCAAGCCAGGACTCCCTTGCCATGAATGGCGGTCCAGTAGAAACTCCTAAATATAACAATACAAATATTGTTTGGTTACTAAAACATCCTTTAGATGTATGAGTAATATACACTATCTTCAGATTTTCTGTAACCGGAAACTTAGGAACTTTTAGCAAGCAGTTAAAGTCCCACCACACAAAGATTCCACCATTTCCCCTCATAACTAGTACCCCAAATGTGGGTGGCTCTATTGCACAGAACGGGTATAGGCCAAAATGTCATCTACTATTGGGCTCGGACATGTGCAACTTCTTTTTCTTCGAAGAATTGTTTATAAGTCACGAGGTACTGCGACTCCTCCTATAGTCTGTACTGCATGTTCATCGACTCCTTTCGCATGGTCATCAACTCCTTGATTAGATTGTTTTTTTGGGTCCTCGGGTGAGCTTAGGATAGGAGCAGTAGAGTGTCAGGAAGGATGAACGATGTATATATAGTTAAAATAAGGTTAAGTGTTTGAAGGAGAGAGGCGTATATGTCAGCCATTAGCTTCTAGGAAGGAGGGTGGATGCTTATGAATCTACAGCATTACACGCTACGAATAGATGCTATAGGAAAGTGGCCATTTTGTACATATTCACCCCAACTGTTTGCCCACTGGGACTGAGGGACTCTAGGTTCCTGCTAAACATGTCCTCAGTGCCAGTGCTCTTTCCCTAAAACGAGTAAAATGTCTAATTGGATCCAACTGTCATAAGGTGGGCTAACCGAAGTGGACACCCAATGAAAGTTTCCACCATCTTGTTCTTGGTGGAACTAGGAATTGTGGGACCGTGTTCTGCCCACTCCCCACAGGAAGTGGTCATAAATAGGGTTTAGTCACCCCAACGGTAAGTAGCCCATTGGCTACTTCTCTACACTCCCCTAATAACCCCTAAATTGATTATTTATGTGGCCCCCTGACACCAAAAGAAAAGATCGGCTGACAAAAGGCTGACTTGTCCTGCAACTGTGCATCCTCAGAAAGCCTAGGAGGGCCTCCAGCACTCCACCACGCCATCAGCATCTCCCTTAAAATGGAGGTGCAACTTCCCTGCAGCTTGCAGGCACCAACCACAACTTCCGGTTCACTGTTCTGCCGACCACTGGGTCCATTGATGCAGCATCCAGCCAGGAGGAGGACACCAAGTTCAGCAGGACTAACATGTCTCCCCACCAAGTGAGAAGACCCCAGGGCCTACCAGTGTCGAACTGCACCAATACCCAGAGAGCCGAGCCCCTTGCAGCAACCAATGCTTGTTTGGGTTCAGATTGGACTCCAGCACCACAATCAGAGACCAGCCGACGAGGGACTTTAGCATCGCACAGGCCATCACCAAGAGTATCCTGGATGCTATGTTTTTGTCCCCTCTTTGCAGGTCCACCCAAGACTAATGGGAGTTTCGACCCAAGACCACCAGATGACCAAAACCCGCTGCACCCGAGCTCCAGAACCTAGGTCCCTTGCTCCCATGACCCCCACCAACCGAGCCTCCCCTCACCCTGCTGGGAGCCCCCAGACTTCTCCTCAAGTCAACTTCTGGAGCTTCTTTCTAGGTGGCCCCGTTCTTCACAATGCAGAGATCAAGGTACTCTACTCAGCAAGCATCTCTGCACCCGGACACCTCAAGGCAGGTAAAACTGTACAATTGGAATTGTAAGTGATCTTGCTCCACTAGTACCCTACAAATGACAGGGGGCACCACAAAACTGTCTGTAAGGATCCCATTTACCGTATAAAAGCACACTGGAGTAAAACTGCTAATTACTTGCAAATTAAAGTACAGTAACAGTATTTACCTTAGAAATGTTTTCTAGTATTGAAACATTATATACAAAGTGTCTATATTTTTCTAAACAATGGTCTCAAGTTTTTTCTTGAGTTTGTCTCAGTTATTGACTGTGTGTTCAACAAATGCTTAGCACTACCATCTGATAAACCTAACTGCTCGCCCATACTATCACAAAAGAGAGCTTTTGGGATTATTATTCTAACCCCTGTAAACCAATAAGGGCCGTCTGGACTACTTGCATAGTGAGCCCCTACATTTGGTACACTATACAAAGATATGTTCAAATTACAATAAAGGAGGGACTCGGAACCAATTGAGGCCCAGTACCTGGGTTCCCAGACCATCAATTCACTACAAAACAAGATACTGTTCCTAAAAAGACCGATGATCCAGGCAAGAAAACCAAACTCAATCCCAACCCAGGGGAGTCCACAGTATCTTGTGGTGCCCTCATGCACCCTTATAGGGATTTCATGTTTCATTATCGGGCTGCTCCACGTATGACCAGCGCTGCAATGTCCTACAGGCCCCCTTGATGGACCAAAAATAATTCAATTGTAAGAAAGTGATCCCTGTGTAACCAATTCAGAATATGAAAGTAATGTTAAAGTAATGCAAAAAACTTTCTTGCAATTGATCCTTTGGTCCTGAAGAAGCACCTTAGTGCCTTAGTTGGGCCACCAGGTGTGAAAAATGTTGACCTGGTTTGTTTAGGCTACGTTTGCACATTAAATCCCTGGCATAGCCCCGATTTGTTATACAGTGTTTTAATCTCACCAAGAGTGCCACAACATTAATGGTCGTAAGTGGACTCTCTTAGATGGTTTTAATTATTCTTTCTCTTGAACTTACAGACACTTTACACACTTGACCCCACTGTTAGGACACACTCACACTGACCACTAACATCATAATATGGAATAGAAGATCTCTGCTAAAGTGACCCGTCAATATTGCAGCGCATGTCCTACGAGGAGCAGCATGATGATAAAGCATGACATCTCTATGGGGTGATTGAGTGCACCACAAGATAATGCATAGGACTCCCCTAAGTTGGGTTTGAGTATGGTTTTCTTGCCTGTTTCAGCTGTCTTTATTAGGAACAGTACCTTCTTTTGTAGTGAACACTACATAGCCAGCTTCTTACAGATGCTTACTGTAGAAAACTCACTCTTTTTGGCATGGTTGCCCCCAATTTTTGCATGCTCATCAGTGTTTAGACAGATGGACCTTTGTAGGAACCCGACTCTGTATATACTATTTCAAAATGAGATATAGTGTGCACAGAGTCCAGGGGTTCCCCAAAAGACTTGACAGACGCAATAATAGATAATACTAATGATTTATTTTTATGGCAGTGTGTTCGAGCAGTTAGGCTTATCAGAGGCTAGTGTTAAGCATTTGTTGTACACACACAAGCAATAAGTGAAAACACACACTCAATGACTTAACTCCAGACCAATGGGTTCTTATATAGAAAAATATTATTTTGTTAAATTATTTCTAGAACCACAAGATTCATTTAGCAGGTAAGCACATTAAATGAAAGGTACTTTGCATAATAATACTTAGAACTTTGAATGGAATCAACAATTTACTTTGAAATGACAAAAATCAATTTTAAAAGTAGACAGTGCAATTTTCAACAGTTCCTGGGGGAGGTAAGAAAAGTACAGTTTTTGAGGTAAGTAACAAACTTACGGGTTCAGTCTCCGGGGCATAGGTAGCCCACCGTTGGGGGCTCAAGGTAACCCAAACACCCAGCACCAGCAACACAGGGCCGGTTAGGTACAGAGGTCAAACATGAGCTAAAACAACGTGGGCCCCTATTGAGACAGGGGGTACTGCGGTCTGCTTGCAGGTAAGCACACGTGTTGTCGGAGGACAGACCAGGGAGGTTTGAAGGAGCACTGAAGGGGCCCCAATTAGGCACAAAACCCACACCCTCAGCGGCACAGGGGTGGCTGGGCTGGGTGCAGTGTGTAAACAGGGCATCGGGTTCTCAACAGAACTCTATGGAGGAACCTAGGGGTCACTTAGGTGCTGCAGGCAGGGCACATGGGGGCTTCTTGGGCAAGCCACTGACTGGGCAACGGTGAGGGCCATCTGCTGGTCGTTGCTGCACCAGTGGTCGGTTTCTTTCGGACCTGGGGGCTGTGGGTGCAGTGCTTCTCCAGGAGATGGATATCTTCGTCCCAGTCAGGAGGGGTCCTCGGGATTCTCTCTGCAGGCATTGTTGTGGGGATCTGGAGAGGTCAGCCCAGGGTGGACAAGTAGTCTGAATCGCCTTGGGATCCTCTCTGGCTAGTTGGTTTCTCTGGGCACGGGCCGGGGGCGTCGGATGCAGAATAGTTTGGACTCACACTTCTGGAGTGAGGTGAGAGTCCCTTTAAAGATGGTTTCTTTGTCTTCTTGTTGGACAGGTACGCTTTCCAGGGGAGTTTCTTGGTCCTCTGTGATGCAGGCAGTCCACTGGAGGCTTTTCAGGTGTGGCTGGTCCTGAAGCATGCATTGCTTCTTCTTTTGCAGCTTTTTGAAACAGGAGATGGGCCGGTAGGTCAGTTGTCTACTTCTCTTCTCAGCGGGGTTTTCAGCGCAGCAGTCCTCCTTTCTTGAGGTCGTCGGGAATCTGAAGAACTGGTTTCAGGGTCGCCCTTAAATAAGGGTGTGTTAGGGTCAGGGGCAGTAGCCAATGGCTACTGTCCGTGAGGGTGGCTGCAGCCTCCTTGTGCCCACTCCCTCTGGAGAGGGGGGCACATCCCTATCCCTATTGGCCTTAATTCTCCAAAGCGAGATGGAGTATTTCCCTAGGAGGGGGTCATTTCAGCTCTGGACACCTTAGGGGTGGTCCTGGCTGAGGGCTAACTTCTTCTTGATTTTTCATTATCCCTCTGGACTTGCCGCCAAAAGTGGGGGCTCGCCCGGGGGGGCGGGCATCTCCACTGGCTGGAGTGACATGGGGCACTGTAACACCAAGCTTGAGGCTTTGAGGCTCACCGCCAGGTGTTACAGTTCCTGCAGGGGGAGGTGTGAGGTACCTCCATCAAGGACAGGATTCTGACCACGGAGTGCACAAAGGCACCCACCCCATGTGGTCAGAAACTCATCTGGAAGTGGCAGGCTGTGGTATAGTGCACTCTGCCTTAGGGCTGTAAGGCCTGCTAGAGGGGTGGCTTACCTATGCCACAGGCAGTGGTTGGTGGGCATGGTGCTCTGAGGGGAGTGCCATGTTGACTTTGTCTTTTCTCCCCACTAGCACACACAAGTTGCAAGGCAGTGTGCAAGTACTGAGTGTGTGGGGGTCCCTTAGGGTGGCATAATACAAGCTGCAGCCCTTTAGGGACCTTCCCTAGCCACAGGGCCCTTGGTACCAGGGGTACCTTTTACAAGGGTCTTAACTGTGTGCCAGGGCTGTGCCAATTGGCTAACAAAGGCAGAGTTTTTGGGAAAGAACACTGGTGCTGGGGTCTGGTTAGCATGGTCCCAGCATGCTTCCAATCAAAGCTGGCATCAACACTAGGCAAAAAGTGGGGAGTGACCATGAAAACAGTGACATTTTCCTACAACCTCTAGATAGATACTGGGTGCCTAGGAAAAAAAGAGACATACTCTATTATGTTAGGCACAACCTCAACACAGACTCCAAGAGTAGGGCTTAATACTTTCAGATCCCATGAGTCAAATCAAGATTGCCTGTTTTCCGGTTATGGTCTGCAAAAGATATTTAGTTTCCGAGGAGTTGTGACACATGGAGTTCACTAGTTTTACAGGGGCTTGGGCACAGAGATGGGAGAAGAATGGGTAACGAGGATATGAACCTGGTTAGAAGAAGATCATAGAGATGTAAGGGAAGTGGTGGATTTAGGAATAGGAAACTGAACATGCGCCTGAGGAATAGAGACTGAGGGCGATGACGCTCACAGTGTGGGGAGAATCGAGCATGTGCCCAAGGCACAGGTGTGACTCAACACATGCCAGTAAAGGCTCTGTAACCCATTTGGCATATCATAAATAGTAAGAACGTACAAGTTTGTAAAAAACGTTATTTTGACATGTTCCAGTTTAAATCATAGACTGGCGTTATTGACAAATACCTGTGGAAGTCTTTTCGCGGAACTCTTCAAGCTTCATCAAAGTTGCCGACGTCAGCTGCTCTAGATGTACATCTTGTGGTGGTCGGAAAAAATCAGCTAAGCTATTGATGGTTATCTAGTGAGAATGTGAAAATTATTAGCCTATTCATCTCATATAGACACAGAAGAACCCAAACAAAAATAATGGTTTTACTACATATTACTTACTGCATCATATATAATTTCCAATGGTTGGGATTCAACTCGAAGTCTCTGGTCAGCGCTCTCGTCCAGTGGATTTGTTTCAAACATGAGGCTCAACAGTGACACACTGTTTTCCACAACATTCCGAGATGACAAAAGACAGGGCACTGATTTTCCCTGCTGTGCACCAGTGACATCAAATGTGCCTATTTTTGCTTCAAATCTGTAATACAAAATCTATAATTTACTATTGGCAGAATTACTATGGAAAATGTTACTTACCCAGAATGCATCTGTTCGTAGTGCTATAGAATCACATGCTCTCCATACTCCTGCCATCTAGTGTTGGGTCCGGATTGTAGCAACTTGTTTTTTTTTGGTTTTTTTTTAAGAAGAAGAAGCTTTTTCGAGTCACAGGATTGGGTGACTCCTCCTTCTTAGTGATAATGTGCATGGGCATCAAATCCTTTGTTATATTATTTTCCTGCTGGAGGGTGAGAAAATAAGTGTAGAGGAAGTATAGAGAAAGAGATGTCCATGCAAATGTAACTACATTTGTACAACTGTATACAAGTATAAAGTAACTGAAACGGTCACAGGTGTCCAGGGGAGGAGGGACGGTGCATGTGAATCTACTGCACTATATGCCACAAACAGATGCTTACTGGGTAAGTAACATTTTCCATTTGATGGCATGTGTGGCTGTAGACACATTCTTTGTATAGACTGTAAAGCGGTGTGTTGTGTTCTACCTTGTAAATAAGCTGGCGGAATGCTGGGCAAGTGACAGAGAGCTCTCTTGCTCACGAAGTTCTTTGTGTAAGTAATAAGAACTCTGGAGAAGGAAGTTCTAGGGCAGTTGATGTAAGCCTTTGGACTATGTTATGGTGTCACAAATAAGGTTAGATGCCTGGACTCAGGATGCAAGAAAATTTGTGGTAAGCTGAAGACAAATTCAAAACAATTTTACCGACTCTCGCGTGTTGGGCTGCAGGTGACACACGTATGTTCTTGTTTTCCTGGGAGTGTATCTGACATGAATGCTCATGTGGTGAAACTACCAGACGTATTCTCCCTGGGTACGAGGCGACTATATTGTGTTGGGTGCCACCTTTTTGGAAGTGTGCTGAAGTCCATAAGATTCCTCTTCATTGCATCAGTACATATTGACCCTAATTTGTTTTTCTCTTCATTTTCCATTTTTTCTCACACTTGCTAACAGTTTGTATTATCACAATGGCTACAACTGCAATGTCACAACCACCTGCCTTCTTATCTGATAAAGGTGAGCCAATTCTGCCATGGAAACGTTGGAAAAACCTATTTGATTCATACTTAACAGCAATTGGGGGTGAAAAAGTTTCTCCAGCGAGAAAGCAAGGTGTTCTTTTACATAATTTGGGTGTCGAAGGCAGGAACATTTATGACAGTCTCCAAACATTGCCCATTGGAGGGGCTGAAGGAGAGCCGAGAGATGTTTATGAAATGTCTGTAACAATGTTAGCAGAACACTTTGAATCTAAACTTAATGTTGTTTTAGAGAGACACACATTTTTTGCAAGGAATCAAGGGAAAACTGAGTGTATTGGGAACTTTGTTGCTGCCTTACGTACATTGGCGCGTACGTGTGACTTTGGGGACATCACTGATTCCCTCATTCGTGATCAACTTGTACGTTGTACCAACAGCATGCGGGTCCAGGAGAAACTATTAACAAAAAATCCTGATCTGAGGGAAGCTATTGCTATAGTTGAGGGGATGGAAAAAGTACCAGTATCTGGATTAGAGAAATGAATGACCACGAAGTGTGTAGCTCTAGTGTTGTGAAGATTACTCAGGCTCAAGAAGAAGTTTTAAAAATAAGCATTGACAACAAAGCATCCTTTTCCTCACATGAAAAGAGAAAGGAAAAGAAAAAAGGCTCAGGAGCACGGTGTTACTGCTGTGCTAATCCTGGATACACAGCTAATAATTCAAACTGTTGTGCTCGTAATTCAGTATGTAGGAAGTGTGAGAAGAAAGGCCATTATGCGAGAGTTTGCAATGGTGACAAACAATGGTGTGTGGATTCTGTTACAGAAAATGTAAATAAGATGATTTTGCGTGTGAAACCTGATGCCTGAATGTTCTATTAAGTTGGACGATAAAGTTGTCAAAGTTTTAGAGGATTCTGGATCTCCTTACACTATGGTAGGTGGTAAGAATTGGCAGGTGATTTTGGGTGATGATTGTGATCCCCTAGTAAAGCCCGATATCAATCAAGTGAGCTACGGAGGGACTAAAATTGATGTAATTGGATACAAGGTCATGAGAATCCAATTCCAGAATAGGACAACGGTTAGTAAAGTTTATGTGGTAAGACGGGGAGACAATCTTCTAGGTTGGGACAACCAGCAGGACATGGGTATCAAGTTGGACCCTAACTCCGATTGTCAAGTTATGGTAGTGAACAATGGAAATACAAACTTTTACATTGTTAATGAATTTCCCAAAGTTTTTAGTGATAAGTTGGGATGTCTAAACAACTTTGAACATAGGATAATACTCAAGAGTAATGCCATTCCTTCTGTACAGAAGGTGAGAAGAGTTCCAAGACTGATGATGGAACCTCTCAAGGAGGAATTGAACAGATTATTCAATGCAGGAGTAATTGAAGAAATTGAATCCTCCGAATGGTTGGCCCCAGTGGTTTTAGCAACCAATGAGGGCGGGAAACAGGTTTGTATGTGTGTAGATCTCAGGGACCTCAATAAACACATATGGGTGGATCGCCAACCCTTACCCAACATTTCAGAAGAGTTATCTAGTTTGGGGGGTTCCAAAATTTTCAGTGTTTTGGATTTGTCTTCAGCTTACCACCAAATTGTCTTGCATCCTGAGTCCAGGCATCTAACCTCATTTGTGACACTACTGGGGGCATATCAATTTCTGAGAATGCCGTTTAGGCTGGCCTCGGCAGCCGCCTGTTTCCAACGTGTCATGAAGAAAGTTTTGGAGGGAATTTCTGGTATTTTGTTCTTCCAGGATGATATTTTGGTGCATGGTAAGACCTTGAGTGACCACGATAAGATTCTAAGGGAAGTGTTGAGAAAATGAGCCCTGTCAGGCCTGACTGTTAAAAAAGAAAAATGCAAGTTCAGAGTCACTACCGTGACTTACCTTGGCCATACCATCTCGGGTGAAGGGATTAAACCCACACTAGAGCTGGTCAATTCCATTATTCAGGCACCTGAACCTATGGATAAGGATGGTGTTAGAGTATTACTCCAAGTTTATTGCAATTTTTTCAAGTATAGTTCAGCCCTGGAGATCACTTTTGAAGAAAGGGAGTGAATTCAATTGGTCAAGTGATTGTATGTCTGTGTTTGCTTTCATTAAAGATTGCATCAGCAAAATGCCCACCTTGGGACATTTCAATGAGTTTGCTAAAACCGTCTTGTATACTGATGCAAGCATTAATGGGTTGGGAGCAGTTTTGACCCAAAGAGTAGATTGTGAGGAGAAGGTGATTGCCTTCGCATCCCAATCTCTCAAGGGAGCTGAACTGAACTATTCAGTCATAGAGAGGGAAGCTCTTGCGTGTATGTGGGCAATCAAACATTCCAGGTTCTATATGTGGGGTTTACCTTTTGTTGTGAAAACAGAACATAGACCTCTTGTCCAGATCTTTTCCTCGAAGAAGAGTGAAGACCTAGAATAAAAAGGCGGGTGGAGGGTTTGATGGAATACAATTTCTTAGTGGAGTACGTACTTGGTTCAAAGAATGCCGCAGCAGATTTCTTGTCACGAGCCTCAATTGACAGTGAAGATGAGCTGGAGAACGGATGCGTGATCAATTGGGTGAGAGAGGTGGCCATATCTGAGGAAGAGTGGAAGTGTGCGACAGAGCAAGACTCTGACAGGAAAGTACTTAAGGAATTTGTTGTGAAAGGCTGGCCAGATTTTAAGGATGTTCCTGATTCCCTGAAGAAGTTTTGGAATGTAAGAGAGGAACTTTGCTTTTGTAAAAGTGAGCTATTCAGGGGTACCAAGACTATACCACCCACTGGTGTGAGGGGTAAGATTATCAACTTCGCTCATGAGGGCCATATGGGCAGGAATTTAACTAAATCTAGGCTAAAAGAAGTGTACTGGTGGCCGGGTTTGGATCGTGAAGTAGAGGCTGTTGTGAGGGATTGTGTATCCTGTGCACACAATGACAAGAGCAAGACTGTGGTGAAGGCTCCACTTTCTCCTGCAGAAGTTCCTGAAAGGCCTTGGTTGAAGTTAGGGTTAGACTTTATGGGTCCATTCCAATTGCTGCCTGCCAATGAACGTTATGTCATACTCCTGGTTGATTATGCCTCAAAATGGGTTGTGACTAAATGTGTGGGTACCTTAGATAAGAGGACTGTGATCGAGTTCCTTAAATAAGAGTTTTGGCATTAAGGTGTACCCAGTCATTTAGTCACAGATAACGGTGTGCAGTTAACGTCCCAGGAAATGCAAGATTTTTTGATTTTTTGAAATCTTTAGCTGTTGTGCATTTGAGGACGGCTCTGTATTTACCTCAAGCCAATGGTCTTGCTGAACGCATGAATAGGATGGTAACATTTTGTGTTCAGGAGGCTGTTGAGACCAGAGTTCCGTTGTCTTATCTTCTCAGAGATATGTGGTGGCCACACTGTAATACTCCTAATACTATTACTGCAATTGCTCCTTTTGAGTATATGAGAGGCAGGACAGGGTGTACCAAAATGAATCTGGCATGAATGAAGAGTAAGCTGTGGCAGTTGGGGCATGGAGGTGAAAAGTTTAACAAGGCACCTGAACTCAGGGAAAAGTATCAGCAAAGATATAAATCGTGGTATGATTCCAAACATGGTGTTTCTGGAGTTAAATGGGTTGTAGGTGACATGGTGTTGGTAAAGAACCCTGGGTTTGGAAAGAAGGGAAGATCAAGTTTCAAGGGCCCGTTCCGTATCAAAGAGGTGAGGAGGAATGTGGTTGTTCTAGATAATAATGATGTGTGGCGCATGTCCCGGATCGTGAGATGGAAAGATCCTGCTGTTCTTGGGGACTCATCTTACCCTTCTGATGATCTCAATGTGCCAATGCATCGATCTGTCAAATCTAAGGTATCCAAAGCTCCAACTAACTTGAATAAAGGTTTTAGAGTTTGCTCCAGACCTCAATGGTTGAAAGACTATGTATCTTAATTCCTTGTAATGTACAGTCTTAGTAAGTTGTGATTTTATTCTCCTTTTTTATTTTTTTTCCTTCCAATTGTTATTTTTATAGTAATGTGAGTAAGGGGGATGTGTTGTGTGCTACCTTGTAAATAAGCTGGTGGAATGCTGGGCAAGTGACAGAGCTCTCTCGCTCATGAGGTTCTTTGTGTATGAAATAAGAACTCTGGAGAAGGAAGTTCTAGGGCAGTTGATGTAAGCCTTTGGACTGTGTTGCCTGCTCCGGTTGGTGGCATTGAAATAAACCCTTCTTTACTTGGACCTGCGACAGCGTTTTCTTTACAACACAGTCCCTCCCAAAAAAGTGGTGGCTAGCCTGTGCGAGTTGCAGTTGACTGGAAAAGTGTTTGTAGCACTGCTTGACCTACAATGTCTTGCTGGCGTGCCAGTACAACCACACAATGTTTTGTAAATGTATGTGGTGTAGACCATGTAGCTGCCTTACAGATATAGGCTACAGGTATGTTTCCAAGGAAAGTCATAGTGGCTCCTTTTTTCCTAATACTGTGTGTTCTAGGAGTGACGCGTAGTTGTCTCTTTGCTTTAGCATAACACGTTTGTATACGTTTTACTATCCGTCTAGCTATGCTATTTGTGGATATTGGGTTGCCTTTGTGAGGTATAGAGAAAGTTACAAATAGCTGTTTAGTTTTTCTAAAGTCTTTAGTTCTGTCAATGTAAAACATCAAAGCACTTTTAATATTTAAAGTGTGGAGGGCTCTTTCTGCAACTGAGTCAGGCTGCGGAAAGAAGACTAGTAGTGCAATGGATTAGTTAATATGTAATTGGGAAACCATGTTAGGAAAGTACTTTGAGTTTGTGTGAAGGACGACCTTGTCTCTAAGGATTTGGAAGCAAGGTTATTCCAAGGTTAGGTCCTGGAGCTCATGAACACGCCAGAGTGTCGTGATAGCAACTAAGAATACCACTTTTCAAGAAAGATACTGAAGAGAGCATGAAAAAGTGGTTCAAAAGTAGGGCCCATGAGCCTGGTAAGCACAATATTGAGGTTCCAGGATTATGCAGGAGACACTCAAGGAGGAATAACCCTTTTAAGGCCTTCCATGAAAGCTCTGATAACTGGGATTCTGAAAAAGGAAGCATGTTGACTGTTCTGTAGCTATGAAGCTATAACTGCAAGATGTAAGCGAGTGGGAGAGTCAGCTAAATTTGCTTTCTGTAAGTGGAACAAATAAACAATGTCTTGGACAGTAGTTTTAATGGGATCAATATGTTTTGGTTGGTAGTAGCATACAAATGTTTAAATTTTTCAGCATAACATGTTCTAGTTGTAGGTCTACAAGTTTTCTTGGGAATGTCCATACATTCCGCAGGCAATCCCAAGTAACCAAACTCTATGACTTCAGAGCCATATCGCAAGGTTGAGTGCCGGGGGGTCTGGATGTCTGATCTGACCTTGATTTTGAGTGAAAAGCTTAAGCTTGTTGGAAAGCTTCTTGTGGAGAACTACTGAGAGGTCCAGGACGTGTGGTGAACCATGGATGACTCGCCCAAGTGGGAGCTACACAGATAATGGTGAGAGATGTCTGCCTGATCCTCTGAACCAGAATTGGAACGAGAGGGAGGGATGGAAAAGCATAGGCAAATATTCCTGACCAATTTATCCATAGAGAGTTGCCCTTGGATATGTGATGCGAGTACCTGGAGCTGGGGCTTGGGCATTTTTTTTTTTATGTTTTCTGCTGTGGCAAACAGGTCTATCTGAGGAGTTTCCCATTTTAGGACATATTTTTTAAGGACTTTCAGGTGGAGTTCCTATTCATGGACGTGTTGCTGCAATCTGCTGAGCAGGTATGCAAAGTCGCTGTTATACTCTGCCACCAGGTGAATGCGTTGATGGGCAGTCCACTTCCATATTGTATGAGAGAATTGTGACAACTGGAACAACTGAGATGATCGTCCCCCCCACTGTTTCTACAGACAAAACATGGCTGCCATGTTGTGAATGAGGAGGGGAGGGAGGTAGAGGAGAAGCAGGGAGTAGAAGAGGTGGAGTAGGAGGATCAGGAGACCTTGGTGACCTTCTTCAGAGGTGGAGAAGTGCCCAAAGCCCCTTTCCTCTTCAACATAACAGGGGTGGAAGTAATGATGCACCCTGTTCCCTTCTGGATATGGAAGTGGCACTGTTGAGCGTCCATTGTCTCCAAAAAAGGTTCAACATGTGATGGCGTAGCGGAAGACTGGATGGAGTCTTTCTGCTCCGAAGGCATTGGCTCCCTTGTTTTTGGCCCAACATTTTGGTTGGTGTCCTGTTGTCGGGACCAAAGCAGTGGTGGAAGCTGGTTGGCTTGGAGCCAAATAACTCGGTATCGAAGTCCGGATCGAGATGGCTTGGATTAACGAGCTGGAGGTCGATACCAAAGACGGTGTTGTGGTCTTGACTATCTTCAGAGTCAAGCCTGGAGGCCGGGCAGCCAAAGCAGTTTTACAGATCCAGCCATGGACTGGTGGCAGTGACGGTCCAGCGACCTATGAAAGGGGCTTTTTAGGAATTTTAGGGGGACAGGAGGGGCTACGGTACTCATGGGTTGCAATGATGTCACCTTGTGGGTCTCGATATCTGTCTGGACGTCAGAGTGTGAGTTCTGGATGGATAAGGCCTCCTCATGTTCCAGCTCCTCCTGGGCAAGTTCCTCCCTAAAGATGTCCGGAGTGTCGTACCAAGTCTTGTGCGGCATTTCCAACCAACGTTCCCTTCGGTCCCGAAGGGTATTCTTTGACCGGAAGGCTTTCCAGGCGTCACAGATAGCTTCCTGGTGATCAGCGAGAGGCATAAGTTACACACCAGATGTTAGTCTGTGTGGGGGAATTTAGAGTGGCACCCAGGACAGAAACAAAGCGATATCCGTTCCATCAGCTCAGCATATTCTTAAGTGCCACAGGGTGAAGTAGGCCAAAAACAGGCGAGGTTACCCCGGAGGGCACAAGATTGGTACTTGGACAGACGAGTGGAGACGAACACGAGGATGGAAATACGCAAATGAAAAAACAATACCGCTGATAAAGAGAAGATGGAAGGAAAGATTTCGAACAGGAGTCAAAAGACAGAGTGAAGGCACACACGTCTGAACCAGACGGCAAGGAACAATCTAACAAAGGAATCAATGCCCATGAGCAGTATCACCAAGAAGTAGGAGTCACTCTATCCCGTGACTCGAAAATACTTCTTCGAAGAAAAACAACTTGCAACACTCTGGACCCAACACTAGAAGGCAGGAGTATGAAGAGCATTTGTAGCTACAGCCACACACTATTGAACATGAAGGTTTCTCCTCAATAAATGAGTGGCTGCATTGTGAGCATCTTCAGACACTAACCAGCCACTGAGCTAAGCAGAACACAAGCACAATGCCAGAAACCTCTCTGGAAATTCTACTTGCACGCAATTCTACTGTAAAATCATCTTTCAAAATAAAAAATAAAATGCTCGTAGGATTTTCCAGTTTCATGAGTCTTTATTTACCCCACCATGGGAGTGTGCAAAAATATCTATTAAAAGGACGAAGAGCCGATCGATTGTTCTTGGAGGTATTAAAGTACGTTCTATTGTATTGAGTAGACACTAAGGTCAGTGATTCCTCGAATTTCTCTTACGGTGGTTGTAGGCATTGCAGTGAAAGAACACAGAGCAAAGAGGTGGTTCAGGTTAGAGGTTGAGGATGCATTTAAACTAAGATGGGCTTGTAAGACAATCTGGCACAGCTGGTGGGGGGTTGAGAAGGTCATCTCTAATAAATTATCAAGCAAGGCTGAAGCACAAGAGAGCCAATTTGGAAATCAGTACGACAGCACATTGGTGTGATAAATGGACAAATGTTGGAGGCATCCGGACAGAGGATTTTCAGATAAAATGCTACTGTCACCCATGCATTACATAATTGAATAGTTACCATGTAATGCATTTTTGTACTTCTATGCACATGGACAGTTGTGATTTCTTTGTGACACGACTAAGCTAAAGGAGATAAACATAGCAAAGCCATATCTTCATGAATTCCACAAGGTCAAGTCATAAAAAAACAACTGTTCCTAAAGCTGTGAGATCTACAACTTTTTAGTCATTACTACAACCAATCCTTCTAAAGTATGGGTGACTAGGAAAAGAAGAGTGGGGGCAGAAGAGTTCAGGGTATATGCTTCTAAGTCTTGCCAACGAATGGGCAATAGCTTGTCTCCTAGAATCTACTGGAGAATTTTGGTACTGAAAGGTAAATTGATCAAATTAAAATCTGGCCAAAAGATAACAGACAAAGGAAGTAAAAAGTCTGAATCATTTTTAAGGTGTACTAATATTAAAATGCTAACATCGAATCAGTCAGTTAAAAAAATATCAAACCTGATTTATATATTTTGATACTTTATCTACACCACGTAACACCAATCGAAGTCTACAAGTAAAATAAAAAATAGAAACCACTTTGGTCACACTGGCTGAGTTAAAGAGGAGGCAGAAAAGGTTGTGATGTATGCAGGAATACAAATGTTTACTGTTTATGTCACCACACGTACTTCTATAACACTGATGGATGGAAGAAAGATTCATATATCGAGTTAACTAGGTTAATGGTATGTCTTGTGTTCAGCTAATCAAGGGCACCAACGCTAGCAAATCACCTTGATAAGAAAGAGGAAGAGACCTGCAGTTAACCGAGAGAACATACACTCATCCTGGAGGTAGAAAACTCCTGCCAACAGTAAGTAATCAATATTTCAACAAATTGGATACATTTTCAAAATTCTTCATCATGGCCACCTGTGTCATTTCAGATTTCATTTTAATAAATAATTAAAGAGAAAGGTAGTAATGGTCACTATACCTTTGATACTGGCAGCATTCAGTTTCGTTACAACTAAATTCCCCACTAATGCTCACTGTTTGATTGGGCACCACATAAGGCAAAAAAATATTTTTTTCTGGAACCACAGTTTTCCATGAACACCCAGTACAGAAATTGATTTCTTCTTTAAAAAGCATGCGTCCCGTCTTAGGCTCTCTGCTGAGAACACAGCCCTACTGTTCAAATTCTTGAGCCTGAGTTTGCAGAAGACACTGAAGGGAAAGGTACCAGGTCTTAAGTTGAAAGGTAAACATCAAAACCTGCCCTTTTGGTTACCAAGATCCTGCCCAAAATACACTCATCGTGCTCTCAGATATTTCTGCTGCATATAAGGGACCATCTTCAAACAGAATCTCACCATGGGCTGTAGATCTCCATCATTCCCATAAGACACATAAATAAATGTTAAACCATATCTTGATTTTTCTTTGGCCTGTGTCATGCTAATCTGGCGTGTTTGTGGAGGAGTAGGCCTTTTCATGATTCTGAGATCAGGTGTGTTAACAATTTCTGTTACTACAGAGATAGACGTTTTAGGCAGAGCCTGTCCCTTTGTTTCTCGCTATGTGCAACCACAGGAAGGCTGATGACAGCCAGGTGCAGAGGTTTCACGTTTGACCGTGCTCATGTTTTGCTTTCTCCTGCTTGAAGCAAGCATCCACTGTCTGGAAATTGAGTATGAAGGTGGGAGCCACACCATTCCACTTTGCTCAAGTTCCTTGTTCTTTTTGATCGATGTAGGGAGTGCACTGCATAGGTCTCAAAGAGCTACTGTGATCTAAGGCTGATGTCTGTCCAAAAGCCAGAATTCCAGAGGTGAGGGGATGTCACCAAAGTCTGCACAACTTGCTGGAGAGCAGTGGATCTGCATTAAGCCTAGAAACCTGTCAGCCTGCTCAAAGAGGGAAGGAGTGTGCCTGGCCCTATAGGAGAATAGACTGTTGAGGAGAAAAGGGGTTTGCTGTGTAACTATGTAGTTGGGCACCCTAAAAAGCAGTCTTCCTAATAGGAGAGTGTTGGAGGATGGCCCTCTATGTAGTGTGCAAAGCTAGGTACACTGGGCAGGGGGTCTAGACAGCCACACATTGGTTTACAAAGGTAAAAACTAGATCACCTACTGCTCCAATGTTTATGATAGCTTGGTGGAGCAGTTGGCTAATCTTGGAGAAGTGCAAAGCATTTGTTGTACTCACATTATCAATAACTGGGACCACATACTCAAGAGTAACTTGAGACCAATTTACAAAAATACTTCAGATTTTTATAAAAAGTTAAAGATAAAGATCATCAAAATCAGGTAAGTACTTTGTAAGTGATGAATGTTTTAACTTTTATTAAAAATAGTATTTTTGAATGTATTTAAACATCACAGGAATTAATGAAGAAAATACATTAAAAATGCATTTAAATCAGGAAGTGTGTTTCCAATGTCTCCTGTCGCAGGTATGTCGAGGTTGTCAGTGGGTACTATGGACCAGCTGGAGAAGTATGAGCGGCTTCCGGTTTTGGTGGGAGCAGATGCAGAAAGTAGTTGCAGCTGGTACCAGGCCATTGCGGGGGACTACCTGGAAAACAGCTGCACAGGTGGACATAAAGGAAAGCCCAGTGGGTCCCCTTGAAGTGCCAAGGTTGAAAGGGATGAAGGACCCTTGGGGCACAGCTGGGGCTTTGGTGCAGAGCACAGGGCGACCACATGTAGAGCGAAACGGTAAGCCAGGAGCTGTGCACAAAGGTGCCCTTGGAAGTAGGAGGTAAGTCTCTTTGAAAGTCGCTTGCAGGTCAGCAGGGGCACTCTGATGGGAGGTCAGGGTGGTTCCTGAAGTCCCTCGGCTTCCTCCTGGTCCTTTTTCAGTCCGGAATGGACTGTCCTTCTGGGTGTCTAACGTGAGGTAACCAGCACCTAGGGCTATTGCACAGTCTGGCCACTGGAGGGTGCAGTGCCTCCAAACTCTAAATTTGGCATACTGGCAGGGTCTGTCCGATGGGCGAAGTTTGGTCCGGCTTCGGTGTATGGTTCCTTGGTCAGCAGCCAGTCAGTGAAGTGGCCTTCACTGAGTCTTGGGTTTCTTGATGGTGAGGAGTGATGCCTTCACTCTGGAGGGAGAACTTTGGTGATCTGTGAAGAGTGGAGGTCCTCTGGGGGTTTGTGAAGTCCATCCAACATCCAAGCAACAACTTAGCTGCGATTGTCGAGTACTGGGTGCAGCAAGTAAGGTTTGGTGCCTTTTCTTAGTGCAGCAGGACTTCAGTTCTCGAGCCTTGGGACTACTTTGTTGTTGGTCTTCTTTTGTCCATGGAATCTGATTTCTTGGACTACGGATGCCTACTAATGAAAATGTCACTTACCCAGTGTACATCTGTTCGTGGCATCAGTCGCTGTAGATTCGCATGTTTTGCAATAGCTCGCCATCTGGTGTTGGGCCGGAGTGTTACAAGTTGTTTTTCTTCGAAGAAGTCTTTCGAGTCACGGGACCGAGTGACTCCTCCTTTTGTCTCCATTGCGCATGGGCGTCGACTCCATCTTCGATTGCTTTTCCCCGCAGAGGGTGAGGTAGGAGTTGAATTGTAGTAATAGTGCCCATGCAATGGAGTGACTAAGTATGTACCCATTTAAGGTTGAGATGATACATATACAAATAGTTGAAGGTAACTTCCAAACTGCTACAGGCTCCCGGGGAGGCGGGTGGGCACATGCGAATCTACAGCGACTGATGCCACGAACAGATGTACACTGGGTAAGTGACATTTTCAGTTCGATGGCATCTGTCGCTGTAGATACGCATGTTTTGCATAGACTAGTAAGCAGTTATCTCCCCAAAAGCGGTGGCTCAGCCTGTAGGAGTGGAAGTAGTTTGAAATAATGTTCTTAATACGGCTTGACCTACTGTGGCTTGTTGTGCGGATAACACATCTACACAGTAGTGCTTGGTGAATGTGTGAGGCGTAGACCATGTGGCTGCCTTACATATTTCTTGCATTGGGATGTTTCCTAGAAAGGCCATGGTAGCACCCTTCTTTCTGGTTGAGTGTGCCCTTGGTGTAATGGGCAGCTGTCGTTTAGCTTTAAGGTAGCAGATTTGGATGCATTTAACTATACATCTGGCTATACCTTGTTTTGATATTGGGTTTCCTGCATGAGGTTTTTGAAATGCAATAAATAGTTGTTTAGTCTTTCTGATGTTCTTTGTTCTGTCAATGTAATACATTAATGCTCTTTTGACATCTAATGTATGTAGTGCCCTTTCAGCTACGGTATCTGGCTGTGGAAAGAACACTGGAAGTTCCACTGTTTGATTTAGATGGAACGGTGAAATAACCTTTGGCAAAAATGTAGGATTAGTCCTTAGGACGACCTTATTCTTGTGTAGTTGTATCAAAGGTTCTTGTATTGTAAACGCCTGAATCTCGCTTACTCTTCTTAGGGAAGTAATGGCGATGAGAAATGCAACCTTCCAGGTTAGGAACTGTATTTCGCAGGAGTGCATGGGTTCAAAAGGTGGACCCATAAGTCTAGTTAGGACAACATTTAGGTTCCATGAAGGAACAGGTGGTGTTCTTGGTGGTATAATTCTCCTAAGGCCCTCCATGAATGCTTTAATGACTGGTATCTTATATAGGGAAGTTGAATAGGTAGTCTGCAGGTATGCAGATATTGCTGCAAGGTGTATTTTAATGGAAGAGAAAGCCAGGTTAGATTTTTGTAAGTGAAGCAAGTAGCCCACTACATGTTCTGGAGTTGTGTGTAAAGGTTGTATTTGATTAATATGGCAGTAGCAAACAAACCTCTTCCATTTACTTGCATAGCAGTGCCTGGTGGATGGCCTTCTGGCTTGCTTTATGACTTCCATACATTCTTGGGTAAGTTGTAAGTGCCCGAATTCTAGGATCTCAGGAGCCAGATTGCTAGATTCAGCGATGCTGGATCTGGGTGTCTGATGTTTTGGTTGTGTTGTGTCAACAGATCTGGCCTGTTGGGCAATTTGATGTAGGGTACTACTGATAGGTCTAGCAGCGTTGTGTACCAGGGTTGCCTTGCCCAAGTTGGTGCTATCAATATGAGTTTGAGTTTGTTTTGACTGAGTTTGTTTACCAGGTAAGGAAGGAGAGGGAGAGGAGGAAAAGCGTAAGCAAATATCCCTGACCAGTTCATCCATAGGGCATTGCCTAGGGACTGTTTGTGTGGGTATCTGGATGCGAAGTTTTGGCATTTTGCGTTCTCCTTCGTCGCAAACAAGTCTATTTGAGGTGTTCCCCAGAGTTTGAAATAGGTGTTCAGAATTTGGGGGTGAATTTCCCATTCGTGGACCTGTTGGTGATCTCGAGAGAGGTTGTCTGCGAGTTGATTTTGGATCCCTGGTATAAATTGTGCTATTAGGCGAATTTGGTTGCGAATTGCCCAACGCCAAATTTTTTGTGCTAGCAGGCTTAACTGCGTGGAGTGTGTCCCCCCTTGCTTGTTTAGATAATACATTGTTGTCATGTTGTCTGTCTTGACGAGAATGTATTTGTGAACTATTATTGGTTGGAAAGCTTTTAGTGCTTGAAAAACTGCTAGTAGTTCTAGGTGATTTATATGCAGTTTTGTTTGATGTACGTTCCATTGTCCTTGTATGCTGTGTTGATCGAGGTGTGCTCCCCACCCTGTCATGGAAGCATCTGTTGTTATTACGTATTGTGGCACTGGGTCTTGGAAAGGCCGCCCCTTGTTTAAATTTATGTTGTTCCACCACAGAAGCGAGAGGTAAGTTTGGCGGTCTATTAACACCAGATCTAGAAGGTGACCCTGTGCTTGAGACCACTGTGATGCTAGGCACTGTTGTAAGGGCCTCATGTGCAGTCTTGCGTTTGGGACAATGGCTATGCATGAAGACATCATGCCTAGGAGTTGTAATATCATCTTTGCTTGTATCTTTTGTGTTGGATACATGCGTTGTATGATGGTGTTGAAATTTTGAATTCTTTGGGGACTTGGAGTGGCTACTCCTTTTGTTGTGTCTATTATGGCTCCTAGGTATTGTTGTACCTTGCACGGCAGAATGTTGGATTTCGTGAAGTTGACGGTGAACCCTAGTTTGAAGAGGGTTTGTATGATCTGATTTGTGTGAATTGAGCACTCTATTAACGAATGGGCCTTGATTAGCCAGTCGTCTAGATATGGGAACACATGTATTTGCTGCCTTCTGATGTGTGCAGCGACTACCGCTAGACATTTGGTAAAGACTCTTGGTGCGGTTGTTAATCCGAAAGGCAGTACCTTGAATTGGTAATGTATTCCTTTGAATACAAACCTTAGGTATTTCCTGTGCGATGGGTGTATTGGTATATGGAAATACGCGTCCTTGAGGTCTAAAGTTGACATGTAGTCGTGTAGTTTTAGCAATGGTAAAACTTCTTGTAGTGTGACCATGTGAAAGTGGTCTGATTTGATGAATGTGTTCACTATTCTGAGGTCTAGGATTGGTCTCAGCGTTTTGTCCTTCTTTGGTATCAGAAAGTACAGTGAGTAAACTCCTGTGTTTATTTGTGTGTTTGGCACTAATTCGATTGCATTCTTTTGCAATAGTGCCTGCACTTCTATCTCCAGGAGATTGGAATGATGTTTTGTCAAATTTTGTGCTTTTGGTGGTATGTTTGGAGGGAATTGTAGAAATTCTATGCAATAACCATGTTGGATAATTGCTAGAACCCAAGTGTCTGTAGTGATTTCCTCCCATGCTTTGTAATAATGACTTATTCTTCCCCCCACTGGTGTTGTGTGGAGGGGGTGAGTGACATGTGAGTCACTGCTTAGTAGTAGGGGTTTTGGGGCTTTGAAATTTTCCTCTATTCCTAGGGAATTGCCCTCCTCTATATTGTCCCCGAAAACCTCCTCTGTACTGTCCCTGGTAACTGGACGGTGTTGCCTGTGAGGTGCTGGCTTGTGTGCTTTGACCCCGAAACCCCCCTCTAAAGGGTGTTTTACGGAATGTGCTGTAATTCCCTCTGCTCTGCGGGGAGTAGAGTGCGCCCATGGCTTTAGCAGTGTCCGTGTCTTTTTTGAGTTTCTCAATCGCTGTGTCCACTTCTGGACCGAACAGTTCTTTTTCGTTAAAAGGCATATTGAGAACTGCTTGCTGAATCTCTGGTTTAAATCCAGACGTTCGGAGCCATGCATGCCTTCTGATAGTTACAGATGTATTAATTGTCCGTGCAGCTGTATCTGCAGATCCATGGAGGAGCGGATTTGGTTGTTGGAAATGGTCTGTCCCTCCTCAACCACTTGTTTTGCCCTATTTTGTAGGTCCTTGGGCAGATGGTCAATGAGATGTTGCATCTCATCCCAATGGGCTCTGTCATAGCGCGCAAGTAGTGCCTGGGAGTTAGCGATGCGCCACTGGTTTGCAGCTTGTGCTGCAACTCTTACCAGCTGCATCGAACTTGCGGCTTTCTTTATCTGGGGGTGGTGCATCTCCAGATGTGTGGGAGTTGGCCCTTTTCCTAGCTGCTCCTACAACGACAGAGTCTGGTGGCAGCTGTGTAGTGATGAAAGCCGGGTCTGTAGGAGGCGCCTTATACTTTTTTTCCACTCTTGGTGTGATTGCCCTACTTTTGACCGGCTCCTTAAAGATTTCTTTTGCGTGCCGGAGCATACCAGGGAGCATAGGCAGGCTTTGGTAGGAGCTGTGGGTGGAGGAGAGTGTGTTGAATAAAAAGTCATCCTCGACCTGTTCTGAGTGGAGGCTTACATTGTGAAATTGTGCTGCTCTAGCCACCACTTGAGAATACGCAGTGCTGTCCTCTGGTGGAGATGGCTTCGTAGGGTATGCCTCCGGACTGTTATCTGACACTAGGGCGTCGTATAAGTCCCATGCGTCTTGATCTTGGTCACCCTGGCTCATGGTGGTGTGAGCTGGGGAATGTGATGGAGTTTGTGCTGGTGAGACGTTAATCACAGGTGGAGGAGAGGGTGGTGGGGTAACTTTTTCACCACTTTTGTTTGTGGTGTTTGTTCAGTTTGGAACTCCAATCTTCTCTTTCTTCTAATAGGGGGAAGGGTGCTTATTTTTCCTGTCCCCTGCTGTATGAAAATACGCTTTTGCGTATGGTCAACATCCGTTGAGTGTAGTTCTTCCTCAAACCTATGCTTTTGCATTTGGGAGGTTAGCGAGTGCTCTTCTGTATAAGAGCCTGAAACTGGGTCGGTTGCAGTTTGTTTCGGCACCGAAACCCTGTCTGCATCTTTTTTCGGCTCCGAGGTGACTTTTTTATTTTTCGGGGCCGAAACCTCTCGGCGTCGATCTTCTTCGGTGCCGCTGTCTCGGCGTCGAGCCGTGTCTACACCGGTATCTCGGTGTCGATGCTTGTCTCCATCACTTTCTCGGTCCCGAGAAGGCTGCGTGCCGGTGTCTCGACCGGAGTCGGACGATCTCGGCACTGTATGGGCCTTTTTCGGTGCCGACGGTCGGTCACCGAATTTATGGGTCGAGCCATGGCCTGATGGCAGTGGCGTCCCCTGGGCCTTGTAAATCTTCTTTTGAGTGGTTTTCGACGTCCTACTCACGGTTTGTGTATCGTCAAATCCTTCGGAGTCCGATTCTTGGATCGAAAAGGATCCCTCCTCTTCTTGTTCCTCGAACTCCTGGTGGGCTGTCGGCGCGGACGCCATCTGAAGTCTTCTGGCTCGACGGTCTCGGAGAGTTTTTCGGGACCGGAACGCACGACAGGCCTCGCAGGTGTCTTCGCTGTGCTCAGGTGACAGGCACAGGTTGCAGACCAAGTGTTGGTCTGTATAGGGGTATTTATTGTGGCATTTGGGACAGAAACGGAACGGGGTCCGTTCCATCGGCGTTCTTCTGCACGCGGTCGGGCCGACCAGGCCCCGACAGGGGATCGAAAAAATTACCCCGAAGGGCACCGGAGCTCTTCGATCTTAGACGCGGTGTTGAATCTAACTACGCCGACCCCGAACGCAACAATACCGACGAAAATCTTCTGAAATTAGCTATTTTTCCGTTCCGAAACTCGGAGCGACAGGAACACGTCCGAACCCAATGGCGGAAAAAAAACAATCGAAGATGGAGTCGACGCCCATGCGCAATGGAGACAAAAGGAGGAGTCACTCGGTCCCGTGACTCGAAAGACTTCTTCAAAGAAAAACAACTTGTAACACTCCGGCCCAACACCAGATGGCGAGCTATTGCAAAACATGCGTATCTACAGCGACAGATGCCATCGAACATACTGTATTTAGTGGGAGTTTTAGGGGGGTACCTAGTAGTGACCAATGGGTCATCAACCTTAGGGTGGCTACATCCACTAAGTGACTACTTCCTGTGGGCAGAGGTCACTTCCCTACACCTGATGTACAACTTACTTACCTTCGGTAACAAAATATCTGGTAGAGACATATTCTAGTTGCAGATTCCGTACCTTAGAATTTCCCCCAGGCATCAGACTGGATCTGGAGATTTTTCTTCGAACAATAACCTTGAGTGTTGGTAGGTGGTGTCGGTCGACTCTGGGGCGTCGTGGGCGTCATAGTCGCCATGGTGACATCGGAAGCAGTAGATAGACGCCCCTCAGCGCAGTGACGTCAGTTTTTTTTAACGACTTTCCATGCCAAAGCGCAGAGCCGCTAAAAACACAGAGACTGGTGCGCCAGGGCTAAGCACCAGAAGGGGGAATCCCTGTCCCTAGAAATCAGTTCGCAAGCGAGGGGATGGGTGGGTCTGTAAGGAATCTAACTAGAATATGTCTCTACCAAATATTTCGTTACTTAAGGTAAGTAACCTGTACATCTCATAGAGACCTCTAGTTGCAGATTCCTTACCTTAGAGTAGATACCCAAGCAATCCTATCCTCAGAGGTGGGCTGTGAACCAAGATCATACTAGAAAGTCCTGCAGGACCAAACTACCAAATTAGCCGTCCCGACGGACCTGACAGTCCAGGCAGTAATGTTTTAAACGTATGCAGGGATGCTCACATTGCTGCCTGACAGATATCCAGGACAGGAACTCTGCATGCTAACGCAGTGGAAGCAGCAGTAGCTCTGGAGAAATGAGCGCTTAAGCCCTCATGGGGTTGCTTCTTGGCCAAAGCGTAGCACATCTTGAAGCAAAGTACCACCCATCGAGAGATGGCACGTTTTTGCACCGCCTTCCCTTTCTTCGCACCCACATACTCGACAAAGAGTTGATCGTCCACCTGGAAATCTTTGGTACGATTAAAATAGAACGCCAATGCTCTTTTTGGGCCCAGCCGGTGGAGTTTCTCCTCCTCAGGGGAAGGATGTGGGGGTGCGTAAAATGTAGGCAGGGTAATGGACTGGCCTACATGAAAAGGTGTAACAACCTTTGGAAGGAAGCCTTAGTGCGCAACACCACTTTGACAGGGTGTACAGACAAGAATGGACGTTTGGACCAAAGGGCCTGAAGCTCACTCACCCTGCGAACACAAGTGATGGCAACAAGAAAGACAGTCTTGAAAGTGAGGAGCCATACGGGGCCAATTGTGCATCGGCTCAAAGGGAGTACACATTAAATAAGTAAGGACCAGACTGAGGTCCCACTGAGGCATGATAAATGGAGTGGGAGGAAATAAATGGGTGAGACCTCTTAGGAGTCTACTCACAATAGGAGATTGAAAGAGTGAGGGCTGATCAGGTAACCTAAGAAAGGCCGAAATGGCAGATAAATACCTTTTAACGGTGCCCAAAGTAGAGCACCTCTGGGCCAAAGAAAGAATGAACAAAAGAACCTCAGAGATGGGCAGAGAGGGGATCAACAGAATTGTTAGTGCACCATGACACAAATTTATGCCGACAGGCGTATATCGTTTTAGTGGAGGGACACCTGGCTGCCAAGATAACATCACAGACTTCGGGAAGAAAATCAAAAGTTGTCAACTGTCGCCGCTCAATCTCCATGCATGAAGGTGGAGATTGGACAAGTTGAGGTGCCCGAAGAGGCAGTCTGAGTGGAGGATCAATGGCCATATCCAATAGTTCTGGATACCATACACTCCGTGCCCAGTCCGGAGCCACCAAGATGACTTGGGCCCGGTTGGTCCTGATCTTCTTGAGAACTCTGGGCAGAAGAGGTATAGGCACAAAGGCGTAAAGGAGGCCGGAGTTCTACTCAAGACGAAAAGCGCCTCAGAGCGAGTGCAGCCTTGGAAACTCCAGAATGCAAAACAGCTGACATTGCGCGTTCTCTGTGGAGGCGAACAGATCCAACCAAAGCTATCCCCACTGCAGAAAGAGACCTTGCGCCACCTCCAGATGGAGAGGACATTTGTGATCTGCTGTGCATCGACGGCTGAGTTTGTCCGCTCTGGCGTTGAGAGTACCTGCCAGATGTTGAACCACCAGGGTAATGCCCTGATGTTCCAGCAATGTCCAGAGGCATAGTTCCTCCTGACACAGGGTCCAGGACCCTACTCTGCCCTGTTTGTTGCAGTACCACACTGCGGTAGTATTGTCCGTTAACACCTACTCAACCTTCCCTTTGAGAGAGGGAAGAAATGCTTTCAACGCAAACCTGATCGCCCAGAGCTCCAGAAGGTTGATATGGAGCCCAGACTCTGCCGGAGACCAGAGGCCTCGGATCTCTGCCTCTCCCATGTGGCCATCCCAACCCAGAAGCAACGCATCTGTCACTATAGAAAGATCTGATTGCAGAAGGGAGAGGGATCTGCCATGGACCCAATACAGATTCAAAAGCCACCACTGCAGGCCTTTCGCAGTCCCCTCCGAGACCTGGACCATAATGGAGAGATTTCCCTGATGCTGTGCCCACTGGAACTTCAAGTCCCACTGCAGAGCCCGCATATGCCATCTGGCTGTGTCACTGGCAGGATGCAGGAGGCCATGAGGCCCAGCAGCCTCAGAGTCTGTCTCACTGTAGGAAAATGGCACTGTTGGCATGGTTACCCCTAACTGTTTGCCTTTTGTTGATGCCAGCTTTGATTGAAAGTGTGCTGGGACCCTGCTAACCAGGCCCCAGCACCAGTGTTCTTTCCCTAAAACTGTACCTTTGTGTGTACTATTGGAACAGCCCTGACACACAGATAAGTCCCTTGTAAAAGGTACCCCTGGTACCAAGGGCCCTGTGGCCAGGGAAGATCTCTAAGGGCTGCAGCATATATTATGCCACCCTGGGGACCCCTCACTCAGGACATGCACACTGCCTCACAGCTTGTGTGAGCTGGTGCAGAGAAACAGACTAAGTTGACATGCCACTCGCCTCAGAGTGCCATGCCCACAACCCACTGCCTGTGGCATAGTTAAGTCACCCCTCTAGCAGGCCTTACGGCCCTAATGCAGGGTGCAGTATACCACAGGAGAAGGCAAGGCTGCATGAGCACTATGCCCCTACAGTGTCCAGGTCAAGTGCAGGGTAGCCATAAAGAGTATATGGTCTGGGAGTTTGTCAACTACGAACTCCACTGTTCCATAATGGCTAAACTGAATACTGGGCAGTTTGGTATCAAACTACTCAACAGAATAAATCCACACTGATGCCATTGTGGGATTTATTGAGAAATGCACACAGAGGGCATCTTAGAGATGCCCCCCTGCATGCCAGCCCAACTGTTAGTGCTAGGCAGACCGGTCTCTGCCAGGCTGCCACTTCCAGACCAGTTTC
Source organism: Pleurodeles waltl (assembly GCF_031143425.1). Lineage (NCBI taxonomy): Eukaryota > Metazoa > Chordata > Amphibia > Caudata > Salamandridae > Pleurodeles > Pleurodeles waltl. The sequence goes on from NC_090436.1 coordinate 899,451,564, forward strand.
TGGCCACATGGGGTGAGTTCCTTTGTGCACTCTGTGACCAGGAACTAAGCCTGTTCTGGGTGGAGGTGCTTCACACCTCCCCCTGCAGGAACTGTAACTCCTGGCGGTGAGCCTCAAAGGCTCAAGCCTGGTGTTATAATGCCCCAGGGCTAGTGGAGATGCCCGTTCCACGGACACAGCCCCCACATTTGACGGCAAGTCCCGAGGAGATAATGAGAAAAACAGGAAGGAGTCACCCCCTCAGCCAGGTCCACCCCTAAGGTGTCCAGAGCTGATGTGACCCCCTCCTTAGAAAATCCGCCACCTTGCTTTGGAGGATTTAGCCCAATAGTATTAGGGATGTGCCACCCTCCCCAAAGGGAGGATGCACAAGGAAGGGGTAGCCACCCTCAGGGACAGTAGCCATTGGCTACTGCCCTCCAGCCCTAAATACACCCCTAAATCTAGTATTCAGCGACCCTAAATCCAGGAAATCAGATTCTTGACGACCTAACAAGAACAAGGACTGCTGACCTGAAAACCCCGCAGAGAAGAAGGAAGACGACAACTGCTTTGGCCCCAGCCCTGCCAGCCTATCTCCTGATTCACAGAACCTGCACCAGCGACCTCTGCCGACTCAGAGGACTGCCCTGCAATTCCAAAGGACCAAGAAACTCCAGTGGACAGGGGCTCTGTCCAAAGCAACAAGAAGAAACCATCTTTAAAGGGACTCTCACCTCACTCCTGAAGCGTGAGTCCCCACCACTCTGCACCAAACACCCCAGGCCCGTGTCCAGAGAAACCAACACCGCAGAGAGGAGCGCCAGGCGACTCCAATGACGTGTCCACCCTGAGCAGACCTCCCTGCACCCCCAAGACGACACCTGCAGAGATAATCCAGTGGACCCCCCTGACCGGTAACAAAGAACCCGATGCCTGGAAGAAGCACTGCACCAGCAGCCCCCAGGCCTGTGAAAGAACCAACCACCAGGGCAGCAGTGACCAGCAGGCAGCCCTCTCCCTTGCCCAGTCGGTGGCTGGCCCGAGTAGCCCCCCTGTGCCCTACCTGCATCATCAGAGTGACCCCCCCGGGACCCTCCATTGATTTCAATACAAAACCAGACATCTGGTTTGCACACTGCACCCAGATACCCCTGTGCCACTGAGGGTGTATTGTGTGCGCCTGTTTGGGACGACCCCCCCAGTGCTCTACAAAACCCCCCTGGTCTGCTTCCCGAGGAAGCAGGTACTTACCGGCTAGCAGAGTGGAACTGGAGGACCCCTAGTCTCCATAGTCGCCTATGTTATTTGGGCCCCTCTTTGACCTCTGCACCTGACCAGCCCTGTGTTGCTGGTGCTAGGTGTTTGGGGTTGACTTGAACCCTCAACAGTGGGCTGCCTATGCCCCAGAGACTGAAGTTCTAAGTGCTTTACTTACCTCACAAACTAACCTGTACTTACCGGCCGAGGAACGGTTGAATTTTGCAGAGTGTCCACTTTTAAAATAGCTTATTGCCATTTTATGCCAAACTGTGTACATTTCTGTTTTACTCAAAGTTCTACATTTACCTATGCCAAGTACCTTACAATACTTGATACCTGAATCTTGTGGTTCTAAAATACATTTTACAACCTCCTTGTGCCTCCTCCCTGTGGGAGGGTGGCACATTCCTAATCCTATTGGGGGGAATCCTCCAAAACAAGATGGAGGATTTTCGAAGGCAGGGGTCACCTCAGTTCAGGACACCTTAGGAGCTGTCCTGGCTGGAGGGTGACTCCTCCTTGTTTTTCCTCATTATCTCCTCCGTACATGCTGCCAAAGTAGGGGCTGTGTCCGGGGGTGGGGGGGGGGGGGTGTGGGCATCTCTACTAGCTGGAGTGCCCTGGGGCATTGTAACATGAAGCCTGAGCCTTTGAGGCTCACTGCTAGGTGTTACAGTCCCTTCAGGGGGGAGGTGAGAAGCACCTCAACCCTGTGCAGGCTTTGTTTCTGGCCTCAGAGAGCACAAAGGCTCTCACCCCAGGGGGTCAGAAACTCGTCTCAGTGTCAGGCTGGCACAGACCAGTCAGTCCTGCACTGAAGAATTGGGTTAAATACAGGGGGCATCTCTAAGATAGCCTCTGTGTGCATTTTGTAATAAATCCAGCACTGGAATCAGAGTGGGTTTATTATTCTGAGAAGTTTGATACCAAACTTCCCAGTATTCAGTGTAGCCATTATGGAACTGTGGAGTTACTTAATATGGCTACCCTGCACTTACAATGTCCAAGAATGGACGTAGACACTGTAGGGGCATGTTGTTCATGCAGCTATGCCCTCAACCTCTTGTATAGTACACCCTGACTCAGTGCTTTTAAGGCCTGCTAGAGGGGTGACTTACCTGTGCCACAGGCAGAATTTTGTGTGCATGGCATCCTGAGGGGGATGCCATGTCGACTTTGCCTTTTTCTCCCCACCAACACACAAAATCTGCAATAGCAGTGTGAATATGTTAGGTGAGGGGTTCCTTCCCAGGTCACAGGGCCCTTGGTACCACTGGTACCTTTTACAAGGGACTTATCTGTGTGCCAATTGTGGAAACAATAGTACATTTTTATTGAAATAACACAGGTGATGGGGGCCTGGTTAGCAGGGTCCCAGCACACTCTCAGTCAAGTCAGCATCAATATCAGGAAAAAATGTAGGGTTAACTACAACAAGGAGCCATTTTCCTACAGTACTGCTTGAAGAAAAATCTCCGGATCCAGTCTGACGCCTGTGGGAAATTCTAAGGTAAGGAATCTGCAACTAGAAGTCTCTATCAGATTGGCTATTTTCCTTCCATGAAAGATCGAGGAGAATTAAATCCTTAGGGGGTGGTGCAAGCCAGGACTGACCACTTCTCTTGTCCTTTGTCCAGTTTCCGGCTGTTCCTGCCAAAAGTGAGGGTTTGCAACAAGGGCAGCCTTCTGCTGCTAGCTTCAAGGCTGGTAAATCCTCTGAAGCTCGCTAGCAGGGTAGTACACATTCCTGGGGGATCCTCAAACCCAGTAAGGGTTTTTTCTGGGTCCAGAGAACCGGATCTTGTTTGGTGGTGGTGGTAGGCTGGTTGTGACAGGCCAGCAACCATGCCAGGATAGTTGGTTTTTGCATGGGGCACCGCTAAGGTGGCCCTTAGCTATATTTGGTAATAAATCCGAAACTGGTACCAGTTTGGAATTATCTTTCTGAGTTGTTTGATACCAAATAACCCAGGGTTCAGAGTAGCCACCACGTAGCTGTGAAACTCATACTTACCAGTTTCCAGCACATGTATTAAAATAGCTGACCTGTTCACTTACTATGTCCCAGGTTTGGCAAGGACATAGTAGGGGCATATTGCTCACATGTCTATGCCCACACATACAGTATAGTGCACCCTGCCTTAGGACTGGAAGGTCTGTCAGAGGGGTGACTTACCTTTACCTCATCCAGTGTGTAGTGGACAAGGCACACAGGCTGTGTGCCATGTCAAGTTTGTCTTTTGAGGTTGCATCAGAACACTCAGCCTGCAATGGCATAACCTGTGCTGCTGCCCTTCAGGGGCCTAACCTCAGTACCCCATGCCCTGGGTACCATTTACTAGGGACTTATTGTGGCAGTTAAAGGTGTTGGTAATTCTGCCAATGCATCACAACAGTTCTAGAGAAATATATCTGGCCCAGGGAACCTGGTTAGCAGGGTCCCTGGGCACTAACAACTTTGACACAACATCATATACCAAGTAAAAAGTGAGGGCTAACCATGAAAAAAAAGAGTCCTTATCTCACAGAGAGTAACCACACTTGGCACTGACGTGAGCTACAAGGGGTCTACCAGCCTCCCTTTGTGGTTTACGTGGCAAACTAAGGGACGATTGATCAACCCCAAGTGGCTTTGTGCCGTCCCGCATCACAGCAACATTACCTTAGGGATCTGTTCTGCTACTGCCCTCAACATGCCAAGAGTGCTGCAAGGCTCAACAACATTGCTATACCAGAGGACCCACACCAATCTGGCATGATCCATTAAGGAGATTCTAAAGGGGTTTTGTAACCACTGCAGCAGGAGAGGAGTAATAAAAGGACTAAAGTCCCTGCTTCCCTGTATGGAGCTGCTAGCACCACATCCACAGCCCAAAAGGACTGGACTACATGCTGTACCACTGGTTGGGAAGGCCGACACTGTCTATAGGCCAGCAACCTGCAATAGCCTCTGAATTTTCTGAAATTATGGTGGGATGGTTTCCATGGCATCAGTAACCCCAAAACGCATGTAGTGGCTCAGCTCTCTTTAAATCATGTTAGCGCTGAGTCTGCTCCCCCTCCCCCCCCCCAGAGCTTTTGGGCCATTCAAAGGGAATATCTACTAATAAGGATGCTTGAACATCACCGGAAAATGGGGTCGAACACATCCCTGCATGCATTCTAAGCATTAAACTGCCAAGGCAATCTGCAGTATCCAGGTTTACTGATTACATACTTCATTGCATTCTGTCTGTTATGTATTGTGTGAGCCAGAGAATTTCATAGTCCTCCGGGATCGCCAACAAGATCTCGCTGCCCATGTGCCACAAGTAATTGTGTACTTTCCCTGTAAACCACTACAGACCGAAGGGCCAGGCTTGCAGAACAAAACACTGGTTCACCAAATATATCACTTCTTTTGTATACCCACTCTGGAGGATTGCTTAGAAATGAATTAGGTCTGGCTTTGCTAGTCAAAGCCAGCACATTAAGGCTCACAGGAGAAGGGCGCTTGGTTAGAAAGTCCAATGTAGGGATGCTACTGGCTTGCTGACGAGCAGGTGAGAACAATCATTGAGAGCATCATTAAATGGTATCAAGAACTCTAATGACTTTAGTGACTGTTGGAGAATTTCTGTTACACTGGTTTTTTTTTTTGTCTCAATGGAGGTCAAGCACCTACTGCAGATGGTAACCTGGAGTGCAAGTCTGAATAAAAATAATTTACCCACTCTGGATATAAAGCTGTAGACTAATTTACTGGGGCATTCACAGAATAAACATCCAAGTGACCCAATATTGTGGGTAGCTCTATTTCATGTGTGAGGTTTCTTGGAGTGAAAATGTGTTAAGGGGTAAACATAGCTAAGCCATTTCCAAAGTGGGGTTCAATGTTTGTAGCAGGATACCCTAGGATTTCATTCGCAAATATTGGCACTCTTCTTTTGTCTTTAGTAGCATTACTTGAAAACTTTCAGAACCAGGTCACATAATGATCACAAGAGATCATGTTACCTAAAATAAACAAAAGTTATTAATACTGCAGAAACTGGCAAAATCATGGTCTTTCATGTTCACCTCCAGTCACATTCCCACTTCCTGTTACATATTCTCTCTCACAGTGTTAACTATACACACCACCATCCACGTGATCAGAAACAAAAGCAAATCTGACACAAGAAGACAAAGATATGCTATAAAAAACCTTTGAGGAGATGAAGCACCTTCTTAATCCTTGCAAGGAATCTTTTTTTTACGGCTCCCACATCTTCAGATCTACACTGCTATCTTTGTCTGAGAAGCCCATCATAAGTCCAGACACTCAAAGTGAAATCCTGATGCGTTTATATACTTTGACATTTAAATGTGGTAATTTAGCAAACAGTACCCAAGCACACCAGATAGCATGTTACCATACCAAGAGGCTTAATAGGCACAGAATCATCATCACCACAGAGTTCTTTCCCACATCATAAACTATGAATTACCTCTTCAGATTTTACACTCTGATTCTTTGCACTATGATTTAGGTTTGGCCCGCCAGCCTGAACACATGAGAGGGTTAGGTTTGCATCCATGAAGACTTAAATTGTGTCTCCAGATGTCTTATGGGGAGGCACCCATGACAAAAATAACCACTCTTTTTCCTGTCTTTCTTTAATTCTATCTATCTCCAACTGAGAACTCCACACAACCTAGAATGCCTCTCAAGGAATCCTCCTGTCTCAGTGGGTTGTAGAAATTGAATGTGCTCAATTTAATTATTCGCTAGAAATAGATCTCCATCTAATGCAATGTGAACTGAGCACTGATGTCACTCAATAAACAGAGAATTGTCACATTGAACGCCACTCATTAAAAGTAACTATAGTCATACTGGTAGCGTTACATGTTGTGTGCTAACAGTCAACATGGTCTACCAGTTAAATTCTGCTTTGGTGTACCACTTTATATAGATATCGATATAAGGGAATATCCTTGAACATCCATTACTATACTTTCCAAGATGACTCGTATATACATACTTTGAATCTCAAGGGGAACTAACACCTTGAAAAATGTGTTGCTATGTCGGCAATTTTTGACCCTCAAGCTTATTAATTTGTCCATTTTTGGCAAATAGTAATCACAGTAGCGTGCTTAGTAGAGGTAAACAGTTCCTTCTCAACTGAGAGAAATCATGCGCTGTGTCCGCAGGCCACTTCTTCAAGCCTCAGCATATTAAATACTAAATATTCCTTCCCTAGTGCAAGTGGCCCAATTTTCAATGCATATAGAATAGTAGCACCTTAGGATGGGCCTGGGATTCTCATGCATGTGTAAGTGCTACTGTACACATCTGCTACCTGGACTGCCATGACATTCTCCTACCGGGCACCATTAGAAAGCATACTGTCTGCACTTCTGCATATGTGTTGCACAATCAAAGAGCCAACCAAAGACATCTGTACCCCAGGACCACATATGTAACACAGCACAGGCATAGGTGGTCCATAATTTGCATGATGCATATTATAGACTAAGCCAAACATGCACCTGCAGTCCCTTCTGCAATAACAAAGTGACCAGGAAACACAAACACCGCTGTTGTGCCCTCCTTCTAGAACATAGACTAAAAATACACTACAACTAAGATACCACTGGTAACTACACACAATCTCCATCCATCTTCTCCAGCTAGGTACTCATCATAGCATATTGACCCATTTAAACACGCTCCTTCACTAGAAATACCCACACACTCAAAACTATCAACTTCCCTCGCGCATCCAGACATTCAATCTGGAAACCCAACATATTAATGACACTTGAATCGAGTCTGCTCAGACTTTTTCAAAATATTTAAATTAGAACCAGAGTATTCAAAACTTTCACACTCTACATAGACTATATGTAGGTAAGCACACAGATGTCAGAGTGGCATACAGTTTGCAGTTGATTTTTGCAATGTAGTCCATATTTAAAACACAACTAGATAGTTACAATTGCAGCTCAAACATATGATAGTTTTGTGACAAACACATTAAAGCTATATATAATCTCATAAACAATCTGCTTACTTTATAGCTTGTCCTCCTGGTCGCTGGGACAAAGTTGTGCTCAAATCACTTATTGCACATTTGATCAATTTGGGTGCGTCTTTTTTTTCACTGAGTGATATGGACATGCTTAGCAGTTGTATCGCAAGTTTCACAGCTTCATACTTTATGAACAAAAAAAGAAAAAGCATATTAAAGACATACTTCATGCAGCGGCTTTCAAGGAGACAAAAGTCCGGGCTGTAGAGAAATATTTCCTTTATTTGTGCTAAGATCCACAAAAACAACCTAAAACATAAGAATCGGAGAGCCATTAAGTATATTCTATAGCACCTAATAAAGGTCCTGCACATTCTAGTCACTGGCTTATCAACCAAGAAATATAAAACACAAAACATATCCGCCTAAACCGAAAAAGTACAATGGGAGAGAGAGACACAATTATATATGCACCAGGCCAAATGGCAGCGTTTGAAAATGCAAACTCTAATTTGTGATTTGTAAAACATGTCTTTTCATTCCAAAATAGATTTATTCACAAGGGATGGATAGTGAATATCCTTACAGAAATAAAAATATTTTTCAGGCAGTAGGAGTAAAAAGAATTTCAGTATAAATACACGGGTGTGTCACAATTCCCAACACAGAATTCTGAACATGCTATGTTAGCAAATAACCTAATATATGCATTTGTTTAAATACTCATAGGAATCTGTAACTGTCACAGTTTCTCAAGAGTACTCTGGGAGATTCTTCCTGGATTCCTAAAAATCTGAAATGTATAGGTCACTATATTGTAGAAGGGGTGACTGAACTTCCAGATTCGTCATAAACTGCCCAGCCTTTTTTTTCCAAGGAGAGACACATGGCGAAAAGACTTTTCATTAAAGCAATCAACTAATGATATTATTAGATATTTCAAGAACAAATGACAGATCTTTGATGGAAACAACTGCTTTTGTCTGGATTTACAGTACAAGAAAATCAGTGACAATGAGTTGATTAAAAGGTAATCAATCATCAAGTCCACTTTACCATTATACAATTCCACTTATTTTAAACCCTGTGACTCAGAATACAGAATTGAGAATCATGAATACTTTTTGTGCACAATAATGACTCATCGGTCCATAGAAATTAGTTTAAGGAAAAGTTGACGATTCTTTTAACACTTGTTGTATAATTGTCTATTTGCTGCTTCACACGTTTTTAGTTTTCTTGAATGCTATAAAATTATGGTATATAAAAGAACATAGAAATTTGCTGAGGGTCATTAATTAAGATGACTTGGAATATTCAGTGTACAAATATCTATTAAAACCATCCCATGAGGCTAGCTGTACAAATATTGTCTTATGGTATTTTAGTACAACTATTTCACTCACCGATTTTGGTAAAGTTGGATCAACAGCTGTTGAACTGTATCCAATTGCTGCACAGAGCTTATCCTTTTCTTCTGGAGTCATCATTTCCTCAAGGCCTGCGAAAAGCATGTTTTTATGATTACAGTGGAAAGGATTCCAGGGAAGAAAAAAAAGTACTTTCAGTTAAATGTAATCCTGCTGCAATTTCTAGTATTGATGCTCGACTACCTTACTATTTACAATCAACCTACAGGCTCTTCAGCTGCTTGTTCAACATTTTTTGTTGACTATGCATCCATTTGTTCTATTAACAGATTTATGAAGTTCTCTGCTACTCACTTGGGATGGTAAATATTTTACAGACAGAAAAAAGTTACATTTAACAATGGCCCACTACACTGAGGCCCTAATTACAACATTGGTGGTATATAGACTGCGTACTGCCGCAGAGGCGGCCGCAAAAAAAAACTGTCGCCATGGCTACCAGCCGCCCGCCAAATTATGACCGTAGCCGGAATTCTGCCAGAAGGATGGCGAAAATCCGTCTGCAGCCAAGGCGGCGGATGGCAATAAGGTGGCACTGCTGCCAGCAGCAGCGCCACGCCAGTAGACCGCCACAGACCGTATCATGACACATGATACGTCCTGGCGGTGTTCGGCTGGTGGACGCTGCTGCTGGCAGCAGCTCCCCGTCCCGCCTCCTGCCAGAGGACCCTCTGCAATCATGCAAGTTGGGTGCTCCGACACGGGAGGGGGCTGGGGGGTGGTGTGTGTGTGTGTATATATGTCTGTGCGTGTATGGATGTGTGAGTGCATGAATGTTGTGTGCATGTATGTATGTCAGTGTGTGTGGATGTGTGTGTTGATGGATGTATGCATGCATGAATGAATGTGGGTATGAGTGTGTGAATGCATGTGCGTGAAGGTGCGTGTATGTCGTGGGGGGTCTGGAGTGGGAGGGAGGTGTGTGAGGGGGAACCAGGGAAGGAGGAGGGGGGCAGGGAAGACCCCTATCAGTGACAGGGAAGGAATTCCCTGTCACTGATAGTGCCTACCGTCACGTTTTTCGTAGCGGTAAGATTGCCATGAAAACCATGGAGGTAGGTGGGGTCATAATCCCGCAGACGGGCTAGTGACGGCCACCTGGCTGGCTGGCGGTTTTTACCGCCATGGCGGACGGTCTTGTACATTGGCGGTATGGCCTGGGCCAAACTGCTAATGTCATATTATGGGGAAAAGTACCACCAGCCTGTTGGCAGTACTTTTTTTTCCATTTTACCGCCGTCCGCCAGGGTTGTAATGAGGGCCTGAATGTCATTTGTAGACTGACAACGTTTTGGTATTTATTTTTCAAATTCCATCTGGAAGGCAAGTTAAGGAACAGGTATGCAAGAAAACAAAAGGGGAAGAGTTGTGAATGGGTCATGAAGCCTACAGTTCATGTCAGGAGTATAAGGATCCATTTCTGATCATCCAAGTTATGATTACCCACTACCAGTAAGACGTGCCTGATGAACCAACTGCAAAATGCACAAAGCAGTGCTACTGCATCGCAAACGGCAGAATTGCTCATCATCTCAGTCTTGTGATGTCAAATACACAAAGTACTAACTATCTCTCAGAATCATGCGCCAAGCTTCATAGCGGACAATAAGACCTAAACTGAGCACACTTCTATAGGACAAATACACTAATTGTTTCAGCAAAAGATGTTTGCTAGATGGCTGATTCTGGAACCTTTGGAAACCGGGTGTACGTGCCCCCAGTTGGCATTAACAATAATGCAACTATATCTAAGACGGGGTGTGGCAGGCATTAACTGCTCTCTCAGCCTCTATATGAAAACAAGTCTTGCCATGTATGAGGCACTAAATGGCAGATCGCGACTGCATCTGCCAGGGCCGACAGTGCACTCTGTAGTAAATAGCACAGTATCTCTAATCATTAATAAAAGCACAAAGCTGTGTTAACCTGACAACGTGCCAAAATTGTTGAAATGCTGATTTTGAAATACCCAGAATCCGCTAGCAGGCGGTGAACAACAGAAGCTTCCTCTTAAGATACTTCATCATGCAAGATAATGCGATTCCCTCAGACACCCCTAAAACACCGGATAATCTGCCGAATAAATTAGACCAGATACTTGCAGCAATAACAGAAACTGGCACAGCACTGGAAGCTACGGTAGAAGCATTAGCCATTTATCTAACAGTACCATGAGAGAATCAATATAAACTGACAGAAAAGGCCACAGACAACAAGCTGAGGTGCAGCCACAGTCAGATGCTATTGCCAGTCAGATGCAAGTTCTTACAGCGCAAATGCAAAATATGGATAGCATTGGAGCGATGTAAGGGTTGGAAGGAAATCATGCTATACTTTATGTTGAAAACTGCCTCAAACCTGGCAGTGCTCCAGATACTTTACCTTCACATTTTAATTTTGAAACCGCGAACAGAGTACCAATCACGTAACCACCACCCACTTTAGCCCTGATATCCACTGTAGCAGAAATCATGAACTCTTCTATGCTATCTTAGCAGGCCTGCGCCCTCACTGAAAAAGCTCAAGTCATGTTTTTCCTGTCTATACAAATACTGTACAACCACAACGATTATTGTTTGTTCACACAAGTGAAAAAGAAGTTGCATGACCTTAGCCAAAAACATTGTGTCACTTTTTCCCTGTGAAGCTTCGAGTTGAAACGGATCAACAATCTTATTTTTTCAAGGTGTTGACGACGGACTGGGAGGAAATATAATTTACGGGGGATAATAAATCAACACAACCACAAGTTGCTGCAAACCGCAGAACTAAACATGTAAGAATGTGTGAACAAAGTTTGCGATTGAACCCTACCCAAGTTGGGAGCGGGGTCCCTGGCTCTCCATGAACCATATTGAACTTCAGGATACTCCGTCACCTGTCGTGGCGCTAAATGACCTGACCTCTAAACCTCCGTTCCTTATGTTTGACCCCAGGGCATCAACTGAGGTCCCACCACTGACAAAGAGGATTTTAACTCTGCAGAAGTACCTGTAACAAGCCAACAGACCACAGATTATATTGTTTTATATAACTGGGTATATAGTTTACTGATGTCTTAGGGATTTAATATTTGTGTGCACATTCACCTCTGCTTATGCACTTTATAGTTGCTACTTGACTGGCTCTAAAAGAACCAACCATTTTTAAACCTATGATAAATTCCTGCTGTTGCAATGAAAAAATTGGAAATCTTCTGTCTGGCCAGTGGACTATAAACTGGAGATAGTTTGTTTCTGCACTGTCCAACATTTCTTCGCACCAATACACTACGAAGTGTTGGTCGTTTACCCAGAACTCTTTTGTGCTGTCAAGATAGAATGACAATGCTATTTTGGGTCCAGGCGGTGGAGTTGCTCCTCTTCTTTGGAAAAATTTGGAGGAGCGTTGAAAGTGTACGAGGTGACAAATCAAACTGGCCCACATGCAATGGTGTCATCACTTATGGGAGTAAAGAGGCCCTAGTGTGAAGCACCAGTTTGTCTCGAAACACATTCAAGTACGGAGGCTTGGATGACAATGCCTGCAGCTCACTCCACCTCCAGAAATATGTTCTTGCCAAGAGAAATGCTGTCTTGAATGTGCTGTGGAAAGAAACCATGCACCACCACTGGATGGAGACGATACTCATGATCCGCTAGGTATCTGTGGCGTTTGTATGCTTTGGTGTCCAAAGAACCTGCCAGGTGCTGAACTACCAGGTATATGCTCTGCAGTCCAGCCATGTCCGGAGACATAGGGCCTTTTGACAAAGGGTTCACTAACCCCATTCTGCCCTGTTTGTTGCAGTACCACATGGAGGTGGTGTTATCCGTGAACACCTGCTCTAGCCTTCCCTTGATGGAGTGTAGGAAAATAGCATACATCCACTTCTCAACTGGTGTCAGTGTTTTTTAAACTGTAGTGCACTGAGTACTGCTAATCAGGACCCCAGTGTCTGTGCTCTCTCCTCTAAATTTGGTTACAAGGTAACTCTTACATCACACAACTGCCATACTTGTGCACCTATGCAAGTCCCTAGGATATGGTACTTTGGTACCAAGGGCATTGGTACACCTGGGGTTTCCCATGGGCTGCAGGATGTATTATGCCACCCATGGGAGCCCATGCAAACAGTGTCTGCAGGTCTGCCATTGCAGCCTTCAGCCTTTCACTTTAGATATAGGGCTTGTCTTACATCAGGGACACTTCTCTTGAACACTGCGAGTCACCCCTATGGTAGGGTGTTTAGCCCAAGGGCAAGGTGCATGGTCATAAGTGTGAGGGCACCCCTGCATGAGCAAAGGTGCCCCTACAAACCCCAGACTCAATTCACTGGGCTTTGTAAGTGCAAGGAAGCCATGTTAAGGTATGTAGTGGTCACTGTTCAACACAAGTAGTTCAACTACATAATGGCTTCACCGAGCCTATGCATGTTTGGAATCAAACATGTTGAAATCAATAAACTACACCGATTTCAGTGCTAGTTGCATGATACCATGTACTCTGGGAGGTCCTTGAAGGATCCCTCAGAACTGCCTGTACAGCCCTGCAGGGTCTGCATGCCAGCCCGCGCTGCTGCAGACCCCAAGCACGGTTCTTTCCTCCTGCTGCTAAGCCTAACTTGAGCAGAGAGAGGCAGAACAAAGTTTCCCGTAGGAGGGAGGTGTGACCTCTTTATTAGAACTAGATATGTCTGGCTGGGGTGGGGAGCTTTGATGGGCACATTTGGTGCCCTCCTTGCATAAATCGGTTTGCACCAGTGCAGGAACCTCCGGTTTCTCCTATGGTATGAAACCACACGAATAACAGGGGAGTGACCAATCACCTGTCCCCTATGGAGGTGCACAGAGCTCTGCCAGGTGGCCGGTTGATTCTGTCTTCCAGGAAACAAGATGCGCAGAGGCCCCTGGGAGCATCTGACTCGTTAGTCCAGCTGGGTGATGTCCATGATCCCCTCTGATAGGTGAGTCACTGCAGATCGTGACCAACCCTCTTTTAGGGTTACTTAAGGGCTTTCCTGAGAATGGATCCTCAGATTTGTTCAGCAAGACTCTACAAGGAACTCTGCAAGACATCTGCTCCTAGCCTCCGGTACCACTGCTTGTCTGCTTTTGGAACTGAAACAAGACTGTATCCAGTTGGGAGGTCTGCCACTGCAATTTTGTTTCTCCAGCTTCGGCAAGATTTCTGCAACATCCCTGGCTGTGCATCCTCCAGAGTCACAGGGACTCTGTTTGCATCCAAGAAGCAAGAAGGAATCTCCCTTGGAAAAAGAAGGAGTCACTCTCCTGCATCCACATGCACCTTAAGACAACAACGACCAGCTGGTGGATCCTGCTGTCCCATTGACATCGAAAAGCTCTGCGACACAGGTGGTGGTTCTGTGGTCCTCTCCAGGTCCCACCTGTTTTCTGGCCACCTTTGGGAGACGATGTGCCTTTGCTGCAGCCACTGCAATGGAACTCCTGTGCATCGTGACTGACGCTCTTACCAAGGCTTTTTGACTTTTCCTCCAGGAAATCTTCAAGCTTCAAGAGGCTCCAGCCTCCAGCACTCTACAACTCAGAGTTCAGCTTCCACTCTGCAACTCCGGCGGAGTGGGACTCCTGCATTGTTGTGTGGCTGAGGACTCCCTGGAACTCCTGTCAGTGGGTCACTCGTGGGGGCTTCAACTACTCCTTCTGGCTCTCCTGTGTGCTGAGGGCCAGCCCCTCCTGACCCCCTCCCCTCAAGTGTCTGGTCTCTCAGACCTTGCTGGCCCCCGAAATCCTGCAAACATCCTACAACTTTGTCTTGCATTTGCCAATGCTTTTTGGCAGTTCTACTGACCACTGACCCCTACTGCAATCTGGTGACTGGCGTGAGACTGCTTGTGGGCAACTTCAGGGATCTTCCTGCATCCCCTGGACTGCGCATCTGGGGTTCTTTCTTCAGCAGCATGCAGGAACTTCACCTCTAGGAAGGTGGGCATTGCCTACCTGCACCGCTTGGACATCTCTGGGTGTCTGGACACAGTCCCCTTCCTTTTCAGGTTCTTCACGTCTTGAATCCACCTTTGGGTTCCACCTGTCTGGTCCACGGGTCGCAACAGCAGCTGGAGAAACGAGGCTCCCACTGACTCCAACTAAGGTTTCCGACGACACTTCACCCCTATGCACCTGGGCTCCCTGGTGTAGGTACTCCAATCTTAGGGGTATCCACGGGTGTGGGTATTATCCAACATTCGTGCCAACTGGTTTCCCCAGGGTACTCCCAGAATGGTCCTGAATCTTAAAAATTCCAACTGCAGCTATCCTGTGTTAGCCTACCGGACACCCGGCTCAATAAGAACTCTGCACCCGGGCGCCTGTGGGATTTCGGATATCTACCTCTGGTAAATCCTTAATCCCCAGGCCCTTGAGATTCTAGCACACTTACCTTGGTTGGGCACCTCCATTATTATAACACTTTTAGTATATGATTTGCCCACTCAATAGAGTCTAATGTATTCCTATGCTTTTCCTGCTAGCTGCCAAGTGTATATTTTGTATGTAGGTATCCCCAAGTGGAGATATACCAATGTTAGTCTAGTAGGAGTAATAAAGAATATTTTTTGCAACACCTAGTGTGATTCTTTCTTGTGTGAAAATCACTGACTACTGTGGTATTGTAAGTGCTTTACAATCCTCCTCGATATGCCTGAGCTGCTCTCCGCAGCTAACCCTAGAGTGCTTTAGTTATCTAGGCACCAAAACACTATCACTAAGCCTACAGAGGGTAGGAAGGCTTTCAATGGCAGTCAGATCGCTCGGAGCTCCAACAAGTTGATGTGGGGTTGCGATTCTTCCTGAGACCAGAGTTCTCTGATCTCCACCTCTCCGAGAGCTGCCCATCCCAGGAGTGACACATCAGTCACTATTGTAAGATCTGGTAGGGGTGGGGAAGGGAGAGAAGTCTGCCTCTGACGCAATCACAGTTTTTAGCCATTGCAGATATTTTGCAGTTACCTCTGAGATCTGGACCATGTCGGTCCAGATTCCCCTGATGCTGCACACACAAACTTTAGGTCCCACTGCAGAGCCCACATATGCCAGCAGGCATGTATCACCAGCAGGATGCAAAAGGCCAGGAGTCCCAGCATCCTCAGAGCCAGTCTCACCAAAATCCAGGACAAAGGCTGAAACATCTGCAAGTCAAACTGCACTGTGTCCAGAAAAGCTCTGATGAAAGGGAGCATCTGAGAGGGAGTTAGGTGTGACTTTGGCATATTTATAGTGAGCCCCAGTGAATGTAGGTGGTTCGCTGTAGTCTGGAGGTGGGAGACCATAGCCTTGGGCAAGCCCACCTTCAACAGCCAGTCATTGAGATAAGGGAAGACTATAACCCCTGATCTCCGCAGATGAGCCATGACCAACACCATCACCTTGGTGAACACCGGAGGGGTGCTGATAAGGTTGAATGGGAGTACGGTGAACCAAAGTGCTTGTGACCTACAGTAAACTGCAGGTAACTTCGGAGGGCAGGAAGGATGGGAATAAGTAAATACATGCCCAGCAAGTCCAATGGTACCACCATACAGTCTCCCTGGTCTAGGGCAGACAAGACCTGAGCCAATGTGAGCATCTTGAATTTCTCTTTTTTGAGAAAGAGACTGAGGGTTCGCAGATCTAGGACAGGTCGAAGGTCTAAGTAGCGGGGATAGCAACCACTGCCTAATTATAATATTGGAACTCTCTCTATGGCTCCCATGGCCAATCGAGCCGTGACTTCCTCGTGGAGCAAGGACAGATGATCCTCTGTCAGTCAATCGTGTGGTGGAGGTATGGGGGAGGGGAGGTATGGAAGGGGAGGGAGTAGCCCCTCTAAATGATCTGTAAGACTCACCTGTCCAATGTAATGGACTGCAAGGCAGAGATGATGACTGATTCTGCCACCAACTGGACACCCATCATCTTGTAGGGCAAGATTAGTAGGGCTTATCAGCTGTGGCTGCTGGAGCATACCTCTGGCTACCCGACCCACAGGATTGGTATGAACCGCACCAGCACCCATGCACAGCTTGGAAAGCTTGCATAGGATGGTGGCTGGAACAGGGTTGGCGTGGTTGAATGACCCTTCCATTTCTACCAAAGTAAGACAGATTGGGGATGACGCAGGGCAGCTGTGAGGCCCAAGGACTTCGCCGTAGCCTGCAAGTCCTTAAAGAGCTCTAGCGCCTAGCCTGACATGTCTCCGAAGAGAGAGGTGCCATTGAAGGGTATGTCCTTGAGTATAGTCTGGACATGCCCTGAAAAGCCAGATGTTCTCAGCCAGGTGTGGCGCAGGAGGGCCACCGTCAAGGAAACTGCCCTGTCCAGCGAGTCCGGTCACATTTAAACCAAACCTAATGGTGAACTTCGCTATCTCTTTCCCATCCTTGACCCCTTGGGAGAGAATGGCCTGGACCTCTTTCAGGACCTGTGGCAGCTCCTGTGCAACTGTGCCCCATAGTTTGTGGGAATAGGGGGCCCAATAAGCATGCAGTGTTCACCAACCACAATGCAAGGATGGTGGAAGAAAACATCTTACTTCCTAAGCTATCCAGCCTTTTTGATTCCCTCTATGGAGAGCAGCCCGGCACAGGTCATGGGAGGCAGAGGTCTGGACGACCAAGTTCTCAGGGGTGGGGTGAGGAAGGCTGGGTCCCCGGGAGCGGGCTATGGCAGTGGGAAATTGTCCTGTTCACAGGAGCCCCTGTGCAAGGCTTGGATCATCTCCCCAGTAGGACATCAGTCAGTGCTTCATTCACAGGGAGCCGGGGTTCGGAGGAGGAAGCTTCCGGTTGAAGCACTTCGGTTAAGGTGTTCGTCTTGACTGCACCCATGGGTAGTTCGAGGTCCAGGACCTCAGATGCCCTCTTCACCACCACAGTGTATGTTGCTCGCTCCTCCATAGCCACGGTAGGCGGAGAAGGCAAGCCAGTATCTTGAGATGTATCCAGTCTGCTGGCATCACCCTATTCCTCACACCAGTCCGCTCCGGCTTTGTGTCAGATTCGGGAATCCAAATGGGGCTGGGGCCACTGGCGGAGCATCGGTGTTGTGAAGGTCATGGTGATACAACCGGCGCTGGTCCAGATCTGTGATCAGATCCATAAAGGCCCAGGGGAGACGAGGCCTAAGCTGCCAGTGCTGATCCTGATGGGCCTCCTGTTACCCTGCGGGCGTGAAGGCACTCAGGAGGGGTCGCCCGCTCAAATACACAGTGCAAAGCCTTGTAAAATTCTCTGAGCTGGGGTCACTCCGGCTTCCAGAAAAGCAGGGAGGCATGAAGCCGAACCTGGCAATGGCTCCTTAGATCCGTGCCTCGATTGCTAAAGTTCCTTCATCGCTGATGGACGAGGAGAAGTCGAAGCACACTTCGAATTCTTGGGTTTTTTTTTATGTCTCTTTCCTGAATGCCTGAGGAATTGAAGTGGAAAGTAAAGGACTTAGGGCTCTCCTTTGGTGGTCTTCCAACCTTTTTTTCAATCAGGACGAGACCTCCTAGGAGTAGTGCACCACGGCATTGCCTGCCGGGCCACTAGCAGCTTCAGGGGCCGCTCCCTCAAAGCCTTCAGTCCATGGCCCGGTAGTCTGAGCACGACTTGGAGTTGTGGTCATGCTCGAGACACCACACTCATACCAAATGGGACTCTACCTTACATTACACAATGAAAGGCTCCACCCGGTTTGAAACCTGTCTTTGTTGAGGACATCGTCGACACACCAGGAGGAACGTCTCCTCAAAAAATGAAGTTGACAAAATGTCGAAAAAGGCATGTAAAAAAAAAAAATAAACAGAGGGATAGCTCTTCTCGTGATCAGCGTAAACTGGCGTGGAAAGAAAAGAAATGACATCAAAGCGTCAATGCGGCGTCTATCTAGGTGACCACAATGTCAATTCCAGGCGTGGACATCGCCGTGCGGAGCCGATCAATACCACTTATTGGCGTGCAGGGGGAGTGCTCACAAAATATCTCCCAGATTAAGTCTGCAGCCTGGAAAAATTCAAGTTTGACACGTGGGAAAGGAATCTGTGTTAGAATTCTCTATCAGGTTAGTTTTTTTTGTTCATGATTGAGGTCAAAGGGGCGGCGATTGTGCTAGCAACTAGCTGGATAGCTTTAGGTGGACACAGTTTGAAGGGGAAACCCCGACTTGACGTTAAGAAGGTGGAGCTCTATTTGATCTTCTGATATTTTTTGTGAAAGGAGAGAGGACCACTTCATTTTCTGTAGTTCCATCTTTACTTTTGCCCAGGTTTAATTTTGCCTGTGAATCAGGGTTTGCAGAATTCTGTGTATCAGGAGTAGGAGAATCAAATTCCCCTTTCTTTTCACATCTTCCACACCCAGAATCCGTCCTTTGATTCCACCGGCCTGGCACAGGATCGCAACAGCAGCTAGACAACTGTGGCCTCCACTGACTTCAGCGAGGGTTTGCGAAGTCCTTTCACCCCTATGCATCCGAGTTCCCTGGTGTAGGTACTCCTGTCTTCCGGGTATCCTTCGGTGGGGACACTGTCCAACCTTCCTCCTGTTTTTGGGTTTCCTCGGGGTCCACTGGGAAGGGTCCTGAAACTCACCAATTCCAACTGTGACTTCCCTATGTTAGTCTATGGGATGACGGGGTAGGTAACCACTCTGCACCCGGTCACTGGGGACACTTGCTGTACTTACCTCTGGTCTTTTTGTTCTTCCCTGGCCCCTAGCTAACTACCACACTTACCTTGGTTTGGGTTCACTATTTGGCATTTCACTTACTTAGTATATTGGTTTGCCACCACCCCCATAGGGCCAGGTACATTTTATTCTATATCTGCTTGTTCTTTGGTGTATATATTATGTGTATATATCTTTAAAGGGAGATATCCCAATGCTAGTCTAGAAGTTGGTGCTGTAATAAAGAATCCTTTATCTCGGCAACACTTGTGTGGTTCTTTCTTGTGTGGGAGTTACACCAAACATCAAATGGCCAGGAGAACTATATGTCAGGACCGGAGGCGAGTATTAGGCCGATCTTTCTTCACTTTATTTTAACTAGCAGCCATAAACATATCACACATAACAAAATCAAACTACATTTCCCCCCAAAAAAACACTGGGAAATTGAAACAGTTCATCCAATACGGGCGCCACAGCTTCTCTAAAGACTCCTCCCTGACACTCTGTCTCCCTTTTTAGGGTCGAGCCTGCGTTGCATGCGCTCGCACACGTGTATCGCAGCGAGACGCTTTAGTTATTAGAAAAGGGCTCGGAGCCCTGTCGACGTCACATCAGTGTGTTTCATTGGTTCGTGGGCTTCCATAGTAAAATCTGCTTGCTTTCATTAGTGGAAGCCATGCACACGTCATGCCTTTTCGACCAAGTACAGAAAACATGAGAGGCTCGCTGTTTTCTGTCGGATCGTGGACTACTTTTTCTCTATTTTCCTAGCGCGATTCCGCTTGGCAGAAGTCGAGCCCTTTACACAGTTAATTTCACTTTTTCGGGTTACGTACATAAAAGCACTTTTGCCGATAGATGAAAAGTCGGGTTAGGAGTTTACAACGCGATCAGCTCTAACATGAGCAAACGCGAGACCCGATGCATTGCAAAAGCTTGTTCTTCGCTGCTCCAGCAGCCTCAGGTAAGTGTTTGCATGCTCCGTTCTCCGACAACATTTACCGTGTAGTTGACTCTGATTTTACGTCCTGGGGGCAGGCTAAGTTCATGGTTTCAGTGATTTAATGCCATTTGTCGTTGGTGTTACTGTTTAATATGTTTTTAATTTCAGCGGCAGCCGCAGAAAAATTCTCCCTCCTTCGTGGCCACTTTCTCTGTCTCAGACTCTGTGGCGCGGTGCGATCAGCTGGCCACTAGGGAGCCCGCGCTCCTAACATTTAACGCACTGTGCACTCTACCCCCTGGCAGCCGACGCCTCACTTTAATCGTACTGTCAGTTACAGTGGTGAAGGGCGTCCAGCTGCAGCTTGGTAGGGGGAGGGGAACAGGACAGAGTTTTCTTTATTTAGTAGAGCGCCCGCATCTTATTCAGAGCCCCCACCTGGGATCCTGGTTAAGGGGGCATTGCTGAGGCAGTGCAATCAGGACACGATAAGGGAGCATGGTGTCCCAGGCCAATTTGGAGCCTAAAATCTATCTCTCTATCTATCTATCTGCTGGGACTCACCAGTACTCATGGTGCCCTCAAAGTCAGACCTCACTCTGACTCTTACTCCCTGCACTATGCACTGCACTGAAGAATATTCAGAAAACATCACCTACCTCCCTATAGATGAGCACTTCTGTCATATTTTGGATATGTCAATTTTTAAAGCTGTTTCCCAGGTGGTGGCGCCCTTGGAGAGAGATTCTCCAAGTTAAATCTCAGTGCCAGAAAATCCTCTAACAGAGGGAAAATAGTGCTGGGCCTCGGGCCCCTACACCTCCAGGACAGCCTTTGGCACTAATGTCAGATACTAAATTCAAGTGTGTTGACAATACTGGGGTTGATTCTACATGCATTTACCCCCCTTAAAAAGGCATTTGTGGACTCCCAACACCACAACACCACTGATCCTGGCATTTCTGAGGACCCTTCTGTTTCCCCTTTGCAGGTACAACTGGAGGCAGACACCTCTCCTGACTCTCCAAATCTATCAGATGGGGATACTGACCCACCTAGACATAAGGGATTCACAGGTCACCCATCTCCCATTTGGAAGGCCCCAAAGCCAGACAACGCCCTTCAGGAGACAGATATGTTAGATCCGGACAACCTTTGTATCCAGACTCTGTGATTGGTCCCCTGGGCTGAAAGTGACATAGTGTATAGCAGGTGGTCTACGGAAGGCGCTTGATAAGGAAGTGCGCAGTCATCTTCAGGCAGAGTGTCCCAGGTCTTCCCTGGAGGGTAAGGTGGCCATTATGCCTGAAATTGACGCTAAGATGATTACTTTCCTGCCAAAATGTGTCTGTGATCCTAAAAAAAGGTACAGATAGTTCCTGGTGCTCATGTCAGGATAAGTTGTTGGATGATGCAGGACCCCTGTAAAAAACACTGGATATGGCAGAGGATGCCAAAGCCTCCTTGTTCCATGATGTTTGGGAACAGCAATAGGGCCATTTTGGTCTAAAGGCGCATGCCACTCTTGAACAAGATCGCCAAACTGGCCGAGATGGCCACCTCGGGGGCAGTTCCTATTGCCCAAGGGGGTCGTTTTGGGGACCTCTTCAGCAGGGAGTTGGGAAAGTTTGTGAAAACTTTTACCTCCTTGGATAAGGCTCACACCTCCTTCAGAAGGACCTTTAACACCGGTGTTTTTACCAGAGCTGGGAGTGGAATGGGGCGCTTTACTGTCCACGTTTTGTCGCAATCTCCCTCAAGGGGTTTGGGCTCTCAGCAAAGGTAGTGGCATGATTCCTCCCTGTCTGGCACCTTGTATCAAACCAGAGGTCACTTTCCTCAACGAGGCTGCAGAGGCACGGGCGCCTACAACCCTAACCGAGGTAAGAGTGCAATCCTCCAGTGGGATCAGCCTTTGTAGTAGATTGTCAGAGTTTGCTCAAAGGTGGGCGGCCTTTACATCAGACGCATCAGTCTGTCAGGCAGTGAAGGGGTTCCAGATAGAGTTTAATGGTTCTCCATTCCAACCAATCAGACCCAGACCCCTAATTTTTGCGGCTCCCCAGGTGGATCTAGAGGATGCAGAGATTGTGCAACTTTTGGAAAAGGGTGCAATTATTCTGACAGTGCTCCACCCCTTTGGGTTTTCTAAGCAACATTTTTCTGCTGGAAAAGAGGGACGGAGGACAACGCATTGATCAACCTGAAGGAGTTCAACGAGTGGCTGGTTTTCCCCCCCACTTCAAAATGAAAGGAAATCATCTCTTCAGGGACTTAGTGCAAGCAAACGATTGGATGGTGCGCCTAGATCTGAAAGATGCTTACCTCATGATCCCTATCTTTTTCCCCTCACAGACATTTTCTCCAATTTCAGTGGAGATCTAAGATTTTTTTAATTTACCTCCCTTCGCTTTGGTCTGTCTTCTGCTCCTTGTTGTTTCATCAAGGTTTTGAAGCCAGTGGTGGAACACTTGAGGACATGAGGCCTCAGGTTAATAATCTATCTGGACGACATTCTCATTATGGACCAATGTCATCAAAGACTGCCAAGTTCCCTGCAGTTGACTATCAACCTCCTAGAATCTCTTAAATTCATAATCAACAAGGCTAAATACTCCCCGTCTCCAACACAAAGTTTGCAGTTTCTGGGGTTAGTGGTGGATTCTGTCAAAGATACCCTACGCTTTCCATCGCGGACACTTACCAAAATAAAACACGAACTCAGGAGAACTCTGTCCAGACCATCTACTTCCCTTCGGCAGCTCTTATCGTTATCAATTCAAGCCATCTTTCCCAGTCCCCTAAACATTCAGACTTAACGGCGACTGAAACCCTTTCATCTTTGCTGGTGTCTTACCTATCCCCAATCCATTCCCCTCTTGGACGAGGCCAGAGAAGAGATCCATTGGATCTCCCAAATGGATGCATGGAATAGGTGCACCATTTTTGGTTCCCAGCCTGATATGGAGATAAGAGTCTGATGCAAAGGGCGTAGGCTGGTTTGCTCGTTGTGGGGAGTGTTTTCCACAGGAGGAAAATGGTCTTCCGCAGAACAAACTCTTCACATCAATTGTTAAAATACAGACTGACAAGCTGTCTCTCTCTTAAAAATCCGCAGTGCTGCAGTCTTAAAATAATGTCTAACATTTTCCCGAGTCAGCTGTAATAGTTTCCATATTCACCTGTTTAAATATGTACCAAGATAACATGGAACCTTAAGAAAATCAGTCGCACAATATTACGAAGCAAAAATAAATTATCAAAATATGAACAACACATTACCTTAATATACAAATTAAACTGGAAAAAATTAAATAAAAGAGAGACTACTCACTTCCAGATTTGGTTTCTTGCTGGGTTTGATTGCAATCACCTGACCAGCCCCACATCCAGCCAAACCACCCCTTGTTCTCGTCTTCATCCTTCACTCCTGGTCTATAAATCTTCAGTCCGGCTTTCGCAGCCTAATTATGCCAAAAGGAAACAGAGCCTCAAAAAGAAATACTCAGGTGATTCCAACAGGGACCAAGCGCCAAATCTACCTCTAAAAGCGGCTTCTACTGTAGTGTACAAAGGATAATTTGACTGCATATACTTTGATATCCACTCAGTTGCCATGTTACTCATGTTGTTTGTACTCAAGATTTGGGTTATTTTCTAACTTCCCTGCAATAGTTTTACATTTTCTACACAAGGGAATCCATTTTACGAGGTCTTCATCTTTATATTTGTGATTCTGTACCAAAAACTTTTTTTTCCCACTTTATAATTTTTTTTAGTGCATTTTTAATATGAACACAAAACAGTAAACAAATGATAGTGTGACCAGTTCAGAGGGAAAAAAACAGCATCAAGTCCAAACCATAGAACCTCTGTTATATGCGTAAATGATGCCAATATGACAGTAAGTTGCAAACCTTTTTTCCACTTTATTAACTGGACTGACTGGTGGTCCACAGACCACACAGTTTATTGTGTTTCTCCACACATCCCTTCCACTTACACACATTTCCAGCTACTTCATAAAAAAACATTCCTCTGAACCAGTCTGGAATCTGAGGTATTCTGTCTCTCTTGCTCATCAAAAATCCTAAACCTGGCAGGATTGTCTATCATCTCATACCTTCAGATCGCTCCATTTGTACCCAATGGTACTACTCTGGGGTCCGGTACTGGGGGGTACTTGAGATGTCCATCAGTTTATCATGTATCATCCACCAGTATCTCTGTATGAGCAAAATTAATATGTAATGTAGCTTGTAATAAAAAGTGTCAATTCCACCCACATTCGAGCTAAAATAATCTCTGAAAGTAATTAAATTGGATCAATTTGAAGCCGGAGACAATAGCCAAGACCCCAGCCACCACTCTGGCCTCCTGCCATTCCAAAACAGTCCATCGCCTCTGCATCTAGGGTCCATGAGGCTTGAAACTCTCCAAGTGGGTCTTAGGTATGCAGAACTTGCGTGATATAAAACCTGGAAATCCCCTTACACCCAAACCTTCCAAGCCGCTCTTCATACACAGACTTAGTGCATTTCTGAAAGGATGTTTGGGGGAAGCTACCCAGCCCACAGGTATATAATGCCCATAACCTAACTCAGATAAGAAGGTAAAAGGGTGGATAAAGGTGCAGTTATGCAGTACATTTAGGTACCTAGGAAGAGTATTCATCTTGTAGAGTGCCACGCTATCCATTACGAAGAGTGGTAACAAGGCCAATGCCTCAATCTTTTTGGATGCTTTGTAGAACAGGTGAACTATTAAGGTTCAAGAATCTTGATGGCCGAGAGAGATGGCCAATCCTAGATAAAGGAAGTGGCCCGTTGCACCCTGAAGGTAGGAAAGGAGGACATGGGGTAGAGGAGGATCCACAGTTGGAACATAGTTAGACTTTTTTCAGTTTACTTTCAACCTTGAGGCTTCTTCACAAACCCAAAACATTGCCATAACACTCTAAAGGTAGTCCCATGGGTGCTGCAGGAATATGAGTAAATCTGCAGCATGTAGCACAACTTTATCCTTTTTTCTGTTAGGCCAACAGAACCCTGTTATCTTAACGTCTCTCCAGATTCATTCTGTCAAAACCCCAATTGTCAAGGCAAAAGAGGCGCATGGAGAGTGGACATCCCTGCTAAGTACCTCGTTGATGGTGAACAAAGGAAATAGTATTCCATTAATCCTTACCTGTACCAGCAGGATAATATAGTCTTGGCATATGCAATGATATGGACCACTGTTGGTTCTCTTGAGTATCTGAAATAAGCAGGGCCACTGCACCATATCAAAAGCTTTCTCGTAATCAAAATGGTCATGCCTAGCAAGTGAGAGACTCTAGCTGCAACTTCCACACCATGCAGAGAATGCCTTGTGCTTCAACTATGCATGAAGCCAATCTGACCTTTTTTTTTTTTTTAAACCTTTTTTTTTTTCTTGCCATTTATAAATCATTGATACAT
This sequence comes from Pleurodeles waltl, assembly GCF_031143425.1. NCBI lineage: Eukaryota > Metazoa > Chordata > Amphibia > Caudata > Salamandridae > Pleurodeles > Pleurodeles waltl. Next base: position 899,477,282 of record NC_090436.1, read on the forward strand.
ATATATATTCTTAAATACAATCTGGACTTAAGGGCTCATTGTATACATTCGGGTCACGTTCAACGACAGGGTCATTTGTGAATCAGCTAGTCATTGTGCTAATCATCTACCTGTGCCTGCCATTAACACTCCCCATCATTCTCATACCCTATTTCTACCCGCGTACTGGATATCCTCAGTTAACTGTAAACCATCTAAACAACAAGGTGGCTAAAAAGTAACTACTAAAAACAAACAGCGCATAGGTGGAATAAATGGTGGCAAGTGTGATCCATTCTAGTTATTACTTCTAGATCATTCTACTGTTGTGGTCGGCTTAAGTGTCCTTCTGTCTCTACCTCTTTGTGCATTGCCCTCTGTTCCGACAGGGACCCACCCCGGTCTCAATTAGAGTCATATTTCCTGTCCAGTGTAGTGTCTGGGTCTCCCATCCCTCCTCAGAGTTCACCCTTCGCTGCCAGTTAATACAGCTTCACTCGTGGCCCCCCCCCCATGCTCATGCCTGTCCTTTAAGCCATTCTGACCTGCATGCACAAGAGTTTGTATAATCTTTTTTAGTCTAGAGACAAATCGTTTGAGAAGGAGCTTAATCTATACATTAAGTAAAGAATTGGGCCTATATGATGTACTGTTATCAGGTGGTTTTCTGAGTTTAAGGATAATGGTGATCATGCCTTTCTCAGATTTATTTGGAGGGAAGCCTTCATTAACATTTCTAGAAACATTACCATCAAATGTGACAAGAGTAAAGAGGAAAATGTCTTACAGAATTCAACAGCAAAGCCTTTGGATTGAGGCACCTTACCTGTCAGCATACAATATTTGCTTGTAGCTCTTCTAGCATAATTGGTAAGCCTTGTGCATCAGACTGCTCCTGTGAAAGTGTTTGCATGATGAAGTAGTTTGTTATGGGATGCAAGTTCTCCATCTAATGGGGGGGGGGGGGTGGGGGGGGGGGGGGGGTCTGAGGGGTCTTGTGCAGTACAGTTCCCTCTAATAATTAGCAAAGCCTTCCGACATGTCAGCCGAGGTAGGAACCAATCGGTCTGCTGAATTACAAATCACTGGAACAATTCTAGTCTTAATATAGAAGCTTGCTCGCTTCAATTCCAAACTAGTACACTTTATATTTGGATATTGTCCATGCAAGCTTGGGCCCTCAGTCAATCGGTGACAGATCATCCAACCTATTGAGGGCAGACACTCAGACATCTGTTTTTAACTTTTTGGGAGCAACACAGAACTCTTGGCAGCCATGAACAGGAAAACATTTTAGTCACACTATTTTTTCAATAAACACTGTTTTATTTATGATAAACAACAAGATTTTCTGCGGGGTTTATTTAACGTGGCACCTACACAATAAAACACAGGGCCTTTGGAGGAGCTGCCTTGGTGATGGCTCAGCTGAAGGCACAAAGCTCTGTCTTCTACGCAGACGCCACTAAATATGGCATACAGTAGCTGTGAGGTCAGCAGAGTACATTCCTCCGCTGATCTCCCAGAACAGAATATAACCCATAAAAGGCAGAATAAGTTCCTAAGATAGTAGGCAACAGCACTTGGTAAAAGTGAACCTGGTGATCATGCATATCAGGGCTGGAACAAGTGCTAAGGAAAACACTGGCCCTGGAAAAGGCACATTTGGCTTCTGAGAGAGTGGTTTATTAGATTTTAAAGTTTAAAAAAATAGTCGTAGGTTGCGTCGGCATGCTGTTCCAGAGGTGTACTTGCTCTGTATGCGACGTAAAAACGTAAGTAATTTCAGAGAGCTTATCTCACATGTACAGGAGTGGCAGAGTAAAGTGCAAGGTTAATCCTTAGAAAGGAGATTGAGGATGGATGTGCACTCTCTTTGTTATTTGAATCGTAGTGTACTATATAACAGATTTCAATGTGCAGTTGGCCTGTAGGCATACAAAAATTTTCAGATTTGTCACATTCTGTCAGTTTTCGCTGTCCAGGTGAATTTGACAAATGTGGCGATATGGTCAAGGCCAAAGGAAAATTGTCTCAATTGAAAACCTGAGAAGTTGGCTATTAGTCCTCATCCATTTAATCGCAATCTGTGATCAGCCAGTATCATTACTAATAGGGCAGCTGTTTTCCTCATTTTTATTTTTATGCTGAATGGGGATATACCCAATAAACATGCCACTGAGGTTCATTCCTGGTCCAAAAGTTATTATGAAGTGTTCCTAATAAATGGGAAGAGCCCATAGTTTTGCCTTTACAAAAAGAAGAAAAAAAGAAACCCAATCTCAAAACTATCGCAGAAGCCAACTACAGACCAATCTTGTTTCTTCCAGCTGCCTCTTCAACTGGTGAGAGTTTTAGATCATTGGCTTACCAGGTTCAGGCATTCGTCAGGTGAGTTTTAGGCATAGCCTGGAAAAGAGACGGCATTAATGGCTGTTATTATTTAACTCAATGGGGCCTTGATAAATATATCCAACCTGCATTTAAATGCTGGATCTCTCAGTTGCAATTGATACAGTTACTCGTTCCATCTTAATTCAACAAACTGATCAAGCTGGTCTATGGGCAATGGTTTGTATCCTTTTGAGCAAAGATAAATCAATCTCTGATTCTTTTCACTCAAGGCCATGGAATTTTGAGTATGGTGTCAAGGCTCCTATTTATCATTCTTTTCAATATTTACTTAGCCCACTTGCTAAGATAATTAAAGCCTCTAAATGTAAAGTCATAACCAATGCATATAACACCCAGCATATTCTAAGATTCAACAAATGACTATGTGATATCCAAGGTCAAACCAACAAATGTTTTTCTATAATTTAGAGATGGATGTATTCTAATTCTCTCAAGCTAAATGCCTTAAAAACAGTGGTCATAAAAATTGTGGCCAGCCTTTCCATGGAAGATTCCCTTTCCAGTGGACAACATAAAAAGTCTGTGCTTCCTGCTGAATAGGGAAATCAATCTCAATCCTCAGAATAATTGTTATTGCATCTTGTTCAAAAAGATGATGGTTTTGAAGAAAAGCATTCCCTTCATTGTAGTGCATCGGAGAGGTCATGTGGTGCATACCACCATCACTCTCCCGACTCTACTAAGGTAATGCCGGCTGCCCAGACTTTCCAGCCACTGCCATCAGCCTAAGAGTGCAGATAATGGCATTTCAGCTGGTTTTTCATTTCAGGAAACTTGTCAAAATCTTCAAGGTCTATCACAGCTTACACTAATTGCCAGACTCCAGTAAGTTCCAATGTAAGGTGCAATCTGTGGTTAATAAAGTCTACTATTGGGCCATAGAGTTCTACAGGAGCTACTACACTGGTACTCCTCTTAACACCCTCTATGCTCAGAAACCTGCCTCTTGTTGACTGTTTAAAAAAAAAAAAGTTTGACAGGGTGGATGATTTTTTTTCTGTTGCACTCCTTCAGCTGCGGAAAATTGAATATTATAAATCTTCTAGGAAAGCAGTTAAGTCCCAGCTGTTTCACAGAGATTCTTTGAATTCATACTTTAGGTTCAGCGCCATGAAGCTCTTGGGTGTACTTTTGAGATTTTACAAGTGGCTCATTCATTCAATAATTACATGCCACAATCCATTTCCTATTTGACGTTCACTTGTGGTTGCTTCACCAAGCCTCCTGCATAAGTGTGATATAGTTCCAATATTTTCCTACTGAATGCTTCTGGAAATTATGATAACAGTGAAAGTACTAGAGTGGGGATGTTTGCAGGACCCTGAATCTCTGCTACACATTTCAGAATGGTAAAAGTAGATTTTCTGCAAACAGGTCTAACAAACAAGTTACTTACCTTCGGTAATGCCTTATCTGGTAGAGACATATTCTAGTTGCAGATCCCTTACCTTAGAATTTTCTCCAGGCATCAGTCTGGATCTGAAGATTGTTCTCGAGCAGCATCCCATCAAATGACGTCATGTGTGCAGGATATGACGTTGCAGTACCTACATAGGCGTCACCCCTGCACGTTGACGTCAGTTTCCTTTCACAACTTTCCACATCAGAAGCGCAGAGCCATGAAGAACACTGACCACTGCTGTGTCAAACTAAGGCCCTTGGACGGGAAGTAACTGTCCCTAGAAATCAGTTCGCAGAGCAGGGTGGATCGGTTAGGAATCTGCAACTAGAATATGTCTCTACCAGATAAGGCGTTACCAAAGGTAAGTAAATTGTTCATCTGATAGAGACCTCTATCTTCAGATTCCTTATCTCAGAATAGATACCCAAGCAATACCATTGCCTGAGAAGGGTCTGCAAAACAAAATCATACTAGGAAGGACTGCAGGACCGAATGTGCAAAGTACCCGTCCCTTCAGACCAGGCTGTCCTGGCAGTAGTGTTTGATGAACGTGTGCAAGGATGCCCACGTTGCTGCCTGACAGAAGTCCAGGACTGGAACTCTGCATGCTAATGCAGTGATTGCAGCTGTTGCTCTGGTAGAGTGAGAGCACAATGTGCAGCACATTTTATTGCAGAGAACAACTAATCTAGAGATGGTTCTCTTCTGCACTGCCCAACCTTTAATCCATCTATAAATCTTTGGCACGATGGAGGTAGAATGCTAACGATCTCTGAGTCCAGGCGGTGAAGTCTCTCCTCTTCCTTAAAAATATGGGGGTGGGTGGGGGTGAAATGTAGGCAAGGTGATGGATTGGTCTGCATGAAAGGGTGTGACTACTTTGGCAAAAAGGAAGCACCACTTTTTCAGCATAGATGGAAAGGTAGGGTGCCTTAAATGACAATGTCTGCAGCTCACTCACCCTGCCACAAGGAAGTCTGCTTTTCATGTTACAACCCTGAAAGGACAATTGTGAAGAGAGACAAAAGGAACAAACACAAGAAATATCAGAACCAAATTCAAATTCCATTGGGGCATGATGAGTGGTAATGGAGGAAACATGTGAGTAAGACCCTTAAGGAACCTAGTAACAATAGCAGACTAAAACAAAGAGGCTTGGTCAGGTAATCTCAGAAATGCAAAGATAGCAGGCAAACAACCTTTGAGGGTGCCCAAAGCAGAGCCCTACTGGGCCAAAGAAAGTATAAACAAGAGGACCTCGGAAAGAGGGTCATAGGGGGGTGAGGAGGTGTCAGACTTGCCAGTGCGCCATGCCACAAATTTATGCCAACAATAGGCGTATACCGTTTTGGTGGAGGGATTCATGGCTGCCAAGATAACATAACATACTTTGGGCAGAAGGTCAAAAGCTGTCAACTGCTGCCGCTCAATATCTACGCAAGAAGGCAGAGACTGGTCAGGTTCAGGTAGGGATTCATGCCCTGCTGCTGTGACAGAAGATCCTCCCAAAGGGGCAGTCTGATCATAGGATTGATGGCCATGCTCAATGGTTCGGGATACCAAATTCTTTGTGCTCAGATCGGAGCTACAAGGATTACTTGGCCTAGATGTTCTTGACCTTCTTGAAAACTCTGGGCAGAAGGAGTATTGGTGGAAAGGCAAAAAGAGGGCTTGAGATCCACTCAAGATGAAAAGTGACGCCATGCAAGCGCCGCCTTGGAGACTCCAACCTGCAGAGCTGCTGACATTCCGTGTTCTCTGCAGAGGTGAACAGATCTAACCAAGGCTTTTCCACTGTGAAAGAGACCTTGCGCCACCTCCAAATGGAGATGCTAATTGTGATTGACCAGGCACTGTCGTCTGAGTTTGTCCACTCTGGCGTTCAGGCAGCTCACCAGGTGTAGAACCACCAGGGAAATGCCCTGATGTTCCAGAGGCACAGTGCAGGGGCGGCTCCTTCACTATGGCAGAGGAGCATCCATGCCCCCCACCTGCAGTAGCAACAGCAAAACCTTTACAGTAAAAACATAATAAACTATTTTTATTATGTTTCTACTGCAAAAGGGGAGGGGCCACAGGCGTGGCAGGGACTGAGGGGGGAGCGCTGTGTGCATGTATGTTTGGCTGGCCGTCTCGGAGTAGGCTCTGTCTAACCCAACACAGTGCAGGACTGGAGAGAGCAGCCAGAGGCTCTCACTGTGCCTCGGAGTGCCCAGCCAGGATGCTCCGTCCAATCCTACTGCTGCTTTCCCTGCAGATGAGGAGCGATACGGAGGTGGTGCGGCAAAACTGAATCTTTTTTTTGCATAACACCCCCTCCCCCCAACCCCCCCAAAAAGAAAAACCACGACCTGTTTCAGTACCACACGGCAGTGGTGCAGTCAGTGAATGTAGGAGGCTGGCTCAGTATATGGTGTACAACTGTAGGTGAAGCAACCTGTACTGAGTCCAGGCAATCCTTATTGATAGTGTAGCGGGTCCTAGATAACCAAAGGGGAAGTTGTGGAGAGCAGCTAAGCCATGTCCAGGAGGGTGTAAAGCACTTGCAAATACCACACAGGTCAGTTAGTGAAGTACACAAAGAAAACAACCACACCAGTGTTGAAAAAGAATGTATTATTTATAATAACACACACACTAAACTAACTTTGGTATATCTCTTGACCGGAAATACATACACGCAAAAATATACTTAGAAACAGGTAAATAAAGGTATAAAATAAGCTAGGCCTCTATTGGGGAGGGGGGCAAACAATATACTACAAAATGGTATGTGACAGCACAACTAACCAAGACTGACACCCAAGGATCTTCAGGACTCAGGAAGAAGTAAAACACCAAAGTTAAGTAACAGTTTCCCCAGGTGACCGTGTGCAGAGGTGTTACCCCGGGACGGTGTCCATAGGACAGCATGGGAAAGCTGTGGTTTTGAGTTTTCGTGTTCTAGGAAACTTATCAGAGGACCCCGAGGAAACCGGTGGGCACAAGGGAGGTTCAAGAGTGTCCACACATGTGGTTAACCAGAGAACTAAAGTGCCAGCACCATGGAGCCCAGGTGCATAGGGGTCAAGTCACGTCAGAACCTCCAGTTCAAATCAAAGGGGTTGCCGGTTGTCCAGCTGCTATTGTGACCCATGGAGCTAGTTGGTGGAACTCAGGCATGGATTCCCGAGAAAGAGGACCTAAGGAAAGAGGGGACAGAGTCCAGACTACTCAGAGATGCCCTAAAGGGGCATGAGGGCAATGCCCACCCTTCTACAAGGAAAATGTTACTTATCCAGTAGACATCTGTTCATGGCAGGTAGTGCTGTAGATTCACATGCTTTGCATAAGTCCGCCATCTAGTGTTGTGCTCAGAGTGTTGCAAGTGATACTGCGCATGGGCATCGAGTCCTTTGTTAGATGGTGAGGTAAGAAGCGTGTATGCATGTGTGTGTGTGTGTGTATATATATGGAAAATACCACTTACCCAGTGTACATCTGTTTGTGGTACGTAGAGCTGCAGATTCACATGCTATGCATTATTCCGCCATCTAGTGTTGGACTCAGAGTGTTACAAGTTGTTTTTCTTCAAAGAAGTCTTTTCGGAGTCACGGGATCGTGTGACTCCTCCTCTCGGTCATACAGCACATGGGCATCGACTCCTTTGTTAAATTGTCGGGTTCGGACAGGTTTCCTCTCACTGTGAGATTTCGAACCGGAAACTTTAGAAAACTTCCTTGATCGTCTGTACTGTTTCGATCGCGTTTCCACATAACTTCAAACTGATAGTACAGTCAAAAACTAAATTTCGCCCTTCTGGATGCGTGCGCCCAACTCAGGCCTGTTCGGGCCTACCACATCGAAGCCTGATGGAACGGACTCCATTTCGATTTTGTCCCCGATACCACGTGCAAAATTCCATACACAGACCAACACCTTGTCTGTAATCTGTGTCTTTCTCCCGATCACAGAGAAGAGGATTGCGAGGCCTGGCGATCGTTTCGATCCAAAAAGACCCTGCATGACCGGAGAGGCAAAAGTATGAGCTTTGAGGAGCTAAAACATCTACACAATAATGCTTAGTGAATGTGTGTGGTGTTGACCAAGTAAGCAGGCTTACAAATATCTGCTACTGGAATGTTTTTTTTTGTTGTTTTTTTTTTAGGAAAAAGCCATAGATGCACCTTTTTTCCTGCTCTAGTAGCTGTAGGGAATAGTATTTTAGCTTTAAGATAACAAGTTTGAATACACCTGACTGTCCATCTAGCTATCCCATTTTTTGAGACTGGACTGCCTTCATGAGGCATTGAAAATGATACAAAAGGTTGTTACGATTTTCTAAAACTTTTAGTCCTATCAATATAATACATAAGAACTCTTTTAACATCTGGTGTGTGCAGAGCTCTTTCAGCAACTGAGTCTGGTCATGGGAAGAAGACGGGTAACTCAAATGATTGGTTAATGTGAAATGGTTAAACTACTTTTGATAGAAATGGAGGGTTTGTCCTAAGGACTAGTCTATCTTTATTTACTTGGAAAAAAGGTTCTTCTAAAGTAAAAGCATGTATTTCACTTACACATCTTAGGGAAGTGATAGTCACTAAAAAGGCAACTTTCTAAAAGAAACTGCAAAGAGCAGGAGTGCATAGATTCAAAAGGTGGACCCATGAGTCTAGTAAGGACAACATTAAAGTTCCATACTGAAGCTAGAATAACCCTCTTCTGGCCTTCCATAAATGCTTTGATTACAGGAATTCTGAACAAAGAAATATGTTTTCTGTTTTGGAGGTAAGTAGCTATAGCTGTTAAATGAAGTCTAATAGATGGGCATACTAAATCTGCCTTTTGTAAATGTAGCAGGTAACAATGTCATGCACTGATGCTTTGAGTGGATCAATGTGTTTAGGTTGACAGTAGCATTCAAAATGTTTCCATTTTGCAGCATAACACTGTCTAGTTGTAGGTTTACGTGCCTCCCTAAGAATGTCCATGCATTCAGAGGGGAGTTGTAAATATCCAAATTTTATGACTTCAGGAGCCATATCGCAAGATTGAGTGTTTCAGAATCTGTATGTCTGATTTGGTCTCGCTTTTGTGTCAGAAGGTCTTGTCTGTTGGGAATTTTCAGGTGGGGAACAACAGACAGATTCAACAGTGCTATGTACCAAGGCGGAGGTGCCCATGTGGGGCTACCAGGATCATGAGTGATGTTTGTCTCAGTTTGGGAATCAGAAATGGAATGAGTGGGAGAGGCAGAAGAGTGTAAGCAAATATCCCTGACCAATTCATCCATAGAGCATTGCCCTTGGACTGAGGGTGTGGGTATCTGGACGCAAAGCTTTGGCATTTTGAATTCTTTGCCATGGAAGACTATTTATGGTGTTCACCACAGGTGAAAGTATTGGTGGAGTACTTGTGGGTGAAGTTCCCTTTCGTTGACTTGTTGCAGCATCCTGCTTGGAGATCTACTAACTGATTGCCCATTCCTGGGAGATATTCTGTCTGTAACTGAAAGTGATTGTAAATAACCCATTTCCAAATTGGATGAACAAGAAGGGACAACTGAGATGAGTGTGTCCACCCCGGTTTCTGCAGATAATACATGGGTGTCTTGGTGTCTGTACGGACTAGAACTACTTTGTGGCAGAGTAGTAGCAGAAATGCTTTGAGCGCTAGAAAGACTACTAGTAACTCCAAATAGTTGATGCAATAGGTTTGTTGAATGGGATCCATCTGCCTTGTAAGGATGTTGAGCTGAGCCCCCCAACTAATCTGTGATGCATCTGTAGTTAGAGTAATCTGAGGCACAGGGGCTTGAAAGGGCTTCCCCTTGGAGAGGTTGATGGGATTCAAACATTTCAGAGAGCGGTGAGTCTGGTGTTCCAACAACACTAGATCCTGGAGATGATCCTGTGACTGAGACCATTGATGTGATAGACACTGCTATAAGGGACGCAAGTGTAGCCTGGCATGAGGTACGATGAAGGAATCATTCCTAATAGCTGCATTACTAATCTCACTGTGTACGTGTGGTTCTCCTGTAATTGAGACAGATGAGTTTGGAAGGCTTGGATGCAATCTGGGTTTGGATACGCCAACCCTGAGTAAGTATTGAGAATTGCTCCTAGATAAGGCTGTGTCTGAGAGGGTTGGATATGGGATTTGAGAAACTTGACTGTAAATCCCAGAGTGTGTAGAAGATTTACTGTGTGAGGAGTATGATTCTGACATTGTTGGATTGTATTTGCCTTGATAAGCCAGTTGTCCAAGTATGGGAGGACGTGAATATGTTGTCTTCTGAGGAATGCAGCAATTATTGCTAGTCATTTTGTGAATACTCTGGGAATTGATAGTGTTTTTCCACAATTACAAATCTGAGGTATTTGCGATGTGCTGGATGTATGGGAATGTGAAAATAAGCATCCTTGAGATCTACGACTGTCACGAAATCACCTTGCTGTAATAGGGAAATAACATATTTCCAGTGACCATATGGAAATGCTCTGAAAGGATGTATAGGTTGACAGGTCTGAGATCCAGAATTGGTCTTAGTGACCGATCTTTCTTTGGTATAAGGAAGTATAGGGACTATGCTCCTAACCCATGTTGAGACCGGGGAACTGGTTTTATAGCTCCTTTGAGAGGAAGGGATTGTACCTCTTCTTTCAAAAGAGAGAGATGGTTGTGTGAAAGTTTATGAACCCGAGGAGGAAATGAGCTCTAGACAGTAACAAAATCGGATAATTAAAGAACCCATTGATCTGTGGTTATTTTGGACCACTGGGGAGAGAAATTTGCTAGTCTTCCCCTCTACTGGAGAGGTGTGTGTTGGAGGAATCCATAAACAGTCAGTGCTGTGTGCTTGAGGCAGAACCTCTAGAGATAGATGCCTAACCTCTGCCTTTATGATTTGCACCCCTTTAAGAGCCTCTGAAGGCACCTCTATTGTAAAAGTGTGTTCTTTGTTTGGTCTGGAAGGTAGAAGGTTCTGTAGATGACGTTCTGAAACATCCCCAGAATTGTGATCTATGAAAATTACCCCTACTTGGTGTAGCTAGTAGGGCCCCCATAGCTTTCGCTATCTCTGAATCTTTTCAAGATTGTCAATGATGGTATCAACTTGTGAGAAAAACAAGTGTTCTTTATCGAAAGGCATGCTTAGAACTGCCTGTAGTATTTCTGGCTCGAAGCCAGAGCATCTCTGCTCTGCCTTCTTATAATAACGCTTGTGTTTACACCACGTGCTGCGGTATCCGCTGAATCAATGGCACATCTAATAGAATTATATGAGATGGCCTGCCCTTCTGAGACCATCTCCTGACCCCTTTTATGATGTTTGAATGGAAAGTAATGAAGCAGTTCTTCCATCTCGTCCCAGTGAGCCCTATCGTATCTTGCCAAAACTACCTGTGAATTTGCAATTCTCCAATGATTAGCAATTTGTGCAGCTACTGTTTTCCTTGCTGCGTCAAGTTTTTTGCTCTCTTTATTAGGAGGAATAGCATCTCCAGTGGACTGAAATTTAACAGGCTTTCGTACTGTACTTACGACTATAGAGTCAGTAGGTAGTAGTGATTTAATAAATATAGGATCTGATGGTGCTGCCTTGTACTTTTTGCCAACTCTTGGGGTAATACCCCTTGCCTTAACAGGTTCTTTAAAAATATCTGTGGCATGTCTAAGCATAACTGGCAGCATGGGTAGGAACTGACTTTCTGAGAGTGTTGGTCAATGTATCAAAGAGGAAATCCTCTTCACTGGGGTCAGTGTGCATATGAAAGTTACGGTATGCAGCTGCCAGTGCAATAACCTGATAAGCTGTTGTATCTTCAGGGGGTTAAGGCCTTGCTGGATACAAATCGGGTCATTAGGGAGTATGGGACCGGATCATATAAATCCCATGGCTCTACATCCTGTGGAATTTCACCTAAATAATCTCTATGAGGTGATGATGACCCTTGTGGAGAAAACGGTGGTTGTACGAAAGATGTAGAAGATTGTGGTGGTAGTGGAGTAAAAGGAAGTACAGGAGAATGAGGTAGAGAAGGATGAGGGTGATCTGGAGCCTTGTCTTTGTCCTTGGATATTTTTTTTAGGAGGAGCAGCAGTGTCCAATGTCACTTGAAAAGTAAGTCTCCTTTTAATTGGAACAGGGGAGAAGTAATTATTTTCCCCATTCCCTTCTGCATATGAATTTGGTGCTGATGAGCACCCATTGGTTATAGAGTTGGCTCCACTAGTGAAGTTGCTCCAGATGGTAGAGTGAAGTCCTTGAAATCCACTGCCCTCGGAATGGAAGCCTTTTGTCAAATCGAAGGCATCAGTTCTGAAACGGATGTTAAAGGCTTCTTTCTCGGAGCCGAGAAGCTGAGCTCGAAAATTCAACCCCGAGATTGTGTGGGATGCAATTGAGTCTGTGGTTGATGAGAAGACATCTTCGCCTTGCTAATGTTTGGTCCTGAGCCGGTGGTGGTGTTTTGAGGGGGGGCAGGAGGAGGGTTTTACCTGAATGTAACATTCAGATTTAACCATGGCCCGAAGGCAGTGGTGGACCGACGACCAGCTTAGATGTTTTTTGAAAGTCTTTAGATGGGAAGTTGGGGCTGATGTACTCACCTGATGAGCTGCTGGAATTGGCTGACTCTCTATGTCCGATTCAACACCCAACTCTGAATCTCTAATAGAAAGGGCTGCTTGATGTCAGATTTCCTCCTTTGCATGTTCCTCTTCGAAAATGTCAGGAGTGTTGTCCGGTGTCTTCGACCCCATCTCCAACCGATGCTCTCTTCAGTCCCGGAGAGTCTTCTTAGATCAAAAAGACCTACAGGCTTTGCTGTTCTCTTCTTAATGTTCTGGGGACATGCACAAGTTACACGCCAGGTGTTGATCAGTTTATGGAAATTTGGAGTGGCATCAGGGACAGAACCTAAAGGGAGTCCATTCCATCAGCCCTGCATATTTCGACAGCACTTCAAGTAGGCCCAAGGAGGGCGTGGACGCCCCGAAGGGCGTTGAACCGACCTCGAAACAGGAATTTGGATCGAGTACTTTACGTTTGGAAAAACGCGATCAAAATACCATACCATCCCTGAAAGAAAGACGGAAGGGAAAGTTCGGAAGAGACCACGCCGAGAAATACCGAAGCAAGAGGAAACACGACTGAACTTGACCGCAGAGAGCCAGCACAGAGTCGCAGGGAGGCCTCAACAGTACACAAAGATGGATGCCCACTTCACAGGAGTGCAGGGAGCACATCATTCTTGGAGTTCTATGCTGCAGGAGACTGGGGTTTCTTGGAGCTAGGAGGTCTTCAGATTGAAGAGCCAAATAGGCTCGACTCCTACACTCTAATGGAGACTCCTCCTTGCTGTCCTAAGTGCAGGCAGAGTCCTTGTGACTCTGGAGGATGCAGGTCCAAGGAGTCCACTTGGAGTGGGATGATGAAGAATGGGGGCTCCTGGGACCTTCCTCTCATCCGAGATCCGCAGAAACGCAGAGCGGAGCGCCAGGCCACAATGAGCTTTAGGGACCACCCCTTCAAAGATTTCATATTCATGGCCTGGTACAACTTCGGGTCGTGGTCACACTCCAGGCATCACAAGCACACAAGGTGCGGATCTGTCATGGACATTTCTCAATGACAGGAACCACTGGGATTTGAATCCGGTCTTACGTGACAACATATCAACACACAGGGAGTGTAAACACTCAAACATCTTAGACTAAAAGTCGAAAAAGACCAGTCAAAAAGTGACTGAGGGCTCGCTCTTGTAGGAAAGCACACTTTTTGGCAGCGTTAGCCCCCTGCTTTTTGCCTGGAATCTGAAGTAATTTTGACTGAAAGTGCACTGGGTTCCTGCTAACCAGGTCGCCAGGGCTAGATGTCTTTCCCCGAAACTGCACAGTTGTCTCCCCAATTGGTAAAACCTTTAGCACCCTGAGTAAGTCCCAAGTAAATAGTACCTCTGGTACCTAGGGCCTCTAATACTAAAGAGAGTCTCTAAGGGCTGCACACAATTTGTGGAACCCCAAGGGATCCCTCACCAAACACATGACAAGCTGCCATTGCAGGATGTATGTCTTCGTACAGACCAAAGTGAAAACACAACATGTCACATAGCCTGTGTGCCCTGTCCCACGACACTGCATGGAAAATATTAAGTCACCTCTCTAGCAGACCTTACAGTCCTAAAGCAGGGTGCGTTATATTACATGTGAGGGCACATCTGCACAAGGAGATATGCCCCAGCTATGTCTTTGTTGATTCTCAGACATAGTAAGTGACGAGGGAAACAATTTTAAATACATGTGCTGGACACTGGTTGCTACGAGTTCCTCAGCTACATGATGGCATCAAACATCTCGTTTTGGTGAACCCACACTGATGCCAGTGTTGGATTTACCAATACATGTACCCAGAGAGCACCTCACAGGTGACCCCTGAAAACCTACCAGCTACTTGTGTGTTCACTGACTGGTCCCCTATGTCACTCTGGGTCACCCCTCACCAAACACATGCACACACTGCCTTTGCAGCTTATGTGTGCTAGTGGGGAGAAAAAGGCAAAGTCGACATGGCACGTGTCTCAGGGTGTCATGCTCACAAACCACTGGCTGTGGCATAGGTAAGTCACCTCTCTAGCAGGCCTTCCAGCCCTAAGGCAGGGAACACTATAACAGGAGAGGGCATAACTGCATGAGGTATATGCCTCTACACTGTCTAAGTCAATTTTTAGACATTGTAAGTGCAGTGTAGCTATACGGAGTATATGGTCTGGGAGTTTGTCATTATTAACGCCATAGCTCCATAATGGTTTCACTGAATACTGGGAAGTTTGGCATCAAACTTCTCAGCACAATAAACCCACAATGATCCAGTGTGGGATTTATTAAAAAATGCACACAGAGGGCATCTTAGAGATGCCCCCTGTATGTTGTCCAAACTGCTAGTGCAGGACTGACCAGTCTGTGCCAGCCTGCCACTTTCGGACAAGTATCTGATCACATGGGGTGAGATCCTTTGTGCTCTCTGTGGACAGAAACAAAGCTTCACACCTCCCCCTGCAGGAACTGTAACACCTGGCGGTGAGCCTAAAAGGCTCAAGCCTCAGGCTACAGTGCCCCACGGCACTCCAGCTAGTGGAGTTGCCCGGTCCAGGACAAAGCCCCACTTTTGGGTGCAATTCCAGCTGGAAAATTAGGGAAATCAGGGAAGAGTGACCACCTCAGCTAGGGGCACCCCTGAGGTGTCCATACCTGAGGTGACCCCTTCCCTGCAGAATCCTCCATCGTGGTATAGAAGACAGGTACCAATAGGGTTACGTTGGTGTCTTGCTTCCCAAAGGGAGTGGACACAAGAAGAGTGTATCCACCCTCAGGAACAGCAGCCATTGGATATTGCCCTCTGACCCCTGTAATGCACCTAAATCCAGGTTTTAAGGGGCTCCCTGAACCCAGCTCACAAGATTCCTGGTGACCTAACAAGAAAGAAGAAGGACTGCTAAGCTGAATCCCCAAGCAGAGAAGAAGGAAGACACAAACTGACTTGGCCCCAGCCTGTCTTCTGCTTCAAAGAACCTGCAACAAGAAGGTGATGCATCCTGAGGGACCATCGACTGCTGCCAAGCTCCAGAGGACTGCCCTGCATCCCCAAGGACCTAGAACTCCTGTGGACAAGGGTCCTGTCCAAAAGGAAACTACACCAAATGACTCCAAAGCATCCCCGGATTCACGAGCTCTCACCATTCTGCACCCGTCCAACCATCAAAAGAGAAAAGGTAAGAGGATTGGGGGACTCTGTGCACAATGTATCTCATTTTGATGTAGTATATACAGAGCCAGCTTCCTACATTGGTGGATCAGCGGTGGGATCTATGACTCTGCATTTGCTGGACTACTCAGCAAATACCTGATTGCATGACTAAATTCCAAAGTTGCCTTCAGAAACCGATTTTTGAATGTGGCAATTTTTTATACATTTTTAAAAGTCCTGCTAGGGCCTTGGTTAAGTCCCCTTAGCATTCCCTTTTAGATTTAAAGAGGAAATGGTTGTGGAGCTCAACCTCACCCCTTACCTCTATTTAGGGACGGGAGAGTTAAGGTCCCTGTGCAAGCTTAAAAAGATTAGAATAAGTTTCAACTCTATCAAGGTCAAGCTCCAGGAGCTCTTGGCAGAGTGCACCAGGGACCTCCCTGCTAAGGACGAAGACCTCCCCTCTGACAGGGAAGATGTCAGAGATGAAGTAGATAAACTCCCCCCTTCTCACCTAACTAGGGAGATTAGGGTGCCAAGGTCCCCGTCTCCAAAGATAACACTCAAAGGATCTGGATCTTCCACAGGGGTGTCCAGCTTCTCTGGGAACACTGAGGGCAACCTCAATGAAGAGGACCTCCTTTTAGCAAGGATGGCCAAAACATTAGCTATAGAGCAACAACTCCTAGCTATAGAAAGGGAGAGAGCAGAAATGGTCTTAGCAGCCATTAATGGTGGCAGCAACATAAACAGGGTAGGAAAGACTACTGATATCCTAAAAATCCCCAAAGGGAATGTCTCAAAATATGAAGATGATGATATCACCAAATGGTTCACAGCTTTTGAGAGAGCTTGTGCAACCAGAAAGTTAGAAAGATCTCACTGGGGAGCTCTCCTTTGGGAACTGTTTACTGGTAAATGTAGGAATGGACTCCTCACACTCACTGGTGCAGATGCTGAATCCTATGACCACATGAAGGCTACCCTGACTGAGGGTTTTGGATTCACCACTGAGGAGTATAGAATTAGGTTCAGGGGGCCTCACAAAACTTTGAGCCAATCCTGGGTTGATTTTGTAGACCACTCAGTGCAAATACTAGATGGCTGGATAACTGGCAGTGGAGTGCATGACTATGATGGGCTTTATAATCTGTTTATGAAAGAACATCTTTTTAAGTAACTGCTTCAATGACAAGTTGCATCAATATCTGGTAGACATACATCCAATTTATCCTCAAGAATTAGTAAAGAAGGTGGACCATTGGGTCAGGACTAGGGTGACCAAGACTTCCACAGGGGGTGACCAAAAGAAAGGGGTCACAAAGCCTCCCCAAGGGAAGGGTGGTGAGACACCTAAGGACAAAAACAAAGAGTCTTCACAAGGGCCCAAAAAAGCAGCACAGGAGGGTGGGCCCCAGGCACTTCACAGTCCACAAGTGGGTATAAGGGTAAAAACCTTGATCCCAACAAGGCCTGGTATTACACCTGTAAACAGGATGGACACCAAACCGGAGACATGACCTGTCCCAAAAAGAATCCCCCTAGCACTGCTCCACTTAGTACTGGTATAGCCAGTCTCCAGGTGGAATCAACAGTGTGCCCAGAGCAAATTAAGGTCCACACAGAAGCTACTCTATTCTCTGTGGGTGTGGTGGATATAGCCACACATACCGTCTGGCTGCCTAACATGCAAACATATAGACAGCACCTATTGATAAATGGGACAAAAGTAGAAGCCTTGAGGGATACAGATGCCAGTGTCACCATGGTGACAGAGAAACTGGTCTCCCCATGACAGTATTTGGCTGGACAAACATATCCAGTTACCAATGCTGACAATGTGACAAAAGTCCATCCCATGGCTATGGTGACTTTAGAATAGAGAGGGGTTACTGGCCTGAAAAAGGTAGTGGTCTCTTCTGCAATCCCAGTGGAATGCTTGCTAGGGAATGCTCTGGAGTCCTCAGCTTGGGCTGAGGTAGAGCTCAAAACCAATGCAGCCATGCTAGGAATCCCTGAACTGGTGTGTGTGAAAACCAGAACACAGAGAAGAGCACAGGGTGAAAAAGAAGTGTTGGGGCCTGAAATAATGGCCCAACCATCCAAGAGAAAAGGTAAGAGGACTGGGGGACCAGCCTCTGAACAGCAAAACAAGCAAGACCTCTCTTCTCTGGATGATGTCTTAACCTCTGAGGGAATTAAGTCCATGGAGTTGGGGCCTTACCAGGTAGAACTCTTGGGCGCAGGAGGATCCTCAAGGGAACAGCTGTGCCAGGGCAGTAGACTTGACCAACTCTTCAAAGCCTGAGGCAGCAAGCTGCTGCACAGAAGAAGGGAGATGTCAGTGGCTCCCACAGGGTCTATTGGGAAGATGAGCTCCTTTACAGTGAGGCCAGAGACATCAAACCTGGTACAACCAGGAGAGTGGTAGTGCCTCAGCAGTTTATAGAGTTTATCCTAACTTTGGCCAGTGACATTCCCCTAACTGGGCATTTGGGACAAACAAAAAGATGGAGTAGGATTGTCAGCCACTTTTATTGGCCCAATATTGTCCCACAAAGTGAAGGAATTATGTAGCTCCTGTTTCACCTGTCAAGCCAGTGGCAACACAGGTTGCCACCCAAAGGCCCCCCTCATTCCACTTCCGGTGGTGGGGGTCCCCTTTGAGAGGGTTGGTGTGGACATTGTGGGTCCACTAAAGCCACCCACAGCCTCAGGGAACCAGTACATACTGGTAGTAGTGGATCATGCTACCAGATACCCTGAAGAAATTCCCCTTAGGTCTACTACAGATCCTGCAGTAGCCAAGGCCCTGATTGGTATAATTTACCAGAGTGGGTTTTCCTAAGGAGGTGGCTTCTGACAGAGGTACCAACTTCATGTCAGCTTACCTAAAACATATGTGGAATGAGCGTGGGGTGACTTACACCACACCATACCATCAGCAAACCAATGGACTTGTTGAGATTAAACAAGACATTTAAGGGCATGATCATGGGGCTCCCTGAAAAACTCAAAAGGAGATGGGATGTACTCTTGCCATGTCTGCTTTTCGCCTACAGAAAGGTGCCTCAGAAGGGAGTAGGGGTTTCCCCCCTCTGAACTTCTGTTTGGCCACCCTGTAAGAGGACCACTTGCACTTGTTAGAGAAGGCTGGGAGCGACCTCTTCATGAGCCTAAACAAGATGTGGCGGACTGTGTGCTTGGCCTCCAATCTAGGATAGCTGAATACATGGAAAGGGCATTCAAAAACCTTGAGGCCAGCCAACAGCTCCAGAAGCTGTAGTATGACCAAAAGGCAGCACTGGTAGACTTCCGGCCAGGGCAGAAAGTATGGGTTCTGGAGCCTCTGGCTCCCAGTACACATCAGGACAGATGGAGAGGCCCTTACCCAATCCTGGAGAAAAAGAGTGAGGTCACCTATCTGGTGGACCAGGGCATTAGCAGGACACTCAAGACAGTGATCCATGTTAACTGCCTGAAACTCTAGGATAGAGCAGATATAACCATGCTGATGGTTACTGATGAGGATCAGGAAGCAGAGAGTGAACATCTCCCTGACCTCCTCTCAATTGACGCCAAGGATGGGTCAGTGGATAAAGTGGTCTATTCAGACACCCTCTCTGCCCAACAGCAGACTGACTGCAGGCAAGTCCTACAGCAGTATGCAGAGCTCTTCTCTTTGACCCCTGGAGAGACACACCTGTGTAGCCATGATGTTGCACAGGAGACAGTTAACCTGTCAAAACAAAAATATACAGACAGTCTGACCAAGTCAAAGAGAGCATCAAATTGGAAGTCCACAGATGCTGGAGTTAGGGGTAATTGAGCACTCTCCCTGGGCTACCCCAGTGGTTTTAGTTCCCAAACCTCATACCAAAGATGGCAAGAGAGAAATGAGGTTCTGTGTGGACTATAGAGGTCTCAACTCTGTCACAAAGACAGATGCATACCCTATACCCAGAGCAGGCCAATTAAATGACAAGTTAGGTGCAGCCAAATTCTTAAGTAGCTTTGACTTAACTGCAGGGTGCTGGCAAATTAGGAGGGCACCTGGAGCAAAAGCAGACAGCATTCTCTACACCTGATCGGCAGTATCAGTTTACTGTTATGGCCTTCGGCTTAAAGAATGCCCCTGCCACCTTCCAAAAGTTGGTGAATCAAGTCCTTGCTGGCTTGGAGTCCTTTAGTGCAGCACATCTAGATGATATTGCTGTCTTTAGCTCCACCTGGCAGGATCACCTGATCCACTGGGGAAGGTTTTGCAGGTCTTGCGAGAAGCAGGCCTCACTATTAAAGCATCAAAGTGCCAAACAGGGCAGGGCACAATTGTATACTTGGGCCACCTTGTAGGTGGAGGCCAAGTGCAACCTTTACAATCCAAGATCCAGACAATTCTGGACTGGGAAGCGCCAAACACCCAGACCAAAGTCAGGGCATTCCTTGGCTTGACTGGTTACTACAGGAGGTTTGTGAAGGGGTATGGCTCCATTGTGACTACCCTCACAGAACTGACCTAAAAGAAAATGCCCAAAAAGGTAAACTGGACTCTTGACTGTCAAAAGGCCTTTGACACCCTGAAGGAGGCAATGTGCTTAACACCAGTACTCAAATATCTAGATTATTCTAGGCAGTTAATTGTGCATACAGATGCCTCTGAACGTGGGATAGGAGCAGTCCTGTCCCAAACCAATGATGAGGGCCTTGACCAGCCTGTTGCTTTCATTAGCAGGAGGTTATTCCCCAGGAAGCAGCGTTGGAGGACCATTAAGAGGCTGTGGTTTGGTCCCTTAAAAAGCTGAGATCATACTTGTTTGGGACTCACTTTACTGTTCAAACTGACCACAGATCACTGTTGGCATGGTTAACCCCCACTTTTTGCCTGATATTAATGCCAACTTTGATTGAAAGTGTGCTAGGATCCTCCTAACCAGGCCCCAGCACCAGTGTTCTTTCCCAAAATCTCTAAGTCCCTTGTAAAAGGTACCCATGGTATCAAGGGCCCTGTGGTCAGGGGAGGTCCCCAAGGGCTGCGGCATGTATTATGCCACCCTGGGGGACACCTCACCAAGCACATCTACAATACCTTTGCAGCTTGTGTATGCTGGTGGGGACAAAAAGGCAAAGGTGACATGGTACCCCTCTGCGGGTGCTATGCTCAACAAACCACTGCCTGTGGCATAGGTAAGTCACCTCTCTAGCAGACCTTACAGCCCTAAGGCAGGGAGCACTATACCACAGGTGAGGGCATAGTTGCATGAGCAATATGCCCCTACAGTGTCTAAGTCCAATCAGTCAAGTGCAGTGTAGCCATACTGAGTATATGGTTTGGGGGTTTGTCATTACGAACTCCGCAGATCCATAATGGCTTCACTGAATACTGGGAGGTTTGGTATCAAACGTCTCAGCACAATAAACTCACACTGATGCCAGTGTGGGATTTATTGAAAAACGCACCCAGAGGGCATCTTAGAGATGCCCCCTGTATGTAGGCCAAACTGCTAGTGCCAGAATGACCAGTCTGTGCCAGCCTGCAACTTTCTGACAAGTTTCTGACCACATGGAGTGAGAGCCTTTTTGCTCTCTGTGGATAGAAACATATCATGTCCTTGGGGGAGGTGCTTAACACCTCCCCCCTGCAGGAACTGTAACACCTGGTGGGGAGCCTCAAAGGCTCAAGCCTCGGGTTACAGTGCCCCAGGGCACTCCAGCTAGTGGAGTTGCCGACCCCCCGGACAAAACCCCACTTCTGGTGGCACGTCCGGCGGGAAAATTAGGGAAAACAGGGAGGAGTGGCCACCCCAGCTAGGGGCACCCCTGAAGTGTCCAGAGCTGAGGTGACCCCCACCCTGCAGAATCATCCATCTTGGTATAGAAGACCGGTACCAATAGGGCTAGGTTTGTGTCCCCGTCCCAAAAGGGAGTGGACGCAAGAAGGGTGTATCCATCCTCAGGAACAACAGCCATTAGCTTCTGACCCCTGTAACTCCCTTAAATCCAGGATTTAAGGGCCTCCCTGAACCCAGCTCACCATATTCCTGGTGACCTAACAAGAAAGAAGAAGGCCTGCTAAGCTGAACCCCCAGCAGAGAAGAAGAAAGACACAAACTGACTTGGCCCCAACCCTACCAGCCTGTCTCCTGCTTCAAAGAACCTGCAACAAGAAGGCATCCTCTGGGACTAGCAACCGCTGCCAAGCTCCAGAGGACTGTCCTGCATCACCAAGGATCAAGAACTCCTGTGGACAGCGGCCCTGTCCAAAAAAACGACACCAAAGGACTCCAGAGCCTCCCTGGATCCGCGAGCCCCTGCCCACTCTGCACCCGACGCCCACGGCCTGTGTCTAGGTGGCCCAACCAGCTAGAGAGGATCGCCAGGCGATTCCGAGCAAGTGTCCTCCCTGGGTGGCCCCTCCTGCTCCGCATGTCGACACCTGCAGTGAGATTCCAGAGGACCCCCCTGACTGCGAAAGCTCCAGACGAAAATATCTGATGCCTAAAGGTACACTGCACCCGCAGCCCCAAGGCCTTGGATAGCCCGACCACTGGCGCAGCAACGTTCAGCAGACAGCCCTCCTACTTGTCCAGCCTGTGGTTTCCCGAACCGACACCTTGGACCCAGCCTGCAGCATCAAGTGACCCCCGGAGTCCTCTCACAGAAAAGCATTGAGAGCCCGACACTCTGTTTGCACCCTCCACCCGGGCCCGCCTGTGCCACTGAGGGTGTGTGTTTGGTGCCTAATTGTGGTCCCCCGTGCTCTTTTAAACCCCCCAGATCTGCCCTCCTAAGATGCAGATACTTACCTGCCAGCAGATCTGAAACCGAGTGCCCCCAGTCTGTAGAGGAGCCCATGTTAAATTTGCCTCAACTTTGACCTCAGCACCCGGCCAGCCCCGTGTTGCTGGTGGTGGTTGTTTGAGGTTAACTTGAACCCCAACCTGTGGACCTCCTAACCCCTGTAGACTGAAACTAAGTCAAGTACTTACTTGTGAATTTTACAAATTTTTCTTCCCCCCCCCCCAGGAACTGTTTCTGAAAATTGCACTGTCAACTTTTAAAACCGATAATTGCCAATATTTCAAACACTGTATAACCTATAGATTTCAAAGAACTGTTGATATATGTGTGAAATCCGAATCTATTGAAGCACTTACCTGCAACTTCAGCCTTATGGTTCTAGAAATATATTAAGAAAATATATTTTTGCTATAAAAAAAATCATTGGTCTGGAGTTAAGTCATTGAGTGTGTTTACAACAATTACTTTGCACTACCCTCTGATAAGCCTAACTGCTCAACCACAGTACCACAAGAGAGATCATTGGTATTATCTACTTTAGCCTCTGCTAAGCCTCTGGGGAACACCTGGACTCTGTGCACACTATATCTCATTTTGATATAGTATATAGAGAGCCAGCTTTCTGCAAGGATGGGAATCTTCAAAGGCCTAGCTGCTTTTGTAAGGTGACCAAGTCTCTCCAGATGGCAGAGATGACCAACCCACCTGTCCTGACCTCACTTCTCTTAGCAAGACAGGCAGGAAAATTGTGCAAATTAGGAGGTATGCCCACTTCATTCCAGTCCCACCTCCAAGGTGGAAGAGCTGAAGTGGACACCACTTTTTAAATTCCAAAATAATTAGGCCAATAGAGTCAGGGTTATGCCCACTTCCCATTTGAAGTGGTCATAGAAAGGGCGTAGTCACCCTAAAGATGGTCATCCCATCGGCTGCTACCTGGCACTCCCTGTAAAGCCCCTAAATTGAGTATTTAGATGGCACCCTCAAGCCCCAGAACTCAGATTTTGATGACATAAGAAGAAAAGGACAAAGAAGTGATGTACCCGCAGAAGAGGTGAAGAAGCAGCTGACCTTTTACTAACCCAGCCGGCCAGTCTCCACTCCGCAATGGACTCTATGGCAGAAGACACCTTGACTTGCAGCTGAACCTCCAGAAACTTGAGAGGGATGCTTGCCCTGAAAAAGATAAGTCTTCGCTGAGCAGTGGACCTGCTCTCCAACCAGCTGTAAGGAAAGGATTCTACAGCCTCTGGAACTGTGAAAACCCAACACCTGAAGTCACCACTGAACCCGCCGTAACCAACCCGAGTGGGAGTGGACCTCCAACGCCAGCAAGGTACCCCAGCTGTCCAGAGTCCATGTCCATTGTGATTTCACCTGTCCTGGACTCCCTGAAGCCACCTGCACCCTCTACACGCAGGCCCACTCTGCAGCAGGCTCTGAGGTAAGGAGGAAAACAGACATCTATAGTAACCACTGCACCAGTCGCTGCCGGCATGAGCTGAAGTGGACTCCTGGTGTCAACGACGTCCCCCAGCTCGCCTGAGCCCAAGTCCATTGTGGTTTCACCCGTGCTGGGCTCCACGACGACATCTGCTGCCTCAGACCACCGGACTCCCCAACCGTGACTGCGGCTTGGGAAGTGGAACAAAGGCGCACCTATATTCCCGATCACCCCATATTTGCAGCTTACATGTTGGTTGTCCCCGACTGACCCCCAAGCCAGAACCTGCAGTCTAAATCCACAGGGACCAATCCCCATTAAAATACAATGTACATCCGTCGCAGTACTGCACCTCTGCATTCGGCTGCCCTAGTGCTGCCCGGAGTGACCGTTTGGTGTGGTCCTGACCCCTGCCCAGTACTCACCTTACGTCTACAAGATTGATCCTGTAAGTTGCCTTGAAGTGCATGTTTGCTGACTGTGTTTTCCTTCCGTAGTCTAACATTGAGGAACTCTAAAATTGCAGTGTCGATTTTTGCAAGTGAAAAGCATTTATGCTTAAAAACTTACTTACCTTATAACGAAGTTCTTGGGTTTAAAATATATTTTTAAAAAAGAAGTGTTCTTTTTCTGAACTGGTCTTGGATTTATTCTTTGAGTTTGTGTCTCTTTTATTGCCTCCGAGTACAACAAATGCTTAGCACTACCCTGTGATGACCACACTACCACAAAATAGAGCATTAGTCCTATCGTCCTTTGCCTCCGTAAACCAACTGGGGATCCACTGGACTCTCTACACGGTGTACTTATTCTTAGTACACCATATAGAGCGCCAACTTTCGAAAGCTTTTTTTCGGATCTGCACTGGCTGGCACCTGTATAGGGCCCCGTTATGATATATCCGGCATGGACTTTGCTGACAGATGCGCAGCTGACCAACACCATCTGGCAGCACGCAGGGGTACTGCTCGAGAAAAATCACTGGATCTAGACTAACCTCTGGGGGAATTTCGAAGGTAAGGAATCTGCAACTAGAAGTCTCAATCAGATATATGAATATAGCTGATAGCTTTGTCTAAGTAATTTCAAAGTTGAGTGCTGCTAAGCAGACATTTGTGAATCCCCAGAAAGGGACATCAAATACATATAACGTATTTAATGTCAACTTTTGCTCCCAATGTTGGATTGTTTATTGTAGTGGAAAAGGTAGTTCTAAGCGAGTTCTAGATTGTGC
The DNA here is from genome assembly GCF_031143425.1 of Pleurodeles waltl. Taxonomy (NCBI): domain Eukaryota; kingdom Metazoa; phylum Chordata; class Amphibia; order Caudata; family Salamandridae; genus Pleurodeles; species Pleurodeles waltl. The sequence goes on from NC_090436.1 coordinate 899,502,288, forward strand.
AAATAAAGGGTCATTGATGTCAGTTCCCCCATGCAGTTCAGCCAAAAGGGTTCTGCCAACTGCACGACCATTTGAGAACTAGCATGTTACATACTGTACTTACACTGTCAGGAAACAGCTTCATAGATCCGGTATTTAGAGGCTAGAATCATCCCAGTACAAGTTGAAGACTAACCCCATACCTCTAACTACCCCATGTCACACTCTTAAAAAGACCATCAAGTTTCTGACATGGGGTAGATCTGGGCTAGTGATTCGCACACACACCTGGAATACACAGAGTTTATGGCTATACAAACATCTTCATCAATGGTATTCAACCTAAAAAGGACCACAAGAGTGTCACCCAGAAGTCCACCTACTTTGTCAAATTACTTATTACCTTCTCATGTTTACCAAACATGTAATCTTCTTCTGAGTTTTTATTATCACTGCCAAATAATCGAACAAGGCCTTGGTTGCTTGTAGTTTTTCAAACACTTTAAATCTGAAAAGCTTACCCTTCATCTGGAGTATTTTGAAAATTTTGTGAGAAATCAGAAAACTGCAAACAAGAATGCCCTACCAATTTAATCCTAGAGGGCATAAAAAACTTGATATATAGCACTCAATCTAGTTTTAATTATATTTTCTTGACTTTTTACAAGTTCTGTATTTTTCCCCTGACAGGGTGTTCCTAAGACTTGTCAAACATATCTAAGAGAGTGCAATTGTACATGGTCTGATTGTTTGCAGCATTAACACACCTAAAGGCTAAATATTACAGGGAAAATATTTTGCTGCTACCATTTGAACGAAGAAGAATGAAATTGAGGTACCGGGATCTGGTTTATTTCCTGTCATTATTTTCCTATTAGTTAGACGAAAACAAGAAGGTCTTTCTCTGGCCTTAAAGCATTACCAAAGGGAAGGAATGGTTTCAAAGGGAAAATTTACTTTCTGGAAGATAAATGTTGGTTTACAACCCTATGTAGCATTCACTGCCAACTTTATTAGTTTATAAACTATATGTAGTATATGTTGTATTAATTGTAAAGCATTCACATTAAAAGTGCTCAAATTATCCATTGCACAGACATAATCGAGACCCTCCTGTAGGACAAAATGCAAGAGTATGTGGTTTCACTTTATTCTTTATCAGATGGCTATCTTGCTGCACAACAATAGAAAATACTTCTATCCTGGCTTTTACCACAAAGTATGTCTGACTAGTGTTCTGTGGATAACTAAGCTAATGTCTAATTCCAACAGGATGAGAATGGGCTGCAGTGAAATAGGGATACTTAGGGAGCTAACAATTTGAGGGAAGAGCTTAATGGCATTCTCAGTATTTACTGGTACCCCTAGCAGGTAATCAAGAGATTAGGCCTTCAAAATGTTGACATCAAATGGTGTAACCCAGCTTTAGAAAAGTCTCAGCATGGTGCCCAATGCATGGAGATCACACAAAGGCCGAAGGTTCCCGACTCACAAAATCTGAAGAGCTTTGTGGAGTCCTAAATTTACATCACAAGAGCCTAATTTCTTATAAGTTGGAACATTCATTGTCTGCTGCCCGCAGCCTTTAGGCCAGTTTCTGTAGCACAACTGTGAGTATTTGATATTATAATAAGTTAACTTCTATTTGCACACTACAGTAATATAATAGGTTCTTGGTGATAGAGTAAAATAAATCAACACTGCACAAACTTCTGAAAGACATTTATAGATCAGACAACCAAGCTTTAAAACATTTCTAAAATGAAAATGTGAAGTTTAAAACCGCCACACAAGTGGGCGAGAATTCCACTGACTGCGGGGCAATGGAAATTACTCCCAGACTACGTTTCTGAGAGAGAAATGTGGAACAAAGCACAGTTAGCTTTTAAAGCAGGTGGCGCATTTTACACCAGACAAAATGAATAGAGATTTTGGAGTGAACATAGCTGTGTATAGGATAGTAAGCAATTCATATTGTGCTTTCTTATGCAAAAGGAATAAAAGGTCATCAGTGATTTTCCTTTCATTATGCTTCAGACAGTTGGCCAACATCTATCATTTCACTGCGATCAAACAGGTGCTAAAAGATGTTTGTGAAATTTGTCTCCATGCTGGTCTTCACCTTGCTAGCTAAAATGAACATAAGATGTGGGTCATCTGCATATATAAAAACATGCACTCCCAGAGTATAAAAGAGTCATGCTAGCAGCTGTAAGTAGATGTTGAATATATAAGGAGGGAGTAGCGTCCTTTCTACAATTCAGCTCTCATGAGGCAAAGGCAAAAAGAGAAAGGACAATGGAAAGTCATTTGTCCTTCAGGAAAGACTCAAAGTATCTGGCTTTCTCCGACAGCAAAATGCTGTGGAGCTGTTTCATTGGGAAGTCGTTATCAGTAGTGCTGAATAACACCAAAGATTGAGCAGTATCAATGACGAGCTACCATCATACCCCACCTCCCTACACAAATCCTCCAGAACTGTTAGCACCACTTGGCTTCACTAAAGCCTAATTGGAGGGGGATCTAGCAAGCCTTTCAACTGCACAAAACTATAAAACCTGAATACGACTGTGTTTTCATCATATCTGCTAATTATTAAAGCAGGAAATAGGATGGAAAACAGCCCAGTTTACGAGGTCAAGTTAGGGATTTTTGAAGGGGTGTTATTACTATATCAAACTTGCAAGGAACAGGAAACGATCAACTGTCAAAAGAAATCTTGACCAGCACAGTTGGCTGTGTGAAAATGCTTCATAATTTATTTTTCAGACTATGAGCAAGGACCTGTCTGTCACAAAAGGTCTTTGATGAATAATCTCTTTCATTGATAGGAGAATATTAAATTGAGCTGCGTCTTCCACATTAATGTGCTGATCAATATTTCCACCTCAAAATGTGACAGCAATTACTATCTATATCCAGCAGAGACTTACAAAACACAACTGGTGTCATCTTGGAAGATGTGCAGAGAGACAACACAACACTGGTTGGTGCCCTAAACCTATTGTGGGTATGTATTGCTACTATTGCCCTGCCAGATCCAGAATATCCAGCTAAATTACAGGGATGCCTACAACAATTCTATCTACAATAAGCAGAAAAGGAGTTTGATAGCTATCACACCTGATCTAGGTCTACTCTCACAGAGGACGAATCCTGATACATGAAGTGGACTCCAATATGTGTAGGATCTGACTAATGTTGCATCTGTGCCACTTCTTTATTTGATTTCTCTTTGATGAGATGGTAACACAACTCTGCTCTTGAGTAGGACAATACTACTTTGGTTGTCCAGATTGAACAGCAAGAAGGGCAATGGGAGAGCCTGCACCAATGCAGCAACCGACTTGGTACTGAGAGAGCGTAGCATATATAATCTATATTAACCTGAAATGTTTATGAATTAATGTGTGATAATGCTGTATAGAAACTGTAGTAATGAAATTTTCTTAAACGTGCACTTGAAATGTGACCACGGGGAGTGGCCGTCAATGAATTCGTGGATCAATAAAAATGACTAATGCCTATGAATATTCGAATTAGTGAATGATTTGCGCTAATTGTTAATGATTATGCTATTAAAGTTATGTTAAAGAAATCTTGTAGGCCTTAAGTTAGCACGAGCCGAAGCTTAGCTGCCTGGCTCTCATTTTCCTAACGTGCAGTGTGCTGACTCGCAAAAGGACATGACCTCTTGTTTTCTTCAAACTAGAAGCTGAATGTAACCATAGTAGATCCGTTCTCATGAAAATTCACATTGCTTGTAGAAAATATTAGACAAAATGCAACAGTGTAGATTAATGTAATGTACAAGGTCATTCAAACCGATGAAGACAATGGAGCTACTGACCAAAAGATGTGCAAAGAATTACAGAAGGATGAAATCATACCGGACGTGCTACCTCTGAAGACGTCAATCATATGGACCAATAAAATGTCTGCTAATATGGGGTGAAAGGTTAATGACATAATCTGTTTTCTTACTGGGTAAAGATAGTGGGATATAACCGCGGACCAATGAAATAATAGGGGAATGTACAACGAAAAAAGGATAAAAATCCATGACACAGAGGACCAACAGAATTAGGTAGGGAATGCTATTGATTTTATCCAGAAACTTTGTCACTCTGTTTGGTGACTAGCTATGGTTTATTAAAACCATCCTCTTCCTTAGATTGCCCATTTACACTGTACCTCCTTATGAGGGAAGTGCCCCTTTGCCCCGTAGCTGAGTTCTGACTGATGACGATTTGACTGATGTCCTGAAGACGAAGACTGAACCTGAGCGCTGACCTAAACCTTGGAGGGTAACTATGACAATGAAATTATAATTTGTCTGTTTGCTTTTCCTTTCTAGGTACCAACTGCTAACTTTTAACAGGGACCATAGTTTAGATGTTTTCCAAATTGGTGTTCTTAATCGTTTTACATGAAGCCCAACATGCCAATGCTAATCAGTGGTTAGGACAGGTGTTCACTAAACTGGCGCAAATAGACAAACGACTGTATCTATGCTTTGTTGAACTGACGCGCTAATGACATTCTGCTAAAATTGATCGATGTTCACGCCGTGTTATGTTCTGAGGTTCATGATTTTTGCTTTGATGAAATCCTATCAGAGTTGCCATATTGTGACTATGCTACTTTGCTTCTTGGTTTTAAGATTAACACATTTGCTCTTAGAATTGTAACTAATAGGGAATAAAACTCATAAAATTCTACTAAACGGGTGTGGTTATTCATGACCGCTAGGTCATGGTGGTGTCTTGAATTGATTAATGACTTTGACTAAAGTGAAATGCATTGTTGTAATAAATATTGATAACATTGACATATTGATTAGCTATCTCGTCCTAAGGTGTCTCTCAACTGGGTCAAAAGATTCATTGGCCTAAAAAGAGTCCTGATGTGTAATAAATTATTATAAAGGGTTAGCAGTTAGAGTATCACAGCTGTCCATACTCGTATGCTTCAGAGAACAATAGGCTTCATTTTTAGGACCAGAAGAGCGGTCTAAAAAGAAACTCTGAACAAGACTACCAAGGCGTTTTAGGTTTTTATGATGAGCAGAACTACCCTAATACTGGAAGTCTAAGACCACCAGCTGCTCCAAACATATCTTGGGGTCATGTTGTTAGGTTAGATTGGAAAAGGTGGTGTATGCTTAGTATGACATAGGTTTGTAACTGAAGAAGACACCCCAAAGTCGAATTCCACATTGTAGAAAAGGCGCTCATCCTACAAGAAAAGTTGATAGATTTCCTGGAGACAGTACCAAACAAATCTCACTCATTTTTTTTAAATTAACACTTAGTACTGTGTTAACAGTGCACATGGCTACCAGAGCACGTAAGCTCCTATCACAACTTGTACACAGTTTAAGCCACTACCCTTGAAGGCAAGGGTCTCAAAAGTTGCAAATATGTGGAGGAGAACCGGATATACGAGAAATGTACTTTTCTAAAATTCTTTGCTAAAAGTCATTTTTATGGTAGTACTTGCAAACACTGATTCCTACCTATTATTGTTGACATAATTTTTCAAGCAAGTAATCTGACCCCTTTTGCTTCTATAAATCTTTACCTGCATTTACTGTCATAGATAACAAGACTGCATTTCAAGAGTTGAGAGTCACACTGTATAGTAAACAGGCCTGCATGGCACAGAACAGAAGAATTACAACAACAAACACATACTTACACATTTAGTCAGAGATCTCTCCTGGTTAGCTTTTTATGAGTACATAATTTGATATTTGGTTAACAGAACTATCCAGTTACCTGCAAGAACAATGCCTATTTTTGATTTTACAAGGCACTTGAAGTGAGGACTTCTTTCTTTTTTTAAGTGCTTTTTTAGATCATTTTTACACGTGTAGAAGTTGGATGATGCCAATTGTCATTTCAAAATCATCTTGAAACTTTACTATTCACTTCTCGTGATCATCTCTTGATAGTCTACTTCCAACAACTACCTACCTATCCAACATCTAAATTTAGGACATTTTCATATTGCATTATATAACTAATCAATATATTTCATAGTAGTTGGAGGTTATTGTTTATTTCAGAATACATCCATTTAACTAGTTACACTTTCAACAACTAAATGGGAAAGAGGGTGTGACCAGATATCCAACATGGGAGACATGGTTTCACATTGTTCCTGCCATTGAAATCAAATTCAGCTTAGGAAACTTAGAATGAGCAGTCATCTGACAATAAAAACACAAGTGTTCGGAATGAGCAAACACTGGTGATTGCTATCCACACCTTGGAGACAGAAGAGTGCCTCAAAATAGAATTGTGTGTATGGAGACAGTGCAGAGGAGACACACGATGGCTAAGGATTGACCTAAGCATCGGTAATATAGGGTGCGAAAGGAGGAAATGAGAGCAATCGTGTTTGGTATGGGAGAAAAGAGATAATTTTTAAGTGGCTCGAATGAACATGATAACCCCTTGGACACTGTCTCAGCCCCCATCTTATAGAATGAACAATTAACTACACAAGTGCACAGAAGTCCTATAAAGACTTTGAAGGTATGTCTGATACCCAAGGAGTCTAACTCTGCTGAAGGAATTAAAGGCCTCATCCATGCTCATAGTGGAAAATATACTTCTGAAACAGTTAAGAGGTTTAAGCTGCTGCTGTCTGAACATTGTAACATCCTGCTTAGCACTGTGCCCCACAGGATGACTAGCCTGAAGGACCCATGCTGCTTGATGTAAAGGGTGGGGTTCAGTATGGCCGTTAGGCTCAAGTTCTAGAAACTAAAGTGGGAACAAGAATTAAAGTGGATTAAAATCTAAGCATAATGAGATGATTATGCTTTGTGGCACACTGTGTTAAAATCTGTCACTAGAATCACAAAATTCCTTCACTGTTGTGGCTGATATGTCCTCCATAATAAGGCCAATGAAAATAAAGGGAAAAAGGATTATTAAGTATAGGGAGGTTAATCATACAATGGGAAGCATTGTCATTGAAAAGTTGCAGGTCGTAACCTACAAAGTTTAATGAAGAGAATAAATAGAAACTTCTTCAAAACCCAAAACCCTCCACTGGGCATCTTGAAGGATAGATGCTGCGACTTCCTGAACAGATATCTATAAGTAAAAACAAACAATCATTCCATCAGTGCTACTGTAGCAATGAGCTGATTGCTAGGTCTCCAATGGCTGAGCTAACTCGAGGAAGCCTGTTGGAAGCTGGCCTGGTCTGTGGTGGGTACCTAAGGTACTTACACCAAGTATACCCTCTTAGTGAAGTGTAGGCAGTGTCTAGAAGCCAGGCCCTCTAGAGAAAGCTTGTGCAATACCACCGTAGTCACACAGCACTTACACACATACAAGAAAACACCCAGTTGTACAAATATAAAGGTAATTTATTTTTGGAACACAATACCACAAAATACTAGAAGGACAACCCTCCAATAGGAGGTAAGTAATACACTAAATATATACACTAGCAATCAGAAAAAGGCATAAAAAAAGTTTAGAAAACAGTGCAAATAGCAATAACCTATAATGACCCAAGCCGTACTTAAAAAAAAAGAAGAAAAAAAAGAAGGAAAATGGAATGTGAACACAGGACCCTCACCTAGGTAAGTGGAATTGGTAGAGGGGAGCTGGGGGTACTAGAAAACCACAGAGGTAAGTAACACAACACCCCCCAGCGACCAGAAAAGCAGGAGTAAATCACTGTATTTTCCCCAAACCACCCAAATAGAGGAAAAGGAGAAAAGAAGACACCAGCAGTGGATTCTTGAAGAAAGAAGACCTGTGGAGAAAGGGGACCAAGTCCAAAAGTCACAGTGGAGTCCAGAAGGAGTAGGAGCTACTACCCACCCAGCTGTACTTGCAGGAGTTGGTCGACGGTCATGAAGAATAAGTCAGCACTGCAGCCCTGGAGCTGGAGAAGAGTTCCTGATGGATACAGAAGATGACCCTTGCTGGAATGAAGATTGCAGATGGGTGTCTGTGCAGGAATTCTACCAACAAGCCTTGGTAAAGCCAAACTTCTGGTTAGTGGAAAAGTGGTGCTGTGCGGACCAGCAAGGCCCAGGAGGACTCAACCCAGGAGAGGGAGTCGCATAGGACCCTCACCGTCACAGAGAGTCCACACGAGCAGAGGCAGCACCCACAGGAGTCACACAGGACGGGGACACAGGAGTCGCAGAAGAAGCCCACACAGCACTACAGGGAGTGCAGAATTATTAGGCAAATGAGTATTTTGACCACATCATCCTCTTTATGCATGTTGTCTTACTCCAAGCTGTATAGGCTCGAAAGCCTACTACCAATTAAGCATATTAGGTGATGTGCATCTCTGTAATGAGAAGGGGTGTGGTCTAATGACATCAACACCCTATATCAGGTGTGCATAATTATTAGGCAACTTAACAAAAAACAAATATATACCCATTTCAATTATTTATTATTACCAGTGAAACCAATATAACATCTCAACATTCACAAATATACATTTCTGACATTCAAAAACAAAACAAAAACAAATCAGTGACCAATATAGCCACCTTTCTTTGCAAGGACACTCAAAAGCCTGCCATCCATGGATTCTGTCAGTGTTTTGATCTGTTCACCATCAACATTGCGTGCAGCAGCAACCACAGCCTCCCAGACACTGTTCAGAGAGGTGTACTGTTTTCCCTCCTTGTAAATCTCACATTTGATGATGGACCACAGGTTCTCAATGGGGTTCAGATCAGGTGAACAAGGAGGCCATGTCATTAGATTTCCTTCTTTTATACCCTTTCTTGCCAGCCACGCTGTGGAGTACTTGGACGCGTGTGATGGAGCATTGTCCTGCATGAAAATCATGTTTTTCTTGAAGGATGCAGACTTCTTCCTGTACCACTGCTTGAAGAAGGTGTCTTCCAGGAACTGGCAGTAGGACTGGGAGTTGAGCTTGACTCCATCCTCAACCCGAAAAGGCCCCACAAGCTCATCTTTGATGATACCAGCCCAAACCAGTACTCCACCTCCACCTTGCTGGCGTCTGAGTCGGACTGGAGCTCTCTGCCCTTTACCAATCCAGCCACGGGCCCGTCCATCTGGCCCATCAAGACTCACTCTCATTTCATCAGTCCATAAAACCTTAGAAAAATCAGTCTTGAGATATTTCTTGGCCCAGTCTTGACGTTTCAGCTTGTGTGTCTTGTTCAGTGGTGGTCGTCTTTCAGCCTTTCTTACCTTGGCCATGTCTCTGAGTATTGCACACTTGTGCTTTTGGGCACTCCAGTGATGTTGCAGCTCTGAAATATGGCCAAACTGGTGGCAAGTGGCATCGTGGCAGCTGCACGCTTGACTTTTCTCAGTTCATGGGCAGTTATTTTGCGCCTTGGTTTTTCCACACGCTTCTTGCGACCCTGTTGACTATTTTTAATGAAATGCTTGATTGTTCGATGATCACGCTTCAGAAGCTTTGCAATTTTAAGAGTGCTGCATCCCTCTGCAAGATATCTCACTATTTTTGACTTTTCTGAGCCTGTCAAGTCCTTCTTTTGACCCATTTTGCCAAAGGAAAGGAAGTTGCCTAATAATTATGCACACCTGATATAGGGTGTTGATGTCATTAGACCACACCCCTTCTCATTACAGAGATGCACATCACCTAATATGCTTAATTGGTAGTAGGCTTTCGAGCCTATACAGCTTGGAGTAAGACAACATGCATAAAGAGGATGATGCGGTCAAAATACTCATTTGCCTAATAATTCTGCACTCCCTGTACAAAAGAGGATCCCATGCCGCTGGAGAACCACGCAGGAAGCTGTGCTTTGCAGGAAGGAGTGCTGGAAGCTGAAGCTACACGTCCCCTGAAGATCCCTTGGAGGAGATGCAAACGAGCCTTGGCAGCTGCAAAAGACGCTGTGCAAGGGGGTACTGTCCTGCATGGGAAGGCAAAGGCTCACCTCCACAAAAGTTGGACAGCTGGCAGAGAGGACCAATAGGATTACTCCAGACCACAACCCGTGATGCAGGTCCCACGCAGCTCAAGATGAGGGGAGAGCCACGCAGCTGGTCGCTTGCTGTTGGTGCCTGCGGTTGCAGAGGAGTGACTCCTTCACTCCAAGGCAGATTCCTTCTTCTTCTTGTGCAGGTTGAAGAGTTGCTGTCTTCTGAGGATGCACAGTTGGGGAAAAGTTGCAAACTGGAAGGAGCAGTGGACACAAAGATGCAGAAGAGTCTTCTTCGTTGATTGCAGCATTGACGGTTCCTGGAGAGTCCAGTCGCAGTTCCAGTGGCCAGAAGTCGAAGTGGAGGTTGCAGAGGAATCCTGCTGGAGTCATGCGAGCCGAATCCGAGGACCCACCCAAAGAGATGCTAAATAGCCCTGAAAGGGGGATTGGTCACCTACCCAGGTAAGCACCTATCAGGAGGGAGCTCTGATGCCACCTGCCTGGACTGGCCACTCAGATGCTCCCAGAGTTCCCTGCCAAACTTCGAAATAAGATGGCTGAATCCAGGGGCCCTCTGGAGGAGCTCTGAGCACCACCACTGGGGTGGTGATTGACGGGGAGTGGTCACTCCCCTTTCCATTGTCCAGTTCTGCACCAGTGCAGGGACTGGGGATCCCTGAACCGGTGTGGACTGGTTTATGCACAGAGGGCACCAAATGTGCCCTTCTAAGCAAACCAGTGGCTTGGGGAGGCTACTCCTCCAAGCCAGTCACACCTATTTCCAAAGAAGAGGGTGTTACCTCCCTCTCCCAAAGGAAATTGTGCGTTCTGCCTTCCTGGGCTTGATAAGATCAAGCAGCAGGAGGGCAGAAACCGGCCCGGAAAACCCTGTAAGACTGGTGGTAGCAATGCTGGGAGTCCTCTAAGGAACCCCCAGAGTGCATGAAATCATACTTCTAATACTTGCAGCAGTATTGGGGTATGATTCAGACATGTTTGATACCAAACATGCCCAGGTTCGGAGTTACCATTATGTAGCTGGATATAGGTAGTGACCTATGTCTAGTACACAGGTAAATTGGTGTCCCTGCGCTCACAAAGTCCAGGAAAATGGATCTGGAGTTTGTGGGGGCACCTCTGCTAGTGCAGGGGTGCCCTCACACTCGGGTACCTGCACCCTGCCCTCTGGGCTGAGTGGGCATACCATAGGGGTGACTTACAGTGACCAGGTGCAGTGACATGTAGCATGAAAGGGTGCATGCACCTGTTTCACGCAGGCTGCAATAATGGCAGGCTTACAGAACCCTTTGCATGGGCTCCCTATGGGTGGCAGAATAACTGCTGCAGCCCAAAGGGATCCCCTGGAACCCCAATGCCCTGGGTACCTAGGTACCATATACTAGGGACTTACATAGGGGGATCAGTATGCCAATAGTGGGAAGTAAAAGGTACACTCTACAGGAGAGAGCAAAACTACTAGGGTCCTGGTTAGCAGGATCCGAGTAGACAGTCAAACCCACTGACAACAGGCAGAAAATGGGGGTAACCATGACAAGATAGAGGGCACTTTCCTACATGGTCCAACTGTTGCATTACTGCATAAGCCATTACATCTCATGAAGAGGACAAAAAATTCAGCAAACAGAGAACTGCATCAATCTACAAAAATTATCAGGGTTTGGAGTTAGGAGCTCTGATTCAAGACAGCAATGAAGAGGTATAATATGTCATACCTGTAAAGTCACGTATGTTGAACAGTTGAATAAACCTCTAAAACTAATGTGATCATGATGCAAAGCAACTGAGAGAGTGATCAATTATAGATCCCAACATGCTCAAAGTACTAGAAGACATAGCACAGTTCATTTATCACCCTGACCTTTGGTGACTGCCTCCATATCCAAAAAGACACAAAACAGAATTTTCTTAACAAAGCATGCAAAGCAAATAGTTTACTGGGCAAACATCTGTACATTCTAAATGACAATTGGTTCTCTTAAAAAAACAACTGAGATTTAAATTTCAAAAATCCAACCAGACAAGGTAGTAAGTAAATCTATACTTACTTCAACCTCGGCCTGTTGTCTGGCAAGAGTAATGTTGAATACATCAAGAGTCTTCTCAAATACCTATAAAGTGAGAAGAAGTGGTCTTACTGGTTTTTGCTGATTACAAGTATGAATAAACAAATAAAATTACATTGGAAAATATACTATGGGCGCACAGCGTCCAAGGTATCACAGTCAATATATTAAAACATCAGATCAATAAATTCACACACAATACAGAAACCCTACATTTAAAAAGGTACTTACTGCCACATATTCGCTTTAGACAATTTACAAGAAGCTAGGTAAACTGTTTTACTACTTATTTTTTATAGTACTTTTCGTTTCCAAGTAACACTATCTTCATGATAAGGAAATCTTCATGATAAGGAAAGCTTCATGCCCCACAAACTCCTTCAACAGCTTTAACTATCATGTGATATATTTCAGGTTGATTGCTATAACGTGTATTACACTGGGGCCCTTTGCTAAACACAAAAGTACTTGAATCATTACTGTTCAAATTTCTACAAAGTTTCACCAAACACCAGTGCCCATTTGCTACTTTTCAGTTTCCTGAAATCTACTTAAATAATTGCCAATCCAAATAAAAGTGTAAGATTTAGCAAAGTCAAAAATAGGTTTTTGGGACAATTTAAGAAACATGGGACTGATTCACAAAATCCAAAAGTATTGTACCACAATTTGAAATCCATTCCTCCACACTTCTTGAAAGAATATGCTTCATTTTCTGAATGTCTAACCCAGCATGCCAGACTTGAGAATATTCTACTGCAATTTGTGGAATTTCGTGATGGAAAATGCCTAAATCCCAATTATGTGGTAGTACTGGACTATTCTGACCAGATAAAACTTACATCTGATGCACCATCAGTAAATTATGTACATCACATTTCACTACACAGAACCACATTAGAGAAAGCAAAATGTGGTAGATAGCATGTTAACCAAAAAGTGCTTTGTGTGGTTTCTTGGACTCTTAGTTATTATTCTTCCTTTTCATCAATGGTTGTTAACTTTGGTACTGAAAACACATAAAAGGTGATGGAAGGAATGCTTGCAAATAGTATAAACCAGTGACAATTGCTCTGAGAAGCATTCCTTCCCAATGTTTTTTGCTCTCTGTGACACTTTAGACCCACGTCTGCCATATGAAAATCACTTCTTACAATGCTCCTCACAGGAAAAGTCGACCACAAAACTACAGAAGAGGCCAACTACAAAAGGAGGCACATGCAACCTCAGACCAGTTTCAGGCCTAGTAAGTCTAAACCTGGCCTTACTATAATAAAAACCCTGCCCCAGGAGCACAGTAAGAACCACACCAAGAAAGCAGCCACTATGGCTGAATTCTTGGCTTTCAGCTAGTCCCAGCTCACGCTCTACTTGTTTAGTGTTAGTACACATTTATTTCCCAAATTGCAGTGCTCCAGACCAATCCATAAAGACTCATTGTTAAAGACTAGAGCTTAATGACTGTATGCGCCCATGTAAATCTACAATAGGTTTGTTAGGTTCACCCTACAAATTCTTCTTACTTCAAGTGTAAGGAATTCAATCTTTAGCGATCCACCAAATGTTATACTATGTTCCAGAAGAAGCACGGGTATACCTTTACTAAGCAATAGTCACCTTTCCACATCCAGTGGACAAGTCTGCAATCAACATCATCTAAGGATATTGTTAGCGGTACCTAACCACTGACTGTAGCATGGTCATTGACTTGGTGAATGTAAGAAAGAATATCATTTTGTAGTGGTCCACCATTTTATTGAGTTTGGGAAAAATGGGAGACAGTGAGCGTCTGCTATTGTGTAGGTAAGCCTAATTTATGTTTTCCATGAACAAGCTTAATATTCAATTAAAACAAATTTCATGAATCAGCTTCACAAATGCTAAAGAAAATGCTATATTTTTCACTTAAAGAAATACTCCAAAATAAGTGTAGTGTAAAAGCAGCTTTTAAGAACTGTAGTTTCTTTCTTAAATGTTTGAATGTTTTTAGCGTCACTGCATATTAAATTCACAACTAATACTGTAATGTATTTCACACAACTGTACAAACTACTTTCAAGACTTAATTTTGCAAACCTGCATATTCGTCACTTTTTAGAAGTAAGATCTTTTTGAACTACAATTTGACAACCATCAAAGAGCTTTTGTTTTGAACTGCACTTTTTGCTACCTGAAAGACAACTGTCTTAGAATCATGCTGCCCAGAAGCTCTGTTCCAGACATTGGAATATAAATCCCACGACTGTTATCAACGAAAGACCTTGTCACTGATAGATTGCGAACCGTGACAGCATGCAGAATTTAATTAGGAACATTATTTAAACTTAGTGGGACACTTAACAGAATGGGGAGGAGGGTGAGCAGTAGTGACTTTATGCTTAGAGTATCTATCGGAAAGAGCTTTACTGAAGCCAATTAACTTCCTCTTGCAGATTCCTTTACTTTTCAATAGATACAAAAATAATATCTCCGAAAGGTGGACAGACTGAGGAATGGACATCACACAAGAAAATCCAGCAGCAACAAGCAGGCTATATGGCCCTCCTTATTAAACTCGAAAAGTGACAACAGTGACATATTGGTTGCATATCTCTCTTAGTTTCCCTGACAATATCACGATGGTGCTAAACACACTAACAAACATCAGTTGCCAGGATGTAGATGTTTCAAGCAAAGAAACCCCTGCCTAAACCAATTAGAACAGAGCACTCCTAACAATTTGAATACATGATCAATACATAATACTCCAAGAGCATATAATGATAACACATATAATAATGTATGATATAGTCACTGCAAAAGAAGGAATCAAATAGATGTATTTTTTTTTTTACTAAGCATACAATAAACACATGATCAGCAATATATAATTCCTCATAGCAAACAATCAAGAGTTCAAATATGTTGATGATCTTGGTAACATTAACGATTCAGCCGACGAGCGTTTCATCCCCACCAGGAGACTTCTTCAAGGCATGTACAGTCTCTAAAGAATGAGTATGAGTACCGGATCCAAAAGCAAATTTCCGTATACAGTATCAGTCCAAAGTAATGTCAAAACAGCTTCGAAATCAAATATGAGTTCCACCTCGTACTAGTCATAAAAATTAAAATAGTTTATGCAAAGTCTGATTATCAAAATTTTACCACTGGGCTATTCCGTTGCCATATTTATTTGACTGCCAAGAGGCTAACAAGATCATACGGTGCTACTATTTCTATCAGCTTTAGAGGTCACACCATGTTCTTAGATACTATCTAAATAAATGGTCTCATTGAGGACTACGGGGGTCATTATGAACATGCTGGCGGTCTTTCTATAGACCACGAGCCCCCTTGGGACCCCGCCGGCCGTATAATATACATTCTGCTGGGCCAGCGGTCGGAAACATTGTTTCCGTCCACCGGCCCAGCAGAATGCCTGGCCGGGACATTGTCGGCCGCACCACAAGATCACTGACCTGCGCGATGGGGCCCCGAGGGGGGCAACGGAGCACCCCTTCTGCCAGCCTTTCCATGGTGGGGAAACCCACCAGGGAAAGGATGGGGGAAATGGGATCGTTATGAGAGGGGCAGCAGCGCTGCCGTGACAGATAATGATGCCGTCCACCATCAGGCTGCCTGTCGGAGGCAGCCCATCGGTGGAGGAGGGCTTCATTATGTGGCGGTCTCGGCCGCCATGCCGGGATTTCCCGCCACCGCCGGCATGGCGGCCCAGACCGCCAAGATCATAATGAGGGCCTATGCATCTTGACCAAAACACCAAATATCCAACATATACAAGTCAAGATATCACTTTTAAAAATTTAAGTAAGTTTAGACCATAGAAATCAATGAATGTGTTTGTTTTAGGGCAAAGTACCTTGGATGTGTCAAAAATCGAAGACAAGAGCAGGTGCAGAGGAGGGGAGGCATCAGAAAAGCAAGCAATGTCTCGGTTCCTTACTGCCAGGGGATGTGATGCATTTGTTCCTTACTGTCACAAGGAGGTGATGCATCGGTTCCATACTGTCAGGGGATGTGATGCGTACGTTTCTGAACACGCAGCCTCTGTTTCTTATTGTGGTGCAAGGTCGATGGAGAAAGTAGAGCCCAGGGACGATGTGTTGAAAATCCAGACGCGCTGTGTTGGTCTACAGTGGAGAAGCAGGTGCTGCGTCGATTCTGCTGCAGCAGTGCTTGCACTGCGGCAATTCTGCAGAGGCGGTGCAGGCGCTGCGTTGGATCTGTGCAGCAATGTATGGTTCCCAGCAGCAAAGCAGGCACTCCATTGGATCCTTCCTGCAATGCGTTGATTTACAGCGGCAATCGGAGTCGGTGTGTGGATTTTCTGCTTAAGGTCACCAGAACTCACTTCCAAAGTTCTAGAGACTGGATTTGGCACCACTTGGCAAGTTAAGACTCTCAGCAAGAGAGCCCAGGTGCTGGTAGATGAAAACTTTCATGGTCCTGAAACTTCTAACAGGAGGCAAGCTCTGTTCAAGCCCTTGAAGAACCTTGGAAAGGAGGATGTACAAAGCAAAGTCTAGTCCTTTCACTCCCAGGACAAAAGGAGCAAGCAGCAGGCCAGCACAACAAAGCAGCAGGTAGAGTGGCAGTCCCTCCTAAAGCATCCAGCTCTTCTTCCTGGCAGAATGTCCTCAGTGCAGAAGTGTTCTAACTATGTGGTGACCAAGGTCCTTATACCCTTTTCTGTCTTTGAAGTAGGCCAATGTCATTGAGAAGTCTTTGTAGCACACAAGTGTAGGAGACTGGCCTGGCTTATAGTGGGTACCAATGGTACGTACACCTTATGCCAGGTCCAGTTATCCCTTATTAGTAGAGTGTAGTAGTGTTCTAGCAGCTTAGGCTGACAGAGGTAGCTATAGCAGAGCAGCCAAGGCTGAACTAGGAGCCATGCACAGCTCATGCAATACCACTTCGATCATATAGGTACTATTTCTTAAGAAAGACAATACTCCTAGTTATAAATAAAGGTACTTTATTTTAGTGACAATGTGCCAAAAATATCTCAGAGGATACACTCCGTTAGGAGGTAAGTAACATATACACAATATACACAACTAACCAAATCAGGTAAGTAAAACAGTCAGAAAATGGTGCAAACACTGTAGAATGCAATAGGCCTAGGGGCAACACAAACCATATACTAAGAAAGTGGAATACGAACCACAAATGGACCCCTAGGCTAGTGTAGTGTGTAGAGGGTCACTGGGAGTGTAAGAAAACACTAAGGGTGTATAGAAGACTTGCAAAGGAATGGGACCAAGTCCAAGAGTCGCTAGAGTGTCCGGGGGGTGGGGGGGAGGGCAGGAGCCCACTAAACCCCGGGTGAAGGTGCAAAATGGATACCCCCGGCTGGAAGAAGCTGCAGGTTTTGCAACAACAAAAGGAGGTAGGAAGTTCTTCTTCGTGCAGAAGATGTCCCATGGCGTGCTGGAGGAAGCAAAGTTGTTTCCTTGGCAAAATACCACAAACACGCCTTGCTAGCTGCAAGAGTCGCAGTTGGAGAAAAAGGGTGCTGCCCTGTCCCAAGAAGGACCAGGATGTTGCCACTTGGGAGAAGAGACAGAGGGGTCCCTCAGCAACGTAGAGAGCCCTCAGACAGGAAGGAAGCACCCGCAGGAGTCCTTGAACACGGGTTCAAGAAGACTGAACACGGCAGTCGTCTCAACACTGCAAAGAGAGGTCCCACGACACTGGAGATCAACTCAGAGAGCTGAGCATCGCAGGGCGGAGTGCTGGGGACCGAGGCTTGACTGTGCATGCAGGATTTCTTGGAAATGTGCACAGAAGCCCTGGTACCTGCAGATCACGCAGTGCACAGGATTACTGTCTGGGGAGGGGAGGCAAGGACTTACCTTCTCCAAATTCGGACAGTTGGACCACTGGACAGTCTGGGTCACTTGGGTCCACCACCTGTGTTCCAGGGGCCACGCTCATCAGGATGAGAGGGGACCCAGAATACCGGTGAAGCTGAAGTTTGGTGCCTGCTGAAGAAGGGGGAAGATTCCGTCGACCCACAGATTTCTTCGTGGCTTCCAGTGCAGGGTGAAGGCAGGCAGCCCCCAGAGCATGCACCACCAGGAAACAGTCGAGAAAGCTGTCAGGATTGGGCGCTACAATGTCACTGGTAGTCTTCTGGCTACTTTGTTGCAGTTTTGCAGGCGTCCTGGAGCAGTCACGGGTCGATCTTTGGCAGAAGTGGAAGAGAGAGATGCAGAGGAACCCTGATTAATTCTTGCAAGTCGTAATCTGGGGAAAAGCCCACTGGAGAGACCCTAAATAGCTCTCCGAGGAGGATTGGCCACCTAGTTAGGTATGCACGAATCTGGAGGGGTCTCTGATGTCACCTGCTGGCACTGGCCACTCAGAGGCCTCCAGAGTGCCCCACACCTCTGAAAGCAAGATGGCAGAGTTCTGAGACACACTGGAGGAGCTCTGGCACCACTCCTGGAGTGGTGATGGACAGGGGAGTGGTCACTCCCCTTTCCTTTGTCCAGTTTCGCGCCAGAGCAGGGACTGGGGATTCCCTAAACCGGTGTAGACTGGCTTATGCAAGGAGGGCACCATCTGTGCCCTTCAAAGCATTTCCAGAGGCTGGGAGAGGCTGCCCCTCCCCAGCCTTTAACACCTATTTCCAAAGAGAGAGGGTGTAACACCCTGCTCTCAGAGGAAATACTTTGTTCTGCTTTCCTGGGACTGGGCTGCCCAGACCCCATGGGGGAGAACCCTGACTGTGGGGTGGCAGCAACTGTAGCTACAGAGGAAACCCCAGAGAGCTGGTTTGGCAGTACTGGGGGTCCATAGTGGAGCCGTTAGGATGCATGGAATTGGCTCCCCAATACCAAATTTGGAATGGGGGGACAATTCCATGATCTTAGACATGTTACATGACCATATTCAGAGTTACCATTGTGAAGCTACATATAGGTATTAATCTATATGTAGTGCACGCATGTATTGGTGTCCCCGCACTCACAAAGTCCGGGGAAATGGCCCTGAACAGCAGGTGAAGGTTAGACATATAGGTGACTTATAAGTTACTTAAGTGCAGTGAAAATGGCTGTGAAATAACGTGTGTGTTATTTCACTCAGGCTGCAATGGCAGTCCTATGTAAAGGTTTGTCTGAGCTCCCTATAGGTGGCAAAAGAAATGCTGCAGCCCATATGGATCTCCTGGAACCCCAATACCATGGGTACTTAGGTACCGCATACTAGGGAATTATAAGGGTGTTCCAGTATGCCAATTGAAATTGGTAAATGTGGTCACTAGCCTATAGTGAAACATTTAAAGGCAGAGAGAGTATGAGCACTGAGGTTCTGATTAGCAGAGCCTCAGTGACACATTTAGGCACTACACAGGTATACACATTCAGGCCACAAACTATGAGCACTGGGGTCCTGGATAGCAGGATCCTGGTGAGACAAGAAAAAACATACTGACATACATCTAAAATTGGGGGTAACACGCCAAGAAAGATGGTTCTTTCTTACAACAAAACCCTGCCTTTCCCTGCCCTGACTCCAGACACACTCCAGGGGTTGGAGACTGCTTTGTTTGAGGACAGGCACAGCCCTATTCAGATGCAAGTATCAGCTCCTCCCACCACTCTAGCTCAGGAAGACCTATCAGCCGGGTGATGGACCACTGAGATATGCAGGGCACACCCCAGTTCCCTTTGTGTGACTGTCTAGAGGGAATGCACAAACAGCCCATCTGTCATCCTGACCCAGATGTGTATTTAGCAGAAAGGCAGAGGCACAGAATGATTGAGCAAGAAAATGCCCACTTTCTAAAAGTGGCATTTTCAAACTCACATTTCAAAAACCAACTTTACCGAAATATGTATTTTTAAATGGTGAGTTCAGAGACCCCAAATTCCTTATCTGTCTATCTGCTCTCAATGGGAAATTACACTTTAAAGATATTTCAAGGCAATCCCCATGTTACCCTATGGGAGAGATAGACCTTGCAATAGTGAAAAACAAGTTTAGCAGTATTTCACTATTAGGACATCTAAAGCACACCAATACTTGTCCTACCTTTTAAATACCCTGCACCCTTCCCATGGGGTTGCCTTGGGCCTAATTTAGAGGGGGACTTACATTTAGTAAAAGGAAAGGTTTGGGCCTGGAAACTGGGTGCACTTGCCAGAGAGCAATGGCAGTTTAAAAGTACACACACAGTCGCTGCAATGGCAGGTCTGAGACATGTTTACAGAGCTACTCCGGTGGGTGGCACAATCAGTGATTCAGGCCCAATAGTAGCAATTGATTTACAGACCCTGGGTTGACATAGTTCACTTTACTAGGGACGTAGTAGTAAATCAAATATACCAATCATGGATAAACCAAAAAGTCACCAATACAATTTAGACAGGAAGCACTTACACTTTAGCACAAAGAATCATTTCCAACACAACCCCCTCCCAGCCTCAAGCCAGGGAATGCGAATAAATATCTTGCTGGGCTTCACTGCTTAAGGCAATAGAACCTAGACAATGGCCCAGTACTAAAGGGGCTCTTGCTAGTTCTACGCCTCTATGAACCCTGGTTGATCCCTCTGTGTACACACTCAGGTCCCACTGAACTAACCCAGGGGAAATCTACTCCTCATCTGTGGACTCAGTCTGGCCAGCACCTAACCTTACCTTTCTCACAGATGCATCCCATTAGGCGGACAGTACCACCATGGCCAACATTGTCATGTGGCCCATTCTATCCATTTGGTCTGACTTTGATACCCAACACAGGGAAAACACAGACCACAAGGAGAACAACCAACAGAGGCCACTGACAGATGTCAGTGTTAAGAGCCAGGCCCTAGACCATCCCAGGGTCTCTATCCTCTGTGGTTTTGAAAAGTGAGGGACAGTAACCCCAGGTGCCTTGCACCCTTTTTCCACTTCACCTCCCACCAGTTCAGGGGTGGCATCCTGAGACCTTCTTCTGTTGGGAACCCGGTCCATCCTTGGCTGAGTCTCCCACATACAACTTCTTTGGACGGCAGTGCAGAGCCAGCAGTCCGCCTTCATGGCAAGCTTCCAGGTATCAGAAGGTTTGCTGTCAATAGAATGCTGGTGCAGCTCTGAAAAAAAACAACCAGACTAGTGTTCCCATACAATCAAACTGTAGAGCTCTTGATAGACTGTTACCTCCTTGCCCATAACCCAACCATCCAGTGCTCTGCAAAAGGAATCAACATACTCGATACAAGTTTCAGAACCAAGTTCAATACTCTCCCTAAACTTTACCCTGTAACTTTCTGGGCTGAGACCATATCTCCTGGTTAGAGCTTCATTCATGGCGGGGTACCTCATCCGATCAACTTGCTCTAAAGCTAACAAGGTGTCCCTCCCCTATACTGAGCAGTACCTCCACAGGCCTGCGCCCCCTCATCTTTCTCAGGGACCCTGTTCATTGACAAAGCCACTTCATACCCGCTAAACCACTGCTCAAGTCACCCCTAAAAACAAAATGCTTCATCCTTGGGTACATATACCCTTCCTTAAAAAGTGAACTGTAGAACTGCTGCTACCATCGGTGCTGGGCCTGCTCTTCAAATCCAGCTCCTTCTAGCTCAGCCATGAGCTAAAATGATTTTTTTTCTTCCATGGCAATTTGTGCTTTCCCTGCCTCTCTTTGGAACCTGGCTAGTTCAAACTGGAGCTCCCTAGCCTCCCACCTGTCCTTCAGTTCCTCTGGGAACAGACCTTAGGAACAAACATTACTGCTTGCCCTGGAAGGTGCCTTCCTCCCAAGCAGATTCTGATCCACAAAATCACCAGCTCTGCTCCTCTCTATCCACAATAGCATTCTCCTACCTTGTGTACTCACTAGCCTTCTTTGCTGCCAACCAGGCCCTGAGGCCTTTAATAAGACATTTGAGCTCCATGCAGAACTCTTTGAGCTGAGGTACCGAATAGGTCTCCAACCTCTCCTGCTCAAACACCAAATCTGCAGCTTCAGCTGATGGCTCACTAGAAATGAGACACAATGGCGAATAAAACTCAAAAGTTACAAAGAGAAGAAAAAAAAAAAAAACTACTATGATGGGGTTGCAGGAAAGTGCCCCTTTTGGCATGGTTACCCACCCCCACGTTTTGGGATCCTGCTAACCAGGCCCCATCACTTATTTTCTTTCCCTAAACTGTACCATTGCTTCCACAATTGACACCCCTGACACACAGCTAAGACCACTGTAAAAGGTACCAGCGGTACCAATGGTTCTGTGGCCAGAGAGGGTCCTAAGGGCTGCAGCATGTATTTCGCCACCCTAAGGGACCCCTCCCCAAACACATGCACACTGCCATTGCAGCTTGTGTGTGCTGGTGGGGAGGAAAAGGTAAAGTCAAAATCACATCCCTCTCTGGGTGCCATGCTCACAAACCACTGACTGTGGCATAGGCCTGTCACCCCTCTAACAACCCTAAGGCAGGGACCACTATACCACAGGTAAGGGCATATCTGCATGGGCAATATCCCCCTTCAGTGTATAAGTCCATTCTTAGACATTGCAAGTGCAGTGTGGCCACATTGATAACATTGTCATTACGAACTCCACAGCTCCACGATGGCTTCACTGAAGACTGGGAAGTTTGGTAACAAATGCCTCAGCACAATAAACCCACACTGATGACAGTGTGGGATTTGTTGTAAAATGCACACAGAAGGCATCTTAGCGATGCCCCCTGTTTTTCACCTAACCCATTAGTGTAAGGCTGACCAATTTGTGCTAGGCTCTAACAGACAAGTTTCTGACCCCACAGAGAAGAGCCTTTGTGTTATCTGGGGTCAGGAACAAAGCCAGCTCTGGGTAGAGGTGATTCACACCTCCCCCCCTGAAGGAACTGCAACACTTGGCGGTGAGACTCAAAGGCTCCTGTCTTGCGTTACACTGCCCCATGGCACTACAGCCCGCCTACCGGACCAAGCCCCACTTTTGGCGGCAGGTCCGGCTGGAAAATTAGTATACACAAGTAGGAGTGTCCACACCAGCTGGGAGACCCCTTTGTGCACAGATCGCAGATGAACAACTCCTGGCAGAATCATCCATCTTGTTTTGGAGGAAGCTAGTCAATAGAGTTAGGTATGTGCACCCCTCCCCAAAGGGAATGGGTACAGGAAAGGTGTAGCCACCTTCAGACAAAGTAACCATTGGCTACTGCTCTCCGACCCTTGTAAAGCCCCTAAATTTAGTATTTAGGGGCACCCCTGAACCTTGTCCTTGCCCTGGCAACCTAACAAGTAAAAGGACTCGAGAACCGCACCAGCAGTGAAAACGCCAAACGTCAACTGACTAGGCCCCAGCCCTACCGGCCTGTTTGCAGTTTCAAGAATCCTGCTACAAGAAGACTACTCATCCTGGAGGACCAGCGACCTTTACAAAACCCAGAGAACTGCCTGCATACCCAAGATCTCATGAGGACAGCGTCCCTGTCTACAAAGAAATCTCCAAGAAGGACTCCAGAGCCTCCCTGGATCCGTGAGTCCCTCTCACTCTGCACCCAATACCCACGGCCCAAGTTAGGGTGGCCCACTGGTCCAGAGAAGGCCCCAGGCGATTCTGACCTCAAGTCCACCTTGGGTTGAACCCTCTTGACCAACACAATGACGCCTGCAGCCTAAATCCAGGACTCCCCTGACTGCAACCGGCTCGATGAAGATTTCTTAATGCCTAAAGGTACCCCTGCACCCGCAACCTCCTGGCCTCGGGTAACCCAACCGACGGTCCAGCAACGTCCAGTGGGCTCTCTACTTACCTGTCCAGCAGTTGGTTTTCTTCAGTCGACTCCCTGCAACACCTTTGTGACCCCTGGGGTTCCTTCATTGAAAAGTAATGGGCACCTAACGCTGTGTTTGCACTCTGCACAAGACCGCCCCTGAGCTGCTTAGGGAGTGTGTTTGGTGCTGACCTGGGGCCCTCCCCGGTACTAATCTAAACACCCCAGGTCTGTGCCCTGAAGTCGGTGGTAATTACCTGCAAATTGTTTCTTCCTGAGCGCCCTCTGTCTCCACTGGATTTCATTGGGCACCCAACACCAACTTTGACCTCTGCATCCGGCTGGCCCCGTGTTGCTGATGGTGCACCCTTGGTGTCCTCCTAAACTTTGCCCTGTGGACCCTTAACCCTCAAAGAGTGGGATCTTAAGTGAACTACTTACCTGTGAATTGTCTTGTTACTTTTCCTCCCCTAGGAACTGCATTGCTTTCTACGAAAAATTTACCTGTGTCTACTTTTGAAATTGAAAAATATTACTTACCTGTAAACTATTTTATCTGTGAATACTAAACAAAGCGCATTTGATATTTGAAAGTGATATATTCTAGAAACTGCACTTACTTGCAACAAAGTATATTTTTTGATAGATAAAACAATTGGCCAGGAGTTAGTCTTTGAGCGTGTGCCTCATTTCTTGATTGTGAGTGTACAACAAATGCTTAGCACTACCCTCCGATAAGCCAAACTTGTCGGCCACACTACCACAAAAGACAGCATTAGTATTATCTACTTTAGCCTCTGTAAAGCCTCTGGGGATCCACTGGACTGCACACTATACCTTACTTCGGTGTTAGTATATACAAAGCCAGCTTCCTACAGGGGTGTAATGGTCAGGGATATGGAAGTGGTGTACACCAATCACTGTATATAAAAGTACAAATACAAGTCCTAGCCAACCTCTTCCACCGCTGTTAGAAATGGGGTCTCTAGCTGGCAGTGGTTTGCACCCTGTCCAAGTAGGGACTCTCTCACTAGTCAGGGTAAGGCAGTCACACAGCTAAGATAACCTCTGCTCACTCCCTTGGTTACTTAGCAGTATCAGACCAGCTGATCTCAGAGGCAATGTGTAAAGTATTTGTACACACACAGTAACAGTGAAAAGACTACAAAAGGACTCCACACCAGTTAAAAAAAAAATAGCCAATATTAATGAATTACCTTAGATGCTTCAAAAAACAAAGACAAGAACAGGCGCAAGGGAGGTGAGACGCCGGAAAAGCAAGTGATGCCTTAGTTTCTTACAGCCAGATGGGGTGATGAATCCGTTCCTTATAGTCGCACGTAGGTGATGAGTCAAGTCCTTACTGTCAGAGGAGGTGATGTGTTGGTTTCCAGACACAGCCTCGGTTCCTTACTGTGTGCGAAGTCAATGAAGAAGGTGGTGCTCAGGGACGATGCATCAAAAATCCAGATGCACTGTGTTGGTCTACAGCAGCGTAGGAGGGTCTGTGCTGATTCTGCAGCAGCTGTACAGGCACTGCATTGATTCTGCAACAGTGGTGCAGGCACTGCATTGATTCTGCAGCAGCGGTGTAGATGCTGCGTCTGATCTTTACAGTGATTCGTTGATTCCCAGCAGTGAAACAGGTGGATTAGAACTCCGAAGCTGATGTTTTGAGAATAAATGGTTGCATTTTCAAAATATATTAAAAGTTGATATTTGAGTGCTAAATCCTTTGAAGTTGGGGGAATCTATTAATAATTTTACTAACTTGGTGCCAGAGGCTTTGCAGCTATGAATTATGTATTACCCATCTAAAGGCATTCCAATTTGAGAAATCCTTTATTACAATTACTGCTGGCAACCCTGCCTGAAGCACAGAGGTGATCACTGGCACTATTTTTGCATAGAGTGGCAACTAATGTCAAGTTTACAGTACTAATTATTCTAGTAGCTCAGGTAGATTTTCATTGAACATGAGTAGTTCTTCCAAAACAAACAGTTGGAGACCCCTTCTATAGCAGATTGAGCCCAAAGGCCATCAGGAGGCTCTTTTCTGGCCGAGGCATTGCACATTTTTATGTACAGAATAATCCATCTGGATATGGTCTATTTCTGGACTGCCTTTTATTTCTCAGCACCAGAGAACTATACAAAAAGGTGATCGTCCACTTAATGCTCCTTCGGCTGTTAGATGTTTAAGTTACGGGCCCTTCGTGGTCCAACCAGTGAACTTTCTCCACTTCTTCAGAAGAATGTAGTGGGGAGAAAACAAGGGATTGTTATGGATTGCTACAGATGGAAAGGCAACACCACTTTCTGAACAAAGGATGCCCAACTCTTGAGGATTGACTTGCCTGGAAAGGTGGTGGTAAATGGTGGTTGCACTGACAGTCCCCTCAGTTCACTGCCATGGCTGCTGGAATTAACTGCAATGAGGAAGACAGTTTTATAGATCACAAACCTCAGCTAGGCATATGCTCGAAAAGTGTCAATGTTAAGAGGCTAAGAATCAAATTAAAACCCCAAAGAGGCATAACAAAGAGTGGTGGGGAACATAAATGTAAACTCAAAAAAAAAAAAATGGTGGCTTAAAACAAACAGAGCTGGTCTGGCAAACACAGAAAAACCAAAAGAGCTTATACTCGTCAATGGTGTTCATGGCAAGTCCTTTTCAGACCAAAGATAGGACAAACAAAACAAGAAAATCTGAAATGTTAGCCTGTTGTGGATCAACCTGACTGTCATCACACCAGACTACAAACTTTGGTTAATGTCCAAAAAATGGTTTTGTGAACAGGCAGTGAGCAGCAAAGATCAAGTACATTCCTTCTTTAGAGATTCAGTTTAATCTTGATGAACAGAGGTGTAGGTTGTACACGTTTGGGTGAAGAACCCTGTCCTGTTAGGAGAGCAGGTCACCCTGAAAAGGAGCATGGAACAGACACTCAGCCCCAGGAGGCCGCAGTACCAAAGCTATTCAAAGGTATCCAAGGCTATCAGGAGTTGAGCCTCGTTCCTCATAACCTTCAGGACCCAAAGAAGCAGTGGCAGTTGTAGGAACATGTAAAGGAGACCGGAGTCCCATATTAGGCAAAAAGCGTCTCACAAGGAACCTGGATGGAAGAGTCTAGAGTGCAAAAAGCTCAACAATGAGAGTTCTCTGAGATGGTGGAAAGATCTACCCAAGGCACGTCCTAGAGAGCCAATATGCCTTGAACCACCTTTACATATAGACTCAATTTCTAGTCAGCCAGATGGTGACTACTCAGCTTGTCTGCTTTCGCGTTCAAGGACCGGGCCAGATGGCTGACAGTCAAGGAAAACCCCTGAAGTTGTGTCACCAGCACAGCTTAAGCAACTCATGGCACAGCACATATGAGCCTACACTCACCTATTCGTTCCAGAGACACCTCATAAAACTTAAGCACATTAAGCCCACTGAAGACGAAGGTTCTACTGCAGGGACAACATGTGCCAGTGGGCATGGGGAACCAGCAGAATAAATGAGGTAAGAAGATGAAGAAGCTTCAGAAAACTCCGGACCAGAACACAGGACCGAACATGAAACATCACGATCATATCCTGAATGTTAGACTCAATGTGGATGCAGAAAGGCATTGAATGTCCAGAAACAGCAAATATAAATAGAATCTTCTGTATTGGCTGAAGATGGGATTTCAGCTCGCTGATGGAGAAGGCAAGGGAAGAAACCAGCAAGGTGGTCGACTGCAGGTGGTCTGTAAATGACAAACTAGCCTTCAACAGTCAGTCGCCAAAGTATTGGAATATATACACTCTCCTCTTGCGAAGTGGGGCCGCAACTATCACAATCAACTTCGATTTAACCCTTGGTGAGGCTCAAAGGTAGGTCAGATAACTAAAAATGCTCCTCCCCTACCACAAAGCAGAGGGCCCACAAGTAGGACAGGTACATGAAAGCACGTCCTGCAGGACCAAGAACACCATCCATTCCCCAAACTCTAAGACAGAGTATATGGGGCAGGGACCGCATTTAGAATATGTCCCTCTGTAGTGAGGTGTTTAAGAAATAATATCCAAAATCAGTCTGAGCCCATTCTTTCTGGTCACACGAAGTACAAGAGTAGCACCTGCTGACTCTCTCCTTGGGGATAATTGAAATTGCCCCTTTATTCAAAAATGAGTCCACCTCTTTGGCAGGATTAAGGAATTTTCACAGAAAGGGAAGGGTGTGACCATGACTGAGAATCAACAGTACCTTCTGGTCCAAGGTACAGGCACAACAACTGGGTGGTAAAAAGTACATTCTGGCCTCACTCGCAGCAAGTTATTACCATGGAACTGTGCTAATACTGGACTCAAAAGACCACTAATGCTTAAGTTGAGATGGTGACTAATAGTCTAGAAGTACTTTAACAAGTAGATAGCTGGGCAGTCCACAAAAAAATGTGATTTCCAACCCTGGTTGAACTAGGTCATGAACCTAGTAAAAGAAAAAACATCCTCCACAGTATGTACTTTGTAGGAAAGTAGCCTCTTTTTAGCATGGTTTCCCCCACCTTTTACCTGTTTGTCAGTGTGTTTGACTGTTCACTGAGATCCTGCTAACCAGGACCCCAGTGACTATGCTCGCTCCCTTCAAATTTGGTTATTTGAATCACTTACACCCCCATATGTGGCATACTGGTGCCTCCATGTAAGACTCTAGTATACGGTACCCAGGTAGTTGGGGTACCAGGGGATCCCCCATGGGCTGCAGCATGTATTATGCCACCCATGGGGAGCCCATGCAAAGTGTACCTGCAGGCCAGCCATTGCAGTCCGTGTCAAAGGGTGCATGCACCCTTTTTACTACAGGTCACTGCACCAGGTAACTGTAACCCACCCTATAGCAGGTCCTCCTAGCCCAAACAGCAGGCTGCAAGTACCTGTGTGTGAGGGCACCTCTGCACTAGCAGAGCTGCTCCCATGAACTCCAGTTCCATTTTCCTGGACTTCGTGAGAGTGGGGACGCCATTTTATTTGTGTACTGGACATAGGTCACTATCTATGTTCAGCTACATAATGGTAACTCTGAACCTAGGCATGTTTGGTATCAAACATGTCCGAATCATACCACAATACTGTTGCCAGTATTGGAAGTATGATTCCATGCATTCTGGGCTCCTTAGAGGACCCCCAGCATTGCTCCTACCAGCTTTCTTGGGTTTTCCAGGCAGCCCAAGCTGCTGCCACCCCTCAGACAGGTTTCTGCCCTTCTGCTGCTTGAACAGCTCAAGCCCAGGAAGGCAGAACAAAGGAATTCCTTTGGAAGGGTGGGTGGAGAGGGGGCAACACAATTTCCTTTTAGAAATAGGTGTTACATGGCTTGGGAGGAGTAGCCTCTCCAAGCCACTGGTTTGCTTTTAAGGGCACATTTGGTGCCTTTTGTGCATAAACCAGTCTACACCAGTTCAGGGACCTCCAGTCCCTGCTCTGGCGAGAAAGTAGACAATGGAAAGGGGGGTGACCACTCCCCTGTCCATTTCCATCCCAGGGGTGGTGCCCAGAGCTCCTCCAGCTGGTCCCTGGGTTCTGCCATCTTGAATCCAAGGTTGGCAAGGACCTCTGGGAGCATCCGAGTGGCCAGGTCAGGCAGATGACGTCAGAGCCCTCTCCTGATAGGCTGTCACCTGCATAGGTGACCAATCCCCCTTGCAGGGCTATTTAGGGTCTCTCTCTTGGGTGGGTCCTGAGATTTGGCTTGCAAGATTCCAGCAGTACTCCTCTGCAACCTCTTCTCTGACTTCCTGGCACTGGAACCATGACTGGACCCCCAGAATCTGCATCCACGACAAAGACTTTGCGTGCAACATTGTTTCCAAGGCCCCTTCTATCTTCAGCAACATTTCCCCAGCTGTGCATCCTCTGAGGGCGGCAAGTCTTCAGTCGGCACAAGAAGGAAGAAGGAATCTCCCTTGGAGTGAAGAAGTCATTCACCTGCATTCCCAGGCACCAACTGCAACGACGATCAGCTGCGTGGATCTCCTCTCATCCTGAGCTGCATGGGTCCTGCATCACAGGTGGTGGTCCAGAGTAGTCTGCTTGGTCCTCTCTTCCAGCAGTTTAACTTTGATGGAGGCAAACCTTTGCCTTCCCATGCAGGACAGTACCCGCATCTCTTGCAGCTACTAAGGCTTGTCTGCATCTCCTCCAAGGGATCTTTAGGGTCTGTGTAGCCCCAGCACTCCTTCCTGCGACGCACAGCCCTCTGCATTCTTCTCCTGTGGGGTAGCACCCGTCTCCAGTTGTGCTGGCTGGGCTTCTCTGCGACTCCTGGTTCCTAGTCCAGTGGGTATCCTGTGGGGACTGCCTCTTCTTCTTTGGACTCTCTGCCTTGCTGAGGGTCCCCCTAGGACTCCACCCATGGGTTGAGTCCTCCTGGACCTTGCTGGTCCCCAGCAGATCCACTTTTGCTTCATCGCGACTTCTGCCTTTTGTTGGCGGCTTTTCCACGCCACTGACCGAATGTAATCATCCATCCGGCGTGGGACGTCAACTGCATCCTCGAGGAACTCTTCACCTGCTTCAGGGCTGCATTCCTGACCGTTTTCATCCTACCGTCAACCAACTCCTGCAACCACAGCTGGGTGGGTAGTAGCTCCTGCTCCGCCTGGACTCTTCTGTGGCTTCTGGACTTGGTCCCCTTCTTCCACAGGTCTTCTCCTTCAAGAACCCACCGCTGAGTTCTTGCAGTCTTGTCTGGGTGTTGCATTTTTTTTCTTTTCTTCCTTTTGGGTGGTTTGGGGAAATACAGCAACATAATCCTTTCTTCCTGGTCACTAGGGGGCACTGTGGTACTTACCTTTGGGGTTCTCTAGTACCCCCAAGTCCCTTCTACACATCCCACTTACCTAGGTGGGGGTGCCTTTGTTTTCGTAACAGAGTGTTTTCTTTCATGTGTATACGTGCTGTGTGACTACAGTGGTATTGCATTAGCTCTGCATGTCTCCTAGATAAGCCTTGGCTGCTCATCCACAGCTACCTCTAGACAGCCTGGCTTCTGAACACTGCCTACACTAATAGGTGATACCTGGACTGGGTAAAGGTGTAAGTACCTTAGGCACCCACCACACACCAGGCCAGCTTCCTACACACCTGTATTCATGAATTTAAGCAAAAACAGAAACAGCAATGTAGCAACAAAAAAAGATAAACCATTTAATTAGGTCCTTCTGCCAGACATAAGCTCCTGCTTGTAATTACTTAAGCAGAAAAATAATTTCATGCAGCTCATTTTCTTCAGTTAAAAGGCAGACAATAAATGCACAGCTTACCTCTGTGACAGGTTTCAATTCAGGCAGTGTAATGGTAGGGGTGTGTGGTGAAGATGGCAGGCGCATGACACCACTCCTCAGCTGGTTCACTGCAGGTGTGTGGTCCAACCAACTTTGCACAAGCCCCACAGCGGACAAAACCTGTGACCATGCAGCATCGGGAAAGAAGTGGAGGCCCTGACCACATCAGACCAGTCCGGAAGTGCCATAGGCCCCAAATGAGAGTGATACAGTGCTGGAGACCTGGGGAGAGTGCTGGAGACCTGGGGAGGGTGCTGCGACCTATACTGAGGACCCCCAACCTGGGAGAGGCCAGAAGAGACTTTGCTGCAGAGCTGGCTGAGCCTGGGCAGTCGACGGACAGTCTGGGGGAGCTACATAGTATTTGGTGCTCTAGTACCACTCAATATAGAGCGTGGCGACCTTCCACCCCGCGTCCCTCCCCTCTTCCCCTGGAAGGACAAGGTCCTCCTGCAGCCTACTGGTGACAGCAAGGTGGGAGTAGCAGGCGGTAAGAGGCAGAGGCTCTCCCCACGGACCTGAGATCAGCTGGAGCCTATGGATGTAAGTGAAGGCTGTGTGACTCCTCTGACCATCTGGATTGATTGCATGCGGTCCCCCAGTGGGCGATGTAACAGATAGGCATACAGGACAGATGGCCCACTAACTCTAGCATGTGCTGACAGAGATCTAGTTGATTAACAGCATAACCAGCCCAACCAGTGGCTGAAAGAGCAATCAACACAGCTTTTCTTCGCACTCCAGGCCCCTGCAAGTCTTTTGTGTCCCGTGCCAGTCTGTGCGACCAAGTCTGAAGAACACTGTCAACAGCACATAAGCCGGGCCCCTCAGTGAAGGTGGTGGGAGATCCCAGATGCACTATTGGCCCACATGAGAGGAATACAAAGCACCATAATGGAAACCAGAGTTCCTGGGGGTGGAGGATAGCACCTGCAAGTTGCTTCCCAGCAGATGTCAACAAGAGAACCCTCATGGCATCAGCAAGGAGAAAGAAGGAGCACTCCCTGAAAGACATGCTCACGTGATCGGCTGGAGCCAAGGTCAAGAAAGGCCTCCAGTTTCAGCAACCAGTCCCAGCCCCAGAAGGGGCAAGGAGGAAGCCCCACTGACAAAGACATTTATGTGGGCACTTATTTTGTCTTTGTGTCAAGATATCTAAGTGGGGAAAAGGGAGCTTGTGCAGGACCTCAAGGAGGTCAGACACAACCTGGTAGAAGTGGGCAACAGAGTGTCCATGATCCAGGACAATGAGACCAGATGAGACAGGAGCTCAAGCTTTTATAGCAAGAAGTACTACGACTGTGCTAACAGTAAGTAGCCTGGGAAAATCTGGAAAACTGTTCCTCTCAGAAACAACATAGCGAGGCACTGGTTGGGGCCGAGGGCATGGACATTGTGACCTACGAGAAGGCTTTCTTCCTTCAGATACTGTACTCAAGTAGAATCAGAAGTGCAGGTGGACAGGGTTCATAGAGTAGGCCTCCCGAGGGCAGCTATCTGCCAGACATCCTGTAGGAAAATGCCTCTCATGGCATGGTTACCCCCTCAATTGTTGCTTTTTGTTGATGCTAGTTATGACTGGAAGTGTGCGGAGACCCTGCTAACCAGGCCCCAGCACCAGTGTTCTTTCCCTAAACTGTACCTTTGTCTCCACAATTGGCACAGCCCTGGCACACAGATAAGTCCCTTATAAATGGTACCCCTGGTACCAAGGGCCCTGTGACAGGGAAGGTTTCTAAGGGCTGCAGCATGTATTATGCCACCCTGGGACCCTTCACTCAGCACATGCACACTGCCTCACAGATTGTGTGTGCTGGTGGGGAGAAAAAGACTAAGTCGACATGCCCACAACCCACTGCCTATGGCATTGGTAAGTCACCCCTCTAGCAGGCCTTGCCGCCCTAAGGTAGGGTGCACTATACCACAGGTGAGGGCATAGTTCCATGAGCACTATGCCCCTACAGTGTCTAAGCCAATTCTTAGAAAGGAATGGTTTCTTACCTGTAACTCCAGTTCTCTCGTAGGGCTATTTCCATGATAGTCATAAGCACTGAAAAGTGGGATGAAACAATGCAGGGCAGTGTAGCCCATAGGCTGCCATTATTCAGAATGTAAATAGAGCTGTGCCTTTAAGAAAAGAAAGTCTTCCTGTATCCCATGATGCACAGCAAAAGGCAGTTGCCTCAGTTCTTTTTGTAGGCTTGTGATATGACATGAAGAAACCTGAATATCCCTTTAATTAACAATAGCGTTATTATTATTGTGGCTATCCTTATGTCAACTCCACCGGGGAGGAGGGAGGGTTGCTTATGACTATCATGGAAATACCCCTACAAGAGAACTGGAGTTACAGGTAAGAAACCATTCCTTCTCTCGTATGGGATTTCCATGTATAGTCATAAGCACTGAATAGATTAGCAAGCCCATCCCAATAACCGCGGTGGAGTAGACAGAACAATACCGAAACAATAAATTACGCAAATAGATTCTTAAGAGAAGCTTGTCCAACCTGAGCATCTGTCCTAGCATCTGAATCAAGGCAGTAATGCTTAGTAAAGGTGTGGACAGATTTCCAGGTAGCCGCTTTACATATTTCTGCCAAAGGAATGTTTCTCATCAAAGCAACAGTTGCTGCCTTCCCCCTCGTAGAATGGTCTTTTGGCCTGCCATTGAGGGATTTATTTGCTAACTGATAACAGAATACGATACAAGAAACAATCCACCTGGATAAGGATTGTTTGGAGGTGGCTAAACCTGTTCTAACTGGGCCATAGTTAATAAACAGCTGCTGTGATTTGCGCAAAGATTTTTTTCTATCCAAGTAAAACTTTAAAACCCTTTTAACATCGAGAGAATGTAGGGTTCTCTCAGCAGGAGTAGACGGATTTTGGAAGAAAGTCGGTAATGAGATGGTCTGGTTTACGTGAAAGTCTGAAATGACTTTAGGTAGAAATTTTAGGTGTGTTCTCATTACTACTTTTGAGGAATGAAAAACCGTGTAAAGTACTTGAGCGCAAAGGGCCTGGATATCACTGGCCCTGCGAGCTGAAGTGATTGCAACCAGAAAAGCAGTTTTCCATGTAAGATGTTGGAGTGATGCTTTGTGTATTGGTTCAAAAGGATGCAGCATCAGATGCGAGAGGACAATATTCAGCTCCCATGGAGGAGATGGACATCTAATGGGAGGAAAGACCGTTTTCAAACCTTCTAGGAAATCTTTTATGATTGGAATTTTAAAGAAAGAGGATTGGGAAAGACTCTTTTGATATGCCGTTAGAGCTGCCAGGTGTACTTTTATTGATGATAACTGTAAGCCAGACTTCGCCAGGTTTAACAAATATGGAAGAATAGCTTCTTCTCCGCATGTTATTGGGTTGATGTTCTTGTCCAAGCACCACATGCAGAACATTTTCCATTTGAAGGCATAAACTGTTCTTGTGGATGGGCGCTTCGCCTCCCTTAGAATCTCCATGCAGTCCTGAGGTAGATTCAGGTGACCAAATTTGTACTAACTCTGGAGCCATGCTGCCAAATTCAATGATGAGAGGTTAGGATGTGTCATCTGGTCTCGAAACTTCGTGAGAAGGTCGGGCGGCAAGGTAATCTGATGTGTGGTTTGAGTGACCAGTGAAGGAGGTCTGGAAACCACCACTGTCGTGGCCATTCTGGGGCGATGAGAATCATCTTGGTGTGAGAGTTGGACAGCTTGAAGAGGACTGTCGGTATCAGGGGAAGCGGTGGAAAGGCGTAAAGAAATGCTCCTGACCAGTTTATCCACAGGGCATTCCCCAATGTTCCTGGATGGTAGTATCTGGAGGCGAAGCTTTGGCATTTTTTGTTTTCTGGGGTTGCGAATAGGTCTATAGAAGGGGTAACCCACATGGAAAAAATGGAGCAGACAACGTCGTCGTGCAAAACCCACTCGTGGTTTTCGTCCATTGCTCGGCTGAGGGCATCAGTTTGGACATTCTGTATGTCCAGAAGGTGAGTTGCCACTAGCGATAGGTTCCTGGCTAGAAGCCAGTGCCAAATTGTTTGGGCCTCTGTCAGAGTCCTGGATCTGGTACCCCATTGTTTGTTTAAGTAATACATGGTGGCCATGTTGTCTGTCTGGAGAAGCAGAGTTTTCACCTTCAGAGCAGGGAGGAAGGCCTTGAGTGCAATATGGACTGCGCGAAGTTCTAAAAGATTGATGTGATACAGCCGCTCTCTCTGCGACCACGTGCCTTGTATTTGGAGGTGATCCATATGCACTTTCCATCCGAGCAGTGATGCATCCGTGACTATGGTTTGAGTTGGAGACTGTTGGTGGAATGGCATCCCCTTCAGAAGATTGTTCAGAGAACACCACCACTTGAGAGATTGAATGGCATGGGGAGAAAGGAGGATGCTGTTCTCCCAATCGTCCACTAGTTGATACCATTGATTCTCTAGACATTCCTGTAAGGGTCTCATATAGATACGAGCATTGGGAATGAGGTAAATGCAAGACGCCATCGAGCCCAGGAGAGAGGATATCGGTCTTGCAGTGGTCTGAGGCATTTTCTCGAGCTGCTGGCACTTTTGGAGGATTGATAACCGTTGTTCCTCTGAAGGAAACGACTTTCCTTGAGTGGTGTCTATGATGGCGCCTAAGTAATGCAACCTCTGAACAGGTGTTGCTGTGGATTTGAAGAGGTTGACCTGAAGGCCCTGTCTCTGGAGTAGCTGGTGAGTCCAATTGAAATGCTGTTGAGCCTCTAGGTATGTGGATGCTTTTATGAGGCAATGGTCTAGATAGGGGTAGACGAATATCCGATGTTTCCTTAAATAGGCTGCCACCACCGCCATGCATTTGGAAAACGTCCTCGGTGCTGATTTGAGGCCGAAAGGTAGCACCGTAAATTGGTAATGACTTTTTCCGACAAGGAATCTAAAAAACTATGCTTTTTGATCACAGGAATGTGAAAGTAAGCATCGCGGAGATCTATTGCACAGAGCCAATCGCCTTGACGAAGTTGGGGATAGATTTGGTGTAAGGATAGCATCCTGAATTTCTCTCTGCGTACCCATTTGTTGGCTACCCCTAGGTCTAGAATGGGACGGAACTCGTGTTTGTCTTTCTTTGGTACCAGAAAGTACCTCGAATAGATTCCCTTTCCTGCTGGTTGATAGGGACAGGTTCGCCTTCTTTTGTAATAGGGTTGTTACTTCCGCTTTGAGAGCATTGAGATGGTGATTCACCGGTTTTGGTGGAATAGAAGGCGGGGGCTTATGAACCTGAGACAGTAGCCATTCCGCACAATATTCAACACCCAGGCGTCTGACGTTATGCGTTGCCACTCTTCCAGATGACTTGAGATACTTCCCCCCTACCGGAGTGGGTAACGGAGGAGGGGGAAGCGAGGATTCAGGGCTTAGACGCTGATGCCTGAGGAGCGGTTTGGGCAGTTTGTGGCGTAGAGCGACCCCTTGTTTGCTTTCGTTGGGTCGAAAAGGTTCTCTGATGTTGTTGTTGGGATCTTGAAGGCATCCACTTTGGTGTTTGAAATCTTTGAGTAAAGAGTCTACGGTAGTAGGGACGGAATGTTTTCCGCTGCTCTCTTGGTCTCTCGATGCCCACCGCTTTTAGAGTGTCCAGTTCCGTTTTCATCCTCGACATTTCGTCGTCAGCATGAGAACCAAACAAAGTAGAACCTGAAAAGGGCAAATTTTGTATCCTCTGCTGCGCCTCTGACTTAAGTGAAGTAAGGCGTAGCCAGGCAGGTCTTCCCAAAGAAATTCCATGAGAATATGTATGTGCGGATAACACAGAGGAGTCTGCAGCCGCGCTTATCACTTGATTGGAGACCATGGCACCTTCATTTACGATCTCCAAAAAATCCTCCTTTTTCTCCTTAGGGAGGTGTTCCGCAAATTGCAGCACAGAGTCCCAAAGGGCACGATCATAACTGCCTAACAGAGCAGTAGCACTAGCCGCTTTCATAGTGATGGCTGAGGTGGAGCAAACTTTGCGGCCTGCGGCATACATTTTTCTACTCTCCTTGTCCGGTGGCGAAGAAGAAGACGTAGAAGGTAATTTCTTAGCAGCCACGATTACCACCGAATCGGGCACTGGATCCGCCCTCAGAAACAATATTTCTTTATAAGCCTGGAAGGAGCAGTTTTAGCAGTGGACGGTGTTAAAAATATATCCATTGCCGGTTCAAGTAGTCCTGGGCCCAGCGGTAGTAATGGTCTAGAAGAAGAACGCTGGTGTAGTGTCTCAAAAATGACAGAGGTT
Organism: Pleurodeles waltl; assembly: GCF_031143425.1. Lineage (NCBI taxonomy): Eukaryota > Metazoa > Chordata > Amphibia > Caudata > Salamandridae > Pleurodeles > Pleurodeles waltl. The sequence goes on from NC_090436.1 coordinate 899,539,583, forward strand.
GTTGGAGCGGGTACTGCCAGAAGGATGTTTAACTTGGTAGCACTCCGACGGGGAGTCAGATAAATTCGGAGAGTAATCCCTTGTGGATGAAGAGGAATGTCTATGGTGGGAACGAGGAGACCTGCAAACTGAGTCATGCCGATGATGATGTCGAGATGAAGAAGAGCGTCTCTAAGAATGTCGAGAATACCTCGTGGATTCTGCAGGAGTCACTGGGGCGGACTCTGAAAGAGGTACCGGCGGAGGAGCTGTAGGTGCCAGAGGTGTCTGTGGTAGAGGCGATGGCTGAGGAGAAGGCTGAGGCGAAGGTGGTAAAAGAATGAGAGAGGCGAAGGTGGTAAAAGAATGAGAGAGGCCGAGGATTCAGAGGTGCTGTAGACCCTCCTTGGTCTCTTCGAGTGCCTTCTCGACGTCGACACTCTTCTCGACGAGTACCTCTCGGCGTTGACTCCTCTCGCCGTAGAGAGCTCCTCGACGGCAATCTGCCTCGACGTCGATGGGATGACGGCGATCGTCTTCGACGAGTACTGTCCACGGAGGTCGATCTTCCCCTTTGCGTCGACGGTGACCTGGACCGGAACTTCGACACCGAGTGTCTACGCCGTCTCGACGGCGATAAGGCTGTCGACGTCGAGCGATGTCTTTTCCTCGACGGCGAGCATGTCGGCGCCGTTCCTGGTCTCGACGTCGATGCTCTCGACGTCGTCGGAGACCTATGATGCTTATGAGCAGATCTGGCAGCTGCTCCAGAGGACACAGTGAGAGGACTGGTAGAAGACTGACCTTCTCCTCGCTCCGTGGCAGATTGCCCTCTTCGTCTCCTGTCCTCTTTTGCCTTAAGGCGGATTTTCTCCCTGTCATGAAGAGTTCTCCTGGAGAAGGTTTTACAAATGTCACAGGCATCAGGTTTGTGACTTGACGGTAGGCAAATCATACAGACTTGATGTGGGTCTTTTTTGGCCTTTTTCCTGCCACAGCTAGGGCACTTATCAAAAAGAGAAGGCATTCTGGTGGCAAAAAACCTCACATTTCTGTCAGAATTTGACAGGAAAAGCTAGAAAATGTTCACTCTAGATGAAAAACGTCGAGTGAAATTGAAATCCAAAGGATTTTAGTTGAGTTTTAGTAAAAAAAAAAGCTATGAAAGGTAGAGCTCAATGCTTCAGGGTCCTGTCAGAAGGAGCCGGAAAAAAAGAACTGCGGCAACTGCCTTTTGCTGTGCATCATGGGATACAGGAAGACTGTCTTTTCTTAAAGGCACAGCTCTATTTACATTCTGTATAATGGCAACCTATGGGCTACACTGCCCTGCATTGTTTCATCCTCATTTGAAGGTGTAAATAAAATTGGAGAACATGTTTTTTACTACATTTCTAGAATAAATACGTTTTTAAAAGTATATCTGTACTACAGCTTCCTTTCTTACCAACCAAAAGAATGAACAATTTGGCCTTTGTAGCCTTTCACCTAGGCTGCACATTGATATTCTTAAGTGACTTAACAGGCCTTTTTTCAAGAAAGGCGAACATCTCCACTTAAGAATAGACTACAGAACAGTGCTCCGGGGTCCTCGCAGGCGTGCAGAACTATTCAGTGCTTATGACTATCTCGGAAATACCCCTACGAGAGAATTGTAAGTGCAGGGTAGCCATATGGGGTATATGGTCTGAGAGTTTGTCAAACATGAACTCCACAGTTCCATAATGGCTACAACTGAATACTGGGAAGTTTGGTATCACACTCCTCAGCACAATAAATACACACTGATGCCAGTGTGGGATTTATTGAGAAATGCGCACATCCTAGAGATGCCCCCTGCATACCAGCCCAACTACTAGTGCTAGGCTGACCAGTGACTGCCAGCCTACCACATCCAGACAGGTTTCTGGCCACATGGGGTGAGTGCCTTTGTCACTCTGTGGCCAGGAACAAAGTCTGTACTGGTTGGGGGTGTGTCACACCTCCCCCTGCAGGAACTGTAACACCTGGCCTAAGCCTCAAAGGCTCAAGTCAGGTGTTACAGCGCCCCCTGGGCACTCCAGCTAGTGGAGATGCCCGACCCTCCGGACACAGCCACCCTTTTGGCAGCAAGTCTTAAGGAGATAATGAGAAAAACAAGGAGGAGTCACCCTCCAGTCAGGACAGCCTCTAAGGTGTCCTGAGCTGAGAGGACTGCCTTAGGAAATCCTCCATCTTGTTTTGGATGATTCCCCCAATAGGATTAGGGATGTGCCCCTCTCCCCACCGGGAGGAGACACAAAGAGGGTGTAGCCACCCTCAAGGACAGTAGCCATTGGCTGCTGCCCCCCAGTCCTAAACACCCCCCTAAATTGAGTATTTAGGGGCAACCTTGAACCCAGGAAACCAGATTTCAGCAACCTGAAACAAGGAGAAGGACTGCTGACCTGAAAGCCCCGCAGAGACGATGGAGACAGCAACTGACTTGGCCCCAGCACTACCGGGCTGTCTCCAGACTCAAAGAACCTGCACAGCGAGGTATCCAGCGGGACCAGCGACCTCTGAGGACTGACCTACACCCAAAGAACCAAGAAACTCCTGTGGACAGTGGCTCTGTCCAAACAACAAGAAAGAAACCATCTTTAAAGGGGCTACAGCCTTACTCCGGAAGCATGAGTCCCCAACACTCTGCACCCGACGCCCCCAGCTCGTGTCCAGAAGAACCAACATTGCAGAGAGGACCCCCTGGCGACTAATGATGTGGACACCCTGAGTCATCCTCCCTGCACCCCCACAGTGACGCCTGCAGAGAGGATGCAGAGGCTGGAAGAAGCACTGCACCCACAGCCCCCAGGCCCGAGAGAAACCAACTACCAGGGGCAGGAGTGACCAGCAGCCCCCCCCCCTTGCCCAGTAGGTGGCTGGCCAAAGAAACCCCCCTGAGCCCTTCCTGCATTGCCAGTGACCCCCGGGTCTCTCCATTGATTCCTATCTGAATCCCGACACCTACTTCACACACTGCACCCAGTCGCCCCAGTGCTGCTGAGGGTGTATTTTGTGTGCCTGTTTGTGACCCCCCCCGCCACCCCCAGTGCTCTACAGAACCCCCCTGGTCTCCTCGCCGAGGACGCAGGTACTTACCAGCTAGCAGACTGGGACCGGAGCACCCCTATTCTCCATAGGCGCCTATGCAATTTGGGCCCTACTTTGACCTTTGCACCTGAGCGGCCCTTTGTTGCTGGGTGTTTGGGGTTAACTTGAACCCCCAACGGTGGGCTGCCAATGCCCCGGAGACTGAACTTGTAAGTGCTTTACTTATCTGAAAAACTAACCAATACTTACCTCCCCCAGGAACTGTTGATTTTTTGCATTGTGTCGAATTTTAAAATAGCTTATTGCCATTTTTGCCAAAACTCTGTATATTACTGTTTTAATTCAAAGTTCCATATTTACCTATGCCAAGTACCTTACAATTTATGTACTTACCTGTATTTTGAATCTTGTAGTTCTAAAATAAAGAAAATAATATTTTTCTATATAAAAATCTATTGGCCTGGAGTTAAGTTCTCATTTATTTCCTTTGTGTGTACAATAAATGCTTAACACTACCCTCTGATAAGCCTACTGCTCGACCACACTACCACAAAATAGAGCATTAGTATTATCTAATTTTGCCACTATCAACCTTTAAGGGGAACCCTTGGACTCTGTGAGAACTATCTCTCATTTTGAGACAGTATATACAGAGACAACTTCCTACACATCCTTACCTGTGTTCATGGCTTTTAACTGAAAGAGGCCATCTTGCGTAAGGAGAGGATGCACATCTTATACACTTTCTAGGCCATAAGTTGGTGTATACAAGAACTTGCCTGCTTTAACTCTCCAGGCACGCCGGGCAGTCTGACCCATTTCAATCCTTCTCAGGAGCAAGGGGATATCTTACAATTGGGGCAAACTGTTTCAACTAATTTTTCACTGGGATGAAATGTTCCATCAACTTAAAACCCTCGCCCAAGGGCCTTTGCCCAGACCCAGCAACCATAGCCTTGGAGAGGCAGACAGTCAGTCACCAACAGCCTCGCTGGTGACCTGGAGAGACAGGAATCGAACTACGACCCTTACGGACTCATTGGCAGCATAGCCTCCCTGGCCAAACTGCTGGGGTCTTACTTGGCTCCTGGGGTATAGGCAGCATGTGGGCAGACGACCTCACCTCATACCATCTTGGGTAGAACTTGCTGGCCCCTACCCGGGAGCATCCTCAGGACTTACCCAGTTACCACCAGATACCCACTGAACCTCTTGCTTATTGCTGGGTGGGTACTCACTCCATTCTAGTCACACTGGTGCATGCATGGTGAACCCTCACATGACCAGAATGGTAGACTCGTGTAGCACCCATGCACTGTATAGCACACATTACCACTCCTGAACTTAAAGCTGAGCTTTAGGCCTATCCTACCCTTTCCCAAGATGACTTGAAGATTCGGTCTTATTTAGAGCAGGCAGGAGGGGATAATTGTCTATTGCTAGAGCTGCACATGAACCCAGGTGACTGGCACAGACTGAAATCATGTTACTTCTCCCAACAAAACTTCTCCTCTAATCCTATAAAGACAGGTGGAATTTCCATTTTCTCCCACTTCTTCAAAGGCATGATGGGGTGCCAGATTTCAGTGCTACAAGGGCGAATGCTAGAATATCAGGTACAAGCAGGAGACTTGGCTCTCAACCTGGCTTGCATATATGCCTCTAATAATGACAACTGGGAGCAATATCTGAAGCAGGCCATAGCCAATATCAGGGGCGGCTCCTCAGTCTCGGGCCAGCCAAACACACATGCACACAAAGGCTCTCTCCCACTCGGAACTGTGTTGCAGAGTTGGAAAGAGCCAGCCCAGGCTCTCAGTCTGCATTGGAGGACCCAGCCAGAGAGCTCATGCCAATCATAACGCTGGTTAGAGCAGCGTCATTATTGACAGCAGAGCAGGCTGGGAGCCCTCAGTGCAGCGGAGAGCGTCAGCGACATTTAGGAAAGCTTTTTTTTTTTTTTTTTGGGAGATTTTATTCCCCCGCCACTTTTCGAAATCGCTAGCCGCATCTGACCAATATTATGGCATCCCCACACCTGGCAGTTTTGATCAGGGGGGTCTCAACCTAGTGATAAGTAATGACTTTGACAGGTCTGGGCAGTGCTATGGCCAATCTGGAGCACTCCCACTTGAAAGAGCGAGCTGACTCCAAGTTGTGGACCTGATCGTTCTGTGGCAGTTAGGACACCGGCATACTGGAGACTACACCTTTTACTCCCATGCATATAAAACATATGCTTGCATTGATTATTTTCCTGGCATGCAAAGCATCCAAACCCAAATCACAGCAGCTGGACCTTATCCAATCATGCCCCTTGACCCTTACTCTTCAGGTGAACCCTTCATGGGGGACCTATCAAGCTAGGTGGCTGAAAGAAAGTTTGCTTCACCGCCCTGACATGGTGCATCCACATTGCACAGGTAAGTATTGGCTTCCTGGCAGTTAATGACATGGATAGCACTTTCATAGCTAATGTATGGAAGACACTAAAGGTAGTAGTCCGGAAAGAGCTCATCGCCATCTCTACATCGCAAAATAAACTACACAAAGGAAAAAGGGTGGAACGGGAGGGGTGAGGGACTTTCCCAAATTGCAATGCTCCGCTTGCAGCACTCCTATATGGGGAGGATAAATGTGGCAGGCTTTAAGCCAACAAGTTATGAGCTAAATGGCAGGAGGAGAGGGTGAACGCCATCCCTCAGCCAGATGGTAGTGACGTTTTGGAGGATGCAGCCATAGCAGCCGCCTTCAGGGATTTTTATAGTTTGGTCTGTGAGACTCATGCCACACCCCAACAGGGTGACTTCTTTGATCAGCCCATACACATAGATTAAGTAATTTTGGCCATTGCGCAACATAAGCTTCTAAAATCCCCAGGTCCAGAAAGCTGCTCTGCCCTTTTTTTGAAGAACATTCTGCCAGTCACTCGCCCCTATACTCATTAGACTCTTGAATTCACTGCTGGATGCAGGAACTCTTCTACCCTCCATGAACGAGGTCTCTATCACTGATATACCCAAACCTGGGAAATACAAACTTCAGTGTGGCTCGTATCAGCCCATCTGACTTATAAACATGGATGCCAAACCGTTCATCAGCATTCTGGCAGCATGGTTAGGGGCCAATATGCCGGGCCTGGTGGACCCCAATCATTCACACTTTATTCCCCATCGCCAGTGAGGGTGGTAACACTCTGCAAGATAAAGTTAAACGCTTGAAGAGGGAAATAATACTTCTTGCCATCACTCTGAAAAAGCATTCGATCAGTTACATTGGCCATATCTAAAAGTGATGCTGACCAATTGTGGGCACGTGGACAAATGTCGTGCCTGAATCCTTAGAAACTATGGTGAGCCTAGAGCAGCAGAGTGGGTCAATAGAGTGGAATCAACCCCCTTTCCCACTGGTATGGGAATGAGAAAGGGCTGTCCACTGCTGCTACAGTTATTTGCTATTATATGGAGCCAATGGTGCAGAGGGTGCAGAATGACCTGTATATTACTGGTGTGAGGTTTGGGGGAGGGAAGCATACCATTATTCTCAATGCAAATGTTGTTATAGTGGAACTTGAAGACCCCCTGTGGACCCGGCCAGCCTTCATAGATAACCTAGGGCACTTTGGAAAGGCCTCAGGCTTCCACACCATCCTTCAGAAATCGCAGGCTCTCAACCTCTCAGTAACTCCACCTGTACAGGGACAGTTGGTTACCTGATGTCCAGAAATATGGATGAGGTCCTCAGTGTCATACCTTGGTATTCACATAGTAATTGATGGCTACAGATCCCCTACAGAAGTAGCTGAGCCTTGCTTCAGCAGGTCTGTATAGACCTTGCTCAGTGGAAACACTACCATCTCTCATGGCTTAGGAGGGTGGTGGCTCTGAAGAGGAAAATGCTTCAGAGGGCTTTATTCCTGTTCCAGGCCCTTCCTTTGGCGCCCCTGATGGGAATGCTTCAATCTCCACAGGTGGAAATTAACTGCTTTGTTTGAAGGGACCGGGGTTATGTATGAACCACATGCAGATTCACCACCCAGCCCGGGAGGGTGGTCTGGAGGTTCCCAGCCTTTGGCACTAATACCAGGCTGTGCACCTTCGCTTCCTGGTTGAATGTAATCAGTCCCAAAAAATTGGTGTTTTATGGATAGGATAATAGAAAGAGAACATTTCTAGAAAAAAAATCCTTTTTGCGAAGGAAGCAGAAGGTTCTGGGGGCTGTATGCCTCACCTTTTACTAGAGCTACCTTTGGGATATGGGACTGAGTCGCCACTTGGAAGGCCCTGACCTCATTCTACTCACCACTGAAGCCTATCTTAGGAAACACTAAGGCAACCCTGGGTCTTCAATCTACTGTTTGTATGGTCTGGCAGGCGTCGGGCTCTCAATCTATTGGGCACATCTTTGATGCTTAAAGGCCCATTCTCTTTGAGTAACTAAAAACCGACTCTGGGTTGCCAGAGACAGAATGTCTGCGATCCTGCCAACATCACAACTGAGTCAACCATCCGAAAGCTGAGGGTAAGAGAGGTGGACATATGCTACAACACGGTTTGAAAGTGGCTGCTGTCGAAGGACAGGTACCAACACTTTGTCACTTAATTATATACCTTCTTGCTGCAACCTCAAACAGAGGAAAAAATACCCAGGTCAGAAAAGATGTGAACTTGAACTAAGGCGGACCCTAATGCACAAAGAATGGAAGGAGATCTCTCATGGGGCGCGCTGTACCGCAGTCAACTTCACAAGTATTGCAAAAGCCACTAAAATTGCAATGTACTGGTATCTACACAGACTATGCAGTGTGTAGATTGATGGAGGAGTTGTAGGGCTCCTAGGACATTGTCTCACCTCCTGTGGCCCTGTCTAAAACTCACACGCTACTGGGATGCAGTCTTGACTGACACACATTTTGATTCAGAGCTGCCCACCTTCCGGCGGCATGCATTATCCTGGTGCTTCCCAACCCCCTAACATTTCCTCTAAAATCTAGGAGGGAGCTGTACAGTGGTTTGCCACTGGGAACAGTGTTCCAAGCCATTCTCTTGTATTGGGGTTAGCAGAAACCCTTGATGCACACAGCCTGCCTCCTTAAGACATGGTGCATATTGAGTATGGAATGCCTGACTCTTCCAATGACTCACCAGTTAGATGTCGATTGAGAACTGTGGCAACCATACATTATCACTGCTCTCTACCAAATTGTATGAACAGACATGCCCTAGATACCTACGCTTGCTGTGATTGACTGCGCTGAAAGACTGGGCACGTCTGAGCCAGAAAAAAGAAGAGGGACAGGACACAAGAGGGTCACATGACACCCAAACACACTATGTCAGAGTGAGTTTTCTTTTTTTAACTCTCTCTCCAATGCAGCACCCCAGGCAATGAGGTTGGCTGCATTTGGTATTTCTGTGTTATTTTGCCTTGGAATAAAAAAGTAAAATAGATTTGAACCATTAAGTCAAGCAGCATAAAAGTCTGAAAGAAAATACTCACCTCCAACTGTCCTAAATTATCAGCTGCAGGTTTCTTTGTCGTTATCTTGATTTTGTATAGGTCTTTGTATTTCTTTACTTGTTGTCTATGTTTTCGAATGTGCTTCCAAGACCACATATGAAGGTTGGGCTTCACGTTAACTTCAAGAATGCCCTTTATGACATATTTCCACCTAGCATTTGGATAATAAACAAATTAAGCAAAGTATCAGTTAGGTTTAAAACTGCATCCAATCAAGTTAAATGAAATTGCATTCTTGAAATAACCATGTCCGAAAATAATCAGATCAAACTATCCATAACTAAAAAACTAATGTAGCTTAATGTTAAGGATTAAAAAAAAAAATCTGTGATTGTAAAGGGCTACATTTTGGAACAGGGAATGTTGGTAAGAATTTTGCTACCAATGGCTGCTCTTTTACCCCCGGTATGAGTAATGGCATCATGCAATTTTCAGAAATTCATCACATCACTGAAGCACCAACTTTTTTTTATTTATTTTTTTAATTCAAACTAAAGGATATTAATTGGTATATGTGTAACTGCTATAAATACTGCCAGTTACCGATGACCCCTGCAGTCGGATGTACAAATGTGCAATATGCTTCTATTTATACAATACAGGGGCATACTGATATGTGGTGAATAGTGCTAAGAGCAGAAGGGGTCTAACATGCACAATAACGCATCCCATATTAAGAAGGTCTGGGAATGGGGTTAAGCAGACACAGATGACTAAACCTGCTGATTTGCAGTCCACAATTCCCATAATTTTCAGTGCATGCAGGGATCAAGAAAATGGAAAAGCCAAATGCAATGAGCCTCAACCCACAGCTGCCAAATATCATATTTAAGGTGTTTTATCTGCTATCCCATTGTTTAACTCCTGTTGCATGTATACATCCTGAAGCCAGAGTTTCCGGACAACAGTATATAACACGGGACAAGACATGCTATAACATAAACCCACCCAGATTCAGCAACATAACTGACCATGTGTTCAAAACTGCATCTGTAAAGCAATTACCACCATTAGTATGGAACTGTCACTGTTTCTTAATCCTTCATTTCTACCCAAAGTGGTTTTGCAAATTCTTGTCAATCAGCCCATCTAGTTACTGGTGTTAATAAAAGTACACTGTACCACCAGCAGAGTAATATCATCAAATAAAAGATAACATAACAGGTCTTACATTTTATCTAGCCAGCCTAGAGAGATTAAGAAATTTGGTCAATTATTTATTAATAATCGTATAAGAAGAAGAGGTAATCTGATGTCCTAACAGTCCATTCATAGATAGATTGTTTCGTCAATCACATTATGTTATTAGATCGTAAACAATTCTTTCCCATGATGGCCAAAAGTTCGTTCAACATGAGGCATGACAGCAAGTGTAGCCTGGTTCAGAGAGGCCCCTATATGCACAATTTGCAGAGCTACACCCTAGAGTTCCAGCAACACATGTATAAAGCAGTATTGTTCGGACATTGATGCCAGACCCAACATATGGTAAGGCTGTTCAAAAAGTTTGGATATGGTTTAAATTGCTGCTGAATGAACATGCTGCTAGAATATAAGCCCGGGTGTAATCATAGTGTCTTTTATTAGAGCTTGGATATTGTGCAAAAGTTCCTATAATTTCTCACCCTACAGCATGCACCAAACAGGCCTTGGGGATTATTTTTAAGGGCCAAGTAAATCTCTGAAGATGCTTACCACATGGACAAGAGAATAATTTAAAAGATCCCTCACTCGTGATGATGCTCAAATGTTTTCAGGGAGAAACAGGTACAGACTGCTTGGGCCAACTGCATAAGGCAAACAAAATAGTTCACCCCCTGATTTTATGAACACCATAATTATGAAAGATGGGCTACACTTCCAGAAGGATGCATTATTCTTAGTCACCTTAGAACTACACCAGCATTACAGTGGTATCACTCTTCATTACTAGCTGTGAATCTCTTGTAAGGCGCATAGGCTAACTCAGAGGTGCATTAGTATCTGCCTCCCAAGCAGTTATGTATAAAAGAGCGAAACAAGTTTTATACTGGACCCTTTCTTGTTAAAAATATAATAGTGTTACAGTTAAACTTATCATGCTTCTCACTACAACTATACATCAAGTCATCCATGTCTCACCGAATAAGTATAAGCCAGATGGGGAAGGTGCATGAATATCCCACAAACATTCACCTGTGTTGAAAGACTGGCATGCTCTCTTTGTTTGTGAGATTTCCTCTAGCTTAAGCTATTCTGTGTGGCTCAAGCTCATAGGTGTGACCCAGTAAGCATTTCTCAGCTTGCCTTTGAAACTTCTGGACATAATTTTCAGATTTCTGCTCTTCAGTGTTTAGACTAGATGACCCAAACATGTCACCCATATTCTTGTCTTGAGGTGCTAGGATTCATGAGTTCCAACATGTGCATCACAGTTCTTTCTTCAGTAAATGACAGAAGCTCAAGATGCAAGTAAGATTAATTAGTAAGTAAACTGGGGATTCCGTTCATGTGCTTCTCGCGCCTTTCGCATTTGAAGATTGTGTTTGGTAGTAGTGCGCCAACAATATATTTTTACCTAGAGTTAAAGCGATACAGAATTGGCAATGTTACGCTATATTCACTGTCAGTTTGCCAGTAATCTAGGTGCTATGTATGCTTATTTCCATTCCTAACAGTGTTAAATTTACAGCATTCTTAGGTTTCATATCAAGACATCACAAAGTGCATATAGGCAAACGGAATTACAAAACTTTCCACCATGAGTGCCTACAATATTTCGGTATAATGCTTTGTTAATATTACTTCAGTAGAAGCATTAACAAATGTTACTTATTTTTGCTAACACCTTATCTGGTAGAGACTGCCTAGCTGCAGATTCAATACCATAGAATTATCTCACATGTCAGACTGGATCTAGAAATTCTTGAGCTGTGCCCCTAGATGCTGGGAGGTGGTATTTTTCAACTCCACGCCGACGACACCATCCATGCCAGAACTGACGTGTATGTTGCCTATATAAGCGCACCACCGCACTGACAAACAAGTTAATTACCTTCGGCAACAGCTTATCTGGTAGACACAATATCTAGCTGCAGATTTCCTACCTTTGAATTTCCCCCCAGACTGGATCTGGAGGTTTTTCTTGAGCAGCAACCTTACGCTCCGTTAGATGGCACTAATCGGCTCTGTGCCCATCGCCATCTGCAGCAGATATGAAGTTGCGGTTTCTATACAGGCACCACCCCCGTACACTGACGTCAGTTTCATTTCACAACTTTCCACACTAGAACCGCACAGCCATGAAGAACACTGAATTCTGGTGTGTCAAAGGTAAGTAACTTGTTCATCTGATAAAGATGTCTAGTTGCAGATTCCTTACCTTTGAATAAATGCCCAAGCAATAACCCCCTGGAGCTGGTGAGGGGAAGTGACTGCAACTCAAGATCATACTAGAAAGTCCTGCAGGACCAAATGGGCAAAGTATCTGTCCCTACAGACCTGACAGTCCAGGCAGTAGCGTTTCATAAACGTGTGTAGGGATGCCCAAGTGGCTGCCTGACAGATATCAAAGATTGGAACTCCACGTGCTAACGCTGTGGTCGCAGCTGTAGCTCTAGTAGAATTAGGACGCAACCCCACTGGAGGGTGCTTTTTGGCAAGTGCGTGGCAGATTTTAATGCAAAGAACAACTCATCTGGAAATGGTTCACTTCTGCACTGCTTTACAGTTCTCCGCACCCACATAGCCCACAAAGAGTTGATCATCCGCCCAGAACTCTTTTGTATGTTCAAGATAGAACGCCAACGCTCTTGTTGGGTTCTGACGGTAAAGTCTCTCTTCTTCCTTTGAGGGATGTGGGGGTGAGGGATTGGCCAACATGAAAGCAGGTGACCACTTTTGGCAGAGAAGAAGCCCCAGTATAAAGCACCACTTTTTCAGGATAGATGGAAAGGTAGGGCGGCTTGGATGACAATATTTGCAGCTCACCCTGCGGGCAGATGAAACGGACACAAGCAAGGTTGTTTTCAAAGTGAGATGCCTTAGAGGACTATTATGGAGAATCTCGAAAGGAGGGCACATTAGAAATGTCAAAACCAAACTCAAACCCCATTGGGGATTAAAGAATGGGGATGGAGGAAAAAGGTGTGTAAGACCATTGAGGAATCTATGTACAAATGGGTATTTAAACAAAAAAGGTTTATCAAGCAACTTCAAAAAGGCAGAAATAGCAGACAGATAACCTTTCACTGTGCCCATAGCAGCACATTGCTGGGCCATGGAAAGGATAAACAACAGGACCTCAGAAAGAGGGGCAGAAAGAAGTCAACAAACCTGTCTGTGCACCATGCCACAAATTTATGCCGACAGGTGTATACAGTCTTGGTGGAGGGATGCCTGTATGTCAAGATAACATTACAGACTTCGGGAGGAAGGTCAAAAGCTGTCAACTGTCGCCGCTTAATCATCATGTAAGAAAGTGAAGAGTGGACAGGTTCGGTGCAGAACCCTTCCCTGCTGCTGTGACAGAAGAGCCTCGATGGATATGCTCAGCAGCTCAGGATATCAGACTCGCCGTGCCCAGTCCAGAGCCACAAGGATTAAGTGGGCCTGGTTATTTCTGATCTTCTTGAAAATTCTGGCCATAAGTGGTATGAATGGAAAGGCGTACAGGTGACCTGAGTTCAACTCGAGATGAAAAGCGGCGCAATTGCCGCCTTGGAAACTCCAATGCACAAAACTGCTGACACTGTGCGTTCTCTGCGGAGGCAAACCAATCTAACCAAGGCCCTCCCCACTGCTGAAAGAGACCTTGTCCCACCTCTGGATGTAGACACTGGTCATGATCTGCTAGACATTTTCAAATAAGTTCATCTGCTATGGCGTTAACAGATCCTGCTAAATGTTGAATAACCAGGGATATGCCCTGCTGTTCCAGCCATGTCCAGAGGCGCAGAGCCTCTTGACAAAGTGTCCATGACCCCATCCCACTCTGCTTGTTGCAGTACCACATGGCAGTGGTGTTGTCTGAACACCTGCACCATCTTCCCCTTGATAGAGGGAAGAAATTCCTTCAAAGCTAGGTGCATCACACAGTGCTCCAACAGGTTTACATGGAGTCTGGATTCCACCAGAGACAAGGTGCCTCTGGTCTCCACCTTTCCCAAATGGCCACCCCATCCCAGGACTGACTATAGGAAAACACCCTTTTTGACATTGTTAGCCCCACTTTTTAGCTTTTTTATTAAGAGGCTTTAACTGCTAGTGCACTGGGTCACTGCTAACCAGGTCCCAAGTGCCAGATCTATTTTCCCAAAAATACACAGTTGTTTTGCACAGTTGGCACACACTTTAGCACCCACTGTAAGTCTCTAGTAAATAATACCGCTGGTATCTAGAGCCTGGGGTACTAATGAAGGTCCCTGAGAGCTACAGCACCAGTTGTGCTACCTCCAGGGACCACTCACCAAACCCACACAGTGCTGCTACTGCAGACTGCCTGTGTTGGTGCAGACTAAATAGAAAACACAACCTATTACACATCCTTATGTGTCAGATTCCCTATCAGTGCATTTGCCAGGTGGAAGTCACCCTTAAGGCAGGGTGCATCAGGACTAATGTGAGGGCATATATGCAGGAGCAGATATGTCCCTGCTATGTAGTAAGTGAACAGGGAAGCCATTTTAATGCATGTTGTGGACACTGGTCATTACTAGTTCCCCAGCAACATGATGACTTCTCTGAACTCTGGTTTTTTTTAATCAAACATCTCAGAATAATAAACCCTCACTAAATCTAGTGATTTATTTATTAATAAATGTATTCAGAGGGCACCTTGGAGGTGCCCCCTGAAAACCTACCAGCTACTAGTGTGCTTATGGACTGGTCCTGACCACGTCAGCCACCACAGGTGTGTTTCTGGCCCCCCCAGGGTGAGAGCCAGCGCTCTTGAGGGACTGAGACAAAAGCCTGTACTGGGTGGAGGTGTGACCACCTCACCCAGGCAGGATGGACAATCTGGAGAGATTAGTCCCCTTTGTAATGCGACCCAGGTCTCTCTATATGGTGGAGATAACCGACCCCCCTGTAAAGACCCCGCTTTTGGTGGGAGAACAGGTAGGAAAATTAGGCAGATTAGGATATGCACCCGCTTCATGCCGTTTCCGATGGATGAGAGGAAGTGTACACCCCTTTTTAAATCCCTCCATCTTGTTTGGAAGGAATTAGGCCACTGGGTTTAGGATTATGCTTACTTCCTAGCAGAAGTGGTCATAGGAAGGGTGCAGTCACCTTAAAGGAGGGCAGCCTATTGGCTACCACCGAGCACTCCTTTTTAAGGCCCTAAATTGAGTATTAAATGGCACCCCTAAACCCTAGAACAAACATCCTGACTACTTATGAAGCAAAGGACAAAGAAGAGTTGCCCCTGCAGAAGAGGTAAAGAAGCAGCTGACTTTAAACCAGACCCTCCAGCCTGCCTGCTGACCTTGATGGACTCCGCCCAAGATGTCTCGTCCTGCAGCGGAGCTTCCAAGAAACCCAGGAGGACTGCCTGCCTTCTACAAAGACAGACTCCCATGAACAGCAGAACTGCTCTGCAACAAAGTTTCAAGAAAGGACTCTGCGGCCCCTGGAACAGCAGAACCCAACACCCAAAGTGACCTCTGGACCAACGACCCAAGGTGAAGCCAATCAACAGTGTCAACGCGGTTCACCAGCCGCCCAGAGACCGAGTCCAGTATGGTCTCACCCATCTTGGACTCACCTGAGACACCTAAAACCTCCTCATGCAGGCCCCCTCTCTCACAGGCTGGTGGTGAGAGAAAACCCTACAGCTCCAGCAACCACTGCACCAGCCACCCCTGACCACATAATAGTTGCGTCACTGGTGACAACGACGTTCCACGAGCTTGAGTCCAACCCTGCCGGACTCCCCGACAATGGCTGCAGCCTCAACACACCGGACCGCCTGACCACGAGAGCTCCTGGATGTAAAATCCTGATACCTGAAGACATGCCTGCATCTGTTGCCCCTGGGTAGAGGAGAAGAGGACCAAAGGTGCACCTACACCCCCAAGCACCCCATGTCTACCACCACACACCTACATGATGCCCCTGACTGGCTTTCTGCCGAGAGCCTGCAGCCTGCTTGTCACAAGGTCCAACTCCCATTGAGAACAAATGAGTACCCGACGTGAACTGTTGCTGTGGTTCTGATCAGTGCCAGTACTTACCTTTATTCACTGAGCTCAACCTCGTAAGTCATTGTTAAACCTCCTGTGTTTGCTGAACATTGTTTTTCCTCCATAGGATGACATTGAGAGAACTGAGAACTGTGAAAACTGTAATAAGTGTTGATTTTTTTGAAACTGCAAATTATTTATGCTTAAAAGTCTACTTACCCGATTACAAAGTTCTTGGGTTTCAAACATATACACAAAACATTATTATTTTTCTAAATTGGTCTCAGATTCATTCTTTAAAGTGTCTCATTTATCGCCTCGGCCAATACAACAAATGCTTAGTACTACACTCAGATATGCCTAACTGCTCACCCACACTACCACAAAATGGAGCATTAGTCCTATCTATGTTTGCCTCTGCAAAACCAATTGGGGATCCACTGGACTGTCTCTACAGTGTACATCGTTTTAGTGCACTATATAGAGAACCATCTTCCTACGGTGACAAATCTCTCAGTACAGTCACATCCGGTTGGTGGAAGGGGCCACAGCAATGCCCATATATATCATGTGGCATGTGTCACCAGCAGGATGCAGGAGGCAATGAGTCCCAACAACCTCAGAATCATTCTAACCAAAATCTAGGTCAGAGGCTGAAACATCGGTATCGTAGCCTGAATATCCTGTACTTGGCGCACTGGAGGATAAGCCTGAAATTGCACTGTGTCCAGAACAGCTCGGATGAAAGGGAATATCTGACAGGAAGTCAGGAATGACTTGGGCACATTTATAGTGAACCCCAGCGAATGCAGGTGATCCTCCCTAGTCTGGAGTTGAGAGACAACAGCCTGAGACGAGCCCACTTTAAACAGCTATCGTCGAGATAGGGGAAATCTGAAACCCCTTGTAGGAAAGTGCCCTTGTTGTCATGGTTACCCCCCTTACTTTTTGCCTGATACTGATGCCAACTTTGATAGTGTGTGCTGGGATCCTGCTAACCAGGCCCCAGCACCAGTTCTTTACCAAAACCTGTACCATTGTTAGAACCCCTGGACGCTGTGCACACTATATCTCATTTTGATATAGTATATATGGAGCCAGATTCCTACACCCCTATTCTCTACAGATGAGCTGCGATGACTGCCATCACCTTGGTAAACACCTGAGGGGCGCTGGTAAGGCCAAACAGAAGTACGGTGACCTGAATGTGCTTGTGGCGCACCGTGAACCACAAGTACTGTCTATGAGTAGGCAGGACAGGAATATGGAAATAAGTTTCCTGCAAGTCCAATGCTACCGTCCAGTCTCCTGGGTCCAGGGCAGATAGAACCTGAGCCAGAGTAAGCAGTTAAACTTCTTTTTGGGGAACAGATTGAGGGACTGAATGTCTAGGGGGGGGGGGGGGGGGGTGGGGGGGGGTGCTGGCTTGCCTTTTAGGTACCAGAATGTAGCGGGTTTTGCAACCACAACCTACTTCTCGCACTGGAACCCCCCTTCTGTGGCTCCCTTGGAAAAGAGAGCCATAACTTTCTTGCGGAGAAGAAATAAGTTTCAATCATAGGATGATGGCATGGGTAGAGGGATAGTAACGAAGGGAAGGAAGTAGCCCCTTCAGACTACTTGCCAAACACACCTGTCTGACGTAATGGGTTGCTACCGGAGAAGTTGATGACAGATCGGTTTTCCAACTGCCCCTAGGTGGGAAGTCAGACTAGGACTAGGCAGCGGGGAGGTAGTTCTGGGGGGGAATTAGCATACTGGCTTCACATAGGGCTGTACGTCAGTCCATAGGGTCTTGGAGCTGGTATTTTAAAGGGTCTAGCCATCCCTCCCATTCCTCTCTGAATCCATAAGAAAGTGGCTCAGAATCCAACATAGGAGCCAAGGCACCTACCAGCGTCTGAGTCGTACAACGTCTGTGGAGGCGGTGTACGGTCCTCCACAGACCGTACACCGAGTCCGGTGTACGGTCTGTGGAGGACTGTATTCACCGGCCTCTGAAAAGTGGCAGGTGCATTCATCAAACCAAAGGGCATAACAGTAAATTGTTTAAAGCCCTCCAGTGGTTGAGAATGCAGTTTTTGGTTTTGTATCCTGCCAATATCCTGCAGTCAAGTTAAAGGTGCTTAGATACTTGGCAGGTGCCAGTGTATCTATGAGCTCATCTGCCCTAGGAATAGGGTGAGTATCAGTCTTTGTAACTGTGTTGAGCCTTCTGTAATCAACACAGAATCCAATCTGCCTTTTCCTATTCTGGGAGTGAGGTTTTGGTACCAGCAGCACTGGGCTAGCCCAGGGGCTATCGGAGTGCTCAATCACTCCTAGGTCTAGCATCTTCTTCTGCACTTCTGCGTTGATGCAGTCCCTAACATGATCAGGTTGTCCGTAAATTTTACTTTTAACAGGCATACTTGTCCCCTATATCAATGGTGTGTTCACACCATGTAGTCTGCCCATGTATCAAGGAAAACAGTTCAGAGACCTTGCCTAGGAGGTTCATGCAGTCCTTTTTCTGAGACTCATAAAGGCAGTCAGCTGCAGTGGCGGAGAAGAGGTCAGGGAGTGTGTCACTCTTCTTCCTGTCCCTCATCATTTGCCACGAGCAGGGTCATGTCAGCCCTGTCTTAGAAGGGCTTAAGACGGTTCACATGAAGCACCCTGAGGGGGCTTCTAGGAGTGCCAACGTCAACCAATTATGTGACCTCACCCTTCTTCTCCACTATAGTATGGGGACTACTTCCCTTATCTTGGAGTGCCGTGTCAGCCACAGGCTCCAAAACCCACACTTTTTGTCCTGGCTGGTACACAGTTAGGACAGCCTTCTGGTCATGCCACTGCTTTTGCAGTTCTTGGTTGGCCTGAAGGTTTTTAGTGGACTTTTTCCATATACTCAGCCATCCTAGATCTGAGGCCAAGTACATAATTCACAATGTCTTGTTTAGGGGGCTTGAGAGGTTGCTCTCAGCCCTCCCTTATAAGTGCAAGTGGACCCATAACAGGGTGTCCAAACAGAAGTTCAAAAGCACTGTACCCCACTCCCTTTTGAGGAACCTAGGTGTAGGCAAACAGGAGGCATGGCGGTAGCACATCCCATCTCCTCCTGAGTTTTTCAGAGAGTCCCATAATCATGCCTTTGAGAGTTTTATTAAATCTCTCAACCAAACCATTGGTTGAGAATTTAATTAAATCTGGTTTGGGGATGGTAAGGGGTGGTGAACGTCTAATTTACACCACATTCCTTCCATATGGCTTTAAGGTATGTAGACATGAAGTCTGTACCTCTGTCTGATACCAACTCTTTTGGGAAGCCCACCCTGGAGAAGATTCCCAGGAGGGCCTTTGCCACTTCAGGAGCTGTAGTGGTCCTTCGAGGTAGAGCCCTGGATACCTGGTGGCATGGTATACCTCCACCAGTATAAATCTGATTCCAGAGGCAGTGGGCGGGTCTAGAGGGGCAACAATATCCACCCCAACTCTCTCAAAGGGAATCCCAACCACTGATTAAGGGGGCCTTTGGGGTGCCACCTGTCTTGCCACTGGCTTGGCAGGTAACACAGAAGTGACAAAACTCCTTTGTATCTTCAGACATATGGGGCCAGTGAAAGTCTGGAACAAGTCTGTCCCAAGTCTTGCTTTGCCCCAGGTGACCTGCTAGGGGTTTGTCATGTGCAAGGGTCAACAAAGTCTATACTGCAGAGGTACTTTGAACCTCCTGGTGGCACCAGGTTTGGGTTCCCTTGGCTCAGAGTATAGGAGGTTGTCTTCCCAATACACCTTGTGGGTGCCCCTGACATCTTGTGCTTCCTGAAGGACAGCTTGCTGTCTTAGCCCTTCCTGTGTGGGACAGGTTTGCTGTGCCCTAAGGAACTCCTCCCTGGCAGCCCCCACTGCACCTTCAAGTTCAGCTGTGTCAGCTTTCAACTCTTGAAGTGTAGGTTCTACCAAGGGAGTGGATTCCTTCTCCTCAAAGGGGGACTCCTCACTGGAGGGTGGGGTTGAGGGCAACATTTTGCCCTTTCTACCCGTGGCTTTGGGAACCACTTGGGCCATTGTTCCAGGCTCCAAGATTCCTTTTTCTGTTTTTTACTTTTTGGCCTGAGCCCTAGTTAAAGCAAAACTATGCCCTGGGATGCCCAGCATTATTGCATGGGCCTCCATCTCCACTTCAGCCGGAGCTGAAGTCTCCAAGTCATTCCCCAAGAGACACTCAACAAGTAGATCTGTGGACACTACAACCTTCTTTGGGCCGGTCCCTAGTCTTACTAACCCTCTGAGCTAGCCCTCAGGGTACAAAGGTGGCCTACAAACATGGTCACCTTTGGCACTAAGAGTAATGCTCCCAGTTAAAATGGGGGGTTTACTAGAGACCGTGTGATCATCTGAGGGACCCTCCTGACCCTCCTCAGTATTCAGATCCTCTCTTTCTAACACTGGAGGGCTACAGTCTACATCCCCCACCCTCTCTTCCTGGCTACCAGCTTGATCCTAGTCATCATAGAGGATAGGTCCTAGGAGCAGATGCTTATTAGGGTTCCTCCATTTCTTCAGTTTCCTACTCTTAAACACTTCCCTCAGTTCCTGAAAGGTGAGGTTCTCATAGTGAGAGCCCATGGGCTGAGATGTGCTGGGTACTGAGAATATGTTAGAGTGGTGTAGGGTGTGGCTAACCTCCCTAACTTCTAGTCTCTCTTAGAGAAGTTTGAAGTAAGGGCTATGCCTAGACTCCTCTCTTACCCAAACCCTAGAAACTATGTCCTGAAAATAGGTGTATATCCCTAGCTAGTCATTGGTTTTTCCTGTGGAAAGTACCAAGTGGAAGAGTGGTAAGGCAGTTGCAAGTGCTTACCCCACCGCTGCACCACCAATGCAGGAAACTGGCCTGGTGTGTGGCGAGTACCCAAGGTACTTCCACCTCATGCCAGGTCCAGGTATCCTCTATTAGTGAAGTGTAGGCAGTGTCTAGAAGCCAGGCTCTCTAGAGGTAGCTGTGGATGAGCAGCAAAGGCTTATCTAAGAGACATGCAAAGTTCATGCAATACCACTGTAGTCACACAGCACTCACACACATGAAAGAAAACACTCTCTTGTACAAAAACAAAGGTACTTTATTTTTGGAATAAATCACCACAAAATACTAGAAGGGTAACCCACCAATAGGAGATAAGTAATACACTAAAAATATACACTAGTAATCAGAAACAGGCAAAGAGAAGGTTAGAAAACATTGCAAACAACAGTAACCAATGGGGGCGGAGTCAAGATGGCGGCCGGTGCGGACGCTTGAATCGGAGCTCTGCAGAGGCCCCGGGGTTTATATCCTGCTGCGGCACTGGACGCGGAACAAAACGCACGGTGCGTCTAGCGCAGTCCCAGGGGAGACCTGGGCACCTCGGGGACAAACGGCTGCACCCAGTGCCACGGAGATAAAGCAGTTGTTGAGGCCTGGAGAGCCTCGAGGGCTGGGCCCTCTCCGGGACCACGGATAGGCGAACGGAGTGTCCGTTTGGGAGCAACCGCTTCTGGCAGTGAGTGCCGGATTGCAGCCGGGCCTGCAGTGGTGAGGTGGGCACTCACCTGGGGGCTTGGGGACGCTGGCGGGGCTAGCGGGATCGGCGTGGAGCCAGGCAGCCGCGAATTGAGATCGGCGGCTCCCGTCCCGAGTTGCGCACACGCTGGCGGCGGGGTGCCACCTGCTGACGTACCTGTGTGATGGTTGCGGAAAGTGGCAACGGAGAACTTTGGAGCACTTTATTGCGGCGATCCCGGGTCACCGTACTAGCACCAGGTGAACTGTACTGGAGGGCCCCCCTATGGCACTTGTTGTCTGGCACCACGCACTGGCAGTGAATCCCTGGCATGCACTGGGGCAGAGGGTCTTGTGGCAGGCCCCCTACCTACCAGAAACTTGAATTATACTCTCACAAACGTGGCCCCTAACATAATCAGGTCTCTCTACAACGGGCCTCAACCTACAGACGAGAGAGAACTGAGGTCTGGCCTCGTGGTGTGATACCCTAGTCACAGCCCTCTACAGCCTTGCAGGCGCTCCTGGCCATCCCCTGTTACTTTGGTGGTGAGGTATTGATTCCTGGAGCGCTGCAATGATGGGTAAAGTTAAGGGCTCCAAAAACGCTGGACATGAACCAGACTAACCCCTAAGAGATGGAGGCACACTGGAAACCCTAGCGCAATTAGACACTACGCTTAAATCGCATTCTGCTCAGTCTGACAGAGTACTCCAAGCCATTCTAGATACAAAAACATCGCTCGAAGCTCGGATCGACGCAACAGCCATAGAGGTCAACTTACTCAGAGTGGATCACCACAACTTGGTGGAACGAGTGGAGGGAACTGAGTCTTCGCTTGATACCCTTCGCCCTACGGTAAAAGACCTACAGACCCAGATGACGCAGGTGAGGCTGGAGATGTCTGCTCTTCACTGGCGGGCAGAGGATGCTGAGGGGAGATCTTGCTGCAACAACATTAGACTGGTGGGATTTTCTGAATGGGTGGAGGGGCCTAATGTGGAACTCTTTGTGGAACAATGGTTGATTGATACTGTTTGGAGCAGCAACCCCTCAAAGTTATTTTCCGTTGAAAGGGCCCACAGCGTGCCCGGCAGGCCACCGCGCCGGGGTGCACCTCCACGACCTATATTCCCCCGTCTCCTTAATTTTAGGGTCCGGGATTCAATTCTGCAACTCCCCCGCTCTCATGGCCCATGGCGTCACGACAATGCAGAGATCTCAGCCTACCTGGACTTCACCGCTGATGTACAGAAACAGCATAATTCCTTTGTTAAAGTGAAACAACGTTTACGAGAACTGAACTATAAATATGCGTTGTTATTCCCTGCAAAACTCCGGGTGATTGACGGAGAGGCAACACAAATGTTTAACTTTCCAGAAGGCGTGTGGACCTGGTTACACCCCAAGGGACTAAAGCACCCATCTCAGGCATCCAGAGAAGAGGCCATAGGGCTGACTCTGCTTGGGACAAGACGCAAATGAAAGTCCAGCAGAATGAGGCCATCTATATCCCAGGTGGCTAAGGAGCGACAGAAGGCAATAAAAGAGGCATTGCAGCGGTCTAATAACTCCTTTTTTGCTCTGGCTAACAATCCACCAGTTTCTTCTGATACAGACACAGGAACCCCGCCGCCCTCCCGGAGATCGCTTGAAGAAGAAGGCCCGACATTGAATCCGCGCACGACAGACGACCTTTGATAGAACTGACATCCCCTGAACTAATGAAGTTGATGCAGGATGAAGATACCTGCGGAACTTGGTCTTACATCGCCTAGGTTTCACGGCCTCATCGGGTCCTGGGTTTGGCCATGTTATGTTTCCCCGGGGCCTACAACGTGGGCATCCGCTTCACTCACAGTTTGCATCACCCTTCCCCTCCCCTTCCCCCTTCCCCCTCCCCTCCTCAGGGAGCAGTAGGCCCAGTGCCTTGACTGAAGGGACGCATGTATATTGCAGTTTTGCATGCACTGTTTTGAATGTTTACGGTATTCTGGCATGATACTTGTTGTGGATCAAGCCTGGGCTCGGGGAGTTGTTTCTCTTGTTCTTATTCTTATTGTTTTTAAGTGCTTGGTGGTCAGGAGGGATAAGGACTAGAGTGGGTTTGGGGGGCTTGGGGTGGTGGGGAGGAGGGGAGGCGTGGAAAACTACTTATTGACTTAATGGCTACAGAATATGCTATGTTAACCTGGAACACCCGGGGCATGGTCAATCCCATCAAAAGGTATAGTAATATTCCTACCTTGGGCAGCATCGGACACATTTCGCCTGTCTACAGGAACCCCACTTAAAGCAGGGGGAATTACTTAAGCTTAGCCGTCTCTGGAGGGGCTAAATCTATGGTACGAGATACTCCGCATATGCCAGGGGTACATTAATTTGGATAGCACCGGAGGTACCCTTTGTTAAAGTCAGGGCACACATAGATCGTGAACGGAGGAACGTTCTGTTTGAGGGCCACTTAAATGGTCGTCCCATCATGCTGCCATCGATCTATGGTCCCAACACCACACAAGGGGCCTTTCTGAATGAGTTGTCCCCGACTTTGTTACATGATCCGAGTACTCCCAGTCTTTGGAGAGGAGACTAACTGTAAACAAAACACCGTTCTAGATCGTTCGACCCCTCCTTTACCAAACACTCCTGGCCTACAGGCTACTAAACATTTCCAGCAGAGATCCCATTCCATGCGGTTACATGATATCTGGCAGTTACACCATCCCGAGGAAAGGGAATACTCTTATTATGCACCAGGCTACCAAATACATACGAGATTGGATTACATCTTTTGTGACTCACTCCTGTGGGCCTCTATCCGCAGTGCTGAATACTTGGGCAGGACTTTATCTGACCATAACCCCCTTAGGGTTACTTTTGAGTGGGGTAAACCCAAACCTACAACTCCATTGTGGAGGCTGCGGGTGGAGGCCCTGCAGGATGTGGCATACAGAACTAAGATTGGCACTACTATCACAGAGTACTTTCAACAAAATCCAGGATCAGTAGGTGACCCCAGAGTAGAGTGGGATGCGATGAAGGTGGTTGTACGGGGCGATTGTATGGCCACCTCCTGAGGAGTGAAATCTACCCTCATGCGTAGTATATTGAATCTTGAACAGGAAATAAGTCGGCTAGAAAAGGAGGCTATATCTGACCCCTTAGCATGCCCAACGCTGTCAATACCAAGAAGAGTTGTGTAGACATGAAAAGATAGATTATAAGACGTATTTGTCTCAGCAACAGAGATGGGGACAAGCCAGGATGCAAGTTGTCCTGGTTGTTGCATTCAGTAGTGCCCCGGACGGTAGTGGGAGCGATTCGGAATGATAGGGAGGAGGTGGTCAATACCCAGAGGCAATTAATGACATCTTCACACAGTACTACAAAACGCTGCATGAGGCACTGCCGGCCCCAGCTGCTCTCCACAGTTACTCAATACTGCAAGACCTTCCCTTACCCCACCCTGACGCAGCAACAAAGGCAGGACTTAGAGCTACCGCTACAACTGGACAATGGGCAATTCAACAAATGGCCAGAGGGAAGACCCCCAGTCTAGATGGGTTCTAAGTTGAATTTTATGCTACTTATGGGGCCACTCTCGCCCCTCGGCTACTAGACATGTACAGGGCGTCATATCAATAGAGGGGAACTCCCACTATCACTGTGTGAGGCACTTGTTGTGGTACTTCCCAAACCTGGTAGAGACCTGCTAGAGGTGAGCTCATATCGACCCCTATCCATGCTTAACCTTGACTATAAGATCCTGAGTAAAACCCTGGCAAACAGATTTCTCCCACTGCTTTCCACCGTGATACACCCTGACTGGAATGGATTTGAACCATGTAGAGCCACTTACTATAATACCAGACGTCTATGCCACATCATTGATGCAGCTTTCAGGGGCGACGGGCATCCGATGGCTGTGTCCCTGGATTTCGAAAAAGCATTCGATACAATAGGATGGGCCTATTTGCTGTGGACGCTAGAACGCTTTGGACTGGGTCCCCAATTTCTGCGGTGGATACAGCTACTCTATACTGCCCCTCGGGCGAGAATCCTCACTGGCCACTGTCTTGCTCATTTCCCATCCAGAGGGGGACACGGCAGGGCTGTTTGCTTTCCCCGGTGCTCTTTGCTCTAGCCACGGAGCCATTAGCGGTGTGCTTGCGGATGAAAGACCTCGACTGTGGAGTCTGGGTAGATGGACGGTGGCATATCGAGTCTCTCTATGCAGATGACATCTTAATTTATTTACAGGAGACCGGTGGTACCCTCTCTCCGAGTTGTCTGCTCTGTTGGACCAATTCAGTGAGGTAACAGGCCTTAAGGTGAACTGGGGCAAATTATGAGCGTTCCCCCTGCATGGGGCAGGTGACATACCAAGCCAACCGACAGGTAGTGGCCGACTTGTATGGGCCACAGGGACCTTTCGCTATCTAGGGATCAATGTGTATCACAGAGATCGACCTAGTGGAAGGCAATTATAGCAGGGCATTGACTTCCATTCAGCTGTCTTTATCCTTCTGGTTGCAACTGCCCCTCTCCCCTTTGGGTAGAGCGGCTATCGGCAAAATGTTGATACTCCCTAGGTTGTTTTATTTGTTCATGGCGTTACCGATCCCGTCCGGAAGAGCCTTCTTTAAAGCGGCGCATAGTCTACTGACAGCACATATATTGGGCTCTGGACGCAAGAGGGTGTCCCTAGATGTACTCCAGTGCATTTTGCTTGAGGGTGGGCGGTCCCAGACATAGAACGGTATTATGCAGCAGCAGAACTACAATGGATCTATGGTACGGTATACTGTAGGCGAAGGAGGGGCTCTCAGATGGCTTCTTGTGCAGGAAAGGGGCAATGCAGGTTCAGGGATGCTACTGCGTACAGCAAAGACAGCCTGGATTCAATATATTCATCCCAGACGACAGCCACTCTTCTGTTTAAGTCTCATCTGAGGAGACGACCCTACTCCCCTAAACTCCCAATGTGGGACATACCTCGGTTATGAGACCTCACTAAGAAGTATGATTTTCATGCATGGAAGGAGGCAGGGCTATTATACATAGGTGACCTTTATGAGGATGGACGACTGCGTTCATTCAGTGACTTAAGCGTAACATTTAATTTGGATCCGGGGAAGTTTCTCACACACGCAGCTCTGCAAGCAGTCATAGGGAGAGTCTGGCGGGACGGCTCTCTGGAACCCGTAACACACCACGAACTCCACTATATGTTAACACTACGAAGGGAGAGAAGGGCAGTTTATAATCTATACACACTAGGACATGCCACATCCCCGAAACAAAGCCCGGTGGGACAATTGTTTGAGAATTGACTTAACCCGAACAACAATGCACAATGACGCTTGAACGTGTAAGGTATATTTCATGTAATGCCAGACTGAAATATATGCACTTTAATTATGTCCATCAAACTTATTTGACGCCCCATCGCCTTCAAGGCATATTTCCGGGAACTTCTCCGCTATGCCCGAGGTGTGGACATTATGACATCACTTTCCCACATATGACATGGGAGGGTCCAGAGATACACAGCACGTGGACTTATATCACACAACATGTCTCAGATATTATAGATGTGCAGCTCCCTTTGGACCCACTCCTTTGTCTACTGGGAATAACTAAGAGGAACAAACAGACCGAACATTATGTAAAATGTGTGGACCTCGCTTTTGTGCTATTTAAAAAACTTATTGCGGTGTTTTGGAAGGCGCCTCGGCCTCTCGATGTCAAAGACTGGCTACGGGCGGTGTTCCGCTGGGCTTCAGTGGAAGCTACTGCATTGGAGCATGACGGGCGTACCCGAGGTGGGGGTGGAGGTGTAACACTATGGGACACCTACTTAGCGAAACTGGAAGACAAATTGACCCCAAGGAAGAATGAAAACGTCAGCCCAACCTGAGCATCCCAACTGACAACGAGCACTCCCATTACACAAACCGCCGCTACATAGATTCACATGATGAACAGAAAACAGATGATCTCTTTCTCTCTGCCCACCTCCGTTTGAATATTATACACTTCCCTAGTTGGCTTCCCATATGTCATCTGTCTGTTGGGATCATTAAGGGATTGTGGTAGCCAGTCACCCTGTAGGCTCACGGTAGATGCACTCTGACCGTGGTATGGGGGGTGCAGACCCTGAACTGCCCGCCTCTCCCCCTCCCCGGCTCCACTGCCCGCACTCAGGGATCAGAGCCCCAAAGAAGGGCTGGCTGGGGGTGCCGTCTGTCCTACTCCACAGACACCAAGCATGTTTCATAGTTTTTTGTTTTTTTCCTTTTCCCATCACCCAGTTGGGTTCCCTTTACCCCACACTCCCTTCACAAGGGTCTTATAATAAGTGACGCTGCCTGACTGTAGTGCGCATGAGGATAGATGACTGGGGGCAATGGAATATCGCCAAGCCGACTCAACAGACGGCTATTCACACTTCAGTTACAACACAGTTCTATCACCCTTATAATTATATCTGTAACAATAGCATTTGATTTGCGATGCCAATGACCAGTAGATACACAATGTTATTTCTCCTAACGCAGCTAAGAAACTGCATCATGGGATTTATTCTGTGTACTAGCACAACTGTTACCGAGTTGTGACCCCGTGCTGTTTGAAAACAATAAAAATATAAAAAATATAAATAAATAGCAGTAACTAATAGTGGCCCTAGGGGAAGGACAAACCATATACAAAAAAAAATTGAATGCGAATAAGGTACCTCACCTAGGTACGTGAAATGTGTAGAGGGGAGCTGGGAGTATTCAAAACCACAGAGGTAGATAACACAGTACCCCCCAGCAACAAGGAATGTAGGAGTAAAACACTGGATTTTCCCCAAACCACCCAAAAGGATGAAAAGGAGAAAAAGAAGACACCCAGAGAAGATTGCAAGAAAACTAGCGGTGGATTCCTGAAGAAAGACCGGTGGAAACAGGGGACCAAGTCCAAGAGTCACACTGGAGTCCAAGAGGAGTTGGAGCTACTACCCACACAGCTGTAGTTGCAGGAGTTGGTCAACGTGAGGAACAGCAGGTCAGCACTGCAGCCCTGGAGCCGGAGAAGATTTCCTGATGGATGCAGATGATGTCCCATGCTGGAGTGAAGATTGGAGACGGGTGTTGGTACAGGAATTTCACCAATAAGCCTTGACAAAAGCAAACTCGCGGTTAGTGGAAATGCGGTGCTGCCAGGGATCCGCAAGGCCCAGGAGGCCTCCACCAAGGAGGAGGAGTCACAGGGGACCCTCAGCATCGCAGAGAGGCCACAGAATAGATGCAGCACCCACAGGAGTCCCACAGGACGGGGATACAGGAGTCAGAGAAGAAGCCCACGCAGCACTACAAAAGAGGATCCCATGCAGGAGGCTGGGCTTTGAAGGATGGAGTGCTGGGGGGTTGGACCTACACGTCTCCCGAAGATCCCTTGGAGGAGATGCAAACAAGCCTTGGCAGCTGCAAGAGAAGCCGTGCATGGGGATACTTTCCTGCATAGGAAGGCGAAGGCTCACCTTCACCAAAGTTGGACAGCCGGCAAAGAGGACCAAGAGGACTACTCCGGACCACCCCCAGTGATGCAGGATCCGTGCAGCTCAGGATGAGGGGAAATCCACGCAGCCGGTCGTTGCATGCTTTAGGTGCCTGCGGTTGCAGGGGAGTGACTCCTTCACTCCACGGGAAATTCCTAATTCTTCTTATGCAGGCTGAAGAGTTGCAGTCTTCTGAGGATGCACTGCAAGGGAAATGTTGCAAAGCTGGCAGGAGCCCTGGAAACAATGTTGCAGAAGAGTCCTTTCTCCTTGGAGGCAGCTTGTCAGGTCCTGGAGGTTCCAGTCGCAGTTCCGGAGGAAATGTTACAGAAGGTAGAAGGAGCCTTGGAAACAATGTTGGAAGCAAAGTCTTTGTTGTGGACGCAGAGCCAGGAAGTCAGAGAAGAGGTTGCAGAGGAGCCCTGCTAAAATCTTGCCAGCCGAATCAGAGGACCCACCCAAGAGAGAGACCCTAAATAGCCCTGAAAGGGGGACTGGTCACCTAACCAGGTAAGCACCTATCAGGAGGGGGCTCCAACGTCACCTGCCTGGCCACTCAGATGCTCCCAGAGTTCCCTGCCAACCTTGGAAACAAGATGGCAGAAACCAGGGACTCTCTGGAGGAGCTCTGAGCACGACCTCTGAGGTGGTGATGTACAGAGGAGTGGTCATTCCCCTTTCCATCGTCTGGTCCCTGAACCGGTGTGGACTAGTTTATGCACAGAGGGCACCAAATGTGCCCTTTAAAGCAAACCAGTGGCTTGGGGAGGCTACCCTCTTAAGCCAGTGTCACCTATTTCCAAAGGTAGAGGGTGTTACCTCCCTCTCCCAAAGGAAATGCTTTGTTCTGCCTTCCTGGGCATGATCAGATCAAGCAGCAGGAGGGCAGAAACCTGGTTGAGTGGTGGCAGCAGCTGGGCTCCCCGGAAATCCCTGTAAGCCTGGTGGTAGCAATGTTCGGGGTCCACTACGGAGCCTCCAGAATGCATGGAATCATACTTCCAATACTTGTAACAGTATTGGGGTATGATTCCGACATGTTTGATACCAAACATTACCAGGTTCGGAGTTACCATTATGTAGCTGGACATAGGTAGTACATGCATAAAATGGCATCCCCGCACTCACAAAGTCCAGGAAAATGGATCCGGAGTTTGTGAGGGCACCTCTGCTAGTGCAGGGGTGCCTTCACACACAGGTACCTGCACACTGCCCTCTGGGCTGAGAGGGCCTACCATAGGGGTGACTTTTAGTGACCTGTAGTGAAAACAAGGGCATGCACCTTTTCACACAGGCTGCAATGGCAGACCTGCAGAACCCTTTGCATGGGCTCCCTGTGGGTGGCAGAATAACTGCTGCAGCCCATAGGGATCCCCTGGAACCCCAATGCCCTGGGTACCTAGGGACCATATACTAGGGACTTAGATGGGGAGGACCAGTATGCCAATTGTCGGGAAAAAAAAGGTAGTTTAGAGGAGAGAGCAAACCTACTGAGGTCCTGGTTAGCAGAATCCCATTAGACACAGTCAGTCAAACACACTGACAACAGGCAGAAAATGGGGGTAACCATGCCAAGAAAAGAGGGTACCTTCCTACAGACGCACCAGGAGCGCCGGCATTGGGACCGGTGTGGGAGAAGGTCTGAGTGGTATGACAGATGTCTGTCTGGATTCAGTCTTAGTCACGCTCCAGGCACAAAAAATACGCAAGGTGCACATCCACCAGGAACATCGCCCGATGACGGTAACCACAGGGCTTTAACCCAGTATTCCTCAATGACATCCTCAACACACCAAGAGTTGAAAACTCAAAGGCATCTTCAACAAATGTTAAAAAAAAATAAAAAAATAAAAAGTCCTTTGCCCCGGTGTGGCAACTATATAGGAACCACAACATCAGTTCCGGTGCAGATGACATCAACGACGACTGATGTGGAGCCGATCAATGCCACCTAGTGTAGTGTGGTTAGTTTTACGTATACTTTGCGCATTAGCTTCAGGCTTTAGGCCTTTGTGCACTTTGCCCTGAATGTATTTTATTAATTTGCTGACAGCTTAGAGCCTCTGTGCACTTTGCTCTAAATGCTTTTTATTAGGCTTCGTACTGTTATTTTTCAAATAGTCAGTTCTACGGTGTTGTTTTTTATTCATATCACACTGTTTTGCCTACTTCAGCACTGGAGTTCTTCATAACATATTCACTCTGTTCTTCAGTCAAGGATACAGTCTGGTACATTGCCGATAGACGTGGTAGGAGTTTAGATTTTGTGATCACGATGACATGTTAGTTATAAAATCACTTCCTTGTCCCAATACATGCAAGAGGGAGATTCCGACCAGAGACCCACAGCTAGACGCTGACTGCCTCGCCAACAATTGGTCTGGCTCTAATGTTTAGGTCCGACTGACTCTCTCGGTCTCACATATATATTTTGACTCCTCGGTTCCGTACGCGGAGACGTCCGTGGGGCTGAGGGTTTCCGCCACCATGGGATAGCTACGTCCTATTGCTTAGTGGTTGGTTGTTCAAGCTTGAACTTTGAAAGGAAAAAACCCCGATATTGGTGTGCCTTCTCTGACCTAGAGCTATTTGTTACCAATGGCGAATCCTAATGTAGTGAATATAGCAATCAATATGCGTCACCCGCTCACAGGACATCTGATAGCACATGGACTGACAGTCCAGGGGGGTCCAGTCACTTTTGTGGTGGACGCCCATGCAGCCTATGGAACAGAACTTTTTTATTCTTGGGTCATGTTTCCAGCAGCTGATGGGGGTACAAATACTTTTCACAAATACACTGTTGCGAATGTCCCTGGACAATACCGGGCTTACGCTTACTTAGAGATACCTCTATCTTATCAAGAACACCATAATTGGCTTGATGGCGCCCTCCCACATACAGTAGCACAAGTGAGGTTAGGTCCGTTGAGTAATGATGGTCCGACCTGGCCTTTATTGGCTACTTACACACCATATCCTGCGGTTGCAAATTTGGCAGTGGCTGATGTGCGTCGTTTATATATAGACTTAGCTACAACATACAGAAGACTGGTTCAGTATGTGATGCAGACATTAAATACTAATGCAGCGCCTGCTGCTCCGGCTCACCCACAAGCAGTGGTTCCGGGAATCAATCCGGCCACTGTACACTCAGTTATGGGCAAGGTACCGGCTAAACGTGAGGAGACTCTATTTTGGCTGGGGCAAAAAATTAATACGCTGGAAGCAGTATTTCCCCATACGGGACCTCAGGATAAACATAGAATTTTGACGATGTGTTTGCCGTATGGGATGGTTCCTCCGGTGGACCATTGTAATACCTGGGGCACGGTGTTTGCCGCGCTCTACACTACAGCACACCGACTTTAGCTAATTTACCGGAAGTGCTTAAACAAATTCAAGATGAATATGGGGCTGCCCCTGCCTTAGATTTGGGCATGCAGTTAATGGGCAATTTTGCCGCAGTTTCTTCTATTATTTTGAGTAATCTCAAGGGAGAGGCAGTAGCACTAGCCGTGCGAATGCGTCTTCGGGATGTTCCGCAGATTAATCAAGAGCGGGAACTTCCGCGAATAATAGCTGCAACATATTCAAGTATTGGTCAGGATAGCCTTGGGGCTAGACCGCAGAAACCCCAATTGCAGGGTAAAAATAATAAAGATAATGCTAAGCAACAGCAACCTGAGGGTACAAAAAAGCGCTGGGAAAAGAAACAGCAAACACCTAAAAAAGATGGGGGACAGTCTCCGCAACCGGAGACCCCGCAGAATAGGTATAATCTCAGAAATAGGGATAATTTGAAGACGCCTGATAGATATCAATATACTGATACACGCCAATCTCGTTCCTTTCAGGACTCCTCAGAGAAGAGAAGTGAGAGAGGTGTGCGGTCAGAGCGGAGGACGGAGTACGTGAAACCGAGACAGGATTCACAACGCTCAGCGGAGGTTTCTGTTAAACAAGAAGAGAAACCGCTGCAACAAAAACAGCAATTTAAAAAGAAAAAAGTGGCAGCAGTCTCAGTTAGACATGCCGCTCAAGAAGAGAGTTCTCTTGACGAACAAGACATGGGCATTAGCACTGTTAGACAGCGCGGCAGAGGTCACAATAGTTCGCCGGAGTCTTCTAGAGCATCTGGAGGTGAAAGCAACTGATGACTTCATACAAGTCGAAACTGCGGATATGCGAGTCTCTGATCCTGATAGAGTATATCAAGTGACTCTACGATTAGGAGGGGACATTGACCGCATTGTACACGCCATCTTTTGGGACCATGTGGTAAAATCATATGATGTTCTGTTGGCCGAACAGGATTGGCCACTTGACTTTGTTCACGACTGTCCGGTTGGGGAGGATGTTATAGTACCTTCCTTCTCACCACTTGTTCCGAGAGAGCTAGCGGAGTCCTATGGTAAAACATGGGCTCTAGCACAGGCTCCCGCCCTATATAGAAATAATGTGGGGTGGGATAGACAATCACCTTATCATGTCTTTCCAATAAAGGGCACACCTCAGCCACAGCCGCAGTATCCTATTAAATTTGAGGCAAGGGCATCGGTTCGGAAAATTCTTACACAATTGGAGTACCAGGGTGTAATTGAGCCCGGTGTCTCGCCGATGAATAATCCCTTATTTCCGGTTGCTAAACCGGACCATTCATATAGGATAGTGGTGGATTATAGACATTTGAATAGTCACACACGCACATATGCAATACAGAATTCACATAGTGCAGCGCTTATGAACAATATAGTGCGTAAAAAATAGAAAACAACGTTGGATCTCTCGAATGGATTTTTCTGCCAAAATATAGCGCCCGAAAGTCGGGACTATACCAGTTTCAGTGCGTTTGGCTCTCAGAAAAATGTGTGTCGTTTGCCTCAGGGGTATAAGAATAGCCCAGAACTGTTTTCGGCTCGTGTGACTGAAATGCTGCACGAGTTGGACCCTGAAGCGTTATCATATGTTGATGACATATATTTGACAGACGATGAGATTCTGCAACATCTAAGGCGCGTATCGCGCATTGTTGTGGGATTTGCTGATATTGGCTATAAGTTTAATTTTAAGAAATCAAAGATTGCCTTCCTCAGCGTCATTTTCCTGGGATATGAGTTATCGAGTGAGGGCAAGAACCACATTTTTTGGAGAAATGTGCTTTATTGCAGCCTCCTAATACGGTTCGGAAGCTCCAGTCATTGTTGGGGTTTCTGAATTTTGGCAGAACTTACATTCCTGACTATGCTACGCGTATAAAACCCTTATACGAACTGATTCGCCCGAATTGTTCGAGTAGATTTTGGACGATTGAGCATACACACATACTGCGAGAGTTACAGACTGATCTCTTAGCAGTTAAACACTTACACACACGGGACAATAAGATACATTTAGTCATCAGGGTGATACCTGGGGCTGTTGGGTTTACGTATGTCACCTTTAATGAGGGTGAGACAGTCCCGATTGCATACAAGTCCCACTTGTATTCTGCTGCAGAACAACGATTTGCACAGACTGAGAAAATACTCACTGCAGTACAGATGGCTGTGATCAAAGAAAGACCGCTTGCCCAGGGACAACGCATCATTGTCGTTTCCCCGATTCCAGCCTTAGAGGCTGTTACAAAAGCGAGTGTTCCTAATTCGAAAGCTTTACACCCGCGATGGATACAATGTGCTACGTCTTTGACAGCCACTGATGTAGATTACATATTTTACCCTAAACTGCAGACTCAAGAATTTCTTCAATATGAAATAGAGTACCCAGTTCCTGCTGGCACATTGCCTATTGACCAATATCAAGTGGTCATGTATACCGATGGCTCTGCGCAACCAGCGGTTGGGACTAAACAGCAGTATTCTGCTGCATGTGCAGTGATGAGTGGCACTATGGAGGGGGAAGTGTTCTGCTCCCGACATACTTATACTAAAACCTTGGGAGATTGCACGGCACAGCTGGCTGAGCTCAAAGCTCTATTGTTAGCGTTGGAGCACGCGGATCCGGCGATTTTGACCTTGCTGGTCTGTGACTCCTACTACTGTGTTCAGTCTTTCAATGAATATCTGCACTATTGGAAGTTGAATGGGTTCAGAGATTCTAAAGGCAACACCATTAAACAAATTGTTGTGGGGTAAGGTTGCGGATCTGAAAGAAACGCTTCCTAAGGTCCATGTTGTGCATACACTTGGACACCAGCGCGTTGGAATACACGTTGCTGGGAATACTTTGGCTGATGAAGCCGCAAAGCCGGCAGTGGCTATCGCCACTGTGGCCGCAGTGACTCGTTCGAGTTCCAAACCAGACACAGAGATTTCGGCTGCCATAAAAGCTACGGCTGATGGCACGCAGTTTCCTAAAGGATTTCCTTCTAAATATAGTTACTGCTTGAGTAGTGCGCTAAATGCTATTGTTAATATTCCAGGCATTGGTGTACGTGAACTTCCCAATAGAATTGAGAGACCTCGATTAATTTCTGCAGCACATGAGGGGGTGGCATCTGCACATGCTGGTGTGGCTGCCACGATTTCACTTTTACAGGCTCGTTACTGGTGGCCTGGTCTCTATAAAGAGACGAAGCAGTATGTCCTTTGTTGTGACGTCTGTCAACAAATTAAAGCATCGTCGGCTAGACGCCCGCAGCAGACGCCCCTTCTGATTTCAAACAAACCGTTACAGTGTGTGTACTTGGATCATTGTGGTCCGCTGACACCAGATAGTGCATACAAATATATATTGGTTGCTGTAGATTCGTGCTCCAGATTTGTGTGGGTAGGGCCACAACGCTCGGCTGACGCTCGGACTGTTATTAAAGATTTGCGCATCTTTGTCGCCACATTTGCAGTTGCGGCTTTTCATTCGGACCAGGGCCCTGCTTTTGCCTCTAAGGCATTCAGGGACACCATGGGTTCGTTGGGGGTCCAACTCCAATTCTCGTCTCCATTTCATCCCGAGGGAAATTCTGTCGTGGAGCGTTTGAATCGTGATTTAAAGCAATCCTTAACGGCTAGAGTTATAGGTACGGGTCGTGGTTGGTTAGCCCACCTATATGGAGTACAGAGAGCACTTAATAACTTGCCTAGACGGTCACTGGGGGGTCGTACTTCATATGAGTGCCTGTTTGGAACACAAATGTATGTTCCTGATCTAGATGGTCCTGGTGTGGAGGCGGCAGTTACGCCCTTTGACATAAATGATCGTGTCACTGTTTTGCAGGATTTACAACAATTCCGTGAAGATAACTCTTCTGCAAGTGCTGCCTCCTCAGGAATTAAGGATGAGCCAGTAACACCTACTGGTTGGATTCCCAGGATTGGGGATCTAGTGCGTGAAAAGGTCGCAGTAAAGAAAGAATTTGGTCCTTCTTATCGAGCACCTGTCCCTGTGTTAGGGGTGAGCGGCACGAGAACTGTGATTTTACCGCCGCTGCAAGGGGCCAAAGGAAATCGCTTTGTTTCTATTGATAATGTCAAGTTACAACATGTGGCCGATTCTGCACAGCAGACCAAGAGGGACACCCAGTAGTTCCGGCATCCCTCTCACTACTGGGGAAGAAGTCCCGCTGCAGGTGATTTACACCGACGCTGTTTCCTCTCCGAGCTTGGGGAGGGTGGAAGATGATCTTGCAATTGTTCCACAGACAACGATTAATATGGAATCTTTTGATCAAGTTGCTGTACGTTCTACTGATGTTTCTGAACATGTGGTTTATAGCGTGCCTAGGAGAGAGCCTCCATCTGCTTCTTTGTTCACAATTGCACCTTTTGCAAGAACTGCCTCTGGCTGCTTCAACGAGGCTGATGAAGCAGTGTCCATCTCTTCGTCCTCGATGTCTTCTGTCCGAGGTCAACGTAAGCTGCTGAGTTGGCTTAAACGTACATATTTTGTTTTTCATTGGAACTATTTTTGGCTTTTTATGGCTGTAATGACTTTTTTTATGGTTGGGATTTGTAATTACTTTTATACTAGTAATACATGGTCATTTTCTTCCTGATCGATCTGACATTGAGCACGTGGAGACCTTGTTGAGACCACATTTTTCGTCTCATATGGTTCGAAGAGACTTGTCCAATGTGAACATTTCTGCAATACCGATTCCGGATGGGATTGTGTGGGATAAAGTAATGTTTGATATATATGGTCCCACTGAATTGATTCAAATACCGTATGTCCTCAAGTTATCAATGAATGATATTGTAATACCAGGCATTGTTTCTGATGATTGGAATGTGAAGACAGTAGATTCTATGCTAAAGGATTTGCAATATTATACTGTCTATGACGATGAAGATGCTTACCAATTTAGAGATAATCATGGTGACATGTTTTGCTACAACTATTATGGACACCACTTTATTCATAAAGCTAGTAGCCCTAAGTCCATATTTAATTATGTGCAATGGGAATATTGCTCGACTCCTCCACAAGGGAGTTAGAAAACATATAATGATAAATTTGCATATTTTTCTGGGCATGATCAGCGGAATGCTAAGTCTTACTATTTTAAAGTTGCACCGTATTCTTATAAGCAAATTTTATTGACCGATACTAAATTACTATATTCAAATTTGTTTGTATCTAAACTTTCGGTCGAGGGGTATGAATACTGGTTAAAGACCGTTGACTTGAAAAGTGTTTGGGGTACGAAAAATTGGCCGATGCAAGGCAGGGATACATTATTTAGAGCATGTCTTATCCCTGTGCAGATGATTTTCCTCAATGACACGGTACAACAGACTGGCTGTTTGGGCTTGGCGACGATTAGAGAGTTGAATTTGCCTAGTATACCTGTCCCTTCCAAATTAAACAACTGGCAGCACTATGTGAATGCTACTTTTAGTGAATTTACGCATTGGGTCCAGAATGGTACGCTTAACACGTCATCGTTACATCCGGGCGGGTGGTTATTATGGCCCGTAGACACTAATCAGTGTCATCAACGTTTTGTCACCTCTTCAGGGGGGTTCAGGACTAGTAGGGCAGACCCTCGTTACATTTCACCAGAACATGCTGATATTATAACTACGTACAGCGTGGGGAAGCTTGGTCAACAATGGTTGAAGTCATCCACGCTGGATGCAGTTAAGTCGCATCTCAAGTTACTGTCTAATGGTACTGATTTACAAGATTTTTTGTCAGGTCCCAAGGTACCACGGAAGAAAAGGTTTTTATATGAAGTTTATAATGAGATTTGGAAACTTTCACAACAGGAGGCTGCAGCCCGGTTGAGGCAGATTGATCAGGAAAATCTGCTGCAGACTTTGTCTGTTGTTGATAATGGCATGCATACCCTTTCTGACCGTGTTTACACGATTGACAGCATTGTTTCCTCTGCTATTGACATTATTAAATCGGACATGTCTTCTTTATATCATGGGCAGAGTCAGACACGGTCCATCATGCAGCTGGGTTGGACTCTTCAGACCTTGAAGGCGGGTCGCGTTCCATGGCAGCACATTCGTGCCAGAGAGATCTTTATCTCCTTTAATTTGACTCGTCAACAACAGTTGATGGCTAAAAAGGAAGCGACATATGTTATGTTGAATATTGAGAAATTGGAGAAACTGCCTTTCACTGTGGCTGAGATTCCGTCAGCTGAGTGGTTGATTCATGGGGTTATTAATTTGCCTATCTCCACTCTGCAATTTACTTCTTGTTTGAAGCACATTCCGGTGGGTAGATATGAACTATTGGGAGACAGTTACATACACGAGGTGTGGGAGCTTCCCTTTCAATACAGATGTGTTAATGGTTTGAGGGAGGTTTTTCTTAGGGGTAGCTAATGCGAAGCTTCTGTCAGCCATTCCATGGTTTGTAAACAGCTGTCCTTGCACGGAGCGTGTAACGCTTCGATTGCTAACTTAGCTTGTTATTTAAAGGGTGTTCCAGTCCCGGTTATTAAAAACACTTTCCAGGTGCTTTCCAAAGGCAGTTACGTTGTTCTTAACAGCGAACGCTGCTGTGGCATGCGTGCCGGAATAGTTAACGTTGTCAACAAGGCCGTTACGTGCTGCGGGAATGTGTTGTTTCCCCCCACTCAAATTAGGGAGGTAGCGGACATCTGGCCTCATATTGCTACTTCCAAGGTTGATTTCGACAAGTTGAGTCGGCTGAAAGCTTTATTGTTTCAAAAGCATGTAGCCCTTACATCTGCTAGCGAGACCTACGCACTTCAGGTGGCAAGGTCATCGGCGGAGATACAGTCCCTTTTGAATACTAACTTTCCAAGTCACTTCGGTGAACTTGTGGGACGTATATTTAATGCATCCAGCACTGCTGGTATTGCTCATTTTTTCAAAGCCGTTGGTGTTGGTTTCGCTCACACCTTCTCTTCCATATTCGGTTTGATACCTTCGGCTATACACTCTATTTTCGGAAGCATTTTTGGGGGTTTCCCGATTACTTTGGCTTTGTTGGCTGGAGTCTTGCTATTGTTTCGCAATGGCTGTCCCGCCACGACGAGATCCTATATTGCTGCTCCCGTCAGCGCAGCTGTGTCATGAACGCATGATGCAGCATTTTGGAGCTACACTCCTGGGCCATTTGGAGTGTGACTGGTCTCTGTCATTCAGACCGGTTTTGGATTGTGTGCAACCTGTGTTTCGGTGCCTTTGGTGCTCATTTGAACATGCACTGGTTTTCTGTCTCTCACTGCAGCGCCCTCCAGTGGTCGATCCTGATCTGTTGATGTTCCTGATTAGGGCTCATTCCCAGACTTGTGCACTACGGTTGTGTTTGCTTCGTGAGGCGGTTTATGAGATTCCCTTCCTGGAGGAAGATGGTATAGTCTCTTTCATTGGCCCTACACGGGGTGCCGCCCTGAATGGTTTTGGGGCTTTGGAACACACCTGCTCCATGGTACTTTGTGGCGTGGATCTTCCGATATTAACATATATCGAAGTGGAGGAGCTCCTACGTTCTATTGCTTCTGTCTGACAATCGGATTATTTTTTTTCGGCAAAATTGACACTATATTGAATTTGGCTTTATCGTCACAAGTTTCCTAAATTTATGACTTTGTTGTCTTCTTACCTTTTCAAAATATAATGTTTATGTTTGGGGCATGTTTTTATGTTATTGGAACCACTTGCTACCGACAAGGGGAGGGTGTAGTGTGGTTAGTTTTACGTATACTTTGCGCATTAGCTTCAGGCCTTTGTGCACTTTGCCCTGAATGTATTTTATTCATTTGCTGACAGCTTAAAGCCTCTGTGCACTTTGCTCTAAATGCTTTTTATTAGGCTTCGTACTGTTATTTTCCAAATAGCCAGTTCTACGGTGTTGTTTTTTATTCATATCACACTGTTTTGCCTACTTCAGCACTGGAGTTCTTCATAACATATTCACTCTGTTCTTCAGTCAAGGATACAGTCTGGTACATTGCCGATAGACGTTTTAGTTTAGATTTGGCATTCCTGAGTAGGGACATTTTGTGATCACGATGACATGTTAGTTATAAAATCACTTCCTTGTCCCAATACATGCAAGAGGGAGATTCCGACCAGAGACCCACAGCTAGACGCTGACTGCCTCGTTGCAGATGCTGAACCAGATCACAGGCCTTTGCTCAGGTATGAGGGCTTATATCTCCCCGGTGATTCGGAAAGGCAAGCTAGAAGCTTAACATGCTGTGCTCTAAATAGAACAAGCAGAGGGAGAGTAGAAACTGTTAGGCACTATGATAGCTTTGTTCTTATGTTTTACTCTCCTGGTGACTATTTCAATCCTACTGTGTTGTATTGTTCTGGTTATTGCGGCTCACGCCTTATTATCTAAAATACAGTCGTTTTATTAAAACATTATATAAAACTTATACTGTCTTTGTCATTTGTATATGAGACCATATTGTAAATGAGAGAGTTGGTTTGGATCTGAGTGACCACGACTTCCCTGAGAAGTTCCAAAGATGTCATGCGCTCGGCTGCCTAATCATTTCTTCCCCGTGGGAGAAATGAGGCACTGCTAGTTAGCCGGAGCAAAAACCGGATTTAGGGTGACAGAGTTCCTTACACGTGGGTCGGACTCAATCCCCCACACCGTTATCGATCCTGCTGCCTAGAAATCCAGTAGTCTCATTTAGGATAATGAGAGCCCACGCGACACTAGCAGCGAGGAGGGGTACTGCTCAAGAAAAATCTCCGGATCCAGTCTGACGCTTTGGGAAATTCAAAGGTAAGGAATATCCAACTAGAAGTCTCTATGAGATATTAGTTTCTTTTTGCAACCTTTCCACACCAGAAGCATGGAAGCCCGCAGGATGCGGATGCACTGCTGTATAGTATTGTGTGTAGGAAAGTGCCCTTATTCTCATGGTAATCCCCCACTTTTTTCAGATGTTGATGCTAACTTGATTGAGGGTGTGCTGGGTTCCTGCTAACCAGGCCCCAGCACTTGTGTTCTTCCCCTAAACTGTGCAACTGCATCCACAATTGGCACACCCCTGGCACACAGCTAAGTCCCTTGTGAAAGGTACCAGTGGTACCCAGCGCCCTGTGGCCAGGGAGGGTCCCCTAAGAGCTGCAGCACATATTATGCCACTGTAAGGGGCCCCTCACTAAACACATGCACATTGTCATTGCAACTTGTGTGCGCTGGTGGGGAGAAAAAGGTAATGTCAACATAGCATCCCTCCCTGGTTGCCCTGCCCACAAACTACTGCCTGTGGCATATGTAATTCACCCCTCTAGCAGTCCTTCAGCTCTAAGGCAGGATGCACTATACCACAGGTGAGGGCATAGCAATATGCCCCTACAGTGTCTAAGTCCATTCGTAGACAATGTAAGTGCATTGTGGCCATAAGGAGTACATGGGCTGGGAATTTGTCATTACGAACTCTACAGCTCCATGGTGGCTTCACTGAAAGCAGCAAAGTTTGGTATCTAACTTGTCAGCACAATAAACCCACTCTGATGCTAGTGTTGGATTTATTGAAAAATGCACACAGAGGACATCTTAGAGATGCCCCCTGTATTACACCCAACCCTCTAGTATAAGGCTGACAGGTCTGTGCCAGCCTGCCACTAACAGACAAGTTTCTGACCCCATGGAGTAAGAGCCTTTGTGCTCTCTGGGGTCAGGAACAAAGGCTACTCTGGTTGGAGGTGCTTCACACCTCCCCACTGCAGGAACTGCAAACACTTGGTGATGAGCCTCAAAGGCTCCTGCCTTTTGATACACTGCCCCAGGGCACTCTAGCTAGTGCAGATGACTGCCTGCCTACCCAAGGACCAAGATCTCCAGAGGAGAGTGACCCTGTCCACAAAGAAACCCCCAAGAAGTACTGCAGAACCACCCAGGATCTGCAAATCCTGCCCACTCTGCATTCGAAGCCCAAGGACGGTGACCAGGTGGCACACCAGTCCAGAGAATGTCCCCAGGCAATTCCGACCTCAAGTCCACCCTGTGTTGACCCCTCCTGACCAACATGCCTGCAGCCTCAATCCAGAGGACCCCCTGACCGCGACCGGCGAAGATTTCCCAATGCCTAAAGGTACCCCTGCACCCAGAGCTCCGTGGCCGACGGGTCTAGCAACGTCCAGTGGGCTCTCTACTTACCTGCCAGCCGTTGGTCTTCTTTAGCCGACTCTGTGAACCAAATCTGCAGCATCTTTGTGTCTCTTTCACCCCTTCTTCCCCCCACACCCGGGATTCCTCCACTAAAAAGCATTGGCGCCCGACGCTGTGTTTGCACCCTGTACCATGCCACCCCCTTGCCACTGTGATACATTCTTGAAACTGCACTTACCTGCAACAAAGATCTTTTTGGTTCTAGAAATAAAGTAACAAAGTATATTTTTGATGCATAAAACGTTGGCCTGGAGCTAGTCATTGAGGTGTACCTCATTTCTTGCCTGTGTGTGTGTACAACAAATGCTTAGCACTACCCTCTGAAAAGCCTACCTGTTCGACCACACTACCACAAAAGAGAGCATTAGTTTTAACTTCTTTAGCCTCTGTAAAGTCTCTGGGGATCCAATGAACTCTGTGCACACTATACCTTACTTTGGTAGAGTATATACAGAGGTCCTACAGGGCTGTCTTAAGTATTTTTCAGGTTCTCTTCTTTCTTTGAATCATCACAATCACTGGGGCAGCAGCTTCCTTCTATGTCGATATCCACAATGCAAAGAACCCTTTGAATTCATCAACTCCTTCATCTTCACGGATGCCAAGTATCCTTTTGCTCTTAGCTTTAACAGAATTTTTCAGCTTCCAATCAACTGTATTGCTGTAAGGCTAAAACCCACGACAGCAATGTAAATCTGCACCTCCTTAAATCTGTAAGGCCCATGTAACGGCAGCTTTTCAAGCTGTGATAATGTATTCTGCACGAGAAACGGTTTGTTTCTTGCAGCTTTTACAAACTTTTGTTTAATATAGATGTGCTCATATATACTTTTCTATGGAGTAGTGTTACAGAGATTTGACTTCAAGTTGACAATGTCTGTTGGATGATCCCACATGGGTAAAGAATTCTGTCCTATCCTTTTCTTCTAATGTCCTGTTGTTGGGGTTAGAAATATTTGGAAGTTCACCTGGAGGGCAAGGGAGAAGGGACTCATACAAACAATGCCCCCCACAGGGGATTTTTCTAGTCCTCTTTATTTGGCTGCCTGAAGACTGCCAGAGTAATGGGTGTTTATCTGTGTTTGCCCAGAACCTTTGTGTCTCAATATGAAGGGAACCTCGAGATAATTAGCAGCTTCTCCACTCTTTTTCCCAAGCTCTCCCTCTGCATCCAAACCACTAATTTTCCATCACACCTCATGCCACACAGATAATAAGGACTTTACATACACAGGCCTTTGCAGTCATTTGAGGCTCACTTTCCAGCTCTGACAGTAACCTTAAAATGTATGCCTGCATCACAAATGTCACTCTTACCTTGTATCCGCATTTCACTCTAGTTCTCATGTCCAAGACTCTGAGGTGTCCTTTGGATCTTATCTCCAGTGACAGCTCCATGTGTTTGGCTGCTGCTCTGTCAGCATCTTGGCCATGCTTCATTGGCATTGTTTTAAGCATATGAAATAAAGCATGAGCCTTCTACTAAACACAGGCTTGTTGTAGCATATGTAGGAAAGCAGCACCTTGCTGAAAAAGTTACCCCTACTTTTTGCCTGGTGTCAGTATGTTTAAACTGCAGTAAACTGTGATCCTGCTAACCAGGACCCCACTGTCCGTGTTCTCTCCCCTAAATTTAGGTGGTGAGTAACTTTTACAACCCATGGGCATACTGGTGCACCCAAGTAAGTCCCTAGTATATGGTACTTAGATGCCCAGGGCATTGGCACACCAGGGGTCACCCATGGACTGCTGCATGTACTGTTCCACCCATGGGAGCCAATGCAAAGTGTGACTACAAGTCTGCCATTGCAGCCAGTGTGAAATGGTGCATGCACCTTACACCCCAGATATAAGGTTTGCCTTATATCATGGTGACTGCGCTCTGACCCTTTAAGTCATCCCTAAGGTAGGCCCATCAGCCCAAGGGCAGGGTGCATGGTTCGCAGTGTGAGGGCACCCATGCATGAGCAGAAGTGCCCCTACAAGCCCCAGACTCAAAGTTGTTTTAAGTGCGAAAAAGCCATTTTAAGGTATGTAGTGGACACTGGACAACACAAGATATCCAACGACATAATGGTTTCACCGAATCTAGGCATGTTTGGTATCAAACACGTTGGAATCATGCAACTACATCAATTCCACTGCTAGCTACATAATACCATGTACTCTGGTGGCTCATGTCTGCCTGACAGCCTTGCAATGTCTGCATGCCAGCCCGTGCTGCTGCTAACCCCAGACACTGTTCTGCTCTCCTGCTGCTGAGCCTAACTCCGGCAGGGGAAGGCAGAGCAAAGGATTTCCCGTATAGGAGAGGTTTGTCCCCTCTTAGAAATCAGTGTCACTGGGCTGGGGTGGGTGTGCCTCGGAGCACCACCACACTGCTTTGAAGAGCACATCTGGTGCCCTCTTTGCATAAACCGGTTTGCTCCAGTGCAGGAGCCCCCAACTTCTGCTCTGGCACTAAACCACACAAAGGACAGGGGAAAGACCACACCCTGTACAGCTCCTCCCCTAGGGAGGTGCATAGAGCTCTGCCAGGTGACCACCTGATTCTATCATCTTG
This sequence comes from Pleurodeles waltl, assembly GCF_031143425.1. Taxonomy (NCBI): domain Eukaryota; kingdom Metazoa; phylum Chordata; class Amphibia; order Caudata; family Salamandridae; genus Pleurodeles; species Pleurodeles waltl. The sequence goes on from NC_090436.1 coordinate 899,584,517, forward strand.
GAAATAAGTTGATCAGAAGTCCCTGGGAGCATCTAACTGGCAAGTCCAGCTGGGTGATGTTTCGAAGTTCTGCAAGTCTTCTGAAACCTCCGTGGCTGTGCATCCTCCAGAGAAATCTCCCTGCGCTTAGGAAATCAAGAAGAAATCACTTGGAACAAATGAGTCACTCCCCTGCATCCACAGGCACCTCAACATCCGGTTTGTGGATCCTGCAGTCCCATGGACTCTTCTAGGCTCTACAACACAGGTGGTGGTTCTATGGCTCTCCGGAGGTGTGACCTGTCTTCTCTGCAGCCGAGAAGTGTGTGGTCCCCTACTGCTGCTGCTTGGCTGAAACACCTGTGCATCGGGTCTGTTCTTTGTTGCCAAGGCTTGTTGGCTCTCCAGTCCAAAGACCTCCTAAGCCCCGGCCTCCAGCACCCTCCAGCTCCAAGAACGGCCTAACACCTGCCACATGGGTATCCCTCTTTGCTGTGCTGCCGAGGCCTCTCTGCGCTGGCTTCCAGAGAGTCCTGCTAGGGGCTCCATTGAATCCTGCTGTCTCTCCTGCTTGCTGAGGGCTGGCCCTGACCTACCCGCTAAGGTTGGGTCACTGGGACCTTGCTGGTCCTCATAAATGCTGCAATCTCATTGCAACGCTTCCCTGCATTTGCCAAGGCTTGCTGGTGGTCCCAATGACAACTGACCCCTCTGCAATACGATGACTTGCGTGGATCAGCTCATAGACGACTCCAGGGGTCTTCCTGCATCGCCTGGAATCCACAGCTGCACTTCTTCGACCACCGTCCAACAGAAATGCATCTCCAAGAAGGGTGGGCATTGCCCTCCTGCGCCACCTGGGGACCGCTGGTTACAATAAGTAAAGACTATTTTTTTAACACTGTTGTGGTTCTTTTGTGCATGTGCATCTCTGACTGACAACTGAACAACTGCTTTACACTCTCCTGGATAAGCCTTAGCTGATCTCCACAGCTACCCCTCAGAGCTCGGGTTATCTAGAGCCACACCATACACTGAGTCAGCCTCCTACAGCATACACCTACTTATTTTATTTTAACAAACATGACCAGAACACAGAGTAATAAAGTTGTTTCACATGCATTCCGACTAAATGTTCATTATACGATGTGTGTACGCAGGCATCTGTTTGCAAATACAAGCTTGCTGAGGTAGATAAGGAAACTTTTGCTTTCCAAAAATGATACTTTTCAAATAATTTGCTGTGTGGATTCCAGAGATAAAGCAAAAAATAAAGCCACAATCACATTGCCATTGATTCGAGCTAAAATAAATTAGTAAACATATTTTGCCTCCACTGCCAAAACAAAATGTTAGGTGGATGGTATAAATAGGGAGCATAAATTAAACCATGCTGCCCATGCACCTCAATAAACTACAATGGTTAACAAAAAGCCAAGTATCACAATAAAAACATAAGACAGGTTTCCAAAACATTGCTATGGGCACAACAGCTCTCAAAAAGATCAAACCTTACATACCATCGAAAACATGGGATCTGATTAAGCCCCCAAATAACTGTGTTTGCTAAAAATACAAACAAGAAAATTATGGTGAGATCAAAGGTTTTTTAGATAGCCACCAGTTCCAAGATCCCCAAAACACATGGTGGCTAATCAACATGGAGAAAATAAGAAAAGACTGGCCCACAACCACTAAACAAGCATTTGCAATGCAATCGGTCCCGCATTTGCTTGAGTTAGAGCTATTGGCATTTTAAGTGCATAACTGGACTTTTTGCCATATAAATTGATCAACCCTGCCGCATAATTTAGTCCTGTCTGCCACGTAAATCCAGTGGCACTGCATATAACTAAAGCACTTCCATTTACCTTCTTCCTCTATCTGCAGCAAAAAATGAAAATATTGACAATATTGAAAACATGATATGTAAGAAACATGTTCATGTAACAATATAGTCAGCCCCCAGAGAGCATAACATAAAACAAAATGGCAGAAATTAATGCAGTGTACCCATACATATATAGCCCTAGAGGGCGTAGTGCCTTACACATTTTCAGGCCTAGCAGGTCTACTGCAATACTATTACAAACAAGGCCCTTAAAACACAAACTACTCCAGTCGTAAAACAAAAATTCCAGCAATGAGAGAGCTTAAAAAGACATTGAATGGTGGGAGAGGTTACTATTTTTGCCCCCCCCCCTCCAACCTACTGTGGGGACCCAGAATTGGCCTAGACAGAGAGTGTGTGTCTTGCTGAACGGTTTGGTTGTGGTCCCAATGTCGTAGGACCACCACAGGCCGAGTTATGGGCAAACATTTTTGAAAACAAAAGCTCCGCAAAGCATTATGGGACTAGTCTCCCAGTGCCGTGAATATTGTAGTATCGGCTCTCCCCCTGTGCCGGGAAAGCCACGTAGGGGATCTCTGTGTGCTTTTTCTTTGTTGAATGCTCAGGTTTTTGTTTTGTTTTCAACTTCTAAACTTTTTAAGTGGTATTCAAGTAAAACGCTCCTCAGATTGAAGTCGCATTGTATACAACTTCACGTAGTCATGTACAGCGCTCCTCGGATCGAGTTTGTGCTGTATGAACCTTTTAAAAGAAACTATTAAATAAATGAAAAAGAATCCCCCTCCAGCCTTTGTGCGCAGACATTACAAAGAAACAGCAGCATGCCCAAAGGAAGGAAGAGGAAGAAACAACATACGGCCATGCAGCACGAAGTGGTGAGGCAAAAGGAAAAAGTAGTGTGCCACACTAAGGTATATGGCTGATCATGCAATCATCCTTGTAACAAGGTCGGTCTGCAAGGAGGTAACAAAGCAGCTTCTAGGCGGGATAAACGTTAAGCATTTACCTAAGAAATCAAGGGAACTTGGAAAGGCAGGCCAAGGAACAAATTAAAGTGATTGGCATAAAATGGGCGTGTTGCAAGCCCCAAATGTGGATTACACCATGTTGAGAGACCGCGCTTGAGCACTGCCTAAGCTCGACCTAAAAAGACATAGGATGACCGAAAGAAGCTAGCATTTCAATACCCTAAGTTTTATATGCTACGGGAAGAAAAACTGAAAATGTACAGGTATGGAGTAAGTCATGGTCAATAAGAAAGTTAAATTATAAATTGAGCGATCAAAAGGGATTGGTCACAAAAGAGAAAATAATTAGTAATAGAAAGATGAACACTACTGCCAAGGTGTGCTGGAGTTACGGAAGGATCCTCTAACACTGATAGTGAGTAAAGTAAATTAACAGATGATACGGGAGCTTCAGATGATTTCAAGAATAATTCCGCAATACAGATAAGCACAATGGGTTGTTCCAATCCTTGAACAGCAGCAGCAATCGAATAAAATAAGCAGTGTCACTTGTTACCACAGGCTACAAGTAAATTTAACGGAGTTAGCTAAAGATAAAAAAAAGTATCTTCACTCTAACAAAAGTAGAGTGCATTAGTTCATTTTATAGCTGCCGGCAAGCATGTGGCATAAAAAGCATATCCTTGTCATAATGAATTCGTTTTAATATGGATAACCAGGTGGACTTTAACAACACATTCTATTTAATATATCTAAAACATATACAGTATGGATAACAAACATTTAACCTAGCCAGAGAGCAGTTTCAGAACAGTGTGATCACGCTAAATCCAACTCAGAGAGTATTGTGATGGAAATATAACAAACGTTACCTTAAGGGAGGCAACAGTGTACTCATGTCAAAGTTATGCAACAGGCCAGCAGTGTCCAATCAGTCACGTAAAACGTGAGTTACAAATGTAAAGTATGCTGTATGTCAAAGGTGCATCTTACCATATGCAGGCATTGTTGTGTAAGGGAACGTCAGGTCGGAACTTCCTGTAGGGCAGGTTTCGTGTCATCATGTCAATGGATTCCAAAAGTTCCATTACACTGAGGTACTGAAACCAAATAACGTAGTAATGCAGTTTATTTGTGCTGTTCCAAATGCCTTATGCAATGCATTATTTCGCTGAGTGGTGTTTAAACATTAAGTGAAAGTAATTTCAATTTTTAGCCCATACAAAGCTCCGGTTCCCATGTTTTCACTAGGACGTTTTCTACCAGAGAAAGTCTTATAAATAGAAACGTAAAAATGCTCCTCAGCTTTGTGATGCAAAAAGAAACCTAGACGTAGATGATTAAGGTTTCGATAGAGCAGCTCCCTTACAGTTAAGCTCAAGGCTGCCAAAAGATAACGTTTAATAAATTGAATCTCGTACCTGGGGTTTGTTTAATTCAATGGCTATATCCTGTAGATTTACATCGAAATCCATTTTTGGCGAAGAAAAGTCAAATTCAGCTCGAGGATTCATGCGCAGTTTAGCTTTAGCTGAAATTGGGCGGAATACTACGAACAAAAAAAAAACACAATTTTAAAAGTGAAGCATCGCTTTCCTTTAAAACCAAATATGCGTCTTTGTTAACTGGAGCAGCAAAGCAGGCAAAGAAACTCCCTCTTACCAGTCAAATTTCATATCTAGTGTATACAATCCTGATTAGGTTTCATAACAACAATACATTTCTTCTCAAAACAGGAAACGTTTTTGGAACAGTGGCACCATAACACTGGTTACTTCTTGTCTCCTATTTCTTTTTTGCCTTTCCTGTACCCCAATGCAACTAAAAGCTGACTGGCTGATTTTACTGATTAAAAAAATATACATATGTGAGCACATTTTCATGTTCACAAGCACAAATGACTCTATATCCTTTACAGCCTTGAATACAGATTCATGTTCTGTAGTTTGATAATACAAATACACACCTCACAAGTGATCTTCCACAGGAATATATGGCTAGCAGGACACTGCCATAGAGGCAAGGGAGCCAAACATTAAAAAACAGTGACTATAGCATTCTACTGTATGTGATGACATGATTCGGGCAGGCACCCTTAGCAGCAGTATGCTATGGGAAATAGAAGTAGCGAAATATTGTCTTCAAAGTGATTGAACCTGAAGCATTAGAGGAAAAAGCAGCTTACTCATCAGCAGTTAAAGTCCAGCACTATTAAGCACACACTCTTCGTTCCGTTATCAATTTCTAAGAATCGTGAAACTCAGACATAACATTCTTGTATAAAGTTATTTCAGAAACTTTGCTGAAAAATCTAGGGAGGTAACAGTAGGGTCTCTGGCCCATTTCAATCTCCACCGTAGCTCGTGTCACCTCGGAGCATCAAAACAGGTAACATAGGAATGCTGACAGAATGATGATAGCAAAATCATGTACAGACCTCAGGGTAACTTGTTTTTTCAGGCCCTTCTAATCAAGTATAGAATGGGCCTTTCAAGTAACATCAAAGCAGAATAGCTCATGTGAGAATCCCAGAAAGTCACAATAAATGCATGCATTAGCCAAATAGTCCCGTGTGCATCATGGCAAATGGAGTGTAAAATCTCAGCTACTCGTGCACCCGGTTTAGGCAATGTTTAATGTGTCACGAAATTACGCCATCGAAAGAGCAGTCCAAAAACATTTATTCGGGTTTGAAATATAAATCAGTTCTAACCAAAGTGATTTCAATTGTTACAACTTTGCTTCAGTGATAAATATGTACAGTTTGGAATATGGGTTCAGGAGGCTGGAGCAAAGGTTACTAAGAAAAGACTGTCTTCAAAATCACAAACCTAAATTAAAGTGTATTGGCAGGAGAATAAACCGGCGGCCTCCGGTTTTAAACGTTACCAAAAGACTCAACCTCTTTTCAGAAATATACAGTGATACAAACGTGTAAATTAGCCCAACAAGGAAGGACTGAGAAAGGATTATGCAAGGATCATTACAAATGTATATTTGGCAATCTACCCATATATCCATTATCCATTCCTCTCCCACTCACAAGGGAAACAGCCTAGCTCATTATAGCAAGTGGCATGGCGAAACTGAAAGATCTAACGTACTACATGAATACACAGACAGCCTTGTATTTAAAGACATAAGCTCTATCATGAAAAGCCTGGGTGAAAGAATGAGTTACTATTCCAAAGAGAACCGTCTAACAAGTCAAAGTGAAATATATTCTTAGTTCCAACCTGCAGTCTAAATTCTATCAAGAATCTTATTTTTCATCGCCACAACTGAAATCTGTAGAAAGTTGTAAAATAATAAACCTTATTGTGCGGTTGACTAAAAATCATATAACAAAATAAAATAAAAATATAAAATAGGTCAGTACTTGGGCTACATACAGAATCTAAAATGTCAATCACGGTCCCCTGACCTATCATAATACACCCAACAAAATTAAATTAATTAGTACACTTTTGGACAACTCATCCGTACATTTATCACAATTTCTAACCAGCAAAACACTTTCAACTTTTAGATAATAACGAGCTACTCCATAACAGCTACACATACCTGCATTATTCAGCACATATGGCAGCAGTCTTCAGGGTTCAAGAGCAAACAGAGGACAGAAACATGTATGAAGTAATCTCTCCTAACGATGACCACAAAAGCAGCCATTTCTTTGGCTGGTATACAATGTTTTCCTGAACTGACCAAATGGAAAGCATAGGCTGCACAAATGAACACATTTACTAGTGTTTGCTTCACCCATGCTGTCATAAAAATAATTAGCCAATAATTAGCTCTGCAAGTTTTAGCCTAGAAAAATCTCCAATGTCTTCCCTAAAAGAGTTTAACTTTAACTTTTTGGTTAACTTTAACTTTTAGGTTATCAGCGAGCAGGTCTTCAAGATGCCTTCCTAAACTCCTGGATTAAAAGTGCACTACCAAGGTGGTAAATTAAACATATGTGCTAAAGCTACAAAGATCAGACACTTGTAAAACTGATTGCGAGTGCAACTGATAGCAATGAAATTGTACTTCATATATACAGTTGATACTGCTCTTGTGTTTCTGTTGGCTTACGGAACAAACCTATACACAATACCTAAAAAACAGTCTCTGGATAGGAACTCCCCCAAGACTTGAGGCACAAAACCAGTGATCATCCACACTATCAAAATGCCTGTAATACCAAAGCTACCATTTTACCTGTGATTCGTAGCATGAAATGCCTGGTATGATGCTTGGTGACCACGAACGACCCACAAGTGTCCGATACAGAAACCATCCTTAAACGTTCACAACAGGACAGTTTCTAACTGCCCTCAACACAGAGCACAAGAAGGCAAAGTGCCACAGATTTTGACACAACGTTTTTTTGCCGTGACTGAATTCAGAAAAATTTAAGTATGAATGATTCTATGTTTAAAGCCCTAGGCACCGTCAGCACAAAATCAGGGATATATATACAACCATGGTGTAATTATGAAATTAGAAAAGCAGTATAATACAACTTACCAAAATCATAGTCATCTGGAATCATATTATTTGTGGCAACACCATACTTTAAAATATTCTGCAATAGAAAGCATAAAGATATAAAGCATATATTCATCTATTCATCATATAAACTTTTTACTAGTTACCGGTAAGTACGTCATTTCTGCCCCCTCACCAAAGTTGTTGCAGCACTGCTGCTCTGTTGTGCATTGGTAAAACTAACTTCATCAGCTGGAACAAGATGGATTGCAAATGAGGCAAAATAATCTAAGGTAAAGTAATGAGAGAGCTAGGGAAGAAGCAGCAGCAACTGGATGGTGTCAAGAAAAGCCCTTTTAGTCATCCAGAATGAACACAGAAGTACATCTCTTGCCCATGACAGCAAAGGCATTGTAAGAAATGGACAATAAGGTACGTTCAGACCTATGTCTTTGGTGAAAAACACACAAACACACTGTAGAGAGCCAAGAGGCAGACATTCCAACATTTTGGCAACTAAATCACCGCTGCTTTCTACATACCAAACCTGTAACATAGAAATCATACCCCACACTAAAAATACTGGGTGTCTGTTGCTACATTTAAAAGTAAGCAGAAGAAAGATCTTTAAAATATGCCTAAAATGAAAACAGAGAAACATTACAACCAACTGAATCAATGGATGCAAAGGCTGTAAATAAAGTCAGCCCAGAGCTTGGGGGTGGGAGGTGGGGGTGGACAGAGACAGGGACAGTGCTGCAGCCATGCATGCAGCACGATACATCAACCTGATCACCTCACACCAAAAGCTCGAGATCCTGCATATCCTACAAGCAATCAAAAAGAAAAAGAGGAGGAAGCAATTGATCAGAAAACCTTTAGTCGAGATTCACAAATCCAGAGCCACATTAAGTGTGTTTACAACAACTCGCCTTCTCATAAAGAAGTCAAACATTAAGATGCATCAGGGACGAATTCAGAAACACGTTTAATAGGAGATAAACTGAACAGTACATGAAGCGAGAAAAAGAGGAGTGTACAATTTACTCATCTATCCTTAATAAAAATATGTAAGAAATTTTGATATTTTAAACATTTCAAAAAGGGAAAACAGTGTTAAACTATCAACGGCTCACAATGAACTGTCACATGTGAAATCATAACTAAATTCCATCCCGTAACTTTTTGGAAGCAGTTCAATATAATCGCGCTACAGGAAAGCGGATATGAACACGACTTCCCTTTCAATGGGTACATCAAAAATCACACTCGTGCAAGTAAAACAGAAAAGGAAAGCCACACAACAGGTGGACTGCTGCTATATATTATTCCACAGTTATAACTAGAAATCATCTGAGCACTTTAATTAATAACTAGTCTCCACCTCACAATAAATCCCCATTGCTCATTATCACTATTTACATAAGCCCACCTGTCAGAAAAAAGAAAAAGTTTATAACTATTAATTTAAAATAAAATGAATACCCAGATGCAGTATTTGCACTGGGACATGCCACAACAGGTGCAACCCAAACATAAAAGAGACGGGCTAGGAGAGGCATTCCTCTCACTAAGCCAGTGACAGGAATTAGAGTGGTTAATACTAGGTTCTTGGCAGAACAACCAATAGGTCCCACTCATATCTTTGTGTTAATAAACGCAAGACTGGACTACTCTCTAGCAAGTTTATTATTATTTAAGGCCATCAGCGAGTTTAGAATAAAAAAACAAAATGAAAGGGAATATCTTCCCCACACTTTTCTTATAAAAAATTCAAAAGCACGTCTTGCCACAGGAAAAGCTTACTGGCGGGAACACACACACACCGAAAACTTCAAAAAGCTCAAGTGGAATGGCCAATTACCCGAGCAGATTCTTTCCTACTGCATTAGACAATTCCAAATGTCCAATTCCAACCACCTGTATAATTATTATATTAACCATCTAGCTCAATGGGAGAATTTTACAACGCAAATCATCATAAGTTTCAGCCACTTGCACACAACAAGGAGTAATGCTTGGTTACCTACACACTTGTAACAGCTGGTTCACCAAGTCAAACTGTAAAAGAGGTAGCTGAACGGCGAATTGAGAACATTCAACAAATAACGGATTAGCAAACTACAAAAGGAAAAAATTAAACAAAAAGACAAATGCTGGAAACTCTACTGAGCATCTATAAAGATTAAAGCAATACAATATTATTGGTCATTTATAAATAAATAAATTATAACATAGCTATCCTCGAGCAAATATGCAAACTTCATAGACTGTGGGGAACTGGGCAGGATCCACTCATAGATCCCCATCATGTCAGTACAGATCCAGTACACACAAAAAAACACGAATGTTATAAACCATAAAAGAGAGAAGATTAAATGGAGCACCTGGCCCAAAGGGCCCTCCTGTAGGCCTTCTTAAAACGAACTTAGAACTTTGGTCAAGTACTGACTCCATTATAAAGCCACTGATTACAAGTATAAGAGATCCCAGAGTGCTAGAGGGGAACTATACATTATCCTTTCATTAGAAAAGTACAGGGTCATATCCAACAAACTACAGATTGATTGCATTGCTTTACTTCGAAGCAAAGTATTTTGCAAGCCTGTTTTCCAAGACCATGAAATGAGAGCTACTCAAGTAATTTGATACCATTCGATCAAACTGGCTTCCATTCTGTAAATGAAACAACCACAAACATATTAGCTCTTTCATTGCTTATAAAAAAGATCAATTACCATATACTTTGCTACACACTGCTTAATTGATTAAAAAACAGTCTTGAATAAAGTCCCCCAAAGCACTTATGGTTCAAATTCAAATGACTGATAATACCATCTAGACTATTAAAAGCCTTTCAAATGTTTTATTCTGACACCTGGACCTGAGTAAAAGTGGCCATGATTCAAATAACAATAGGCTAAATAGAAGGATGCATCCGGGCAGGATGCATTGTGGCGCCCCTCCTCTTTTAGTTCAGTATATGTACACTTAATCTAAACAGTTTACTTTGCTACTCTAAAACTTTTAACAAAGTTTCTGAAGTGTTTTGAAAACTTCTTAAAGTTTTTTCTCTGTGCTTTCTAAAGTTCTAAAACGTTTTCTCTCACTATCCTTAAACCTTTTTTATCATGTCTACAGTAGAGGCTACTTTCAAGGTTGTTCAGGCAACTTATTAAAGTTTATAAGTCACTTATATGCCGAACCCTCACTTGGTGAAGGTTAGGTGCCAAGTTACTTAGTGTGTGGGCACCCTGGCACTAGCCAAGGTGGCCCCACATCGTTCATGGCTAATTCCCCGAACCTTGTGAGTGCGGGGACACCATTACACGCGTGCACTACACATAGGTCACTACCTATGTGTAGCGTCACAATGGTAACTCCGAACATGGCCATGTAACATGTCTAAGATCGTGGAATTGTCACCCCAATACCATTCTGGTATTGGGGTGACAATTCCATGATCCCCCCGGGTCTCTAGCACAGAACCCGGGTACTGCCAAACTGCCTTTCCGGGGTTTCTACTGCAGCTGCTGCCAACCCCTCAGACAACAGCTAGTTTTGATAGTACAAAAGACTGTGATCCTCCCTGTTTGTTGAGATAGAACAATGTTGCTTTTCATTTCCGTTTCCTAGAGCCAATTATAATAGCAGCTATTCAGTATGGCACACGCCGCTACACAGATGCTGCATCGATAGGACCAGTCTATCGCTAAGCCCCCACGTCCCATCAGCTGCTTTTTGGGATACAACATGTTGATACTTACTCTTTACCTTTGGCGGGCCTTCGCGCTTTTCTATACTAGTCTCAGTTACTGAAAGAGACTTGGTGCGGCCTCTCTATTAGTGCGGTTCTCCGTAAATTTCTTTGGGATGCGTCTCGCGTGCGCTTTTATTACTGTACAGTTTTTCAATATGCGGCTGCCTACTTACGATTATTGGCAGCTTTCCGCGCTTTCCCAAATCCGTCTCGACACTATAGCGGAGTTAATGCGTGGCTTTTCAGTTTGTTTGGTCCCTCGTAATACATGTTATTTTACTTGCGTACTCACTAGGACAACTACACCCTGCTTGGTTTTCCCTCTCTAGGAACATTATAGTTGAGCTAATCCGGCCTTTCTTTCACCCTTATGACTCTGGATTGTACTACATTATCATCAATAGTTACTTTTTTATCGTACATAGAGTGCTCTGAGCCATTCGTCGTTACCTCACTCATTTCCTTGTTTTCAGACGTATCATGGTCCTTGGAAGTTTTCTCGGCCAACTTCTTAGAGTCATTTGGAGCTCTGTCAGTGCATAACAAATAAGGATAGGCACCAACGTCCATTTTTACGCTTTTTTGCTTAACTTCAACCTACCATTCAATTATTCTACACATTAGAGGTATGCTTTACACATCTATTTCATCTTTTAACTTTCATATAGGACATCTGGTTTTTTCACCACTTCTTGACCTGTGCTTTTGGGCTTTGAGAGCACCAACAATCTGTGACCTGTTTTGCACCTCTCTACTTGGGACACATTATTACTGGCCGCTCCATGCAAACAGCACTATGCACTCCTTACATACACAGGGATGCAATTATATATGTGCTAGTAGTTTTTAGTTCACACACACATATTGGTGTGCTTACATTGTTTCTCACCTCACTTATTATTTATTAGGCTTTTGTGTTTGTACACACGTCACTACTTTATTATTAGACGCAACATCATTCGTTAGACAGCTGGAAACATTTGGCTGATATATGTAATATTATGTTTACAGCCTTGAGAAAGTCAGTATTGACGAAACACGTGTCGGCTGTTGATGTATGTCAACACAAGAACTGTTGTCGCTTGACGACATCTTTCTCAGCCATCTACTTGCTGGGGACATATTTGATTGAACGTTTATCAGACTTATCGCGGAGGATTAAAAGATACCATTTTGAACTTGCAATGTGCCGTGGTTTCTCTTGTATTATCTAATCATCTGTGGACTGTTCTGGGCTCACAGTTAACACACCCTGTGGCTGGGTGTATAACCGCCTGTGCACTCTCCTGAACATTTGGGACTTGATGATTAAATACTTTGGATCCAACCTTTAGCGTATATTTCGGAAGTGCGCACCACTTATACACAGCCACAGTCTGTTTCTTTTGTAAATATAATCCTAACTCTAGTGGCCTAGTTTCTTCCAAACCAAGATGGAGGAAGTTAAAAACTAATATCCACTTCAGCTCATCCACCTTAGGGGTGGGACTGGCATGAAGTGGGAGCACCTTTGAATCTGGCCTTCACCTTAGGGGGTCAGAAACGTGGCTAAGGTTCCTGAACTGGTCAGGACCAGGCTGTTAACACACTAGTAAAGGTGCCCTTTAAGTAGATGTACTCGTAAATCTAACACTGGCATCAGTGTGGGCTCACCAATACGAGATGTTTGACACCAAACATCCTTATCTTCTGTGAAGCCATCATGTAGCTGGGGAACTCGTAGATACAAGTGTCCAGCACATGCATTTAAAATGGTTTCCTGGTCACTTACTATGTCTGAGAAATGACAAAGACATAGCAGGGGCAAGTCTGCTTGTGCAGATATGCTCTCACATGTAATATAAGGTGCCCTGTCTTAGGGCTTTATGGCCTGCTAAAGGGGTGTCTTGTATTGCATGCCATGCTAGGGGACAGAGCACACAAACTATGTGCTGCGTCGTGTTTTCACTATGGTCTGTACCACAACGCACAACTACAATGGCAGCCTGTCATGTGCTTGGTGAGAGGTCCCTTAGGATGGCACAATTCGTGCTGCAGTCCTTGGGGACTTTCTTTAAAACCCCAGGCTCTAGGTACCAGGGGTATCATTTACTAGGAATTTACAGAAACGACTGTAGTTTTGGGGATAGAGATCTGATCTTGGGGATCTGGTTAGCAGGGACCCAGTGCACTTTTAGTCAAAATTACATTAGATACCAGGCAAAAAGTGGGTGCTAACCAAGCGAAAAATGGTGCTTTCCTACATGGCATCATCAGCACCAAATGAGAGGATGGAACTAACCTTTCCCATGAGAGTCTCCATCTTCTAAGTGGACCTGGAAAGGCCATCTGCATTGGCATCGTCAGTCCCATGTCTATGTTCCACTGAAAAGCCTATTCCGCATATGGAAATGGACCACTTTCACAGTTTGAGGTTTTCACCTTTCTTCTGCATTATCCATCTGGGAGGCCTGTGGTTAGTTTCAACAAGGGAGTTAAAACTAAACAAGTATGGCCTCGGCTTCTTCAGGGACAAAACCACAGTAAAGGCTTCCCTCTCAATGGCATTCCAAAGCTACTCTCTAGGGAGTAACCTCCTGCTAATGAAAGCAACAGGTTGGTCATGGCCATCTTCACTGATTTGGGACAAGAATGCTCCTATCCCATGTTCAGAGGCTTCTGTCTGTACTATGAACTGCTTGGTGTAATCTGGAGCTTTTAGAACAGGTGCTGAGCATTTTGCTTCTTTCAGAGAGTCAAAGGCCTTTTGACAGCTCACTGTCAAGTTTACTTTCTTGGGCATCTTTTTGGAGGTCAGTTCAGTGAGATGTATCACAATGGTGCTATATCCTTTCACATAGCTCCTGTAGTACCCGGTCAAGCCAAGGGATGTCCTGACTTGGGTCTGTCTGGGTTGTGGGAGCTGCCCAGTCCAGTACTGTTTGTTATAGTGGTTGATCTTGGGGAACCGGTTATACAAGGATACAACGTGGCAAAACACTTGCTTGCCTTGATAGTGAGGCCTGCACTTTTCAAATCCTCTATGACGTTGCCATGGTGGATAGGTGATCGTGCCAGGTAGAGTTAAAGACCGCAATATCAACAACATGTGCTGCACTACAGTCTTCTAACCCAGCAAGGACTTTATTCACCAACCTTTGGAAGGTGGCAGGGGCATTCTTCAATCCAAAGGGTAACAGTAATCTGATAATGCCCATCAGGAGTGAAGAATGCTGATTTCTCCCTTGCTCCAGGGGTCATACTTATCTGCCAGTACCCTTATGTGCTATCAAAAGTACTGAGATAGTTGGCTGCCTTAAACCTGTCAATTAGTTCATCAGTCCAAGGAATTGGATGTGCATCTGTTTTGGTCACAGCATTGAGGCCCCTATAGTCCACACAAAGCTTTATTTATTTATTTCCAGTATGGGAATGAGGTTTCGGGACTAAGACAACTGGGCAAGGTCAGGGGTTCTAAGAGTGCTCAATGACTTTCAATTCCAGCATCTTACAGTCTTCAGCTTTGATGCTCTCTTTGACATGATCAGACTGTCTGTAAATTGTATTTTTGACATGTAAGCCGTCCCCAGTGACCACATCATGTGTACACCAGGTAGTCTTATCAGGACTGATGTCGGTCAGTGAGAGTGTCGGAAAAGACCACTCCCTCAACTGAGCCATCTTTTGGGTTGCTGAAGAGGAAATCAGGGCGAGGTTCAGTCTCAGCTTCCGGTCTCTCATCAGTGACCATGAGCATGGTCATCTCAGCTCTGTCGTGATAGGGCACGATCTCAGCTCTGTCGTGATAGGGCTTAAGCCGATTGTCATGGAAAACCCTTTTGAGTTTCCTGCAAGAGCCAAAGTTCACAAAGAAGGTGACTTCCCAGCTTCTCTCTAGGATAGGGTAGGGTCCACTCTACCTGTCTTGGAGGGCCCTAAGAGCCACGGGCTCCAAATCCCACACCTTCTGCACTGGTTGGAACTCCACCACTGTAGCCTTTTTGTCATACCACAGCTTCTGGAACTCTGGCTGGCCTATTTTTAGATGCTTTTTCCATATACTCAGCCTTCTGGGGCAAAGGCCAAGTACAAAGTCTACAATATCTTATTTAGGTTCTCTGCGCGGTCTCTCCCATCCTTCCTTCCCAAGGCAAAGTGGCCCTCTCATAGGGTGACCAAACAGAAGTTCAATGGGGGAAAACTTACTCCCGTCTGTGGCACTTCCCTGTAAGTGAAAAAAAAAATCTGAGTTTTTCAAGGAGCCCACCAATCATCCCTTTCAATGCCTTGTTGAATCTCTCAACAAGGCTATTGGTTTCTGAGTAATATGGGGGTAGTGAACTTATAGGTCACACCACATTCAGCCCGCATGTGTTTCAGGTAGCCAGACATTAAGTTTGTACCTCTGTTGGACACCACCTCCTTTGGAAAGCCCACTCTGGTAAAGATACCAATGAGGGCCCAAACTACTGCAGAGGCAGTAGTACTCCTCAGGGGAATTGTTACAGGATACCTGGTTGCATCATCCACTACGAATCTGTTTCCTGATGCAACTGGAGGGTTAAGTGGGCTGACAATGTCAATCCCTACCATTTCAAAGGGAACCCCAACCACTGGAAGTGAAATTAAGAGGGGCTTCTGGTGACCACCTGTCTTGCCTATGCTTCATAGGTGGCACAGGAGTTCCAAAACTCCTTCACCTTCTGGGACATACCTGGCCAGTATAAGTGGTTCACCAACCTATGTTGTAGACTGGCCAAGATGCCTGGCTAGGGAAATATCATGGGCCAAAGTGAGGGGAAACACTCTAAACTGCTAAGGCACTACCACTCTCCTAGTGGCACAAGGTTTGGGGTCTCTGACTTCAGTTAAAGGAGTCCCTCCTCCCTGTAGGTCCTGTGGGAGCCACTGATGTCTCCCCTTCTCCTGATCAGCAGCTTGGTGTGGAATCCTCAGACTAGGAAGGTTTAGACGCTGTCTCCCTGATCCACGAGGACAGTAGAGCCAATGTTGCCAGCCACGCAGAGGCTGGGCAGCAAGGAAGGCACAGTGGCTGATGGGAAACAGACGTTTCTTCAGTAACCACAAAAGAGGCAAAAAGCAGACTGAGGTGGATGAGGAACTGTTGTGAGGCCCAAGGACCTGGTGGTACCAAGAGAATCCTTGAAGAGCTCGATAACAGTCTGCTTTCTCTCTGAACAGACAGGTGCCATTAAGGGCCATGTCCATAAGATTAGCTTGGGTATCCCCTGATCAGCCGGACGTCCTCAATCAGACGTGGCGCAGCAAGGCCATTGTCTAAGAAACTGCTCTGCTCAGTGAGTCGGTGGTGTCCATTCCACATCTGATTGTGAACTTTGCTGCATCTCTCCCATCAGTAGTTGCTTGGTAAAGTACAGCCCGGCCTCCTCCGGGTCCTGTGGCAGCACGTGCACAACCGCATACCACAGCATGTAGGAATAACAACCCAAAAGGCATGCAGTGTTCACGGAACGCAATGCCAGGCTGGCCAAAGAAAACAACTTCTTCCCAAGCAAGTTTAGCCTCTTGGATTCCCTATCCCGGGGTGCGGAAGTGAATGCAAACTGGGAGGTGGAGTTTTGGATAACCAAGCTCTCAAGGGTGGGGTGCTGCATCAGGAAACCTGGGTCACCCGGTGCCGGGCAATGGCAGCAGGCAATTGTTCTGTTCACAGGAACCCCTGTGCTAGGTTTGGACCATGTACCTAGTAGGACATCCATAAGGGCTTCATTAAAGAGAAGCAGGGTTTCAGAGGACGAAGCCCCAGGCTAAAGCACCTCTGTCAAGAAGTTAGTCCTGACTGCTACCGAAGGCAGCTCAAGGTCCAGGACCCAAGTTGCTCTCCACACCACAATAAAAAATGAAGCTTGCTCCTCCATAGCCACTGTGGGGGGAGAGAGCATGCTAGTATCTGGTGAGGTTTCCAGTCCACTGGCATCACCCAGGTCCATACACCAATCCATGAGGTTATGAAGCTCGTATTCTAAAGGTTCCTGTGACCCCTCCCGTTCCTCACCGTAACCCAGTCCAAAGGAATAAGGCTCAGGATCCGACATAGAGGGCAATCCGTCTCCGTGTCTGAGTCAGCAATGAGGATTGAGGCGACGGTACAAAAGGGCATGGGCAGAGCCGGGGGAAGGTCGAGGTGGTACAACCTGTGTCGGTCCGGATCCAGCAAGGGATCCATGGGTGCCCCTCGGAGCTGAAGCCACTGGCACGGAACCCAAAGGGACCCCCTTCTGACTCCGCGGGGCCCAAAGGCACGCCAGAGGACTCTGACTACCCAAAAATGAGGCTCTTGGCCTCACAAACTCCATGAGTTAAGCAGGGGTCACTCCGGCTCCCAAAACTCTGCCCAGACAGAGGATCCGCAGAGATTGGCCTAGATCGATGACACGTTTGCTCCCTCATCTCATGAGCCGACAGACGAGGTAGAGTCAAAAAACAATTTGCCTTCTTCGACTTCGACATATGCCTAGACTTACCAGATCATCCAGAGAACTTGGAGTGGAATGATGAAGAAGGTTTGCTGAGACCGAGATCGGGACTTAGGTAGAGTCGAGCAGAGGGCTGCCATAAGCTTTCAGATTCATGGCCCGGCACTTAGAACACAACTTCGGGTCATGGTCGCGCACCACACACCAAAGGCACGTGAGGTGCATATCAGTCACGGGCATTGCCCCATGACAAGATCCCTGGGGCTTAAACCCGGTCTTACGAGAAGATATCCCTTGACACATCAGGAGTAGAAAAACTCAAAAACGTTTTGACAAAATTTGAAAAAAGACCAGTCAAAAAATGACCGAAGGTTAGCTTTTTCTTCAGATCAGCGCTGGCTGGTGCGGAAAGAAAAGAACTGACGACAACCTGCAGGGGTTGTGCCTTTATTGGACCTGCAATGCCCTATGCGGCATGGAAGTCGCAGACAATGGACGCAGAGCAGATCAACGCCACCTAATGGCACACAAGTGTACTGCTCGAAGATGCATTCTGACTCCTAGGGAAATTATAAGGTAAGGAATCTGCAACTAGATGTCTCTGTCAGATGTCTTTTGCAAAACAAATTCTATGAAAGCTTTGCCACGAGCTGGAATTAACATTAAAAAAGAGACCTGCCCAAGCAGGCAGTGGGAGGGATACAGGGGGGTTGAGGCATTAGCAATCAAGTGGATAAGTGAAGAAATCAGAATTCAGCTTAGGGTTAGAGATTGCTGCTGTTTACGAGTATGAAGTAAGTTTAGGATGGATTACATCTAAGGTGCACCACAGACAGCTAGGAGTGGGTACAAATTAGGAAATGTTTAAAGAGTTTACATAAGATGCAAATGACACTGAAGGTACAACTGAGCATTAGCACTGTATTGATCAACGGTGATTAAGTCCTCAGTGTCATACATGACCAAAATCATCTGGGGAAACACCAAAGCTAAAGTTTCTTCTATTATTTTTTCCTTGTATCCTTTTGATTGTGCTGCTTATTTCAGGTTTTAAAGCAGGAATTTACTGCTGCATTTTGTGTTCTTAACTATTTATCGCTATTGCAAACTAACAGTATTGCCTTTATTATCAGAAATATAGACATGGTCTAGTTATGGTTCTGTATTTTAGGTTGGTGATATGCTCACGCAATTCACAATGAACAAACTTGGACAGGGTGTACTGGGATAAAAACTACCACAAGTATATGCACTCTTGTCTCTTGACTTACCAAAGCTTCACTGTAACTTTTGTAGTAGAACATCTCCGACTTCACATTCCAGTAAGCAAATAGGTTGTCGAGTCGCACAAGCTAAAATTAAACAAAATGAATCAAAAAAACATTTAATGGACCCACATTCTAATCTGTGAAGTCATGACAAGAAAATATACTAAAAAAGGTTCACCTTCCACTAATTTATACTAGAAAGGTATGCCCACTGCAAAGAAGTCATCCTGACTCGCTAAAACCACCTACATTTTTTGACGTTGTGCTATCTGATTGTTTAATCTCTTCTGTAAGTCCCACTGAGTAGCACTCAATCTACATTGTTAACTGGTTTTGAGTGATAAATACCAGAGGCCACCTTCTAAAATAAAGCCAGCTGGTGAGCAGCTAGGATAAGCGGCTCCCAGCTGGTAACATGTGAATATATCTGCACAGGCACGAATGAGGAGAGGTGGCTAAGAAAACAGGATTACTGTGTGACCCAGTCTGTATGAGCACATAGGTAGCCCATCATAGACAAGACCATGAATAAAGACCTTGGAGACCTTATCAGTAAACTGGACATGGGTGGCAAGCCCTGCAACCAATGAAGTCGGACATACTTGAGTGAGCTCTCGAATGCTGAAGCATAGTAGCCACATAATCCTGCCCATCAATGCTAGTGGTGACCAGAGTTAGCCATTCGAATGCAACAATAACCCTTTCATCATCTAGGCAAAAGATTATAGCCCAAACATTGGGACAGATTGAAGTGAACAACATGGTTGAGGAGGAGGTTATGCAGTATCAAGTTGGTGGTACAAGAGGACTTTGCTGACTGATGTGGTGCAGTCCAGGCAATGGAGTGACTGTGGAGGTGTCAAGTGACAAAAGTGGTGGAGGCACCCAGCCAGCACGTCTGCCTCAGTGCAGGGTCAGAACCCAGAGGCCTCACTCCTGGTGGCAGAGGACAGATCTATAACAGCATGGTCCCTGCAAGCCATCTGAGCCTGGAAAGAGGTAGGATCACAGGAAAGAACAGCAGGCTTAACTGGCAATAGGGAGGATGCCCATGGTAACATCGCTGATGCAGGTGAGGGGAGCCTGGAGGGCTGCGACATACAGGAAAGTATGGGTTTGTCTGAGACTAATATTAGCGGCAGAGTCCGCCCACCACCTCTTGCCCTATGGTCTTTGCAACCCCTGATTCAACAGTGACTCAGTACCACTGTCCCTAGATAATGTGACAACTCTAACAAAGTGACAGAAAACCAAGACTATTACCTGCATCAGCTGGTGGGGCCAATAAGGGAGGATACGGGTAATGGCCTGGAGGTTATATGAGGTGTGTTATGGTATATTGATTTGTATAGAGCACTAATCACCTGAGAGGGTGTCCTAGCACTTTGGTAGGTATGTCTGTTTGTGATCCCCAATGTGCTTGTACGAAGTGCCAGTTCTTCAGCTTCTTGCAGAATTTAAGAAGTGAGGAGGAGGCTCTGATGTGCTGAGGGAGACTGTTGTATGTCTTGGCTGCGATGTAACAGAATGAGCGACCTCCTGTTTTGCTTTTGTGAATGAGGGGAATGAGTGCAAGTGAGAGTGAGGCAGAGCATAGGTGTCTGGTGGGTTGGTGAAAGTGTATGCGGCTGTTCAGATATTCTGGTCCTGTGATCTCTAGCACTTTGTATGTGTGCAAGAGAGGTTTCAATTGGCTGCGTTTGTGATGTGGGTGCAGCATGGAAGGTCGAGTAGGAGCCTTGTAGCGGTGTTCTGGATGGTATAGACTCTCTGTAGGAGTTTGGAGATTCCAGTTTAGAGAGTGTAGTCCAGCTTGCTAGCAATAAGTGCCTGTGTGGAGGCCTGTCTGGTGTTGTGAGGCAAGCATTTGAAGATTTTTCGCAGAATGCGTATGATATAGATGCAGGACATGTACACTGTGGTAACTTGAGCAGTCATGTTGAGCTTGTTGTCTAGGATGATCCCTAGATTTCCTGCGTGGTCTGTGAGTGTGGGTGCTAGCCCTAGCTCAGACGGCCACCAAGTGGAGTCCCATGGGGAGGTCTTGTTGCCGACGACCAGTTCTTCTGTCTTGTCGGAGCGGAGGTGCAGGCAGTTGGTTCACATCCAGTCTGCTACCATGGTCATGCAGTTAGTGTACTTGGCTCTGGTGGTGGTGGTTTTGTCCATTATGGACAGGATGAGTTGGGTTTCATCAGCATAGAAGGAGACAGACGTTTTGTGATCAGATGATGTTGGCATGCGGTTTCATGTTTACGTTGAAAAGGGGGAAGGGGCTGAGGGACGACCCCTATGGGACTCCACATATCAATTTCTTGGTCTCTGATGTGAAGGGTGGCAGCCTGACTCTCTGGGTTCTTCCCGTGAGGGAGGAACAGATTAATTTGAAAGCAAATACTTGTATGTCAATCTCATGGATTCTTCTGATGAGGGTGTTATGGAAGACAGTGTTGAAGGGCGCAGAGGAGTTGAGCAGGATGAGAGTCACGGTTGCTCCTCGGTCCAAGATGATTTAAATGTCACTGGTGGCCGTGAAGAATGCAGTTTCAGTTCTGTGGTTCTTTCTGAATCTTGAATGAGTGTTTGAGGTTGGTTGTGAGTTGCTTGTTGATGGCCTTCTCAATCACTTTGACTGGACAGGGACGCAGGAGATGGGTCAGAGGTTGCTCAGTTGATTCACCTCAGCAGTGGGCTTCCTAAGGAAAGTGGCGGGCATGATGGAGGTGTGAATGATGTGGGCCACAGTGGTGCAGATTGTTAATCTTCCCAGGCTGTAGATATGAGGTAGGCATCGGTCCGCTGGACTGCTGCTCTGTCATTTCTGGTGAGGGTTGTCCAGTTGTCTTCGTTGGTGGTGGGTTAGCAATGAGTTCTCTGGGGTTGGGTTGGTGTGCAAAGTTGCTGTAGATGTTTGCGTTTTTGCTGGAAGACGTTGGATAGGTTGTCACAGACTTGCTTGGAGGCAGCAGTGTTGTTGACAGTGGCTGAGGGTGAGATGAAATCCTTAACGATCAAGAAGATCTCCTTGCATCTGTTTGCTGCTCCGTTCAATGCAGTTTTTCTTGGTATCTGTTATTTGCTGGTGATAGTGCCTGAGTGCAGCCTTGTAGATAGGTTTTTTGGTGGTGGTGTGGCTGGCTCTCCATTTACTTTCTAGCGGTTTACAGTTTTGTGTGTTGGAGGTCTTCTGTGTACCAGCTGGCCTACTTGTATGATCTATGATGCTTGTTGGGTTTGATGGGTGTGAGGAAGCCCACACAGTTCTAGAGCCAGTTGTTGAACTTGTGGATATCCCTGTAGAGGTTATCTGTTGGTCTAGTTTGATCAGAACTGAGGTTGCTGAACAAGTCTGCTTCTGTGATCCTTCCCCAGGTGCGGCTTGGAATGCTACGCCAACTAGGAGTGTTGACTTGAGTTGTGTTGATTTTGAAGTGGTTGGAGTGGTTGGTCCATATGAGTGGTGTGCTGGAGTTGTATATGATGCTGCCACTTGTGGTAAAGATGGGGTCCAACGCGTGTCCTGCGATGTGTGTTGTTTCTGGGACGAACTGAGTGAGTCTGATGTTGCTCAAGCCTTCGAGGAGTGCTATGGAGCAGGAGTTGTTTCAATCTTACAGTGAAAATTGAGGTCACTGAGAAAAATGTAGGTTCTGGTTGGTAAAGGTGGCTCGTGGTCAATAGGCGAGGGTTCCATTCACGTTGAAGGTTTCGGAGATTTGCAGCTTGGAGTGCAGGTGTTGCGTGAATGAGGTGGCGTTCTCTTTGGATGTTGTGCATGTGATTGATTCCTTGTGGATGACAGCTGTTACCCAAACTGACTACCTCCCTTCCTCAAGAGCAGGGAATCAATCCACCCACAAGGGCAGATGAGAGAAGTCAAAGGCCCTAAAATATAAAAACAGGTGAAAGGAGCAGCCTGAATTACTAAGTCCTCAGGCTACGTGAAGAGCAAGGAGTTCAAAGCAGGGATTAACTGCACACCTCTTACATCACAGAACTGCAGATTCTTCTTGCATTGCCTGTGCCATAGTCTAGCACTCCAGTCCTAATTGCTGTATGGTAACAAGGACCTTTGAGGCAATATGCAGTTAGGCGGAAGCAGCCACACCAGCGATGTTGATAAATAAAGGAAGGAAATGCTACAGCATGGACGCAGAACACCCAATTGGATCACCACCAAAAGAGAAAAACGCAGCACAGCACTGTATGGCATTTAGGCAACATACAAGAGATGAGATGCTCAGAAGCCTGAACAGGTCGAGGAGTTGTAGGGACAACGGTGATCCAATAGGCGCCAAGACATAGCACCTTGAAGCCGAACAAAAGGGATGACTTGCATTGAGCATAAACCACACAAACACAAGACAACAAAACAGGATCTACCCCACTAGGAGATGATCTAATGGACAGTTGACAAAGCTGAGAACATTAAACAAGCTGATCAACATCCTGATGGCCATAAGGGACTTCAGAAGAGTGGCTGTGCAAAAAATAGATGCAGTAGCTGCTCACCTAAACTTCCAGGGCGTAGATCAGAAAAACACAGCAGAAAGTCTCAAGCACTGAAAATTCATTGGCTGAGTTCCAATCCACAGTCAATGAACTGCAAGAAGCAAAGGACCAAACTACAAGAAAACATCTGCTTCCTTCAAAACAGGGCAGATGAGGTGGAGTTAAGATCCTTCTGGAAAAACATAAGAATTCTGGGCATGCTTGAAAAAAATGAGGCCACCAACATGGTGCTGTTCCGTTAGACCTGCTTGGCTGCAAAGTGGCATATTATAGCACTTCATTACTAAAGACGTCTACAGTGTGCAGCAAACCAACTGGCTCAGGGGCCATCATCAATGGCCCATAGAAGCACAAATTCTTAACTCCAGAGATAAAGATCCGCCCCAGGAAATTACCATGAAGAATAAACCAATAACAACCAAAATTATTCTGTTCCGAGACTATATAACCACAAACAAGGGTTGCTCCTTCCGGGAAGGGAAACAAAGAGTAAGGCAGGTTGGAACTGATCGTCCACCTGGAACAGTTTTCTGCAGTCAAGGCAGAACCACAATGCTTCTTTTGGGTCCAGGCGGTGGAATTTCTCCGCCTTATTTAGAGGAATGAGGCACAGTGTAAAAGAGAGATAACATGAAGGACTTGACTATGTAGACTTTTAAGTCCGAAGGAGTAACTTGTCTTTGAAGAAGTACGCCTATGGAGGCTGAGATGATAGCGTCTGCAGTTCAGTGACCCTCCAGGCAGATCTAATTGCCACCAGAAAAGCTTTCTTGGTGGAGAGAAGCCTAGGAGGGCAGGTAAGATGAGGCTTAAAGGGAGCACACATCAGAAAAGTAAGAAACAACATTCAGGTCCCATTGAGGCATAAAGAATGGAGTTGGTGGAAACATGTTCTGAGACCTTTAAGGAACCTATTTACAAAAGAAGACTTAAAGAGGGAAGGTTGATCTGGCAGGCACAGGAAAGTGGATATGGCAGAAAAGTAACCCTTTCAGGCAACTAATGCAGAACCATGCTGAGCGAGGGTAACGATAAACAACAAGACTTGAGAAAGGGGCAGATAAAGGGTCAACCTGTTTGGCTGAGCACCATGACAAACTTGTGCCAACGGCCAGCATATAGCGTATTGGTGGAGGGACATCGGTGGGCCACAATAACATCACAGACTTTGGTCTGGCAGAACTCACCCCTGCTGCTGTGACAGAAGATCCTCCAGAAGGGGCAGACTGATCTGTGGACTGATGGACATGATCAACACCTCGGGATACCAGACTTTCCAAGGCCTGTCTGGAGCTACAAGGATCACAATGGACAGGTAGGCCCTGATCTTCTTCAGAACTCTGGGAAGGAGTGGTATGGGTGGAAAGGCATACAATATGCCAAAGCTCCACTCAA
This sequence comes from Pleurodeles waltl, assembly GCF_031143425.1. NCBI lineage: Eukaryota > Metazoa > Chordata > Amphibia > Caudata > Salamandridae > Pleurodeles > Pleurodeles waltl. The sequence continues at coordinate 899,609,164 of NC_090436.1, forward strand.
GACAAAAAATGTCTCTGAGCGACAGTCACTTTGGAAACTCCAGCACCCAGAAGTGCTGAAATAGTGAAATCTCAGTGGTGGCAAACAGATCTGCCCAAGGTTCTCCCCACTGCTGAAAAGCGACCTTTCAACACTTCGAGTTGGAGGCATCATTCGTAATCCACTGGAAACCACATGTTGAACCATCAAGGAAATGTACTGAAGTGCCAGCCAAGTCCAGAGATGCAGGGCCTCTTGACACTGGGTCCACAACCCCAACCTGTTTTTTGCAGTACCGCAGGACAGTGGTGGTATCTGTGAACACCTGCATTAGCTTTCTGTTGCGGGAGGGTAGAAAGGCTTTCAACTCCAGTCTAATCACTCAGAGCTCCAATAGGTTGATGTGGAGTCTGGATTCCACAGGAGACCAGAGTCCTCTGATCTCTGCCTCTTCCCAGTTGGCTGCCCCAGGCCAGGAATAATGCATGTCACTACTGACAGAACTGATTGCAGAAGGGAGAGGGGTCTGCCGCTGGGCCAACTGCACTGTGTTCACCACCACTGTAGATATTTTTGCAGTGCCCTTCAAGATGTGGACCATGTTGGAGAGATGCCCCTGATGCTGCGCTGAATGGAATTTCAGATCCCACTGCAGAGCCCACATATACCAGTGGGCATGTGTCACAAACAGAATGTAGGCGGGCATGAGGTCTAGCAACCTCAAAGTTAGTCTCACCGAAATCCAGTAGGCTAAACATCTGTGTCATAGCCTTGGGGGGTGGGGGTGGAGCCCAAAACAGCACTGCGTTTTGAGCAGCTGCGATGAAAGGGGTCAGGTGTGATTTCAGCACACTGATTGTGAACCCCAATGAGTGCAGTTGGTCTGCCGTACTTTGAAGGTGGGAGACAACTACCTGGGCTAAGCGTGCCTTCAACAGCAAGTCGCAGACATAGTGGAAGACTGGCACCTCTGATCCCCGCAGGATAGCTGCAAACCACTTATCACATTGGTGAGCAACCGAGGTGCGCTGGTAAGCACAAAGGGGAACACAGTGAACTGAAAGTGCTCATGGCCTATTGCGAACTGCACATAACATCTGTGGGCAGGCAGGATGGGGATGTGGAAGTCCTGCAGGTCTAATGCTACCATCCTGTCTCCTGGGTCCAGGGCACAAAGGATTTGTGCGGGCTTGAGCATTCTGAATTGGTCCTTCTTTCGAAACAAACCGAGAGAGTACAGGTCTAGGATAGGATGAAGTAAGAGGGGGGGGGTGGGGGAGTAAAAGCAAACTACCTCACATCTCAGCACCATTACCCCTTTGCACTTCGGTCAATGTAGGACACAGTTTCACGCTGATTTCAAAGTTTGTCAAAAATATTTACCAAAGCTGGTGCAGCCATTGCTGTATCTGTAGACATATGGGTTTCTGGATTATTCTGTCATCAGTAGAGAATTGTTCTGAAGTTGCTGAACAGCGCCTTGAGACCCTCGCGGGTGAGTAGCACGCTTTATAAATCTCTTTGATTGATTGAACAGGCTGCCGCACATTTCCTAAGGTAACAATGCTAGTCATGGCACGCAGGAGCACCAAAGCTCGCAAGCTTGTAGGGTCACAGGAGCCTTTTTCAACAGTAAAGGGGGTAAGAGCAAACTGCCTCACATCTCAGCACCATTACCCCTTTGCATCTTGATCAATGGAGTACATAGTTTCATGCTGCATTCAAAGTTTGTCAAAAATATTTACCAAAGCTGGTGCAGCCATTGCTGTATCTCCAGCCACGTTTCTGGATTATTCCATCATCAGTATAGAATTGTTCTGGGGTTGTTGGACATGCTGCCACTAATTTACTCGGGTAACAGTACCACTCCACTCTTGTATGTTGCCTAAATGCCTGACAGTGTTGTGATGCACTGTTCTCTGTTGGTGGTATACAATAGTTTAGAGCAAAATAAATTGAGCACCAATAAGACTGGTACATGTGCATGTCCCGAACTCTGCACAAAAGGACTTTCTGCACTAGGAGGTAACACAAGTCATACATGCACAGGACAGACCCAAGGTGTGAGGGGTGAACTTCAATTGCATCATGAACATAGACTAGGACAGATCCTTTTTCTCTGCTACCAGGAACATCCGCTAACCAAAACCTGACTAAACTCACTATGTGGCATCTCAACTGGTGAATGACTGATGCATGGTGTAGCGAAACCTGAACCCAAGGGATAAAGTGTACAAGGATAGACACTATTTGCATATTAAAACAGATGTTTCTCTGGAATACATGGTGCAAATTTGGAGAAGGAAAGCTTAAAACAATATCGAGTCACTGTTTCCTCAGAATGACAATGCAGTGGGGCAGTTACAAACCTAATATTCCAAACTGACAACTGCAAGCTGAAGCGCTACTGAATACGCCCTCTAGGGAAATACTCAGAAAACAATAAGGCAGTATTTCAGAGAAAATGTGGCCATATCAATAAGCCCATTAGTAGAATATGAGACATATGACACCTCTGAGAGGTACATGCATAAGAACAACATTAAGAGTAAAGAAAGTGCTATAAAGGGAAGCCACCAAACTAGAAGACACAATAAAACCCGTGGAATAAGCAGTTATCCAGACCATGGAGGCACAAACCCAGGGGGGAAGGGTGGTGGGGAGGGATGTGCGCCCCTCTTTCCCTGACCCAACAGAGGTCCACCCCTGGGGCTGAACATATTGTGTACGGCGTGGTGGTGGGGGTATGTCTGGCACCACTCCTTGAGCCTCCAAACGCCTCTAGGAGCCCACCCTTCTGGGCTGAAATTGTTCACAATGGGGGTGAGGGGCACATGCTCCCCCCCACCCCCCAAAAACCTCTAAAAGCCCCAGGAGGCCCATCCCTGGGGGACAATTACTTTAAGGGGGGGTGCACGGCCAGCCTCCCCAATCCATTAATGGCCATACAGACTCAATCCCCTGGGGCTGGCTCAGATGCTGTGCCCTGGGGAGCCCATCCCTGGGACATAGCAGTTTCCCTACCCTCACTGGCGAAGGCAGGGAAACGTGTTTGCTCTCGCTTGGCATGGTACCCGTATGCTTGCACGGGTACCCACAAATTCAGAGATTAAGAATAACCAAGGCTCCTACCTAAACTCCATATCTTGCGCCCATTTCAGATATATATAGGTTACCTAGATATTTATTTTCACTCTACATATTTCACCATATAAATTGGTCTATACTTAGTACACAATGAAAAACTATTGTATAGTGCAGCTCAGTTTTTGGCTCTGGGTACATCGGGATGTTGGAGAAACTACAAACCCTATATATCTCCTCAACGAAAAGGGTCTAGTGAACGTAATAGTATTTTGCTTTTGTAAATCAGCCATTGTGATGAAGACTGTCACAAATGGCTATTTTTTTCCTACTGGTTTTGAATAATTATTTATTTCGGCCAGTGACCCCTTTACTGAATTCGTAATTGTTTCTATTTTTCAGGAATCTATAGCTTTTCTGGATCACCCATGGATTTCACAATGGCTTGCACTGCAAACTGGAAGTAGGCTGAGAGCACAAAAAATAAGAAAAATGGGCTATCTCTTTGAAAAATGCCAGAATTGTAGTAAAAAAGTAGGTTTTTTGATTCAGCTCTGCATGTTCCTAAAAGTTGGGAAGATGGTGACTTTAGCACAAATACTTTGCTGATGCAGCTCTTCTCTCATAAGAAGATGCTTAACTGGCTGAAATCAAATATCGGAATACCCATATTTAAGACAGAACATATAAATCATTTGAATTGACAAAGAACACACCTTCAATGTAAGTTCTCTATGCCACTTGACCACCTCTTGATAGGAACCATATACAAGGGGGATCCATCACACTGGAGGAGTTGCTCACAATGAGGGGCCCTATTACTTACTTGGTGATCATGTGGCAAGGAGTAGTTTTTCTGGGGCCATGTCCCAAGGAGGTAAGGGGCAACCAACTACTGTGTGACTCTATTGGGATCGTGTTCAGCAAAGTAGATGATGTACATACATTAAAATCCATAACCATCAAACTTATTTCCCAAATCCTGTTGTAGCTTTGGCCCCAGGATAGCAATACACGGATAAGTATCTATCGCCAAAAGGTGGTCGAAGGTATGTAATGTTTATTTGAAGGAAAAGATAGTGCCTAAGTTAAAAACAGAGATAGCATTTAACAGGGTGTGGGTGCCATTCATGAAGTTTGTTAAAAGTACTATATGCCCTATAGTGCCTCCACAGCCACTCATGACTTTGGCTTAATGAATGATATATGAAGACAACATACCACAATGTTGCTTTTCAATGCTCTCGTTTTAGGAAGCCGACACAGACTTCACACATGAAGCCCTCAATAAGCAAATCTATTTTATGATGACACGTCTATATTCGAATCTTTTGTTTCAACAGACGCATACACTGACATGCAGAATGCAGTATAAAATATGCAAATAAAAATGTTTCCCCACTGAAATAATCTTTCGATAATTTACAGGATTGCTGGCTACCGACTCTTGTTAAATACTTTCATAAACAAAATATATGTGCAAATGCATATTGCTAAGAGGCACCCACTTAAAATTAATGACGGTACTCCAGCTAATCAAAGTCTTGAATTTCAAATGAATTCCACATTCAACTGAAACAGGGGGGAGTAGATACAGATGCCACCAGGTATTCAGTATCTACGCATGAATGGTTTTAATAAACACATGTAACATCTTTCCCAGAGACAACGGACTTCATATCTAGCGCTCAAATTTCCATCTTTCACTTTCCATTATTACTGCAACCACAGATGTTTCTAAAACCACAAACCAAATTCTACTATAGTGTCATAAAAATAACTAACCGGTTGGAGCTTAGATGCAAGTATTCAACTATCCAAGTTAGAGGTATAGCAAGTTTATCTTATAACTATTCAGTCATTAATAGTAGGACATCACACTTATTCCAAACACAGATTCATGAGAAACGTGTGTGCAGAATCAGTCATTCCCAAACACGTTTCCATTGTTGCTCTGTTTTTGAAGTCAAGTGAACAAAAAGAGGCATATTTGTTAACTTTGCACAAACTCACTTTAAATGTCTATTTCAAAGAGGGCAATAGCAAATTGTTTGTGTGAAATTTGTTTCCCAGTTAATTCCTGGCCGAAGAATACCTCTGCTGGGGAATTTATGAGATCTCTCTAACATATGGAAATGCAACAGTTCCATGTAGGACATGTAACGTACCTTGAAAAATAACTTGGCTTTTTCATCATGTAAACATGGATTCCAATTCTGATCCGAGGTCTGAAAGAAAAATAAAAAATGTAGAACTGAAGTTACATTAATAGAAACTGTAGAAATGCAAGTATAGCATTTACAAGTTTCTTCCAAAAACGTGCCCCCACACCCCACCCCTTCTTCTCTCGGTAGAATAACTTTGTATTCCAATGGCACATTTATTCACAAGCTTCATACTCATGTTTGATTTCTGGTTTTATTATATCATGGAAATAAGTGAGGGAAGGAACACCACAAAAAGCTAAGGTGGCCTAAGGTATAGTTACAAGTAATATGAGATTGAACTACTACAAATATGTACATTTTGAACAAAATAAGAATTAATTTATGTTCAGCGTGGCAACAAACAAGAAACACTGCTAAATTACAAAAATGGAAAGTCGTGCATGATTTTACTGTACAGCTCACACCATTATAGCACCAGTTTTTGAAACATCAGTCTGTTTTCCTGTTGTAGAAGCTACATTAAGTATCTGTTTTTGTGTGGCTAGAATAAAGCGGAGGGCCGCAAAACAGTGAACGGCATGGGTATATGATAGCATTTGTGACTGACAACAATTCAATATTAAGTGCAATATCAATGAGCAGGTCTATTCAAATTTCTATAGAGAGGAAGAGGGCTAACCTTGCCCAGAAGGAGACAGACGTAGGACAGCCAAAGAAGCTAATCCATGCATTTCACATTCTTTCCAGGCCTGTTGAGAGGTAATAACTAACAAAAGCGAAGCAGGATGGCAGCTTTCTGAATCCTGCAAAAATCAAGAGGCCTCTACTTGGATATCTGAGATTCGGGGAAAACCAATGCTCTGCCTCTCATTTTTGGAATGTATTAAGGGAAAATGGAACTTACTCTCACTCTATCTTTGACTGGCTCTGTCCCTTACTTACCTACCACATTGAGGCACAATAAGCCAGTGACTTAAGAGACCAGCCCCTAATCTTATTCTCCGAGTATTTGAGTGTAGAGATGACATGCACTCAGGCAAACAGCTAAAGATACCAATAGCCAAAATTAAAATGCAGGTCAGAGACTCAAGACTGGGAACACAGTGCAGACAGGGGCTACTGAGCTCTAACCATGGTCAAGGAGGCCGTTTGCCACTGGTGTCATGGGATCTTGTCCCACTATGGTTCTGAAAACAGGGTCCAGTATAACCCTTTGCTCACCTGGCACAGAGATTAGCGAAGGTGAACAGGCTTTTCAGGGAGGTTGTGGGGGGATATGAGGGACACAACAGCTCAAAACGGAATAGTAAACCTACAGACACAATAACATAGCTCAGTGCTTATTTTTTATGTAAAAAAAGAAAAAAAAAAAAAACTACTTTAATCGGCGAGCAGGACTAAATGCTACACAAGTCGATGTCGAGGTCAGGTACACTCCTTCCCTCTTCTAGCAGGCAGACAGGCTTCTAGGCACCTGAGGCTGACCCTCAGCGCTTGCATGCATACTTTAGGTGATGTCCACTCACAACTGACAGACTGTCAAACAGGCAACAGCCGTGGCTGTAAACCAGCAATTCAAAGTAGGGTGGGCTGGATTCCACTTTTATAAACATTTTCTAAACAGGGGGTGTGGAACCACTATCTAAGGTTTCAGAATCGCTTTCTGTTGGTTGTCTTTCAAAAGGTATTTTTAGGCAGCACTCCAGCCACATTATTCGTACAAAATGATGTCTCTCGCCAGCAGGTAGTATAATGCTGCTGGCTCCATGCTGGTGTATTCAAAACAGGGGCACAGTGAAATATGAGGTCTCTGTATCTGGCTGTCATCAAACTTCCTTGATCAGAGCTCAGGGGCAGACAAATAAGCAGGTCCTGCCTAGAAACGTCAGCAACAAAAACTAAACTCCAGTCCAATCCTTCACTCCAACCATTTACCAATTAGCAGTGCTCAAGAAGAATTAATCAGCAGCTCTTTACTAACAAGGTCCTCACTAAACACTCAACATTTGCAATAAAGTTATTAATGAGAAAACTGTGCAAGGTTTTGTGTGTGTCAAATTTGAACCTAACTATAGAATCCCTGCAAACTTTGCTTTTTTGAGTGTGTATATACATATTACCTAATGGCGGTTGCCAATAGGTATAGTTAGGACCTAGTTTCTATAGAAAATGCTGCTTTTTACTTGCCTGTATCTTTGGCGCCGCTTGACGAATCTTCACAAAAGTTTCCCCAAAAAATTGACAGTTACATGAGCTGCTGTCTAGAAAGTTTCAGGGTGATCCGTCAAGCAGATGCCAAGATAAAGCAGGGGTGAAATTTACAGTGTTTTCAATGTTAATTCCCATAGGGAAAAACAGAACAGCTACAGAGCAAAAACCACCAGATGGAATTACATCAAATTTGGCAGAAAGGGTTCTTGATCCAGAAAGAGCAATTTTTGTTTTTTGGTGTAAATCCATTTCAGAAATCCAAATTTGTTCATCTAGGGACGCTAAGGATCTGTGACCCCTCCCAATCTTGTGCTGAGATCTGATTGGCTGTCAACACTTCAACAAGGAACTGTTGGCAGCCATCCTGGGACTCGGCTGAAGCAGAGTCCTAGAAAAATGATCTGGGACTCTGCTTATGAACACCCTGAACCCTTAACTCTGGTGCTGGTGTCCCAAAGGAACCTCCACAGGGCGAAAAAGTATTGTTTTTCTTTAAATAAGTTTAGAGCAAATTCGCCAATCTGCAATAAAAACAATTTCAAAAAAATGTAGGCTCCGGCACTTGTTTTTAAATAAGCCACAAGGTGGGCCAGGATCCGTGGCACTCTTCTTTTTAATAGGAGGAGCCTTCCCCTCGTCCCCCCACAGATCTGGTGAACACCACTTCCCTGGGGCAAGCAATGAAATATGAGCATAAAACCGTGCAGCCCTCCTACGCCCCGGCGACCACCATCACCCGGGGCAAAAATGCTTTTATAATGCGGGGGAGGACAGCCCCGGCGACCACCACCGCCCCTTGCCCAGGGGACCCCCCTACCCTCAAGGCATTTAAGAAATTGAGTGCGGGGGAATGCTTGGGCCCCCTGCAGCTACAGGGATCTCCACCTCTCCAGGGCTAATATTAAATAACGCAAATGGGGTTTGTTTTGGACCCCTAAGCCCCGGGAACACCATCTCCCCCACACTTCTTCAACTATGGAAGGGGGAGGGCCTGCTCACTCCCCCTCATGGAGCCACTGATGGCCCTGGGGACCACCACCCCTCAGAGCCGGCTGCTGTTATGTCCCGGGGTGCCAACCCTCAGGACATAGCTATTTGCTGTGGCTTGGCTGCAGCAAGTCACAGCAAACAAAGTCTGTTTTTTGACAGCGGGGCTTGTCAAACAGGTCCAGCTCTGAAAAAACAGACTTTTCATCTCTGTTCCCCGCACGCATACCTGTTAAAAGCAGCTATCGAGTTGCTGGAGCTATGGGACTGCAGTGCACACATTGAGGCTCCTCTCGCAGTCCCAGATAATCCGTAAAGGGCTTAGCAAAAAAATAAAAAATAATAATAAATAGTGAGGGACCCAGGGGAAGGCCTTGAGGCTTCCCCCACGGTCTCCAAAAGCCCATAAGGGCATATTCCAAAATAAATCAAAAGAGAAGACAAAAATTACATACCTCAAGTGTGAAGATTGTAGACCTGGTTGTTTTCCTCTTTTTTTTTTTTTCTTCAAAGAGGCTCATACTCTTTTTACTGGACAAATACATTTGTCTTTTCAACTTGTGCAAAAAAATCTCATTCTACGTATATTATCCATCAAAGCCTAAAAAAAACAAAAAAAAAACCTCTCCCTCTCTCTCCCACTCACGCACCCACTCACAGCCCCAGGCAGACCCTCACACACCCACTCACTGACACCCTCATGCACCCACTCACAGACCCATGCACACACTGATGCACCTACTAAAAACTGATATATGCACTCTCACACCCTGACAGAATCTCACAGCCACTCTCACCCCCAGGTACACCCTCTTACACCTATTCTCACACCCAGAGAGGCCACGGCCAACTCCTGCCATGCACGGCTAAAGGGCAGACCACAGCACGGGGTTGGGTGGTTAGAGGGTTGGCCGCAGGGTCTGGCTGCAGGCCAAGTCTTGCGGGCAACCTCCGCTGTGCATGGATGAAGGCTGTGCACAGTGCATGGTTGGGTGCTTATCGGGGGTTGGCCTCAACCTCCGTGCGTGTCAGTGGTTGGATTAACGTATAGTAATGAAAATTACTATACGTAAAAAAAAAAATCATAAATTCATAAAAAATAAAAAAAAAGGTTACAGGGACGTCTTAGTTAGGAAATAGAATTTTTAAAAAAAGAAACATAGAAATTCACTTTAAAAAAACCAAAGGTTAACTCTTGCCTTAAGATAACTATAACTCGCACCCTTGCCATGCACTTCTAATTACCTCACAAATTATGGCATTCATGACATCTTTGATAAAATCATTGACCAAGTGACTGTAACAGCGGCAGTAAAATTATTGATAATATAACTCTGCCTGGCGAGGGCACGAGTTACAGTTACCTTAGGGCATTAGTTATAGTTACTTGAGTTAACTCTTACCATAACTGGTGAATTTGTATGGTTTTGCACGTTTAAAATGTGAGCCTAACTAGAACATCCATGTAACCTTTCTTTCCTTGCATGAATTTTATACATATACATACACACACACACACACACACACACACACACACATATTCACTGAAAAAAACAAAGGTTAAAAGGGACGTTATAGTTAGGTTCACGTTTTACCCACACAAAAAGGAAAGAAATTACTGTAACTGCTGAATTTCTATGGTTCTTGGTGGATAAAATGTGAGCCCAACTATAACATCCCTGTAACCTTTATCTTTTTCAGTGAATTTCTCGGTTTTAAAAAAAATATAACATAATAAATACAGTATGTTAACACAACCACTGTTGCATATGGCCTTAGGTCAGACCCTACAGTCAACACCCACCCTTCCTAATCCCCCCTCCCCTGCGCACAGCTGTTGGATTCGTCAAACAGCGCCAAAGTTATTAGCAAAACAAAAAACGCTTTGTCTATGGGAAAAGTTGGTTGTAACAATAATATATATATATACCTCTCTTTAGCACAGTTTGACAAATCTTTGCAGATTTAAAAGAAAAAAAAAAAAGTGGCCTGGTGATTCTTGGTAAGCATGGAAAGATTTGGAGTGATCCATCAAACGGGGACAGAATAAAAGGGGGCTCAAAAAAGTTGTGTTTCTCATGTTAATTCCCATAGGATCTGTCAATATGTCCACAGCCCGAACTGCTGGACGGAATTACTCCAAATTTGGCAGAGCTAGCTGTCGGGAAACAGATTGTGCTTTTTGTTAATTGGTGTAAATCGGTTCAGTAGTTTTTGAGAAATTTAAGGAAATTCAAATTTGTACATCTCTGGCCGCGAAGTATTCGTGAACAAAGACGAGCTTGTGAAGGGAAATGCACAGCTCTGATTGGCTGACAACACTTCAATCCGCATTCCTACATGTAAATTTAAATTTTTTCTTTAATTACTCAAACTACTGAACTGATTTACACCAAATCTCAAAAGGGATTTGTGGATCAAGAGCTAGCTTTCTGCCAAATTTGGTTTAATTCTGTCCAGCGGTTCAGGCTGGAGTCATCCCTGAAATCCCTATGGAAAACTGCATGGGGAAAACACATTTTGGGACCCCCCCCCCTCCTCTTTCTCAGCTCCCGCTTGACAAATCACCCCAAAACTTTCAAGACAGCAGCTCAAGTGAGTGGCATACAAGATTTTGAGAAATTCTGGAAGATTTGTCAAACCGTGCCAAAGTTATTGGCAACACACACACTCACTCACTCTCTCTCTCTCTCATACTTTTAGGGTTGAATAAGGATATTGGGTAGTGTGGGCTTTTTAAGGGTTTAGGGGTGGGTAAGGGTATTGGGTGGTAAGGGTTTTTTTTTTAGGGTTTGAGAGTGAGGTTACTGGGTGGTAAGGGTGTTTTTAGGCCTTAGCCATTACCATGTACCCTTTACTACGCATTGCCTTTACCACACAGGTGTTTATCACAAAATGTTAAGTATAAATCATTAAATGTATAAATGTGTGATTTTAAGGGGTGAATAAGGGTATTGAGTGGTAAAGGTGTTTGGGGGATTGTCAGGTGGTGAGCTTAAGGGTTCAGGGTTGATAAGGAAATAGGGTGGTAGAGAAAAGTGGAGGGTTTGGGGGCTCTTAATTTAAAACAATGCAGTTCTAATCGATTTGCTATTGGATAATGTTCTTGTGTTTAAAAATATTGTGGGTGATGTTTATATTCATTGGAAAATTTAAGAAGAATATATGCGTATTGAATATCTACATACTATGTCTTATTTTTGTGTTAAAAAGCATGAAAAATAGATAGTCTGGAAACACGTGTTGGCTGTTCAGCTGTGTTGCAGTGATCTCCTACATCAAAGAATAAGAAGTTCTTCGAACAAGCAGTTGTGATGGAATTCATTCTCAGACCAATTTTGGTTATGTTTCTGCTTACACTGGCTGGGTCTCAGTGATCTGAGAATTATCATTGGGCATATTCCTGATACCTCATTGTTTGCAATAAATAAATAAATATGGAAAATGTCACTTACCCAGTGTACATCTGTTCGTGGCATTAGTCGCTGCAGATTCACATGCTGTGCACATCCCGCCATCTGGTGTTGGGCTCGGAGTGTTACAAGTTGTTTTTCTTCGAAGAAGTCTTTTCGAGTCACGAGATCGAGGGACTCCTCCCATTTCGGCTCCATTGCGCATGGGCGTCGACTCCATCTTAGATTGTTTTCCCCCGCAGAGGGTGAGGTAGGAGTTGTATATGCTTAGTAATAGTGCCCACGCAATGGAGTGAATACGTATGTACATAATGTAGTTTAAAGTAATATATATATTTACAAATATACAGATGTTCAAGATCAACTTCTAAACGGCTACAGGCTCCCGGGGAGGCGGGTGGGCGCATGTGAATCTGCAGCGACTAATGCCACGAACAGATGTACACTGGGTAAGTGACATTTTCCGTTCAGTGGCATGTGTAGCTGCAGATACACATGCTGTGCATAGACTAGTAAGCAGTTATCTCCCCAAAAGCGGTGGTTCAGCCTGTAGGAGTTGAAGTTGTTTGAAACAATGTTCGTAGTACTGCTTGGCCTACTGTGGCTTGCTGTGTTGTTAGCACGTCTACACAGTAGTGTTTGGTAAATGTATGCGGCGTAGACCATGTAGCTGCCTTACATATTTCTGTCATTGGAATATTTCCTAGAAAGGCCATGGTAGCACCTTTCTTTCTAGTTGAGTGTGCCCTTGGTGTAATAGGCAGTTCTCTTAAGATAACAGGTTTGAATGCACTTAACTATCCATCTAGCAATGCCTTGCTTAGAAATTGGATTTCCTGTATGAGGTTTTTGGAAATAAATAAATAATTGTTTTGCGAATTAGTTTTGTTCTGTCAATGTAGTACATTAACGCTCTTTTGATGTCCAATGTATGTAGTGCTCTTTCCGCTACAGAGTCTGGCTGTGGGAAGAACACTGGTAATTCTACAGTTTGATTTAAGTGGAACGGTGGTATGACTTTTGGTAAAAATTTAGGATTTGTTCGTAGAACTACTTTATGCTTGTGTATCTGAATAAATGGTTCTTGTATGGTAAATGCTTGAATCTCACTTACTCTTCTTAGAGATGTGATGGCAATTAAAAATGCAACTTTCCATGTTAAGTATTGCATTTCACAAGAGTGCATGGGCTCAAAAGGTGGACCCATGAGTCGTGTTAAGACAATGTTAAGGTTCCATGAAGGAACTGGTGGCGTTCTTGGTGGTATAATTCTCTTTAGACCTTCCATAAATGCTTTTATGACTGGTATTCTAAATAGAGAAGTTGAGTGTGTAATTTGCAGGTAAGCTGAAATTGCTGTAAGATGTATTTTAATGGAAGAGAAAGCTAGCTTTGATTTTTGCAAATGTAGTAAGTATCCTACGATGTCTTTGGCAGATGCGTGTAACGGTTGAATTTGATTGTTGTGGCAGTAATACACAAATCTTTTCCACTTATTTGCATAGCCATGTCTAGTGGTAGGTTTCCTAGCTTGTTTTATGACCTCCATACATTCCTGTGTAAGGTCTAAATGTCCGAACTCTAGGACTTCAGGAGCCAGATTGCTAAATTCAGCGATGCTGTATTTGGGTGCCTGATCTGTTGTTTGTGTTGCGTTAACAGATCTGGTATGTTTGGTAACTTGACATGAGGCACTACTGAGAGGTCTAGTAGTGTTGTGTACCAAGGTTGCCTTGCCCATGTTGGTGCTTTTAGTATGAGTTTGAGTTTGTTTTGACTCAACTTGTTTACTAGATATGGAAGGAGTGGGAGAGGGGGAAAAGCGTAAGCAAATATCCGTGACCAACTCATCCATAACGCATTGCCCTGAGACTGATCTTGTGGGTACCTGGATGCGAAGTTTTGGCATTTTGCGTTTTCCTTTGTTGCAAATAGATCTATTTGTGGCATTCCCCAACTTTGGAAGTAAGTATTCAGTATTTGGGGGTGAATCTCCCATTCGTGGATCTGTTGGTGATCCCGAGAAAGATTGTCCGCTAGCTGGTTCTGAATTCCTGGAATAAATTGTGCTATTAGGCGAATGTGGTTGTGAATCGCCCAATGCCATATTTTCTGTGCCAGGAGACACAACTGTGTTGAGTGTGTGCCTCCCTGTTTGTTTAGGTAATACATCGTTGTCATGTTGTCTGTTTTGACAAGGATGTGTTTGTAGCTTATTATGGGTTGAAATGCTTTCAGCGCTAGAAATACTGCCAATAGTGCTAAGTGATTTATGTGAAAGTGTTTTTGGTGAGTGTCCCATTGTCCTTGGATGCTGTACTGATTGAGGTGTGCTCCCCACCCTATCATGGAGGCATCTGTTGTTATTACGTATTGTGGCACTGGGTCTTGGAAAGGCCGCCCTTGGTTTAAATTTATACTGTTCCACCATTGAAGCAAGCCAGATCTAGAATTTGACCCTGTGCCTGTGACCACTGTGATGCTAGGCACTGTTGTAAGGGCCGCATGTGCAACCTTGCGTTTGGGACAATGGCTATGCATGAAGACATCATGCCTAGGAGTTTCATTACTTTTTTGACTTGTATTTTTTGATTTGGATACATGGCCTGTATTACATTGTGAAATGCCTGAACCCTTTGTGGGCTTTGCGTGGCAATCCCCTTTACTGTGTTGATTGTCGCCCCTAAGTATTGCTGTGTTTGACACGGCATAAGGTGTGACTTTGTGTAGTTGATTGAGAAACCTAGTTTGTGGAGGGTTTCTATGACATACTTTGTGTGTTGTGAACACCGTTCTAGCGTGTTTGTTTTGATTAACCAATCGTCTAGGTATGGGAACACATGTATTTGCTGCCTTCTGATATGTGCAGCTACGACTGCTAGGCATTTTGTAAAAACTCTTGGCGCAGTTGTTATTCCGAACGGCAACACCTTGAATTGGTAGTGTACCCCCTGGAATACAAACCTTAAGTACTTTCTGTGTGAAGGATGTATCAGTATATGGAAATATGCATCCTTTAGGTCTAGTGTTGTCATGTAGTCTTGTTGTTTGAGCAGTGGGATTACGTCTTGTAATGTCACCATGTGAAAGTGATCTGATTTGATGTAGGTATTTATTGTTCTGAGATCTAATATAGGTCTCAGACTCTTGTCTTTTTTGGGTATGAGAAAGTAGAGAGAGTAAACTCCTGTTCCTTTCTGTTGGTTTGGTACTAATTCTATTGCTTCTTTTTGTAGCAACGCCTGAACTTCTAGTCCTAGAAGATCTATATGTTGTTTTGACATATTGTGTGTTTTCGGTGGGACGTTTGGAGGGAATTTGAGAAATTCTATGCAATAACCATGCTGGATAATTGCCAGGACCCAAGTATCTGTTGTTATTTCCTCCCAATGTTTGTAAAACTTGCTTAGTCTCCCCCCCACAGGTGTTGTGTTGGGGATGTGTGACTTGTAAGTCACTGCTTATTTTGAGGAGTTTTGGGACTTTGGAACTTTCCTCTATTTTTTTGGAACTGTCCCCCTCTATATTGTCCCCGAAAACTTCCACGCAGATATTGGCTCTGATAAGTGGGCCTTGTTTGTGAGGTTGTGGGTTCTGTGCTTTGCCCTCGAAACCCCCCTCGAAACTGTGTTTTTCGAAATGTGCCTCTGCTCTGTGGGGAGTAGAGTGCGCCCATGGCTTTGGCCGTGTCCTTCTTAAGTTTTTCGATGTCAGTGTCCACCTCCGGCCCAAACAACTGCTGTCCGTTAAATGGCATATTGAGCACAGCTTGCTGTATTTATGGTTTAAATCCTGATGTACGCAGCCATGCATGTCTCCTTATTGTCACTGCTGTGTTGACAGTTCTAGCAGCTGTGTCTGCAGCATCCATAGCTGACCGTATCTGATTGTTGGAGATACTCTGTCCTTCAACTACTTGCTGTGCTCTTTTGTGGAACTCCTTGGGCAAATGTTCTATTAAATGTTGCATTTCATCCCAATGAGCCCTATCATATCTGGCCAACAAAGCCTGTGAATTTGCAATACGCCACTGGTTTGCTGCCTGTGCCGCCACCCTTTTGCCTGCTGCGTCGAATTTGCGACTTTCCTTATCTGGAGGTGGTGCATCTCCTGAAGTATGTGAGTTTGCTCTTTTGCGAGCTGCCCCTACCACAACTGAGTCCGGTGTTAGCTGTTGTGTGATGTACACGGGGTCTGTTGGTGGCGGTTTATATTTTTTCTCCACTCTTGGAGTAATGGCCCTTCCTTTTACAGGCTCCTGAAACACTTGTTCGGAGTGTTTGAGCATCCCAGGTAGCATGGGAAGACTCTGGTACTGGCTGTGTGTGGACGACAGTGTATTAAATAGGAAGTCGTCTTCAATGGGCTCTGCATGTAGGCTGACATTATGAAATGCCGCTGCCCTCGACACCACTTGTGCGTAGGCTGTACTATCTTCTGGTGGCGACGGTCTAGCTGGATAACAGTCAGGACTATTATCTGACACTGGTGCATCATAAAGGTCCCATGCGTCAGGGTCATCTTGACTCATCCCTGTGTGGGTCGGGGATTGCATCATAGGTGGAGTGGCTACCGGTGATGGTTGCGGAGAGCATTGTGGAGATGGTGGCGGGGTTACTTGTTTAGCCACCTTTGCCTGTGGCTGCTTGTCTTTCTCCTGGAAGGCAAGTTTGCGTTTCATCCTGATAGGAGGGAGAGTGCTGATCTTTCCCATTTCTTTTTGGATGTGGAGCCGTCTTTGGGTGTAGTCCGGCTCCATTGCCTCTAATTCCTGTCCAAATGTACGTTTTTTCATTTGTGAGGACAGTCCTTGTTCCTCTGTGTAGGAACTTGATTTCGGTTCCGAAGCCGGATGTTTCTGTATCGAAACCTTTTCGGCTACTTTTTTCGGTTCCGACGAAACCTTTTTTGTTTTCGGCGTCGTGGTCTCTCGGTGCCGACTCATTTCGGTGCAGCTGTTTCAGTGCCGAACCTGCTCGGAGCCACTATCTCGAGCCCGAGATTGCTGTGTGGCGGTATCTCGACCGGAGTCGGATGACTTCGCCACCAGCGTGCCCTTTTTCGGTGCCGATGATCGGTCACCTATTTTTCGGGTTAAGCCATGGCCTGTTGGCGGTAGCGTCCCCTGGGCTTTTGTTGTCTTCTCGTGAGTTTTATGTTTCGACGTCTTACTCACGGTTTTTGGCGTTTCTTCGGGATCGAGCTCGTCCGAGTCCGATTCATGGATGGAAAAGCTTTCTTCTTCCTCCTGGAAACGCCCTTGTCCTGTCGGCACCGACGCCATCTGCAGTCTTCTTGCTCTTCGGTCTCTTAATGTCTTCCTCGACCGAAACGCTCGACAGGCTTCACAGGTATCCTCCTTGTGCTCTGGTGACAGACACAAGTTACAGACCAGATGCTGATCTGTATATGGATACTTGTTATGGCATTTTGGGCAGAAGCGGAATGGGGTCCGTTCCATCAGCCTTGAAGAGACACGTGGCCGGGCCGACCAGGCCCCGACGGGGGGGATCGGAAAAACCCCGAAGGGCCACGGGAGCTCTTCAAAAGTCGTTGTCGATCTTTTATAACTAACCCGATACCGAACGCAAACAATACCGACGATTTTTCCGAGATTCTAACTAACTTTCCGACCCGAAACACAGAGCGAAAAGGAACACGTCCGAACCCGATGGCGGAAAAAAAACAATCTAAGATGGAGTCGACGCCCATGCGCAATGGAGCCGAAATGGGAGGAGTCCCTCGATCTCGTGACTCGAAAAGACTTCTTCGAAGAAAAACAACTTGTAACACTCCGAGCCCAACACCAGATAGCGGGATGTGCACAGCATGTGTATCTGCAGCTACACATGCCACCGAACATATATATATATATATATATACACACACACACACACACACACAGTCACTTAAAAAGCCAAGGGGCACTGGGACATTATAGTTTTGAATTTAGTTGTACAAAACCACAGAAATAGTTATTTCAACTAACTATAACTCACACCCTAAGGTAACTACAACTCGCCCACCCACCTTGTACAGTTAAGTTTCATTGATATCTTTATTGATGGTATAAAAGCTGTCATGAGTAATGTGGTATCTGGGGTAATTAGCAGTGCATAGCGAGGGCGCGAGTTATAGTGAGCTTAGGGAACAAGTTAAAGTTACTTGAGATAACTAACTATAACAGGTGAATTTCTATGGTTTTGTACGAGTAAATTCAGAACCTAACTATAACGTCCCTGTAACCTTTGTTTTTTAAACTAAATTTCTATGTTATTTTAATAACATTTCCTAACTATAACGTCCCTGTAACCTTTGTTTTTCAGTGAATTTATAAGTTTTTTTTTAACATAAAGTAGTTTTAAGTACTATACGTTAATCCAACCACTGCTGCGAATGGCCTTTAACCGTGTGCGGCGGGGGTTGGCGGCAGGGCCTGCAGCCAACCCCTTATCACAACACAACCCCTCGCCGTTTGCGGGGGCGGGGTGGGGGGGGATTTGGCCCTGCGAACAAAACCACCCATTACCACCCAGGGAGAGGTAGCCGCAAGGAATGCCCATCTGGGTGTGAGAATAGGTGTGAGAGTGTGTCTGGGTGTGCGAGTGGGTGCTTAAGGGTCTCAGTGGATCTGTGAGTTGATGTGTGATGGTCTCAGTGGGTCTGTGAGTGGATGCGTTACTGTCTGAGTTGGTCTGTCAGTGAGTGCATGAAAGTCTCAGTGAGTCTGCGTGGATGTGTGTGGGTCTGTGAGTGGATGTGTGTGGGTCTGTGAGTGGGTGTGTCAGTGTCTGAGTGGGTCTGAAAGTGGCTGTATGCATGAGTGGATCTGTGAATGGGCACATGAGTGTCGGAGTGCTTCTATGAGTCAATGATTTAGTGTATGAATGAGTGTGAATGTTTTTAGTTTTAAATTTTTTTCGCTGATATTCGTGAATTTGTCTTGATATTACACCAGGGCCGTACTGAGAGTCACAAAATCTTCACATGGTGTAAAAAAACATTTTAAGGTCACAATTAGAACCCTCAAAGACTTCTATACACACTCCTAGGGTCAGGGTACCTCCACCCTGACCCCTTTTACCACTTTTCATTTTATTTTTCAGCCCCGGGGACCGTGTCCCGTAACCTATAATGGTGGCCGCAACTTTTTGGTCAGTTTGTGGTCAGCAAATCACAGCATTGCTGTTGACAAACCCATTCACGAATTTGCCGCGATAATCCTAAAAATGTTGCAACGGATCAGCAGCCCCAGTTATACAAATTTATTTTCCCTTTAATATCGCAAAAACTACTGAAGGGATTTACACCAAAAAACAAAAGGAACAATGATTCACATACATACCATTTTATTGTAAAGGATGCAAATTGCTATGCTATTGACAAGGTCATATCTAAGGCAGTTCTTAAGAAATATTATGCTGAAATCAAAATAGCTAAGAAAGTATACTTTGAAGGTAGGACAGAGGAAGCAGGCAGCACATCAAAGGACATATTCAGAGTTGTAAAAACCTTTATGTCCCTACAGGCTTGTGCCAGAGTCCATTAACCTACAGTAGAATAGTGCGACCAGCTGGCTTCTTATCTTCAAAATAAGATTTTAAATATCCAAGCTAGCCTTTCCTTGGACACTCAGCTGGAGTAGAGTCTGATGGACATAGTACGCTCTAGTACGATGAATGCTACTAAGGCTACACTTTCTAGCTTTCAGCTTAATCCCTTGGAGGGGTCACTTGCAGCTATACATAGTCTTAAATCTGTAACTCCATCAGAACCATTAACCCATTGGCCAAAATGGTGCTCAATTCTTTGAACCGCCCCCTTCCTGTGGAAGCAGACTAAAACCCAACAAACCCTAATGGGGAGTCCACCTACAGGCCAATATCCTTACTGCTGGACTCGTTTAAGGTGCTGGAAAAATATGTAAATGAGCAGCCCTCAAAGTATCAATGATTTGCACCATCCTAGTCAGTCCAGCTTTAGAGCCAGAGACAGCACTAAAGTAAGTTTCTGAATATATCAAAGGGACTCTGGATGCTGGGGGGCAAAGCTGTGCTTATTATGTTAGATCTGTCAGCAGCCTTCGAGACTGTCCCTTACTGCAGGCTTCTAGTGCACCTCCAATCTATTGGGATAGGTGGACAAGCCTGGAACCTGCTAGGTCCTTTTTTGGAGGACACAGAACATTAAATATGGGTCCCACCTTTTTCTTCAAGATCCTGTAAGTTGTCAGTGAGGGTGCAGCAGGGCTCTGCTTTGAGCCCCACACTATTCAATGTGCACCTTATCCCTGTAGACCAGCTGGCAGAAGCTCTAGGGCAAAAGGGATCTCATATGCGGATGACACTCAGCTGTTGTTCTCCTGTCGGAGAGGAGAAAAGACTGTGGTAGAGTCCATCAAAACCTGCCAGACCGCTGTATTCCACTTGATGACCACCCATCAACTAGAATATAACGCAGACAAAACGAAAAAAAAACTATTCTTCGGTCATGACTCCCCAGAAACATGGCAGATCTTTTGGCCTAAAGATGCCTTACCCCCCAGGCCCTCGGGGGAACAGTTAAGAACTTGGGTGTCAAATTCCACAACTGCCTATCCTTAGAACCACAAATAAAGTCTGTGGTAGATGCATGTTTCAGGCTAGTACATATAGTAAACAAATTCTTGCATTTTCTTTCATTTTCTGCAAGGAAGTTGTTTTCCCTCTGCTTAGAACTTCTAGGCTGGACTTTAGATATGCCCTAAATTTGGGACTTCTGGACTACCTGCTCAACCGCCTTAAGGTGGTCCAGAATACAGCAGCCTGCATTCTCCGTAGCCTGCCTCCTAGAATGCACATGTCCCTACACCTACATGCTTTCACTGGCTCCCTATGAGGTAGAGAACCCTCTTTAAAACTCTAGTTTTGGTCTACAATGTGCTTCTCATTATACTGGTGCCGGCTACCTTAGCACAGAAATCATCTTTTACATCCCCTATGGAAACCTTTGGTCAACTAATAGCCTTCTGGCTAGGATGCCTAAGATTCGCTGCACTAAAGCTGGAAGACGGGCCTTCTATCTTGGGCCATCTGCCTGGAACAAACTCACTATAGTGTTATGCTAGGTGGATGCTATCTCACTGTTCAATATTAAACTGAAACCTAGCTTTTTAAACAAGAATAAATGGTCTGACTGCATTCTGTGAGGTGGCCAATAAGTGCAACACTGGAACACTCTGTGGAATAGCCGTGCACTTTACAAGTTGCATTTCTTTCATTCATTCAAGGCATGCATGATAAAGGCATGTGGCTGGTAAAGATAATGTGTGGTAAATGCATTGTGTGGTAAAGGCATTCACTGTAATGTCTTACAACTGTTGTGATCTGCCTGAGATTGAATAGAGCCATCAAACAGTGTTTTCTTTATCAATACCATTCACAAGCAGGACGCAGTTCTCTGCAGCAGCCAAATTAAATTAACCAGCATTGCAACCATGCTGGTTTATTCAAATGCACAATTTTTTGTACATATTACTGAGTATGCAATTGTCTTTACATGGTTAATGCAAATGGCTTTGGACTTGCAATGTGCACATTTGAGCCTTCAGTTGCAGCTCATGAAAAATGGAACCCATAGAGGAATTCATTAGATTCTGTAGTGAAGCATGACAGGAGGGAGCGACACGGCATCTAAATGAAGAGTGATGCAAGTCTCTTGGAAAGAGTTAAATATCACTTAAAACAGGCTTCTATAAAAATGCATACACATCGAAAACCACCTTTTCTGAAAGCGTGCAGCAAAATTATTCTTGTATGATGCATCGGTAAACTGCCCTCATTTAATCAACACTTCTCCCTTAATGCTTCAATTAAATGCCACTACTACACATCACATTTATCCACCTACAGATCTTTTAAGTGCTTTCAAGTGTGAATGTTATTTCCCACCGAAAAGGGTAAATAACTCTATTCAACAGAAACGGGTGCATTGCACCACATGTACAACATCTCAAACACATTTAACAATGGCACCCAAAACACTGTGTGATCAGTAGGCAACATATCTTTAACTAGAAAATCAAAATGATTGCTTTTGCAGCAGAAAGTCCAGAACAAGCATTTACAATGAAACGGGTCTCGTGTTTGCTCATGTTAGAGCTGATCGCGTTGTAAACACCTAACCCGACTTTTCACCAATCAGGCAAAAGTGCATTTATGTACATAACCCGAAAAAGTGAAATTAACTATCTAAAGCGCTCGACGTCTGCCAAGCGAGATCGCGCTCGTAAATTAGAGAAAAAGAAGTCCACGAGCCCGATGGAAAACAGCGAGCCTCGCATGTTTTCTGTACTTGGTCGCTGCGCTCGAGGAGGGCTAGCCACCGGAAAAGGCATGACATATGTGTGCCTTCGACTAATGAAAGCAAGCAGATTTTATTATGCAAGCGCACGAACCAATAAAAAACACTGACAGGGCTCCGAGCCCTTTTCTAAATACAAAAGCGGCTCGCTGCGATACGCATGCGCGAGCGCATGCAACGCAGGCTCGACCCTAAAAAGGGGAATTACTAAGAAGGGGCGGACAAAGTATATAATTCGGAAAGAACATCGGTTGTGTTCCTTTCGCCTGTATTATGTGCCAGAAACAAAAAGGTTTGAGAAGGCTTTCAAACTTAAACACTGTTTGGAAAGGTAATAATTCAGACGTCCACTTGGAATTGATTTTAGCACATCACTAGGCTGCTTTCTCATGCAGCAAATTTGAGTTAGCAAGAAGCTGTCAAAAATACATGGTTCAGCAAACGGCTGGGAGCCCAGTGTAGTGTGTAACCATTACTTTACAGGACAGACATTGTGAGTCATAACACTGTGGCAGTTACGCCAGGCTTCATTACATTACAGATAAGTAATGCGTGTTTGAGTGTGAGTACATACATACGTAGATTCACACAGACGTATTTAATTAGTTAAAATTTAATTAAAATTACATTTAAATATGTATATATGTATAGTAAATGTAGAAGTTTAAGTATAGTTTAAATAATTACATCAAAGTTTGTGAAAATTTAAACAGATTAGATTAAAATGCAGATTAGAACATTTGTAAGGATAACAGGCTTTCAATCAGCACTTTGCTTCCTTTTCCCCAACACATGCTCGATACCAAATCGTAGTCCTGGAGCTTAGTGGTGAGTCTAGCTAACCTGGCATTCAGACCTCTCCCTTCGTCGAGCACAAGCAGGTTGTTCGTGGTCCACTTTGAGTGGGAATATGGAACCCAAGAGAAACCTAAGAAAATCGACTACAGCCCAAGTTCAAGCTTACAACTTACTTTCTATTACAGAGTAATTCTTCTCGGACTCGCACAAGGATCTCAAGCCAAAAGGCACACTCCACTCTGTTAGCCTATCACTCTGTTTGAGGACAGTTCCCAAGACAGACTGGCAGATATCCACTTACACTATACATCATTTCTCTAGCACAAAAGGTTTTAAGGTGGGGCTTGGGCAATGTCACTTCTGAGCACAGAAAAAGCCCTATTTTGAGTTTTCCCCTAAACAAATGTAACATTCTTTTGAGCAGCAATCTAAGAAGGATAACTTTAGATGAATAATTTTCTATGAACTTTATATAAAATTCAATATGCCCCAGAAAAGACAGCATATGCTCTTTATCCATGGTGTCAGGGGTTTTTAATAATGATTTGACGGGAGAATCCTTTTTTTGATCCATTCCTTAGGAATAGTATGACTATGGTACACTGTACCATCACCCATAATATAAATTTTGCCAGCTTTAGGATCAACACTTTCCTTGATAACAAAGGACATTCCTAAAGCTGTGCTGTTCAATGTCTCTCCCAAATATCAAGGTATAGGGCCTAATTCTGAGTTTGACAGTTGAACAGCTCGAACTCCAATACGGCAGTGGGTAGGCGGCTCTCAAGCCGGCAGCCTCACCATCATGGTATTATGATGTTTCCAACAGGATGACCAGCAGAAACATTGCAGACAGTGCGCATTCCATGGGGGGCACATAAGGGGGCCCCTGCACTGTCCCTACCTGTGGCCCCAGCTCTGCCTTTCCGCCAGCCTTTTTATGAAGGGGACTCCACTATGGGAAGGCTGATGGAAAGGAAAGCTGTGATCAGCATGGCAGTGCTGAGCTCAGCATCACCATGGCTGACTCAGACTTTCACCCCCGCCAACCTGCTGGGATCCCTGATCTTGGCAGTGGAAGCGATCGCCTGGCAGTCTGACCACCAGCTCACCTGAAGTCTTCAATGAGATCACAATTGGAGCAACCAAAAAGGAAAAGTTGACAGGTTAGATAACATTATTCGAACATAAGTCCTTTAGAGTATCCTTCAACTTCCCCTGTAAGACAATGGAATATTTCCTATAAAATGTCATTGTATCTCCCCAACTGATTTATGAATATTTCACATTTTTTCTTTTACAATTTGGATATTGCTCTTTGTGCTTCTTTGGATATCACCTTCTAAATTTTGCAAGCCTCTCTCCTCTGCTCCAACCTGCCTGAGGTCTCATCGAAACCCCATCCATCTCCTTCTGGTGTGAACATATAAGATCATCACCCTTGTCAACCACATAAATCTTCCAATGGGTTCTAAATCACAAGAAATCGAAATTTGTCAAAACAAGTCCGTTTCCTTGTAGGTCCCAAGTCAGATGTTCGTTAGGGACAATTTCTTTCAACTCACCAATTTTTTTTTCTTCTTTTTTTAAACTAAATCATTACCTAGAATAATAAACCAAAAGCATGAGTCTACCACCCCTACCACTTTTGCCTGCATAATTATTTTCTTCTCAAACCCACACTGGAATCCAAACCAGATGCCTCACCTTCTACTTGTTCTAAAGCCAAATACACTCACCCTCTTTTGAGAACCTTTCCAAAGTCTCATTTCCTAATGCATTTACTGCAGACTTTGTCCACTACAGGACAACCCTGCAGATTCCCAAGAAGTGACCCACTACCAGATCTCTAACATAAGGATGCTTTCCTCATAGCTATGGTGTTGATTACTCTCAATTCTCTTCCACATTCTCACCGATTTATCATTCATGCCAATGATATTCAACTCATAGGAACATGGATCTCTTATCTCTTCCACAAACCTATCAGAACTCTAAATACCATTTATTAACTCTACTACTGCATCAGTGGATAGGTTAGGAGCAGCTCAGTCTTTCCTGGACATTTTTTTCATTAAAACCCAGCACCTTAGAACTTGGCTGTACTTCAAGAGTTAAAATTGCCAATCCGAAGCTAGTATTGTTATGCCACAAGATGATATTCTATATCTTGTCATACTTCCTGTTTTCTGGAGTAAAATGTGAATCCCTTCAGCACCATATTCAATCAATCAAACTTTACTCAGCCAGAGCTCGAGCCATAAAAACACATTTCATAAAATACAATTTAAAAAAACAATCATAAAAGTACAATATACAGATAAAAAAAAACACTATCTCAGTGGGAACCAGTTAATAAGCATTAAAAATGTCTAAAGACTGTCAATGCCTCGTCCTTGTAACTAATGCACATTTCATGAAATGAATCATGGAATATCATGTTTGGGGGGGGTACCCAGCTTTTGCAAAATGGTTAAAGCTGTCCTGTGCTGCTGGAGGTTAGCTGCACGGAAATCAGGGACCAGAAATCACTTCCTGTATGAAGAGTACAAACTACAAAACAACAAAGTGCACCATACTTGGTTTTGTGTCTGAGTCACAGGGGCAGTTGAGGAGATTAACAAACCAGGTGCCCTGGGAAGGATATGCTACAAAAAATGAATTAAATTAAAACAAAACCTGGTAAGGTAAAATATATGCCTCTCATTGTGGACTAGTGTCAAATAAATCTTCAGGCCTGGATTTATAAAATACCTTTCAATCTCCTAATTCATAAAAACAGATTTTACATATTTCACCAGGCAATGGACCCAGTGA
Source organism: Pleurodeles waltl (assembly GCF_031143425.1). Lineage (NCBI taxonomy): Eukaryota > Metazoa > Chordata > Amphibia > Caudata > Salamandridae > Pleurodeles > Pleurodeles waltl. The sequence goes on from NC_090436.1 coordinate 899,634,962, forward strand.
TACTCAAACAGTGACAGTCTCATATAATCTCCCACATAACATTAGTTTCCAGATTTAAACAAAGTCTTGCCAAAAGTAGTAACAGGCTAATTTTAATTCTGGCCTCTAAATAGAGAGAGCAAACTTTCAAATAGCAAGAGATATTAGAAAGGGACGGTAGTACTGCCGGTAATTAACGCAAGAACTTTTTTTCAGTTATCTGGAGGCAATCATATTTTTATAACTCCACACTCCTGCTCCGTAAGTCACTATTGCATCACATTTAGCATTATAAATTCCTTCACTGGTTGTTGCTGCAACCTTCTTGTAAAATTCAGCACAGAATCAATCAATCTCTGGAAGTGGAGAGAGGGTGATCTAAATACAAATTTCCAACTCATTTTGGAACCAAATTCAATTCCCAAATAGGTACAGTTACTTACTTTGGCTATCTCAGTGCCACCTAATTGAAATGTCATAGATTTTGTTCTTTTTAGGGTCCACTATCATAACAAAGGATTTACCTAAGTTTATTTTCAGGCCTAAAGTATCCATTTAAAAGGGTTTGCATCAACATAGCCCTACAAGCAATCAGCACGGAATCGTCTGCATACAGCAAAACTGGAATTGAGAGTTTAGATTTTAGGTGTATCTTTCCCTACACAATGTAGCAATTCTTCCAAACCATTTATGTAAAGTAGAAACAGCCGAGGGACTAACATGCAACTTTGCCGCACATCCACCCTGGACCTAATTTCCAGAGAAAGTGCCTTGTTTATCCATTAATAGTTTTCACCAACGTATCTGAGTGCATCCTATACAGCAAATTTATCAATGACTTGTCAAACCCTTGTTTGTCAATGATGGACCACACAATAGGGCAGTTTACCATATCAAGTGCGCTGGAAAGATCGATAAACACCATGTGGACGGACCCCTCCCTTTGCACGGACGTACTGTCCCAGAATGATCTAAAGGTTTAGTCACTGATCGATAGTACCAATACCTTTACGAAACCCTTTTTGTGCCCTACAATGTAACTGCTCCTCCTCTATCCATGTTTTCAGTTTGGATGCAGTAACCTTGCCCAAGTTCTTAAATGAGCCGTCCACAAGGGAAATGAGTCGGGAGCAAGTAGGCAGGATTTTTTTTTTTCTTCAATAGGTATCACCACTGCTTCCTTCTATAATGGGATTAAATGAATTGAAACAGCGGCGCTAAAAAAGTTTGTAAAAACTTTAAAATGGGTGCCCACACAATAGCACTGGATTTAAAAAGGTCCATAGGGACCCCGTCTGGGCCAAGCACTTTCCCGGATTGTCTCTGATCTATTGCTGCTGCTACATCCTTAACCTGAATTGACTGGCTAAGTAAATAAAGTACTTCTTGGCTCTGCTGTAGTTCAAAGTTACTGATGAGGAAATATCCTTTTTGTAGCTAAATACAGCAGTGAAATGTTCTACCCAGGAGTAGACAGTGATGTTAGAGCCGAGGCTGGGTTTATTATAACCTGTGAAAACGGGTTAGTTCACAATCTTCCAAAAACTTACATTGCCCCTTAAAGTGGTTGCCTTCGCCAGATCCTCCCAAGCTTCCCTTCTGATCTCAACTTTCCTTTGCTCTAAGGCCTTCCTATAGTCATTCATACAGAACTTAATTTCTTTACCGGAGCGGGTTTTCTTTTTTTTGTTTTTTTGGGCTAAGGCCCCTTTGAGTTGCTTATGCGCTAAGGAACAGGTTTGGTTAAACCGGCCCTTCAAAGGTTTATTTCTTCTGGCTCTGTTAGTTATCATTTTAAAAGAAATAAATTAACAAATCACCAAAAGCCTCTCTAACTCTCATATGTGGTTCTTCACAAGATGTTAGAACTGAGGAAGCAACTTGATTCTCCCGATAATATCATGCAGAAATGTATCCTTATCAATCATTTCCCATTTACATCTTATGCCCCCAATGCACGAATACCCAATCGGATGGCTGGTATCATTTTGGACCCCTTCAAACAGATTTAGGGAAAAAGAAACTCATTAGAGATAATAACATGATCATTGTTGCTACCCTTCCCATTGCCACTAAATGTAGGAGGGAGAGATGCGACTGAGATTCTGCAATCTCTGACAAAGCGCTGATTCCTAGCAAATAAAACTCTACTGGCTGCAGCCCCATACGTTACATGCTTAAAGTGTGTCACTTCCACCCCTTGCTGGTTTGCGAGCCCAACTGGACTAATAGAGCTATCATCGCACAGATGGAAGTTAAAATCTCCTACCAAAACAACAAGAACTTTCTTTCTATGCCCAAGCTGAACACGTACAGTGTCCTCTTCAAGGTCATCAATAGTCTTTGATGAATTAGCATCAAGAACATTCCAATAAAAAGGTATCTATATAATGTCACACACAATAGCCAGATTCATTAGGACTAACTGGTAAAAGCAGGTAGATTTAACTTTCAAAATTTTGAGTTTAGTCAATTTGATGGCAAAGAAGGTACATAGTCCAGTTTTGGGACTTCCCATACTGGAAGGAGCTGCTTGTGTGTTTCAACACTGAAAACCACCAGTCACATGGGATTCATTCAGGCTCCAAGCTTCCTGCAGGCACATTATGTCACACTCATTAATAAAAACAATACCAAGTCTGGATTAACCAGCTTTCCGTGGATCCCCACTACATTCCATGACAGAATCTTGATGCCGGCACTCTTGGTGTAAACTAACTACTTGTTCATCCGCGTTCCTCTTATTGAGGAAGATAAAGTGCTTGGAACCCCTTGAGAGTCCACATTTGCGGATGTTATTCAAACTCATGTGTCTCGCTACAAAGCACAACCTGGGGAAGGATGGGAGAACCCTCCAATGCAAGATTTTTGTGTACATAACTTTCCTGTTTATTTTCCCACAATCTCAATGGACAGTCATTCCTGGCCATCCAATGACTACAAAGCTTCGAAACTGTTCCTGGCAGGAAAGTAAAAAAAATACCTTGCCTGGATAAACAGAAGGCCCCATCGCAAGGCCCACATCCCCAGTTGGCCTGCAGGGTCTATAAAAATACCCCAATGGAAGAGTCTTGATTTTACTCTGTGGTGATGTCCTCTGAGAAAGATGCTGGAGCAGCATATCAACAATGTGAGGGTTCTTAAAGTTGATAATCACACAGTCCCCTGGGGCCTCTTTCAAATGAATGTCCAACCAAGTAGTCCTTCTCAAAGCGAGAACTTCCTTAGCTAGGTCCTGCAGCCAGTCTGAGTTTATTTTCAGCTAGAAAATAGATGTATTTTTCCTGATCCTCATCCCTATTTTGTGGTAGTAATGGGAGTCTTTTAAAATAATTAGATAAGGTCTGCACTCTGGTGGTAATTGAGGGTAGACTGAACAGGAGCTTCCCGAAATACAGGGTCTGCTACTGCCAACTGGTGCTTCTTTACTCTTGCCTGACGTTTGCACTCTCTTAGGTAACTGGACTATCTGTCTAGAAGTAACTCCATTGTGTCAACTAGGGAGTCTTAAAATATATTTTGCACTTGGGGTACTGCAGAACAAGTACCTGTAGGATCCCTCAAACATGAACATTTGATCTGCAAATTTGGGGGGAAGGGGTGGGCTTTGTGGAGTTGGGCTTCAATGGAGTCAAGGCAAAAGTATAAGGGAGAGAGCTCAGATTTTAACAGGTCACTAAACCTCTCTAGGCAGCCCTCCATACAACAGTCCAAACTGTGTGTGTTTGAGAGTCGAGTCTCCAACTCCCCATCAGGAGGGGAAATGGAAGTAGAAAGAACTCAAGCCTCTACCCCTGCCACCAACACTGGATTGACCTCAGGTGCTTTTGAGATGTTACCAGTTTGCTTACTATGATTACCCCTCTTGGCTTTCCAGTTGAGTGCAGGATTGAGGCTGTCAGTATAACCCACTGGCAAAAATGCTGAGTTGGTGGCCTCTGAAGAGGTGGTAAAAAATGGGAGCGGGCTGATAGGGATATGCTGCGCTGTTACTGCATACCCAGGGACACTCATCATCAGAAGCATACCAGGTGAAGCGGTGCCCGAATTTCATGAAAGCCTTTTTTCAGTTAATTCAATCTCAGTATTAATCACCCCAATAGCTCTCACCAACGTGAGGTCTACAAAGTGACACTTAATGAGAGGGTTAAAGATAGGATTACTCGCCTTCAAGTTTCCTTTTCCCATTGTAAGAAGGGGGAAAATGGACACAACCGCGTTGGTAAAAAGGCTGCAACAGACAGACACTCATAGGATGCTAAACAAGTCCCAAAAGCAGCTTAAAATAAGTCAAACAGTACCACTGGACAAGGGAACCAAGAGGGGTGGTCCAGCCTAGCCTCTTCCTGGCTATGACAGTCTAAGATAGGCCCATATTGTCCCGGTCTTTGCCCGAGCGAGTCCCATGCTGCAGTAGGATGAATACGCTTAGCAAAGGATGGGCAGGCACAACTTCAGAGAGCACCTCCAGGTGCAAGGATTACTGGTAAATGCAGTAAAGATCACTACCAGTGGAGTTCCAACAACCAAGTTTATTTTGAAATCTAGAGAAGGCAGTTCAAGGTCAGAAGAAGGCCTGCTGCCCATGCTATAAGGCCATACTCCTCAATGCTAAGTCCCACCTGCAGTCAAACTATCACACATACCACACTACAAGTTATACTATGTCCTCAAGAATCCATCCAAAACATTCTCTCATTCCCTGCTCTCTTGCTCAGCCAACTCAACAAAAGCAGTTCTGGCTTTTTATTTGAAATGGACTGTTTTGTGTGCAGCCCTGGGTGCCTTTATTAGGGTTCCTGAGCAGCTGCTCCACTCAAGTACACAGTTTGCAGGTCAGTCCTATATTTGCTTCAGTGTCATGTTAAGAGCCCCTTAATAGAATCTTACAAATGTAGGAGAAGGATATAAGGGGGGAATATTGGCACAATTGAAACCTAAGGCAATGATCTAGACCAAGGTGACTGTTAGCCGGTCGGGTTGCAGACAGTCAGTGAGATGCCAGACAACCATTCCTAGCACAGGTAAAGGATGTATCATATTTACAAGTATATAATTTAGAGCAAAAGAGTTTTACAGGAGGAGCAACATTCAAAACATATCCATGGGCCTAGTTTACTTGGTGAACACTTGTGCCTTTTGTACCACCTGCAAGTCAGCGCAGGTGCCTGTAGGGGATGCTGATGAACTAGCCCTGGAGCAAGACATCACAGAAAAGAATGTGGAACCGTCAGGAAGAGTGATTGACTCATCAGCACTGGTCTGTTACACGATTGGTCTAGCGTGCTATGTAAGTGATCTGATTGGACTATGAGTCAAAGATAAGTGAATAAGGGACTAGCCACAGCAACTGAAGTGATAGAGAAAATGGTAAAGCTGGGACTTTGAGTGTTGCCCAGGAGAGCTCTACCAGAGATGACTGAAGTGTAACTGCAATACAGTATTCCCTCAAAGTAAGGTCAAAGCAAGCACTTTGAGAAAGGTCTCTGCATGACTTCGATAATGGGGCAATTATTTTCACAGCAGGCTAACGACAAAAGGTGGTCATCAACATGTCCTCCCTGCTTTCAGAGGACTTGGCCAAACCAATGCTTCTGATGGGACAGACTCACTGCTTAGACAATAAAGGGTGCACTACTCGGTGATAAAATTGCACCCTAAAACTCAGTTCCTTCAGGAAACTGTCTCATATTATGAACCGTAAAGCTATCTTGAAGTTAAGAATGTAAAAATCATGTGGTGTTAAACATGATGGTAATGCTGTTCAAATCACTACCGGTACATTCAACTTTTTGCCATAACTACTCTCAAATAGTTTCACGGCATAATCAAAGGTGTTCGTATTAGTGGCATTCTGTGAATCAGGTAGCAATTTGAATTGCCTTAACTCGTCACCTCCCAAACGTTTTTTGATCAACAACAGTATTCTTTGATGTGAAAACTCTTCACTCTTCAACACCTCTACATAGGATTAAAAAAAAATCCAAAAAATTGTTCCATTTAAAAGGTGGTTATCCTGGAACTTACTGCTCTAAAGCCTTTCATTTCCATTGTGGTCTATCGCAGTAACCACTATCGGCCAGTAACGCTTTTAGCGTCATGGTTTCAGGCGTTGGAGTCTACATCCATGCGTGAGGGCTGCCATCTTTGTTCAGCATTCCGTCCATCATCTGTTCTTTTTGCATTTGTTGCCCCAAGTGGGAAGGGTATTCCCAGATGTGGGTACCCATGTTCACTGCGCCACTGGATTCAAGCTAGCCTAGCTGTTGAAGGGTCATACCCTGGAACCGGCCCTAGGATGCTTGTTTCCGGTCCAGGGAGGACCTGGCTTGGCAGTTCAGGCTGGACTGTTCCCATGAGGAACAGGGTCAAGACTTATTTGCATATAGCTGGGTCCAAACAGAGGTGGCGTGGTGAGCAAAAAAACAATGGATTAAACCCAGATCTTTATGACTGGGGGTGAATGTTTGCACTGTTAAGCATTCCGTCCATCACCTGTTCTTTTTTCACCCGTCATTCATAGGCATAGATCGCACCCTTTCCCCATTCGTCATGCAGTAGGAGTGGAGGCAAGCATGTGTAACTTGGTGCCTTGGCACTGGTAACGGTAAGTGTTATGATGCTAATCTTGTGTTATTTTTATTATACTGAGACCCCTTGTCACGTTAGCCTCCCCCACCACTGTGACACCCCAGGCCCTGGCTGCAGATCCCTGGCTCCTTTAGAAGTGGAGCTGCTGCATTTGCTCCCCCCAGAAATGGTTAAAGACAAACCGGGTTCTTGCTCCCTTGTGAAATTGATCCAAATATTGAAGTCAAGCACAAAAGGAGAAATATCTGCTTACAGTAAAGGCAGTTATCTCCTGTATGGCATTAAAACTGCCCGTATAGAGATGCCTTTAGCATTAATGCCAAAAACATGGGGTGATATGCGAATCATGAATGTAAAAAAGCTATTTAGTTCCTCTTATTTCATATGTTTTACTTAATGTTGCATTCGTGAAAAGAGTTCGCTATTTCATAATGCTCTGTTTTTGTATTTCATTTCATGCATTTTTGTTACTCTTGCATAGTGCATACTTTGACTCGTGCCAGGTGTTTATGAGGGGCTTTGATTGCAATCAGCCTCATGCCCAGCAGTCTCAAAGCAAAGTGCCTGTCAGTGGGTTGGCGTCGCTGCAAAACACACAGACTAATGGTCATCTATTCCAGTTACTATTAAAATTCAGTGCAGATGTGTATGAAGGGGGTGCACAGAGGTCAACAAATTTAGAAGGCAAAAGGAAATAAAGTGCTTAAATGTGAATGACTGCAGTGTATATTTGGGGTGGTAAAATGAGGGCAATGCGGGAAAGTGAAAAGAGGGTGCTGAACAGGAAAGAGAGGAGGGGCTTACATATCTAACATGAAGCACACAACTGAAGGCCCTACCCCGTCCACAGGCCATATCTAACATGAAGCACACAACTGAAGGCCCTACCCCGTCCACAGGCCATATCTAACATGAAGCACACAACTGAAGGCACTACCCAGTCCACAAGCCTCAATAATATTTAATTCACAGTCTCACAATTTCATAATTGAAACATTTTCAATGTTAATTATTTATAACTATTCATTGTTACTCATTCATGTTAAACAGCTAACAACCATTGACAAAGCAAACAGTACTGACAGGTTTGAGGTGTATGTCAGTTGCTGTGTTATATTTCTGAATGCAATAACATCTCAGAGAAAAAACAAAATACAGGCTAGGTGGCACAATATGGGAAGCGCACAATTTTATTTTGCATGTTCCCTTCTAGAGAGCCCCCACTTTTTTCATCCCACTTAAACACCTGTCTGCACGTATTTCTGTATGATTGATTGCAGCCAGCGGCTCTGAGCGCTCCTTGATGCCTGGTTAGAGCATTTTCTTCAAAGGTGATGCTGCAAGCAGTGCAAGACACTGGGTAAGCACACACTTAAGAGCCTGAAGCTGTTGCAGCGTACAATTCACCCACTAAAGTAAAGGGTGAACATAATATTCCAGTAAGATATGGGGCAGTTTTTAATGTGTTTAATATTTTAAGACTATACATTCCTACTGCTTTATAAACATTGCATGCTCACTAAATTTATTTCCTTTCAAATCCACTGTTTGTCAATATTTTTTCTTGGGAGGAGGACCCACCTTGGACCTCATGTTTGTCCATTAAGCTTGCTGGCTTCGCTCGCTACAAAAAAGTAATACCCAGACTTTTACGCCCCACTACTTTCAAATGTCACCTGCTGCCACTGACAGTGGCAAAGCCCAAGCCTTTCTTTTTTACATTTCTAAGTCACCCTTAAAGTGGGCCTAACGGGTCTTAAAGGCTGGGAATATTATAATAATAAATTGGACCTGTAGGTTCATGTTTTTGAGGTCGTAACAGTAAGAACCAAAATTATTGCTTTTACTGTTGAATGGATGGTAGCCCCACTGACTAATGTATTGTTACAGGCATCTCAGCCCTGCTAACCTCTGAACGTGGCTACTAATGTTTGTATTTTAAAGTATCATAAGAAAAAGTACATAAAATCCAACTTAATGGTTACATTGAATTTAATGTCACTAGTGGTCAAAGTGCAACTTTAGTAAGTAGCACTTTTGTTGCCCAAGGTTCTCCGCTGCCTGTTTAGAGTTGCACACAAAGGATTGTCCTTAGGACACCCTGCTGGCCTCATGGGAAGAAGTATGAATGACTTGGAAAAGACTGCAAAGGGCCTGCCAGTGAGAAGGCATTATCTCCTCCGACACAAAAATCCACAGAAGGTGTAAGCCCAAAAGATAAGCTTCATAGAGAAAGGAGCCTTTAAAGGACAAATGACAAGTACACACAAAGATGGGCTACTTCTTTGTTTAGGTAGATACGAGGGCAAGGAGAAAACACTGATCACGCCAGTTTTCCTGTGGCCATGTAGCCCATGGGTAACGGCACTCCTCGAGTGGGGCTACCAAGCTCCCCAAGTCGAGAGGGGTTCTGTCATCTTGAGAATGAGCAGAACACATTGTTCTTGAAAAGCTAGACTTCATACTCAACAGAAAGTTGTCATCAGGTGGGAGGGACCCAAGTAGCCCATTGACAAGTGACCACTACCTCCCCTAAAAGCACTTTCTGGACATACAAGTGGCACCACTGGGCCCCCTGAACTCAGATCAAGTCTGCACTGGAGAGAGGACCAAAGAAGGACTGCCCTGCTGACATTGGAACGGGGAAAGAGAGGTGACACCGAAGATTGGACTGCACCTGCTGCTCCACGGACTAGAGAAGAGAGGACTGTGTCTGCAGCGCATGGTTCTAGGAAAAGTTGTCACGAGCCCCAGAAAGAAGAGGTGACTTCAGGAGTCAGTTGGCTGAGAAAGCCTGCCTTATAGAGTGGTAGAGGCCTGGCGCTCAGAAGTTTCACCAGAGTCTGCTAGACCCAGGAAAGTCAGAGTGCAGTTTGGTCACCCAAAGTATTAGACATTATCGAAGGATGCAAACCGCTGGTTTTATCCTAACCGGAGACCAGTAGACCAACAGCAACTGGTTTAGTGCTGGACTCCATTTGGGCTTTAAGGGACGTCGACCTCTGTGACCAATGTTTTCTCACCGGGTTTGTGGAAAAGACCCTAGTCAATTAGAGCATCAACTATAGCATCCTTCAGCATCTTCAACATACTGTTACCTTTGCATCAGGACCACTCCAACGGAATTTAAAGCAAGTTGCCATTGACGCTGAAACTGGACTGCTTTCTAGTGGAGTTAACTGTCCTGTTGAACCTGGTTGGTTTCCATGGCCTGCTCCGTGCCAGAATATGTCGCCCACAGTAACCTGAAGTCACCACATTCAACCTGGATGCAAGATTTCTTGAAAACATTTCTAAGCGTCAAATTAATTGAATTTGTCAATGCTTGTTCATGGTTGAGTGAAAAGCTATGATTTACTGCTTCTGCAACTATTTATATCTTCAGAACCTCCCACTGGATCTTGTTCATTTTGGCATGTCTACGTTTGTAAAACTACAGTGCATTTTTATAAATTGATGTTGGATTTCTTGAGCTTCATGCTTCTTTCTTGTCCAGTTTTTTTGGTGCCTTTCAATGCTTTACATTTGCTCCTTTGTTTAAGCCGGACTGCTCAAAGCCACAGCTACCCAGGATTGAGCTGTGGTTTTACAAACAAGAATAAAAGACGCAAAGGCTTGATTGTGAGTTCATTACACGTCAAGGTATACCAACCACACCATATAACCAACCCCATTTTCTCTCATATATGAGCTCCAGATCAGATTAAACGTAAAAAGAACTCAGGCTATATCCCAAAGAGTGAACCATTACCACCCGAGGTGTTAGCTAATGCTCCATGACGAAATTTCTAAGAATTAGTTAAGCAGCATGCGGAAGCTGTAGCCATACGCACAATACATCGAAATGGTTAGTCCCCTGGATTAATTTTGAAACATGAAGAATTTTCTCGATTCACATACTGTGCTTTATTCTACCATCTAGTGGTTAGGTGCAGGATAATAATTTCTGTAGTATTTCTTTTTCTCTGTATGTGACCGCCCATGTGCCTAGTCACCATCTTCAGATTTTTTTCCCCTGGCAATCTAATCAGAGCTTTATCCTCCTGCTTTCCCTGTATTACGTTCTTTAACCTTGAAACACCTCTTATATGGGAATGAGGGAGAGTTGCATGTCTGTCCGTACAAGTATTCAAGCTGGAAAGCTACTTCTATAGGTCAGTAAGCATTTTGTTTTTCAGCATGTTTTTTTTTCTGGATTCACTTGCTGTGCATTGAGATTGTAGCACTTTCATTTTCCTTGGGAAGCTGGGTTGAAATTAGTTTAGGTTAGCAAACAGGTTTCTTAATGCCTTCTGTCCCACCAGTACTTTTCCATTCACTTGAATGTCCACACAGTATCTATGGATGACCATGTACTGCCTTCATATGGCTTAATGGAGATGTTTGCTAAAAAGGCAAGAGGTGTCTCCTTTTTAGGTTGAGCATAGCAGCAAGCAAGCACTGCTTTTCCGACGTGTTGGTATGTATCTGGGCTTTTAACCACACCCACTGCACGCCCACCACTATCACTTGTTCATGGGCTTGCCTTTCAAAAATCCTTTGTTTTCGTTGATAACTGCTTTACGTTTGTCCAATCTTGGCCAATAACCCTGTTAAAAGGATAATTGCACTTTTGGCGATAACTTTGATTGCGAACGAACCTCTTTTTCCTTTTGTGTCTCTCTTTGTGATCATGGCGGCGCTTTGAATCGGCTCACTTATGCCAACTGTTTTACTTTTTATTTCAGTTTATATGGCAAGAGAAGTCCAGTTAGGAGTTTACAATGCTAATAGCTGTACCTCGAGCAAATGCAAGACCCATTGCGTTGCAAATTCTTGTTCCTCATGGAATGCTCTGATTCTGTTTTAGTGCTCCATCTGTTTTTTTTGTAGCAAGTCTGGATTGTCTGTACTGCCCATGGCAATGGGTGAGCCTCTGTTTGCTGGCACAAAAGAAATAAAGATTTGGTTCCTCTTTCTGATTTCTTTTCTTTCCTGGAGGTAGTACATGACTGTCCTCCATAACACATTCAAAGTTCCCTTTGCATGGACGTATGGCAGCTGGAAGAAACTTGCAAGTGGACAACTTGATTGACATGTCCTTGTGTAGATCTGTGAGTAGGGTCCATGTAATTGTAGCTCGCTAACTCTGTACAGTGTATATGATGCCTATTAAGAAGTCTATTTTGAGAGCTAATCTTTTTGTGTTCTGCTCTATCCATTGGTTAAAAGGGCCCCCTTCATTAGCTATGTGAGCATCATCTTTACGCACATGGGTGTGAGAGATGACCTTGGTGGTGCTACCCCCTTTGCTCCCTCTTTTGATGTAGTGAAGAAGCTTCTCTGGATTGATCCCCTAGTGTTTGCCACTATGGCCGACAAATAGTTCTTCAATGATATGTAGGTGAAGTTGAAGTTTGGTACCTAATGAAAGTCTGGTACTTAATGATTGTAGCATCATGTAGAACAAGTTACTTACCTTCGGTAACAAGGTATCTGGTAGATTTTTCTCGAGCAGTACCCCTGCGTGCCATCAGGTGGTGTCGGTCAGCTTTGCGTCTGTCATCGTGCTCACTAGATATGATGTTGCTGGACCTATATTAGGTGCCACCCCTGCGTGCTGAAGTCAGTTTCTTTTCACGACTTTCCGTGGCAGAAGCAGGGAGCCATGAAGAAAACTGACCACTGGTGCTTCAGAACTAGAGCCTTGAAAGGGAAGTCCCTGTCCCCAGAAATCAGTTCACAGAGTGGGGAGGATGGGTGGACAAGGAATCTGCAATTAGCATATGTCTCTGCCAGCTAATTCATTACCGAAGTAAGTAACATATGATAGAAACTTCAAGTTGCAGATACCTTAATAGGTAGTCAATCAATACCATCCCCGGACGGCAGTCTGCGAACCAAGATAATACTAGGAAGTCCTGCAGGACCAAAGGGGCAAAGTATCCATCTGCACCTGACTGTCCAGGCAATACTGTTTGGTGAGCCTGCGCAGAGAAGCCTGCATTGCTGCCTTGCAGATGTCCAGAACTGGAACTCTGTGTGCTTACGCAGTGGTTGCATCTGTTGCTCTAGTGGAGTGAGCAAACAAACCCTCTGAAGGTTACCGCTTAGCCAATGAGTAGCACATTTTAATGCAGAGTGTAGGAAAGTAGCACATTTCTGACATAGTTTACCGCCACTTTTTGCTTGGTGTCAGTATGTTTAGATTGTAGTACCCTGGGATCCTGTTAACCAGGACCTCATTGTCGGTGTTGTCTCTCCTAAATTTAGTTGGTAAGTAATGTTTACACAATACAATTGACATACTGGTGTACCCATGTAAGTCCCTTTGATATGGTACTGAGGTACCCAGAGCGCTAGTACACTAGGGGTCCTCCATGAGCTGCAGCATGTATTGTGCCACCCATGGGGGCCCATGCAAACTGTGACTACAGAACTGTCATTGCAGCATGTGGGAAATGGTGCATGGACGTTTTACCCCAGATATAATGTTTGCCTTATAACACTGTCACTGCACTCTGACCCTGTAAGTCACCCATAAGGTAGGCTCTTCAGCCCAAGGGCAGGGTTCATGGTTCTCAGTGTGAGGGCACCCCTGCATGAGAAGAGGTGCCCCTACAAACCCCAGAATCCATTTTCTGGGTGTTATAAGTGCGGGGAAGCCATCTTAATGTATGTAGTGTACACAGGTAAACACAAGATTACATAATAGCTTCAACAAACCTGGCCATATTTGATATCAAACATGTTGGAATCATGCAGCTACATCAATTCCATTGCTAGTTGCATAATATCATGTACTCTGGAGGTTCCCTAGGGGATCCCCCATGTCTGCCTGAACAGCCTTGCAGAGCCTGCATGCCAGCCCGTGCTGCTGCCGTCCCCAGACACTGATCTGCACTTCTGCTGTAGAGCCTCACTCGGGCAGGGGAAGGTAAGAAAAGGATTTCCTGTAAAGGAGAGGTGTGACCCTCTCTCACTTAGAAGTATGTATCACTGGGGTGGGGGTGCCTCTGAGCACCACCAGACTGCTTTGAAGGGCACATTTGGTGCTCTCCATGCATAAACCGCTTTAATCCAGTGCAGACGCCCCGGATTCTACTCTGGCGTGAAACCACACAAAGGACAGGGGAGTGGTCACCCCCCTCTCCAGCATCTCCCACAGGGAGGTGCACAGAGCTCTGCCAGGTGTCCACTTGATTCTGCCATCTGACCGGTTAGTCCAGTTTGGTAACGTTCCTGACCACCCCAGATGAGTGGGTCACTACAGAAAGTGTCCAACCCCCTTCCTAGGTTACTTAAGGGCTCCCCTGAGGGCGGGACTCTAGATTAGTGTGCAAGACTCAAAGATCCATCTACAAGTCTCATCTGCAAGACACTTCTGCAGCCGGGACACCGGAACCACTGCTGATCTTTGCTGAGACTGAGAGCAAGGCTGTAACCAACAGAAGGTCTCCGACTGCAATTTTGTTTCCAAGTTCTGCAAGACTCCTGCAACCTCTGTGGTTGTGCAGTCACAAGGGTTCTGCCAGCACGTAGGACAGTCAGAGGGAATCTCCCTTGGAGTGAATAAACACTGGCCCCTTGTTTGCAGTACCCCCCCCCACACCCTCCAGTTTTTGCCTGATATCTAATGCTAACTTGGCTGAGTGTGTGCTGGGATCTTGCTAACCAGGCCCCAGCACCTGTGTTCTTTCCCTAAAAGTGTACCATTGTTCCACAATTGGCACACCACAGGCCCACAGCTAAGTCCCTTGTAAAAGGTACCAGTGGTACCAAGGGCCCTGTGACCAGGGAGGGTCCCCTAAGGGCTGTAGCATGTATTGTGTGACCCAAAGGGACCTCTCACCAAAAGCATGCACACTGCCAATGCAGCTTGTGTACGCTGGTCAGGAGAAAAAGGTAAAGTCAACATGGCATCCCCCTCAGTGGTCATCCCCACAAACCACTACATGTTGGTGCGTCGGTCCAAAGACCTCCTAGCTCTAAAAAGCCCTAGCCTCCAGCACTCTCCAGCTCAAAGAACAACGTCCACTCTGCAGTTCCTGCAACATGGGTATCCTTCTTTGCTGCGCTGCGGAGGCCTCCCTGTGACTCTCTGTGCCAGCTGCCAGAGGGTCCACCTGGGAGCTCGAACGATTCCTGCTGGCTCTCCTGCTTGCTGAGGGCTCGTCTTGACCTACCTGCAAAGGTTGGGTCTCTTGGACCTTGCTGGTCCCCACAAATCCTGCAATCTTTGTGCAACGCTTCCCTGCATTTGCCAAGGCTTGTTGATGGCCCTGCTGATCACTGACCCCTCTGCAATCCAATGACCAGCATGGGACACCTCGTAGACTCCAGGGGTCTTTCTGCATCGCCTGGACTCCACAGCTGCCCTTCTTCGACCACCGTCCAACAGGAAAGCATCTCCAAGAAGTGTGGGCATTGCTCTCCTGCACCACCTGGGCACCTCCGCGTGTTCTGGAATCTGTCCCCCTCTTTTTCCTTAGGTCCCCCTCTTCAGGAATCCACGCCTGGGTTCCACCCACCTGGTCCACTGGTCATGACAGCAGCTGGACAACGGAGGTCCCCACTGACTTAAACGGGAGGTTCTGACACAACATCATCCTTATGCACCTGGGCTCCCTGGTGTAGGTACTCCACTGTTCTGGGTATCCATGGGTGGGCGCACTATCTAACGTCCTTTGTCCCAACAGGCATCCTCGGGGTCCTCTGAGAAGGGCCCTAAATCCACAAAACTCCAACCGCGACTTCCCCCACGTTATCCAGTGGACACCTAACCCGGGGCTATACCTCGATGGGCACCTAAAGAAACCTACTAACTTAAATTGGGTGCTCCCTTGCTTCCTCAGTCTTAAGGGTCCTTGGGTGGTAGTCAGGCTTGGAAGTGAGTCTCGCATTCCATTTACTTAGTATATGGTCCCCCCTTCCCCAATAGGGGGACCTGTTATATGCCTGTACATACCTTTTCCTAAACATATTTTCAAATGATCATACTCACGGTTACAAGATATATCAAAGTTAGTTCTAGTGTGTGTGTTATAATAAATATAGAATATTTTTCTAACAATGGTGTGGTTCTTTCTTGTGTGATATATCACTATGTGGTGAACATCACTATGTGGTATTTCTAACAGTGTTACGCCCTCGTGGATAAGCCTCCACTGCTTGCCATCGCTACCCACTGAGAGCTCCGGTTATCTAGAACCTCGAACACTATCATTAAGGGTTGCCTGGACTCACTACAGGGTGCCTCATCTATAGGGGCACTCCATATACTGAGCCAGTCTACTACATACAGAGAACGACCCATCTGGAGATGGTCCTCTTCTACACTGCCCGACTTTTCTTTGCACCCACATAACCCACGAAGAGTTGACCATCTACCCAGAGCTCTTTGGTAAGATCAAGGTAGAAACTCTGCGGTCTTCTTGGGTTGAGGTGGTAGAGTTCCTCCTCTTCCTTAAAAGGATGAGGGGGGTGCATAAAAAGTAGGCAAGGTGATGGATTGGCCTACATGGAAGGGCCTGACAACTTTTTGCATAAAGGAAGCCCTGATACAAAGCACCATCTTGTCAGGGTGGAGGGAAGTGAAGGGTGGCTTCGAGGAAAGGGTCTGCAGCTCACTCACCCTGCGAGCAGAAATGATGGCCACAAGAAAGGCTGTTTTTAGAGTGAGAAGCCTGATCAGACAGTTATGAAGTGGCTTGAAAGGAGCACACAGAAAAGTAAGAACCAAGTTCAAATTTCATTTGGGCATTAAGAACAGCGAAGGAGGAAACATATGGGTAAGACCGTTCAAGAATCTACCAACAATAGGGAATTTAAACAAGGACAGCTGGTCAGGTAATCGCAGGAAAGCAGTGATAGCACACGAGTAACCCTTGAGGGTGCTAAAAGTCAGAGCCCTGCTGGGCTAGAGAAAGAATAAACAGGAGGACTTCAGATAGAGGGGCAGAGAGGAATCAACTGACTTGTGTGTGCACCATGCCACAAATTTGTTCCAACAACAGACATATACTATTTTGGTGGAAGGATGCCTGGCTGCCAAGATAACATTACAGACTTTGTGAGGAAGGTCAAAAGCTGTCAAATGCCACAGCTCAATCTCCACGCAAGAAGGCGGAGACTGGACAGGTTTGGGTGGAGAACTGTCCCCTGCTGCTGCGACAGAAGATCCCCTCGAAGGAACAGTCTGATCGGAGGATCGATAGCCATGCTCAATAGCTCTGTATACCAGACTCTTCATGCCCAGACCAGAGCCACAAGAGTGACTTGGGCTTGGGCTCGGTCGTTCTTGAACTTGTTGAGAACTCTGAGCAGAAGTGGTACTGGCAGAAAGGAGGCCTGAGTTCCACTTGAGACGAAAAGCGTCGCTAAGCAAGTGCCCCCTTTAAACTCAATACGCAAAATAGCTCCTCTGACTCCAGCTGGCCTGCCCTGACTTTCTTCCAAGGTTCAAGTCACTAGGAACTTGCTGGTCCTCAAAAACTTACAATCTTCCTTGAAACAAATATTTGCAGTTGCCAAGGCTTGTTGGTGGCCCTGCTGTCCACTGAGCCTCCTGCAATCCGGGGACCAACCTGGGACAGCGTGTGGGAGACTCCAGGATCTCTTACATCCCCTGGACTCAGCAACTAGATTTATTCTTCACCATCCTGCAGGAACTTCCCCTCCAAGAGAGTGAGCATTGCCATCCTGCCCCGCCTGGACATCCCCAAATGGTCTGGACACTTACCTTCTTCTTAAGGTGCTTCTGTCCGGAATCCACACTAGGGTTCTACCAACCTAGTTCTACGCAAAAGTAGCTGAACAACTGAGGCTTCCACTGAACCAACAAAGGTTTCCAAAGTCACTGCACCCCTATGCACAATGGTTCCCTGGTGTAGGTACTATAATCTTCAGGATATCCACAGGTGGAGGTACTATCCAACCTTCCTCGTGCCAACTGGCTTCCTTGGGGTCCACTGGGAAGGGTCCTGAATCTATAAAAATCCAACAGCGACGGTCGTGTGTTAGACTATAGGACACTAGGCTGGATAACTACGCTACATCCAGGCGCCTGTGGGATTTCTGGTACTTACCTCTGGTAATTTCTTACTCCCCCCAGTCCCTGGGATTCTAACACACTTACCTGGGTTGGGTAACTCCATTCTTATACCATTTTGTTTAGCATATGGTTTGGCCACCCCACAAGAATCCTATGTATTTCTATGCTTTTCCTGCTTGTTGTCAAGTGTATATTCTGTGTGTAGATATCTCCAAGTGAAGCAATACCAATGTTAGTATAGAAGTAGTGTTTTAATAAAGAATATTTTATTTTGCAACACCTGGTGTAGTTCTTTCTTGTAATTGGTTGTGTGGTATGACAAATGCTTTAGACCCCTCCTAGGATGCCTAAGCACTATGACTAAGGGCTGCCTGGACTAAGTATAGGGTGCTACACTATAGGTGTACACCATAAACTGAGCCAGCCTCCTACACTTGCCACATGTTGAACCACCAGGGAAATGACCTGATGTTCCAGCCGTGTCCAGAGGTACAGAGCATCAGATGCCTCTGATCTCTGCCTCTCCCGTGTGGCCGCCCCATCCCAGGAGTGAAGCATCTGTCACTACTATCAGATCTGTGGTTCAAAAGCCACCACGCAGATTTGTGCAGTTCCCTCTGAGATCTGGACCATGTCGGAAAGATTCACCTGATGCTGTGCCCACTGGACAACCTGCATATGCCATCTGGCATGTGTCACCTGCAGGATAGGGGCTGAAACATTGGTATCATAGCTTTATATCCTGGACTCGCCACTTGGGATGATAGGCCCGAAACTCCACTGTGTCCAGAACAGCTCCGGTAAAACTGAGCATCTTAGAGGGAGTCAGGTGTGACTTCAACATTATTTCAGTGAACCCCAGCAAATGCAGGAGGTCCGCCATAGTCTAGAGGTGGGAGACGACAGTCTGGGTTGAGCCTGCCATAAACAGCCAGTCATCAAGGTAAGGAGAAGGCTGAAACCCCTCACCTGCGCAGATGAGCTGAGACCACTGCCATCCCTTTGGTGAACACCAGACGGGAGCGCTGAAAAGGCCAAAGGGGAGCATGGTAAATTGAAAATGCTTGTGGCCTACCATGAAACACATGTAATGTCTGTGAGCAGGAAGGAAGGGAATATGGAAATATACATCCTGCAATTCCAACGTTACAATCCAGTCTCCTGGGAAGAGCACAGAAAGGACCTGAGCCAGTGTGAGCATTTTGAACTTCTCCTTCCTGAGGAAGAGATTGAGGGACCAAAGACCTAGGACAGGGCAGAAGCCCTTGTCCTTTTTGGGCACCAGAAAGTAGCGAGAATAACAACCACAACCTACTTCTGCCACAGGGACCCTCTCTATGGCTCCCTTGATCAAGAAAGCCATAACCTCCCTGTGGAGAAGTGCCAGGTGATCCTGCGTTAAGCTATCGTAGGATGGTGGGGTAGCCTCGAAGGGGAGGAAGGAGCCCTTTTAGGCTATTTGCAAAACCCACCTGTGTGACGTGATGGATTGCGAGCAGGGCAGGTGGTGACAAATCCTGCTTCCCAATGGTCCCTGATGGGGGAGCACCAGACTAGGAAGGTCTGGAGGAAGCAATGGGAGGGGCGGTGGACTGGGCAGAGTGTTGGCCTTCTGATCCACAAGGGCATTGTGTCCCATATTCCTGTAGAGGTTGTGCGCCCTATGTGGCGCAGCAGCTGGAGGGAAAAGGATGTGGTTGGGTGACCCTTATGTAGCCACAAAATGGGTGAAAAGCAGACTGAGGGGGACAAGGGGCAGCTGCGAAGCCCAAGGACCTGGTTTATAACCCAGGACTTCTTAAAGCGCTCGAGCAGTGACTGTGCTTTGTCTCTGAAGAGACAGGTGTCATTGAAGCTGTCTCTATATATAATGGACTAAAATGAAGTACACTGTGCAGAGAGTCTTGAGGATTCGCAATTGGTATTGCAGAGGCAAACGTATATATGACTAATGCTCTGCTTTGTGGTAGCGTGGGAGAGCAGTTAGGTTTATCAGAGGGTAATGCTAAGCATTTGTTGTACTCCGAGGCAATAAATGAGACTCACATTCAACAAATGAATCCAAGATCAATTTAGAAAAAAAAAAAAAAATGTATATATATGTTTTAAACCCAAGAACTTCGTAATCAGGTATGTCAAGTATAAAAACTTTGCAGTTTCAAAAATCAACAGTGGAATATTTCAGTTCAGCCATGTTAACCTATGGGAGGAAAACACAAATGCAGTTTTGCAGGTAAGTACACGACTTACAAATCCACTCCTGGGGTTTTAGGCCAACACCAGGAAAGGCTCAAATCAGTTCCAAGAGTAAACCCACAGAGGCACAGAAGCGGCCAGGAGCAGAGGTCAAACTCAGAGTCGGGTGCCCAATGTTAACTAATAGAAAGTGGAGGTGAATGAAGATGTCCTGCTCACAGGTGAGTACTGTTATGTCAGGGATCGTTGTCCTGGGGTTGAGTGAAGAACAGGGGGGGGGGGGGGGGGGGGGGGCGCACAAAGTGGCATGAAACGTACACTCTGTGACACAGGGGCCGCCGGGTGCAGAGTGCCAACACAGCATTGGGTGCCCAATGTTAACCAAGGGAGACTGGGGGCAATCAAAGTTGTGCTGCTCATAGGTGAGTAAAGCGGTGTCACTTCCTTTGGTAAGTGAGCATAACCCTAACCCCTAGTGGCCTAATTCCTTCCTAACAAGATGGAGGAACTTAGAATTTAGTGTTCACTTCAGCTCGTCTGCCTTAGAGGTGGGACTGGCATGAAGTGCGCACTCCTCCCAATTTAACTGATGGTCCCACCAGTCCGTCTGCCGAAAGTGGGATCAGCAACTGGGGGTCGGCCTTCTCTACCATTTGGAGAGGCCTGGGTCGCATTATAAAGGCAGCAACGCCTTTGAAGCTCCCAGCCCTGGAATGTCCATCCTGTCTAGACGATGTGTTAGCACCTCTGCCCAAAGCAAGACTTTGTGCTGAGCTCTCAGGGGTGTTGGCTCTCCCTTCAGGGGTCCAGAACTGGCTGCACTGTTTTGAGAAGTCAGTGTCCACACTAGGAGTTGGTAGGTTTTCAAGGGTGTTATAAATGGGGTCTCTAGTTGGCAGAGGTATATACCCTTGTCCAAGTAGGACCACAATCCTAGTCAGGCTAAGTCACAACACAATCCCAAATATCCTGTGCCCACCCCACCCTCTGGTAGCTTGGCACTGAACAGTCAGGCTTAACTTAGAAGGCAAGGTTTAAAGTATTGATGCAATAAATCATACAGTAACAGTGAAAACACAACAAAAATACACCACAAAGGTTTAGAAAAATAGATATTTATCTGAATAAAATAAGGTGAACACGACCAAGATCCAATAAGCACAAGTTGAATTATCACTTTTAAAAGGTTTAAAAGTGTCAATCCTTAGAAATCAATAGTTGTTTCTTTGTAACCCACAGTACCTGGGATGCGTAAAATATAACACATGGAGACCGTAGAGCAGGAAATGCGTGGAAAAATAAGGTGCTGCATCAGATTTTCCAGCACAGCACAGACGATGTGTTGTTTTTTTCCACAGTGCAAAGGGTTGCTTTGTTTTTCAAAAGCGCAGTCTTGGTTCCTCATCGCGATACAGGGATATTTTAACACCCAAGGAAGATGCTTTAAAATCCTTGACACGCTGGTAGAAGGAGCAGGTGCTGCACGATCTAGTAGGCCATGCGTCTAATTTTCCGTCTGGGAGTTGGTGCTGTGTTCCGGTCGATGCAGGCTTTACGTCTATTTCTGCAGGCTTTGCCTCGACTTTCGACACATGAGGATTTTCTTGAAGAGGTGAAGTCTTTGTTAGCCCTGAGATTTCAGAAACAGGAGGCAAGCTCAATCCAAGCCCTTGGAGAGCACTTCAGGAGGAAGGCAGAGTCCTTCCAGCAGAGTCAGAGGCCAGCAGGGGAATAAGCAGGACAGCAGTCCTTCTCAGCAAAGCAGTTCAGATGAATCCTTTGGGCAGCCAGGCAGTTCCTCTGATAGAGTGTAGGTGTAGGAGCAGAAGTGTGTGATTTGGTGGAGTCAGAGACCTAGTTTATATACCCAAAAATGTATTTGAAGTGGGGGAAACTTCAAATCGTGGTTTTGAAGTGCACAAGTTCCCCTTGCAGCCCAGTCCTGTCGGCCAAGATTGTTCTTGGGGTTATCAGTCCTTTGTGTGAGGGCAGGCCTCGGACCTTTGAAAGTAAGAGGGAGCCCCTTCACCCTTCCTGCCCAAGGAGTCCCATTCAGTATGCAGATGTGACTGAGTGTCCTGTGTTTATGGCTGTCTGGGTGGAATGAAAAGGGGAGCTGCCAACCAGCAGAGACAATATGTGGATTTGAGACAGGCTGCAAGGCACAGATGGCAGTAAGTACAAAGAAATGCTCACTTTCTAAAAGAAGCATTTCTAAAATAAAAATATTAAATCAAACTTCATCAGTAAGCAGGATTTTCTATTACCATTCTGGCAATACTAAGCATGACAGGGCCACTCCTTCCAGATTAGAATCTGCCACTCAAAGGTATATGAGGGCAGTTCCAATGTTAGTCTATGACAGAAGGAGGCCTCACAGCAGTGGAAAACGAATTTATATGTTTTTCACTACCAGGACATGTAAGACATATACGTCCAGGTCCTGCCCTTTACCTACATAGCACCCTGCCCTATTGGTTATCTAGGGCCTTACCTTAGGAGTGACATATATGAAGAGAAGGGGGGAGAGTAAGGCTTGGCAAGTAATCTTAAATGCCAAGTTGAAGTGGCAGTGAGACTGTACACACAGGCCTTGCAATGGCAGGCCTGAGACATGGTTAAAGGGCTACTTATGTGGTTGGCACAATCAGTGCTGCAGGCTCACTTGTAGCATTGAATTTACAGACCCTGTGCACATCTAGTGCACATTACTAGGGACTTGCAAGTAAATTAAATATGCTAATTGGGTATGAGCCAATGTTACCATGTTTTTAGGGAGAGAGCACATTAGCATTGGGTGGCAATAGTGTCCAGAGTCCTAAAGCCAGCAAAAAATGCAGTCAGAAAAAGAATAAGGAAGGAAAATAAATTGGGGTGACCCTTCAGAAAGGCCATTTTCCAACAAGGGGGCACCTCCAAGGTGCCCTCTGAGTGCAGGTATTAAATCATCCATCACTGGATTCAGAGAGGGTTTATTAATACAAGATGTTGGCTACCAAACATCCCTATCTTCAGTAAATCCATCATGTAGCTGGGAAACTCGTAATGAGCAGTGTCCAGCAAATGTACTTATAATGGCTTCCTCGCTCACTTACTATGTCTGAGAATCAACAAAGACATAGCAGGGGCATATCTGCTCATGCAGGTATGCCCTCACATGTAATATATTACACCCAGCCTTTAGGGCTGTAAGGCCTGCTAGAGGGGTGACTTACATATATGGCATGCAGTGTAAAGGGGACAGGGCACACAGGCTGTATGTCATGTTGTGTTTTCGTACTGCACCAAAACACACAACTGTGAAAGCAGCATGGTGCACCCTTAGTGAGAAGGTCCCTGAGGGTGGCACAATTTGTGTTTCAGCCCTCAGGAGCCTTCCTTTAGTACACCATACCATAGGTACCAGGGATACCATTTACTAAGGGACTTGTAGTGGTAGGTAAAATGTTGCCAATTGGGAAAAATGACAGTGCAGTTTGGAGGAAAGAGATCTGGCACTGGGGACCTGTTTAGCATTGACCCAGTGTACTTGCAGTCGAAATTGCACCAGATACCAGGCAGAAAGTGAAGGGTGACCATTTCAAAAGAGGCACTCTCATACAGAAAGGCATGTCCATAAGCACAGCTTTGCCCTCACTCGAAAAGCCAGACGTCCTCAACCAAGCGCGGCTCCTCAAGGCCACTGTTGATGCAACCGATCTACCTAGTTTGCCGGTCGTATCCAGTCCACACAGTATTGTGAACTTGGCTGCGTCTCTCCCATCAGCAATGGCTTAGTAGAGTATGGCCCGGGCCTCCTCAGCGTCCTGTGGCAGCATCTGTGCAAACACGTCCCATAAAGTATAAGGGCCCAGGAGGCATGCAGTGTTCATAGACCACAATGCCAGACTGGAGGAAGAAAACATCTACAGAAGCCTATCCAGTCTTGCCGATTCCCTATCCTGGGGTGTGGAAGGGAAAGTGCCTGGGTAAGTAGAGGCTTGGATAACCAAGCTCTTGGGGTTGGGTGTTGAGTTAGGCATTCGTCTATGGCTGCTGGCAAATGTCCTATGAACAGGAGCCCTTGAGCTGGGTTTGGACCAGGTCCCCTGCAGGACATCGGAGAGGGCATCATTAAAAGGCAAAAGGGGTTCTGAAGAGGAATCCCGGGGTTGAAGCACCTCAATCAGGAGTTTAGTCCTGACTGCCACAGAAGGCAGCTCGAGACCCACGACCTCGGCCATCCTCCTCACCACCATGGAAAAAGACGCTCCCTCCTCCGTAGCCACGGTAGTGGGAGAAAGCATGTAACCATCAGGGTAAGTATCCAGATCACTGGCTTCAACTAGGTCCACAGCCCAGTCCATGGAGTCATCAAGGTGGTATTCTAAAGGGTCCACTGACCCCCTTCAAACTCCCACCGTAGCCATAAGAATGAGGGTCAGGATCTGACCTAGAGAGGAAGGTACCCACCTAATTAGGAATTGGTGTTGCGCGATGCCGGTACAGCTCGGTGTCGGAGTGGGGAATGCGTATGGGATCATTGGCAACCATGGGCCTGGGTGGCATCAAGAGCATAGACGTCTGAACTATCGTCTGGGAAGATCGAGGTGGCACAACTGATGCCGGTTCAGCTCCAGAAGCGGATCTCTGGGTGCCCTCCAGAACCAAGGCTAAAGCTACCAGTAGAGAACCAGAGGGCTCTGACTGTCCAAAGATGATGCGCATGGCCTCGTAAAACTCATGTAATTGGGCAGGGGTAGCTCCAGCTCCCAGAAACTCTGGGAGACAAGGAGCCTACCCAGAAGTAGGCTTTGCAGACGCAGGCATAGAGAAACAGATGCTCCTTTCCCCATGTCACATCAGCCTACCAACGGGGCGAAGACTGAGAATGCTTGCTCTTCTTTGACTTTTTCTTGTGCTTACCCAAACATCCTGAGGAATTGGAGTGGGATGACACAGAGTGTGAGCTCTGCAAGCAGTCTCGGGACCTTCCTCTCAAAGGAAAGCGATGCGAAGCCAAGCACTGGCCCGCTAGTAGCTTCAGGGACTGCTCTCATGTTCATGGCATGGCACCCTAGGGACAACTTTGGGTCGTGGTCGCGCTCCCAAACACCAGAGACACACAAGGTGCGGATCAGTCACAGTTATCATCCGGTGACAGGAGTCGCAAGGCCTGAATCCAGACTTCTCTGACAACATCTCGACACACCAGAATTTAAAAAAATCTTCAACAAAAGTCGAAAAGTCCAGTCAAAATGAGACTCTAGGGGTAGCTCTTCTTCAGATATGCACGTAGGCTGTCACAGAAAGGAAAGAGTTGATGTCAACACGCCGGGGTGGCGCCTATGTAGGTCCGTGGCATATCTGGCGAGCACGATGTCTACGACAGATGCGGAGCCGACCGACGCCACCTGAAAGCGCACAGGGGAACTGCTCAAGAAAAATCTCTGGATCCAGACTGACGCCTGGGGGAAGTTCTAAGTTAAGGAATCTGCAACTCGAATTCACTATCAGATTTTTATTGTCAATGACCTCTACCCTGTTGCACCGGTGAACATATTTGTTCCACTTTGCACCACTGCAGTTTCACATGCTTGTTCTTGCTTCCCTCTGGACCTACATGCTTCTCTGTGAGAAACCCGGATGTCTGAATTTTAAGTCACCAGGAGCTAGGCTGCCAGTTATGGCTGGCTGGCTCCTGGTGGCAGACCGGTTTCTCCTACACTGTCAGCAGTCTTGTGAGAGTGGTAGCTTGAATATTTCTCCCTGTGAAATATCCACTAGGTCTGAGAATTAAATCTGAAATACACATACCCATTGTGGTGCTACTAAGATCAGCGTCATAGGTAATTGGCTGCACTTGTTTTTCACTAGTGGTTATCAGAGGAATTGGGGGAACAGCAAATGCAAATTTCCCTGAACAGCCTTACAAGGACAGGTTTCCTAACATTTTGATTTTTCTGAGGTTGCACACAGGCCTAGGTCTGCTGTGCCATATTTGTGAAATACCTTTAGCAGTACCTGCTGTTTCAGTGTCCTTTCGTTTAAGTCACTTGTTTGCCTACTAGTCTGTCCTCCTCTACCTTTTGTACGCCTGGCAGATGTACGGCTATCAGGGTTATGGGTCTCTGTATGATTCACTTCCATATGTCCTGCAACAGTATTAACAGTGCATATGACCTCGCCCTTCCCTGCTGAGGAAGAACACCAGAGTTGTGTTGTCTGCCTAGATACGGCTTTCCTTTGCCTAGGTGTAAAAGGTTTTTAAAGCCAGGAACACTGTTTGAGTTCCACCATATTTATGCTTTACATCCTAAATCGAGCTTAACTGGCCCTGAAGTTCAGGTTTCCTTTGTGTGCCACCTACCCTATGTGGGATGCATCTGTGGTAATGAGGGGATGAAGGAGTTGGTAATTAGAAGGGTCTGACCAGGGTAATGGTTTCATTTTCCAACACTGTATATCCCTCTGTGCTCTGTGTTTAACAACAACTAGGTCCTCCCAACGGTCTGTGACCATTTATTCTGTGTCCCTCTTGGATCGGCTCATGTGTAATCAGGCATATGGAAAGACTGGTACACAAGACCCCATCATGCTTGTTAATTACTGTCCTCACTGTCAAAGACTGTCCCTTTTGGTAGAATATAGTGTTGCACCTGGAAACACTTTCTTGCTGAGGGATTGGGGATGAGTTTATTGATTTATGGTGAACATAAGCTTGTGGAGTGTCTGAATGTTTTTCTGGTATTGGGCTTTCAATATCGTCTTTAGAAATCAGTCATTCAGCTAGGGTATACATGTATCCGTTTTTCCTTAAGTGTGCAGTTACTGTTGCCAAACACTTTGTGAAGATCCTGGATGCAGACTTTATCCCAGAGGGTAGTACCTTGAACTGATAATGTACCTTGTCTACAATAATTCTGAGGACCTTGTTCTGTTTGGGGTTTATCAGTATGTGAAGGTAGATGTCCTTGAGGTCTACAGTAGCTATGTAGTCCCAATTTGTTCGTAACAGTATAACCTCTTTCAGTGTGATCACTTTGAACAGCTGCATCTTGGTGTATTTGTTTAGTAGTCTGAGTTCTAATACTGATTGTAAGGATTGAACTGGTTTTGGTTCTATGAAGTCCCTGGAGTACACCTGCTGTTGAGCTCCCTTTTGAAGGCCTTTTCTACAGTTTGCTTTAACTGAAGTTAGTTTACTTCTTGCTGCAGGTGAGGTAATCATTCCTAAGTGGTACTCTTTGCTTTCGCTGGCACTGGAGGTGATTTTCTGGGCAATATGAATCAATATCCAACTTTTATAATGTTCAGTAGCCAATTGCCTGAGGTGATTGCCCCTTATCTGTGGTGGAATCACCCTATTTCGCCCATTACTGGTGTTGTGTTTTGGGAACGCTGCTCAAGGGGTTCACTTTGCTGTTTCTGTGCCTTTTGAGATCAGTAGTCTTCCCCTTGCTCTGTAGCAAAACGGCTGTTTCACTTCCACTGCAGCGTTGCAACATGTGTGCCACCTGGTTTAATGAAGGACATCTGGGAGGTGTTTGGCTGGAAAACACCCCTGCCAATTGTTGTTGGTGTGGTCACTTGCTTAAATACACCCCGAAGCTACATGGTTCAAATTGCCTTCACTGTTTCATGGTCTTTTTTAGGGTTGAGCGCAAAGCGCTCTGTCACTGCTGTAATCTCTCTACTGGCTTTTAGCCACGCCCACCTCACCCTCATCAGTTTGGTTGGTTTGAGGGCTTGCCTTTTAAATTCACTTCATTTCATTAGTGGAAGGCATGCATACGTCATGCCTTTTTTGGTGTTTAGCCCTCCTCATGCGCACCGGGCAACTACTGAAAACATTCGAGGCTCTGTGTTTTCCGTATGGTTTCTGGAATATTGTTTTCTGTTCCTATGCAGTGCGATCTCGTTGGGCAGTAGTTTAGTGCTTTGCATCACATCGACCCTGTTACGTGGATAATTGCATTTTTGCAAATAATACGTTTGACTGCGAGCGAACTTCTGTTTTACTTTTTAGAAATGTCCAGTTCGGAATTTACAATGCAAATAGCTCGTACTCGAGCAAACGCAAGACCCACTGCATTGCAAATGCTTGTTTTATCTGTTGCAGCACCTCTTTCACTGCAGGGCCGAACAGATGACCCCTTGCAAAGGGCAGATTTATGACTGACACTTGTACTTCCAGCTTGAACCTTAGTGTCGTGCACATCTGCCTCCTCAGTGTCTGCTGCCTCCCGTGGACTATTTGTGGCAGGTGTCTGAAATAATCTTGCCCTCAAGAATTAACGTCTTTGTCCTCTTTCTGTGTTGCTCTGGGAGGTGCTGTATCAATTTTTCTAACTCCTTCCATGTTGGTTTCGATAACTTGCAGACCCAGCAGCAGAAAAAAAAGAACATTAGGATGACAATCACGCAAGGGCTTTCTGGAGCACACATCCGAGGCCATATAAGGAGAAACATACCACTAAATGGTGCTCAGTGACGACCATGCACAGAAAAACAAGCACTACAGAAAAGATAATTCACGACTCAACCAATAGATGACAGAATTATGCACAGCACCTGAATCCAGAAAGGATTCACACTGTAAAACAGTAATGCGCCTGCTTCTGAATTCAAAGGCTAAGCAGAATTTTCTGCTTCTGGACCATAAGGTAAAGGTGTAAACAAGTTTGGAACTAGAAAGATGACCAACTGAGTGTAGCATGTTCACTCCCACAGCACAGAATGTATTATACCACCAAGCGCAATGAGGAAGTGGCAGCTAACACATGACCTTACCAACCAGTGTTAGACCCTTTCCCACCCCACCTCTGAGGTAACATCGTTTTATGGATACTTAACTGTAACTTACAATTTTTTTTTTATCATGATGGCATTCCCTAAACTATTATATAAAAGAAACTAGGTCAATCTGTAAATACGAAGACTAAAATACCTGCAGACTGAGATTCTGAAGTGAGACTCCAAAGGATAATGGACAGTCATGATTTGTGATCTAAAAACAAGAGAAAAAAATATGAAATGCGTTCAGAATATGGAATATGTGCATCGTGCAAAGCCTGCTTAACAAATAAAAAGCAACAGCAACAATGTTCAAACATTATGTATCATGTTTTACATTTATTTGAACCTGAAGGACGGAAGGCACCATATTTGTAGTTTAGAGTAAGGAATAAATAAAGTTAGCCCCACACTGAAGGTCTATTTGTTTCATTTTGCTATGGACACACATTGTTATGTTTCATAATCTTATATGCTCTCTGTTATATGTTGTCTGTTATAAATTAGAGGCCTTTGCATAGCATTCATTCTGCCTCTGCACTGGTAGGGCCTTTCAGCATGCATGCTTGGGCTGGGCTGACATTTTAGCATATGCAGAGCAAGAAGCGTGTGTAGGAAAGTACCATCTTGCCTGGCATGTTACCCCCATACTTCACTGTATGTATGTTTTAGTCCATGTGTCACTGGGACCCTGCCAGGCAGGGCCCCAGTGCTCATAGTAAGTGCCCTGTATGTGTTCCCTGTGTGATGCCTAACTGTCTCACTGAGGCTCTGCTAACCAGAACCTCAGTGGTTATGCTCTCTCTGCTTTCCAAATTTGTCACTAACAGGCTAGTGACTAAATTTACCAATTCACATTGGCATACTGTTACACCCATTTAATTCCCTTGTATATGGTACTGAGGTACCCAGGGTATTGGGGTTCCAGGAGATCCCTATGGGCTGCAGCATTTCTTTTGCCACCCACAGGGAGCTCTGACAATTCTTACACAGGCCTGCCACTGCAGCCTGCGTGAAATAACATCCACGTTATTTCACAGCCATTTACCACTGCACATTAGTAACTTATAAGTCACCTATATGTCTAACCTACACCTGGTGAAGGTTGGGTGCAAAGTTACTTAGTGTGGGGGCACCCTGGCACTAGTCAGGGCAAATTCCCCAGACTTTGTGAGTGCGGGGACACCATTACACACGTGCACTATACATAGGTCACTACCTATGTATAGCATCACAATGGTAACTCCGAACATGGCCATGTAACATGTCTAAGATCATGGAATTGTCACCCCAATACCACTCTGGTATTGGGGGACAATTCCATGATCCCCCGGGTCTCTAGCATAGAACCCGGGTACTGCCAAACTGCCTTTCCGGGGTCTCCACTGCAGCTGCTGCTGCCAACCCCTCAGACAGGTTTCTGCCCTCCTGGGGTCCAGGCAGCCCTGGCCCAGGAAGGCAGAAAAAAGGATTTTCTCTGAGCGAGGGTGTTACACCCTCTCCCTTTGGAAATAGGTGTGAGGGCTGGGGAGGAGTAGCCTCCCCCAGCCTCTGGAAATGCTTTGATGGGCACAGATGGTGCCCATCTCTGCATAAGCCAGTCTACACCATTTCAGGGATCCCCCAGCACTGCTCTGGCGCGAAACTGGACAAAGGAAACGGGAGTGACCACTCCCCTGACCAGTACCTCCCTGGGGAGGTGCCCAGAGCTCCTCCAGTGTGTCCCAGACCTCTGCCATCTTGGAAACAGAGGTGTTAGGGGCACACTGGACTGCTCTGAGTGGCCAGTGCCAGCAGGTGACGTCAGAGGCTCCTTCTGATAGGCTCTTACCTCTCTTGGCAGCCAATCCTCCTTACTTGGTAGCCAAACCTCCTTTTCTGGCTATTTACGGTCTCTGCTTTGGGGAATTCTTCAGATAACGAATGCAAGAGCTCACCAGAGTTCCTCTGCATCTCCCTCTTCACCTTCTACCAAGGATCGACCGCTGACTGCTCCAGGACGCCTGCAAAACCGAAACAAAATAACAAGACGACTACCAGCAACATTGTAGCGCTTAATCCTGTCGGCTTTCTCGACTGTTTCCAGGTGGTGCATGCTCTGAGGGTAGCCTGCCTTCACCCTGCACCAGAAGCTCTGAAGAAATCTCCCGTGGGTCGACGGAATCTTCCCCCTGCTAACGCAGGGACCAGAAGACTGCATCACTGGTCCTCTGGGTCCCCTCTCATCCTGACGAGCGTGGTCCCTGGAACACAGCAACTCTGTCCAAGTGACTCCCACAGCCCAGTGACTCTTCAGTCCAAGTTTGGTGGAGGTAAGTCCTTGCCTCCCCACGCTAGACTGCAAAGCTGTGTACCGCGTGATTTACAGCTGCTCCGGCTCCTGTGCACTCTTCCAGGATTTCCTTTGTGCACATCCTAGCCTGGGTCCCCAGCACTCCGTCCTGCAGTGCACAACCTTCTGAGTTGTCCTCTGACGTCGTGGGACCCCCTTTTGTAACTTAGCGTGGACTCTGGTTCACTCTTCTTCTAAGTGCCTGTTGGGGTACTTCTGCGGGTGCTGCCTGCTTCTGCAAGGGCTCTCTGAGTTGCTGAGCGCCCCCTCTGTCTCCTCCTCCAAAAGACGACATCCTGGTCCTTCCTGGTCTTCAGCAGCATCCAAAAACCTCTACTGCGACCCTTGCAGCTAGCAAGACTTGTTTACGGTATTTCTGCATGGGAACACCTCTGCAAGCTTCATCGCGATGTGGGACATCTGTATTCCAAAGGAAAAGTTCCTAGTCCTCTTCTTTCTTGCAGAACTCCAAGCTTCTTCCAACCGGAGGCAGCTTCCTTGCACCTTCATCCGGGGTTTCCTGGGCTCCTGCCCCCCTGGACAATGTCGCGACTATTGGACTTGGTCCCCTTGCCTTGCAGGTCCTCAGGTCCGGAAATCTGTTGTCAGTGCACTGCTGGTGTTTGTTCTTCCTGTAGAATCCCCCTATCACAACTATTGTGCTCTCTGGGGGTAGTAGGTGCACTTTACTCTTACTTTTCAGGGTCTTGGGGTGGGGTATTTTTCTAACCCTCGCCGTTTTCTAACAGTCCCAGCGACCCTCTACAAGCTCACATAGGTCTGGGGTCCATTCGTGGTTCGCATTCCACTTTTGGAGTATATGGTTTGTGTTGCCCCTATACCTATGTTCTCCTATTGCAACCTATTGTAATTCTACACTGTTTGCATTCCTTTTCTTGCTATTACTTACCTAATTTTGGTTTGTGTACATATAACTTGTGAATATTACTTACCTTCTTACTGAGGGTACTCACTGAGATACTTTTGCCATATTGTCATGAAATGAAAATGTCACTTACCCAGTGTACATCTGTTCGTGGCATCAGTCGCTGAAGATTCACATGTTGTGCATAGCCCGCCATCTGGTGTTGGGTCGGAGTGTTACAAGTTGTTTTTCTTCGAAGAAGTCTTTCGAGTCACGGGACCGAGGGACTCCTCCTCCTTGTCTCCATTGCGCATGGGCGTCGACTCCATCTTCGATTGTTTTCCCCGCAGAGGGTGAGGTAGGAGTTGTGTTGTAGTAATAGTGCCCATGCAATGGAGTGAATAAGTATGTACCTATTTAAGGTTTAAATAATATATTTACAAATGTACAAAGCTTAAGCTAACTTCCGAACGGCTACAGGCTCCCGGGGAGGCGGTGGGCACATGTGAATCTTCAGCGACTGATGCCACGAACAGATGTACACTGGGTAAGTGACATTTTCAGTTCGATGGCATCTGTCGCTGTAGATACACATGTTGTGCATAGACTAGTAAGCAGTTATCTCCCCAAAAGCGGTGGCTCAGCCTGTAGGAGTGGAAGTAGTTTGAAATAAGGTTCTTAACACGGCTTGACCTACTGTGGCTTGTTGTGCGGATAGCACGTCTACACAGTAGTGCTTGGTGAACGTGTGAGGCGTAGACCATGTGGCTGCCTTACATATTTCGTGCATTGGAATATTTCCTAGAAAGGCCATGGTAGCGCCTTTCTTTCTGGTTGAGTGTGCCCTTGGTGTAATGGGCAGCTGTCTTTTTGCTTTAAGGTAGCAGATTTGGATGCACTTAACTATTCATCTGGCTATACCTTGTTTTGATATTGGGTTTCCTGCATGAGGTTTTTGGAATGCAATAAATAGTTGTTTAGTCTTTCTGATGTCTTTTGTTCTGTCAATGTAGTACATTAGTGCTCTTTTGACATCTAATGTATGTAGTGCCCTCTCAGCTACGGAGTCTGGCTGTGGGAAGAACACTGGTAGTTCTACAGTTTGATTTAGGTGGAACGGTGAAATAACCTTTGGTAAAAATTTAGGATTGGTCCTTAGGACTACCTTATTTTTGTGTATTTGGATAAAAGGTTCTTGTATTGTAAACGCTTGAATTTCGCTTACTCTCCGTAGAGATGTGATGGCGATGAGAAATGCAACTTTCCAGGTTAGGAACTGTATTGCGCAAGAGTGCATGGGTTCAGAAGGTGGACCCATGAGTCTTGTTAAGACAACATTGAGGTTCCATGAAGGAACGGGTGGTGTCCTTGGTGGTATAATTCTTTTAAGGCCTTCCATAAATGCTTTAATGACCGGTATCCTAAATAGTGAAGTTGAATAGGTAATCTGCAGGTATGCAGATATTGCCGCAAGGTGTATTTTAATGGAAGAGAAAGCTAGGTTTGATTTTTGTAAGTGTAGCAAGTAACCCACTACATCCTTTGGAGATGCGTGTAATGGTTGGATTTGATTATGATGGCAGTAGCAAACAAACCTTTTCCATTTGCTTGCATAGCAGTGCTTAGTAGATGGTCTTCTAGCTTGCTTTATGACTTCCATACATTCTTGTGTAAGGTCTAAGTGTCCGAATTCTAGGATTTCAGGAGCCAGATTGCTAGATTGAGCGATGCTGGATCTGGATGCCTGATCTGTTGTTTGTGTTGTGTTAACAGATCTGGCCAGTTGGGCAATTTGATGTGGGGTACTACTGATAGGTCTAGCAGTGTTGTGTACCAGGGTTGCCTTGCCCATGTTGGTGCTATCAGTATGAGTTTGAGTTTGTTTTGACTCAATTTGTTTACTAGATATGGAAGGAGAGGGGGAAAAGCGTATGCAAATATCCCTGACCAGTTTATCCATAGGGCATTGCCTTGGGACTGCCTGTGTGGGTATCTGGATGCGAAGTTTTGGCATTTTGCGTTCTCTTTTGTTGCAAATAGGTCTATTTGAGGTGTTCCCCAGAGTTTGAAGTAAGTGTTTAGAATTTGGGGGTGAATTTCCCATTCGTGGACTTGTTGGTGATCTCGAGAGAGATTGTCTGCAAGTTGATTCTGGATCCCTGGAATAAACTGTGCTATTAGGCGAACGTGGTTGTGAATTGCCCATCGCCATATCTTTTGTGCTAGAAGGCTCAGCTGCGTTGAGTGTGTCCCCCCCTGTTTGTTTAGATAATACATTGTTGTCATGTTGTCTGTTTTGACAAGAATGTATTTGTGAGTTATGATTGGTTGGAATACTTTTAGTGCTTGAAAAACTGCTAGCAGTTCCAGGTGACTTATGTGCAGTTTTGTTTGATGTACGTCCCATTGTCCTTGTATGCTGTGTTGATCGAGGTGTGCTCCCCACCCCGTCATGGAAGCATCTGTCGTTATTACGTATTGTGGCACTGGGTCTTGGAAAGGCCGCCCTTTGTTTAAATTTATACTGTTCCACCATAGAAGCGAGAGGTATGTTTGGCGGTCTATCAACACCAGATCTAGAAGGTGACCCTGTGCTTGTGACCATTGTGATGCTAGGCACTGTTGTAAGGGCCTCATGTGCAGTCTTGCGTTCGGGACAATAGCTATGCATGAGGACATCATGCCTAGGAGTTGTAATATCATTTTTGCTTGTATTCTCTGTGTTGGATACATGCGTTGTATGATCTTGTTGAAATTTTGAATTCTCTGTGGACTTGGAGTGGCTAATCCTTTTGTTGTGTCTATTATGGCTCCTAGGTATTGTTGTACTTTGCACGGCAGAATGTGTGATTTTGCATAGTTGATGGTGAAACCGAGTTTGTAGAGGTTTTGTATGACCTGATTTGTGTGGTGTGAGCACCTTGTCAGTGAGTTGGTCTTGATTAGCCAGTCGTCTAGATACGGGAATACGTGTATTTGCTACCTTCTGATGTGTGCAGTCACTACTGCTAGACATTTTGTAAAGACTCTTGGTGCGGTTGTTAAACCAAACGGCAATACTTTGAATTGGTAATGTATTCCTTTGAATACAAACCTGAGGTATTTCCTGTGCGACTGATGTATTGGTATGTGGAAATACACGTCTTTGAGATCTAAGGTTGTCATGTAGTCCTGTTGCTTTAGCAATGGTAACACTTCTTGTAGCGTGACCATGTGAAAGTGTTCTGATTTCATGTAGGTGTTTAGTGTTCTGAGGTCTAGGATTGGTCTCCGTGTTTTGTCCTTTTTTGGTATTAGGAAGTACAGTGAATAAACTCCTGTGTTTATTTGTGTTTCTGGTACTAGTTCTATTGCGTTCTTTTGCAATAATGCTTGAACTTATGTTTCCAGAAGGTCTGAATGTTGTTTTGATAAATTCTGTGCTTTTGGTGGTATGTTTGGAGGGATTTGTAGAAATTCTATGCAATAACCATGTTGGATAATTGCTAAGACCCAAGTGTCTGTAGTTATTTCCTCCCATGCTTGGTAATACTGACCTATTCTTCCCCCCACTGGTGTTGTGTAGAGGGGATGAGTGACATGTGAGTCACTGCTTGGTTGTAGGGGTTTTGAAATTTTCCTCTATTCCTAGGGAATTGTCCTCTGTATTGGCCCCGAAAGCCTCCCCTCTGGTACTGTCCTTGGTAGCTGGACGGTGTTGTCTGTGAGGTGCTGGCTTGTGTGGCCTGACCCCGAAACCCCCCTCTAAAGGTTGTTTTGCGGAAGGTGCTGTAAGTGCCTCTGCTCTGCGGGGAGTAGAGTGAGCCCATGGCTTTAGCAGTGTCAGTGTCCTTTTTGAGTTTCTCAATTGCCGTGTCCACTTCTGGTCCGAACAGTTGTTTCTCATTGAATGGCATATTGAGCACTGCCTGTTGTATCTCTGGTTTAAAACCAGACGTTCGTAGCCATGCGTGCCTTCTTATAGTCACAGATGTGTTAATTGTTCTTGCAGCTGTGTCCGCTGCATCCATAGAGGAGCGTATCTGATTATTAGATATGTTCTGTCCTTCCTCAACCACCTGTTTCGCCCTTTTTTGTAGCTCTTTGGGTAGATGCTCAATGAGGTGTTGCATCTCGTCCCAATGGGGTCTGTCATAGCGCGCAAGTAGTGCTTGAGAGTTAGCGATGCGCCACTGGTTTGCAGCTTGTACTGCGACTCTCTTTCCGGCTGCATCGAACTTGCGGCTCTCTTTATCTGGGGGTGGTGCATCCCCAGATGTGTGGGAGTTGGCTCTCTTGCGAGCTGCTCCTACTACGACGGAATCTGGTGGCAGCTGCGAGGTGATGAAAACAGGGTCTGTAGGAGGAGCTTTATATTTCTTTTCCACCCTTGGTGTTATTGCTCTACTCTTGACCGGCTCCTTGAAGATTTCCTTTGCGTGCCGAAGCATTCCTGGAAGCATAGACAGGCTTTGGTAGGAGCTATGGGTGGAGGAGAGGGTGTTGAATAAGAAGTCATCCTCGACTGGTTCCGAGTGTAGGGACACGTTGTGGAACTCTGCTGCTCTAGCCACCACTTGTGAGTATGCTGTGCTATCTTCCGGTGGTGATGGCTTTGTAGGATACACCTCTGGACTGTTGTCCGAGACTGGGGCGTCGTACAAGTCCCAAGCGTCTTGGTCACCTTGGCTCATGGTGGTGTGAGCCGGGGAATGTGATGGAGTTTGTGCTGGTGAAACGTTAGTTACAGGTGGAGGAGAGGGTGGCGGAGTTACCCTTTTCACCATTTTTGTTTGTGGTGCTTGGTCTGACTGAAACTCCAGTCTCCTTTTTCTCCTAATAGGGGGAAGGGTGCTTATTTTCCCTGTTCCTTCCTGTATAAAAATACGTTTCTGAGTGTGGTCCACTTCGGTGGATTGCAACTCTTCCTCAAATCTATGCTTTCGCATCTGAGAGGACAGTGATTGCTCCTCTGTATAGGAACTAGTAGTTGGGTCGGTTGCGGGTCGTTTTGGCACCGAAACCCTGTCTGTACTCTTTTTCGGCTCGAGGTGACCTTCTTCTTTTTCGGAGTCGAACCCTCTCGGCGCCGATCTTCCTCGGTGCCGCTGTCTCTGCGTCGAGCAGTTTCGGCTGCGCTATCTCGGCGTCGATCTCTTTCAGCAGCACTTTCTCGGTCCCAAGAAGGCTGCGTGCCGGTGTCTCGACCGGAGTCGGACGATCTCAGCACTATTTCGGCCTTTTTCGGTGCCGATGGTCGGTCACCGAATTTATGGGTGGAGCCATGGCCTGGTGGCAGTGGCGTCCCCTGGGCCTTGTCACTTTTCTTGTGTGCTGGCTTCGACGTCTTACTCACAGTTCTTTGTTCGTCGAATTCCTCGGAGTCCGATTCATGGATCGAGAATGTTTCATCTTCCTCTTGTTCCTCGAACTCTCGGTGAGCTGTCGGCGTGGACGCCATCTGCAGTCTTCTGGCTCGTCGGTCACTGAGTGTTTTTTGGGACCGGAACGCACGACAGGCCTCGCAAGTCTCTTCACTGTGCTCAGGGGACAGGCACGGGTTACAGACCAAATGTTGGTCTGTATAAGGGTATTTGTTGTGGCATTTAGGACAGAAACGGAACGGGGTCCGTTCCATCAGCGTTGTTTTACACGCGGTCGGGCCGACCAGGCCCCGACGGGGGATCGAAAACTACCCCGAAGGGTACCGGAGCTCTTCACTCTTCGATTCGGTGTTGATTCTATCTAAGCCGATCCCGAACGCAACAATACCGACGTAATTTTTCTGATATTCAGCTAACTTTCCGTTCCGAAACCTGGAGCGAAAGGAACACGTCCGAACCCGATGGCGGAAAGAAAACAATCGAAGATGGAGTCGACGCCCATGCGCAATGGAGACAAGGAGGAGGAGTCCCTCGGTCCCGTGACTCGAAAGACTTCTTTGAAGAAAAACAACTTGTAACACTCCGACCCAACACCAGATGGCGGGCTATGCACAACATGTGTATCTACAGCGACAGATGCCATCGAACATAAAGTACCTTTATTTTTAGTAACTCTGTGTATTGGGTTTTCTTATGATATTGTGCATATGATATAAGTGGTATAGTAGGCGCTTTGCATGTCTCCTAGTTCAGCCTAAGCTGCTTTGCCATAGCTACCTTCTATCAGTCTAAGCTGCTAGAAACACCTCTTCTACACTAATAAGGGATAACTGGACCTGGCACAAGGTGTAAGTACCTCTGGTACCCACTACAAGCCAGGCCAGTCTCCTACTGCGTGTCCAGGTCCTCTCAGCCTCTAGTACCAGGTATTTCACAAGAACTGGCGAAGCAGGCTGGACATACCTATACATTAGGAACGGAGATCACGCTGGTTTATTTTAGTTACAAGCTATGTTAGTGCAATTATGAAAGCTGCCATGATGCAAAAACAATGACCAATTGACGTTGCTGGAAGTCTGATTAGCTGCGAGCAGGTACAGTATTAAGGTTACGGCATCTGAGTTAGAAATTTGCAGATATGACTGTTCTCCCGTTCAGTTTCTGAAGCCTTCTAAAACCCATCTGTTATAAGTTAAAATGTATTAATATAGCACTCTGCCGCTAGAACCACTCCTAACAGCTATCCAACACAAGTGATTTCTACAAAGAGGACAGGAAATAGGTGGCAGGAAGGAGAAGGATGCAGGGAAACTGAGAGTCAGTACTACATAAGCAACACTTGAGTGAATAATGTATTATGTGCCAAGGCACTATGAACTATCCTGACCTGCCATATGATAGGCAAATAATAGCACAAGGACCCTGAAAACACAGAGCACCTTCCTAATTACCCTTTTCTCTTTCATTTTAGGAGGAATCACGTCATGCTGAGGAATCCTCCATCACCTCTTCTCACCTTATTTATTCAAATCCACAACAGCATATTCATACAGTGCATCACTGTAGACTACACAGTCCTGAATGCTGCCCCTCTACTAACTTAAAAAGCTTGTACATTTAATTTTACCTAGAACGTACATTATTTTCAAGGGTGTCATTATGGGTGAAAGTCATGTTAAGGTCATTGGGTTAATGAAGAAGCTGATTCTTAAGCATACAAACTAAATTTCTATATTCAATCACTGGATCCCACTTTCCTAAAGTTACTCAGAAATGAAAAGCTTTAAAGCTATCTGTATCCAAATAGTTGTTTAGGAATGAGCGTCTCCATCTGAATCATTGGATGGTGAAACAGACACTCAATAACATTTCCAAGTACTGATTCTGTTAATCGACTGCTAGACTGCCCAAACAGTGGCACTGCTTTGAAATGAGTAAATATGGTACCTGTAGGAAAGTACCCTTTTTTGGCCTACTGTTTTGCCTGTTATCAGTATGCCTGGACTATTTTCAGTGGGATTCTGCTAACCAGGACCCCAGTGATTGTACGCTCTCCCTCTAAAATTGGCTGCTTATGACTTTGCACACCCCACAATTGGCATACTGCTCCCACATATAAGCCCCCTAGTATATGGTACTTAGGTACACAGGGGATTGGGGCACCAGGAGTTCCCCATGGGTTTCAGCATGTATTATGCCACCCATGGGAGCTCCCTGCAAAATGTGTCAGCAGGCCTGTCACTGCAGCCTGCATGAAAAGGTGCATGCACACTTTCACCACAGGTCACTGCACCAGGTCAGTCACTGTAAGTCACCCCTATAGCAGGCCCTCTTAGCCCAGAGGGAAGGGTGCAGGTACCTGTGTGTGAGGACACCCCTGCATGAACAGAGGTGCCCTTACCAACTTCAGTCCATTACACTGGACTTCATAAGTGCAGGGAAGCCATTTTACCTGTGTACTGGACACTGTGTCCAGCTACATATTGGTAACTCGGAACTTAGGCATGTTTAGTATCAAACATGTCAGAATCATACCCCAATACTGATACTAGTTTTGGGTGTATGATTCCATGCACTTTGGGGGCTCCTTACAAGACCCCCAGTATTGCTCCTCCCAGTATTCTGGGATTTTTCAGGAAGCCTGCACTGCTTCCAACCCTCTGACAGGTTTCTGCCCTCCTGATGCTTGACCAGCTCAGGCAGGGGAAGGCAAAACAAAGGATTTCCTGTGTGAGAGGGAGTTAACACCCTCT
This sequence comes from Pleurodeles waltl, assembly GCF_031143425.1. Taxonomy (NCBI): domain Eukaryota; kingdom Metazoa; phylum Chordata; class Amphibia; order Caudata; family Salamandridae; genus Pleurodeles; species Pleurodeles waltl. The sequence goes on from NC_090436.1 coordinate 899,674,848, forward strand.
CCCTTGGAAATAGATGTTACAAGGCTTGGGAGGGGTAGCCTCCCCAAGCCACTGGTACGCTTTGAAGGGCACATTTGGTGCCCTCTTTGCATAAACTGGTTTGCACCAGTCCAGGAACCCAGGGTCCCTGTTCTGGAGTGAAACTGGACAAAGGAAAGGGGAGTGACCACTCCTCTGTCCATCACCAGCCCAGGGGTGGTGCCCAGAAGTTCCTCCAGGTGGTCACTTGATTCTGCCATCTTGAATTCAAGATAGGCAGAGGCCCCTGTGAGCATTTGAGTGGCTAGGTCAGGCAGGTGATGTCACAGCCCCCTCCTGATAGGTGGTCACCTTGCTTGGTGACCAATCCCCCTTCCAGGACTATCCAGGGTCTCCCCCTTGGGTGGGTCCTCAGATTCGATGTGCAAGATTCCACCAGGATTCCTCTACATCATTTACTTCATCTTCTGGCCACAGGAACCGCAACTGGACTCTTCAGGAACCAAACATCTGCAACTCCAGCGATGACTCCGCTTTGCAACATTGTTTCTCCGGCTCCTTCCAACAACTGCAACAGTTCCCCGGCTGTGCATTCTTTGAGGTCGACGATAATCCAGCCTGCACCAAGAATTAAGAAGGAATCTCCCTTGCAGTGAAGGAGTCACTCCCCTGCATCTGCAGGCACCAACTGCAATGACGACCGGCTGCGTGGATCTGCTCTCTTTCAGAAGTGCCTGGATCCTACATCACAGGTGGTGGTCTGGAGTGATCCTCTTGGTCCTCTCTACCAGCTGTCCAACTTAGGAGACAGTAAGCCCTTGCCTCTCCTTGCAAGTCAGTACCACTGTACAACTCAACTCTTGCAGCTACCAAGTCTTGTTTGCTCCTGCTCAGAGGGATCTTCAGGCTCCATGTAGCCCCCACCCCTAGCACTTCTTCCTGCCAAGCACAGCATCCTCTCTGCTGCTCTAGCGATGTGGGACTCCTCTTCAGGAGTGCTGACTGTGCCTGCTGCCAGTAGGTTGCCTGTGGGGGCTGCCACTGCTTCTGACGATTCTCTATCTGCTGTGGGTCACCCCAGGCTCTCCTCCGTGGGTCGAGTCCCCTGGGCCATGCTGGTCATCTTCAGCCTTGCAACTCTTCTGTTGCATTTGCCAAGGCTTGTTGGTAGTTCTACGGCACCAATGACCCACTACAACCAGACAGCCGATGTGAGACACCACCTGCATCGCTTCAGGGACTCCTCTTCATCTTCTGCGCTGCACAGATGGTCTACTTCCCCCGTCAACCTGGTCCTGTATCCACAAAAGGATGAGTAGTAGCTCCTGCCACAATCGGACACTCCATCACGTACTAGACGTGGTCCCCTTCCTTTGCAGGTCCTCTTCTGCCAGAATCCACCTTTGGGTTCTTCCAGCCTGGTTAGCACACTCCTTTTTCTAAGTCTTCTTATTGGTTTTGGGGAACACCAGGTACTTACCTCTGCTCTCCTGGTCGCTGGGGGTCACTCTAGTACTCAACGTTTGGGGTTCCTAGTTCCTCCAGCTCTCCCCTAACAATTCCACATCCTTGGGAGGGGGACTGTATCTCAAATTCCATTTCTTTTTTAAGTATATGGTTTGGCCCTCCCCTAGGGCCCTCAGTATTTTCTAATACTGTTGCCAATGCTTGTTGTTTCTATGCTATTTTCCAATTGCTAATGTGTATATCATTAGTGTGTACTTACCTCAAGTTGAGGGAGAAACTGCCTATAAGTTCTAGTCTTGTGTTACTTTATTAAAGTACCTTTATTTTTGTAACACTGTGTGGTTCTTTCATATGTGATAGTGCTGGGTGGCTATAGTGGTATTGCATAAGCTTTGCAAGTCTCCTAGATACGTCTTGGCTGCTCATCCACAGCTACCTATAGAGAGACTAATAGGAGATACCTGGACCTGCTATAAGGTGATTAACACCATATGTGCTCACCACACACCAGGCCAACTTCCTACAGTACCTTTAAGAAACTCAAGCAGAATTAAGCATTTAATAAAAGCCTAAGGCCCTCATTACAACTTTGGAGGGTGGCAACCGCTGCCCGCCAAGTTGTTACCGCCTCGCGGCCGCCAATGCAGCAGCACTTCCGCAGTGGCCATCACAACATCCCCGCTGGGCCGGCGGGGATGTCGGCTGCAACACGGGAGCTGGCTCCAAATGGAGCTGGCGGTGTTGCGGCGGTGCGACGGGTGCAGTTGCACCCGTCGCGCTTTTCACTGTCTGCTGTGCAGACAGTGAAAAGCTTCATGGGGCTGTGGCAAGGGGCCCCTGCACTGCCCATGCCAAAGGCATAGGTAGTGCAGGGGCCCCCAGGGGCCCCGCGACTCCCCTTTCCGCCAGCCTTTTCATGGCGGTTCCTACCGCCATGAAAAGGCTGGCGGGAGGGGGACTCATAATCCCCTGGGCATACAACCGGCGGGACCAATGTGGTGGTAAACCGCCGGTCCCGGCGGTGCGACCGCGGCGCTTCGCTGCGGTCGTAATGCCAAGGATTGCACCGCCAGCCTGTTGGTGGTGCAACCGACGAAACAGCCCTGGCGGTCTTTGACCGCCAGGGTTGTAATGAGGGCCTAAATGTCTTCATTCATTTAAAAAGAAGCAGTCACGTCTACAAGGAAAACACAATATTATCCTAATTTGAAAAGACATTCTGAGAAATTCAACACACAATATGGTATAAAATGTGAAAAAAATAAAATGACATAAGTGCACCTTTCTCACCTAACAGACAGTTTTGAAATCGGTATTAACTATCATAATGAAGAGAGCATAATGAATATCATCTCACTCAGAAGTCTCATTAAACCCTAAAATCTGGGCTACACTGTATTTTGTTCTCAGGGGCAACCTTGAATTGGGGTGTCTGAGTGAAAGACCCTTCAAATAATCTCTCAGTCGGGTACTAGCCCAGCACTGATAAACTGGTCCAGATAGTCACCATCTCATCTGATTTGGAGGGTTTCCTAGCCTGTGAAGTTCAGGCAGCAGTGCACAGATATGCACCGCTTGTAGCGGCAGTTTAAGGATTACTGATCTGATATTACCTAATGTCTCGGATGCCACAGATATGCCAATAAGCCAATACAAAAAAAGTTCAGGCAGTAGTGCTTTAAGCGAGGCCGGTGAGACAACTTTGAAACTCATCCCTACTGAACCTTATATTTGTGTTCTCAATTTTACTTGAAAACACACAGATCGACTTATCCACAATTACTGTAAAAGTCCTCAATACAGTCTGTCTTCAAAGCAGTCTGTTTATATTTCACTTATTTTACTCCATTTTACATTCCTTGAGATATTTTGCTTTTGGGGGTGCTGTGTTTTTGTAGTTTTTTGATGTAACCTAAGACTCGTGTCTAGTTCAGGCAGAGAACTGAGTCGCCTTGAGGTGTCTTGGTGAGCGCAGGTTGAGGGAGAGTGTTTATGGTGGGCCATGATTGAGAACTCTGGTGCTTATGACCGAATGGGTTAGTTTACGTCAATGGGTCGTAAAGGTGTTCAGATTTCATGAACAATCAATCCTTGGCCGCTGTGCACAGCAAGTACGTGCCAAAAGTAATTGTGGGAAACTGAGTGAAAGGGGTACACAGCTGTCGAAATATGGTCAGTGCCAAAGGGAAAGAAAATGCAGTCCACACAAGTGAGTGAATGGGTTGTGTGCGGGGGGAGTGAAGTGGAGTAGATGAAAGAAATATGTGTAAGAGAGGTGACAAACTGTGGTGAAGAGGAAAGACAAAGTACAGAATTTCAGAAAGATGTGGAGATAAAAAGTTTTAAGTGCCCAACAGAGTAAGAGACTGGAGAAGAAAGTGTTGTGAAAGGGAGAAAGGAAGTGACTGGAACACTCAGAAGATTGCTACTTCTGCCAGTGACCTCATTAATGTCTAATGCACAGTCACAAATTTTCAGACTCAAAACATTCTGAATTGTAATTATTCAAAACAAAATCACTGTTTTCCACTCATTTATTATATGTGAGTGACAAGAATCGGCAAACCCAATAGGTGTGCCTTGTTTTAGGTATATTGTGCTACGTTTGGATGCAATAATGGTAAACTCACAGAGCAAATACTGGCCAAATGGCTCACTTTATGAGTCACAGGATATTGGTTAATATGGTTTAAGCCAAGAACTCAATTCCATAGGCCATACCTCTTAGGAAGGATTCCTAGTTATTATGCTTCTGTGGCAATGCCCCTTTCAAAGGCACTCCACCTTTTTTGTCTCACTGCAAGCACTGGCAGGCAGGCTCCAGAGCTCTTGGGCACTCGCTAATTTAAAACTGTCAAACATCACCGCGGGCCCTTGCCTGACACTCACTGCCTGCCAGTGCCAGAATGAACCCAGTGACCTGCCACAAAAAGGGTCGCAGGCCACACCGATATTTGCCGTGGGTCTCTGGAAACACTCCTCTAGCAGTTAAAGTCAGGCCCTTAACTCCTCTTAGCAGCAGCCCACTGCCTCGACCTGCCCACTTTTCCTTGTCACTGTGTTCGCCACCTTGTTTGTAGGGGAACGTCAGACCCACACTCCTCTAACATTCCTGAGTAAGATACGCCCCTGTGAGCGCTGTTGGGACTCAAAACTTTAAATGTCATTTTACACACGCAGGCATTCTTCAAATACCTGTTTTGAACAAGCAATACAATACGCACTTACATCATCTTCATATCGAATATGAATGTTGGAAATTCTCAATTGAAGATTCTTGATGACCTGGGTGACCAATTTTTCAACAAACGTGTCCTGTCTCTCTGCTTTTGGTTTTTCTGAAACAAAATTAGTGAACACTGGAAATGAGTTAACTAAATCAAATATCTATTTTTTTCCACAAAGAGACATGCATGCTCCCCTGCAATAAAGTGGAGCATTGGGCACGTAGGATTTACATCCATTTTGTTGTCTTGACATGCATCAGTGTGAAAATCATATAGGACAAATGCGGTATTTAAAAATATATAATTCCAAATTCATCTGCATGTATGCACAGCATTCTATTCTAATGGGAACTATAATGAGCAACACGATCAAACAATTGTACAGCATACATTTGGACACACATTTATTGCATCTGCATCGCATTCTAGAAAATTCCTAGAGTAATAAACTGAGGAATTATGCAATGTCAACCTAACAGGGGAAATAAATGGAGTTGGTTAAATCAGACTATAACACACTGACTTTTTGGGGGGTGAGGAGGAGAATTACAATGTTGGCAGGCGCATCCTTATGGCAGAGATATATTGGCTGTTGTTAGAGAGCAAACATTATTAATAAAAATGAGTAACCAAAACAAAATTAATAACGCATACTTAAAAGGCCCAACTAGAAAAATGTGTTAAAAAAAATAAACGTGCAGCTTTAAAAGTGACTGACATGGTGTCCACAGTAACGAAGGGCTATGTGAAATAATAAATGCTAATGAAAATGTCTTTTGATTAATCATAATTACATGTACTGACAAAAAAGATTAATAATATGTATTACAAAATTAATAGTTTGAAATTATAAAAAAAAATGTTTTAGTATATTTCTAGGAGCATGATGTTTAACTGTCAAACATTGTTTATTGGACATCCTCGCAGTGGAAAGCTACTCAATTTCACTTGTCCTGCATCTTCTTTTGATAAGAAATGTACGTTTTAACAATGGGCTTTAGCTTTTGCAGGAAGCAACATGTCATGTTTCTGTGTCGTTTTAATTTGTAATAATTCTTCGAAAGCTGTCGACCAGAGAGTACCGTGAACGTGAGTGACCATACAGTGGAAGGAAAGAAGAACAACTGAAGCACAGATGATGTTTTATTTGCTGCACACTCACCCACCTCATAGTCTTGTCCAATAGAAGCTTAGCTAGTAACTTTCTGGGATTTTAATATAGCACAGTTTTAGGTGACGCAAGTCAGTTTAGCGTTTCTTTCAGCTCTATGCGGTTCAGTTTTTCATTCAGTTCTTTGCAGTCTGCTCTTGTTTGACAGTTCAGTTACCTGAGGCCCAACATTACTGAAATATTTTCCCATTCATGTTCCTGATGCTGATCCCTGAAGACCTGCAGTTTTTATGCTCTACTGATGAAGAATCTGCAAGCTGCTATCTCATTTAGGAGGTATAACCAATGTGCATTTATTTTTCCTTTGCAGGGTTTCCCCCTTTAGAAAATCCAACTGCATGTTTTTGGTTAGCACCATAGTTAGATGTTTTTCAAATGAATGTTTATTTTATTTTTTGCATGTGACAAAGCCCAGCCCACATATGATTTCCGAATTAGATTTTAGTAACTACGATGTCTGACCCAATATTTGATTTGAATAAATATTAATTGATAGAGTTTGATTTAACCGCACATTAATGCATTCTATTTCTATTTGTCAAATAATGAAAATGTCACTTACCCAGTGTACATCTGTTCGTGGCATCAGTCGCTGAGATTCACATGGTATGCATGAGCTCGCCATCTGGTGTTGGGTCGGAGTGTTACAAGTTGTTTTTCTTTGAAGAAGTGTTTTCGAGTCACGGGACCGAGTGACTCCACCTTCTGTGCTCATTGCGCATGGGCGTCGACTCCATCTTCGATTGTTTTCCCCGCAGAGGGTGAGGTAGGAGTTGTACTATAGTAATAGTGCCCGCGCAATGAAAAATGTAAGTATGTACCTATTAAAGGATTAAGTAATATATATACAAATGTACAAAATTGAAGGTAACTTCTGAACTGCTACAGGCTTCCGGGGAGGTGGGTGGGTCCATGTGAATCTCAGCGACTGATGCCACGAACAGATGTACACTGGGTAAGTGACATTTTCAGTTCGATGGCATCTGTCGCTGTAGATACACATGGTATGCATAGACTAGTAAGCAGTTAGTTCCCCATAAGCGGTGGTTTAGCCTGTAGGAGTAGAAGTTGTCTGAAATAGAGTTCTTAATACAGCTTGACCTACTGTAGCTTGTTGTGCGGATAGCACATCTATACAGTAGTGTTTGGTGAATGTGTGAGGCGTAGACCAAGTGGCTGCCTTACATATTTCTTGCATTGGGATGTTTCCTAAAAAGGCCATTGAAGCACCTTTTTTCCTTGTTGAATGTGCCCTGGGAGTAATGGGCAGTTGTCTTTTTGCTTTAAGGTAGCAGATTTGGATGCATTTAACTATCCATCTGGCTATACCTTGTTTTGATATTGGGTTACCTGCATGAGGTTTTTGGAATGCAATAAATAGCTGTTTAGTTTTTCTGATGTTTTTCGTTCTGTCAATGTAGTACATTAATGCTCTTTTGACATCTAATGTATGTAGTGCTCTTTCAGCCACAGAATCTGGCTGTGGGAAGAATACTGGTAATTCTACCGTTTGATTTAGATGGAATGGAGAAATAACTTTTGGTAAAAATTTTGGATTAGGTCGTAGGACGACCTTATTTTTATGTATTTGTATAAAAGGCTCTTGTGTTGTGAACGCTTGAATTTCACTTACTCTTCTTAGAGATGTAATGGCGATGAGAAAGGCAACTTTCCAGGTGAGGAATTGTATTCCGCAAGAGTGCATGGGTTCGAAGGGTGGGCCCATGAGTCTTGTTAGAACCACGTTTAGGTTCCATGAAGGAACAGGTGGTGTTCTTGGTGGTATAATTCTTTTAAGCCCTTCTATGAATGCTTTGATAACTGGTATCCTATACAAGGAAGTTGAATATGTAGTTTGCAGGTATGCAGATATTGCTGCAAGGTGTATTTTAATAGAAGAGAAGGCTAGCTTTGCTTTTTGTAAATGGAGCAAGTAATTTACTATATGTTTTGGAGTTGCCTCTAGTGGTTGTATCTGATTATGATGGCAGTACCAAACAAATCTTTTCCACTTACTTGCGTAGCAGTGTCTAGTGGATGGCCTTCTGGCCTGCTTTATGACTTCCATACACTCTTGGCTAAGTTGTAAGTGTCCGAATTCTAGGATTTCAGGAGCCAGATTGCTAGATTCAGCGATGCTGGGTCCGGGTGTCTGATCTGTTGGTTGTGTTGCGTTAACAGATCTGGTTTGTTGGGCAGTTTGATGTGTGGTACTACAGACAGATCTAGCAGTGTTGTGTACCAGGGTTGTCTTGCCCACGTTGGTGCTATTAAAATGAGTTTGAGTTTGTTTTGACTCAATTTGTTTACTAGGTAAGGAAGGAGAGGGAGAGGAGGAAAAGCGTAAGCAAATATTCCTGACCAGTTCATCCATAGGGCATTGCCTTGGGATTGCTTGTGTGGGTATCTGGACGCGAAGTTTTGGCATTTTGCGTTCTCTTTTGTTGCAAATAAGTCTATTTGTGGTGTTCCCCAGAGTGTGAAGTAGGTGTTCAGAATTTGTGGGTGGATTTCCCATTCGTGAACTTGCTGGTGATCTCGAGAGAGATTGTCTGCCAGCTGATTCTGGATCCCCGGAATAAACTGTGCTATTAGACCAATTTGATGGTGGATAGCCCACTTCCATATTTTTTGAGCTAACAAGCTTAACTGCGTTGAATGTGTTCCTCCTTGTTTGTTTAGATAATACATCGTTGTCATGTTGTCTGTTTTGACAAGGATGTATTTGTGGGTTATGATTGGTTGGAAAGCTTTTAGTGCTTGAAAAACTGCTAATAATTCTAGATGATTTATATGCAGTTTTGTTTGATGTATGTTCCATTGTCCTCTTATGTTGTGTTGATTGAGATGTGCTCCCCACCCTGTCATGGAAGCATCTGTTGTTATTACGTACTGTGGCACTGGGTCTTGGAAAGGCCGCCCTATGTTTAAATTTATACTGTTCCACCATAGAAGCGATAGGTAAGTTTGGCGGTCTAGCAACACCAGATCTAGAAGGTGACCCTGTGCTTGAGACCACTGTGAGGCTAGGCACTGTTGTAAGGGCCTCATGTGCAGTCTTGCGTTTGGGACAATGGCTATGCATGAGGACATCATGCCTAGGAGCTGTAGTATTGTTCTTGCCTGTATTGTTTGGTTTGGAGACATGTGTTGAATGACCCTGTTGAAATTGTGGATCCTTTGTGGAGTTGGCGTTGCTACTCCTTTTGTTGTGTCTATTATGGCTCCTAGATATTGCTGTACTTTGCTTGGCAGAATGTTTGATTTTGCAAAGTTGACGGTGAACCCTAAATTGTAGAGGGTTTGTATGACTTGATTTGTGTGGTTTGAGCATTGTGTGAGCGAACTGGTTTTGATTAGCCAGTCGTCTAGATACGGGAACACATGTATTTGCTGCCTTCTGATGTGTGCAGCGACTACTGCTAGGCACTTTGTGAATACTCTTGGAGCGGTTGTTAAACCAAAAGGCAATACTTTGAATTGGTAATGTATTCCTTTGAATACAAACCTTAGATATTTCCTGTGTGATTGATGGATTGGTATATGGAAATATGCGTCCTTGAGGTCTAGGGTTGTTATGTAGTCGTGTTTTTTGAGCAATGGTAACACTTCTTGTAGTGTGACCATGTGAAAGTGGTCTGATTTGATGAATGTGTTTACTACCCTGAGGTCTAGAATTGGTCTCAGTGTTTCGTCCTTTTTTGGTATCAAGAAGTACAGTGAATAAACTCCTGTGTTTATTTGTGTGCTTGGTACTAATTCTATTGCATTTTTTTGCAGTAATGCTTGAACTTCTATCTCTAGAAGTTGTGAATGGTATTTTGATAAATTTTGTGATTTTGGTGGTATGTCTGGAGGGAATTGCATGAATTCTATGCAATAACCATGTTGGATAATTGCTAGGACCCATGTATCTGTAGTTATTTTGTCCCATGCTTCGTAATATTGATGTATCCTCCCCCCCACTGGTGTTGTGTGGGAGGGGTGAGTGACGTGTGAGTCACTGCTTGTTGGTAGTGTTTTTGGGGCTTTGAAATCTTCCTCTATTCCTAGGAAATTGCCCCCCTCTATACTGGCCCCGAAAACCTCCCCTGTACTGTCCCTGGTAGGTGGGCGGTGCGGACTGTGAGGTGCTAGCTTGTGTGGCCTGACCCCGAAACCCTCCTCTAAAAGGTGTTTTGCGGAAGGTGTTATAAGATCCTCTGCTCTGCGGGGAGTAGAGTGCGCCCATGGCCTTGGCAGTGTCAGTGTCCTTCTTGAGCTTTTCTATAGCTGTGTCGACCTCCGGACCGAACAGAAGTTTCTCGTTTACTGGCATGTTAAGCACTGCCTGCTGAATTTCTGGCTTGAATCCAGACGTTCTGAGCCATGCGTGCCTACGGATGGTAACCGACGTATTAATGGTTCTTGCGGCCGTGTCTGCTGCATCCATGGAGGAGCGTATTTGATTGTTGGAAATGTTTTGACCCTCCTCAACAACCTGTTTCGCTCTTTTTTGCAGATCTTTTGGGAGATGTTCAATGAGATGCTGCATCTCATCCCAGTGGGCTCTGTCGTATCGCGCTAGCAGCGCTTGTGAATTTGCGATGCGCCACTGGTTTGCTGCTTGGACAGCAACCCTCTTCCCGGCTGCATCGAACTTCCTACTTTCTTTATCTGGGGGAGGTGCATCCCCAGAAGTGTGTGAGTTTGCCCGTTTTCTGGCAGCCCCTACCACCACAGAGTCTGGTGGCAGCTGAGAGGTGATGAAGACAGGGTCCGTAGGAGGCGCCTTATACTTTTTGTCCACCCTAGGCGTCACTGCCCTACTTTTAACTGGCTCCTTGAAAATGTCCTTTGCATGGCGTAGCATGCCTGGGAGCATCGGCAGGCTTTGGTAGGAGCTGTGGGTTGAGGAAAGGGTGTTAAATAAAAAATCATCCTCTACTTGTTCCGAGTGTAGTTCCACATTATGGAATAGAGCTGCTCTAGCCACCACTTGTGAGTAGGCTGTGCTGTCTTCCGGTGGTGATGGCCTAGTTGGGTATGTGTCTGGGCTGTTATCAGACACTGGTGCGTCGTACAAGTCCCACGCATCCTGATCTTGGTCGTCGTGGCTCATGGCGGTGTGAGCTGGCGAATGTGACGGGGTGTAAGTTGGCGAAGCCGGAGTTACAGGTGGAGGCGAGGGAGGAGGTGTTACCTTTTGTGTTGTTTCTTGCTGAGGAGTAAACTGAAGCGTTCTCTTTCGTTTGACAGGTGGAAGGGTACTGATCTTCCCAGTCCCCTGCTGAATAAAGATACGCTTTTGCGTGTGATCCACGTCAGTGGATTGCAGTTCTTGTTCAAATCTATGTTTCTTCAGTTGAGAAGACATAGAATGCTCTTCGGTATAGGAGCCAGAAACAGGGTCTGATGTCGCTTTTTTCGGCTCCGAAAGCCCTGTCGATTGTTTTTTCGGCTCCGAGGTAACCTTCCTCTTTTTCGGTGCCGAAAATTCTTGGCCTCTATGGTCTTCGGCGCCACTGTCCCGGCGTCGATCGGTGTCGACACCGAACTCTCGGTGTCGATGCTTCTGTTTAGCACTCTCTCGGTCCCGAGGAGGCTGCGTGCCGGTGTCTCGACCGAAGTCGGACGATCTCGACACTGAATGGGCCTTTTTCGGTGCCGATTGTTGGTCACCGAGAATTTGGGTGGAGCCATGGCCGGTTGGCAGTGGCGTCCCCTGGGCCTTCTTTCCTTTTTTAAGGTTTGATCTCGACGTCTTACTCACAGTTCTTGTAGAGTGTAGCTCGTCGGAGTCTGAATCCTGGATGGAAAAGGATTCCTCCTGTTCTTCTTCTGTCTCGAACTGTCGACGCTCTTTTGGCGTGGACGCCATCTGCAGTCTTCTCGCTCGACGGTCGCGCAGAGTTTTTCGGGACCGGAACGCCCGACAGGCCTCGCAGGATTCTTCACTGTGCTCGGGTGACAGGCACAGATTACAGACCGAGTGCAGGTCCGTATAAGGATATTTGTTGTGGCATTCGGGGCAGAATCGAAACGGGGTCCGATCCATCGGCGTTGTCCTCCACGCGGTCGGGCCGACTAGGCCCCGACGGGGTGCCGAAATCTACCCCGAAGGGCACCGAAGCGCTTCGATGTTCAACGCGTCGTCGTATGTGTCTATCTCTAACCGGATCGCAACGATACCGTCGAAAATCTTCCGTCTTCAGCTATCTTTCCGTTCCGAAACTCGGAGCGACATGAACACGTCCGAACCCGATGGCGGAAAGAAAACAATCGAAGATGGAGTCGACGCCCATGCGCAATGAGCACAGAAGGTGGAGTCACTCGGTCCCGTGACTCGAAAACACTTCTTCAAAGAAAAACAACTTGTAACACTCCGACCCAACACCAGATGGCGAGCTCATGCATACCATGTGTATCTACAGCGACAGATGCCATCGAACTTATATTGTTATTCTGCATAATTCATTTGGAGTGTTTAATGGTAGTTGCACTTATTAGGTTGAAATTCATCAGACGCTTTGGACAGCCTGTGGTATTTCTGTACTGCTATCATTTGGTTATGCTCATTATTTACGTGACCTTAGCATTATCAATTTAAGGGCAAAAATGCTTAAACTTTACTAAATTGGTGTGGTGATTCATGACCACATAAGTGACGGTGTGTTTACATTATTGACTCATTATGGCATATTTTGTTATTGTTTGATGTTGATGGCTATTGATTCTCATTGTTTAATTGGATGATCTCATACTCCTGCCCGAGTCAAAAGATTCAAGTCGACCTATGAGGGTGGTGGATGTCAACGCCCACCTATGTGTCATTTTATCATAATAATTCAAAATAATATAAGGTCACACACCCACACTGTCCTTTAGCGGGGCTCTCCTCAGGCAGCATGTAACAGACACCATGTACAAGTTGGATGAGGTTCACAGTAATGGAAAAGGATTATATCACAGAGTGCGAGTCATCTAATGTTGAGTGATCACCATATTGTGGTTTAATTTAAGTCCAGCTGTTGCAGCTGTCCATTAAACACCATGGGATATTCACATTTAAACATTAAAGATTCCAAAAATTGACAAAAACAGAAAAGAGGGAAGGATGGTGAAAAAGATAGTGTATTGAGTGTACACATGTTTATACTAATTAATTCATTAATTAATTAAAACAATGGAAGAATATGTCAATTGTGATGGCTAAGAACATGGCGAATATTGTTATTTTAAGATAACTGCACAAGAACAGTGGAACAGCATATACAGAAAAGCATACAGAGAATGCAGCAGGGGTGGTTTAAATTATTGACTCATCAGTGCATATTTTGTTATGCTTTGATGTTGATGGCTATTGATTCTCATTGTTTAATTGGACGATCTCATACTCCTGAGTGAGTCAAAAGATTCAAGTCGACCTATGAGGGTGGTGGATGTCATTGCCTACCTATGTGTCACCTTATCATAATAACACAAAATAATATAAGGTCACACACCCACACTGTCCTTCAGTGGGGTTCTCCTCAGCCAGCGTGTAACAGACACCATGTTCAATTTGGATAAGGTTCACAGTAATGGAAAAGGATTGCATCACAGAGTGCAGGTCCTCTAATGTTTAGTGATCACCATATTGTGGTTTAATTTAAGTCCAGTTGTTGCAGCAGTCCATTAAACATCATGGGATATTCACTTTTAAACATTAAAGATTCCAAAAATTGACAAAAACAGAAAAGAGGGAAGGATGGTGAAAAAGATAGTGTATTGAGTGTACACATGTTTATATGAATTAATTGAAACAATGGAAGAATATGTCAATTGTGATGGCTAAGAGCATGGCAAATATTGCTATTTTAAGATAACTGCAGGAGAAAAGTAGAACGCCATATACAGAAAAGTATACAGAGAATCTAGCAGGGGTGGCTCCTCCATTTGAGTGGAGGAGCGTTGCCCCTGCCAGCAGCGGCAGCTGCAAACCTTTTGATAAAAAACAATAATAAACCATATTTAATATTGTTTTTAGTAAAAATGGGCAGGGCCACGGTGGTGACAAGCAGTGAGAGGGAGTGCTCAGTACACCCCCTCAGAGTGCATGTGTGTTTGACCAGTCGTCTCAGGCCAGCCAAACACACATGCGTGCACAGGGCTCTCTCAAGCCCGGCAACACATTTGCCGGGCTAGAGACAGCCTGCCCAGGCTCCCAGTCTGCCTGGAAGCGCCCTGGCTGGGCACTCCCAGCCAATCCAGACGCTGCTCTGAGCAGCTTCAGGATTGGCTGCAAGGCAGGCTGGGAGCCTGTGCCTTCCTCAGTGAGGAAATGGAACAGCAGAGTGGCGCGCAGCGGCGGAGAATGTTAAGTGTTTACTTTTAATGTATTTGTTATTAATTTAATTTGTATTTCCTCTGAAACCCCAGGGAGCCGCCCTGCCCCTTCTATGCACCACTGGAATGAAATTCCATGAAAGAGGCAACATAGTAATAGGCTGAGAAATAAAGTGGGAATGTGGGTACTCGCGAAAGAGATAACAGTTAGTATGCAGGGAGTGGTTCAAAGGGTAGATGTAGTACTAATAGGGCATAGTAAAACAAGAAAGAAAGGGCAAACTGTGGAGGAAGAAAGTAAAAAAAAAAAAATAGCCATACTAAAATGGCAGCTATCCAAGAGGAGCGGGGAAAGGTACGGCGATCCAAGTCAAGTCATGAAAGGGAGATTAAGAATGAAATTACAATCAGAAAGTTAATTGGGCAAGAAGAATGGAAATCCCATAGCCCATCTTGTTCGATCATTTGCTGGAGACAGGCATGGAGCCAGATGAATCCTTCTTCACCAATGTGAAAGTAGGGAAGAAGTTGGCAACTATAAACTTGTATGCCACACATTGAAGGTGGTGACATTATGGGAAATAACTGAAAGTAAGATTGATAGAACGTCTTTGGATGCATGGCAATAAAGGATACCCAACAGACAAGTCTAATACATCTTTGACTATACATTTTTGGGACATTGATGTTTGTGGTATACTTGTATTTAAGCAGGGCATTTGACAGTAGCCAGCCTCGGAGGTGGTGCCCGGGTCATTAAACTGGATTAGAAAATATTTAAATGATGGGGATAAGGAAACAGCTAAGTGACAGGGACAACTTCGAAGGTCAATACTGGTTTTAACGCTATTAGCTGAGCATTACAGTTACTATGTTTTCAAAACACAGAAATTAATTGTTTTTTGTAATCCAATTGACAATCTGTAACAACGAAAGTGAGCTGTGGATGTTTACTGACCTTGGTCCGCCACTTTCTGTTTTGCTTCTTCAATTCGTTGTAACTCTCGTTGTCTTGCTTCAATGAATTGTTTTTCTTCTTTTTCCGCATCATATTTGATGCCTAAAAAAAAACAAAAAAATTAAATGAAATCACAAATTTTTAAAAGATGAAATTAGAGAGCTGAAGTTCATTTTACCAAATGGAGTGCTATTCACATGGCTTCTGTGATAAAGCATCATTGAAACATTTTGTTTCACAGTGATGTTTCAATTCCTTTTAAGTCAAATGTGAACACGCACGCAGCTGTTCTCGCAGCACAACAGTAGTGCACCCAAGTTCTGTTCCACAAACAGTTATAATGCAACTTCATGTATTTCAAAGGTTTTCAAAGTGAGGTCTACAATGTCCTATAGGCTCTCAAAGCAAACGTGGGAATCCTCAAAATATATGCCCAGCATACTAGCAAAAGTTAAACAGTAAACTTGTCACTCAAAAATAAAGCAAAGGCAAGAGGGAATTATTTGTTAAATCTGGTGAGGAATCTATCTGAGAACACCACAGGAGAGAAAGAGACCACTTTTGTGCCTTATCAACACTAAGGGGGTCATTATGGTGGGAAACCCTTTCTATGTTCATGCTGGCGGTCTTTTCCGGCGGGCGGAATGCAGGGCCGGAACATGGAGCTGCGTCAATGCCGCTGTGCAGCGGGTGCAGCAGCACCCGTCGCGCAGATCACTGTCCGTAAATCGGGCAGTGACCTCGCAATGGGGCACTGCACGGGGCACCTGCACTGCCCATGCCAAGTGCATGGGCAGTACAGGGGCCCCCAGCAGGGCCCCAGCAGGGCCCCAGAGCACCCCTTCCGCCAGCCTTTCCCTGGCGGGGGAACCCGCCAGGGAAAGGCTGGGGGAACAAGGGTTCATTATCCAGAGGGCAGCGCTGCCCTGTCGGATAATGATATCCGCCATTGTCAGGCTGCCTATCGGCGGAAGCCTGGCAGTGGGCTACCTTTGGCAGCCCTCCCTTGTACATTATATGGCGTTTCAGACCTCCATGCCGGTGTCGGTATTTTCTGCCGCCATGGCGGTCTGAACCGCCATGTTCAAAATGAGGCCCTACATGTGTGGAGATGGCTGACAAAATGACCAATATATGAAAAGCAGTGAAAGCAGTAAAAGAAAAAATGGAGGGACTAACCAAGCGAGTCTTGAAAGGGAAAAGGAAACAGCAAAAATAGGCTCCAGGTTAATATGATGAGGTAATCGCCTAGTGCAGTGAGATTATTGGAGGAAGAAATTCGTGTTTTCCAAGGTGGACTCAACAAGGAATTTCTCAGACAGCTTGCCAGCTGAAGTCACGTTACTGGGAAAACGGTACAAAAACAGCCCTCCAAAGGATGATATTTTAGGTTGGGGTGGAGTCACTGGCAAGTAAACCATGGGTCCTCCAGTGGAAGAGGTATGATAGGTGAAGTGGTTGCTTTGGGGGCATTATTGAGTTTGTGTTAGGTGCTGTGTGTCTCGTCTTTAACACTGTTCCCTAGCAGCCTCCCTTGGGTAGTTGGATTCTGTGTAGGCTTTGGCACATATCCAATTTATTGTTTATTTGTATATACTCTGTGGATTTGATTTTAAGGCTTCTGTTCAGGGATACTGGGTAACTAAGTGTGTCATGTGACTGGTGAACTTACTGATACCTCTAAAGATTCAATCAAAATTGCTTAAACCAAAAGTGATCCAGGGTAGATAGAAATGGCTACATTCTACTGCACAGTCATGTGAATTTTGTGATGGTATGGTAGGTCCTCGCCAGGTAGACTGCTGCTTCATGGGCAGCTGCAATCTGTGTGTGTAAGACAGCATTCCTGCATAAAAAGCATTGCAACAACAGACTGGAATTTATTGTAGCACCACAAAAAGCTAGAGATACCCGGAGTACTTTCAATTCTGAATAGTATGAGAACATCCTTGAATTCAAGAACATCCTTGAATTCAAGAACAAACTTGTTTAAAGAGGACTAGGAAAGGCATTGCAAGTCCAATCAATTAAAAATTCTAAACCTCAAGCAGGCACATGGTAGTTCAGCACATGGTAGTTCATGCATGGTGAGAATGGTTGAGTGGCGGACCATAGTGTGAGAACTTTGGGATGAGGGCCTTTTGATCTGGAAAAGAGCCATCCTTCTGCATTGTGCCAGTGTAATGACCTGTAGCAAAAGGGAAATAAATAGTTACCTACTATCTATGCCTGGCTGGCTAAAGTTCTTTGAGGTTTGAGATTAATAAAATAATTTGCTTCCCTCACAAAATGAAGCCTTTGAGAAGGTTCAGATGTATTAATACATCTGTAGAGATACATTTCAGAATCAGATAAATTGAAGATCTTGCTTCACCTATGGTTCTGTAGGAGCCTTGTATTTCCTGTGTGATCTGATCCTTTGGACTTCCCAAGTGGGCGGAGGAAAGAGACTTAAGATGCCTGAATGTGAATCAATCCTTCCAGGACTCAAGTGTGGAATTGGTCCATTAAGTTCCAATTCTGTATATATCTTCAGCTATGCCATGATCTGGCCACCTACCTGAAGCAGAATAGGGAGGCTACACCGAATTTCAGTGCATTAGAAGCTAAAATAATCACTGATAGGCTTAAAGCAAAGTGAATTGCTCAGGTCTGCCACACTTTAGTGTTTAGTGCTCTCAATCTTTTTAGCGACTTGTGTTTAGGCTGTGAGAATGAAATGGTGATAGTGTCAAAGTACGAATGGTAAGAAGCCAAGAAGGCCTCGAGGGACAGTCACTGCTGCTGAATTATGCCTTATTCAAGTTAAATATCTTAATGAAGTTCATGCGGAAAATGGGACTTCATGTGTTCCCTACCATAGATGCCAACCGCAGATCAGAAATTTGCTGCATGTGGTCTGGGGAACGCCCTATCATTCAGGACATTTTGGGGAATGTTGAGGACAAGCTATCTGAGGCAATGCGGGTGTGTCCCAAGCTGGCAATCAATGGTTTTATGGATGATTTGAGTTGCTTGTGGAATGCTCAATCCTTGGTTAGAATTAAAAGTGGCGTTGCCAAACAATGGAAATCATGGTGGTGATGTCGACAGTGGATTGCTGTGAAGGATTAATACTGGGACCTACTAGGTCTTTCATTTCCACATGACAACCAAGCATTAACTAGATCACTGGTATTTCTTGTCTCATCAAGGCGCTTCTTCATTTGTGTGGTGGTGTGGTCTTTTCAATGTCCTGTTACATATGCTGAATGGGAGCTATATTCTCCTTTGCCATTGCTTGATTAGCCCAACGTACCAATAAAATGGGAAATTTTAAGAAACAAACATTTTTAATCATGCTGAAAGCTGGCAATAGGATACAAACCCTGTCTACAAAAAATTCAGAGTAACTGCTGCAACACTTAAAGGACAATGTTATTTGGCTTCCTGATGTCACTTAATTTTCGTATGCCAGCGCGATAGACTCCATTAGCTGTGGTCTATGTAATCTGCGGATTAATTAAAGTTTTACCCAATGATTCATTTAACACGAGTTAAGATTAAACATGAGAGAGGTACTGGCAAAATTGCTCTAACAAGGAACAATTATAAAAATAATTACCTCAGATCTGTGGAACCAACAATAAAACTCAAGTTTTCAGAAAGAAACACAAGTCAAACACATACAGCAGATGAGACTGGCTTACTAGGACAAAGAAACGTAAATATGGCGGAGAGAAAGAATAAAAAATAAAATAAAAAAAAACACCCATCTCTAGAAATAAATACTCACAAAGCCAACCAAGCCTACACAACTTATTCTTTATAGTTCTTTTGGAATGTTGAAAGGTTAGAACCTTCAGTGGAAAGCAATAACATCTGATTTACGAAGGCCTGTGCAAGTGGAACTCTGCAGGAGGTAGAATCGAATTTTAGGAGCCTTCTATTTGGGTTACGAGTTACTTTGCCAGAAATGCAAACATTATTTATGTGCCATGAATACCAGTAAAGAAGCACTGACGAATGGCTATTGTAGGATGTTGGCTCTGTATATACTATCTCAAAGTGAGAGATAGTGTGCAGAGTCCAAGGGTTCCCTTTAGAGGTTGATAGTGGCATTATTAGATAATACTAATGCTCTGTTTTGTGGTAGTGTGGTCATGCAGTAGGCTTATGTAGGAGGCTGGCCTGGTTTGTAGTGGGTACCTTGGGTACTTACACCTTATACCAAGTCCAGTTATCCCTTATTAGTGAAGTAGTTGTGTTCAACAGCTTAGGCTGATAGAGGTAGCTATAGCAGAGCAGCTTAGGCTGAACTAGGAGACATGCAAAGCTCATACAATGCCACTTATAGTTACAAAGTACTTCTACACAAGTAAAGACAATACTCAGTGTTACCAAAAATAAAGGTAGTTTATTTGGGTGACAGTAGCAAAAATATCTTAGAGGCAATACTCCTTCTGGAGGTAAGTATTATACACAATATATACACTAGACACCAAAATAAGGTAAGTAATTAGACATAGGATAGTGCAAACAACAGGAAATGCTATAGAATTCAATAGGACAAAATAGGTCTAGGGGCAACACAAACCATACACTAAGAAAGTGGAATGCAAATCACGAATTCCCCCCTAGACAAGTGTAGTGTGTGCAAAATCACAGGGAGAGTAAGAATACAGTAAAGGTAAGTACACCACCTCACCCCAGAAAAGCAGGAGTAAAGTACTGCAAGTTGCCTTAGGACACACTACACATCGTAATATGTATTATTGCAGTAACCAACCAAGTCTGCAAACAACAACTGCTGGATTCCTGGACCTGAAAACTTGCAAAAGAAGGGGACCAAGTCCAGAAGTTGAATGAAGTTCTAGGATGGACAGGAGCCCCTACCAACCCAGAAGAGGGTGCAAAAGAAGAGTCCCCGGTTGGACGAACACTGCAAGAATGCACCCTAGGAAGATGCCAGCGGGTTCCTGCGTGATGCAAAGGATGTCCCACGAGGTGAAGATGGATGCAGACGTGATTTCGTGTTGGAAGTCGCCAACAAGCCTTGGTTACGACAAAGTTGCGTTTTGCGTCAAAATGGCGCTGGCTGGACCCATGAGGGACCTGGTGGCTTCACCTCTGTGTGAGGAGGAAGAGGAGGCTCTCGCCACTTCAGAGAGCCCTCAGGACGCCAGGCAGCACCCACGGGAGTCCCAGGACACGGGGACAAAGGAGGTGCAAAACACGGTTGGTGCAGCACTACAAAGAAGGGCCCCACGCCGTCGGAGGTCAACTCAGCGAGTTGAGTGTCGTAGGATATAGTGCTGGGGACCTGGGCCAGGCTGTGCATGAAGGAATTTTGCAAGTAGTTCACAGAGGCCTCAGGAGGTGAAGACGCGGTGCACAGAGGTACAGCTGTAATATGGGAAGGCAAGGTCTTACCTCTTCCAAATTGCGTCTGCAGGACCTCAGGATAATCTGTGTCGAAGGGGTCCACCCTCTGTGTTTCTAGGAGCACGCTCGTCGCTGTGAGAGGAGTCCAGGAGTACCGGTCGTCGACTTAGAAGGTGCCTGTGTGAGCAGAGGAGTGACTCCGTCACCCCATGGGAGATTTCTTCGGTCCTTCTGGTGCAGGGTGAAGACAGGGAGTCCTCAGAGCGTGCACACCGTGGAAACTGTTGCAGTTGCTGGCTGGAGCTTAAATTGCAGAAGAAAAGTATCCCTTGTGGATACTTTGTTGTTGTTACAGCGGTTCCTGGAGCAGGTTGCGGTTGATCTGAGGTCAGAGGATGAAGTAGTAGTTGCAGAGGATTCCTGCTGGAAACGTGCAAGTAGAATCTGAAGAGAACCCACAGGAGAGACCCTTAATAGCCCTGAGAGGGGGATTGGCTGCCTTATCAGGTAAGGACCTATCACAGGAGGGGTCTCTGACATCACCTGCTGGGACTGGCCACTCTGAGCCCTCCAGAGTGCCCCCACACCTTAAAAAGCAAGATGGCTGAAGTGTGGGACACACTGGAGGAGCTCTGGGCACCACCTCTAGGTTGGTGATGGACAGGGGAGTCGTCACTCCCCTTTCCTTGGTCCAGTTTCGCGCCAGAGCAGGGGACAAGGGGTCCCTGAACCGGTGTAGACTGGCTTATGCAAGGAGGGCACCTATTTCCAAAGGGAGAGGGTATAACACACTGCTCTCAGAGGAAATGTTTTGTTCTGCCTCCCTGGGACTGAGCTGCTCAGACCCCAGGAGGGCAGAACCCTGTCTGTGAGGTGGCAGCAGCTGTAGCTGCAGTGCAAGCCTCAGAGAGCTGGTTTGGCAGAACTGGGGGTTCATAGTGGAGCCCTCAGGATGCATGGAATTGTCTCCCCAATACCATATTTGGAATGGGGGGGACAACTCAATGATCTTAGACAACTTACATGGACATATTCGGAGTTACCATTGTGAAGCTACATATAGGTGTTGACCTATATGTAGAGCACACGTGTAATGGTGTCCCGCACTCACAAAGTCCTGGGAAATGGCCCTGAACTATGTGGGGTACCATTGCTAGTGCAAGGGTGCCCTCACGCTTAGTAACTTTGCACCTAACCTTTAGCAAGTGAAGGTTAGACATATAAGTGACTTATAAGTTACTTAAGTGCAGTGAAAATGGGTGTGAAATAGTGTGTGCACTATTTCACGCAGGCTGCAATGGCGAGGTAAGTATTGGTTAGTTTCTCAGGTAAGTAAAGCACTTACAAGTTTAGTTTCCTGGGCATAGGCAGCCCACCGTTAAGGGTTCAAGTCAACCCCAAGCACCCAGCACCAGCAACAGAGGGCCGGTCAGGTGCAGAAGTCAAAGAAGGGCACAAATAACATAGGCGCCTATGGAGAACAGGGGTGCTCCAGTTCCAGTCTGCTAGCAGGTAAGTACCTACGTTCTCGGGGAGCAGACCAGGGGGGTTTTGTAGAGCACTGGGGGGCAGGGGGGGGGGGGGGGAGGGGGCAAAAAAGGTACACAAAATACACCCTTAGCGGTACAGGGGCAGCCAGGTGCAGTGTGTGAACAAGGTGGGTTTTGTATTGAAATCAATGGAGGGACCCGGGGGTCACTCTGGTGATGCAGGCAGGGCACAGGGGAGCTTCTCGGGCCAGCCACAGACTGGGCTAGGATGAGGGCCACCAGCTGGTCACTCCTGCACCGGTGGTTTGTTCCTCTCGGTCCTGGGGGCTGCGGGTGCAGTGCTTCTTCCAGGAGTCGGGTTCCTTTGTTACCAGGCAGTCGCGGTCAGGGGGAGCCTCTGGATCATCTCTGCAGGCGTCGCTGTGGGGGTGCAGGGAGGTCGACTCACGGTGTCCACGTCGTTAGAGTCGCTGGGAGGAGGGGCTTTGGGGGTCCTCTCTGCGGTTTTGGTTCTTATGGACATGAGCCGAGGGTGTTGGGTGCAGAGTGTGAAGACTCACGCTTCCAGAGTGAGGCTGGAGACTTCTTTCAAGTTGGTTTCTTTGTTTGTAGTATTGGACAGAGCATCTGTCCTCTGGAGTTTCTTGGTCCTTTAGGTGCAGGTCAGTCCTCAGAGGTCACTGGTCCCGCTGGATACGTCGCTGTGCAGGTTCTCGGAGTCTAGAGATAGGCCGGTAGGGCTGGGGCCAAGTCAGTTGTCTGCTCCGTTGTCTCGGGCTTTCAGGTCAGCAATCCTTCTTGTTTCAGGTTGCAGGAATCTGATTTCCTGGGTTCAGGGTCACCCCTAAATACTCAATGTAGGGGTATGTTTAGGTCTGGGGGGCAGTAGCCAATGGTTATTGTACTGGAGGGTGGCTACCTATGCCAAGTACTGTACAATACTTGATACCTGAATCTTGTGGTTCTAAAGTAAATTTTACACCCTCTGTGTGCCTACTCCCTGTGGGGAGGGGGGCACAGCCCTAATCCTATTGGGGGAAATCCTCCGAACCAAGATGGAGAATTTCCTAAGGCAGGGGTCACCTCAGCTCAGGACATCTTAAGGGCTGTCCTGACTGGTGTGTGACTCCTACTAGTTTTTTCTCATTATCTCCTCCGAACTTGCCGCCAAAAGTGGGGGCTGTGTCCTGAGTGGCAGGGAACTCCACTAGCTGAAGTGCCCTGGGGCGCGGTAAAACCAGGCTTGAGCCTTTGAGGCTCACCACCAGGTATTACAGTTGCGGCATGGGGAGGTGTGAAGCACCTACAACGAGTACAGGATTTGTTCCTGGCCACAGAGTGACAAAGGCACTCACCCCATGTGGCCAGAAACCTGTCTGGATGTGGCAGGCTGGCAGAAACTGGTCAGTCTAACACTAGTAGTTGGACTGGTATACAAGGGGTATCTCTAACATGCCCTCTGTGTGCATTTTCAATAAATCCCACACTGGCATCAGTGTGGATTTATTGTGCTGAAAAGTTTGATACTAAACTTCCCAGTATTAAATGTAGCCATTATGGAACTGTGGAGTTCGTGTCTGACAAACTCCCAGACCATGTACTCTTTATGGCTACCCTGCACTTACAATGTCTAAGATTTGGCTTAGACACTGTAGCGGCATAGTGCTCATGCAACTATGCCTTCACCTGTGATATAGTGCACCCTGTCTTAGGGCTGTAAGGCCTGCTAGAGGGGTGACTTACCTATGCCACAGGCAGTGGGTTGTGGGCATGGCACTCTGAGGGGAGTGCCATGTCGACTTCGTCATTTTCTTCCCACCAGCACACACAAGCTGTAAGGCTGTGAGCATGTGCTGAGTGAGGGGTCCCCAGGGTGGCATAATACATGCTGCAGCCCTTAGAGACCTTCCCTGGCCACAGGGTCCTTGGTACCAGGGGTACTATTTACAAGGGACTTATCTGTGTGCCAGGGCTGTGCCAATTGTGGAGACAAAGGTACAGTTTAGGGAAAGACCACTGGTGCTGGGGCCTGGTTAGCAGGGTCCCAGCACACTTTCAATCATAACTGGCATCAACAAAAGGCAAAGAGTCAGGGGGTAACCATGCCATTAAAGGCATTTTCCTACAGCTACATTCTTGTGAATTTTTCCTTTCAATGTTTAAGACTATGATAAAAACATTCAACTAATTCTTAAATTCATATGTGCTTCAGAGCACTGTTGCATAATGTCAGTGACCCAATTGAGAGATAAGAAATGGCAATATAGCGCCTAGAGGAGCAAAACACTTAAACTAAAAGAATATGGTTTAAATTATTTTTTTACTGATGGGGCAATGCCTGGGTGGGAAGGAGTACATAAATCATTTGAACAGGACATGAGAAACAGATTTGAGAGTGACACTTTTTCACCTGTCTGTCGTAGGACTGTTACTCTTGGAGGCAAGAGTGCTAGGTTTTGGGTGGCAGCACTACCAGCACTACCACATGTGGGTGACCGAGTCAGTCCCTCACTGATTAGAAGTTGTCTGCCTAACCAGCTTGGCTAGCTACCAGCACCTCATCAAAACCTGAAAAGTGAAGGTGATTTGCGGAAGCCCTAAACGCAGGACACCGACTCCTCAGATAAGTCATGGTGGACAGACTTCCTATCAGTTACACAACATTCTCACACATGTAAAGACAAGCAAAGAGATGCAGGACAAGGTTCAATGCATTTACAATAAAACACCTAAGCTGCGATTATTAGGAAGGTGAAACATGACACGGTGATAACTGCGACCATTAGGGAGAAAGAGATAAACAGTCCCACCATAATGAAATGATCATGTGTTTAAGAATCCCTACCTATGCCCTATTCTCTAACATAAGAGGATAGCAGTGCTAGTCTCTTCTGCCCGTACCAGTCTTATGGAAGAAGCCCCAACCCTCATACCTGAAAAATAGGCCAAGGTCTTCCCAGTAGGCTGAGAAGATAAGGCCAAGATCAGAGAGCCTTGAATGTCTTCTCTAACCTCATTTGGCCTGTGTGGGTTTTTTATAACAAAACATGTTGCATTCTGAGAACAGGCTTGATGTGATTGTGTATCTGTGACTCCGTAATCTTGGAGCAGCAATACTTAGTAAACTATTGTGGATAATTATAAGTCTTGAGCAGAGCACAGAACGAAATGCATACAAAGTGCAGAAAAATGTGGAACACAAACAAAATGTGTTTTCTGAGACCGGCACCTGCTAAAACGTAAAGGCAACAAGCTGAATAGCTAGCCATGGTAAAATATAATAAAATGAATGAAAGAAAATAAAATGTGTGAATTCTCAAAAGCACAAGCTATGAGCCTAAAGGCTAAAATATGGATGCCCAACTAAGACTCTAAAATGTGATCCCACAACACTACTTCAGCCTGGAGGAAATGGACAAAAGGGCCCAAAGTGGTGTCATATGCATCAATCCAAATTATACATGCAAAGCGTACAACGCCCTTAATTTCAGTAAGTGTTTCCAGTGCACTGCTGCATGGGCTCTGAAGGAGTTATACTACGCAGTATCTCACTGTTATATAGAAATCCCACCACCATGGTTATGGCTGGCAGGATAATATCAGCCACCTTACAGATATCCCAGGGAACAAGGCAGGGATGCCCGCCGTCTCCTGTGCAATGGCAATGAAACTCTTTGCTAGTAGTATGAGAAATGTAAGCAATAGGAGGGGACTTCAGCTGGCTGATGGAGTGAACATCTCTTTATATGCAGGTAACCTACATAAGCAACATTTTCATCCACTTCTAGCTTTATAGTCAAAATCACTGTGCATTCTGCACATGTAGCTTTGTTATTAACTTCAGTAGCATGTGATTAAAAATCAGAGTTAACAGAAGTCTTTTGAATAAAAAGCACTAAGTGACTTGAAGTGTCATAACACAGTATCACCTGGCTGTTTTGCACACCTATCCCTTCACTGCTACTAATGCTGTACTGTTCTGTCATGTAAATCTGTTTGGCTGCTATCCGTCTACTAATGTTTTTTAGGATAGTGTGGTTAGCTGCTGCACGTTATAGGCTTGTGACTGAGGGTTAAGCTGCTCAAAGTCTGTGCTATAGGTGTTCAGAAAGGCAGGCTTTAGATGCTGATACTGCTCATTGTTTGTATGCCTTGTGTAAGGGGAGCTTTGCACAGTGCCAGCCCAGGCAGTTTTTAACTCAGCTGAAAGGAAGGCTTTCACTGCTATACCCATCTTGCGTAAGGGAGGCCTGTTCCCAATAATGTCCATGTTTTATCCGAAAGTTGTTGTCACAGCTGCTGCGTGTGATGGACGTTTATGCCATTGCTGTCTACAGCAGTGGTTCCCAACCTGTGGTCTGGTGACCCCTGGGAGTCTGCGAAGCCTCCTCAGGGGGTTGGTTACTGCTTAGAAAATTAAATAATATGAACAGAGTAGGTCCCCAGCTTCCAGTAATGACTCACTGGAGGGTCCCTGGATTTCAATAAAGTGGTGGCCCCCAAGTTCCAGTAATGATAAAGTGGGGGTCCACATAAGCCAAAACTGTTGGGAAACACTTGTCTACAGTGTCTCTGTTTTAATTGTGAAGGACACAGATGCTTCCTAGGCTATGCTTGTTTCATGTCATTTTAGCTTGGGGTGACGCTCTGTATGTTAGTCCTGTACAGCATGAAGAAACAGGCACTGAATCTGCCCATGCCGAAGCTATCTTGTGCAAGGGGCATTTGCAATGCAATGGTCTGTGCTGTGCCTCTTCTTTGTATGGGGGAATCGTGCATTCATCTTGGAGAGAAAAGATTCAACATAGTGGAGAAGGAAGAAAAAAGAAGGAAGAAAATGGGAATAAAAGAAGCGAGGGTGTGGCACAAGAAGAGAGAAAGAAATAGAAAATTGAGGGGTGAGAAACAATAAAAAAGGGAAAGAAAGGAAAAGTGCAATGAAAGCCAGGAAATCGAAATATAAAGGAGAATAAAGAATCAATATAATAACAGGGATCAAAAAGGACTAAAATGAGAAAAATTGAAAAAGCAATATACAGAATGAAAAGAGCTGCAACAGCTCAAGAAAGGAAACAGAAAACAAATAAGAAAATGCAACATAAGAGGCAGAGGTAAAAAAGCAGGAAGAAAAGGACACGAAAATACATAGATGCAATAAAAAGTTGAAAGAGGGGGCTGTGGTCGAAAGAAAGGAAATAGACAGGGACAGGAACATAGAAAAGGTGCAGGAAACAGAACAAAAAAATGGAGAAAGAAATGTATTGTTGAAAAGTTACAGACAAAAAGAGAAACGCCGAAGAGTAAGAAAAACACATTAATGAGAGGGAGACCATGAGATGGAGACCAAACATGAACAGGAGGCCAACACATGAGGAAGAGTGGACAGAGATGTAAATGTGTGAAGAGATGGTATGGGGAAAATGCTGGCACAATGGTGGGGCTAAGTGTAATACACAGAAATAAACAAGCATTGGCAAAGTCAATGTCTCTCACCTTTACAATACCTATTGGCTTTGTTTTGCCATGTTCTACACCAGTATGGCCCCTGTCCGCATGGCTAAAGATCAGTGGCGTGCAGTGTCAGAGTGGAGTGGGAGTCTAGAGTGTCGTAGTGTGGATTTGTCTGAATGTTGTAAGGTGGAGTAAAAGGATTAGAGTGTCGCAAAGTTGAGCAGAGGGAGTAGGATTCAGTGGCAGAGAGTGTTGTAAAACAGTGGCGTGGGTTACAGTGAATTGAGATAGTTGGCTGGAGTGGACTGAGATAGTGGGGTGGTTTGAGTAAGGTGGATTGGTGTTGGTGGATTGGAGTGGGGTGGATTGAAATGGGGTGAGGTGGGTGAGATTGGGGTGGATTCAAGTGGGGTGGAATGGATTGGGTGGGTGGTTTGGATTGGAGTGATAGGGCTGGGGTGGACTGGATGGGAATGGAGTGGGGTGGACTGGATTGGGGTATGCTGGATTGAATTGCGGCAGATTTCATTTGGGACGATTGGAGTGGAGTTGGGTAGGGTGGATTGCATGGAGGTGGGGTGGATGAATTGGGTTAGAGGTTATTGGACTGAACTGGGATAGGTTGAGATGCATTGGATTGGGTTGGGGTGTTTTAATGTTTTAAAGTGGGGCAGATTGGAGTGGATTGTGTTTGAGTGGGGTAGGCTGGATGGATTTGACTGTAGCATGGTGGACTGAACTGCAGTGGGGTAGATTGAAGTGGAGTGGTTTGAGGTGGTGGGCTAAAGGTCAGTGGTGTGGAGTGTCAGAGTGGAGGGGGAGAGTTGAGTTTCGTAGAGTGGCTTTGTCTGAATATTGTAGAGTTGAATAGGAGGATTAGAGTGTCGTAGGGTTGAGCAGAGGGGAGTAGGATTCAGTGGCAGAGTGTTGTGGAGTGGAATAAGGTGGAGTGGGTTAGAGTGGACTGAGATAGTGGAGTGAAATAGAGTATAATGGGGTGGATTGATTGGAGTGAGGTGGATTGGTGTGGGTGGATTGGAGTGGGGTGGACTGAAATGGGGTGAGGTGGATGAGACTGGGGTGGATTGGGTGGGTGGTTTAGATTGGAGTGATAGAGCTGGGGAGGATTGGAGTGGGGTGGAATGGATTGCAGTGGATTGTATTCGGGTGGATTGGAGTGGGGTGGGTGGAGTGCATGGAGGTGGGGTGGATTTAAGTGCAGTGGGGTGGATGAATTGGGTTAGAGTGGGTTGGCCTGAACTGGGATAGGTTGGGATGGACTGGGTTGGGATGTTTTAAAGTGGGGCAAATTGGAGTGGACTGTTGGAGCGGGGTTGATTGGGGGTGGGGTAGGCTTGATGGATTGGACTGGAGTGCAGTGGACTGAACTGCAGTGGGGTGGGGTGGATTGAAGTGGATTGGTTTGGGTGGGGTGGACTGGATTTGGATTGACTGGACTGCACAGAGGTGAGGTAGACTGGATTGACATGGGGTGGACTGCAGTGGGGTGGACTGGAGTAGGGTGTATTTGAGTGGCGTGAGGTGAATTGAACTGAGTGGGGTAGATTAGGGTGTGGTGGACTGGACTGAGTATGGAAGAATGTGCTGGGGTGAACTGGATTAGAGTGGGGTTTATTGGAGTGGACTGTGGTGGATTGGACTGGATTGGAGAGTGGTGTACTGGATTGAAGCGGGGTAGGGTGGATTAATGTGGACTAGATTGGACTGAGAGGGGTGGATTAAAGTGGACTGCATTGGAGTCTGGTGGATTGGGTAGCGGTGGACTTGGAGTGTGGTGGATTGGGGTGGGGTGGATTGAAGTAGGGTGGATCGGACTGGACTGCGGTGTGGTGGATGGGGGTGAGATGTATTGGATTGGAGTGGGATAGATTGGAGTGGGGGTGGATTGGATTGGTGTAAGGTGGATTGGATTTGATTGGTGTGGGGTAGACTGGGTTGTAGTGGGGTGGACTGGAGTGGGGTGAATTGAGATGGAATGGCTTGGATTAGGGTAGACATATTCAAACTGTGTTGCGCGCCTCCATGGGAGGGCCATGGCTTCATTCCCAGGCGGCCGCAAAAGGCTCAACAAGTTCTTGTAAATGAGGAAGGCCTGGAAGCGACCCTTGGCACATTTACAGGCTCTGTCTTCATGTGAATGCCGTCCCTGAAAAGGTTAAGAAAACATACATGGGGACTCTCATAATGTAAAAGAATGTATTTCCATTCAATTAGCTTAACTTACAATTATTTTTTGTTTAAGGTTTCTGTATTATTTACATGTAGGTAACTCAAAGTGGAAACCCAAAATACTTAACAGAATATTTTGTTTAGGTTAGCCTTGTGGCAGGGTCAAAAACGTGGATAAAAAGAACAAAATATTCTCCAAGTGTTTTGTTTTTCACTTTTCGTTAATTGCATATAAAATATTGCAGAAACCTTAAACGGAAAATAAATGCAAGTTGATCTAGTCAGATAGAAATACATTCTTTTACGTTATGAAACTTCACTTGGTAAAGTGACCTCTGCAGATGTAAGGACTAGTGACTTGTATATTTATAGTACTACAAGCTTCCAGCCTGGAGCACAAAGCACTGTGAATATGCAAGTCATTATTTACTGAACACGACAGAGTCTCTTGCAAGCGAGACGTATGCACTAGTGCATGCACTCGCAGACTCGACCCTAAAAGGAGAAAATACAGAGAGAAAACAGGAACATTATGAGCTGAAAGGGTAATTGGGAGAGATAACAAATAAGAGGGGAAAAGGGGAAATACTGGAAGAAACATCTGAGAATGAGAAAGGTAGAGGTGACAAAACTGAAGCAATAGGGGTTAGAGAATAAAAGCGGTTGCGGGGAGAAAGAGCAGTGATAGCGGTCACTAAACAGGAAAAGCAGAGGGGAGGGAGTCCAAAGCAGTAGACTTCATTTCTTGCTACTGTCCTGATATTGGAACCAACCACAGCATCACACCCAGCAATTGTGTGTGGAGTGGGTTGCTGCTGGTCTCTGGTCTAAGTCTGTTATCACTGCCCAAAATAACCAACCAACCTAATTTAACCCAACTGAATGCCTGCAGGCTGCTGCCACCAACCCAATCGAAAGGTTTGTGGCACCACCCAAAGGTCCTCTCATGCCATCTAAATTTCCACAGACAGCCTGATTCAAGTGAGATGTAAGAAGTTACTAATAGGAGGGCTTGGTAAGCAATAATGCACCTGCCTTGCAGTAGGTCTAATGTGTCAATCTGTGGTGTTGCAAATTCTTTGCATAGGTACTGCTTGCGATACTTATTTTTCTGATCTCTTTGTATTACTTTAATTTGTAATACAGTAACTGAAAACCTAACTTAATCCACACCATCTCATGCAAAACCGCCATCGTTTTTCTAATCACTTAAGTGATTTGGCATTCAGTATCTGCTTTCTTGGGTACCAATAAAAACCAGATAGATATTTCCAGCAGAGAAAATGGAGAGCACAGCCATCTAATTGAATAACAACAGGGTACAGACCTGGAAATCTGTGACTTTTTGACATTTTCCAAAAATGCAAGGGTACACATATTGACAACTGGATGAGAGCGGGGTGAGTTGGAGTTATATGGAACCTTAAGAGAATCCATGAGCCTTCTATCTTATATTCCGATTTGTACTAGAGTTTTACAACCTGCCACAGAGCCAGAAACAGCAGTGCCTGAAGAAGCCTTCTGTGGGCTTTTACCTCCCAAAGTTTGAGGAAAAGTTATTAGATGGGCTGCCTGCGGAGGCCCAAGGAATGACAATGGGAACACCCTGATAAATCTGGTTACTGTAACATTTCCGGAAATACTAGCCATGGTGGAATCACCGAATGTGGAAACTTTAAAACTCCAGGACAACTGCATAAATGGGCTGCTTGCAGTTCTTAAACTATGATGAAAGGAACCACAGAGACAAAATCCTTTTATTCAACTTATTAGTAAATAAACCATACAAGTGCCATAAATACACATCACAGCAACAATAAAATCATGTAAAAACAAAATAAATTTATTACAAATCTTACAAGAATGGTTGATATAACACTCAGATTAGGGCTGTTAAGGATTTATTGTGAGCCTCAATTTGACGGCCTCTTTTAGGAACTCTGCCACAGAAAACTAGATGTGCTCAGTAGGGAGTAAATGTGAAAACAACAGGACTGATCCAACTTGAGTAAAAATGTAATTCTTTAAAAGTGGAACTATGAATTTAGCCCTCAAGTGGGCATAAAATCTACAAATACAAACTGCAAAGTTTCTTGTACTGAGGTTAAAATACAAGTACAAGGTGCCAGACACCCAACCTGTGGGAAAGTCTCCTTTTTCTGCCATGGTTATCCCCACTTATTTGCCCGATGTCAGTGTGCTTAGACTGTTTTCACGGGGATCCTACTAATCAGGACCCCAGTGATTGTGCGCTCTCCTCTAAATGTGGTTGTTTTGGTGCTTCATACACCCCACACTTGGCATACTGGCATACCCCTTTATGTCCCTGGTAAAAGACGCTTAAGTACCCCGGGTATTGGTACACCAGGGGTCTCACATGGGTTGCAGCATGTATTATGCCACCAAAGGGAGCCCATGCAAACTGTGTCTACGGGCCTGCCATTTGCAGCTTGCGTGGAATGGTGCATACACCCTTTCACTGCTGTTTACTACACCAGGCCACTGTAAGTCACCCCTATGTTAGGCCCTTTCAGCCCAAAGGGCAGGGTGCAGGTCCCCAAGTGTGTGGGCACCCCTGCAGGAGCAGAGGTGCCCCTACAAACTACAGTTCCAATTTCTTGGACGTCTTAAGTGTGGGGAAGCCATTTAAACTATGTACTGGCCACTGGTCACTACCTGCAGTCCAGCTACATAATGGTAACTCCGAACCTGGTCATGTTTGGCAACAAACATGTTGGAATCATACGCCAATACGGATTCCAGTATTGGTGGCATGATTCCATGTACTGTGGGGGTTCCTTACACGATCCCCTAGTTCTGCTCCTACAGTCTACCAGGGTTTGTGGGCAGCCTGCAATGCTGCTGCAGCCCCTCAGACACGATTTTGCCCTCCTGCTGCTTGACCAGCTCGAGCAGGGGGCAGCAGAACAATAGATTTCCTGTAGCAGAGGAGTGCAACCCCATCTCCTTTGGAAATAAGTGTTACTGGGCTGGCAAGGGGAAGCCCCCCACCCCACACCATCAGGCTGCTTTGAAGGGCACACTTGGTGCCCTCCTTACATAATCCAGTTTGAACAGTCCAGGGACCAGTGGTCCCCACTCTGGTGTAAAACAAACAAAGGAAATGGGAGTGACCGCTCCCCTGTCCATATCTGCTCCCAGGGTGGTGCCCAGAGCTCCTCCAGGTGGCCACTTGGTTCTGCCATCTTGAAAACAAGATATACAGAGGCCTCTGGGAGCATCTGACTGGGTAAGCCAGGAAGCTGATATCAGTGACCTCCTCCTGATAGGTGGTCACCCCAGAGAGTGACCAAACTCTCTTTTTGGGCTATTTTTGGACTCCCTTGTGGGTGGGTCCCCAGATTTGTTGTGCAAGATACTGGAAGGAACTCTCTCTGCAAGACATCTTCTGCTCCTGACCCATGGAACCACTTGTAGACTGCACAGGAACTGGACAAGACTGCACTGTCGCATTCTGAAATATCTCCAGGGCTGTGCATCTTCTGGGGTCGGCACCAACGTCCGGCTGATGGGATATTCTGTCCGTCGGATCTGCGAAGACTCTCCAACACAGGTGGTAGTTCTGAGGGAGTCCCCTGGGTCCCCTTTGCCTTCCTTCAAACGTGGGAGACGGTGAGCCCTTGTCTCTGCCACTGGGAGAGAACCCCTGTGCACCGCAACTGTTGCACCAACCAAGGATTGTTGACTCCTGCCCTGAGCAATCTTCAGTCTTCAAGTAGCCCCGGCTCCCAGCACTCTACCTCTGTAAGGACAGTCTCCTCTATGCAGCTCCAGCAACATGGGACTCATCTTTAGGTGTGCTGACTGGGCCTCACTGCGACTGCCATTGGGTTGCTTGTGGGGCTCGGACTGCTTCTTCTGGCTCTCCTGCATCCTGAGGGTCAGTCCGGACTCCCTTCCAAGGGTCAAGTCCCCAGGACCTTGCTGGTCCTCCACAGCTCAGCAAAACCTCCAACACCTCCTTTTGCATTTGCTTGTGCTTCTTGGTGGCCCTCCTGACCACTGACCCCGCCTGCAATCCGGCGACCGGCAAGGGATGGCTCATAGGTGAATTATCAGACTTTTCTGCAGCTCCTGGACCCTGCAGCTGGACTTCATCCATCACTGAGGCCCTGGATCTTCAGAGACCGAAGGGTGGGCATTGCCTCCTGCCCCACATGGACACTCCTGCGTGGACTGGACTGCCCTCTTCTTTTGCAGGTCCTCCTCGCCCAGAATTCATCCTTGTGTTCCACTGGTCTGGTCCTGGTTCTGCATTTCTTCAGTCACAACATCCTCATGTTAGCCTATGGGACGATCGGGTAACTTACCTCTCTGCTCCCAGCTGCTGGAGATCTTCCAGGTACTTACCTTTTGGGGGTGCCACTCTTATTTAGCCCTTAGCTAACTACTCCATACAAACTGGTGGGGGGACACCCATTCCCATTCCATTTTTTTCAGTGTATGGTTTGGCCCGCCCTATAGGGCCCTAGCTAACTTATGCTTTACATGAGTACTTATTATTTGATAGTCTGTGTGCATCTACCTCCAGAGGGAGGAATAGCAATGGAAGTCTAGTTTGATGTGCCTATACTAAAGTACCATTATTTTTGCAACACTGTGTGGTTCCTTTTCATGTGTGATATGTTACTGTGTGACTACTTTGGTATTGCAGCTGCTTTACATTCTTTTCAGATAGGTCCTGGCTGCTCTCCACAGCTACCCCAGAGAGCCCTGGCCGTCTAGACACTAACACTATTTAATTAGGGTTGCCTGGACACAGTATAAGGTGTAACACCATAGGTGTCTACCACACACTGGGCCAGCTTCCTACAAAACCTATTGCCACCCTCTCGGCACCGCAAGCAAAGACTATAACATGCTTAACCTAAATCTAGTCAGAAGGTAGCGAGTGTTAATGTTAGAAACCATGGCCAGCTAAGTCTCCATGTGCTGAGTGAATTTCACAAAGGCATGTGCAACAATAGTAGGTTTTGCTAATTGGATCCCTCATGACTTTCTTATAAGCATAAAAACTGAGTTTGGTCCTCTTCAAATATGCTCTAGTAATGCTGCAGTCATCTAAAAGCACACAACATCATTTTGACATAAATCGGCCATTTAATCCATTGTGCCCCAACCACCTTCAAATAATACATTATGATACATCTTCCTGAGGGATGAACCACTCAGTAGCCAGAACAACAGCTATCTAAGAAGGAAACAAAGGGCGGTGACAGAAAAGTAACCCATTAGAATTTCCTAATTTACTACATATGCTGTGGTGGACTGGTGGATGGACAAGAGTAACCTATAAAAATAATTTTCTACTATTTGTAAAGTATGGAAAATGTCACTTACCAGTGTACATCTGTTCGTGGCATGAGACGCTGCATATTCACATGCTGTGCACATCCCACCATCTAGTGTTGGGCTCGGAGTGTCACAAGTTGTTTTTCTTCGAAGAAGTCTTTTTCGAGTCACGAGATCGAGGGACTCTTCCCCTTTCGGCTCCATTGCGCATGGGCGTCGACTCCATCTTAGATTGTTTTCCCCGCAGAGGGTGAGGTAGGAGTTGTGTATGTAATAATAGTGCCCATGCAATGGAGTAAATATGTATGTACATAATGTGGTTAAAAAGTGATATATTTACAAATTTACAAATGTTCAAGACTAATTTTTCTCAACTTAAAAACGGCTACAGGCTACCGGGGAGGTGGGAGGGCGCATGTGAATCTGCAGCGTCTCATGCCACGAACAGATGTACACTGGGTAAGTGACATTTTCCGTTCGATGGCATGTGTAGCTGCAGATACACATGCTGTGCATAGACTAGTAAGCAGTTATTTCCCCAAAAGCGGTGGTTCAGCCTGTAGGAGTTGAAGTTGTTTGAAATAAAGTGCTTAATACTGCTTGTCCTACTGTGGCTTGCTGTGTTGTTAACACATCCACGCAGTAATGCTTGGTAAATGTATGAGGCGTAGACCATGTGGCTGCCTTACAGATTTCAGTCATTGGTATGTTTCCTAGAAAGGCCATGGTAGCACCTTTCTTTCTAGTTGAGTGTGCCTTTGGTGCAATAGGCAGTTCTCTTTTTGCTTTTATATAACAGGTTTGAATACATTTAACTATCCATCTGGCAATGCCTTGATTGGATATTGGATTCCCTGTATGAGGTTTTTGGAAAGCAACAAACAATTGTTTTGTTTTGCGAATTTGTTTTGTTCTATCAATGTAGTACATTAGTGCCCTTTTGATGTCTAATGTATGTAATGCTCTCTCAGCTACAGAATCTGGTTCTGGAAAGAACACTGGGAGTTCCACTGTTTGATTTAAGTGGAACGGTGATATGACCTTAGGTAAGAATTTAGGATTTGTTCGTAGAAATACTTTATGTTTGTGTATCTGAATAAAGGGTTCTTGTATGGTAAAGGCTTTTATTTCACTTACTCTTCTGAGAGATGTGATAGCTATTAGAAATGCTACTTTCCATGTTAAGTACTGTATCTCACATGAGTGCATGGGTTCAAAAGGTGGACCCATGAGTCGTGTTAATACAATGCTGAGGTTCCACGAAGGAACTGGTGGTGTTCTTGGTGGGATAATCCTTTTTAGACCCTCCATAAATGCTTTTATGACTGGGATTCTGAATAATGAAGTTGAGTGCGTAATTTGCAGATAAGCTGAAATTGCAGTGAGATGTATTTTAATGGATGAAAAAGCTAACTTGGACTTTTGTAAGTGTAGTAGGTAGCTTACGATGTTTTTAGAAGATGCATGTAATGGTTGAATTTGATTATTATGACAGTAATAAACAAATCTTTTCCACTTATTTGCGTAGCAATGTCTTGTGGTTGGTTTCCTAGCTTGTTTTATGGCCTCCATACATTCCTGTGTAAGGTCTAGGTGTCCGAATTCTAAGATTTCAGGAGCCAAATTGCTAGATTTAGCGATGCTGGATTCGGGTGTCTGATCTGTTGTTTGTGTTGAGTTGACAGATCTGGTCTGTTTGGCAGTTTGATATGAGGCACTACTGAGAGGTCTAGTAGTGTTGTGTACCAAGGTTGTCTTGCCCAAGTTGGCGCTATTAGTATGAGTTTGAGTTTGTTTTGACTCAATTTGTTTACTAGATACGGAAGGAGTGGGAGAGGGGGAAAAAAGTATGCAAATATCCCTGACCAACTCATCCATAACGCATTGCCTTGAGAGTGAGCCTGTGGGTACCTGGATGCGAAGTTTTGGCATTTTGCGTTTTCTTTTGTTGCAAATAGGTCTATTTGCGGTGTTCCCCATCTGTGGAAGTAAGTCTTTAGTATTTGGGGATGAATTTCCCCTTTGTGGATCTGTTGGTGATCCCGAGAGAGATTGTCAGCTAACTGGTTTTGAATTCCCGGTATGAACTGCGCTATTAGGCGAATGTGGTTGTGAATCGCCCAATGCCATATCTTTTGTGTTAAGAGACACAACTGTGTCGAGTGTGTCCCTCCCTGTTTGTTCAGATAATACATTGTTGTCATGTTGTCTGTTTTGACAAGAATGTGTTTGTGGGTTATTATAGGTTGAAATGCTTTCAACGCTAGAAATACTGCTAGTAGTTCTAAGTGATTTATATGGAGCTGTCTCTGCTGAGTGTCCCATTGTCCTTGGATGCTGTGTTGGTTGAGGTGTGCTCCCCACCCTATCATGGAAGCATCCGTTGTGATCACGTATTGAGGCACTGGGTCTTGAAAAGGCCGCCCTGTGTTTAAGTTTATAGTGTTCAACCATTGAAGCGAGGTGTATGTTTGGCGGTCTATCAACACTAGATCTGGAAGTTGACCCTGTGCTTGTGACCATTGTGATGCTAGGCACTGTTGTAAGGGCCGCATGTGTAATCTTGCGTTTGGGACAATGGCTATGCATGAGGACATCATGCCTAGTAGCTTCATCACTATTTTTACTTGGAACTTTTGTTTTGGGTGCATGGACTGTATTACGTTTTGGAATGCCTGTACCCTTTGTGGACTTGGAGTGGCAATCCCTTTTGTTGTGTTGATTGTTGCTCCTAAGTACTGTTGTATTTGACACGGCTGTAGGTGTGATTTGTTGTAGTTGAGTGAGAAACCTAGCTTGTGAAGGGTTTCTATGACATACTTTGTGTGTTGTGAACACCGTTCTTGCGTATTGGTTTTGATTAACCAATCGTCTAGGTATGGGAACACATGTATTTGCTGCCTTCTGATATGGGCTGCCACTACGGCCAGGCATTTTGTAAAAACTCTTGGCGCTGTTGTTATTCCGAATGGCAACACTTAGAACTGGTAATGTACCCCTTGGATTACAAACCTTAAGTACTTTCTGTGGGAAGGATGTATAGGTATATGGAAATACGCACCCTTGAGGTCTAGTGTTGTCATGTAGTCTTGTGGTTTGAGCAATGGGATCACGTCTTGCAGTGTCACCATGTGAAAGTGATCTGATTTGATGTAAATGTTTAATGTTCTGAGATCTAGTATAGGTCTTAGAGTTTTGTCTTTTTGGGGTATGAGAAAGTACAGGGAGTAAACTCCTGTTCCTTTCTGATGAATTGGTACTAGTTCTATTGCATCTTTTTGCAATAACGCTTGGACCTCCAGTTGTAATAGTACCATGTGTTGTTTGGACATGTTGTGTGTTTTTGGTGGTACATTTGGAGGGAATTGTAGAAATTCTATGCAATAACCATGTTGGATAATGGCTAGGACCCACGTGTCTCTTGTTATTTCCTCCCAGTTTTTGTAAAAATTGGTTAGTCTCCCCCCCACTGGTGTTATGTGTTGGGGATTTGTGACGCTGAAGTCACTGTTTATTCTGCAGTGTTTTGGGACTCAGGAACTTCCCTCTAGTTTTAGGGAATTGCCCCCCTCTGTATTGTCCCCGAAAACCTCCCCTCTGATATTGACTCTGGTAAGTGGGTCTTGTTTGTGAGGTTGAGGGTTCTGTGCTCTGACCCCGAAACCCCCCTCTAAACTGTAATTTACGAAATGTGCCTCTGCTCTGTGGGGAGTAGAGTGCGCCCATGGCTTTGGCTGTATCTGTGTCCTTTTTAAGTTTTTCGATAGCAGTGTCCACCTCCGGCCCAAACAACTGCTGTCCGTTAAAAGGCATATTCAGCACCGCTTGTTGAATTTCCGGCTTGAATCCTGAGGTGCGTAGCCATGCGTGTCTCCGTATGGTGACCGCTGTATTTACAGTCCTAGCAGCTGTGTCAGCTGCATCCATTGCTGACCGTATCTGATTGTTAGAGATACTCTGGCCTTCTTCCACCACTTGTTGTGCCCTCTTTTGGAACTCTTTGGGTAGGTGTTCTATGAAATGATGCATTTCGTCCCAATGAGCCCTATCATATCTAGCCAGCAAGGACTGTGAATTGGCAATGCGCCATTGGTTGTCTGTCTGTGCCGCGACCCTTTTCCCCACTGCGTTGAACTTGAGACTTTCCTTGTCGGGTGGTGGTGCATCTCCCGAAGTGTGTGAGTTCGCTCTTTTGCGAGCTGCCCCTACTACCACTGAGTCCAGTGTTAATTGCTGCGTGATGTACACAGGGTCTGTTGGTGGCAGTTTGTACTTTTTCTCTACCCTTGGAGTAATGGCCCTGCCTTTCACAGGCTCCTGAAACACTTGCTTGGAGTGTTTCAGCATTCACGGTAACATAGGGAGACTCTGGTACTGGCTATGTGTGGACGACAGTGTATTAAATAGAAAGTCATCTTCTATTAGTTCTGCGTGCAGGGTGACATTGTGAAACGCGGCTGCTCTTGACACCACTTGTGTGTAGGCAGTACTTTCCTCAGGTGGTGACGGTCTCGCTGGATAACAGTCGGGACTGTTATCTGATACAGGAGCATCATAAAGATCCCATGCGTCAGGATCATCCTGACTCATTCCTGTATGAGTTGGACTGCATCATTGGTGGAGTGGCTACCGGTGAGCGTTGTGGTGATGGAGTTATTTGTTTTGCCACCTTTGCTTGTGGTTGCTTGTCTTTCTCTTGGAAGGCAAGTTTTCTTTTAATTCGGATTGGAGGGAGAGTACTGATTTTCCCTGTCTCCTTCTGAATGTGGAGCCTCCTTTGAGTGTAATCTGGCTCCCCTGCCTCTAGTTCCTGTCCGAATCTGTGTCCTTACATCTGTGAGGACAGGCCCTGTTCCTCAGTGTAGGAACTTGGTTTCGGCTCCGAGGCCGGATGTTTCGGTATCAAAACCTTTCCGACCGTCTTTTTGGGCTCCGAAGACACTTTTTTGCCTTTCAGTGTTCCGATCTCTCGGTGCCGACTCATTTCGGTGCCGCCCTCTCGGTGTCGAGATTGCTCTGACCCGGTGTCTCAGGGTCGAGTCTGTTCTGTGCCGGTATCTCGACCGGAGTCGGATGACTTCGACAAATTTGTGCCCTTTTTCGGTGCCGATGGCCGGTCACCTAATTTTTGGGTTAAGCCATGGCCTGTTGGCGGTGGCGTCCCCTGGGCTTTAGTGAATTTTCCGTGAGTTTTGGGCAGTGACGTCTTACTCACGGTTCTCAGCGTCTGTTCGGGATCGACTTCGTGCGAGTCCGAATCCGCGATGGAGATGGTTTCTTCTTCTTCCAAGTGTTGTTGTCCTGTCGGCGCCGACGCCATTTGTAGTCTTCTTGCTCTTCAGTCTCTTAGCGTTTTCCTCGACCGAAACGCTCGACAGGCCTCGCAGGTATCCTCTTTGTGTTTGGGAGACAAACACAAATTACAGACCAAATGCTGATCTGTGTAAGGATACTTGTTGTGACATTCGGGGCAGAAGCGGAATGGGGTCCGTTCCATTAGCCTTGAAGACGCACGAGGTCGGGCCGACCAGGCCCTGCCGGGGAATCGAAAACCCCGAAGGGCCACCGGAGCTCTTCAAAATTCGGTGTCGATCTGTTGTAACTAACCCGATACCGAACGCAAACAATACCGTCTAATTTTCCGAGATTTAACTAACTTTCCGAACCGAAACACGGAGCGAAGAGGAACACGTCCAAACTCAATGGCGGAAAGAAAATAATCTAAGATGGAGTCGACGCCCATGCGCAATGGAGCCGAAAGGGGAGGAGTCCCTCAATATCGTGACTCGAAAAAGATTTCTTCAAAGAAAAACAACTTGTAACACTCCGAGCCCAACACTAGATGGCGGGATGTGCACAGCATGTGTATCTGCAGCTACACATGCCATCGAACATGTATCCCCATAACCCCAAATGTCACTCCCGTAAGTAGTGGCAGAGAGGCACTTAGATTGCTAGATTTTAATCATAGCTGTGAGTAGCGTATTACCCAGCCTGGTGGCAAAATCACAAACTGCAGTATTGGATGTGGTCACAGAAAGTTTTTTTTGATAGATAAGGCAGTAGACCAGGAACCCTTCTGATCAAAATGTATGGAAAGCCAGACACTCTCGAAAGTTCATTACTGGCAATAAAATGTTGACAAGATTTGGTAGATTTGGGGCCTGCCATAGTTAGTTGAGACTTTACAGAGGTGTATTAAGTCCAAAGAGGTCATAAAAATATTCAAAATAGTGAAGTGAATATTTTAAACCAACAGATGTGCAGGCTAACAGAACTGCATCATCAAAGTAGAGGAGCGCTGGAATAGGAATACCTTACACTGTGGGCAAATCTCTAGTACCACGAAGTAAGTTCAATTCTAGTGATTAATATATAAGGTGATTAAAATAGGGGCTAGAATAAAACCCTGTGCTCTCTCATTTTTTATGTCTCATGGTACATTGGCCATTCATTTCTTATCTACCAACTGCAGACATGTCCTTATGTAGGTCTTTCAGAAAGAGGACAATGTCTGCATCCACACTGATTAAAATCAAAGGAGTCCAGAGTGTGGCTCTGCTGACTATCAAATCAGGGTGTAAATTCCATGAAAGCCATATGTACAGCCCCCACTTAGCAACTACATATTTTTTTAAAACACTGTAGAAGTTTAAAAATTGGTCCGCAGTTCTCTTTTCAGACCTTAAACCATTCTGTAGGTCAGATATAATTCCATTACATTCTGCCAAGGAGACAAAGTCTAGTAAGAACAACCTGGCCGACAACTTGAACTACTGAGGCTAATAGCGAAATGGGTCTAAAACAATGTGGGACATACGGTTTTCCCACCACCCAGAAACACAAGGCGATTCACAATTTCCCAGAAGAGGGTACTCTAAAAGTGGGTGCAGGCCTACAGAAGTTGATCCTAACATCCTCTTTCAGGGCCCTTTTCCTGTCCACTATAGCCTTTCTAGAAAGCGGTCTATAAGATGCAACCAAACTTCTATTTCTAGGGTGAGTTCTTTAAGAATTTTCTAAATCCTCATGCACTCAGAAGCACCAATTATAGAACCAAGAGAGTGCTGAGAGCCAATAGCGGATTTATGACCGTTAAAAGAGAAGTCACTGTGCCGCAGATTATACCAAAGGCAGCAAGGATTTCAGCATCACTAGACACCTCCTGAAGACACACTTCAAATTCCGTGGAACATGAGGTTATCAAATTACTAGAAGGGTCTACAGAATAATTCTATCTAGCCCACTTCAAACCACACTCCTGATTTGAGGGGATCAGTTTAAGGGTAATTACACCCATATCACTGTCCTCAAAGTTAGATTTAGTCTAGCTCAAGTAGATGATTAAAGGATTTATGGTCACTGAACACTCACCCTGAAACCATGAAGCACTTTATACGTGAAACAAGGGGAAAGAGAATAAAAATATAATCAATTGTTGTGGATGTGCTTCCCCTGACAATGGTGGGTCAATGTACTAAGGACTTATCTATGGGACTCCTAATTAAGAATAAAGTGCACATTAAACTTATTCAGGAACTCTTCTTTTAAAGAATGGACCATATGTTGACCATCCAACAGTTTTCCTTCGCTCCTACAAGCCAAATGGGCAATCTTGTACCTCACATATATGCATATTAAAATCATTAACTGTAATCACGAGTTATTATGATAAAATATTCTCTACATTGTGTTAGAAGATCCCGAAGCACCAGTGACATTTTAAGGATTTTTTGGGGCCCCTGTTCTGAACAGCTTTGAATTTATGATCCAATTTCAGCTCTTTCATGCCACCTTTGGCCAGGTCGCTGACAGTGCACTCATCCAAATTTTAAAGTTGTTACATCTAATATTATGGGATAGTGACGTGTGTGTCTTCAATATTCAAACACAACAGCAGTTCACTAATATTACTGCAAATAATCTCTGTGACGCCCTCCCATTTCTCATAAGTGAGGTCCATATTCGACCTAAAAGAAACTATTTTATGGATGTTGCATGAAACATACACATCCTTTCTCTGCAAAATGACTGCAGTAGACTCTCACAATGAAAATAAATTAAAGGGAAACAGTATTTAAAACAATCTGTTTGAGAATTATTCCAGGGCATCATGGCAAGCCTCCCTGCAGAACAGAACTGGCACTATCAGGGGGGCCCCTGAAAGGCTGTGGTCTTGGCCCAGAGCCCTCTATGTCCATGCCTTAAAACGACTCTGCGAAGAGCCATCAAATGTTTAGTCTTAAGAGATGAAAGAGAATCATAACCAC
Source organism: Pleurodeles waltl (assembly GCF_031143425.1). Classification (NCBI taxonomy): domain Eukaryota; kingdom Metazoa; phylum Chordata; class Amphibia; order Caudata; family Salamandridae; genus Pleurodeles; species Pleurodeles waltl. The sequence continues at coordinate 899,718,035 of NC_090436.1, forward strand.
TTGTCAGCAAGCAAAAAAAAAAAAAACACAGGGTAATGAGATGACACTGACCGTGGTCCTGAACAGGTCGGAATCCAAATCGCCATAGATATTTATATGAGGTCCACAGAGGTAGAAGGAAACTGGTAAAATGCTATCCTCAGTGCTAACTCCCAAAATAACCCGTTTACTGTTTTACTTTGCGGAGGGTCAAGCGCCACCTTCCAGACACGTAACTAATTACAATGACTCGAGTAGGGGTGTGAGAACTTTGTGTAATTTGCTTTTCCGTTATGATGCAACATTTTGGGAAAAAGTACACATAATAATGAGTAATTATGCAAGATGCAAATCTGTCATTTGGCGCTATATTTTAATTCGAAATGCATCCTTTTAATATATTTTGAGGTAAGGATACAATGTACACTACAAAAATTTGAAAAAACAAAAGCGCAGCGAACACCAGCTTTTGTTCACATTGCTCCTGTGCTATAATTTTTCAGTGAACAACGGCGTAATTACAAAACGTGGTATTATTTCCGGAATTTCATTTCAACATGAGTAATTTAAATTTCATCCAAGCACACACACTAGAATGTCGGATATAAAAAAACAAATGCAAATGTGTTAACTCAAGCTTTTGACCCACGTGCAAGTCAAATTACAAGAGCTCGCCGACACCTGAGTAATATAGTGGGCTAGAAAAGAGAAATGCCTAGGGTGTGAAATAAAAATATTGCCAATGCTTGTTAATCAAATAGGGATGGTAGTGGTGATGACAGTTTAGCACCGATTTCTTACGGAACTGGCTTTCTTACATATATCTGCACATCCCTTACAAAGTAGCCTCTAATGATCCTTGTATTAGGGGCTGAAATTATAAAGGTTTCTTTCAGGGCAAATTTACATATACCCAGTTCCTCAGCCCAAGTTGTTTAAATTACCCAGAAAATGGCTTTTGGGATACCTCACTGTCACTATTACTACATAGCATGTTGCGCTGGTTGGCGTTAACTGTTTAACTGAAACATCTATGGATGTTGCAGGCAGCGGGTTGTAGTGGTTAAGTACTTGAACCTGGAGAGGAGGGACCTGGGTGTAGTGGGAGGGCATGGGGGAGATCCTCAGCGAACTATTTAGGGCCCCTCCCTCCAAGGGAGTTGTCATGCCAAGTCCAGACAGAGTCTACCTTGTGACAGAGGCGTCAGAAGTGTTTCGGAAATGTCACCCTAGGCTTTCCGAAAAGCACTAAGAACGATGCATTACAAATGGCTACTTTGGCACGATGCAAACATTAAACAACAATAACAATGAGCTCACATGTTCCAGGCGTGGCAATACAAAAGCCTTCTGAACATGACTGTGCAGCACAACAACAATTAAACACAATAATGCTGTTTCCTATTCACTTACTGGCAACAGGAACAATAAGCAAATATACTCCGTCTAGAACAGCTTCAACCGGCTGGGTATAAAGGTTTTTCCACGGTATCTTCAGATCAAGTTTACCTGCAGAAAGACAAAACGGGTGGGTGGGTAAACTACCGACAGGCATATATAAAAACCACTGCTCAAGGCAACCTTCCAACTTGGTAGTGTATACTGAGATATTTTTATGCATGAACTAATAGGAAATATAAGAGTAACCGTGGAGAACTTCCAAAGGTCGAGCACATCAGCAGGTTAGTCAATTCTCATCTATGTATGATATCAATATACATCTGACACAACACTCCGGGACTGAAAGCCAGAGCAGTCCGCAATGTACAATATATATTGATTGTTGTTGTATTGTAGTTAGCGCAGTCGTGCAATTCCACAGTCTCAGAACATAAGCAATAAATATGCATTACCTTGTTTGCGAGAGATGGTTTAAAATGAGCTTACTTTGTCCAGTGCTTCCTGGACCTCTATGTATTGGTGAGCGCAGGGGAAAGGAAAGACAAGCATTGGCAAAGCCAAAAGGACACACAATGGGGAGCTAATGACTTTAGCAATTGAAAATGGGTGGTGAACGGGAGGAGGTGTGTAGTTGGACAATAGGGTGGTTAAAAAAAAAAAATCTATCAAGTACCTCTAAGAGTAAATGTAAACATGCTGTAAATAATGCTTGGCCTAAATGTACAACCTTGTAATCTTTGTACTGTCAATAACTCACTATTGGCGAGTTACCATTCTGTGTAAGAAGCACTGCTAACAATAACCCATGATTCAACAGAAAAGTGCATGGGTAACTTGTGCAGACAAGCTGCATATATACAACCAAAAAAAATGCATATTATTCAAAATGCGTTCTAAATGCAATAAGCTTTCTGTTTAACATGCAGGAAAACAGCAGTTTTTGTTCTTTGTTTGCAGGTCATAAAATGTCTGTAGCAACAAGTCCGCCGACTTCCATACCGCTCTCTGGAAATTTAGCAAAATTAACTGTGTATACCGATGCTATTCGGCAGCTTTTTGGGTTCCGAAGTGCAATCTGCTTAACCATCATGGAGAAGAAACAGGGAGGTGGGGAGAATTTTAAAACATGAAGTCTGCGTCCTGCTGCTAATCAGCACCTTTTGCACCCATTTTATCGTGGAAACTGATTACAGTCTTGGTTTTCCACGTGACCATGAAAGGCACTGTGGGTGTTGCAGAGTTGATTTCCTTCCACTTAATTAGGCTAATACATCTGATATTCTTGATTAGCATGAAACAGAGTCAGTGATGGCATGGGATATGGGGGCTGCCACTTGTCTTTGATTGTTAGATATCACTTGCCTGTTCTGTATAAATGTAAAAGAATGTTGTGCCCGGAGTCATACCAAAACAATAAATACATGAAACAGTTAAAAAATTTAATTGGCACTGAAACATGGGGAGAGGGATACTTTCTGATTTCAAATGCTGAAGCAGTGTACACAAGAACTCTGATTATTACTAGTCAGATTATTTTGTACTTGAGGCCGTTGCCCTGCTTTATTAGCTTGTGGGTGGCTCTAGCGTGTTATTGTGTGCCTTAGTACGCATCTTGTTCACAGTGCCTGCCGCTTAGCCTGGTTACCTGAACAAAGTTTGTTAGTTCTTTCAGCAGTGGATACTTCCGTTTTCATGAAGAACGGCAATACCAACATTAGAATTATTATGCCCTTTTTCCTGTCCAGGTGCTTTGAATAATACTGGTGTAAGGCACTTTCATAAGGTGAGTAGCCAAAACTGCCATTTTTACTGCTCAGGGGAGAGGAGTGTGTGCTGAAAACAGATTTGCATGTAAGAGCTATGACGCAGCAGCTGATCGAGTCATAGCGCAAATAGTACCTGAATTGCAGTGCAAACAGCGGGGGAGCACTTATTAACGCTAATTAATCTGTACTTCGTCCATGTGCCACAGACTGAAAAGGAAGTGATGCATGCCAAGCCACTGCTCAATGAAGAGGCAGCAAACAGGAGTGACAATGATGACAACCAATGGTAAGCTACAGGCCGGTTTCAAGTCCATTCATCGTACACATGAGTCTCACAAGAAAAAGTGCATGTGCTAGTAAATGCTCGACTTTAAAAAAAGGATGCAAGATCCTACGTTTCCCCCAACCTGCTCATTTCAGAATTTGACAGGTTGAGAATCAACAAAGCACTCAACAGTACTGAGGATAAGATTCATCCAAAGGGGCCTCCCTTCAACACGGATGACCAGTGTCAAGCTGTCCAAGCCATAATACCCTAATGCTTAGTGGCAGAAGAATTGCTGTGGGCCACAGATCCTAACACCTACACCCAAAGTTATTGAGGCTGCTTACAGCTTCTCCCTGTTAAATCTGTAAAGTTTTTTATTGTATTTTTTGCATTGCAGTTGCCTTTACAAAGAGCATCTTACCCCTACCAAGACACAATAGATTTTTGGGTGGGTATCACCCTACTCCAAGGGAGTGCTTTGAATGCAACACTTTGTCTGTTATATTGCCTATAAGAACATTGTCTGGATGTGCTGTGCGAAGACTAGAGTTGCGCTCTTATTGTGGTTTGCAGCTGCAACGTGGATCGTATTTGAAGCAAAAGGAGAAATAAATAATATGCTTAAGGATTATCTGCTGCTGTATGAATAGATGAAGTGGTGCGTGGCCTATGTTTGCAGTGTTTTGGTGCCGTGCACGTGTCAGACACTGGGAGGATAGATGGGGTTGTGCATGCAGATATCTTCTGTTTCTGAATTGGTCTATATAGTACAGTTTAAACCATTTTCAACATGGAGCACATTAAGTCTTAAAAGGTGAAGACTAAGCCTTGGTATGTGCAGTATTCCATCAACTTTATAATGTGCGCTGGAATAACTGCAATAGCAACAAATAAAATAAATTACATATTAAAAGACCTAGCAAAACTCTTAAAATAATACTTTTTAAATTGATTTCTGAAATATACAATATTAAAATCTGATATTAATCTGATTAAAAGACTCCCAACATACACATATCTATTGCATCAGGGTCTTCCATGAGGCTGCATGTCTCTGTAAACAAACACACAACGAGGTCTTGTAGGCTTAAGACACTGATGTAATTTTGGAGAGGCAATCTACACTGATCCTTCTGCCAATGAGGCTCTGGCTGCGGTCAGAACCCAAGTGAGTGGGAGTGATCTCAGCACTTCGATTATAAACTTACGGCGCGTGCACATACCGAGGGGAATAGAGTGGGGTGGCTACTGGCCTGATTGGTCAAGAGTCCTAGCAGTCGCAGGTAACTGAGCTACTGCCACCCAAGAATGTGCTTCTATATGCCCAAAAGGAAACACTGAGTCTTTCAGGGGTTTTATACCAGCCTCTCCGGTGAATCAGTTGTCGACTCCTCCCGCGAGATCAGTACCTTCTTTCCCAAACAGTTTCCTCGAGTCAGCCCCAAAGATCGCGACGAGATGAGACTATTTTTCACCAGAATGTCAAAACTGCAATTTGTGACCTTGCTACAGCTAATAACGACCCCCCTCCCCTCCCCCTGTTGGAATGTGACAGCCTCTACTTCTACAGAGCTTACGCGGCCTCCTGGCTCGTATGCTAGCTGGTCTGTTTTTGACATCCCTGATAGAGTGTGCCCTCCCGCAGTATACCAGAGAGGACCTTCTGGTTCCAATATGGAAGCAGAGCAGCCCCCTCATGAATCAGCCTCCTTCTGACAAATTGCCACACTTAATGCAGACCTCAAGATTCTCAGCAAAGCTTGTGTTCCACATCCTCCCTCTCCTTTCACAAATCCTAGATCCAGATCAAAATGGATTTATCCTCCACATCCATACCTCCTTAAACATTAATTGTCTGTCAGATTATGGAGGCACCCCGAACCCCTGCCTTGGTCTATGGCCATAGTGCTAAGCCTGGGCCTTGGAACAGCATTCAACACTGTCAGAAGGGATTATCTACTAGAGGTACTGCAGCGATCTACTTTTGGACAATGCCTCATTAAGTAAGCTACTTTATATACAGCTAGTAGCCCGTGTTTGTAAAAGCAAGTCAATCGCCTCCCCCTTAAAAATAGCACAAAGAACTAGTCAGGGCTGTCCGGTATGGAACCCCTCAAACACCGTTTACAAGCGAGAGAAGTAGACTAGGAGAATCCCACTCAGGTTAAATCCAGTTTGTTTCTTTGTATGCTGGCCATCTCCTCCGCTATGTAAAGGACTTTCGGGGTCCTACTGCCAACATTAACACAGATACTAGAAGAATTTACTGCTGTATCTGGACTTCAAGTTAACTGGGCCATGTCTTGTATATTCCCCCTATCCCCTAATATCCCTGCAGTTCAACTCAATTTAGAGAATGGCTCCTTGACAAGGGAGGGGACCATGTTTAAATACCTAGGCATTATGATGTATCATGATGAATCCAACCTTATGGAGAACAACCTTACCAGGGCACTGACCTCTATCTTAGCGCAAATGTCATTTTGGAAGATCATCTCCTTGGCCCTGATATGGCACATTGCCCTTTGCAAGATGAGTGCCCTGCCATGCCTGCTAACTTATTTTTCAAACATTCCCTTGGTGCCTCGTTCCACATTCTTCCGAGGCCTGAATACTTAGCTAGATGCCTCGCAACGTTACCAGCTGGGCTGGGAGCCCCACATTTTGAGCTTCATTACTTGGTGGTGCAACTTCAATGGCTGAATAGACGGGTTGCAGGCTTATTCCTTGAAGAGATTGCCTTCACAGCACCCGTGTTGAGACTACAAGACCTATAAACCCTTCTGTGTCTTAAGACCAGGTGCCTTCAAACGCTTCGCGAATTGCTTCACATCGCCCTACAGTGCTATATCTGAACAGTCATATTCACAAAAACAGGCCATCACATATGGTCCTGCCATCCCCTTCCTCTGTCTCCCTACCCCTAAGACTCCTAAAGGGCCATTTCACCCTGGGAGCCCACCCAGAAGTGATGCGAATTCAAGATGCTGATCCACAACTATAACGCTCTTCACAAACAAGGACCAGCATGCATCAACCACCACATGAAATTCCACCAGCCCCCAGTCTTCTGTGCTCCACCTCCCTCTCCCTCGTGCACACACCCAGCATCTGCCAAAGCAGCAGTAGAAGACGCTCCTTCTACCTTGCAGACAAATCCTGGAACAACCTCACCCTTCACCTGCAGACCTTCTCCTCCCTTCTGGAATTCAGGAAATAACTCAAAGCCTGAGCTAAACAGCTACACTGAGCAGCTGGATACCCTCGCGAGTGACAATCCGTGCTCTACAAATCGAGTTTGATTGATTGATTTGACCTGGTATGAAGGCCACGTCACTACATTAGGTGATCTATGCAACCAAGAGCACTGGCTCGCTACTGAGGAATTCAGGAGGAAATTCAATTTGCTTGAGGGTCAATTTCTCTTATTCAACAGGTTATACTTTGCGTTACAGCAGCTCAGGCCAATCATGACCACCCCTGCTTCCCTTGGAAACCCGCACATTGCCCCAAGCCTTACATACTCTGGGACATGGACAACATCATATTAACTGTTTTCTGTTTTAGGGCTCTCTTTCCTTCCTGTTCACAGTCCTTTCTTCTCTGAGAGATAAATGGGAAACAGAAGCAGACCAATCTTTCCACCATAGAAAATGGACACTGACCCCAGAACTCCCCTACAGCATTATTCACAACGCCAAGTTCATACAGATTCAATATTTCATACTGTACACGGCCTACCTTTCATCAGAAGCAATAAACAGAGTTCTCCCAACACACATTATCTATTTTCACTCGATACTCAACAGGCCCTGCTGACTTCTCACATATGCTCAGGTACTGCCCACCTCGTCCTCAGACGTTTTTATACCAACATAATTAACATTGAGGCCTCCCTCTTAGTCAAGCTAACCCCAAAGAATTAGCCTGAACTAGCTCTAGGAATATAAAAAAGGCCAAAACAAGAGAGAGCAGTCTCTCGATTTGCAAACCTTGTTCTCCTACTCACAGAGAGAGTGTTTACGTCTCATTGGAAATCCAGGGCCCCTCCAGCTAAGGCTTGGTCAAACACACTTCTAAAATGGGGTAGGGTGGAAAGTTCTGCTTTTTTCAGGGAACAAGCCAAGGGGAGCAGGAAACAGCCTCTGGCTGCACCCTATGATTCACTCTTTGATCAACTGGAATCTGCCCTTGTTGAACCACCCCTCCCCCTTCAACATGCTTTTCTCCCGTTTTCACCCTCAAGCATCTATACTCGCTCTGACATGGTCAGGAACCATACACAGTGCCCCTCTTCAGCCATCTTTGACCGTTCCATCCCCCACAAAGAAAAAGTTACTTACCTGGAGTAATGATGTTACTGATGGGTACTCTACCTATCTACAGAGTCCTCACCTGTAGAACAACACCCAGGCGTCAGACTAAATTTAAAACAAATTTAAAGATATGATGCAGGAAGTGACGTTAGGCAATGAATGCCTACAAGCCATAAAGCGCCGTCGTGGTACATCAACATCAGAATCCCTTAATTTTTTCTATGCCTTTAAGGAAGATTAAAATTGAAAGAAATTGCAGGACCAATAAAACTGCAAACTGGTATCTTATTAACTTTCCTTGTAATATATGCATCAAATGGAGAGGCAGGCGGGTCGGTGAGGAATCTGCAAGGAGAAAAAGAATCCACCAGAAAGATAATTACCATAGATAAGTAACTTTTTCTTTTATGGATAATTCTACCTGTAGATTCCTCACCTGCAGATCGGATTTCACAGCAATATTCTGCCCAAGAGGAGGGCTGATGGATGATGTAAAACAAGAAGTCCTGCAGGACGGATATAGTGAAGTGCCCTGCTCGCCTCTGCATCAAGGCAGTAATTCTTTGCAAAGGTATGCAGAGAAGCCCACGTTGCCACCTTACAGATTTCTGAAATCAGGACACCCGAAGCTAGTGCAGAAGTGGTGGAATGGGCCTTGTCCCTTTAGGTAGCGCCTTCTTAATGAGGACGTAGAAGGTTTTACTTTTGAGTATGATTCATCAGATAGGGTCATCTTCTGGAACACTTTTCCCTTCCTGGCTCCACATGAGCTCACAAATAGTTGGTTGTCTGTGGTGCGGTCCAGGTAGTAATTAACCACCTGCCTATGGTCCAACTGATGCAACCATTCCTCCTCCTTTGTAGGATGCGGTGGCGGGTAGAAGGTCAGAAGGGTAATGAATTGGACAATAGGGAAGAGAAGGGGGTGACTACCTTGGGAAGGAACACAGCCCTTGAGCATAACACCAACTTGCCAGGAAAGAAGCTACGAAAGAGGGCAGTGAACAGAGGGCTACAGCTAAGGGGCTGCAACTCAGTGACCCTTCTGGCAGATGTGATGGCAACTAAAAATACTGTTTTGAAGGCTCAACATGCGAAAGGTACAATTATGCAGGGGCTCCCCTCGAAGAGCATGAGAATCAAGTTCAAGTCCAACTGAAGAACTCCATATGGGTTAAAAGGAAAAGGGTTAGTCAGATCCTTATGAAAACGCATGACCACATGAACATGGATGGCTGTTCCGGCACACAGAGGAATGTATACAAGGTGGAAAAATACCCCTTACAGTGCCAACAGGACATCCCCTCTGAGGCAGGGAAAGTGCCAACTGAAGCAGTTGGAATAACTTGGCTTCCAAGTGATCCACACTACTGACCCCACATCATGCTGCAAAGTTAACACATCTGCCTTAATAGGCTGACATGGCAGCTGGGAGGAGCCCAGTCGTCCCGTCTCAATCTCCGAGCGTGTAAGTAGAGGTCCTGGTGATTGGGATGAAGAACCATTCCCCCTGACTGGAAGAGAAGATCCGGCCTGCTGAGTGGAGGACATGTAGAGAATCACAGGAAGTCTAAATACCACACCCTTCTCAGATCATCTGAGTCTATGAGAATGACTGGGGCTCAGTCTTGGCGAATCTTTCTAAAGACCTCAAGGAGAATGGCGGGGGGGGCCTGGAATGACAGTGAGAGGTTTGGGGAAGGCATGTAATGCAGGTGAAAGTTCCACCTCAATTGAAACGTGTTTTCCAAAGATCCCCTCAACTGAGTCGGGAGGGTGCAGAAGTGCTAGCACTGACCATTTTGCAAGAAGGCATATAAGTCAAACTTGAGGAGCACCCCACTGGGTGAAGATGTTCTGGACTACCTCCGAAAGAAGACAACATTCTGGGTCAAAAATATATCACCGGCTCAGGCTGTCGTCTCTGACATTCAGAGACCTTGCTAGGTGACTGGCAGAGAGCCAGATCCCTTGATGGTGTGCCAGAGACCATAATCTCAACTCTTCCAAGCAAAGGAGGTGAGACACTCCCTCTCCCCACTTACTTGTTGACATACCACATCGCAGTTGTGTTGTCTCTATATCTGGACGGACCAACCTACAATGGAGGGGGAAAGACCTTGAGCACCAGCCTAATTGCTTGCCGTTCTAGCAGGTTGATATGAATAACCTGCTCTTATGGAGACCAGAGATGTCTGATCTCCAGATTCTTCAGGTGAGCTCCCTCCCCAGGGTGGAGGCATCCATCACTACAGTCAACACTTCCGGAGAAGGAGTTAAGGCCTTCCCATATGTTAGGTTCGCTTTGTTCCCCAACCAACCCACTTCCACTGCAGACCATGATGGAGTCCAACAGATCTCTCCTGTACTGGAGTCACTGTCTGAGGAGGCAATCGGCCGGCCATTATGTGTCAACATGCATGCATGACAAGGTGAATGCAGGAAGCTAGCAGAGCAATGAATCACAAACCCTCAGGACTGGAACTCATGTGCTTGTTGGAAACAACAAAATTATCTCCTGGACGTCTGCAGTGCTCTGTGGAGGAAGAAAGGCGCACAGAAGGGTGGCGTCCGGTACCAACATTATGAACTGGAGGCACTGGAAGGGCCAATGGTTAGATTTGGGCTCAAATGATCAAAAAGCCAAGGGCGAAGGAACAGCTATGCCATTGACTACAGACGATGCAACACCATCTCCGGTGTGTTGGCTTTGGTCAGCCAGTCGTCCAGGTACAAGAAAATTAGTACACCCAACTGTCTGAGATAGGCCAAAACCACTGTCCTCACCTTTGTGAAGACTCGAGATGCCAATGTCAAACCAAAGGTTAGTACTGCAAATTGATAGTGTACAGAACCCACCACAAACCCCACACACTTTCGATGTAACGGCAGGATTGGAATATGGAAGTATGCATCTTACAGGTCCAATGACACAATCCAGTCTCCAAGCTCGAATGCCAGTAGAACTTGAGCTATAGCCAGCATTTTGAACTTTTCCTTTCTATGGAAGAAGTTCAGGATCCTCAGGTCTAGAATGGGATGCAGACCACTATCCTTCTTGGGCATCAGGCAGTAGCATGTGTAGCAATCTGGCCCTATTTCCGTGTCTGGCATCAACTCCACTATCCCTTTCAGAAGGAGAGCTACCACCTCTTGCTGAAAAACAGTCATGTGATCAGGAGGTATGGAGGTGTGGGGATGGGGGCAGAGCCTGAAGAAATAGAAAGGTGGACCCCTTTCCAATAATCTTAAGAACCCACTCGTCCTAAGTAATGATGTTCCTGGCTGGAAGAAAATGAAGCACCGGCCCTCCGTGCTTCATGTGCGGATGGAGAGACAAACTAGGCCTCCTTACCTGGAGGCATGGGGGAGGAGGAAAAGGCAGAAGAGAAAGGTTGCTAAGTGGATTCATGGCCCTGTCCTCTGGAGTTGTCTGGGTCAAAAGGAGGAACCTCTGCCAAAACCATTTAAACGTCAAAAGAACTGGAAGTCCTTGGATGGTGGCAAAAGTTGAAAACCAACTGAACACGCTGTGGCTTCTTTAGTCTTGAATCTCTCCGGGCCAAATCAGCCTTATTGCCAACAAGGCATATTTTGTTAAAGGGAAGATCCATTAAAGTGGACTAGACATCTGAGGAGAAGTTAGATGTCCGTAGCCTAGAATGGCGATTAATAGAGATGGAGGTCCTCATGGAACAGGCAACAGAGTCAGCTATGTCAAGCCTGGATTTATTGATGTGGCAGGAAGCATTCTGCCTGTTCGCTATGACCTCTTGAAACCGCTCCTTCAAATCCACAGGTATGTGTGGCAGCATCATCTGGGCTAAGGTCCATAAGGCATGGGTATAGCGAGCAAGAAGGATTTCAGTGCCATACTACTTGCTGAGAGCTTTCTTGCCCCATGCCTTGAGCCATTTAGACGGCCTAGACTGGAAGGCACCGGTCAATTGAGTACTGGAGCAAGAAGCTTGAATAACTAGGCTCTCTGGCAATGGGTGCATGGAGAGAAACTGTGGATTGCCTAGTGCCAAATGATAGCGGCAAACCACAAGTTTGTCCACTGCTGGCATAGATGACTGCTTCTCCCAAGCCACCAGATCTCATTAAAGTGCAGCAAAGGTTATGATGTGGCTGATGATGGCAAGCAGATCTCAGTGAGGAAGCTGGTCTTCTCTGATGGAGAGAGCTGCAAATACAAGGCCTCTGCGGCCTTTAGCATTATTTTATGGAAGGACACCAACTCAAGTGTTGGTGACCTAGCTGGGAATTCCATGTCCCATTCTGGTGAAGTATCTAGACCACTTGCTGACGATAGTCCTTGAAAATCTTGAAGAGGATCCTGGCCTGGGTCGTCAAAGGGCAGATATTCAACAGGGTTGGAATCTGTGCCAAAGAGTTCATTGAGGCATGCCATAAAAGCCTACTCTTCAAGCAAGTGTCAGGCTTCTCTGTGGGAATGGATTCTAGGATTGACCAGGTCTGAGGCACCAGTGGCCTTCCGTATCTGGAAGGTGACAGGGGCAGAACTCACACGATCTAAAGAGTCTTTTGCGGCACCATTAAATGGAGCACTAGTGCAAAGTAGGGAGGCATCAGTGTCCAATCAGAGGTGCAGCACTGACCAGCGTCAGTTAGAAAGGCAAGAATAATGGAAGCTCTGGGGGAGATAGTGGGCCCCAAGGTGCTTTAATAAAGTGCTGATACCTTGACGAAGATGATGTACGTGGTTTTGAGAAATGGTGCCAGATCAGAGCGCAGAGCAGGGAATTCAGGTACCAGAGGGTTAGATATGGATGCCGGTGCCAAGAGCACAGAACACTGCGGAGAACCATCCAGAGCCAAGCCTGAAAGAGGATCCTCAGGTGGGATCTCGACCAACTCTGGTTCTGAAGACGAAGATTCTGTGGGAGTCATAGTGTGTCTGAAGACTTACCACATGAGAGCTTATTTGCTTTTTTTATGGCATTTCCTCCGCTTGGTGGATGAGGAGAATGCGGAGTGGGAACGATGAAAGAACGGTTTTCAATGTGCAAGAGAAAAAAATTTGATTTGCACCATTGTAATATCCAAAGTCATCATCTCTGATCTGGATATTTACATGAACATGACTTATGTTTTGAATAAATGAGAGTTTTCAATCCGTTAAGAGCAATTTTGTCCAGTTTTTGGCATTATCGAAAGTATCAACCTTTCAGTAGTGCCAATTTGTATTGGTCAAGGTCTTCATTTATGTGTAGCAGGACGAGTTTATGGTCAAATGAACAGCACGCAAACTGGATGTGGTGCCCCTCCAGAATGGTTCCAGTTTGCTGTAACCCCAAGCTGTATGTATGAGACCTCCGTCTCTGTCTCAGTAGTGAAGGCAAGAGGGGAAGCGACCATGCCCATCACAACATCTTGCAGCTTGTGGCATACACTCTATGAAGGTATCTAAGTTGGATAAATTGGAGACTGGCCGCTATGGCAGAGCTTCAAGGGAATGCTCTAGCATCTGGCCCATTCTTTGCCCATGGGATTGTCTAGATCTGCCCCCCAGGCTGACCAGAGCAAATGAAAGGTGTCAGACTGATTATAAATCAGGGATTGGTAAACCTTAGTCACTATATGTTCATATAGTTCCCCCAAGAGCAGGTAGCAATAAAAGAGAGACTGTGGTGTTGGTTAAATTCGGCCTGTAAGGTTTGGAAGGTTTTCAGCATTACGCCATCCGTTATATCGGAGAATGTTGTTATCTCTATTACCGTCTGTTTCCAAAAACCTTCTAGAGCAGCTACATATTGCAGTACGTCCCCTCCCCCGAGCGCTGTTTGTTCCATAAAGTTCCCATCCCATCTGTGTTAGAGTTGTTTTCCATAATTTGGCAACTACCTTAGTCACCGGTGGGTGTGTCAAGCTTTTCCCTTCCCCGCTATAGGGGGTGTCGCTCCACCATTCATTAAAAATCAAGTGGGGAAATGCCCTATAGTAGGATTCGTCTTTGGCCTCTGCAATCCCACCTAGATACATGGATTTAAAACATTTAGATAGGGCTATGCAGGGAAATCCATGATGCAAAACAAATAATCTGTGGAGCAATTTATCTTATGGAAGAAGGAACACAGAACCTTGCATGGGGAGTTCCGCAGCTGGAATGGAAACCAGAACAGACATAATTTAAAAAATAGCTGATCTATAAGTGACAGGGGGCGCATAGATCAGAACTTAAGGTCCCTGACTACTCTATCCATTAAAGATTGAACGCTGCGTGTCCATGTGGCTTTAGTTTCTAAAGTGATACATACGTCAAGATATCTGAATCCCTGTCTGACTACCAGCAGCTTGTGTGCCCTCCCTAAATTCTGGGGCTTGGAATTTGTTGGGAATACGTAGGATTTGGCAGTGGTAGCGTAGGCAAGACTTCTTGACATGTTTAGAAGGATGGAATTTGAGATGGGCATCACCTATGCCCTGCCCCTTCATGTACCCTAATTCCTTAACATACAAAAGAGATCACAGCACACAGTATACAATGGTCAAATATGAACGAGATTGAGATATTTTTGTCGTTATGTATTAGGTTGAATGAAGCAAACACACATATCGGTATTCAAGTCTTGTCTTCAGGAAAAAAGTTCATTTATTCAAAGCGAAGTAACGTTCAGTAAGACAGAAAGCATCTTTCCAAGACAGCCAACACGTGTTTCGTCACACCAGTGACTTTTTCAAGGCCGAAGATTAACGAAAAAGGTTATATGAAGAAAGGTCCAATGCATCTCAGGACCTATGAAAGTCCAAATATTGACTTGGTAGTCTCTAAGTGATCGTCATCAGAGTATAAGGGAGATTCCAACAAAGAAACATACGAGGTTGTTCATCTAAGGAGAGGGACCCTGGTAAGTCCAAAAGTAAGTTCCTTCTCCGCCCCCATCAACGTTGCCAGGGCGACGGCTTCCCGGTCCCCCTATCAGCTCTCTGGACGTGGGTGGGGAGAGAGCTGATAGGGGGACCGGGAAGCCGTCGCCCTGGCAACGTTGATGGGGGCGGAGAAGGAACTTACTTTTGGACTTACCAGGGTCCCTCTCCTTAGATGAACAACCTCGTACGTTTCTTTGTTGGAATCTTCCTTATACGCTGATGACGATCACTTAGAAACTACCAAGTCAATATTTGGACTTTCATAGGTCCTGAGATGCATTGGACCTTTCTTCATATAACCTTTTTCGTTAATCTTCGGCCTTGAAAAAGTCACTGGTGTGACGAAACACGTGTTGGCTGTCTTGGAAAGATGCTTTCTGTCTTACTGAACGTTACTTCGCTTTGAATAAATGAACTTTTTTCCTGAAGACAAGACTTGAATACCGATATGTGTGTTTGCTTCATTCAACCTAATACATAACGACAAAAATGTCTCAATCTCGTTCATATTTGACCATTGTATACTGTGTGCTGTGATCTCTTTTGTATGCTATTACCTGTGTATTAACCCTACACATTATTGTTGCCCAAGGGTAGTAGGGCACCTGATCACCTGCACCACGTCCTGTTTTCCAGGCTTACAATTCTTATGTACACTCGCCTTGAGTGCGGCCAACTTTCACCATTACTACCCATTACATTTAGTACCCTAATTCCTTTTCCACCTCCCTGCACGTCAGTGCTGCCAGACTGTTTGACTTATTTTGATTACAAATAAAAAGCCTTCAATTCAACAGGCAAAGAACATTAGTGCTCACAGGGGTGGCTCAGATAAGTTGGGACAAGTACACACCAAGCCTGCAAAGAAGCAACACTTTGACAGACTGTACCTAAATACATTGTTGCTACTTTAACCTGAACTAAAAAAGATGTGTTGCTTGCCCACTACCACCTCCTGCAGTCATTTCATTCAGAAAACAGCTGAAGCTCTGCAACAGTCCCTGACAGGCAGATGGAATATCTGGGAGAAATACATACACAACCAGATATTATGTGGTGTTTCCTATTATGATGCTATCAGCACACTCAAATCTTTACGAGATTTTCCTAACGTAGAACCTGAAATTAGTTTAAAGAAGCATGCACATGCATCCTTTGACACTCCCCTCCCCACCAAGCTCAAAGTGGATCATCCGTTCTAGATATCTGCTTGGGTTACACGCAAATATCACTGTTCAAGAGTGTAAGCTAGTCCTGCAAACCAGGTATTAATACTCACCTTAGTCATCAAGCAACGCTCTTTGCATAAAGTCTTTGACTATGCTACTCATCAGTCTTTCATTCACTTGAGTACGCAGCATGCGCAAACAGTCACACTTAATATTTCCATCTACATAATTGCACAGAATATGTAAACTGCCAGTAAATTTAAAAATAACTTCCTGATAAGACACCACTAGCTTTATTAAAGCCTTCAGGCTGGTTAAAAAACAGGAAGACACATCAGAAACTGGTGGTTCCAGTGACCCCTGTTTCTACTTGGTCAACATGTTTGAACCCACTTTTCCTTGTGGCTTTCTTCAGCACCAAGGAACTAACTCCCTGATACCACTCAGAGAATGTAAAAGTGCAATGACAGTAGATTGTTGACACTGCACACACACTGCATGATACAGTGATATTCCACCTATTTTCTGAAGGTATTTCATACAAGTAATTTTAAAAGGCTTTGCCCCATGGATCCTATGGTGGCCAAACGAGCCTGTAGTCACACCTACGCCAAGGTCTTGTCTGGGTTCAATCACCTCTCCCCCGATGAGACAACATTAGGTGATTACACCAGGACGAGACCTTGGCGTAAGGGTGACTACAGGTTAGTGGTGTCTTATCAGGCAGCTATTTTTAAATTGAAAACACGCAAAAAAAAACTCAAGCTCCTATACACATTATATGGTCATAACCATCAAGTGCTCCTGTGTCCCTCACTGGTAATAGCACACTCCATTCCGGAACGGAGTGGGAAGGACGCACTGGTGAAGCATGCCAACAAAAGGTAACCCTGGAAGGGGAGGTTTTAAAAGCCAAGTACTTTTCTACCTGTAGGGGACATTTTTTCACTCACTAGGGCTCTCTTTTTTTGTTCTAGAAGCAAGTATGAGGACTGGGCCCTTTGCACGGCTTTCAGAATGCGTCTAAGAGCAGAGCTGTCCAAAGAGACTGAACAGATGCACCAGTTTTGTAACAGAAACACAAGGACGGAAACAAAATACCAACAATGCAAGTGATAGTCATGATCGAGATATTTTAACGTCTTATGTGAGATTCTGGTGATAGCTTAATCTAATCTGCAGCTGAAACAGGAAGGAGTACACTATTAGCTGTAACCAGTACTTGGTTGTATATTATAAAATCTAGAAACATACATCTCTCAGCTCTTTATTTTATAAATTTTAGGTTTTTTGTTTTAAAAGGGAACAAGGTTAAACTTTTTATCTTTCTTCGGTGATTTGCTTCAGTAAATTCCCTACTCTGATGAATGCAAAACTTCTAAATACCGACTAAGAATTCACAATAATATTCCAACTCAAATAAAGGAACACATTAAAAGAATCGCTGACACAGTCATATGTTTGGCTTAAATATATTGCTTGCACAGAGAGCCACATAATATAAAAGGCAAATGCACACATGTCCAGATACCTGCACACATCCAGGTTTCCCACAGGAATTCAGACAAAGACACGTGCATGTAATTCTGTTGCTGACAGTTTGTGCCAGGCGACCTATCTATTAGTAGAACAGGAGGGACACAGAGGGACGCTTTGGGAGCCAACAACTAAACCTTTATTTTGACTGATTTTGAAATGACTATCCACACTTTTCAGCTTCAGTAAATAAAGAAATTTCAAATCCACTGAAGTGCAAGATTATAGACTTCCAGCAAGAGGGCACAGCTTCAACAGGAGCCAAAAACGATGTAATTTGTGGAGCTCTCGGATAGCCTAACCGTCTCAGCTTTTAATTTATGCAAGTGGTGGTGAGGTCAACAACCCTTAACTCTCACCATGACTAGGGCCAAACTATGCTCAAAAGTAGGAGGCCTGGTGATCATCCGTGCTGTGAATTAGCAAGAAAAATCACATATTACAAAATTGCACAGGAAGCGCAAAACATTTACCATTTCAAATCTTGCAACTAGAATACAAAATGGGGCACCCCTGTATTCCGGGTAACCAGTGCAACACATTCAATAACAGCAACTATGGTTCCATCCAAGTCATACATAACTGAGCTCTCCAGAAGTCAATAAGCTGTTGCGCTTTGGTTTACTTATATACTCCTTTACAACTCATGTGCATTATGCCAGTCTGTCACCTTTGCACTAAGGCAATATGATAGGCGTACATTAATTAATCCCCTGAGAGTTGCTAAAAAAAAATAAAAAAAACATTTAAATGACTGTGATGGAACCTTTGTTGAAACTTGTATTTCCAAATCGTGCGGTAGACATTTCAGAAGCTTAATTGAGTCCATGAACAATCTAAATAATCGAGATCCTCAAACTAAAGACCACCACAACTAAGATCCACGAGGATGACTTACCATAATGGCGAGATTAGAAGGATCAGATGTGTGGTGAAAGGAATGGGTTGCTTCAGCTATCTCTCATTTCTGCTATTAGCACCACTTCTTCAACCTACCCATATTCAGTACATTTCGCTCCCATTGTGTATGTATATCATTTGTCAGCAGTCCCTGATCGCCATAAGAGAAACTACGAAAAAGTAGTGCTAAAACGCCAAGTACTATAAAACCCATGGATCTCAGAATTTTAAAGCTAGCCGCCATTGTAAATGATGATTTAATCTTTACAAATAAACCTCATTCTAGTGCACTTGGTCACTACAGATCAATAAACCATAGTGTCAGAAACCTCACAGAATCAGGCCAAATCGACGCTTTAACACAGAACATCCCTTGCTCCTCTGAGCAACTAAAAGGTACGGGATCCAGATGCAAATCAGAATATGGTTAATTTGTTGGAATATGGTTTAACAGCAACATTAAAGAATCCATAAAACACAATGAGCGCATGCTAGTCAACAACATTTCTTCTCTAGTTTATTCTTGATCACCCAAATTTCGGAATTGGTGGGGACCAGCAGAAACCATCACAATGAAGTTTACCCCTCCCTCCCTGATAAATGATCTTTTGAGTATGTATGGCTATATGTCTAATCTATATAAACAAAATACATATCTTAATAACAGACTCTATTGAAGGAGAACAAACCAGGAATATCATTAAAAAAAAAACTTAACACTTCAAAGGGATGGTGTATGATAGACCATACATTGGCGGTGGGGCCTTCTTGGGAGGTCCCCTGGCAAATAAAAGCACACCGGACAATACCTTATAGATCTCCAGTCACGAGGAACAAGTTACGTTCAGTAACAAATTATCTGGTTAAGACATTCTAGTTGCAGATTCCTTACCTTAGAATTTCCCGCAAGTATCAGACTGGATCTTGATTTTTCTTCGAGCAGTACCCTTGCACACTGAAAGGTGGCGTCGGTCGACTCCACATGGGTCATTGGCGTCGTGGTCACCATGATGTCTCAGTCATAAACAGGTGCCACCCCAGAGTGCAAACATCAGTATCTTTTCACGACGTTCCACGCCAGAAGAGCAGAGCCATGAAGAACACCGAGATTGGTGTGCCAAAACTAGGGCCCTGACTGATGCGAAAGGGCCAAACAGGTGATTTATAAAGCCAAGGTTGCCCCCAAGAAATAGGAAAAGATCTGGACCCCCTGGGTTGAGTACAGAGGTTAATACAAGGTTTTAGGGATGGGGCAGGGAAATGCCTGAGGTAAAGATGTACCCCTGCGGAGGCCTCCATGGGTTTGTGATAGACCATAAGAGTTTTTTTATAACATAGTTTTGCTTAATTACTAGTTGGGACTGGGTAGGGGGATTTATTGTCGATAGAATGCTTCACCCTATTAATTCAAGATGATGCAAAGTTGTGTTAGCTGAGCAATAGTTTAGTAAAAAGATTTTTTTTTTAAACAAGAAACTAGGGCCCTGAAAGGGAGTCCCTGTCAATAAAAATCGGTTCGCAGAGCAGGGAGGATGGGTGGGTTGGTAAGGAATCTGTAACTAGAATATATCTCTACCAGATAATTTGTTACCAAAGATAAGTAACATCTGATAGAGACTTCTAGTTGCAGAGTCCTTACCTAAGAATATATACCCAAGCAAAACACCATCCCCAGAGATTGGTCTGCGACCCAAGATTATACTAGGAAGTTCTGCAGGACCGAACGGACAAAATAACCGTCCCTGCAGACCTGACTGTCCAGGGAGTAGTGTTTGGTGAACGTATGCAGGGATGCCCACATTGTCGACTCACAAATGTCCAGGACAAGAACTCCACATGCTAACACAGTGGTTGCAGCTGTTGCTCTGGTGAAGTGAGCACGCAAACCCTTAGGATGCTTCTTAGACAAAGTATAGCACCGTTTAATGCAGTGAACAACCCATCCAGAGATAGTTCTGGTCTACACCGCCCATCTTTTCTTCGCACCCACGTAACCCACAAAGAATTGATCATCCACCCTGAAGTCTTTGGTACGACTGAGGTAGAATGCCAACGCTCTTTCTGGATCCAGATGGTAGAGTCTCTACTCCTCACAAGAAGGACATGGGGCGATAAAAAGTAGGTACATTGATGGATTGGCATACATGAAAGGGCATGACCACTTTAGGGAGGAAAGAGGCACTATTGGGAAGCACCACTTTGTCAGGATGGACAAAGATAAAGGGTGGCTTTGAAGAAGGAGCTTGTAGCTCACTCACTCTCTGTGCAGTGATGATGGCCACATGGAAGGCTGTTTTTAATGTGAGGAGCCGAAGAAGACAATTATGAAGAGGCTCAAAAGGAATACACGAGTAAAGTAAGTACCAAATTCAAATTCCACTGGGGCTCTATGAACAGGGTTGGCGAGAATATGTGGGCAAGACCTTTAGGGAATCGCGCCACAATGGGAGATTTTAACAAGGAGGGTTGATCAGGAAGTCTGAGGAAAATGGAGATTGCAGACAGATAACCCTTAATGGTGCCCAAAGCAGAGCCCTGCTGGATAAGAGAGAGAACAAACAAGTGGAACTCAGACAGAGGTGCAGAAAGGGGATCAACGATTTTGTTGGTACACCATACCATAAATTAATGCGGACAGGCTTATGCCATTTTGGCGGAGGCATGCTCGGCTACCAAAATAACACAGACTACGGGCGAAAGCTGTCGACTGCCGCCGCTCAATCTCCACGCAAGGAGGAGGAGACTGGGCAGGTTTGGGTGGCGATCCCTCCCCTGCTGCTGCGAAAGAAGATCCTCTTGAAGAGGCAATCGGAGTGGAGGATCGATGGCCATTCTCAGAAGCTCCGGATACCATACTCTACGTGCCCAGTCCGGAGCCACAAGAATTACGTGGGCCTGGTTATTCTTGATCTTCTTTAAAACTCTGGGCAGAAGTGGTATTGGCATAAAGGTGTACATGAGGCTTGAGTTCCACTCGATATGAAAAGCGTCACCAAGCAAGTGCTGCCTTGGAAACTCCAATGCGCAAAACAGCTGACACTGTAAATTCTCTGTGGAAGAGAACAGATCTAACCAATAATGTCCTCACTGCTAAAAGGGACATTGCACCACCTCTGGCTGGAGACGCCATTCCGGATAAACCATGCATTGATGGCTGAGTCCCTCTGCCCTGGCGCTCAAAGAGCTGCCAGATGTTGAACCACCAGGGATATGCCCCGATGTTCCAGCCATATCCGGAGACATGGGGCCTCTTGACAAAGGGTCCACAACCCACCCTCCCCTGCATGTTGCAATACCACATGGCAGTAGCGTTGCCCGTGAACACCTGCATAATTTTCCCTTGGAAAGAGAGATAGAGAAGGAATGCTTTCAATGCAAGCCTGATGACCCTAAGCTCCAGAAGGTTGATGTGGAGCCCAGACTCTACCAGAGACCAGATGCCTCTGATCTCCACCTCTCACACGTGGCTGCCCCATTCCAGGAGTGAAGCATCTGTCACCACTGTCTGGTCTGTTTGGGGAAGGAAGAGGGATCTGCCTCTGACCCAATATCGGTCCGTTAACCACCACTGCAGTTCTTTGACAGTTCAATCCGAGATCTGGACCATGCCGTAGAGATTCCCCTGATGCTGCGCCCACAGGAACTTCAGTCCCACTGCAAAGCCTACACATGCCATCTGGCATGTGTGACCACCAGGATGCAGGAGGTCATGAGGCGCAGCAGCATCAGAGTCATTCTCACCGAAACTAGGACAGGGGCTGAAACCTCAGTATCATAGCCTGAATATCCTGGACTCGCCGCTCAGGAGGATAATCACTGTGTCCAGAACAGCTCTGATGAAAGGGAGGATCTGAGAGGGAGTCAGGCATGACTTTAGCAAGTTTACAGTGAACCCCAGTGAATGCAATGTAGTCTGGGGGTGGGAGATGACAGCCTGGGGTGAGCCTGCCTTCAACAGCCAGTCGTCGAGGGAGGGAAAGACAAACTCCTAGCTGGTGCAGATGAGCTGAGACTACCGCCATCACTTTTGTGAACACCTGAGGGGCGCTGGTAAAGCCAAAGGGGAGCACTGTGAACTGAAAGTGCTTGTGACTTACCACGGACCGCAAGTAATGTCTGTGAGCAGGCAGGACAGTATAATGGAAATAGGCGTCCTGTAAGTCCAACACTACCATCCAGTCTCGAGGGCAGAAAGGACCCGAGCCAGAGTGAGCATCTTGAACTTCTTCCTGAGGAAGAAATTTAGGGCCCGGATGTCTAGGATAGGACGTAAGCCCTTGTCTTTTTTGGGCACTAGAAAAAACTGGAACAACAACGACCTATTTCTGGACCAGGGTCCCTCTCTATGGCTCCCTTGGCTAAGAGAGCCATAACCTTCTCGCGGAGAAGTGGCAAGTGATTCTCAGTCATACCATCGTAGGATGGTGGCATGGCAGGAGGGGTAGTCTTGAAGGAGAGGGAGGAGCCCCTTTAGATGCTTTGCAAAACCCACCTGCCTTTCATGATGGATTCCCAGTTGGACAGATGACGGCGAATCCTGCCACCAACTAGTCCATGATGGAGCATCGGACTAGGAAGGCTTGGAGGATGCAGTGGGGGGCGCGGTGCACCGGATCGACCGCTAACTCCCTGATCTACCAGGACATTGGATCCGATGTCCCCAGCCACGTAAAGGCTGCGCAACATGTGCAGCATGGTGGCTGGATGGAAATGAATGCAGTTGGGTGCCCCTTCCATAGCCACAAAAGGGGCAAAAAGCGGACTCAGGGGGCGAGGAGCAGCTGCGAGGCCAAGGGACTGAGCCGTTGTATGGGACTCCTTAAAGCACTCAAGCACTGAGTCCGCTTTGTCTCCGAAGAGACAGGTGGCATCGAAGGGCATGTCCATAAGTGATTGCTGGACATCCCTGAAAAGCCAGATGTCCTCAATGAAGCGTGGTGCCCAAGGGCCACTGTCGACGAAACCAATTTGCCTAGTGAGTCGGTGGTGTCCAGTCCACATTGAATCGTGAACTTTGCTGTGTCTCTCCTGCCAGCAACAGCTTGGGAGAGAATGGCCTGCGACCTGTGGCAGCACCGGCGTGACCGTATCCCATAAAGTATCGATGTAGTGCCCTAAAAGACATGCGATACTCACGGACGATAATGCCAGACTAGAGGAAGAGAACATTTTCTTCACAAGTTGGTCCAGTCGTTTTGACTCCACGTCCGGAGGTGAGGAAGGGAATGCGCCAGAAGAGGAAGAAGCCTGAATGACTTAAGCTCTCAGTGTAGGGTCAGGAATTTAGGGTTGTTAGGCGCAGGTCTATGGTGGCCGGCAATTGTCCTGTTGACGTGAGTCCCTGTGCTAGGTTTAGACACCGTTCCCAGCAGGACATCAGTGAGGGCCTCATTGAAGGGCAATAGGGGTCCTGAAGTGGAAGCCCCGGAGGTTAGTCCTGCCGCCACTGAAGGCAACTAGAGGCCCTTCACAAAACCACTGAGTAGGAGGCACCCTCCTCCATAGCCACGGTAGGGGGAGAAAGCATGCCAGTCAACGGAGGTGTCCAACCGATTGCCTTCACCCAATTCCTGAGCCTTGTCCAAGTAAGGGTCTTCAAGCTGGAATTCTAGAGGATCCAGTGACCCCCTTCATATTCTCACTGTGCCCATACCAATAACTATAAGGGTCAGGATTCAACCTAGGGAGTGGTGTCTCATTCGAAGTCGGAATCGGCCTCGAGTGATGTCGTTCCACCTCTGGGACTAAGAAATAAAGTATGGGATTGATGTTGATTATGGGCCCAACCGATGCCAGAAGCGTCTACTTCTGCACCGGCACTGGGGAGGGTTGCAATGACACGACCAGCATCGAGTCGGATCCAGAAACGGATCCTGGGGTGCCATCCCGAGCCGAGGCCTCCTGGGCCCGAGGGCATCACAGGAGGGTTGATGTACTCATAAACCTCGGAGTTGGACGTGGGACACTCCAGCTCCCAGAAACTCAAGGAGGCGGTATGCTGACCTAGAAGCAGGCTCTGAGGATGGAGACCTAGAAGGACGACACTCCTCCCGCATGGCTCTGCAAACAGTCTTGTGACCTTCCTCTCGAGCGAGACCGGGAGCAACGCAGAGCTGACAATTGGGCTCCAATGTGCTTTAGGGAATGTTTCCTCAAAGGCTTTGGGTTCATGGCCCGGCAGTCGGAGCACGACTTCGGTGTCGTGGTCGCGCTCCAGACACCACAAACACAGGAGGTGCAGATCTGTCACAGACATCATGCAGTGACAGGAGTCACACAGCTTGAATCCCATCTTATGGAAAGACCTCTTGACGCACAAAGAAGTCAAAAAGTTTGACAAAAGGGCCGAAAAGGCAGTCAAAAAGCAACTGAGGATAGCACTTCTCCGGATCTGCACATAGGCTGGTGAAGAAAGAAAATTACTGACTTCAGCACTCTGGGGTGGTGCCTGTATACGACAAAACGTCATTACGGCAACCACAACATGAACGACGGACAAAGGGAAAATAAAAACCTCTGCCCAACTACGAACTGAATCTGCCTTCCCAATGATGGAATATTTTAACTACCTACAGCTCAGACATTGGCTCTTGACCACAAAAATGAAACAAGGGACCACTAGATTCTTTATCCCCTTAAAAAAATATCCATTACACTGCATTGGGGACAGTCATGACATATTTCACATATACAAGATATAGAGCATGAGATGGGGTGGGGTGGCACAAAACTGCCGTTCCAACGGCAGGAGCTGGGCATAATGCTTGACCAAGAACAGTGGGGAGGAATACTGGAACAAAGTAACAACTTTGTGTCTAGTGCAGGGGGCAGAAAGTCTCTCAAAGATTCTCTACTAATGGCACTATACCCCAATGCGCCTGGCGAAAATGGGAAGTGGGAAGAGCCCGATATGTTGGAGAAGGTGTGGAGAGGAGGGAACACTGACACATTTTGTGGTTGCGTCCCTAGTTGAGTCCCCTTTGGAAGACGGTACAGGCACAAGTGGATGCCATCAGTTGCTCGACCCTAGCACACTGCCCTAAGTAGCCCTGTTGGGCTGTCCGGCCCCAGACATATTCACCTGAAACTAACTGAGGGGACAATTAATATCCCACCCGCTATTAGTGTTAAAACAGACTATCTTAGAACTTTGGGGGCAGACTGGCTTTCCACTGGAGCAGAAGTGGCTGGATAGACTGTGGTGGATGCTAGGCACAAAGAAACTAGCTTTAATAGCACAAGGGTCGGAAAAGAGAATTTACCAAACAATGGAGCCCATTTATCACCTACCTCAGCAAAGACAACAAAGACCTCTGGTGCCCTAAGCAACTCCAAGTGCTAAATATTCTAGATGACTCCAAACTAGATAGCTATTACTCTATAATACACGCGTCCCACAGTTTGCAGCCAGAAGCTTGATCCCATAGACCTAGACAAGGTGGGGAACACCAATTCAAGGGGTTTGAGGTGTGGCAGAGTAGCAATGGACAATGGGAGACAAAGTCACACCATTGTTGAATGAGTATTTTTGGGTAGGAAGTGTGATGAACCGGTAAAAAACCTTTTGCTCCCTTTTTTTTTTTTATATAAAAGTTACTACTTTACAACCAGAGCCCTCTCCGTCGACTTCTGGTTCCCTCTAGTGTGTCTTGCTTCAATGTGCTAATGCTGCATGCGTTAGCACAGTAAACCCAGACCCACTGGCTTTGCCAATGCTTGTTTTTTGTTCGTGCTGCAAGGTGTCTTCTTCCACATACTAAACTTTGTATCTAGGCGCCCGCACAACAAAAAGACACATCCATCGGAGCACTCAGTTTGCTCCATCCCTAAGAACGGATAATTTAAAAGCTCAAAAATTAAGGTGACTATTAAATGTACACTTCTGTCCTTCAGAATGTTTTAAACTGTTTTAGACAGAAACAGTGCGCACCTACCTAAAAACACTATGTTGTTTCTTAACTCACACTCACCTGGTCTCCGAGAGTTTCGAAAGGCAGACTTCCATTAGCAATGTATCTTACTGTTTATACACCTACCGATGCCTTGAAAAATCCGGACAACTCAAACATTGAAAGTCACTTAAATGTGGAATGCACTTTCTTGCCAGCCCATGAAGACTCAAACTGCTGATTTTATTCTGTGAAATGTCATAACAACTAGCAAGTGATATCATGCACCAACTTATTGAGCCCATACTGCAATCTTGTTTTTAACTCTACATAATATACTTGAGGTCTTAACCCAACCCCACACCCCTGCCACCCCACAAATGACCTGGTTTGCAATTGTACACTCCTTTCATAACATTAAAGTTAGAAATGTCATTAAGCCTAATGATAGAACCCTGCTGACAGTGGGGCCAATATTCACATAGCTTGAGGTTAACGAAAATTGTTTGATCCCTTTTTCAATATTTACTTTTTCTAAAATCCACGAAAACGTTTGTCAAAGTCTCTTAAAACGATATCTTCTTACCTATGTGTCCTGCTTTCACTTTAAATGGTACATCCAGCTGACTCTGAAAACATAAGACATAAATATGTGCTTTTAAGCATTAAATGGAACTATAACAAAAAGCGCATCATATCATCATTACAAATATCTAGCATAGTGTGTGCTTTTAATTTTACTAGTGGAAATAAATCACTTCTTGTACTGTGACACCGTCTAACATTGGTCACTTAAACAGTTTCTACTCAAGTCGATGGCAAATAAATAAGTAAGTGGCACAGAGTTGTCCTGTCTATATACTTACTGGCTTTAGCCAAAACCTTTCCATTTTACTAACATATGTAATAGTCCTCTTCGTCCATTCGTCTGTTACGCTGTTCACATTTTCTTCCCCTCACTACATCATGGCGCACAATGGGTCAGCCACTGGCTAACTTCACTGTAAGTGAAGGCACTCTGATCTTTCGCAAGGAGCACAGTCACACGCCAAGTAATAATCTTTGGTGTCAGGCACTATTGGACTACTATGGCAAGGTGTCCTTTTTGAGACCAAAAGTATACTTTGTGGACTTTAGCTAATGTTTTTGTTTTCATTTTGTCAAGTGCTCAGCGGCTCGCACAACGCTAACTTTGTACAAAGACCAAAAGAACACATAACAAGCACTGCACTGACAAAACCAAAAGGCTGGAAGCCAATTCCAGACCTTTTGGTTCAACCAGTGCTTGTCCTAAAAGCCTTCAGAGTACTCAATTGTATACCTTGATGTTCTCACCATCTCAACACGTTGTTTAATGTTGGAGTACAGTAACAATGTTCTTTGCTTCAATTAACTTTAATTCTGCAGAGTGTATGCTTCAGCTCTCGCTCCCTTGCTGACTCTGCACCGCCAACCTTCTCTACTACAAGGCCTTCAAGGTAGAGGCGATAACACTTCTGACACTATTCATGCACGTAGAGCACAGCCCCTCTGAATCAATGTAAAAGTATATCTCACTCATAGACCTCTGATGGAAGTTAAACAAGCAGAGGTCTTAACAGTAGGTTAGAGCCATCTTCGATAACAGCTCGGGGGAAATGTATCCAGGCCCCCACATTTTTTAGTGTCAAGCTGGAGCCTTTCATTGTACAGTTGGTCCTTCTCAAATATTCCTAGGGTGCGGGGAAGAATGGTGCCTACTCTAGCAGTACACTACCTTTCACAGCCTGTTAAAAATTAGTAGAAGTTCAATTAATTAAAAGATCAAAAAAATTAAAACCTAGGGCGAAATTTTAGAATAGTGCACAAAGAACCAAAAAGCATGTTTGATCAAACAGCAAAAACAGAAGTAAATATAGGAGTTTAAAACGAGCAAGCAAGACGATGGCAGAGAATTCCCGACTGGGAATTCTTGCAAAAATGTCTGCACACTATCTATATTCCTCTGTCAGCATCACCATGCTGAAAAGGGGAGTTTTAGTATACGGTGTCCTCACAGCAAAATCATCGATTTTGCTGTGAGGGAGAATAACTAATCATCTGTTCTAGAGCCAAAGGAAACCCATCGAACACATAAGGCTTTAAAATATAATGTTTTCCTTATAAGTACACAGAGAACCTGGAAAGTTGGTGTAAGAAACTCCATGTACCGCCCAATTTTCGTCAATTTAGAGATCTGGATTTTTCACCTGAGGTGTGGAAGAGGACATCTAAAATGACTCATTTTCTGAATAAATAAGATGCACTTTTGACCTTTCAACATACAATGTCACTCATGACTGTCAGGACAGTGGGCTGACTCTGAGGTCTATCAAAAATAATAAATAACCACCTCCAAATCAACAATGCTACTTTGGGGCAGCCTGCCTTGCTCCGCTGGGCTGGTAATAACAAGCACTGTTAAAGTCAATAGGTATCACCTATGCAAGAGCTATTGGCTTTGACAATATGTTTTAGTCATGTTGTACACAAGCGTGGCCGCTGTTCAGTATGGCTAAAAGTTACTCAGGTAAAGTAGAGTGGCATATAGTGGAGTGTCGTAAAGTGGAAGAGTGAAGTGTTACGGAGCAATGTTTAGTAGAGCTTAATGGAGTGGAGTGGCATGGTGTGGAGTGCCTTGGAGGGAGTAGAGTATCAGAGTGGAGTGGCATAAAGTGGTATAGAGCAGGGTGTAGAGGTGATGCACAGACTTGAGTAAAATGTAGAGGTGAGCAGTGTGGAGGGGAGTTTATTATTGTACAGTGGAGTGGCCTAGGAGCGTGGAATGGCGTAGAGTGTTGTAGAGCCATCTGGCACAGGCTACAGTAGAGTGGCATAGAGTGGAGCGGAGCGGAGCAGCGTAGAGTGGAGTAGACTACAGTGGAGTAATGTGTTGTAGAATAAAGTGGAGTAAAGTAGCATTGAATGGCACAGAATGAGTTCCGTCGAGGGTTGTAGAGTGGAGTAGGTTTGGAGACTGGCAGAGTGGAGTAGACTGTTGCAGATTAGAGTGGTATAGAGTAAAACACAGTGTTGTAATGTGGAGTGGTATAGAGTGGAGTAGGGTGTTATCGAGTAGAGTTTAATGGAGTAGAGCATCACAGCGTGGAATATCGTAGAGTAGAATATTGTAGAGTGCAGTGTTGCAGAGTGGAGTAGGGTGGCCTAGAGTGAAATCGCCTACAGGACACTGGTGCAGAATAGATTGGTGTAGCATGCAGTAACGCAGAGTTCACTAGTTTTGAGTTAAGTGGTGTAACATGCATTGGCATAGAGTGATGTGGTACAGAGTGCAGTGGAATGGAGTAGACTGTTTCAGAGCAGAGTGAAGTGGAGTGCAGTTGAGTGGCGCAGGGTAGTGGGAGTGGTGAAGTGGCAAAAGATAGAGTGGTTTAAAGTTTAATGGCGTGAATGGCAGTGGTGCAGAATAGATTAGAGTGGCGTGGAGTGATGCAAAGTGTAGTAAAAGTTTAGTAGCGTAGAGTTTGGTGGTGCAGAGTAGTGTACAGTGGCGTAATGTGCAGTGGCAGAATGTAATCTTGCAAAGTAGAGTGTTGTAGAGTGCAGCAGCATAGAGTGCAGTGGTGTAGAGTGGTGCAGATGACAGTGGCGTAGAGTACAGTGGTGCAGTGTAGAAAAAAGTGGCACAGAGTGCAATGGTGTAGTGTGCAGTAGCGTGTTGCAGGATAGAGTATAGTGGTACAGAGTGCAATGGTGCAGAGAAGTTGCTATTGAGTACAATGGTTTTCAGTAAGGTCGTGTAGGGTGCATTGGTTAAGAGTACAGTGGCACAGAGTGGAGTGGCGTAGAGTGATGCAGAGTCGAGTGGTGTAAAGTAGCGTAGAGTGCAGGGGAACAGACTGCCCTGGTGTACCGGAGCCTGGGTTTCCATTCAACATTCAGAGATAAAACATGAAACTATACGTTCTTTAATCAAACTCCCTCAAATATATGCTTGTTCCTGTGCTTTTAGGGAAGAGCAGAGTAGGGAGCAACATGGAAAGGACGGGAGAATAGGGCAGGGATCTGAGGGGAGAGTATCACATCAAGAAGAGATCAACAAAAACACATGCACTTCCATAGAATGCTAAAAAAACGCTTTGAAAAAGTAGACCAAGACAAAGAAGGGTTCAAATAATTCAATCAAAAGGATGGTAAAGAAGCTATGCCCCTGGGAGTGACAAATACAAGAAGAAGAAAGAAGGACGTCAAATATGAAGCAAGCAAATGAGTGACAAAAAAAAAAAACAGTTGACCACTGATAAAAGGTAGTTTTTACCGACCACAAGTCACTCGTAAGGTGAGACCTAAAAATGGTTCACATATTTGATATCCATGTTTTGAGAAAAGGCATTTCATGCACATTTTGCAAACCATAAATAGTCATAATTATTTTAAAAATCTGCTCACAAATCAAATCATTCAATATTTTTCAACGGACGATAGGCCATGAGCTCACCAGTGCATTTTCTTTAATCTCAAGATTCTTCAACGCAACAGCACCTGAAAGAGAAATTGAACAAGATGAGGGCCCTTGTCTAGATTAGGGCTGCGGCCCAATTGAACAGAGATGGCTTAATTTATTTAATACTGCACTAAGTATTTGAAAACTAGACAATTAGATCTATTTCAGCTTAAGTTGTTGGAAGACATGTAAAATGTGAACCAAACAAATCATCTTACAAACAATATGGCACAGTAAATAATTTAGAGCAGGCAAAAGAGATGCAGGTGGGTGTTTAACGCAAATAAATAATTTAGCCTATCAACACAGAGCTTTTCGTACATAATTCAGGAAAGATTTTCCCTACCAATAGGATATGTAGTTCTCAACTGCATTAAAAAGAATATAGTGACATTTTCTAAAAAGTTAACATTTAAGACTAGCCTACAGCAAAACTGGAAATAGGCTCCAAGGTGCACACTAAGGTCGAGAGTCACACAAACCTGCCTGTAAAAGTGAAGGCTCCAACAAATTTGAAGCACATTTCTGACTGACTTTCAAGAGATTCAAAAATAATTTCACGAGTACTCAAAAAATCCTTTCCAGTACTAGATTTGTTCAACTACTATATTGTGGAATATTGCTAAAGTATACATCTGATGCAAAAGTGAATTAATAATTTGAACACAAATTCTTTTGGGTGTGGTTGCCCACCTTCACTCAAACCCTGAAAACATATTGAAGTCTTGCCTTTAACAAAAGTAAATGTATGCATTTCTGCAACTACCAGCAAGGGTTATATCAACACCCAGAAATTTCACAGCGGTGCCACAAAGACGTCCACTATCACATGCAGAGTGTTACCCATGTCTATTTTCGACATCTTGTTGGGTTCACTTAGAAACTTAAAAATCCTAAATGCAAAGCACAGTGGAAAAGGGGAAAAAATATCAATATAGAGAATGAAAAAGAGTATGTTTTCCCTTTTAGCCCAAGTCCACTTAACTTGACCAAAAGGTCTAGGAGGGAGCGCTAATATTTTAATATAAATATTCTTTAAAAAATGTAACTAAAAGGCTGATGCACATGCGCCAAATAAATGCAGATGGCTTTGAACTCACTGTCAAATGGATTAATTCAACCTATCTTCCCCTGATAGAGAATCTTGACGATCTACGGGTTACCCAGTCAATTATCATGGGTGGACCAACAATTCAAGTACCTAGGCATGCACACAGCCCTGGAAAAGCAACTAGTATTGGAACTAAGGGCCATGTGTACGAACACAGTTTCCCATAGGGAAGAATGGGTAAAATCTTCTCATACATCTGGCCCTAAATGTGGCCCGCTCCTTGCTGGGATCAGAGGGATCCCTCTGAACATGGCAAGCACAGTAGCGCTACTCAAAATAATTTCCCTACCAAGGCTGCTTTACACACTACAGAATTACCTCCATGTTATCCCCCCCTCCAAATCTTTCAAGGTCTGCAATCGGCACTGGTTAAGTTCCTCTAGGCCAGATCACAACCATGCATCTCCTTTCATAAATGTGTCCTTAACCCCTGCGATGGGGACCTGGGAATTGCGGACATAAGGCTCTATTTCTGGATCAGCCAGACAGCCCTGGACCCAGCAATGACTGTGAAGGTGCGTGTGCTGGAGCAGCACACCATCTTGCACTTCCTATAAGGTCCCAGGGTGGACTCCAAGCTTCCCTCAGCAACCTACGCATCCCTGGCCTCTTGGCACCACGAGCTGCGATGGATTAAATGGCACAGGATGTCAGCTGTAGAAACCCCGCTGCGGAATGAAACATGGTTACCCCACACAAATAACTTAGAAGGATTCTGAGCATGGGACACAATTGGCATCTCAAGGCTTGGTGACGGATGGGAGGGGAAGACAATGTACTAATTTCAACACCTAAACAACACTTACGAACTGCACAACACACAATTCTACAGCTATCCACAACTCCAACATGCAATAGAGGAATCAGTGAACCAGGTACAGACCCTCCCATAAACACAACCCGGTGGAAGCACAGGTCACCCAATCTAAAATAACAAGAAAAGGTATCACACACAACTATCGTCCATGCGATTGAAACGTATACAACTAAAATATCTCCACAGAGTATATACTACAGCCCTACACGATTGCCCAATAATACAAAATTACTGGCACAACATATGTACATTTATCACAGGTAATCGAAAGAATGATATCCCCAGAACCTAAAATAATATTACTGGGGCTGTTGTGCGAGTGGGGGGGAGGGCAAGAGAAGCATGAGGCTTCTTGCCACCAGAGGCTGTTGAGTAGCCAAAAGAGAGACTGCAAACCACTGGAGTTTAGAGAAAGCTACCTCTGTGAAAGAATGGTCAAGGGGCATGGACTATTGTGCCATCGCAGAGCAATATGTATATAAATCGAGGGGTTGCCCCGAGAAACACAAGACAATATGGGGTCCATGGATGGAACATTGAGGGGAAGAGTGAGTATATAGTAGAAAGTGCCGCACAAGGACAGTAAGCAATATTTAATGTACAATCTTTAGGGGAAGCTCGATAAGCTGCACGCAGAAACAGATAAATATAAGATGTTCATTATGTTTAAATAACATAATACCACTAGACAAGGTCATACAAAACAGGAATTACCAAAATCATCACACACTGATTTTGATTAGATCATTCCCCCACCAACTTCAGTGCTACGTTCCTCTGGCAAAAAATCTGTCAATTGGTTTAGAAATTTCTATCTTTTGCATGAGGCACCCCCAGATTTTTGGCTTTACTCTTTTGGTGGCAACAGAACTCTGTGTACTTTACCCATGCTAACTAGTGGTGGGGCGCCTGTGCTTGCCGTTTCAACAGGATTAAACTGGTTTACACCTCAATGAACCTTATACTAGGGACTAATGGGTAAGTTAAATATGCCAAAGAGTACCCAAGACCCAGAAGTTGAATGTCACCAGTGGGATGCAAAGCCTGTTGTGTCATCCACTACAGTACAGTGCAAACATGGCTTTAGGCCTTGCCTGATTTTAGTAGTGTGAAAAATACAATTCAACCACTCCAAATAAACCCTTTTGACAAATCGAAACCCCATTTTCAAAAATTAACAAGTCACCCCTATATAGGCCTTGTCACTCCCACAAAGCAGGGTGCATGGCATTTAGTAGAACATGTAGAAATGTAATGTTAACATGTCCTTTCAATGACTAGCACCGAAAAGCTATTTTACATTGCGTCAGATTTAGCTGCCCTATGTATAAAACCAGAGTACAGAATACAAACCTAATACTTAATTTTAGGTTTGCAATTAGCTGCAAGCAACTATTTTTAAATGTATTAAAAATTAAAATTAATAGTGAAGCTGGATTTTCAATAAATATTAAAGAAAAGTAACTTTTAGAAAGTTACATTTTTCCTGCCTGAAATTCCTGAGGGCTAAATTTGCATTTGCTCTTCCACGTTTGCAAACCAGTGATTAGCATTTCAGTAGGTGTGAAAAAGCTGTAAAATGCCTTCCAGGAGCAAACAATAGGCTGACATTAATAGGCAAAGATAACTCCTCTGACCTCCCAGGATTTTCAGGGAAGGGGCTGTGAGCATCGTCTGACATTATATTGCCAAATCCTGCTTCAATGTAAAATCCAGTTTGCCAGTCTGCTGTGTTTACATATAGCACTCTGGGGCACATGCTAAAACAGTTCTTGTTTCTATTCCTGCATTCACTTTCCTAATTGAAAAATGTTTTTAAAGTAGCCAGTGTCCCTTAAAGGGGCAGGTGCTGTTTAAAAAATGTTGACATAAAAGATAAAGGGGGGCATTCAGTGGTCACCTGGACCACTGCTTGTCACACCCAACTCAACTCAAGCTGCACCACGGCCCGTCATCCCCACCTCAACTGAAGCTGCTTTCCATGATTCCCAAGGTGAATTTCTCCTGGGACAGCTTGCACTGTGCAAATCAATTGCCACCCATACTCGGGTTTGATAAGTTTTCAAATCAATTGGTCCTCCTCTCCCCTTGCTATACACTCTGTTCTCTCTCCATTATTTCCAGTCTCCTTTAAAACAGACCATCCTCTTCGCTGTGTCTTGACAGCTTACATTTGTATTGTTCATGGTTTTGTTAAAGCAAAGGTCTATTCATGCTTGATTCTTTTTATTATACGTTCATAATTTATGTTAAGCTCTTTGGCAAAGCGTTATACACATCCAATAACATGGACTGTGAAGGGGATTTTTTAAAAACTAGACCCTCGGTGACTTCAATCCTGTCAACGTGAGTAGAATAGTAATCATCTGTTTTAGTGGAAAAAAACATTGGGGCATAAGGTCATATCACGCGGTTCAAGCACTGTCAAGTAAAGTGGACCAGTGCACACGAAATATCCTTCTAATGACTACCAGGAGATCTGGATGATAAGGCTGAACGAGACTGTGGACCAGAACACTATCTACCACACACCCGAGGAGATATTTATCTGATAAAAGCAAAAGCTTCCCTGCATATCCGAAAAAGAGCAAATCAGTTATTTATAACACTGAAAATGGGTTCATATTTCTCGATTTTGTAAAATAAAATCATTAAAAAAACATGTTCTCTTCTACCCCGTCCACCTCTGTCCCACTGTTCCCTGTACAGTTACGTAGAATCGTTGTCACCTCACTTCAGGTGTTTAGGTATTGGAGGGCAAACCAATTCAGATCACGTTGCGTATGGCCAACGTCCCAGAAAGTGTGAACCCAAAAAACATTGATATGATCATTCCTAATCCTTTATCTGTATGTAAAGCTGTATCTATTTTTCGCATATTTTTCTTAAACAATCTGCATTTCATAGTCAGATGGTGCTGTTCGTTGTGACGCAGATAACATTCAACATCAACAATTAAAAGGGGCCGGACATCAGGACTCTACCTCATTTCAGACAAAAATCAACATGGAGGACACCAGACTCACGGCACCAAGCAGGTCAAAGTCCATTTTGGTAATTTCCAAAATGTGGAAATCACAAAACATTTGAGGAAATCCAATACAAAAACACAAGTAAAAGGAAAATTAGGAGACACAATAAAAAATAAAAAAAATAAAATGGAATGAGGGAAGCGATGCTATGGTTTAGTAGTGGTAAAGATGCGGAAGTTTATATGCGAGGGTACAAACAGAGGTTCTAGGATAAAGGTATGTGGCAGAGATACCATTAGGGAAGTACAGTGACCCTGGAGTATATTTAAAGGTATTATGGTACAGGTATGGCTACAGCTACTAAAGTATAACTGGCAGAAGAGAACAGGGTTAAAGAAAGAAACAGTTCAGGGAAATGGAGCATGTACCATCATAGGTACAGGAAGTGGGCTGCAGACAGGAAAAGTGAAAAGATGTAAAACTCTTTTGGGTTTGCTAGGTTTGCCACCTAGAGGAAATCTGTCCTAATAGTTCGGTGGACAGCGCCTACTGCAGCATTAATAAATCTGATTTGGCTTGTCTCTGTCTGAAGTGTAGGGATAGGCTGGAATGCACCCCAAGTACAAATGTGAGGCTGATTTAATTCAAGCATTCCACTTATCATGTATTTCTTTGTTTTTCTATGTGTTACATGTGATACCCTCATGTAACACCGACTTTTTAATGTCGGTAAGGCTTTGCATTCTGGGTAGTTTCGTTTTCCCATCATAAAAATAAAGTTCAAAATCCCAGCATTGTTGACTTGGGAAGCCACAGTGGTTGAGGGTGTCACACAAAACATGGCTGCACTTGTCAGAAACACACAATGCTATGTTCGCAAACGGGAAACAAACAGGTGCATGTACTGCCAAAGATAAAACACATTTATATGGTTCCATGGAGAAGAAAATCAACTTACTCACTCAATATATTAACTTTTGAACTCTTGTGCATTACAATAAGAAGTAGTAAAGACTATCAATGACAATCTTTAACTGTGTTTTCCGACACTATACACAACTTCTGAAAAGGGATGAGTAATTAAATACTCATGAAATACTCTCGCTAAATAGTTTCCTGATAGAATTTACCGGAAAAAATTAGTTTATGATTTAAAAGAACGACTGATGCTTAACATCCCACTAGACTACAATTCAAATTCCTACAAAACGGACATTCACCTTCACCTTTGCAGCAACGATGTCCTCAACAGACTACTGTATGGCCATTTTCACTGGACTGCCCACTAAGGTGGATTTAGGCAGCCAAATCCATGCGGCCAGGGTCATATATGACTTGCGCTATGAAGGCCACATTCAGTTTGCACTAAACACACTCCACTGGTTGCCAACTAAAGAAAAGCCACAGTTCAAACCAGTATGCTTAGTTCTCATGTCTCGGTTACAAACCTCTCCCTCCATTACGTATGAAATAACTCTTGCAAGTGGAGAAGAGCTTCACTGCTTCATCAGGACAACCAAATAACAAGAATTTGCAATGCAACGGGTCTCGCATTTGCTCATGTTAGAGCTGATTGCGTTGTAAACTCCTAACCCGACTGTTCATCTATCGGCAAAAGTGATTTTATGTACATAACCAGAAAAAGTGAAATTAACTGTGTAATGCGCTCTACTTCTGCTAAGCGAAATCGCGCTAGGAAAATAGAGAAAAAGTAGTCCACGATCCGACAGAAAACAGCGAGCCCCGCATGTTTTCTGTACTT
This sequence comes from Pleurodeles waltl, assembly GCF_031143425.1. NCBI lineage: Eukaryota > Metazoa > Chordata > Amphibia > Caudata > Salamandridae > Pleurodeles > Pleurodeles waltl. The sequence continues at coordinate 899,755,298 of NC_090436.1, forward strand.
GGTCGCTGTGCTCGAGGAGGGCTAACCACCGTTAAAGGCATGACGTGTGCATGCCTTCCACTAATGAAAGCAAGCAGATTCTACTAGGCTGAAACACACTGACGGGACGTCGACAGGGCTCCGAGCCCTTTTCTAATAACTAAAGCGTCTTGCTGCGATACGCATGCACGGGCGCATGCAACGCAGGCTCGAACCTAAAAACGGTTGGAGTGACTGCACTACCTTAACGGAACTGCCTCCAATGAGAAGTGAGTGTTGAAGAACCCTTGTGAGTTTCTAAAGAGGGTCACCTGATCTGCACTGCACACATACCCACTGCAGCGTAATATCCCTATGATATAAATCGGACATCCTTGAGCCAGGTCCCCATCTTCCATCCACAATGACTGGTTACATTCTTAAAACTGAACACATAACCAACGTCATAACAAAGGCAAAATACGTGGTCTGTTACCTTTAGCCCCACTATGTGCCACAGTCCCTACTAACACAGGAATGAAACAAAGTCGAGGAATGTAAAAACTCGAGAAAATATAAACAACTGGTTTAGAACACAAACTGAAATGAAGCCCAAATGGGGCAACGTGCACAATACGTGTCTTAATCTCACATTTGATAAGAACTATAGGAAAGAAAAATTCTACCTATGAATGATTATGACTTTTCCCTCGGATAATAATAACAAAGGGATTGAAGATATGGTCAAAATACTTTAACAGCCATCTTGTTAGAGCAAAATAATAGCGTTTACCCAATCCTGCACCACCAGTACTAAGGTCTTGTGGTTTGATAAAGTCTGGTTAGGATTTGAGACACTGTAACATTATTTAAAAGATGGCTTCTTTAAGAATAATAAATTCATATCCAATCGACATTAACACTTGGAAAGGACTAGATACATAATCTGGCTATCATAAAAAAAGGTCTACTCGACACGATGGATGCAGTGTTAAGCATTTTGGTTCTCAGCTGACAAAGTCAGACAATTAGTTACTTAATGCAAGCCTTGACAAACCATAAAAATGCTACTAGACCTGCAGGTCGAGTAACTTGAGTAATCTACTCGACCATAATTGTAATGCACTTGACCAGTAAACGGGTCTCCAATTTTGTGATCCTAGGCAAATAGTTTAGTCGACAGAGCTGCCTTTTTCTTCACTGTCACATTTGAGGGCACCTTCAAATACGTGAGCTCAGCATTTCTGCTGTACAAAAAACTTCTTTGGTTGATTAATTAGACTAAATGTTTGTTCCATGTATTAAAAGAATTAAGCCCACACATAAGGAATACATGATCCATTACTCACCTCTTAGTTTACTAATAGCATTTCCATCAGGGTAGGGGTGTTTCTCAGTTTATGTTTAAACACTCACTTTTAATAAATGTATTACTAAAGCATGATGTGGTTACACACTGTCATTTACAGACAGAACATTTCGGAGAAATGTCCAAAAGCATTCCTGCTAATTTGAAGCTTTAAAGATAAATCTATATAATGCATTAACAATCTGTGAAAATCGGGTTTCAGAAAACATATTTATTCTTAGCACATACACAAGTAAAATGTTCCGATTGTTTTCATCCTATTAAAATATTTTTTTACATCACACAGAAGTACTACCAATGGGCTTTCACAACTACTGAAATATATTTTGGAAATGTTTCTACAGTTAACTTACCTATGTAAATGTTGGGTGTTAGGAAAAACCTGACAAAATCACGGAACTCTGCAGTGAGAGGGAAAATTAATTTAAGACAAAATAACTTTTGACCTCTGTCTCTGAACACAGGGCAAACGTGACAAGAAGATTTAAAGGTTTCTTTACTGCTCCCCCACTTTCTGACTGAACAGAATACCTGTCATTTGTCAACTCGCCAGAAGGGGAGAGTAGGTCCTAAAAATTGCTCGACCTGATAAATTATGACTTGCCATAGTGAGTGGTTGAGGCCTATAATGATTATGTCCAGTTTATGTTCTGAGTAATTTCAAAAGAGCTGTCAATTCATGCAGTCATATTACTTAAATCTACTTCTAGCTTGATGACATTTGCCACAGTTCCTTTATGTGGGAACTCAATGAAGATTTTTACTTCTTCACTTAAGGGAGGTGATGAATTATTTGCTTTTGGAATGGTACAGTGTCAGAGAGAAAAAGACTAGGTACCACCTTGATTAAAGCAATTTAATTGAACCTATGTAGGAAAGTACTCTCTTTCTTGGCACGGTTACCCCCATTTTCTGCCTGTTGTTTGTGTGTTTGACTGTGTTCACTAGGATCATGCTAACCAGGACCCCAGTGATTATGCTCTCTTCCTTCTAACTTGGTAACTTAGTTACTTACACCCCACATTTGGCATACTGGTGCACCCATGTAAGTCCCTACTATTTGGTACCCAGGGCATTGGGGCACCAGGGGGTCCCCATGGGCTGCAGCATGTATTATGCCACCCATGGAGAGCCCTTGCAAAGTGTACCTGCAGACCTGCCATTGCTGCCTGTGTGAAAGGGTGCAGGCACCCTTTTACTACAGGTCACTGCACAAAGTCACTGTAAGTCATCCCTATGCCAGGCCCTCCTAGCTCAGAGGGCACGGTGCAAGTACCTGTGTGTGAGGGCACCCCTGCACTAGCAGAGGTGCCACCACAAACTCTAGTTCCATTTTCCCAGTCTTTGTGAGTGTGGGGATGCCATTTTATGCATGTACTGGACATAGGTCACTACCTATGTCCAGCTACATAATGGTAACTCCAAACTTAGGCATGTTTGGTATCAAACGTGTCAGAATCATACCCCAATACTGTTGCCAGTATTGGACATATGATTCAATGCACTCTGGGAGCTCCTTAGAGAACCCCTAGCAGTGCTACTACCAGCCTTATGGGGTTTTCAGGGCAGTCCATGCTGTTGCCACCCCTCAGACAGGTTTCTGCCCTCTTGCTGCTTGAACAGCTCAAGCCCAGGGAGGCAGAACAAAGGATTTCCTGTGGAGGAGGGAGGTAATACCCTCTCCCTTTAGAAATCGGTGTTACATGGCTTGGGAGGGGTAGCATACCCAAGCCACTGGTATGCTTTGAAGGGCACGTTTATTGCCCTCTGTGCATAAACTAGTCTACACCAGTTCAGGGACTTCCAGTCCCTGCTCTGGCGCAAAATTAGACAATGGAAAGGAGAGTGACCACTCCCCGGTCCATCACCACCCTAGGGATGGTGCCCAGAGCTCCTCCAGAGAGTCCCTGTGTTCTGCCATCTTGAATCCAAGGTTGGCAAGGACCTCTGGAAGCATCTGAGTGGCCAGGTCAGGCAGGTGATGTCAGAGCCCCTCAGGATAGGTGGACACCTTGCTTTGTGATCGATCCCCCTTTCAGAGCTTTTTAGGGTCTTTCTACTGGGTGGGTCCCCATAGTCGGCTTGCGAGATTCAAGCAGGACACCTCTGCAACCTCTACTTTGACTTCTAGCCACTGGAACCGAAACTGGACCCTTGAGGAACGGACAATCTGCATCCACGATAAAGTCTCTGCTTGCAACATTGTTTCCACTGCTCCTTCCAGCTTCTGCAACATTTCCCCGGCTGTGCATCCTCTGAGGGCAGCAAGACTTCAGTCTGCACGAGAAGGCAGAATGAATCTCCCCTGGAGTGAAGGAGTCACTCCCCTGAATCCACAGGCACCAACTGCAACGAAGACCGGCTGCGTGGATCTCCTCTCATCCTGGGCTGCATGGATCCAGCATGACGGGTGGTGGTCCGGAGTAGTCCTCTTGGTCCTCTCTGCCAGCTGTCCAACTTTGGTGGAGGTAAGCCCTTGCCTTCCCACGCAGGACAGTAAACCCTCGTGCACTGCGTCTCTTGCAGCTACCAAAGCTTGTTTGCATCTCCTCTAAGGGAATCTTTAGGCTTCGTGTAATCCCAGCCCCCAGCACTCCTTCCTGTGACGTACAACCCTCTGCGTGCTTCTCCTGCAGCATGGGACTATTCGCTAGTAGTGCTGCTTGGGCCCCTCTGTGACTCCTGGTTCCTTGTCCAGTGGATCTCCTGTGGGGGGCTGCCTCTGCTTCTTTGGACTCTCTGACTTACTGAGGGTCCTCCTAGAACTCCCCCATGGGCGGAGTCCTCCTGGAACTTGCTGGTCCCTGGCAGCTCCACTTTTGCTTCACTGGGACTTCTGCCTTTGCCAAGACTTGTTGGTGGCTTTTTCACGCCACTGACCAACTGCAATCATCCATCTGGCGTGGGACGTTAACTGCATTCTCCAGGAACCCTTCACCTCCTCCAGGGCTGCATTCCTGACCCACTTCATCCTACCATCGACCAACTGCGGCATCCACAGCTGGGTGGGTAGTAGCTCCTGCTCCCCCAGGACTCTTCTGTGACTTCTGAATTTGGACCCCTTCTTCCACAGGTCTTCCCCTTCAGATATCCACCGCTGGTTTCTTGTAGTCTTGTCTTGGTGTTGCATTTTCTTCCTTTTGGGTGGTTATGGGAAAATCCAGTAACTTACTGGTTGCTAGGGGGGCACGGTGGTACTTACCTTTGTGGTTTCCTAGTACTCCAAGATCCCCGCTACACATTCCACCTACCTAGGTGGGGGTCCTTGTTCCCATTTCATTTTTTTAGTATATGGTTTGGGCTCCTCCCAGGGTCACTATTGTCTATTTGCGTTAGCACTGTTTTCTATCACTTTTGATGCCTATTGCTGATGATTAGTGTACATATGTAGTGTTTTTACTTACCTCCTATTAGAAGGTTACCTCTCTAGTACCTTTTGGTTTTTGTGTCACTTAAATAAAGTACCTTTATTTTTGTAACACGGAGTGTTTTCTTTCATTTGTGTAAGTGCTGTTTGACTACTGTGGTATTACAGCTACCTCTAGAGAGTCTGGCTTCTAGACACTGCCTACACTACACTAATAGGGGATACCTGGACTTGGTATTAGGTGAAGGTACCTCAGGTACTCACCACACACCAGGCCAGCTTCCTACAACCTAGCACTCAACACCCATGTTACCGGCTCTATTCTAATATTTCTTCTGAAATTAAAACTATCCAATGGCCAGCTACTGTATTGCATGAACAACTGGACACATGGGCCTGCAGACTGCCTCAGTTGAAGTAGTAAAAGTAAATGATGCATGAGTGAATCTGGTCCACAATGTGACTACGCCAGGATAAATATTGACTGCTGAAAAGGTGGTTTGGCATAATGTTAAACTCAAGAGCATCATTCAATTTTTGAATAACAAATCAGTCTTCATTTGTTTTTTTGATATATTTAAATATTGCACCCTTGCTTTTTTACAGATTTTTTCATTATGTAATGTTAAGCCGATAAGTTAGGAATTCCCCACCTCCTGTTGATGGAGTCAAACTGTATAAGAGGGTTCTGAGAATTAATAGGAAAGGTCCTCCCTACCATCACCAAGTCAAAAGAGTCTGTGTTAAAGTTGCCTTTTTTCCAGCCAACTGTTCATGTTTACTCAGAGATACCTAGACCCCACTAAATGGTTAGTAGGTAACACCCACTGGCCTTACCTGGACCCAAAGGCAAACCAATGTGAGACAGCGTCATTAAGTTTCCCAGTCAAGGATTCGTAATCCAGCCCTGAAGGTGTGATGATTGTAGAGCAAGTTGAAAGCCAGTTTTGGCTCATGAAGACTAATGTACATTTTTACAAAAATACGTTTCTGCTTAGGTTAACAAAATCTGATTTGATTTTACCATTAACTCAGATTTAAGAAAAAAGAAGCAGAAAATCACTTTGAGCCATTTTTGTAAGCAGAGGAGGAAAAACAGATTGTAATCCAACCTCGGCCTTTTAGGGAAAGGTCAGGCCATGCCTAGAAAGCTTTTAGGTTTTATTTCACTGGGAGGGCACACTAACCCCAATATGTAGTGTGCCCTATTTTTAGGTTGAGCCTTTAGGTTTGTCCCACATTTTGGCTGTTGTGTTCCAGCCCTGAGACTGACCATGTTACATGGTTTATTGCACGATCAGCCATATACGTTGGTGTTGACGCAATATGTTTTTTCTTTTGTTAGTTTCCTACTCGTGTTCCGAGCTCTACATCATCTCTCTGAGCGCTGCACCGCCCGCTTTTCATTTGCACGATGTCTGTCTTGTCATTAGCCCCTCTCTACCCTCCTCATGCTGTCTGTGTTGTAAATTCCAGTCTCCTGCCACTGACATCCCCACCCCCCACCGCTCCTGTTGTCTGTTTTGACCACCTCCCTCCTCCCTCGTCCCTCCTCCTCTCCATTTCCTGGGTGCTTAGTGTTTTTTTCTTTTTTTTACTAAACATTTTTTATTTGAGAAACAATGGGAGACGAGTCAACTCTTTGATCTATCTCCACGGAGTGTTAGCAAGAGGACGGCAGCTGCCAGAGGTTTCACGTGCTTCTCCTGATGCAGAGCACACACAAAGTCAGGGTTTAGAGAGAGCGCATTCACCAGAGACCATAGTTGTGGCAAGAACACACCCTTGCGCTGTGGGGGGTGCTTTAAATTCAGTGCGAGCATCAATTATAATTGTATGCCTTGAGCCGGAAGCCAACGGTCAGGTCGGCAACAAACAGCAATGACCACTATGGCTGCTTCTGTGAAAACGCTCTCGTTCCACATAGTCCAGCATATTGTAATAGTGTCATTTGTCTGCTGGTCCCTACACTAGCAGCTCCTCTACGCTTTCCGGAGAGCTGGTTAGTGTCCCTGGTTGCGGCTATTAGGAGCATCTCTTGGCATTTCTCGGGTCCTGTTTCCAAGCTTGCGGCCTCTGGATCTGCCAGAGATCTATCTTTTACTCGTAGGCATTTAGCTTCCAGTGGCGCAACGCTCACACCTGACAGATAGCAGCTCCGCTGATGCGTCAATCCACAAAAGTCGCCTCTTTTATCAGCAGAGTCTGGCCTCAGCACCCCCTTACTCTTCTCATAGGAGACAGCATGCCAGTCTGAAGCTGTTCAATGACTCCCACACTCCCTCAAATTTTGAGTTAAAAATGGGAACAGAATCACTTCAGGAGCCCACAGGTTACATAGGTAGGAAGGGAGTAAGTTTTGGGAAGCCAAGTCACCCCAGAGCCGGCTAGTACAAAGGTACTGTTGTTTTACACACTCTACCCACATTAAATTGATAGGTGAAAAGCTAGTGATAGTTTAGCTTCTATATTTCATCCCTACACTAAACCACTAAACACGGATGCCCTCATCTGGTGAAATTTTGTGTTTCTGCAGCTCAGTCATGCTTCTGGAATAACAACATTATAGCATGTGAGAAGGACCATCTCAAAACAGTGGTACATTATAATGAAATGTACAGTGCACGTCGAGTCTGGTTAAAAGCACACACAGAAAACCAGAATGTAAGGATTGGGGGGTGGGTCGTGTTCGCAACATCCAATTATATTAATAATAGCAGGACCACTAGAATAATGTGTCAGGGTTGGGCTAAATTATGCGGCAGGGTTGAGTACATTGTGCCAAATTATGCGGCATAAGAGCACATTTTTTTGGGTTGTATTACTTCATTATTTTGACATTTTTACACATGTTAAGACTGTCTGGGAAATTGGCTGCACCTCATTAGTACTAGTTGAACACCGAAATATAGCAATAAGCAACAGAAAGGTGACCAGTCAACCTTTGAAAATGACGTTGCACTGCATAGCAACATGTGTTGTGCCGTTTTTAGTAACTGAGCCATTTGAGCTAGAAACTTTTTTCTGTTGAAATATGATGATTATGCAGCAGATGAAGGATTATGTGGCAAAAGTGGAAAATCTACAATTATGCGAAAAACGCAGTGCTACACAATTGCTTCATTCCAGTGACCATGACTACTGGACAACGAACTGTTTAGATTACTTACATATTTCACATGGTTTGCATTGCACTCACTCACAGTTTCAGGCACTGGGATTTACCCAATTTGCCCACACCCACAAAATGTATACTAACATTTCGAAGATGGGATTAGAACTCGGTCTACAGATAAGGGACAATTCCATATGGTAACTACAAAAGGTGTTTCTTGAATTATGAGGCAGAGTGCATGCGTTATTCGCTCTCCCTACTATACTCTCTTTGCTCTACATTCTTCCTGCTCTCCACTCTCCCATCATGCAAGTGTGGAAAGACAAGTGACCAGTGACGTCTTTGTGAGCATCTTCACCTATATAAGAAACACAGTAACAAACACTCTTTCTCCATCTTCTTCTCTCCTATTCGCTCCTGGTAGCCGTGTTTTCATTATTCAAGCCGTACTGCATAGATGTGGTTTGCTTACATCTCTGGTACAAGTTGCATGTTGTTTACATACATCTCTGGAACAAGCTGCATATTGTTTACGTACTTCTCTGGTAATCTCACATGTATGTACATTCAAGAGCATGGTCTCCAATTAGAGTTGGGTCTACGATCTTGATTACACATTCCTGCCTGTCATATGTTATATTGTCTCTATTGGTTTCTAAGGAACGCCCTGTACACAGATTTTACACATATGTTGTTTCTAGAGTGTGTTGGCATGCCAATACTCTACATATACACACACTTCAAATGTATATGCTCAGCCTGAATATAATCTTGCTCATTTGCATTTCCTTAGTATTTTAAAATATTCCGGAGCTCTTGACACAGTTGTGAATCTCTTGCTCTTTGTATAAAGTACTGACTTTTAGGGTGCTAATCTCACAAGCAGGTGCATTGTATTACAGCATTGGTATAGTGCTTAGTACTTTTCTGTGGGGCGTATAAGAGATTCAACTCCAGATACCATTCCACATAATTAAATCCATAACACACTATCTCACTCTACATAATTCCATCACAGGTAATACCATTTAATTACTATCCATATAATTCCACTGCACCCCATGCTACATATTTCAACTACACAATCCCACCACACACAATTCCAATACAACCCATCTCTACATTGCACTTCCACTAACCCTGTCATCTCTCCCCCACACACCCACTACCCCCTCATCTCACAATTCCACTGTCCTGTTATCCCTTCCTCACACACCCAGTTTCCTCTCTATACTGCCTTCCAACACATGCCACCTTCCTATATCTCCTTGTGCTGAGCACTGGTCCACCTCTAACCCCCCCCTTCCCCTGGGTGCCCCTCCCATTTGTCATCCCTCACACCCCTCTCTCACGCACTCTTCCTGCCTCTTTCATTTTGGTTCCCTTCAGGTCTTCGAGCACAGTTTCTTTCCCATACCTTTTCAAAACTTCTGTCCCTCAAATCCACTCTCTTCCCCCTCTTCTTCGGGTGTCTTCTGCATTCATAGGTGAACTCTCTTTGTGTCCGTGGCCTGGCCTGGCCTAGCCTGCCCTCCCCTCCTTTCTCTGCCTCATACATTCTTTCTGCTCCTCTGTCTGGAGTTGATTTACCACTTTCTGCATCAAGTAGCTATCGCTCTCTGTCTTCCTTTCGATCTATTCTGGGCAGCTCTAACATCTACCTATTCACCATGCCACATAATTCCACTAACCAAAAACACTACACATCACACCATTGCACCACAACCCACACAGGTCCACAACTAACAGTTCCAAATCAACCCACATAATTCCACCCCAAACCAAAGACATCCACTCCACTTCAAACTAAAATATAGCTCTAACTCTTGCAAATGCAAGACAATTGCATTGCAAATGCTTGTTCTATATTAGCAACCTGTCCTGTGGGCTTTACAAGGCACAATTTTAGAAGTGACTTATGAAGATAGAAAAATATTTTTCTAAATAGTACAGCCAGTTAAGTTCTGAATTTACTCACACAAAACCATTGAAATTCAGCAGTTATACTTAAGGTTATAACTCCAGTAACTAACTCTTGCCCCCGCCATGCACACTTTTCTCATCAATAAAGTAATTGCAAATGTTGAAGTGATAATATCAAGATGTCACAGGTGGTGTCATCAATGATGTCTGAAGTGGAGAAATTAGATGTGCATGGTGAAGGTGTGAGTTATAGTTATCTTCCCTTTAACCTTTGGCTTTTTAAAGTGAATGTCTTTTTTTTTTTTTTAGCACGACATACGTAATTATACTCCGTGCCGCACACAGCCTTTGGCCATGCGCAGCAGGGGTTGGCCGAAGGACGTGGCCAATAGCTAGATCCAGCAAACTCCTCTCCAGCATGCACCCAAACCCATGAAACTGTGTTGACTTTAAACCTTTAGTAAACGGAAGAAAGATGTCAATGCAGGACATCAATATACTTAGCTAAATTTAGGATTTCTTATAAAATAATTTTCCCTTCTAGGCACTATTACCTTTTACAAAGGTGTATTTAAGGCATCCTTTACAACAGCGCTATAGGGAAGTAGCTAAATATGCCAATTAGGGAGTTCCAATGTTTAGCACGTTTTAGTAGGGAAGCATAAGCACTTTATTACTGTTTAGTAGTAGTAAAGTGCATAGAGTTGTAAAGCCAGCAAAAAAACAAAAAGGGGCCAACAAAGGCAAACATAAATTGGTATGACCATGCAGAAAAGGCAGATTTGCTACATGGCAATATATGCAATCTTCCATGTAAAAACAGGGTAAAATTACTGTTAAGAAAATGTGATGCATTACATTCTCAAAACGGTAAACAAAGTGTGTTCGAAGCTCAGTAGACATGACATAGTATGCATATGATTACCTATATGATCATGATACAATATAATGACGAAATAATTTGCTGTTGCGCAATCTTACTATTAGAGTAAGTGCAGTATGAAACAGTACACATTAAATATTATGGTTTGAGATCCACAAAAACAAATTGGGTTAGACTTTGAACAAGAGGCATCCCTTTTTTTGCATGATGATAACATCTCAGTGCTTTTGCTATCAGTCAAGCAATTATCAGGGCAGTTAATTAAAAGACAAAATGTAATTGTTGTTTAAATCTCTGATAGTCAGTAATGTTCCAGAAAAATTAAGATTTGAGCAATGAGTATAAGACACTACTCTCTTGGGTCTACTCTCTGAGAAATGGGTGTTGTTTTTAATTGAAAACATCAGCATGTAATGTGGAAGGGAAGCTAGCTAATATCAGTGCCCAACACGGTCCCAAAATGACTGCGAGTGGCGTTTCCATTGATTTAGCCTAGGGGAGGGGGAGAGGGGGAGAGAGGGGGGCGAGAGAGGGAGAGGGAGAGGGAGAGGGAGAGGGAGAGGGAGAGGGAGAGGGAGAGGGAGAGGGAGAGGGAGAGGGAGAGGGAGAGGGAGAGGGAGAGGGAGAGGGAGAGGGAGAGGGAGAGGGAGAGGGAGAGGGAGAGGGAGAGGGAGAGGGAGAGAGAGAGAGAGAGAGAGAGAGGGGCAGGCCTCGGTTCTCGATTTCCATCTCTCCTTGTACTGCAGCCAAAGACTCATCAAGCAGGAAAGAGGGAAACAATTACATTACAGAGCAAATCAATTAATCTATAGGGCAGTTTCAGGAAGACTGGTTTTTAAAGCATAACGGCGGAAACGGGGTACAACGCGACAAGACTGATAGTCTAGCTCCATGCACTAGGGAGCAAGCGCGGTCAAGCGGGCGCCTGTGCTTAATATTCCTTTCTTTAGCAGAGCGAGGTCGCCGTGGTCGGGCTGCACAGGGGGTTACTAATTTACATTAACTACTGTAAACGATGCAGTGTGTGAACAATTGAAACGAGAATGCACAATACTATTTGAAAAGCACAGCAAAAATATAGGTCGTTTGTCAAAAGCAAAAAAAAAAAAAAATCTACAGGTAATGGAGGGAAAATAACTAACAGCGGCCTTTCAATTGTTAACCGTTTCCAATTCTAGCCCCAGGCTTCTCCTAATGCATTTATTTCATAGGCACCAGAGTATCTTCACACTTCCATGCCACCAAGTATGACAAAGCTGTTTAGTGTACTCCAGGGATGGTGTCAAGGTAGCACACTGTAGGCTTTCAGATTTGGTATCCCACCAGGCCAAAGTAACCACAAAAATCTTGTCTTCTGACACTGGGGCTTGATAAAACCACATGCTCTGTGAGACAGAGCTCAACAGAAGGTTGTCCATAAGTTATATCCAGCTCAGAAAAACTAGGTTTGTTTACAAGCCACTGAGAACTATTTGAAGCAGCAAATGTGTTCTGACTCTATAGGCACTGCTCCTTTATCAGCCTTTACATCAATCAATCAATCATTCAAACAAACAAAATATTTTATAGAGCGCGCTACTCACCCGTGAGGGTCTCAAGGCGCTGGGAGAGGGTGTGGGTCAAGGGGGGGGAGCGGGGGATCAGGGAGGGTCACTGTTCGAACAACCATGTCTTGAGGTTCTTTCTGAAGAGCAGGAGGTCTTTGGTTTTGCGAAGGTTGGTGGGGAGGGAGTTCCAGGTTTTGGGGGTGAGGTAGGAGAAGGACCTGCCTCCTGTGGTGGTGCGTTGGATGCGGGGGACTGTGGCTAGGGCGATGTCAGCTGATCGGAGGTTGCGTGTGGAAGTTCACTCTTTCGTTGAGGTAGGTTGGGCCGGTGTTGTGGAGGGATTTGTGAGTGTGGATGAGGATCTTGAATGTGATTCTCTTGTCTATGGGGAGCCAGTGAAGGGATTTGAGGTGTGGTGAGATTCGTTTGTGGCAGGGAAGGCCAAGGACGAGGCGTGCAGCTGTGTTATGGATTCTCTGGAGTTTGCGTTTGAGTTTGATGCTGGCGTAGAGGGCTTTACCGTAGTCTAGTCTGCTGCTGATGAGTGCATGGGTGACTGTCTTCCTGGTCTCTGGGGGAATCCATTTGAAGGATTTTTTTTTAGAGTGCGGAGTGTGTGGAAGCAGGAGGTGGTTAGGGCATTGATTTGCTGTGTCATGGAAAGGGAGGGGTCCAGGACGATGCTGAGGTTGAGTGCGTGGTTTGCGGGGTTGGGTGCGGGGCCTAGGGCAGTGGCCACCAGGAGTCGTCCCATGTGATTTTGTTGGGGCCGAAGATGATGATCTCGGAGGTGGTTAGTATTCATCCAGTTGGCGGTGTTGAGGAGAGCAGCGTGTAGGTTGGTTTTGGCGGTGGTGGGGTTGCGGGTGAGGATGAGTTGGGTGTCATCTGCGTAGAAGAGGATAGTGATTCCATGTGCTCGGAGGATGTTGGCTAGGGAGATCATGTAGATGTTGAAGAGTGTGGGGGACTCCGCAGATGATCTTGGTAGTGGTGGAGTGCAAAGGTGGAAGGCGGACTCTCTGGGTCCGGTCAGTGAGGAAGGAGGTGAGCCAGTCTAAGGCTTTGTGGCGAATTCCTACATTGTGGAGGCGTGTGCCGAGTGTGTGGTGGCAGACTGTGTCAAAGGCTGCGGAGAGGTCTAGGAGGATGAGTGCGACGGTCTCGCCTTTGTCGACTTTGGTCCTGTGTCGTCAGTGCATGCGATGAGGGCGGTTTCCGTGTTGGGGTTCTGCAAGAACCCGGATTGTGAGGGGTCAAGAGTGTTGTATGCTTCGAGGAAGTGGGATAGGCGGGCGTTGACTAGTTTCTCGGCAACCTTGGCGGGAAAAGGGAGGAGTGAGACGGGGCGATAGTTGGGGAGGATCTCCGGGTCGGCTTTGTTTTTTTTTTTTTTAGGAGTGCAGTGATTTCTGCGTGCTTCCAGGGGTCTGGGTAGGTGGCGGAGTCGAAAGAGGAATTGATTATGTTGCGGAGTATGGGGGCGATGGTTGGGCTGGCTTTGTTGTAGATGCAGTGTGGACAGGAGTTGGAGGGGGATCCGGAGAGGATGGAGTTCATGGTTTTTTCGGTTTCTTTGTGTGTGGTGGGGGCCCAGGTGGTGAGTGTGGTGGGGGGGGGGGGGTCATGAGTGGGGGTTGGGTGAGTGAGGGGTGTGTGCGGTGGGTGTGTGTGGTATGAAGCTGTTGTGGATGTCCAGGATTTTGTGGTGTAAATGGTTGGAGAGAGCGTCACATAGGGGCTGTGTGTGTGAGGGATCTATGTTGCTGGCTTTGGGTTTGGCAAGTTGATTAATGATAGTGAAGAGTTCTTTGCTGTTTTGAAAGTTGTTGTCAAGGCGTGTCTTGTAGTGATCTCTTTTGGCGGTGCGTATGAGTTGGTGATGGGTGCGAATGGTAGTTTTGAGGGTGGAGAAGTTGGTTTTGGAGGGTTCTAGTTGCCATATTTTCTCCGCTTGGCGGCATTTGTGCATCAACTCTATGACTGTCTTGGACGTTAATATTGCACTTAGTACTGCTGCACCCCATGAATGGCAGTAAAGAGGAAAAACTGACTACAACATGAATGACAGTCACAGCACCGAATGGATGTCATGCTGCCTGACCAAAACTGTGAATGACACAACCAACCAATGACAGAGTGGACAACCTATTGCCCTTCTATTTGTATCTTACAGTACTGATCCATAAAACGTTCCACAGCGAACACGGTCTCTAGCCAGCTCTAAAAATCCAGGGAACGGCTCATGCTGTCATTTTTCAGGTATTTGCCATGGAAAGATCCAACCTGAACTCCACCTGTTCAGTTTCAAATGTTAAAAGACCCTGATCTCATAAGGCAACTGTTTGCAGAGTAAATCAGAGTTTTGCTGAACAACAATTGCACATTTGCCACACGCTCTATTACTCTGTACGTAAACATGCATGGACCCCGACAGGTCCCAGGATCACAGGTGCAAAGGGAAATTAACTCTTGTAATAGCTTTCTGTGGATGTATTACACAATGCAGCACATTTCTCTTATTTGCATTTGGCGCACCTTTCAAAAGGTGTGGTTGGCGCAAACAAGGAGAATGCATTGTATCAGACAGAATGCACTACGCCCAGGGCAGCCACAAACTCACTCTACATGGGGGCGGCACATTCCAGAGAAATACGGGGGGCTTTGAAGCAGTCACTTTGTGTTTCACTACGCAAGCAGCAACTCACCTATTCTTTTAAGAGGGGTGAGGGATCCCCTTGCAGGCAGGTGTAGTGAGTGACTGCGCCTGCCAGAAAGGAAGTGTCTGGAGGTCCATATGACCCCCTTTCAGCCCTCCAGAGGGTTACCATCAGGGGCACACTGACAGTGCCTCACCTTTTTGAGGTGCACTTTCAGGGGGCTTTTTTATGGCTTCTTTCTCTTTGCACCCACGTGAATAATAGCCGCAGGCGAAGTGGCAAAGAAATGTCCTCATATGCATGGGAGCACAACCCCATGCAAATGAGGGAACACCCCAATGATAACACTATCTGTATTACAAAAGGGTCTGCAAATGCATCTACAGTCCCTTCTAGAATACCAAAGCACCCCAGGAGCGCGCAAAGCGGGTGTAAATGCTTGTTGCTCCCCAGGGCACTGTGTATAATCCGGCCCCTGGTTTTCTAAAGAACACCAACAGGTTTGAGGCTCTGCTCAATAATTTAAAACATCAAGGGTTTTTCATGTGAAAACGACATTTTGCATTTATTCCAATTCTTTAGCCTGTTACTTCACCCTTCATTAACCGATTTATGTATGGTGATGAGAATGCAGCTATGTAAATACTGCAGGCTAGGATTTGTGCATTAGTCAGATGATTTCTCCAGCCCTACTTTCCATATCTCTTTTAATGCTGCAACATAACACAAGCACTTCCTTACACTGTACTCTCAGCTTCAGTGAGCTGTTTAGGACCAAATACCTTTGTGCATGACATATTACTAATAGTCACCCCATTAATGTTGCAGCTATTGTAGTAAGCCCACAGGCCAGACGTTAATCCATTTCTAAAAAAGACACCCACATAATTTAAAAGTGACAGGCATAGAAGGACATCTAGTACCGTAAGAGGCAATCTCATGTCACAAGCTGCTGCAGCAGCACACAAAACAGGTCTTTAATATACTCACCACATTCCCTTGTAGTCACAGAATTACTTGACTCACGCAACTTGGTAACATATATATGAACAGTCAACACGCTGCACAAGGATACATAATGCACTTCTTTAAAAGCACAAACTATTAAAGATCCTACCCCATTAGCTTTCAACATTACACTTGTGACAGATTTGAGTAGCTATTTAAACTCTGCGAAAAAGGGACAACTCCTTTGTCATTTGAGCAGTCAAAACTGGTACACCTAAATGCAGGGGGCGGCTCCTCGGCTAGGGCGGAGGAGCGTCGACCCCCTCCCACTGAGTTTATTATGCTGTTTCTATAAAAGTGAGTGTGGCCACGGGCGTTACGTGGAAGGGGGGAGGTGGGGGATGGAGTGCAGCACTCCCCCCTCAGTGTTCAAGTATGTTTGGCTGGCCGCCTATGCCAGCCAAACACACATGCGCACAGGGCTGGAGAGAGTCTGCACAGGTTCCCAGTCTGCCTGGGAGTGCCCTGGCTGGGTGCTCCCAGCCAATCCTGATGCTGCTTTTTTTTTTCTTTTTTTTTTTTAAATGGGTGGCGGGTTACCAAAAAACTCTGCTTTTCCTAGAGACACTGCTTTCAGGTTTTCGGAGCCTCTGCCCATCTATCATGACTGTAACACATTATTACCTGTCAGAAACACTGGTTAGGAGGGGGCTCAGCAGTGGAGCAAACCCGAAAGAGGACTTGAACCAAATACTCTCCCCAACCCCATACTTATCTTAGTTCACAATGAGGTAGAGATATGCAAATAACAACTACTCCCACCTCACCTAAACGCTGTAGCGACCAAAAAGGAATGGATCTTGAGCTTCAAAGAATCCCGTTCCATTGCAACCACCCACTGGCGCCCCAGAAAGTGAACCAGCTAACACTTCAGTATGTAGACGAAAAAAAATATCATACATATTTACCGGGACCTTTGTAGGAGTGAAGTAAAAAACAGTAGCATGTCATTAATATTGCAGTACAATACTACAATCCTCACTGCAGGTTTATAATATATGAGTAGGTGGCTCAATGATGTAAGCATTCATGGCTGACATCAGCAGTGACCTTTAGGTCTGGGGTTTGACTCCCAGGAGGGTTAACCCAACCTTCCATGCATGTTTTGTTTTTGAGGTCCAAATACTGACTGAAATTAAATTGTGTTAAAATACTGGAGTATTTATAGTGCTTTTAAATTGCAAAACAGCAAAAAGTGCTATGACACGGCCAGCGCTGAGTATCAGCTTCTTTTTTTTTTTTTTTTTTTAAAGTCAAGTACAGCAGCCTACGCTGCTGTGTAATATGTTTAAAAAAAAAAAAGCCAGAGGGTGTGGGGGGAGCAACACAAGAGGGGATGGAACTGGTGCAGGAGTAAGACAGACAGATGGAGGAGGGTGTATGGGGAAAACAAAATGAGGGAGCTGCGCGGGAGGAGGAAGTACCAAACAGGTGGGAGAGGAAGAACAAACCATACCTCAATCACAGCATGAGCAGTGGACAGGCATTTATTAAGTTGAATCAATATGTGCTTGGTTTGTGCTCAACAGAAAGGAAAGGAAGCAATGATTGGCCTGAACAGGCCAATTTAGGAGGCTACATAGGACAGTGGCACTCACTGAAGTCAACAAATGGTAGCCAATAGGCACTCACCAAGCCTTTTGACTGTAAACAAGTGTCTTGCAAACTATAGCAAAGGCAGTGCACGCGTGTCGCAGGCTCGACTTAAAAATAGCAAGTCGTCAGGACAAGAAGGTAAAACTGCCTAAATATTAAAAGATGGTATGATTTACATTTTTAACTCAAGTTTAAAAAAAGCTAGTGAGAGAGGACTTTAGTTTCTTGTACGTGAAAAGTAATAAGCAATCTGGGTTTTTATTTAGTTGAGTTTGGTTTAATTGTAATGTTTTAACCACCTTAAAAGGTGAGATGGTCCTTTAATGCTACCTAAGCACAGTACTCAACCTTCTAAAATGGCTGTACACATATGCCTCCATGGATTACTTCTTTAAAGTACCATGAATTGTGTGGAGAGATTCCAGAAGTATTGTATCAATCTTGGGATCAATCATTGTTATAGATTCTGACCATCTGGTAGGATGTGGACACTCGCAGCCTTTAAGTGACATCGTTAAACCTATTCCTGAGACCTGCTTAAATATAAGCTAGTAAAGTATACAAAAACATGATGGATTGAATTAATTTCAGCCACTGGTAATCAATCACTCAGGCCCGCATCCTAGTTCAGTGTTATTTTGCACACCATGCCACTTCACTTTGGACCCAGCCAGATTCAAATCAGTCTTATCCCTGCTCCAATGACAGCAGCCCAGCCCAATCTGCTAGGCCAGGTCCTCCCT
The DNA here is from genome assembly GCF_031143425.1 of Pleurodeles waltl. Classification (NCBI taxonomy): domain Eukaryota; kingdom Metazoa; phylum Chordata; class Amphibia; order Caudata; family Salamandridae; genus Pleurodeles; species Pleurodeles waltl. The sequence goes on from NC_090436.1 coordinate 899,773,467, forward strand.
GAACCAGGACACATGCAATCCAGGACTGGTTTCGTCCTAGTTAGGCTTCATCAGACAGGTATACTGGTCATATCTGGCTAATGAGCTCTTATCAAGGTAAAAACGGTCCTAGAGTGCTTTTATTCCGGTTCAGAGACAATCTGGTTTGGTAGTTCAGGTAGGGCTGTTCCCATAAGGAGCAGGGTCAAGGCTGATTTACATATGGCTAAGTCCAAACTGGGGTGGGTTGGTGGGTGAAAAACAATGGATTGGTATGCAGTCCGAGCGATTAACAAAAATAAAAACACTATAATCAAATGCACACCTTCTGTAGTACATTAAACATAATAAATCATAAGTCATTTGCTTCAACTTCACTCACGAGCAAGATGCACAACACGGCTTGCAGATTTCCCTTACGCACTGCAAGGAGAATGTGGCCTCTACTGCCCATCTTCCTGTCCTGACAGAGGCACCAGCCCCCACCTAGATATCACTTACTGCCCCTAACGCTCAGTACACTCCTGATCCACAGTCCTCAGTGCTCCCTGGAGGCCCATCACATAGTACCCACCTGAGGCTTATCACCCTATAGGCACTTCACCATCTGCTCCCTCAGTGGCCATCACCTCTTGCTCTCCTGGTGTAATCATTTTTAGGTCTAGATGGAATATGCGTTTGTCTGTGACACCTATTTTTACCAATTATTTAAAATAAAAATAGAGGTCGCTTTGGATTCACCTTGAGGAGTATTTAATTCTTCAGCTCATTCATGCATTGCATACATACACAAAGTAATCATTTTCGTTACATTTTGCTGCAATGCAGCAAGAATTCTTGCTGCTATCAGCATTCGAATGGGAGAGTCAAATCTGGTTTCTTTTTTCCTATAGTTTGACTGGTGAAAAAGGATTTTATGGCTTTCAAATCTGCAAGTCACCTACACTTTTATTTCTGTAGCCAAATGATGCACGCCTGCAGGAGGGCGCCAGCAGGAAGGCAGGCGAGTCATGAGATGATAAAAGGTCTAAATAGGCATTTCAAATAATTACGTCACAAAACATCACTAGACAAAAACATGCAAAACTGACATTTCTTTATAGCAAGGGTGGTTACACTTTACTTGGATTCCTTTAAATTTGATTTATTCTGAGAGAGCAACTCTGTTTCAAAAGGAAAACCTGCGCCGTTCCTGACAGCGGACAGTGAACGAAATGTGAGGATGCACTCTGCATATATTATTTCAGATGTACCACATGGTCCAAACAGTTATTTCAAACACCTCTAACACTGCAAGCACTATTGTGCACTTTCCAAAAACAACTTTCAGTTGCCGTCACAAGCACTTACTAACAACGGTCTCCTTAATAAGACAGACATTTAAGCACTGTTCTCCAAACTGTGCTAATATTTACATTTGCATATATCTAAATGAAATGTATGGTGCATACTAATTGAAGGTCAAAAGTATACGCTGGCACACATTTGGAGGAAAGATTGGAGAAGAGAGGGTGGAACAGTGTACAAGTTGTGGGAGTTTAAAAACGGCGAATGAAAGCGGAAAGCATGGGTGCTGCATAGTTGGGTGAAAGTAAATGTTGCATTTTAATATTGGAAAACATAATTAGGCACATACCCATTTCCAAACAAGGAATCCGAAAAGAGCAATAAACAAGCTGGATAATGAGCATATCATGGTGGTGAAGACTATCTATTCGTCAGTTTGTCTAAACTTCCCTCCTTATAGGGCCTGCCACGCTCAGTGCAAGCGATTGACACAAATGCTCGCATAAATGGCTTACGCTGCACCTTAGCCTATGCATGCCTTAAGATAGTTAACAGCTATGTGTTTTAAGCATGGTATGAACCTAACACGCAGGGGTGTAACAGAGGCCCCCGCAGTGGGCGCGGGGGGCCGAGGGGCGGGGCTGTTGCAGGATGAGCTTACTCATACAGGAGGGTCCCCCTCAGTCTCTACTGATGTAAGTATGGGTGGCCCCTTGAGCATATCTTGCAAGGGGGGAGTGGGGGGCTCCCGTTTTTTTGCGCCACTACTAACACGAGACCGGGTTTTCATTCACCAGGAGAAAGGAGGTTTCCACCATCTGAACATAAGAACTGGAATCTGGGCACGTGCTTACAATGGGTGTACACCGGAAGTGCATTCCGATAGGTATGCTGGACACTTCGTTAAACTGGTAATTCAAACAGCAGGAAAGCAAGTGCAGTAAAAACTTGCCAAACTTGTTTGGCAGCATACCCTAAAATAAAAGAAGCATTATCTAGCCAAAGTGTCAGTCCCAACTCACTGGAAGGCAGCCACTAACGAGGCAGGAAGATGTCTTTAGACGAACAGTATTCAATTCACTGGCTACCCATCAGCAATAATGGGCAATTACAATTAGCATTGGCAAAGTCAATAGGTCTCGCCTTCAAAACTCTTGTAAGCAATAGGCAGGGTAACTCAGCTTGAACGACAGAAAGTTTATTACACCGCACAACAGAAGAGGAGTCGTCCCTTGGTCAGCCAGCTATCACCTGCTTACCTTAGAACGCTAGAAACTCAAGCTCTTTACCCCAATCCACATGAGTAATTCTAGAACTACTAAACATTATTTGTGTTCCTAACATCATTGCTACAACACATCCTTTTCCCTTATACATTTTACAAAGGTTATGTGAGTCACTGAATGAATACGAATTCAATAAATATTAATAGAATAACGACATGAATAAAAATACTAAATTGATGATACTCTATTTGAATGTACCTATATACCTTTTTTATACATGTATTCTTTTAACAATCCCTCACGAATATGGGTGGCCTACGATTCCTTACCCTTCTTCCTGGCAATCCCATTAGTCTCTGACCACCTCCCCTGCTGTGATCACCACCCCCCCCCCCCCCCCCCATTTTGGCACTCCAGTACTACCTTTGCCACTTATTGAGGGATTCAACTCTTCATCTAACATCATCTTAAATGCACTGCACCCTTGTCCCTTTCTTTCATTTACGTCACACTCACCACCCCTCTGATACAAAGCCACCCTCCTGTTATTCCAAGGGCCTCTAAACTTTGTCAGCCCACCTTTAACTTCGCCGCTTTTTACTTTCACCCAGTATCCTGCTTTCGTGTGTGTTGCGGTCATGTTTCTCTTACTCTCACCCGTTTCTCCTTGGTTTTTGTTCAGCATGTCATCGTTCACCCATTCCTTCATCCAAGATGACACCAATTTGATTCCAGGAACCCTACTTCTCATCATTTCAAAAGGTGACTTTTGAGAAATGTCATGTTCAATTGTGCGGTATGCCGACATCATTTCCCCCACCAAAGTCCTGACATCCTGTCCATTTACCACTGCCATTTGGATTGTCCCTTTTACCATTCTGTTCGCCCTTTCAGCAATACCGTTGCTTAGGGGCTATACAAGGATGTAGAAGTGTGGTGTACCCTACATGACTTTAAAAACCCTCGCATCTCATTAGATGTCAACTGTCTGTTATAATCTTGGAGGGAATGCCTTCTTCACAGAAAGTCTCCCTCAACAATGCAATTGCCATCTTGGTGGTTATCTCCTTCACAAACTTAACTACCAACCACTTAGAATGTGTATCTATTATCACCATAGCAAATCTCAACTCATTTCTCAATTCATACATAGGCCCAATAAAACCCATACAGATGGTATGGCATGGCTTACCAAGATCAGGAATAACACCTACATCAGCTGTGTCCCTACTCTGAGCCTCTTTTCACCTCTCTTACATATATCACAATCCTCAACCCAGTTATATACCTACTCATCCATGCCTGGCCACCACCACTGACTTCTTAACATTTTATTCGTTTTCGTTTGGCCTAGGTGTCCTTCATGAGCCATTTTTATCAGTCTACATTTTAACCCCTGAGGAGGCACAAACTTCTCCCCTCGCATCACCACTCCTTCCCCACTCACAGATAATTCATCCAATACCTTAAGAGAAGGTCTTACAGGTGGAACTACTGTGCTCTCCCTCCTGCCACCTTTCTGGATGGTTTAATATATTTACCTCTTTCAATACATTATCAGCATTCATTTCCTCTATCCATTCATCTATTGTAATCACTTGAACTCCCCATCCCTCTGTTACATCATCCACTGAAGCTACAGCTTCCTCGCTCTCTTTGGCTTGCACCACTGGACCATCCACTTCCCGCCAATTTCTTGATAATCTTGATAAACAATCTGTTTGCCGATTCCTCCAACCCTGATATATTCCAAACTGTAACAAAATCCTTGAAGCCTGGCAGCCATTCTCGCTAGGCGTGCAGAACCCTTACCGGCACCCACAGGAACCAAAATTCGCACCAATGATCTATGATCTGTCCGCAATGTAAACTTCGTTCCCCATAAGTACGTCTGAAAATATTCTGCACCCCATGCTGCTGCCAGTGCTTCATGTTCTATCACGGAGTAGTTCCGCTCTGAGTTGGTCAGAGTCCTGGAAGCAAAGTTCACTGTTTTCTCATCTTTTCCATGCATTTGTGACAATATAACACCTAGACCAGTGGCACTGGCATCAACCATGAACACTGTCTTCAATCTGGCATTAAAGGGTCTCAATATTACAGCATTACATATTTCATCCTTAACACTCTCAAAAGATTTCTGTTGTTCTTCCTTCCATTCAAACACGACTCCTTTCTTTAATAATGTTCTCATACATTCTGTTTTATTAGAAAATCAATTCACAAACTTAGCGTAGTATTCTATTAACCCCAGGAATGACCTAAATTTTTCTTATATCACTGGGTGCCGGTGCTAGCTAACCTGATCGCATACAACAAATCTTCTTTTGGCATCATGCCTTGAGCCGATATGTTGTATCCTATGTATTCCACCTGATCAACTAAAAATTAGCATTTGTCTGAGAGTAAGACCTGCTTCTTCCAACTTATGTAACGCCTACCTAAGCACCATATTGTGTTGTTCTATGGTGTTCCCAAATATAAGAATGTCATCTTGGTAGTACAAGAGGTTACTCATTCCCTTGAATACTTCATTCATAATCCTTTAGAAAACACTTGTAGCAGAGCATAAACCAAAGGGCATGCGCATGAACTGGAATGTACCTCCCATTGTAATAAATGCTGTAAGAGGCTTGGAGTCCTCATGCAATCTGATTTGGTGATCAGTATTTTTCAAATCTAATTTTGAAGAATACTTAACCTCACCTAAAGCCAAAATTAATTCACTTAAATTCAGAAGTGGGTATGTATCAACAATCACATTTTTATTAAGAGATCTAATGTCTACACAGAACCTGTACGGACCATCTACCTTTTTGGTGATCACTACCGGGGATATCCACCTCAAAGTTTCTATCGGCTCAATAATACCATTCAATAACATTTCCATCACTATGGGGATAATAGTATACATCGAACTGGAATCAACCATAAGTTCCACACCCTTTCCATTAACATTACATTTTGCTTTTGGTCTACATGTCTCTCCATTTTCATCTTCCTGTGTTGCATTCTCTACACCTAGAATTCTATAATTGCAAGTTTGTTCTACATGCTCATCCACCACAATAACTACTCTTGTTTTGTTCCCTTGTCTACACACAACTGCAAAGTGACCTCTGCGACCACACTTACAACAGTCCTTATTAATTGCAGGGCATTTTTTGAGTCCACAGTGTGAAAATTACTGCCACATCTATAACAAGATTTTCACATTTGTCTATTTTTGTTACAACTTATACTAGGCTTTTGAATAGCTGTGATATCTAAGTCTTTGTCCACATGAAGGTTATGAGTCTCCGTTTCTTTTTTCCCATTTCTTTTATACAACGTTCGGACTGTTCCACGACTTTGGCAATGTCAATGGCATCTTTTAGCATGGGGTTTTTCACCACCCACAAACGTTCTTACATCTTTTTACTCCTGCACTGGAAGATCAACTGATCTCTAATTAGTTCATCAGTCATATTCCCAAATTTGCATTTTATTGATAACTCTCGGAGTCTTGATACAAACTTATCCACTGACTCACATTCTCCTTGGGGTTGAGTATCAAATGTGTATCTTGTCATGACTAAATGTTCTTCTCTTGCAAATCTGATCTCCAACCGATTTTTTGCCTCACAAGAAACATCTTGTATTGGGTCATCAATCGGTTCTGCGGCTATTGGTAAGTACTTAAGCATGTGTTGACCAGCTTCCCATAACATGTTAAAAAACAAAGCCTTTTTCCTGGTTTCTGAGAAGCTCTGGCCATCTAATGCTTCTATATATGTCTTGAACATTCCGATCCAATCTTCTCATTCGATGTTTGGAGGGCCAGCTTGCACTAAAAAGAAAGACGCAACTGAACCATGCGTCTCCATTCTGTAGTAGTATTCTCAAGAATTAATACATGATGCATATCCATAATACTCTGAACTTTACATATACAAATATGTTTTCACTAACTTTTGTATTGTATGGTGTGGGCCTCACTGTGGGCTTGACATTTTCTGTGCTGTTGAAAATAACGTGCACTTCGTTGGTTTGGACGTCACCGTGGATTATCCAATTATTTATATTAAAAATGGTGTGCAAATCACTGTAAAAACATCAGGAGTGTGCACTTTATTAACTTGGTGTACACATCACTGTAACATGTAAATGTGTAACTAGTGCAAGACTTTGGATAAGAAGCCCGCCACGCAAAGTACATATCATTTCAATCCAGTACAATCCAAAATGGTCGTATCGTGCGTATGTGCTACATTGGGCTTGCTACTTCTCAATGTACACAGCAAAAGCTTGATCGCAAGGCCCAGGATCTCCCATAAGTTTAAATATTGCGCTTTATTTTCTTTGGGAATTTTCTACAGAAAGTGAGACAAAGCCACTGCTAATGACAGTCCAACCATCAATTAACACTCCAACAAAGCGTGCACTTATCTGTTGAGTCTGGTGAACCGGAAGCGACACTGCTGTGACGGGTTCACCTTGACTGCTCTAACTGCTGTCTGGCTGGGGCTGGCTTCCTCGCCGCCAAATTCTTGTAAGCAATAAGCAGGACAACTCAGCTTCGATGGTAGGTTTATTACACCGTACAACAGAACAGCAGTTGTCCCTCGGTCAGCCAGCTATCAACTGCTTACCTTAGAACGCTAGATAGTCAAGCCCTTTACAACAATCCGCATCAATAGTTCTAGAACTACTAAACATTCTCTGCGTTCCTAACATTATAGCTACAACAGTGACCTATTGGCTTAGCCAATGCTGTTTGCAGATGCTATGCAGCAGACTAGCGATTTACAGCAGCACACAGGCGAAAGTAACACAGGTGGGAGTTGGGGGAGGTAGGTTCCAGGAGAAATACACGCGAGAAGGCAGTGCAGAGAGCATGCTGTGGAGGGAGGTGTACTGGGAGGGAAGCGGCACACAAGGGAGAGAGTTTGAAAACAAACACTCATGGAGTGCTAAAAGAAAAAGTAGTTCCCTGCATGTGAGCACCAGAAGGAAACAAGGCATCCAATCTTAAGGATGGTAAAGAGGCTATGCTCCAAGGAAGGACAAACAGAGGTAGGAGAAGGCTAACTATTGAATAAGAAGCAAACAAATGTGAGTGCCAGTAAAGCCAACCAATGCCCAATAACAAGTGTGCTCCAAACCCACTGTAAGTTCTTGGTAAGCCCATATTAGGTCTTTCACCACCAGACAGCTTGTGCTGTCTGGTCTGTGAGACCCAAAAATGGACACAGAAACGACATAAGAGTTGAGCTGCGAGTGCAATAAACATCTTATGCCTGCAGTAAAGAAACAAGAACAAATGAAATCGTTTTTTCTTTAAATTCAATGGTGTTACAATCACAGATGATCGGTGGTGTTTGAAAATGTTCAGTTATTTGTGAGTTTACAGAATGAGAGCGAGAAATTACAGGACTGGGGGGGGGGGGTGGTTAATCGAGAAATCATGGAAAATGTTCCACATCAAATAAATCGTTCAAAACTTTTTTCTAATCCATTGCGACAGAAATAATCAAATACCTGCACATTCATTTTCTGCCTATTTAAAAAACTAAAAATGTACTTTTTGCAGGGCATACACTACAGGAAAAAAGTTTTGGGTTGTTTTTTTCAAGGAACAATTCCGCCACAGATATGACATAGCAGAAACTATGAACTATAAAATTGTGAGTGTCACTGGCAAAAAGACAATTTCATACACAACTTTCCTGTATTGAAGAAATGCACATTCTAGAAAAGTAGATTTGTATGCCTGCATTAGCTAGTAAAACTCCAGGTTTCAAATTGCATATAGATTAAAAGAGGCCTCTTGATCACAAGTAATGCAACATGAAGAATAGTAAAAAGCATACATTCCTTAACCCAACATTTAGAAGTTCAAAGTGGTTGCCAGGCAACATAACATTGTTCTGAAAAGGAAAAAAACTAAAAAAAACAACCAACATAACTAAACGTACGTCTTGATGCTTCAGCTTTCTTGAATTTCCCCAAGATTAAACAAGCATTGGCAAAGCTTGAAGCCCGGTTTGCTCACTAGAGGTGGTTGAGCCAACATATTAACAAGGAGAGAGTCGAGCAAGAGCTTATCCAAGGGTCATATCTAGCTCTAAGAATCCATGAACGAGCGGAGCCTTGAAATAATTCGACATGCAAATCATACAACAAACATCATACTATAATGTGATGTAGTGTCTTCAAACTTTAAAAAACTGTTTGTCCAAGACACGGACACGTTTCACCTTAGTAACAGCAGATTATATCTCTACACTGAAAATAATTAATTAAAATTAAGGTTTTTAAACATGCACTGAGAAACTTTCCTGCCCTGGTGGCAATGCTATTAGTGAAAAAAGCAGAAAGTCACTTGTCATGTATACTATTTATGTGGCCCAGATTTCTAATAGTGATGAAGCAACACTATATGCTATTCAGTCAAACACAATGGGGGTTATTCTAACTTTGGAGGAGTGTTAATCCGTCCCAAAAGTGACGGTAAAGTGACGGATATACCACCAGCCGTATTACGAGTTCCATAGGATATAACGGACACGTAATACGGCTGGTGGTAAATCCGTCACTTTTCCGTCACTTTTGGGACGGATTAACACCTCCTCCAAAGTTAGAATAACCCCCAATATGTTTTTGTACAACAAACATCCAGAAGTCACATATATAAAGGTGATACAATAAAAAAGAAAGCTCTGTGAAATAAAGCATTTTCCTAGGATCACACAATTCTGTCAAGGAGGGAAGCCAGGATAGATCCCTAATGTTCCAATTTGACACTGTGCATTTCTGCCACTAGACTTTCGTCTCCTTCAGACATCAAAGGTTAACGGCTAGTCCTTAAATCTCAGAGATGAGATTAGAACATGGGTAACGGGCAAAATCAAAAAAAATTCTTGGGGAGTTTCACGGAATGATAACTTTGCACAAGGATATAAAAGCGTTTGACATCAGATTTAGATTATGTTTTTACCGGCACAGGGATTTTTGTTGGGATTATCAGGACACTGAGTGGCAGCCGGATTCAAAGCAGGTTCCTCATGTTGCATGGGTGGCAGCTGTATCCTCTAGGCTACATCGACTCCTGTGACAGCATGACTCTTGTTGGCCTCGAGGTTCCAAGACTACCTAGAGCTGAGCCACAACCAGGCTTCTGACTCGAGCCTGGTTTGCACTTTAGAAAGGTAGTTCACCATCTGGGTCTGACCTTTGGTAGCGGGAAACAAGAAAGTTGAACTGCATTTATTCCACATCAAATAAAGCATAACATGCCGAACTATTGTTTCTGTCAATACTCTTCATTTCCGACAGATAGCCACAGCAAAGTGGTAAAGCCTAGGAGTCCGGTTTTAACGTGCTAACGCACGCAACATGTCTGTTTTTTAGTATGTGCTATCACCTTAAAATAAATCTATTACTTTTGTCAAGGCGTGTTTACACTAGTGAGAATTCTCAGAGAACTCCATCTAGATTCTCACATGATTTTCAGTTTATACACAGTTGTGCTGCAGACACAATAACCCACTAAGTTAACTAAAAACATTAACCACGCTACACTAATATTTAAACAAAAATGGTGACTTGCACAATTATAACTGGGGAAAGATATTTGGAGCAACAAAGAGGCTGCTGGGATATTGACCACTAATGGGCGGTATAGTCTCCAAGCATGTTCATTTATTATTCAGTACTCCAGCAGTCCTCTCCCCTACTCTGTTCTGCTCTCCAGTCCCCTATTAAAAACGCCAGGGGACAGTTTTCCTAGGATACTTCCACAGAGGAAACATTTTCTGGTGATACTGTTCCTGGTGTGACCTGGTCATGGATCGCAACGCAACAAATCACTGTGCCAGTCTTTAAAAATGGGTGCTTATAGATCTTGTAGTTCCATTTGGTGGCCATGCTGAACCAAGCAAATGAGAATCCTGCTTAGATGCTCCTTTGTATAGTCACTGTGCCAGGCACATCAATGGAGGATATCCATAGGTAGGGGTGTACCAACTAGCACATTTTATTACTAGTTTTGAATCTACATCCTTACACTTATTTCAGATAACTAAAGTTGATAACCCTACATTTATGAAACCAATAACCGTCATGTACGTGTGTGCTGCCTCCCATAATTTGTGCATTAATTTAATTTTTATCTGCACATCATATACATCTCAAAACAAAACCCTATCAGGGTTTGAGTGATGCATAAAATATGCAAAAAAGAAGAGAGAACTCTGGGTAGTTCTGAAGTTGAGGTGAAGAGCAGCTCCAGTAAGGAGCACACCCTGCAACACCAGTGACACTCTAGATTTGCTCACCACAAATGTCTGTTTTTCTAGCAATGTTTTTAAGCATATGATTAGCACTGTGCCATCCATGCTGAGCTAGAAAGGGACGAAGTAATTTGCCATTTGTACAGCAAAATCTTTATGCATAGGATTGGCATATTTTGTGTATTTCTTTCATTTTCCTCTGCACATCGAAAACACAAGACAATTACCTACCAGGTTTTCACAATCTATCCACTATATGTGGAGTTTTTACCGTAGGTACCTTGCTCTCTCTCTAACTAGTGATAAGAGAAAAAAAGAATACCACTGATGCTGTCAGTAGGTAAGGCCAAAAAATAGTAAATGTAGCTTTAGCATTAGATTACCGGCTTCTGCCGTTAATGTAATAGGTATTGGTACAATTGAGATTTCTTGGGAAAGAGGCTGAGGGCAAGTTACAGCAGGATTGTTAGTGGAGAGCTGCGATAGTTGACAGGCACCCAAAATTGTGCATATTGTCTTTAAAACTGTTATTGTGTGTCCCATCTGAACGTTTAGAATTTCAGCATAACTATACTCAATGATAATGACATATGCCCACCTCAGGAAGACACCACAATACGTGTCATTTTTTAATGTAGTGTGCAGTCGATGAGGTTGACGCAGACCTTTTGCAGACTGAGTTTGCCCTAGGCATCTGCCTGAGTCTGGTTAGATCAGTAAGGTCAGGTCATGTCAAGACCATTTCCAAAGTATGTTATTGCCCAAAAGGGACACTGGCTGATGCTATTCACATTATTAAGGGAGTGAGTTCGCCTCTTTGTCGGTGTACAATGACAAAACTTTGTGTTGTGCCCTCTAATGGAGATGAATCGTGTAGGTCTGAAAAAAGCTAACTTGAAAACATAACTAATTTACTCCATCTTCGCTAGAGGAATTTGTTATATCGTACGAAGGTTAGAGGTTGTTCTCCTTTAAGGAATTATTTAGGAATGTTTGTATAGGAATCTGGAGTAAGGTCCCACGTGGCCACACTGTGTCAGTTGAGTGAGCTGGCTGGTGAGGGAGGACTGCGTGGAGCCATCTCATTACCAATAAACATTTCTGCTATCTAACAAGGAGTGTTGGAGTTTGTGCGGCGTCACAACATTGAATTGGCGAGGAATCACCAGTATCAGCATGAGACGGCTTGCGGTCCATGAATCAAAGCGTGCGTACTGAGTACGAGTTCAACACTGCGTACGGAGTCACTGGTAAATGATCAATTAAACCTCGCCAGCGCTTACCTTAACAGGTGCTTTCGGTTGAAAATGTTCATTAAGCGAGTAAGTGCCTAAACTATTCTTTTCAGAGCCCTCACTCCCCTCTAACTATCCTCTGCACATATTGGCGTAGTGTCCTGTTGTGCCATCCGGCTCCTGCATGTGGGCACCATGTCTACTAGTCAGTCAGAGCATGCAGGCCACCTTGCTTTATGGCTGCTCACTTCATGGCTTTGCATTTCTGAAGGGAAGAGAGTGATTATCGGTTTACCATGAAACCCAGTGATGGACTCTTTCTGAAATCAATAATCTGAGCTAAAAACAAGTATTTGAAAAGCCAGTAGGTCTCGTCTATACCAAAGCTATACTGGCTTTGACAATGTGTTTTGCCATACTGTACACCAGTGTGGCGGCTGTCCAGCATGGCTAAAGATTAGTGGCGTGAAGTGCTAGAGTGGAGTGCAGGAGTAGTGTGTCACAGAGTGGATTTGTTGGTGTGTCGTGGAGTAGAGTAGGAAGGGGGAGCAGTGTGTTGTAGAGTTGAGTAGAGAGAAGTAGAATTCAGTGGCAGTTTAGGGTTGCAGTGAATCGAGGTAGTGGGGTGGAATGGACTGGGAGTTGAATGGGGTTGATTGACTGGAGTGGGGTGAAAAGAAATGGGCTGAGGTGCATTAGATTGTGGTGGATTTGAGTGGGGTGGATTAGATTGGATTGGGGTGGGTGGTTGGGATTGAGTGCTAGGACTAGGTGGGGTGGATTGGTGTGGAGTGGGTGGATTAGATTGGACTGCAGTGGGGTGGAGTGGATTCACTAGATTGGAGTGGGGTGGATTGGAATGGACTGGGATAGATTGGACCGGAATGGAGTGGGGTGGATTGGACTGAATTAGAGCGGGGTGGGTTGTACTGGAGCGGGTGGGGTGGGTTGGACTGGAGTGGGGTGAAATGAACCGGGATGAGGTGGAGTGGACTGGGTAGAGTGTGGTGGACTGGAGTAGTGTGTGGTGAATATGGAGTGGGTGGGGTGCAGTGGCATTAATTGGATCGGGGCGTGGTGAGCTGCAGTGGGATAGATTGGATTGCAGTGGGGTGGATTGGATTCAAGCAGGGTTGCTGTATTTAGATTGGGTAGAGTGGGGTGGGCCGGATGGATTGGATTGGACTGGGCTGAACTGAACTGGGAGAGAGTGGAGTTGACTGGAGTAGAGTGTGGTGGACTGGAGTCAAGTGGGGTGGATAAGATTGGGGTGTGGTGGGCTGCCGTAGGATGGCCTGGATGGTGTGGGGAGGACTGGATTAGAGTGCTCTGGATTGGATTGGGGTGGATTTGAGTGTGGTGGATTATACTGAGGTGGTGTGGATTGCAGTGGAGTGGGGTGAATGGGCTGGACTGGACTGGGTGGGTGGACTGAACTGGGATGTGGTGGGTTGTATTGGGATGGATTGGAGTGTACTGGATTGGAGTGGTGTAGGCTGAACAAATTAGTTTGGAGTGTGGTGGACTGCACTGGCATAGGGTGGAGTGAATTGAAGTAAAGTGTGATGGACTGGAGTAAGTGGGGTGGATTAGAGTGAGGTGGGGTTGAGGGGTGGGCTGCAGTGAACTGGATTGGTTTGCAGTGAGGTGGGGTGAATTGAGTTGGGGTATTTCGATTGGGCCAGATTGGACTGGGGTGGGCTGGATTGGAGTGGGGTGGATTGACTGGGTTGGAGTGGGGTGGACTTGAACTAGGGTGGGGTGTGGTGGACTGTAATGGGGTGGAGTGGATTACATTGTCATGGGGTGAGGTGGATTGGATCGAGTGGAATGGATTGAAGTGGACTGAACTGGGATGGAGTGGACTGGATTAAAATTGGGTGGATTGGTGTGAGGTGAACTGGAGGGGGTGGACTGGGGTGGAGTGGATCAGATTGGGTGGAGTGGAGTAAAGTGAGATGGACTGACTGAGTGGGGTGGATTGCAATGATTGGTGTGGACTGGACTGAGTCAGGTGGATTAGGGAGGGGTGGATTGGGTGTAGTGGACTGGACTGAGTGTGGTGGATGGGCCGGTGGATTGTGGTAGAGTGGACTGCATTGGGGTGGGGTGGATTGGAGAGGGGATGTGTGGATTGTAGACTGGAGTGGGGTGGAGTGGACTGGGTTGAAGTGGGGTGGATTGGAGTGGGGTGGGGTGGATTTGATTGGTGTCTATGAATTAACTGGAGAGGGGTGGATTGGAGTGGGGTAGATGTAGTGATACTTGTGTGTTGACCACTAACTGTCGCACCACTTTGCATTTGGCTTAGCTGCCCACCGTCACATTAGTGGTCACTAGATATAGACTCCATTTTGTATTCAGTTTAGCCTCACTGCCAAGTTAGAGGTGCGAATAGTTTTTCGTACAAACATGTTATACAACCTGTTTTCTATTTCTGCGTGTTCTCTTTCTCACCGAAGAGCTATGACGTATTATGGAGGAGTTAGTCAGCCAGCACGATAAGGATGTACTAGACTGATGTTTATGGTACAGCAGGGAACGGGTTGACTTTGGGAGGGACGCCTTGGGAATTTGGCCAACTCCTAACGTGTTTCTTTCAAAGCTTACCTAAACTAGCCAGCATTTTAAAATAATTTTCAATGGGAGGGGGTTTCCAGAAAGCTCCTTCTCCGGTTCTTTAAAATATGAAAGATGACCCTGGTCGACAGTGGCAGATGGAGGGACCACAATCAGGAGTCAGACATCGAATGCCTGATATAGAATTCCCGTGAAGGCAGAGACCTCTCTTTCTCGCATTCAAACGGGGTCATCGGCTTGCTGGCATGAGAAAGATGAAGCACCTGACAGGCCCTACGGTGATGCATTTTTATTATTTGCTTCGCATTGTGTATGAATATATATACATATATCAATATCAGTGTTTGTATTCTTGCATGTATATATTTGGTGTTTACAGATTGAAGATTCTTTATATATGGTCTTACTTCATTGCTGCACATTTTAAAAGTACACATTTTACTATTTAAGCCTTCCTTCACGAACCTTGCAAAAAGCTATAATAAATGTCTTCTTCAGATTAAGAAGTGCATTCCAGAGAATCTTTTTGACTCCTTTCAGTGTGTATATTTTGGCTCAGTCAAAAGTGAAGCAAAACAGTAGATAAAGGTGGTTTGGAGTGGGGTGGACTGGACTGGAGTAGGGTGGATTATGTGGACTGGACTGGAGTGGGATGGATTAAAGTGGATTCTATTGGAGTAAGATGGATTGGAGTAAGGTGGACTGGGGAGCAGTGGACTTGAATAGAGGGGGTGGATTGAAGTGGTTGGACTGTTTAGATTGTTTTGAAGTGCAATGGATTTTATTGGAGTAGAGTGGGTTGGATTGGATTGGGGTAGGCTGCATGGGTTGGATGGAGTGCTGTGGACTGAACTGGGATGGGGGTTGACTGGACTAGGGTAGAGTGGGATGGACTGTAGTAAAGTGGGGTGGAGTGGACTGGATTGAAATGGGGTGGGGTGGGATGGATTGGTGTGGGGTGAACTGGCGGGGTGGAATGGACTGGAGTGGGGTGGGTGAAATGGGGTGATGTCAGGAGAAATGGACTGAAGTGGGGTGGACTGGATTGGAGTGGGTGGGGTGGACTGGAATGAGTTGCATGAATTGGACTGAATGGGGTGGATTGGACTGAGTGGGGGGATTAGGGTGGGGTGGACTGGATGGGGCAGGTGGATGGGGTGTACTGTGGTGGACTGGAGTGGGGTGGATTGGACTGGAGTGGAATGGATTGGTGTGGTGGATTAACTGGGGAGGAGTGGATTGGAGTGGGTGGCTTGGATTGGAGAGGTGTAGATTGGATTGTCGCAGGGGAATGGAATGGGGTGGATTGTAATGGGGTAGGCAGGATGGGTTGGATTGGAGTGCTGTAAACTGAACTGGGATGGAGGGGACTGGACTGGGATAGAGTGGGATGGACTGTAGTAGATTGGATTGGTGTGGGCGAAATGGAATGGGTCCGATTATTTTGGAGTGGGTTGTTTGTCATTGGAGGAAGGCAGGTTTGAGTGGGGCAGGTTGAAGTGGGACAGTGTTTTGAATTAAAGTGGGGAAGAACAGAGTGGGGCAGACTGAAATGGATTGGAGGGGGCACATTGTTTTGGATTGGAGTGGAGTGAGGTAGACTGTATTTGGGTGGATTAGAGTGGGGTGAATAGGATTGCAGGGAGGTGGACTGGGTAAGTGTGGGGTGGATTGGATGGGTGTGGGGTGAGTTGGGATGGAGTGGGGCGGACTGCATTTGGGTGGGGTGTATTGGAGTAGGGTGTATTGTTTTGGATTGGAGTAGGGCAGACTGGAGTGGGACAGATTGTTTTGGATTGGAGAGGGGCGTATTGTTTTCGACTGGAGTAGGGCGGATTCGAGTGGAACAGAATAATTTGGATTGGAGTGGGGCAGATTGTTTTGGATTATAGGGCAGATTGAAGTGAGGCGGATTACAGTGGAATAGGTTGTTTTGGAATGGAGTGGGGTAGACTGTTTTGGAATGCAGCAGACAGGGGTGGGGCAGATAATTTTGGAATTGGCAGACTGGAGAGGTGTAGCATGTGAAAAAGGCATATTGCTTTGGACTGGAGTGGGGCACATTGTTGTGGAGTGGTGCACATTGTTTTGGATTGGAGAGGGGCAGATTAGATTGGGGTAGGAGGACTGGAATTGGGTGGGATGGATTGGGTTGGGGTGGGGTGGATTGGGGTGTATGGCATGATTATGTGCTAAAGCATTGTTTTAGAAATTACAAATAATAATGAAACAATGTCACTTTCTAATTCTTAAACAAGATAATCGTCATCTATTGAGAACAGCAACCACAAGCAAAAACAAAGAAAACATGAGTGCAAAGACAACGTACCCAAATAAAAGAAAGTTAGCTATAAAAAAATAAAAAATTGAAATTTTGTTTGTCCTGCTGGGCACGCCTTCCACATGCAGGGCACTAAGTTAAAAATAACAAAATAATACCTCAATCATGTTGGGAGCCGCGGACAGGCACTGATTAAGTTGAATGAATCACTGCTTGGTCCCTGCACCACACAGAGCAACAGAAATAATGCCAAGCCTGCAGTGACGAATTACTGTAAAGAAGGAGTGACATGCAAGCCAACAAATGGGAAGACAAGCAGGCTCCAAGCCCTTTACTGTACACAACAGAGTCTTGCAAGCAAGGCACATGCGTTAGTGCATACACCCGCAGGCTCGACCCTAAAAAAAAAAAAAAAAAAAAAGCATTTGCAATGCAATGGGTCTCGCATTTGCTTGAGTTAGAGCTATTAGCGCTGAAATTTCTAACTCGAACTTTCTTGCCACATAAACTGAAAATAAAAAGTAAGACAGTTGACATAAGCAAGCTGATTCAAAGCGCCACCGTGAGTGTGAAGGATAGAGACAAAAGGAAAAAGAAGTTTGCTTGCAGTCAAACGTATCGGCAAACCTGCGATTATCCATGTAACAGGGTCGATGGCCAAGGCGGTAACAAAACCGCCCAAAGGAGGGACAAATGTAAAGCAGTTACCAATGAAAGTAAAGAATTTTTGAAAGGCAAGCCCATGAACGAGTGGTGGTGATGGGCGTCAGGTGGGTGTGGTTAAAAGCCCAGATACATACCAGCATGTCAGAAAAGCAGCGCTTTCGTGCTGCTATGCTCAACCTAAAAAGGAGAGAGAAATGCAAGAGGGACAAGCTGTCTTGTGCCACCAATGGAAGTGGAAGAAATTAAAGGCTTCTAGATCAAGTTCACCTGATTGGGAAAAACGAGGACTACGAACTGTGACGTACGATGGTATTTTACAGATAACAGCGAGTTTTTGATCCAAGATGCAGTCTGATTAAACGAGTTTTCTTTCTGATAATGACTTCTTTAATTATACATTAAACCTCAAAATATGCAAAGAAATTCATTTTTTTTTTAAGAAAAAAAGGAAAGAGAAGATATGTTTTTTTTTTTTTTTTACAATTTTAACAACGGCTGGGATCAGTGTGAATGCCCGTTATTTTGCTATTGTAATCTTTGAAATTGTGCTCTATGTAATTACAGGGCTGCTACAAATTCAAGCGCTAAATAATTTTACACAGCTCTATACATGCATGAAGGATGTCTTCAAAACCTAAGTCTGAGTTTCGGCATTAAATTGGATGTCAGTTTTTTTATCGAAGATATTTCTGCTTAACGTTATTTTTTTAAAAATAATATGAACGATTGGATATATTTTTAATAAGTAAAAATTCGGGAGTTACCCTGATACGTTTGCTATGAGGTGTGCGAGACACGCAAAGTGGCTGAGTATTGAAAGAAATCCAGCACAATTGTTGTGAGGGGCGCAAGATACTCAGAGGGGTTGAACACGGGTTGAAAGACGCAGAGTATGATTTTGTGACGAGCTCAAGATACCGAGTTGGTGAGCATGTCAATGGGACGCCCTTTGATGTTTCGAATGGGTGGCTGTGAGTTGAAAGATACCCCTTACAATATAGGTGCTACAGTTGTATGCAGGTGGAAAATCACCCGGTTATGTTACAGTTTTGTCATTGTAGTGTAAAAGCAGGAGCATGTTGAGCGTGACCCATCCTGATTACGTATTCGGGGAAATACACATTTTTCGCAACAGTAATGCTGCTGCTGTAAGTTGAAAAATATCTTTTTACGCGTTTAAGAGCCATTGCAGTTAGAGTTGAGAGAGAATCTTTCTTGGCAAATGTTATGTTGCTGTTTGTAGGCTGAGTGTATCCAATGCAAATATGTTTGGTTCAACTGAAGGAATAATTGAATTAAAGGGGCTATTTTGCCGTCCACAGTACCAATGAGGTTGTACTATTCTCTTTTCTGGCACGGGCGTGAATTTGTCCCATAAAGGACATTAATGAGATGCAGGTTTTGGCATTTGGAGTTAAAATGCGGGTTGGCAGTTAAGCCTCAGCAAAAAGGCATACTTTTCACTACTCGACTAAAAGACAAATGGAAGGAGAAGCCGCTGTGCCAAGAGTCAGCTTGGCTGCCAGAATTGTTGAGTCACTGTCTGTACCTCAGACAATACCCAATGTAATAGGAAGACTTCATGCCGCACTAGCAGAAGCAGTCCATATCTTGCACTGTTTTTCAATATCAACATCGTTACTGCCCATCCTTGGACAGAGTACCTTACACTTCTCCAGGCAGCAAACCCCAAGGAACTCGCCTAAGTCCTTCAGCAGCAAATGTAGCGACCACTCCCCACTGCGGATCAGCAGGATATCAAACAATTTCAATGAAGGTAGTTCAAGCAATGGAACAAAACAACTGCTATACGAAGTGATGTAGAACATCGCACTGTCCATCATTTGCCCCCCGCCCCCTCCCCAGTAGCCTTTCTTATTCATCAAAGGTTATCCCCGGAGATCCAACATGCATTCCCATGATCTGTAATCCGCTATTACTGTGAGGGACAGGATTTTTAATGGTAGACGTTCCAAAAAAATAAAATAAAAAATAAAGCTCTAAAAACAAACCCAAGGAGTCGGCTTAAAAGGCTGTTTGTTTATGAATACAATACCAGAGCTCGTCAGGGAGCAAACAAGACAGATGAGCTGTAGCCAGAAACATTTTTGGGCCGAAATATAATTGCACGGCTTTTCAAGCATACAAATACCATTCGCAGTGGAAAAAAGCGTGCATGTATAGGGTCATCTAATATTATTGTGAGGGTTGGAAATGGGAATAAATACAGCCATTGCATCACATCCTGGAGAAGACTAAGTGCACCAGTCTTTCCTTCATCCCGTTTAAGGGTTTCTTACTGTAAGCCGTGCTTTGCTCACTTTACACCAAGAGACAGCACAGGACTGTTATGTTTATTCTTCACAGACTGCTGTGGAGTCAGCAAAGCACTGCTATGCGGATTCTCCAGCGAATCTAAAATGTAAACCAAGCTCTCTGCAGCACACTGGCCTCACTGAGCCAAAGGGATACATGGTTCACAAAGCAGGTACACATGTATTCATGCTTTCCGCTGGCGCCGCCCGAATCCTGCACTCCAGGATCTAGGTTGGAAAAGAGTTTGCATGTCATCCTAGCCCAGATCACAGAGATCACTCCAACGCTGTTGGCTGCAAGAATAGGCATTACGGTGACATACCGGAAGTTGACGTTATCGTGAAATAACTGCCTGCCACTTTTTTCTAGGAGCCAGCCACGTGCCGAACCCCCACAACAGTGGCAGGCAATCAACTATACATCAGGCTTCCTTTAATGGCTACTAATTCAATGATTTTCATGTGCTGGTCTCATGGATGCCCGGACCGGTATTAAACAAGTTCTGCCTTACTGAAAGCTGTCACCATGGAAACTAAAGATGAAGCTTCAGAGGTGCCACAGAAAGTGTCCCACACTTCCATAGTCCTTGGTTCAATACGCCTCTGTCCCACAGCAGCGGAACTGAACGACCACTGCTCCTGCAGCAAGAGCTGAAGACACTGGTGTGCTCCTTTCCAACTGTCATTCAGTTTCAGTAGCCGCCAGACGTGCCAGGAAATGTCGCATGGGCTTGTGTAGAGCCACAAGGCCACCTTACTTCATCACAGGATGGCAGCCATTACAAGAGGCGTCCATGCAGAGCTCCAGGAGCAGCTGGCCTCCAGTAAAGCAAGGAGCCCGAGGGGTGAAGGGAGACTGCAAGAGTGCTGCAGTCTCCTCATCCCAGGCTTGGAATGCGGGCACTCGTACGACCAGCTATTACACACAAATGATAAGTATTCTAAGTGTCTAAAGAAGACATTCTTCAACCTGCTCTAGCGAGGTGCTCCACGCCCCTCCTGCACGGGCACTGGACAGGACGAAAGAGGAGCTGGATACACTCGGGAGAGTGCAGGAAATGGACGTGTCCAGAGATGTGCGACTGAAGAAAAACGGCGGCTTGTCTAAAGTGAACTTTATGAGGATTTCTTTCCCATGAAAATTGACAGTGACTATGCAATTTTCCGTGACATTTTAAACACAAAAATATATTTATAAAAATTACAAGTGGGCGCTCATGCCCATAATTGAAACCAATGTGAGTGAGTGTGAAAATTTATTTTTAAATGCAGAAGATGTAACTTTTCTGTCTCTGGACTAACACAAACTATAATTAATATAAAAATACCCCCTGGCATACATTATAAGGATATTGAAAGTTGCTGAAGAGTTCCATGACCATATAGATGAGCAAGGCCAACTTTCCTTTATAAGGTTATGGAATTCAAAGGATATAAAACGTAACAACGTGATTGTGGTTGTCCGTACTCACAAGGCTTCATTACTTTCCAAAGGAACCCTTCTTTGCAATTTTAGAATAACAAAAGATTGAGGAAAAAATAATAAAAGGTCTAAACGTATGACTTGCAGGCAGCATGCAGCACCATGGTGCAGGTAAATCGATCACTGTTCTATATTAGAAGGATTGCAACTTAGGACTTCAGCCAAAACTGTGACTGGGCAAAACACATAACTCTCCTAGAGTTGGTTAACCACAGGCGTCATATAACCACCATTATAATCCCTTCAAAATTGCTGGGGACACAAACTTCTTTGCTGCAGGTGTCTTAACCTGTAGGATATTTTAAAATGCAGCTTATTATGGGCAATTAATTAAGCTATTTCAGACTTACTGTCACATGTCCTTGCCAATTTCTTTGCCGCAGAATTTTTTTTTTTTTTTTTTTTAACATAAACATATACGTTGACTGTCACTCTGCTTTTCAGGCTCCTCCCCTCGTGACTCCACCACGTTCCTCTTCCACATCAAGATCCTCGATTTAGGATTCCCAAATATATATATTTTTTTATCCAATTCCAGCGCCGGTTATTTTTAATGTTAATTCCTTGAACCCACTGCTCAGCTGATCGACCAATGCAACAGTGGCACATACAATGGAAGGAAAGAGCTGCTCTTCGTCCCTAGCAGACGTTTCATTGTAGGAAGCTGCTGAAAAATCAACCTTTACACGAGTACCACTGACATGGACCTCGACTGTATAAGGTGACTGCAAGACCCACATGACCTCCAAAGTGACTTTTACTGCAGCACAACATAAGGCAATGTATTACGGCACAGTGAGGCATAAACGCATATGTGCTTTCCCTGAATTGTCAGGATGTGGGGCACTGCGGCTCTGTGCGTGAGTTCTAACGCTCGCGGAGGTGGGAAACTAAACAGCGCTGATTTGTACATAGCGAGGTCATGACAAGTGAGACATGCAGTGTTTTAATAGTATCAACATCACAGAAACTGGTGCCAAAGCAAAAATATATTAATTAGAAATGATTTATGAATGTTGAAGTAGTTGGGATGATTAACTCAGAATAATAATGTGCATGTTTGAAAATGTGCCCTCGAAGAGTGGCTGCCACCATTCAAAAATTATATTAAAAAGACTAAAACATGTGAAATGTCGAAAATGTATAATAACAATGTAGTAATATGTCATGTTGAGATATATAATGTACGTTTTGCATTATATTGTAGAGATAACTTAGCTGAAGTTGTGGCATAGTTTTGCCAGACCTCGTGCATATGCCGAATATTAACGCTCAATGTAGAAATGCTAATGTGCTGAACTGACTATGAATCGCTCGTTTATTAAAATCTGCGCAGCTAAAATCATATGCATGAACCGACGGACAGGAGATGAGGGAATTACATTTTGTATCAAGGACTGTGTAAAGCATTTAGAGTGTACTTTCCCAGGACTTGAACAATGGAGACACTGACTGGAGAAAAAGAAGCAACATTTTCATTACCTGACGAGCCGGATGATGAGAGCATCGTAAAGTGAATCTATCAATCAACTACATGGGAACTGTGTAATGCTAGAACTCATAGATTAGAATTTTAAGGGTCATTGGATAATGGAACATCGTGTGATTAATTGACCAATTAGGAATTGTGGGATAGTATGGGTGACTTTGACATAATGTCATGACAAAGGGAGAAAACTTCAGATGGATAAGAAGATGTTTGGTGCAGATGTCTGAAGAGAGAGACCTTATTCCGAAATTGATATGATATTGGGAGAGAAGAGATTTGAGATTCTGTTATTGGCCTCATACTCTCTACAACAGAGCCTGATGCGATGCTGATCGATTGATGACTTGAAGACGAAGACTGACTTTGTTGCTGATCCATACATCTATGACAATAAGACTGAATTACCTTTTGTGCCTTTTCTTTCTAGGTAATATCTGCTCTATCTAAATAATTTTCTCTTAGCTAGATGTTTTCCAAATTCATGTTCTAAACTGTTTTCGTATGAAGTCCCACATGCTAATGCTAATCTGGGTTAGATGAGGTTACTATTCAAAAGACATTGACATATACAGTGACAAATGATTGACGGACTGATTTGCTGAAGTCTACTACTTATGTTAACTTGTTCATCTTTGATTCATCGGTTGATGTATGCTGAAGCGTTAGAATGTATTTTGTTTCAAGTTTTGATTAGATTCGATTAGGTTATTGGTGGTCATTAATGAATTAATCTTGATTTGTTTTGAATAAAGTTTGAATTAATCCCATGACTTAGTATTGTAACTTTGTAACTAATAGGGAAATAATTGTTAAAACATATAATGAATTGTGGTTATTCGTGACTGAAATGTCATGGTGTGATGTTATTAACTACTGATTAATGATTTACTTAATGGTTATTGCTATGTGTACTGTTCATTGATGAACATTGGTTACTTCGTAGCTAGGATAGTCCATACAAATCAAAAGGTTCATCGACCTATACGCGTCCCCTTATAAGTTTACTTATTAAGGACCAGGCATGCTAACACTGGGGTGCACCCTTCCCCAAAAGGATGAACAACTTGAGGTGCTGCGCAAAAATGAAATAATCCACTCTATTTTTGGTATAAAATGCAAGGTAAGTATCTGTTCAATAAAAAATGTTTTCTCTATCAGTGATACCAAATGACAATCTATAGTAAGAAGATTATTGCTAGGTCATAACACTGTGCAGTGGAGAGTCTGTTACAAACCCAGGGGTTCAACAGATAGACCCGTGGCGATCACGGAACCCGACATCTCATTTACTTTCCTTGCACATTATGTAATGCATTTCTTGCACTTTTATTAAAAGTCTGTCAGTGCGATCTGATGTGTGTTCTTCTTGTTCACCAGAAACAGAAGGCTGCTTGTGCTTCCGGCCGTCCCAGTCCTGTTTGCACTCTGCCCTGGGTCACAAGAAGAACACGAGTTAAGTAACAGCAGAAGCCAATATTTACAGCTACTGATTAAGGTCCCCGGGCAAACAATTGCTGAGCACACAGCATGAAAACTGTTCAACTTACTGGTGCGAGCTTTTAACTGGGAATAATTCGATTACGTCCATAAAGCAATAGAAGCATACTGTATTGGAGATGTATTTAAAAAGCGCTTTGTTCCACTGACCAAAGGAAGACGCACATTTTATACAGAGTTATGTCATGTGACGAAAAAGAGCACACCAGTTTTCAAGTAGAGAATAAATCTATTTTCATAAACAGAACCTGTCAGTGTACCAACAAGGGTGTTCCTGGATGTGACCTATGAGGGCGCAATGCTTGTGAATGCGACGTGCTATAATACAATCAAATATTTAATGACAAATTGGCACAAGAGCTTACTGATAAATCTTGCAGAATAAGGGTCCGATTTCGAATTTGGGTAGGGGTGGGGGGGGGGGGGGGAGGGGGGGGGTGGTAGGGGTCTCGGCGAGTTACTTCTTCACAACTATGGCGGTTTTCCCGTTCGCCGAAATATAAATCCCATAATATCCTACACCTTAAGTGTTCAATGGCAAACAGGTCATTTAATACTACATCTATTTGTAATTGGGTTCAATCAAGTATTTAATCAGGTCAACATTTCTATTTGTTTGGTTAAAAATTGTGGTCAGATCGTCATCAGGACAGACACATGGGATACACCCTCAAAAATCTTGCGGTAGCAATTGGTGACGTGCATGTTGCATCACCAGGTAAAAGGATCAGGTAAGAACTCTACTTAGATTAGAACCAAAAGAGATAATGCCCAACTGCTATAAAATTATCCAGAGCCAACCATGGTTAACAGAAATTAAGTGTTGCAAAGTTCTTATCTGATCCTTGTACCTGCTGAATATTTAGACTGCAATATTCATCAGAAAGCTGTGGTGTTTTTCATGCAATATTTATCTGTATTATAGCACAACAGAATCATCACAATATATATGTAACTTAAGCCCAGATTCGGAGGGCTGTTGGAAACCAGTGTATGTAAAAAGGGTTTAAAAGTGTGGCTGTGCTAGAGCCTGGACACCATGCATGACAACTAGACTGATGGTTTTATTGTGTTTGTGTCCCTGCGCCTTGGTGTGTGGAGAGGCAAAATGAGCAAGCGATATGACACTTATCATACCCAAAGTGATCCAATTAGTACACACAGACTACACATTTATCCAAAGTACTGACAATGTTCTTTAATTCAATGAAACCTATCCATTTAGGTCGTCACTATTGCACTAAATTCATGAGATGGTGGATGTTGTAGCAACTCTTAGTGCAGTTTAGGGGCTTGACAGAAAAGTCACTAATGCACTAAATTCACGAGATGATGGATGTTGTAGCACCTCTCCTTGCAGTTTAGGGGCTTGACAGAAAATCCACCATGAGTTCTGCACTTGCCACTGCAGCGCCTAGTTTGTGGAGTCTGGTTCTTGTGTATTTTGTTGCTCAGAGGTTCTTATTGATTTATGCAATGCCTTCATATTTTCTATTATGCAGTAACCGCTTGTGACCAAGCACCTGGAATTTTGCTAACCTATCTGTACATTTGAGTGTTTTATTGCTACTCATAAATACATTTTGCCTTCAAGTATTTCTGTTTTTAGCACGTTTTGTAAAATGTCCATGTCTTGGTAGTTGTAAAACTGTGCTACACAAATGTATAGGTTTTATTAAAAAACACGCACTCACAATCTAACAAAAAAAATCTGAAAATATGAACTTAATACAGGAAAAAAAAAAAACAGTGGTATTAACACTAATGCTACAAATAGTTTTCTTCCTTTGGGAAAAATACTGTTCAAGTAAATTGGAATTATTAACAAAACCCTATGAACACCAGAAGTCCAGCAATTAAAGTATTAAAGATCAGCTTATACTAGTGCCCTATTATACAATGATCCCGACTTCATACATGACGGCATATGTCATGTATGACATCACCAATGACAAAAAGAGAATCTCCATTTAAATGTCGATTTTCACTATACCTGCAGGATTATCCTTGTATGTGGCAAGCGCAAATCTTCACTGGTCCCGTGGTAATATGTAGCACTAGATGCTCTTTCATAGCCTTCAATGTTTAATGATGTTCAGGTTTTCTCTCGTTTGTGGTTTAACAAATCCCAGTAAAACCTTGCATGCTTAAGTGTCCAATCACAGTATAGTGGGTTCCTTGGATACAGACAGATTGTCAGCCCAAATAGGCTCTAGAGCAGAGGGGTTCCAACATTTTTGTTACAAGACCCCCATTAGGCCATTGTTTTGAAGTCAGTCCAACCACCGAGCGTGAGGGCCTGAGCTGAATAGAGGGGTGGGGCTTACGAAAGCATTTCAGGGGCACTTTTCATGCAGCCCATAGTCCACGCTAAATGTGAGAGTTATAGAAAAAACAAGTGCTTAAACGAAAAAGAGAACTCGACCAAAAACAGTGCTCTCCATAACTGGATTGCACTGAGCACCTTACACTCCTGGGTCCCAGTGCAACCACATGTGTATTACCTGTACAAAGCTGGCTTCTTCTCTGCCCTCCCCTCCCTCATCACTCCCTCGAGTGGGCCATCACCTCATTAGAGGACAGAACCAAGCTATCTGCCCCTCTGAGAAAAATAAAGAGCCCCCACATCTAACGCCCAGTTCATCAGCATGGCTGCTGTTCAGCATGGCTAAAAGTTACTGGCATAGAGATGCTTAGTGTGGAGTATTATAGAGTGGAATGGTGAAGAGTAGGGTTGAGTGGCAGAGATTGTCATGTATTGGAGTGGCATAGTGTGGAGTCGTGTAGAGTGGCATAGAATAGAGTTGAGGGGCATAGAGTGGTGTAGAGTATAGGGCCAGAGTGTACAGTAGCATAGAGTGGAGTAGTGTGGCATAGAAAGCAGTGGCATAAAGTACAGTGAAGCAGAACAGAGTGGCACAGAGTGGAGTGGATGGTTTACAGAGTAGAGTGGAGTGGTGCAGGTTAGAGAGCAGCTGCACAGAGTGCCATAGACTGTAATGGCATAGAATAAAGTGGTGTACAGTGCAATACTGATCCAGCTGCATTTTCCCATAGAGTAGGGCACTAGACAGATGTCGCCATTCATTTTCGCTTTAGCAATGAAGCCACTAGTAGTGTGTCTTCACCACTACATGGCTCAGTGGGGGATCGAGGTGGGGGGGGCATCACGCGTGTTGTTTCGCTCTATGCAGATGACGCACTTGTTTATGTCATATACCCTGAGTAGTCAGCTGAAATACATGACGCACTTGTTTATGTCATATACCCTGAGTAGTCAGCTGAAATACTAAAACACATCATGCCTGAATTTGGAGCCACATTAGGCCTTCGGAATAACAAACAGAAGATGGTACTGTTCCCAGTGGCTGCATTGGCAAGTATGCAGCCAGCTGATCTTCCTGTGACTGAGCTACACTGGGAGAAGAATCACTTTCGGTACCTGGTAATCCAGATAGCGTCTACTCCGGTAGCCATCTAGAACCTCAACATGGGCAGAGTCATACGGGGTCTGGAATACTCCATCCGATTCTGGATACGCCTACTGCTCTCAGTGATGGGCGGTGCTGCGCTGAGCAAAATGGTTATGCTACCCCACGGTCTCTATGCTCTGCAAAATGCTATGTACAAAATTCAAACATCTACCTTCACCACCCTCAACAAACTCCTAATGTTCCTGGTGTGGGCAGGTAAACGCAGCAGAGTTAAGCTGGATCTACTGAAGTTGGACACTGACCTAAGGAGCCAAGGACTACCAGATCTTAGACTGTACCACTTCGCGAGCCTCTTGCAATACGCTGCCAAGTGGTGTTCAGATGGCCTGAATATAGGCAAGAATGTACTGGGGACATGAGTTGCTGAAGCAGACCTCCCGCACAGCATTATGCTAGGGGCAGGTATCCCAGACAACCACCCCTTCTTTGCCTGACAGGTGACAGTGGCGTGGGAACAGGTGGTGAAACTAGTATTGCGTTGGGCTCCCCCATTCTGAACTCTTGCCCCCTTTGCTGGCTGAAGCCCATACGAGACGTCCACTCGGTGATGGATCTGATGTAATGGTTTGCAAGCAGCTGCAATACAGTTGGTGATCTATGCAGCAACAGCGCATTTCTTACAGTGGGGGAGGCTCAAGATGTGCTTAAGCTTCACTGGGGTCAGTTTTCACAAAACACCAAAGTATCCCAAGCAATTCGAGGTATCTGGCCGACGTTCCCTGCGGAGTAACTGGAGTCTCATACACTTCAGGTGATACCGGACCCTGTGTCATCCGGAGGCCTGGACTCAGTCCTTAAGGAGGATTGCCATGTTAGCGGTTAAAAACCGGTGGGTGGGGGAGCTGACACTACCTCCCATGGAAGGTGCCAGGAAGAGAGCGTTGCCCTGGTTAGGGAAGTAGCAATCAATGCAAGGTTCAAATCAAATGAGCTTACATAGGATTAATAGAGCCCGTTTGAAGGACTGCCCGCATTGTGGAGTGTCCCCAGCCAACTTTCTGCATATGTCCTTGGATTGTGGAGAGTTGCAAGGATACTGTGAGGAAGTCCTGCACACATGACGGAGAGTCAAACCGGTGTTGATGGAGGTCTTGGTGGAGCACTGCTTGCTTGGAGTACTCCCAACGCCTAACGAAGGGCCCAAATACGCCACAGATTCGCGCTACTGGGTCTAGTGTTGACCAAGAGGAGAGTGGTCATACACTGGACACAAACAGCCGCCCCAGCTGGTGGAAGATGGCTAGATGATATGCACGAGTCGGCCGTGGCCGAAGAGCAGCGTTTAAGAGCTGTGCACGCAGATGAGAATGCTGAGCGGGGTCTGGAAAAGTAGGAGGTTATGCTGAATACCTTGTCAGAGGTAAATTTGATGGCTGCTTCCCCCCCAGTGCAGCATTCCAGGTATAAGAGACACCCCGCACGGTCAGCTCGAATGTTGAATCTGACACTGAGGCTAGATGAGCTCCCACATGAAGTGGGTTTTGATGGGTAAGAGATTGTGTGTATGTGAGGGGGTGTTGTGGATATTCCTGCCCTGCTGCTGCCCAAGAGGCCCCGTTCTCCCCTCCTCACCTCCCCCCAGACTATTCAATTTGTATCCATCACTGTTTCTCCTCATGTGTAGTGGCAGAACACATAGCAAAATCTCATACCTTAGGCAGCATCACTTGTTTTCTGCTTGTTGATCTCTTTTTGCTGTATAGTTCAAGTTCTACATCTAATTCTTCACCATTCTGTGAAATGCTGAAAGATGTCCTCAGCATTTGGTCGCAATGTGGGGATCCATGACGCCCATGCTATACATAAGTGCCCTGCATTTGAACCAAATGCTAATAAAAACATGTTGAAAAAAACGAGGTGTAGAGTGCAATGGTGTACAGTGCAGTGGTGCAGAGTAGATTAGAGAGACGTACAGTGGATAGGCGTAGAGTGCAAGGGCATGGAGTTGAGTGTTACATAGTAAAGTGCACTGTCAGAGTGTATTGGCATAGAGCGCAGTCCGGTAGAGTGCAGTGTTGCTGAGAGGCGTAGAGAGGAGCTGTAGGGAGTAGATTGGTGTGGCCTAGACTTGAGTGGTGTAGAGTGGAGTGGCAAAGAGTGCATTGTCCTACAGTAGAGTGGTACAAGGTAGAGAAGGGAGGTGCAGCATGCAGTGGTGCACAGTGCAGTGGCATGGAGTGGTGTAAAGTTGAGTGGTGCAGAGTAGAGTGCAGTGGTGTGGGATGGTTTAGAGTGGAGTGGTACAGAGTGGCGTATTCTTGTGTGGCAGCACACTGCCATTACAGACAACACCTTTTCAATTGAAAGGGCCATTACATTTGTAACCTATAGTTTTACTAATAAAACAAGACAATGCACAGACAGAAATGTGTGGAAATTGCATCACCCAGTTTAATGAGTCATTTTGATCATATTAGAGTATTTGTTTCCAGCACACTTCAGAAAAAACATAAAAGTGCTTAATTTGTGCGTTCATAATTCTGAAATATTCTGAAATACTTACACAGTTAATTTAAAAGTTGTCCTGTGCTAGAAAATAAAATCTTTCCTACCCCCAGTACCCAGCAAGACTGTTACATTAATACTCTCACTTTGAAGTCAGAGAAAGATGAGTAAACAAGCCCCCTTGGAAGACAGTGCCTGACATTTGACCCCAGTCTTTGACTGCACAGCAAACGTGACGAGATAAGGACAAGATTTAAAGGCCTATTTACAGAAAGCGAGTTTGTGGAAGGATATAGAAATCACTGTTTAGGCAAAGGAGGTAACAAACTGAACCTGGAGGACCTAAAGCAAATAAATGGAAAGCCAGAAAGTGCAAGTTACAAAGCCAATTGTAGCCAGTGGAATGAACTCCTAGGTCTACTCTGTGAAATCCCCAAGATGCCTTTAGCAAACCAGACAGCTTCTCTGTCTGGGAGGCTGCGACCTAAAAATGAATCCATAGATCTTGCATCTCCCCCGGGCCATCATCCCGAGGCTATATAGGATATCCCAAGTACGCTCTCTAAAGGGCATTGTTCAGAGGTCGAAGGGATATAGATGCTCAGGGCTAAATGCGAGTTAGAGGTGTAAGACGTCTGTTTCTATACTACTGCGGGCCATGGTTGATGTTTTAGATTTCTATCTCCCATGTGTAAAAGGTATGCCATGTCATATTAAACACTGTGCTTTGGAGGTACATTTTTAGGTCGCAGCCTACCAGACAACACAGCTAAAGATATTTTGGGGACATTCAGAAAGTTGACCTAGGAATGCATTCCGCTCATTGCTTACCATTGACTTTGTGGTTTGTAATGCATATTTTCTAGCTTTCTATTTGCTGGCTTTATTGGCTTTAGGCTGTTCAGCTTCAGTTTGTCCCTCCTGTTGCCTAAACGTTGCCTAAATTTTGTTCCATGAACTTGCTTTCTGTAAGCGGGCCTTTAAATCTTTTTCTTATCGTGTCACATTTGCTGTGCATTTAAAGATAGAGGTCAAGTGTCAAGCTGTATATTTCAGGGGGCTTGGTGTTTACTCTGCTTTCGCTGACTTGACTTCAAAGTGAAAGCGTTTATAAGAAAAAGGAATGCAGATTACTCTCCCCATGGAGCCCGCTCATGACCCTTCCGATGCTCCATTTACAAGGCTGTAACATAACCCTTAAATAGTACATCATGTAACATGCTGATGACAGATTTTTAATTCAGCTAGATAGGTAAGTGGGTTACTGCTTTTAACACAGAGATCCGTTTGTTACTTGCAGTGAATAACCTTTAAACGTAATATAGCACAGTAAGCTGTGAAGAACATGACTCCCATACCATGTAACACTCACTGTTTTATAAAACATTGTGTATATTGATTTACATACATGATTTATTGTCTATGTATAATATGTATGCCATGTAAAGCGCTCTGACATCCTGCAGTGGG
This sequence comes from Pleurodeles waltl, assembly GCF_031143425.1. Classification (NCBI taxonomy): domain Eukaryota; kingdom Metazoa; phylum Chordata; class Amphibia; order Caudata; family Salamandridae; genus Pleurodeles; species Pleurodeles waltl. The sequence goes on from NC_090436.1 coordinate 899,805,187, forward strand.
ATGAACAGCAGCATAAAAGAAATAAAACAGTGGTATCTGCTTTATTATTTGTGCAAATACTGTGACAGACCCACATATCTTACATTCTTACAGTGCACACGCTTCCCCTGCAAACAGGAACTGAACAAAGTCAAAATTATGATTCTCTTAAGCATCTGTGAAGTGACAAGCTGAAATCCTTTCTTTCCTCTCCTTTCCTTTTACATCTAAGTGTAAAGCTACAGACTGCATCAAACTGAAACAAAAAGGAGGCCTGATGGCCTCTTAAATTAGGCCTTTATCTCTGGCCCAGCTTGAGGTGGAAATAAAAATAAAAAATAAAAACATCTCTCTCTGCATGTTGCAGCTTAGAATGAAAGCAGACAACAGTGCAGGCATACCTAAATGTGTTCCGTGTGTGAAAATTACACTAGGACAAATGTAGCATAAGCAGAAAGGCATGGTTGTTTTTCTCAAACAACACCCCAGCACTGCTTTTGTGAGCACCGCAAACCCCCTCTTCCTTCCCTATCCTTTGAACATGCACTTCCAGGAGCTTACTTTACTTTGAAACAGCAAGTGCAGCAACACCAAGACCATAAGAATGCAAGGAAATATTAAACCTACTCTAAAGCTTCAGTTTCCATTTCAAGCAGACAAAAAGAACACAATTCCTTTACCTGCACTAGGAGATCAACACAACTTCACCAGAATGTACATTTTGACCCTAACTCCATGTGAAAATTCAAAGTATGGCTACTGTTTACTAAGACCACAACTTATCACCCTGATTCAGGGAACACACACCAACAACACACTTTGCTCTTTATCTGTCACTATGAACTACACTTACCAGACCGGATGTTATATTTCTGCAGTAGGTACAGTGGCACCATGACCAACACAAACACAATGAACATGAACCACAACTTAATTTCACCTGTCTACATATTCCTCTTCTGTGCCTATCCTCATCCCACCCCTCCCCACTCCCCACTCCCCACGCTTCTACAAAGACACAGCTTCCTTTCAGGTAGCAGGTCTACTGGCCCCAGGGCAGTACTTTGACTCCTTTGTGCTTTTATGCACAAGTTGTAACATTAAACCTTCTGCTATTGGTAACCAAACAAACACCACAATCTTAGAACCACTCTGAGAATCCCACCTCCACCCATTCACAGATCTAAGCACCCCAAGCTCCCCTCTCTCTGCCTTTCCAAATTCAAAACTTCACAATCTACCTTTAGGTTCTTTTAACACAAGGTCTACTTACACCTCACCACACACTCCAACAACAATTACACTGTGGTGGAAATGATCTTTTTTGCAGAGTTATCCCCATACCTTTTGCCTCTGACCTGCTGTTTTTGATTATGTGCTGCATTTCATTTTGCTGGCTTTAGGACTCTGGGCACTTTACCACTGCTGACCAGTGCTTAAGTGCAAGTGCTCTCTGTCTAATTGGTGATTGGTTTATCCATGCTAGGGCATATTTGCTTTACCAGTAAGTCCCTAGTATAGTGAACTCGGTGTGCCCAGGGCCTGTAAATCAAATGCTACTAGTTGTCCTGCAGTACTGACTGTGCCACCCACAAGTAGCCCTGCTCAGACCTGCTACTGCAGTATCTGTGTGGGCAGTTTTAAACTGCCATTTTGACCTGCCAAGTGCACCCACATGCCAAGCCCAAACCTTCTCTTTTACTAAATGTAAGTCACCCCTAAAGTAGGACTAAGGCAGCTCCATGGACAGGGTGCAATGTATTCAAAAGGTAGGACATTTACTGGTGTGTTTTTACATGTACTGAGAGTGAAATACTGCCAGATTTGTTTTTCACTATTGCAAGGACTCTCTCCCCCACAGGGTAACATGGAGATTGCTTTGAAATTGTTTATTCTGTCAAATAGAAAATGGACATATTCTTGCTTAACTATTTGTACCTCTGCTTCTCTGTGGAATCTGGGTCAGGATGACAGTTGGGCTGTTTTTGACTACACTCTAGACAGTCACACAAAGGAAGCTGAGGCGTGCCCTGCATATCTTGATGGGTCTTCCTGAGCTAGAGTGGTGGGAGGAGCTGACTCTTGCAAATGAATAAGGCCATACCCTCAGTCTCCAACCCTGTGGAGTGTGTCTTGGCCAGGGCAGGAAAGGATGGGTCTTGTGCACTACAAAGACTTTTCTTTGCAGTTTGCCTACTTCAAAGGCAGAAATGGGTACAAGTACTGAACCCCTGACCCCATAAAGTTTGAATACTTCTGGGCTGAGAACATTCTACCACGAAGAAGAGCTGGAAACTGTAAGAGGGACTGCCATTCTGCCTGTTGCTTTGCTGTGCTGGCCTGCTGCTTGCTGCTTCTGGCCTGGAAGTAAAAGGACTGGACTTTGCCTTCTACATTGTGCTTCCAAAGGTTCACCAAGGGCTTGGTCTGAGCTTGTCTTCAGGGACATCACAGTCTTCACCTGCCAGCGCCCGGGTTCTCTCGCTTAGAGTCCTGACTTGCCAAATGGTGGGAAATCCAGTTCCTAGGCCTTGAGAGCAAGTTCTGGTGTAACTAATAAGAAACATGCACATCGACTCCACATTGACTTTGGAACAGGCGCTGATGTCGGACTCTGCGCCACTGACTGCACCGGAGGCATGGTCCCCACCGAGTGCAACGACTAGCACCACAGGCCCGACACTACAGTGTATCTGAAGTCCCACCACAGCATGAGTACAAAGTTCTGTGTCAAAGACATCTGTGACACCCAACATGGTGTGATCACGACACCACTAAGTCAACTCCTTGCGTCTTGACCTGCTGGATCATCCACCCCACTGAATTGTAAGGAACAGACGCCTCACAACATCACCTCCCTGGAAAATATAAGGAACCCACGCTTCACCTCTCCTACCTAGCAGTAAAGAACTGATGCCTCACCTCCCTGGTAGCAGTAAGGAACCAATGGCGCACGGGCTCCAGCAACATGTCACTTACCGGCTCCCTTAAACGTCTTTGTTTTCTCGTCTTCCAAGGTACTGTAACTGAGGCCTGTGCAACTCCGTGACCGGCCCGCACTCCCTTGCGAGTGATGTCAGACTGTTGGGAACGACTGCGTCAAGACATTGTGATAGCCACAGTAGGAGCTATTGTGTTTCTCAGCAGTATAGTAAGATTTAATATTTTAAAATTTGTATTTTTACTTGTGTATGTTGGATTTTGTTGCTGTATGGTCCCTACTTAAGGTGCAAACCACTGCCAACCAGAGAACCTATTTCTAACACACTGCATCCTTCATGCTCTCTCACCACAGACAGCAATTATAAATATATGCTATATAAACGCCCCTTCTTTTACCTATTAAGTCACATAAGCAACACAAACAGGCCTCTCTATTTTATTACTTTTACAGTCCTAGCTTAAACAACATTACTTGGTGCACATTAATTACATTATATGTACTACATGCAGTAAACCCTTATGCCAAAAATAAGATAAATATACAATACTAATTTGTTGTACTGCAATGAAAATACAGCTGCATATTTAATTAATACCACTACAACTCATGACACACTACCTCTGTCATGGAGCACTTTTTAATTACAACACATTTGATCTACTTGCTTTATCACCTCTAACCTACGCCAATGTGTTCTTTCCAAACAACAAATAATCCTCATCAGTAATATTTCATACCACTTTAGCAGATGCCTCTTTCTCCTGTCTCTAGGTTTTGCACATACACTTCTAGGTCACTCTATTTGTGCAACAGTTGCAGTTGCACAAGGACAATCTGGCATCACTGACAAATTGAAAACAACATATGGCTTCCATTTGAATGTCTATTTGCTTGCTTTACCAGAGGATTCTAGAGAGATTCGCTGAGTCAGTGCCCATATAGGGCAGTACTGCTTCACTTCACATTTCAGTTGGGAATAGCATGGCCATGAAGTGCTTCAAATTAGTTAAAAAGGAAACTCCCACATCATCGAGGAGCCAAAGAAACTTCCCTCCGTTGAAAGGGAACCAGAGCCACTGGATAGTGACTCATGCTTGTCCGCTACTACAATAAGGTAGACTACATTAGGGACTACCTGTTCTCACGACACCAGTGACGGGTGTCATGCTGGCTCTTGTGTCTCGCAGAGCCTCCACCTTCTGCCCATTGATGGTAACTCACTGCCTGTACCTTTCAGTGGTGTGAGGCATATGGGCCTTTGGCACTATCTCGCCATCGTCTGGGGACACTAGAGTAACCTCTGCACTACCTCCCAAACTAACTGAGGCAATATCTTCCCCAAGCTACACTAGCCCACCAGTGGAGGCTTAGCCCGATTGGGCACTTCAAGGGTGATGCCTAGTGTCCCAACCTTTCAGCGCTCATAGCACCTAGGGTCAACTCACCCGAGGGCTTATGGTCAGGAAACTTCTTCTGTTCAGGTAGGGATTGGAAATCCTGCTCTGTGCAACTATTGTGGGATCTATCTTTAGATATTCACAGCTTGTTCCGGGGGCTCATTCCTTGCTTAAGGCTGAGGTTGGAGTTCTCTGTCTGCCGATCAGTTGTGCTGTTCGGACGCTTGCCGTGAGGTTTGGGCCTGTTAGAGCCCACCTCCCACGAGGCACCTAGCGGCAGACATATTGGGAGGAATTTAGGTCAGCAAGCTAGCTGCTTGCTGACGCTTGCGGATGCTTTGATCTCTGGGGTGCCATTAACTTTAAATGCTGGCGCGAAAGCGGACGCGCAGCGGACTAACAGAGTAAGGGAATCGATTACAGGCAATATTTTAACCTCTTATTCTTTTTAACCTGTTTAACCTTTTTCTGGTTTTTAAAGTTTTAATACGTGTTTTCAGAGTTTTTTAAGATTGGGAAGGTTTTTAATCTTGAGGCACTTTTCACTTTAATGTTGAAATAGCTCGCTGGGGCTTACCCGCGGCAGCTTATTCCGGGGGCTCATTCCTTGCTTAAGGCTGAGGTTGGAGTTCTCCGTCTGCCGATCAGTTGCGCTGTTCTGACACTTGCCGTGAGGTTTGGGCCTGTTAGAGCCCACCTCCCACGAGGCGTCTAGCGGCAGACATATTGGGAGGAATTTAGGTCAGCAAGCTAGTTGCTTGCGGACGCTTGCGGACGCTTTGATCTCTAGGGTGCCATCAACTTTAAATGCTGGCGCGAAAGCGTACGTGCAGCAGATGCGCGCAGCGGGCGCGCCGCTGGCGCGCCAAAGGGAAGCCCATCTGCGCCCGTCCGTGTCCGGAAGGGGCCGGGGGCCGGACACTATGATACAAATCAGTCTGTTTCATACTTTAATCAGGATTTGTTGTCTTTAAGTAAAACCCCTGTTAAGTATGGTTGCAGTCGTTTTGATCCAGCAGGGGATTTGAGTGTGATCTGTAATCTTTGCCATTGGAAACCCGCGCCTAATTCGGAAGATGGGGATATTCCAGATTCGCAGAGTAATATGAAGCTTTCCAAGCAAAGCAAGGTATGGGATTTGATCAATGCCCGTTCTTTAATTAAACATGCCCTTGAAATTAACGAACTGATTAAGTCAGACAATTTGGATTATCTCTTTGTTACGGAGACTTGGGCCTGTGAGGACTCTAATCCAGATTTTATAATTGCTTCTCCTCCAGGCTACTCCTTTGTGAGACTAGATAGAAGAGGAAAAAGAGGAGGGTTAGCCATTATTTTTAAAAATGAGTTAAGTTGCTCATTAATGGAACATAAGGGCTGTCCCCAGACATGTGAAAGTACTTATTTCAAAATTAAAATTCAGAATAGCCAGGTTATAGAAGGTCTGCTTCTATACAGACCGCCAGGCCCCAAGAATGCTTTTTTGGCGGCCTGGCCGTTAATGTTGGAACCTTTGCTCCTAGTTAAGAATGCTCTGGTACTAGGCGATTTTATCTCCATCTAGATGATCTCGCTGACCCTAGTATGGTGGACTTCATGAGCTATATGCAAAGTTTGGATTGGCTCTCTGGAGATAGCGCTCTCTCTCATAGAACTGGCCATAGGCTAGACGCAATCTTTTCAAGACCTGGACTGATCTCCAGGAATGAAAATAGGGAGGTAGGCTGGTATGATCACCCTCTACTATCCTTTACTCTTTCCCGGCCACCACCTATATCTAAACCCCTCTTCAATACTGCTCTAAAAAGACCATGGTACAAAATGAATAAGGGCAATTTTTCCCAGGCCTTGAAAGCAGGTTGCGTCCAAGCTAAGCTATTAGGAGGATCCCAACTGGAGATTTTTGAGTGTGGCTTGAAAAGGGCAATTGACGAGCTTGCCCCTCGGGCCAGGATAAACTCTAATGGCCGTTGGGCGCAATCTGCTCCCTGGTTTTCGGAGGAATTGAAAGATCTTCAAAGAAATTATCGTAGGCAAGAGAGAAAATGGCTTTTGAATAAATCCCTTTCAGAAAGAGGAATACTTAGGGAAGCCCTGAGGAAGTACAAAACAGCGATCAAGCTCGCTAAAACTTCATACTTCTCCAATGTTATTAGAGGGGCCTTGAATTCGCCTAAGAACTGTTTAATACAGTTCGTTCTTTAACCTCTCTTTCAGCAGCAGTTGCCCCATTGGAAAATTCCCCACAATTCTGTCAGTCAGTGGTGGATTTTTTTAATAATAAAATCATCAAATTGCGGACTCATTTTAGTCCCCCTCTCCCTGTTTTGGCAGACTTAGTGGATATAGCTTCTTCATGCACGGCAAAACCATTGCAAGTATTGGATAATTTTCAACCTCTCTCTGTTAACAAAATTTGTGATCTTCTTATCGCTCTTAAATCAGGGGCACCCACAGATCTCTGCCCACCCCGTTTTCTAAAGCTAGCCCCTCAGATGGTGGCTGAGGCCCTTGAACCGGTGTTTGCGGAGATTCTTCAGGAAGGAATTTTCCTGGCAGACTGGAAGCACTCCACTGTGCTCCCGCTCATTAAAAAAAAAAAAATTCAGGAAAAGAAGTGGCGGACCTCTCTAATCTTCACTCGATTTCTCTACTCCCGGGGTTGGCCAAAATATTAGAAAAACATCTTAACTATGAGTTGTCAGTTTTCCTTCAGGAGAATGGTAAACTGGACCCTTCGCAGCATGGCTTTCGGGGTGCTCATAGTACGGAAACCGCACTAATTTCCACGTCGGATATGATCCGTCGAAGAGGCGATCTGGGAGAGGGCTGGATCTTGGTTTTGTTAGATTTATCAGCAGCTTTTGATACTATTTCTCATACTATTTTATGAAACCCTTTGGCCCTAGCTGGAGTGAGAGGGAAGGCCTGGCAGCCTCTTAGCTCCTTCCTCATGTAAAGAACTATCACGGTGGCATGTGGTGATCACCGGGCTTCTCCCTTCCAACTCCTGTGTGGCGTTCCGCAGGGATCTTCTCTCAGTCCGACACTCTTTAATCTTTATATGGTACCTTTGGCGAGCCTGGTACGTTCATTTGGGGCCCAGATCGTCTCCTATGCAGATGATACGCACATAATTGTGCCTATTTCTCACAATTTGGAGGACACGAAGGAAAACTTTCAACGCTGCATGTTAGCAATTAACAATTGGATGACATGCAACTGGCTTAAACGCAACGGGGACAAGACAGTGATTATGTGCTTTGGCTGCAACAACTCCCCTTGGGACAATAGCTGGTGGCCTCCCGTCTGTGGGGGCTGCCCGTCGCCCGTGCCTGCTGCAAAAAACCTAGGCGTCATTTTTGACGATTCATTTTCTTTTAAGCTACAGATCAATCATCTGGTCTGTTTTTGGATATTAAAAACACTTAAGAAAATTTTACATCTTTTAGAAGATGACCTAAGACGACCGGTTGTATTGGCACTAGTCACGTCTAGACTAGACTATTGTAATTCGTTGCTGCTCAATGCTAATAAATCTTCCTTAGATAAATTGCAGTCAATTCAGAATGCAGCAGCTCGTTTAACCTTAAATTTTCCTCAGTCTATATCTGCCAAGAGATGTGTTATATCCCTTCATTGGCTTCCGATAAGGAAGAGAATTATTTTTAAAACACTCTGTCTTACGCACAAAGCACTTCAGTCGATAGGATGCGACTATTTGAAATCCACCTTGTCGTTTTATCAACCACCGAGACACCTGAGATCATCCTCCAAATTTATGATCAAGGTGCAGCGTTGTAAAAAAGCTAGATGGGGAGATCGGGCTTTTACGGTGGAAGCGGCCAGGCTATGGAATGGTCTGCCTATCTCGCTGCGTCAAATTTCGATTCATTTCTCTTTTAGGAAAAAAAGTCTTAAAACCTGGCTCTTTGCTAATTAGATATTTGGGATATCTTGTGTTCGTTTTCTGTATCTCTGGTCTGAATAGCGCTTCAATGCTTTTGCTGGAATGCGCTCTACAAATAAACCAATACAATACAATACAGTTATATCACCCTCCTACTTCTGGCGGGGACCCAGCCCACCCTTGTGGTGATTCTGCTCCCTCCCCCCCCAAATACTTTTTTGTGGACCCTGATACTGAGCCAGCGGTCCGGCTCTATGGCAAGCTCTTTGGGGTCAGTGAATTTTCTATCAATCTGGTGTTAGCACAGCTCTGCAAAACAAAGACTGAACATGTGCTCTGTTGCTACTAACTAGTACACCCCCTGGAAATCTTCCACTTCACTGCCCTTTACCCAACCATCCAGTGCCTTGCACAAGGAATGTACACAATCAATCTAAGACAGCTTTCGCCTGCCTATAAACTTCTGCCTATATTTTGGGCCATACTTCCTGACAAGGGTATCCTTCATTAGTGTGTGTGCGTGTGTGTGTGTGTGTGTGTGTGTGTGTGTGGGGAAGGGGGTGGACTGTGGAGGAGGGGGAACCTCACTCTGTCCCCCTTCTTTAGGGCCCCTCCCTTCATTAGTTAAGTGCCTCCACAGACTGCACCCTCAATCCTCCTCAATGACCCTATTAATCAAGAGCAACCTCACCGGCTTCAAAGCACTTGTTAATGTCATCTCCCACAACAAAATTAGGCACTAGATCCTTTGGACAGTGGGCCCTCTTGTGCCCACAGGGCACTGCAGGTGTGCTGCCACCAGTATTGCTGGTCTCCACCTGTTTAGCTCCGACATCCAGCTCTCCAAAACTTCGATCATGGGCCATTCTCCTCTCCTCCATGGCTAGTCTCTTCCTTGCTAAAGCTCTCTCAGCCTCTGCCCTCTCCTTCGTTGCTTCTACAGTCAGTTTCTTTTCCTCCATCTTAAACTTGCCAATCTGCAGCCTAAACTCCTTGTCAGCTTTCCAGTGTTCCAGCTTCTCTTGGTACAGATACACTGCTATGGCAGGGAGCTCCAACTCAGGAGACAAGTCATCCCTCTCAGCAGAATCTTGAATTTGTTTTTCACGACTCTTATCCTGGTCCTCTCCTTGCCTTCCTACATCTTCCTTCTTTTGCTGTATCTAATGACTGTTGTTCTTCCGTTGAGGCCATCAGAGCCTTTTGGAGCTCGAGCATTCCTGTGTGGTTCTTGGCTGCAAGTCCCCTTTCATTGCAGAACTCCTGGAGCTCAGCCACCATGTAGGCATCAATGTCGGCAAGTCAGCATGTCTTGCAGTTGTGGTTTCAGGAACAACAGTTAAGTAGAATGCAAGGGAATTCGGAAAAAGCAAAAAGCCTAATCAAGAGGAATTTAAAAGAAATGGTATACACTTATTTATCTGGGGTTTTAGTGTAACAAAATCACTGTATGGCACTGCATAAACAAAAATCCAAATCTCACTGCTGAACATAATTGTGGGGAAATGGTTAAAGGGAGGGTGGATCTCTACTCAAACAGAAACCTCAATCTCTGTCAGAGTGAAATACAAGCAAACCCTGAATTAACCTGTGTTCAACCCTCTGGCAGCATGATACAAAAGCAGTCAGGCTTAATTAACTCAGAGGCAATGTATAAAATATTTATGCAGCACTTGAAACAGTAATAAAGTGAAAACACAGCACAAGCAAAATACCAAACCAAATGTGAAAAACAGATTAACAGTTAATAAACTATCTGAGACGAAAACAACAAAATTCGAATCAGTAGAACCAGGGATATGCAATTTCAAAGTTTTAGGGGAAAACAGTGCCCACAAGCCCAAACCGTCAACTGTGGTTATTTGGTCGAACCAGGACAAAGACACAAGTTCAGGCCAACTGCGATTGAGCACCAGCTGGCTCCAGGGGCCAAGTTAGGCCCACTGAACAAAAGTACCTTAAATAGTTTGCGGAGCATTGTGAGATCCCAAGTCGAGAGTGCATCATGCTGCAGTGGTTCCGAGGAGCTGCAGGGCTGTGAAGAAGAGTCCTCCATCATCGTCTAGGAGGCCATCAACGAGGGGCTTGCAATGCGAAGTCCTGCGTTAAAGATGCACCACGCACCAGTGGCTTTCGAGGAAACAGCAGGGCTACGGTGCAGAGTCCGTTCTGTCATTAAGGAGGCTGTCCACAAAGCCTCCTTGATTGTCTTCCAAAGGCCGGAGTCAAGAATTATTTGTGCAGCAACCATTCCGAGGGCACAGCAGGCTGCGATGTCAGGTCTGCATTCGGGGATGCATTGCTCTGCAATGGCAGGCCTTGAAAATTCTACTCGCCCATTCACTGGAGAGTCATATTTTACTAGGTCGGTCTATTTTTTGTAGTTCCTCGCCCTTTCTGGCGAGTTGACATCGAACGTGTGTTCTGCTCAGTCAGAAAGTGAAGGAGGCCTTTAAATCTTGTAACTGTTACATTTGCTCTGAGTTCAGAGACAGAGGTCAAAAGTCAGTTGTTCCAGAGTTCCAGGATTGTCAGTTTTTCCCCAACACACAACATTTAAATAGCTAAGTTACCTGTACAAACATTTCAAAATATATTTCTGTAGTTGTGAAAGCCCATTGTTTTTACTTCTGTGTGATGGGAGAATATTATTTTAACAGGGTGAAAACAGATCAGAACACTTTACGTGGTGATGTGCAAAGAATAAATAGGTTTTCTAAAAACAGATTTTCACAAATTTGGTAATATATTATGTAGTTTTATCAGTAAAGGTGCAAGTTAGTTGGAAGGATTTCGGACATTTCTTGGAAAATTTCTGTCTGTAAATGACAGTGTGTGACCATATCAAGCTTCAGTAATACATTTATTAAAAGTGAGTGATTAAACATAAACCCTTCTACCCTGGTAGCAATGCTATTAGTAAACTAAGAGGCAAGTAATGGATCATGTGTCTCCCTTATGTTGGCTAGATTATTTTTATACATGGTGTAAACATTTAGTGTATCTAACAAAACATATACTTTTTTTGTACAGCAGAAATGCTGCGCTCACCTATTTGAAGGTACGCTCATATGTGAGAATGAAGAGAAAGGCGACAGTGTAAACTAAAATATTTGACTAGGATCGTACAATGTGTGACCTGTTTACGGGTCAAGAACATTACAGTTATGGTCTGTAGGAAAGTACCATCTTGCCTGGCATGTTACCCCCATTTTTCACTGTATATATGTTGTTTTAGTTGTATGTGTCACTGGGACCCTGGTAACCCAGGGCCCCAGTGCTCATAAGTGTGCCTGAATGTGTTACCTGTGTAGTGACTAACTGTCTCACTGAGGCTCTGCTAATCAGAACCTCAGTGGTTATGCTCTCTCATTTCTTTCCAAATTGTCACTAACAGGCTAGTGACCATTTTTACCAATTTACATTGGCTTACTGGAACACCCTTATAATTCCCTAGTATATGATACTGAGGTACCCAGGGTATTGGGGTTCCAGGAGATCCCTATGGGCTGCAGCATTTCTTTTGCCACCCATAGGGAGCTCTGACAATTCTTACACAGGCCTGCCACTGCAGCCTGAGTGAAATAACGTCCACGTTATTTCACAGCCATTTTACACTGCACTTAAGTAACTTATAAGTCACCTATATGTCTAACCTTTACCTGGTAAAGGTTAGGTGCAAAGTTACTTAGTGTGAGGGCACCCTGGCACTAGCCAAGGTGCCCCCACATTGTTCAGAGCCAATTCACTGAACTTTGTGAGTGCGGGGACACCATTACACGCGTGCACTACATATAGGTCACTACCTATATGTAGCTTCACCATGGTAACTCCGAATATGGCCATGTAACATGTCTATGATCATGGAATTGCCCCCTCTATGCCATCCTGGCATTGTTGGTACAATTTCATGATCCCAGTGGTCTGTAGCACAGACCCTGGTACTGCCAGACTGCCCTTCCTGGGGTTTCACTGCAGCTGCTGCTGCTGCCAACCCCTCAGATAGGCAGCTGCCCTCCTGGGGTCCAGCCAGGCCTGGCCCAGGATGGCAGAACAAAGAACTTCCTCTGAGAGAGGGTGTGACACCCTCTCCCTTTGGAAAATGGTGTGAAGGCAGGGGAGGAGTAGCCTCCCCCAGCCTCTGGAAATGCTTTGTTGGGCACAGATGTGCCCAATTCTGCATAAGCCAGTCTACACCGGTTCAGGGACCCCTTAGCCCCTGCTCTGGCGCGAAACTGGACAAAGGAAAGGGGAGTGACCACTCCCCTGACCTGCACCTCCCCTGGGAGGTGTCCAGAGCTCCTCCAGTGTGCTCCAGACCTCTGCCATCTTGGAAACAGAGGTGCTGCTGGCACACTGGACTGCTCTGAGTGGCCAGTGCCACCAGGTGACGTCAGAGACTCCTTGTGATAGGCTCCTTCAGGTGTTAGTAGCCTTTCCTCTCTCCTAGGTAGCCAAACCCTCTTTTCTGGCTATTTAGGGTCTCTGTCTCTGGGGAAACTTTAGATAACGAATGCATGAGCTCAGCCGAGTTCCTCTGCATCTCCCTCTTCTGATAAGGAATCGACCGCTGACCGCGCTGGAAGCCTGCAAACCTGCAACATAGTAGCAAAGACGACTACTGCAACTCTGTAACGCTGATCCTGCCGCCTTCTCGACTGTTTTCCTGCTTGTGCATGCTGTGGGGGTAGTCTGCCTCCTCTCTGCACCAGAAGCTCCGAAGAAATCTCCCGTGGGTCGACGGAATCTTCCCCCTGCAACCGCAGGCACCAAAAAGCTGCATTACCGGTCCCTTGGGTCTCCTCTCAGCACGACGAGCGAGGTCCCTCGAATCCAGCGACGCTGTCCAAGTGACCCCCACAGTCCAGTGACCCTTCAGCCCAAGTTTGGTGGAGGTAAGTCCTTGCCTCACCTCGCTGGGCTGCATTGCTGGGAACCGCGACTTTGCAGCTACTCCGGCCCTGTGCACTTCCGGCGGAAATCCTTCGTGCACAGCCAAGCCTGGGTCCACGGCACTCTAACCTGCATTGCACGACTTTCTAAGTTGGTCTCCGGCGACGTGGGACTCCTTTGTGCAACTTCGGCGAGCACCGTTTCACGCATCCTCGTAGTGCCTGTTTCTGGCACTTCTCCGGGTGCTACCTGCTTCAGTGAGGGCTCTTTGTCTTGCTCGACGTCCCCTCTCTCTGCAGGTCCAATTTGCGACCTCCTGGTCCCTCCTGGGCCCCAGCAGCGTCCAAAAACGCCAAACGCACGATTTGCGTGTAGCAAGGCTTGTTGGCGTCCTTCCGGCGGGAAAACACTTCTGCACGACTCTCCAAGGCGAGAGGGATCCGTCCACCAAAGAGGAAGTCTCTAGCCCTTTTCGTTCCTGCAGAAACCTCAGCTTCTTCTGTCCAGTCGAAGCTTCTTTGCACCCGCAGCTGGCATTTCCTGGGCATCTGCCCATCTCCGACTTGCTTGTGACTTTTGGACTTGGTCCCCTTGTTCCACAGGTACCCTAGATTGGAAATCCACAGTTGTTGCATTGCTGGTTTGTGTCTTTCCTGCATTATTCCTCTAACACGACTCTTTTGTCCTTAGGGGAATTTTAGTGCACTTTGCACTCACTTTTCAGGGTCTTGGGAGGGTTATTTTGCTAACTCTCACTATTTTCTAATAGTCCCAGCGACCCTCTACAAGGTCACATAGGTTTGGGGTCCATTCGTGGTTCGCATTCCACTTCTGGAGTATATGGTTTGTGTTGCCCCTATCCCTATGTTTCCCCATTGCATCCTATTGTAACTATACATTGTTTGCACTGTTTTCTAAGACTATACTGCATATTTTTGCTATTGTGTATATATATCTTGTGTATATTTCCTATCCTCTCACTGAGGGTACACTCTAAGATACTTTGGCATATTGTCATAAAAATAAAGTACCTTTATTTTTAGTATAACTGTGTATTGTGTTTTCTTATGATATTGTGCATATGACACTAAGTGGTACTGTAGTAGCTTCACACGTCTCCTAGTTCAGCCTAAGCTGCTCTGCTAAGCTACCATTATCTATCAGCCTAAGCTGCTAGACACCCTATACACTAATAAGGGATAACTGGGCCTGGTGCAAGGTGCAAGTACCCCTTGGTACTCACTACAAGCCAGTCCAGCCTCCTACATTGGTTGTGCAGTGGTGGGATAAGTGCTTGAGACTACTTACCACTCTTGTCATTGTACTTTTCATAAGAGAAAAATATACAAAACAAGGCCAGTGTATATACACAAAAAGTTTTGCATTTCCTCTTTTCACTCTTTTCACTCTTTTCTAAGTGCTGAAAAGTACTCCTAAAACTTTCAAAAAGTTCTTAAAAGTTTAAAAAGTTTTTTTTCTGTCTTTCCAAAAAGTTCTGAAAACTTTTTTCTCTTTTTCTATCACTTTAACTCTCTCTAAAAATGTCTGGCACAGGAAAAAATGTTGAACTGTCCAAACTTGCATATGATCACCTTAGCTGGAAAGGAGCAAGGAGTCTCTGCATAGAGAGAGGTTTGAGTGTAGGGAAGAATCCTTCCTTAGAACTGTTAATTAATATGCTTAGAGTACAGGATAAGGCCATAAGTGGCCAATCTGTAGAAAAAGTAGCTAATGGTTCTCAATCTGATCCAGGGACTCCCCCAGGAAAAGGTTCAGGAAAGAAACTTCTCAGCCTGCCCATTACTAGACAGTCTAGCATAGTTGGTACAGAGGTTGAATCACACCATACTGATGGTGTGCTCTCACATTATGCTGGTAGCCAAGCTGTTAGGGTGCCCTCTGTAAGGGACAGGTCTCCTTCTGTTCATTCCCATCATACATCTGTATCTAGAAATGTCCCTCCCACCCACCCTGATGACAGATTGTTGGAAAGGGAGCTCAATAGATTGAGAGTGGAACAAACCAGACTGAAGCTCAAGAAGCAACAGCTGGATTTGGATAGACAGTCTTTAGAAATAGAGAGGGAAAGACAGAAGTTGGGTTTAGAAACCCATGGTGGCAGCAGCAGTATTCCCCATAGTCATCCTGCAAAAGAGCATGATTCCAGGAATCTGCACAAGATAGTTCCCCCTTATAAGGAGGGGGATGACATTAACAAGTGGTTTGCTGCACTTGAGAGGGCCTGTGCTGTACAGGATGTCCCTCAAAAGCAGTGGGCTGCTATCCTATGGCTATCATTTACTGGAAAAGGTAGGGATAGGCTCCTTACTGTAAAAGAAAATGATGCTAATAATTTCCAAGTTCTTAAGAATGCACTCCTGGATGGTTATGGCTTAACCACTGAACAGTACAGGATAAAGTTCAGAGAGACCAAAAAGGAGTCTTCACAAGACTGGGTTGATTTCATTGACCAGGCAGTGAAGGCCTTGGAGGGGTGGTTACATGGCAGTAAAGTTACTGATTATGACAGCCTGTATAACTTGATCCTGAGAGAGCATATTCTTAATAATTGTGTGTCTGATTTGTTGCACCAGTACTTGGTGGACTCTGATCTGACCTCTCTCCAAGAATTGGGAAAGAAGGCAGACAAATGGGTCAGAACAAGAGTGAACAGAAAAGTTCATACAGGGGGTGACAAAGATGGCAACAAAAAGAAGGATGGTAAGTCTTCTGACAAGGGTGGGGACAAATCTAAAAATGAGTCTTCATCAGGCCCACAAAAACACTCTGGTGGGGGTGGTGGGTCCAAATCCTCCTTTAATCAGAACAAGGAAAAGAAACCATGGTGCTATTTATGTAAAATAAAAGGCCATTGGACAACAGATCCCAGTTGTCCAAAGAAAGGCACCACAGCTCCTACCACTACAACCCCTACTGCTACACCTAGTGTCCCTACTAATAGCAGTGGTGGTGGGAGCAAACCTACTAATAGCCAATCCAAGGGAGTAGCTGGGCTCACTTTTGGTAATTTAGTTGGGGTTGGTCTGATTAGGGAGACCACAGAGGCTACTTTAGTCTCTGAAGGGGCTATTGATTTAGCCACTTTGGTTGCTTGCCCCCATAACTTGGAGAAGTACAAGCAACTAACCTTAATAAATGGTGTTGAGGTCCAGGCCTACAGGGACACAGGTGCCAGTGTCACAATGGTGATTGAGAAACTGGTGCACCCTGAACAACACATACTTGGACACCAGTACCAAGTAACCGATGCTCACAACATAACACAAAGCCACCCCATGGCTGTTGTAAATCTCAACTGGGGGGGGGGTAACTGGTCCAAAGAAAGTTGTGGTAGCTTCAGATTTACCTGTAGACTGTCTATTAGGGAATGATTTGGAGACATCAGCTTGGTCAGATGTGGAGTTGGAGGCCCATGCAGCAATGCTGGGCATTCCAGGGCATATTTTTGCTTTGACAAGGGCTCAGGCCAAAAAGCAAAAAGGACAGGGAAGCTTCAATCCTGGAACAATGGACCAAGTGCTCCCTAAAGCTAGGGCTAGTAGAAGCAAACCACTTCCTACTATCCCTCCCTCTACAGTGGATTCTACTTCTGAGGAAGAAGAATTCCCTCCCTGTGCAGAACCTACACCAGAGGAGCTGGAAGCAGACACTGCTGAGCTTTTGGGTGAAGGGGGGCCTGCCAGAGAGGAGCTGAGTGTGGCACAGCAAACCTGTCCCACATTAGAGGGTCTCAGACAGCAAGCTGTCAAACAGGCTAATGGGGATGTCAGTGACTCTCACAGAGTTTACTGGGAGGACAACCTCTTGTACACTGAGCATAGGGATCCTAAACCTGGAGCTGCCAGGAGATTAGTGATTCCTCAGGAGTACAGAAAGTTCCTCCTAACACTGGCACATGACATTCCCTTAGCTGGGCACCTGGGTCAAATGAAAACTTGGGACAGATTGGTACCATTGTTTCATTGGCCTAGGATGTCGGAGGACACAAAGGAATTTTGTAAGTCCTGTGAAACCTGTCAAGCCAGTGGCAAGACAGGTGGCACCCCAAAGGCACCCCTTATCCCACTGCCTGTGGTTGGGGTTCCCTTTGAAAGGGTAGGGGTTGACATAGTTGGCCCCCTTGACCCTCCTACTGCTTCAGGCAATAGGTTTATCTTGGTGGTAGTGGACCATGCCACAAGATATCCTGAAGCTATTCCTTTAAGGACCACTACAGCACCTGCAGTGGCAAAGGCCCTCCTGGGAATATTTTCCAGGGTGGGCTTCCCAAAGGAAGTAGTATCAGACAGGGGAAGCAATTTCATGTCTGCATACTTAAAGGCCATGTGGAAGGAGTGTGGTGTAACTTACAAGTTCACAACACCCTATCATCCACAAACAAATGGACTGGTGGAGAGATTTAATAAAACTCTCAAAGGCATGATTATGGGACTCCCTGAAAAACTCCGCAGGAGATGGGATATCCTTCTACCATGCCTCCTTTTTGCCTACAGGGAGGTACCCCAGAAAGGAGTGGGCTTCAGCCCCTTTGAACTTCTTTTTGGACACCCTGTTAGGGGTCCACTCACACTTGTAAAGGAGGGTTGGGAACAACCTTTAAAAGCTCCTAAGCAGGATATTGTGGATTATGTACTTGGCCTTAGATCAAGGATGGCTGAGTACATGAAAAAGGCCAGTAAAAACCTTCAGGCCAGCCAAGAGCTCCAGAAGCAATGGCATGATCAGAAGGCTGTTTTGGTTCAGTACCAACCAGGGCAGAAAGTGTGGGTCTTGGAGCCTGTGGCCCCAAGAGCACTCCAAGATAAATGGAGTGGTCCACACACAATTGTTGAAAAGAAGGGTGAAGTCACCTACTTGGTTGACTTAGGCACTGCCAGGAGTCCCCTTAGGGTGCTCCATGTCAACCGCCTGAAACCCTACTATGACAGGGCTGATCTCACCCTGCTCATGGCAACAGATGAGGGACAGGAAGAAGACAGTGATCCTCTACCTGATCTCTTCTCTTCCACAGAACAAGATGCTCTTGTGGAAGGTGTAGTTTTGGCTGATTGTCTTACTGCTGAGCAGAAAGATAATTGCATAAATCTCCTAGGACAATTTTCAGAACTCTTCTCCATTGTGCCAGGCACCACTTCTTGGTGTGAGCACACTATAGATACTGGAGACAGTTTACCTGTCAAAAGTAAGATCTATAGGCAGCCTGACCATGTCAGGGACTGCATAAAGCAAGAAGTTCAGAAAATGTTGGAACTAGGAGTGGTTGAGCACTCTGACAGTCCATGGGCTTCTCCTGTGGTACTGGTACCAAAACCCAATTCTAAAGATGGAAAGAAGGAAATTAGGTTTTGTGTAGACTATAGAGGTCTCAACTTGGTAACCAAAACTGATGCTCACCCTATACCCAGGGCAGATGAGCTTATAGATACACTGGCATCAGCCAAGTATCTAAGCACTTTTGATTTGACTGCAGGGTATTGGCAGATCAAATTGTCAGAAGATGCTAAACCTAAGACTGCATTTTCTACCATTGGAGGACATTACCAGTTTACTGTAATGCCTTTTGGTTTGAAAAATGCACCTGCCACTTTTCAGAGGTTGGTGAACACAGTCCTGCAAGGGCTGGAAGCTTTCAGTGCAGCATATTTGGATGATATAGCTGTCTTTAGCTCCAGCTGGGATGATCACCTGGTCCACCTTTGGAAAGTTTTGGAGGCTCTGCAAAAGGCAGGCCTCACTATCAAGGCTTCAAAGTGCCAGATAGGGCAGGGTAAGGTGGTTTATCTGGGACACCTTGTTGGTGGGGAACAGATTGCACCACTTCAGGGGAAAATCCAAACTATTATTGATTGGGTTCCCCCTACCACTCAGACTCAGGTGAGAGCCTTCCTAGGCCTCACTGGGTATTACAGGAGGTTCATTAAGAACTATGGCTCCATTGCAGCCCCTCTTAATGACCTCACATCCAAGAAAATGCCTAAAAAGGTATTATGGACAGCAAACCGTCAGAAAGCTTTTGAGGAGCTGAAGCAGGCCATGTGCTCTGCACCTGTCCTGAAAAGCCCTTGTTACTCTAAAAAATTCTATGTCCAAACTGATGCATCTGAATTAGGAGTAGGGGCAGTCCTATCACAACTTAATTCTGAGGGCCAGGATCAACCTGTTGCTTTTATTAGTAGGAGGTTGACCCCTAGAGAAAAGCGTTGGTCTGCCATTGAGAGGGAGGCCTTTGCTGTTGTCTGGGCTCTGAAGAAGTTGAGGCCATACCTGTTTGGCACTCACTTCATTGTTCAGACAGACCACAAACCTCTACTTTGGCTAAAACAAATGAAAGGTGAAAATCCTAAATTGTTGAGGTGGTCCATATCCCTACAGGGAATGGACTATACAGTGGAACATAGACCTGGGAGTAGCCACTCCAATGCAGATGGACTCTCCAGATATTTCCACTTAGACAATGAAGACTCATCAGGTAATGGCTAGTCTTATTGTCCTTTGTTTGGGGGGGGGGGGTTGTGTAGGAAAGTACCATCTTGCCTGGCATGTTACCCCCATTTTTCACTGTATATATGTTGTTTTAGTTGTATGTGTCACTGGGACCCTGGTAACCCAGGGCCCCAGTGCTCATAAGTGTGCCTGAATGTGTTACCTGTGTAGTGACTAACTGTCTCACTGAGGCTCTGCTAATCAGAACCTCAGTGGTTATGCTCTCTCATTTCTTTCCAAATTGTCACTAACAGGCTAGTGACCATTTTTACCAATTTACATTGGCTTACTGGAACACCCTTATAATTCCCTAGTATATGGTACTGAGGTACCCAGGGTATTGGGGTTCCAGGAGATCCCTATGGGCTGCAGCATTTCTTTTGCCACCCATAGGGAGCTCTGACAATTCTTACACAGGCCTGCCACTGCAGCCTGAGTGAAATAACGTCCACGTTATTTCACAGCCATTTTACACTGCACTTAAGTAACTTATAAGTCACCTATATGTCTAACCTTTACCTGGTAAAGGTTAGGTGCAAAGTTACTTAGTGTGAGGGCACCCTGGCACTAGCCAAGGTGCCCCCACATTGTTCAGAGCCAATTCACTGAACTTTGTGAGTGCGGGGACACCATTACACGCGTGCACTACATATAGGTCACTACCTATATGTAGCTTCACCATGGTAACTCCGAATATGGCCATGTAACATGTCTATGATCATGGAATTGCCCCCTCTATGCCATCCTGGCATTGTTGGTACAATTCCATGATCCCAGTGGTCTGTAGCACAGACCCTTGTACTGCCAGACTGCCCTTCCTGGGGTTTCACTGCAGCTGCTGCTGCTGCCAACCCCTCAGACAGGCAGCTGCCCTCCTGGGGTCCAGCCAGGCCTGGCCCAGGATGGCAGAACAAAGAACTTCCTCTGAGAGAGGGTGTGACACCCTCTCCCTTTGGAAAATGGTGTGAAGGCAGGGGAGGAGTAGCCTCCCCCAGCCTCTGGAAATGCTTTGTTGGGCACAGATGTGCCCAATTCTGCATAAGCCAGTCTACACCGGTTCAGGGACCCCTTAGCCCCTGCTCTGGCGCGAAACTGGACAAAGGAAAGGGGAGTGACCACTCCCCTGACCTGCACCTCCCCTGGGAGGTGTCCAGAGCTCCTCCAGTGTGCTCCAGACCTCTGCCATCTTGGAAACAGAGGTGCTGCTGGCACACTGGACTGCTCTGAGTGGCCAGTGCCACCAGGTGACGTCAGAGACTCCTTGTGATAGGCTCCTTCAGGTGTTAGTAGCCTTTCCTCTCTCCTAGGTAGCCAAACCCTCTTTTCTGGCTATTTAGGGTCTCTGTCTCTGGGGAAACTTTAGATAACGAATGCATGAGCTCAGCAGAGTTCCTCTGCATCTCCCTCTTCACCTTCTGATAAGGAATCGACCGCTGACCGCGCTGGAAGCCTGCAAACCTGCAACATAGTAGCAAAGACGACTACTGCAACTCTGTAACGCTGATCCTGCCGCCTTCTCGACTGTTTTCCTGCTTGTGCATGCTGTGGGGGTAGTCTGCCTCCTCTCTGCACCAGAAGCTCCGAAGAAATCTCCCGTGGGTCGACGGAATCTTCCCCCTGCAACCGCAGGCACCAAAAAGCTGCATTACCGGTCCCTTGGGTCTCCTCTCAGCACGACGAGCGAGGTCCCTCGAATCCAGCGACGCTGTCCAAGTGACCCCCACAGTCCAGTGACCCTTCAGCCCAAGTTTGGTGGAGGTAAGTCCTTGCCTCACCTCGCTGGGCTGCATTGCTGGGAACCGCGACTTTGCAGCTACTCCGGCCCCTGTGCACTTCCGGCGGAAATCCTTCGTGCACAGCCAAGCCTGGGTCCACGGCACTCTAACCTGCATTGCACGACTTTCTAAGTTGGTCTCCGGCGACGTGGGACTCCTTTGTGCAACTTCGGCGAGCACCGTTTCACGCATCCTCGTAGTGCCTGTTTCTGGCACTTCTCCGGGTGCTACCTGCTTCAGTGAGGGCTCTTTGTCTTGCTCGACGTCCCCTCTCTATGCAGGTCCAATTTGCGACCTCCTGGTCCCTCCTGGGCCCCAGCAGCGTCCAAAAACGCCAAACGCACGATTTGCGTGTAGCAAGGCTTGTTGGCGTCCTTCCGGCGGGAAAACACTTCTGCACGACTCTCCAAGGCGAGAGGGATCCGTCCACCAAAGGGGAAGTCTCTAGCCCTTTTCGTTCCTGCAGAAACCTCAGCTTCTTCTGTCCAGTCGAAGCTTCTTTGCACCCGCAGCTGGCATTTCCTGGGCATCTGCCCATCTCCGACTTGCTTGTGACTTTTGGACTTGGTCCCCTTGTTCCACAGGTACCCTAGATTGGAAATCCACAGTTGTTGCATTGCTGGTTTGTGTCTTTCCTGCATTATTCCTCTAACACGACTCTTTTGTCCTTAGGGGAACTTTAGTGCACTTTGCACTCACTTTTCAGGGTCTTGGGGAGGGTTATTTTGCTAACTCTCACTATTTTCTAATAGTCCCAGCGACCCTCTACAAGGTCACATAGGTTTGGGGTCCATTCGTGGTTCGCATTCCACTTCTGGAGTATATGGTTTGTGTTGCCCCTATCCCTATGTTTCCCCATTGCATCCTATGGTAACTATACATTGTTTGCACTGTTTTCTAAGACTATACTGCATATTTTTGATATTGTGTATATATATCTTGTGTATATTTCCTATCCTCTCACTGAGGGTACACTCTAAGATACTTTGGCATATTGTCATAAAAATAAAGTACCTTTATTTTTAGTATAACTGTGTATTGTGTTTTCTTATGATATTGTGCATATGACACTAAGTGGTACTGTAGTAGCTTCACACGTCTCCTAGTTCAGCCGAAGCTGCTCTGCTAAGCTACCATTATCTATCAGCCTAAGCTGCTAGACACCCTATACACTAATAAGGGATAACTGGGCCTGGTGCAAGGTGCAAGTACCCCTTGGTACTCACTACAAGCCAGTCCAGCCTCCTACATGGTCAAGTACATTATCCAAGTTACTCGACCTGCAGGTCTTATAAATTGTTTATGATTTTTCGAGGCCTGAGTGGGTCCAATTCGGCTGTAAGGAGATGCATTGTCCTGCATCGGTTCTGCTTCAAAGGACCATAGGTGGGCTGGCAGAGCACAGTCATGGCCACTACTAAGGGTCCAGGATTAGGATGGCACCACTTGGGGCATACGGCTCACAACAGACAGAGTCCAGGTGCTGAGTCCAAGGTCCAAAGTCCTTTGAGCCTTTTCTGCCCCGGAGGCTCTGATCAGGAGGCCAGCCAACTAGCCCTTGGAGTCACTCTGGTGGTCCTGGGTTCAAGACACAGGTCCATTCCATCACTAAGGCAGCAGGGTAACAGAGTAACAGGCCTTCTAGAAAAGCAGCACAGCAGTCTTTTTGAGTCCTCCACTGCTCAAGAAGTGTACTGAAGAGTTTAATCTGACGGTACAATGTCTGTTGACCTCTTCAAAGTAAGAGAAGGTTCTAGAGAATTCCCTTTGAAGTCCTTGAAGTTTCCTGCCTCCCCTGCCCTAGCTCCAAGGTGGCTGCATGAACAATGCAGTGGTAACAAGTCCTTTGCATGAACGCAGGGCAAAGCCTATTCAGTTTCAGGTTGGGCTGTACCCCTCTCCACTCCCCCAACACGTAACCCAATTTCCTACATTAGTGTCTCCGGAAAGGTTTCTTCTCGTAGACTTCTTAGAATCTCTGAAAATATCAGTCCTCTAAATGGTCATGATGGCAAGACCGAATTATGGATTTAGAGGACTTACCCATATAGGATTTCACCAGTTCATTGTGAGAAAACGGGAATCTGAATTTTGGCAGAAGGAGCAGACCGTGAACTGAAAATGGCTATGAAGAGTATTCTGAAAGGGGTTCTTCGACAGTGTGTTGCCCATCCATTAGTGCCTTCAGGCATGACAAAGTCATTTATGTCCTACCATCTATAAGTAGTGCTGTGAGTAGTACTTCATTACAAACCAATGCATCAAAATGGTTTGTCAAGGTCTGAAACATACATATCAGCATCCCAATTACATCAGAAGAAATGGTATGTCACATTTGGTTCCTTGGTTTGCTCTTGACAGGATGAGGTCTACACTGGCACATTATCTCCCTCTGTCACAGTTTGTGCATGGAGTGACAAAGCAAGTAGAGGTAATTTATCAAACTCTGTTTCAGTTTGCCCAGAGATCAGACAGGCATTGGCAGTACCACAATTGTTCACAAATTTGGAAAGTAACACTTCAAACAGCCAAAGGGGACAGGGTTCATTAAACCCATTACCAAAAAGTGCCAGCCTTCAATCAATAGCTTGCGATTAGCATGTACTCCCTATGTACCCTTAGTTCTGAGAGGAGTTTCAGTAGTAATATGTACTAAACACACACACTTTTGCTTAGGTCAAAAATAACTTTATTAAAAAACCTTCCACAAATTGTATTTGGTTCTGGCATGAATCTCACAGGGATGTGGAATTTAATAAAATATCTACTTGACAATGGGGCAGGTTGCTTCATAAGTCATCTGCTTTTCCTGTAAAAAAAACTACTTATCCCTTTGATGTCATATACTGCGGCGACAAATTATAGCAGCAATTTCATTAGACTCTCTGATTATGCCAGGGATACTACTATAATAGGGCTTTAATACTAGCAATTTCAAGCCCTGCAAAAGCAATTTCCTTATTTTGCCACCTTTCCGCAGATTTACATATTGGGAAGGAAGCAGTAAGCAATAGTCCAGGGCTAGAATGCCTATGAGTATTTACAAAACTGCTAAAATGCATGTTTTAAGGATTTTCACTAGCACTTCGCTAATCTTTTCCCATACTGAGAAAGGTTGGACATTTACTCCTGATAAGGGCAGAAGTAGAAGTTCTTCCAGGGTTGGGAAAAAAGTGTTTGGAGGTGAAGTGAACTTGTAAACACTTAACAGATTTTCATATGAGCAAATTTACACTACTAAATGATACATTTTATGTACTATTTCTTTGAAGTAACAGTAATTTTGCAAAGCGTTTTGTTTCCTACTTGCATTTTTTTCCTGAACTTTTATCCTGAAAGCAAAGAATCATCAAACTTCCTTACAAGCTTTTGCAAGTATTTAATCAAAGAGAATTCTGGGAGCATTATACTAAGCCTGATATTGTTAAGTATTTCAAACCCGTATACACACATTTCTTTTACTGGAACCACCATCAGTAGTACAGTGTGACCGTACACTGTTTATTTAGATTGCTCACCCTATTAATAAAGGCTTTGCATTAATGAACCGTAAATACAAATTCGAACAGTATTAACATATTGGTACAAATATTACCTCACCTGCAGACAGTTCCCTTCCCTGTCAACGATCAGCCAAAGGGTTTACACTGCCGGGGTGGGCCTACTTGTCTCAAGGACAAAATAAACAAAAAATACTTATTGGTTGGGGGAGGGTCGAGGATCTCTCCTGGGTGTCGGACTATAGGAATTACACACCCGTGATGTCAACATTTAGTATGATCTTACATCAAAGTTTCAGCATGGGATTGTTCACAATAGTTCATATTTCAAGATAAACCCCCCCCCCCCAAAGAAAACACAAATCATAAAAACATCACAATAATAATATAATTTTTTTTTAAATGGTAAAAACCAACCATGAATATACGTAACAGGAATGTCGATGCAGTGTTTTGGTGGGCTTCAAGGTTCACCCTACCTTCTTTGGGTTTCAGAAAAAGGAGTGGGGTTTGCAGAAGTAATAAGTTTGAAAATGATAGGGACATGAGAGACTTAGTGGAGAAGACACATCATTAGAAATACTTTATGAATAAAGATTAAGTACTACAGAATAATGCATCAGGGTTTAGACCTAATTCCACCTTTAATTCGAACAAGTGCATGGTGAGAAAAGAGGTGGATTTATTTGAAAAATCAAATGAGAACAGTCTGGAGGTCATAATAAAAAAAACAATATTGTATGGATAATAACCTATCTTTCCTAGAAACACAGAATAGTATTAAAATAACTTTGTAAGTGTGGTTTAATTACAGAGAATCATCATTGGGGATACTAAGGACTATGAATGTAAGATCTGTTCACGACCAGATCATTATAAAAAAGTAGAATTCCAACACTGGGAAACACTGCGAAAGTGGATAAAAGGACGATTAGATAGAACCAAAGAAGAAGGCCGTATTTTTGCGAACGAATACAGACTTGTGTATACTGAACAGTAATCCCCGCAATATATGGTCATCCATAAATCTGTAAACGTCAAGAGAATCCACTGACGAGACCCATATTCTGTAATCTGAATTCCTCAGCAGAACCCCTCAGTAAATATGTTGACAAATAACTAAGACCTATAGTGGCGAACAGGCATCCTACATAAAGTATATGACTGACATGAGTACTAAAACAGAGCTAGTGACTCTAGATATAGAGGTATTATATATGATTATAACTCATAATGCCACAATTCAAGAAATGGAAGAGATAATCAGCTATGATTAATAAAATATAGAAACAATTGTGAATTCCTAATAGAATGCATCAAGCTAATATTAAAAGAGAACTTACTCCTTTTTACAAATGGCCTATGCCATCAAGTAAGTGGAACCAGCATGGGAGGAACTTGTGCTCAATCTGTTGGTCCGTAATTTTGAGAAGAAACATATTTGCAATGAACTTGCCCCTTTCATTGAAAACATCAGCAAGTGGGCCGATTCACTGAGGACATATTATTTATTTGGACAAGAAATGAAGATTGCATTTTTAGAGTTCCTAGAGTAACCGAACATAGAGGATACAAACCTCCGGTTCATGGCATTCAGGAGTAAACAATCATGTGCTACTTAGATATTTTAATTAAGAGGCCTTATACATGTGGCGCTTAATAGAAAGCCCACTGAAAAACATGTTGCTATACTATGATAGCTATCATCCTAATTGTCAAAACGACAACATATCATTTGGGTGATTCAGAAAGGACATCTTTGATTGGGTGAGACAATGACCAACATAATTAAAGATACTCATTATTTGCTTTCTTTTTTGATCCACGATAGAGAAGGATGCATATATGAATGGGAGAAAGTTATGGGTAGAAAAAAAACGGCAATCAAAAGTCATGAGAAACAATCGAGCTAGACAATAACCAAAAGCAATTTAGATACACATTTAACAAGCATTTGCAAAGACATTGTTCTCCCATTTGCTATAGTTAGAGCTATTGGCGTTGTAAATTCCTAACTGGACTTTTCCTTGCCAAATAAACTGAAAATTAAAAGTAAAACATTAGTTGACAAAAGGAAAAAGACTTCAGCAACAAGGGTTTAGGGGACAAAACGGGACAGAGAGAAAGGAGCAGAGAGAAGTAGATAGAGAAACAGAAAAAGAAGACTAATCATAGGGAGAGAGAGGAAAAGAGCAGCAAAAGAGACACAATGGGAAAACATGTGAGGTGCAGCAGGGAAAGAAAAGTAACTCTTTAAGGAGGGAAAGGCTATCCAGAAGGGAAAGATATGGAAGGAAAACATGGGGAAATATTGGTGGTGGGAATTCAGTATGGCGGAGGTGAATGACAGAGGCTAGGTGAGAGTGGTGGGGAGGCTAAGAAAACAGAGTTAGTTCATTCTAGGGTCTCCAAAGCAGGTACTCCATCTACCCAGGATCTAAAAGTATGTTACAAGTCTCGGCGTGATACCCAACATTCAGCACTGAGAGATGCCTGTCACATACAGTGCATGAGTGTCTGCCACCATGTTACAAACAGTGCAATCTCCCCTGTCTGCCTACACTATGCACAAGGTAAAAACCTCAGTCTTTTATAGAAGCCAATCAAAATCACTCAATTAGCATAGTGCACGGTCTTCTCCTATTGTGCCTGTCTGACTAAGCCCATGGTGCAACCTGTGCACTGCATCCTTCAGTCCATTTTACCTGCCAATAATATAGTGTGCATAGTGCAGTGTTTCCTCCCTGTGTGCCTGTCCACACTAAGCAATACAGTGCATGCTGCTTTTCATTGCGCCTGTCCACGTTAAGGACATGGTGCAAACAATGCAGTGCCTACTCCATTTCTGCATGTCTGCCTGTACTAAGCACACGTTACAAGCAGTGAAAAACTTGTGGTCAGTGCTTTTCCCTCCTCCGTGTCTTAACCAGTGTTTACAGTCTCTGTCTGCCTACACCAAGCACCATACAGTAGTCCAGTGTCTCTGCCTGTTATGTGGCATCCCACCCTAAACACACTGTACAAACAGGCAGCGTTTCCCCTCGTGCTGTTTTGCATCACTAACCATGAGATAGACAGAGCAATATTTGCAACCTGCTTGAATACACTAAGCACATGAAAAATATGCAGTGTTTACCATTTTAGCTGCCCAATCAAATATGAATAACTTAATGAAACATAGAAAAGGCACAATGTTTACAGTCTGGCAACTCTAAAAGACCCACAAAAGTAAAAAGGAAAGGTAAAACCGTAGACATAAGCAAGCAGATTCAAACCACCATGGCCACCACGAGCATGTTCGCGAAAGAGACACACAAAAGGAAAAAAATGTGCTTGCATTCAAACATATTGGCAAACATGCAATTATCCATGTAATAGGGTTGGTTCCCAATGCGGTAACAAAACCGCCCCAAGGAGGGCCAAACGTAAACCAACAATAACAAAGGATTTTTGGAAGGCAAACCCATGAATGAGTAATAGTGATGGGCGTGAGGTGGGTGTGGTTAAAAGCCCACATAAATACCAAAACGTCGGAAAAGCAGCGTGTGTACACCACTGCTGTGCTGGACCTAAAACCAGAAGGGAAACCGCAAGCATAGTTTTTCCAGATTTTACAAAAAGGGACGAATCACACACCGGTCGGAGACCTTTAAATACAAATATTTTAGGTGAGCAGGGACCAAAGAGGGAAAAGGTATAAAAATAGACTAATAACATTACAACTAAAGGGGGTGTTTTAACTCGGAAGCTCCTGTTGACCGAGGTTTGTCTAACACTTTGAAGGAAAAACATGGGTGTTCTAGAAATACTGGACTGTCCCACACTTAGGCATATAATTGAGGTGTACGTGATAAAGGCTTAATCTTGTATGTGAGATTGTATAACATTAAACAAACATTCGGATCATAACGGGGATTTTTATTTTTTAACTCCACAGCTCGAGCCAAGATATTAAAACTGAAGAACAGAGGTCTAAAGTGAATTGGACTGAGTAAAGGTGAATAATTTATAGATGCACACAAAAGAGTAGTGAGTGTTTACAACAGTCAAATAGGATAAGCTTAATGGGTATGTTTAATAACCTATAGACATCTTTAAGCCACACAACTCAATGTGAAAATCCCACTAGAAGTTAAACAATAAAGAGAACAACCACATGGAAATTATATGCTGACAACTTTTGTCGTGAGTGGATTTCATCATTAGGGTAAGAAAGCGGAGAGTAACCGAAGAGTGAACGTGGGATATATGTTATTAATAGGTTTAACAATGGTCGTGGAGACTACTCGTCCTTAAAGAAATGATGAGCATTAATAAAGCTGATGAAATAACATATGGGACCAGAGAGCATGGTAAGGTTGAGGGGGAATGTATGATATCCCCGTTAGAAAGCATTTAAAATTTAATCAAATTGGTATTTCAATGTGGGGTCACTTAACTGCAGAGTGTAACACAGGCTATCAATTAGATCAGATCCCCGAATGATGCATTACGTGAGAAGTCTGCCTAATTAAGGAGTGTGTCAAACTGTATCTAGAATAAAGAGCAATATGGGATTTGATGGGCAGGTTGTAAAATGTAGAGGAAATGTCCAAAAATGAAGCGCAGCTCTTCAAGTATTAACTCTTAGTTTATTCTTTACACCTCAGCCACAGCGGCAGTCCCAAATGACATTTAATTTCTCAGTCACCTCAGAGAGGCTGCATCGGAATTCTCATGACACAAGAATTCCATAGACACTGGCCAATCCCAAGGCTATGGGCAGAATGTCACACTTATCCTTCTTTATACAATAACAAAGATATATACACTAACAGAAAACATTAGGCCTATAGCTTATTGTAAACTAACATCAAGAATCAGTAATAACAAAGGAAATACATTGGAGCATAGATGTGTCTAAAACATTTACAAAGAATTATCCAATGAATAAAAGCATTTACACAATGAACAATTCTCAAAGGAAAATGTATAAACATAGGAATATTGCTAGATAATACAAGGCTTGCAAGTAATTAAATGAGGGTTGAAACAAAACTTCAAGAAATATGTGGAACTCAGTTGACCTTATAATCTTTAAAATATGTAGGGAGCCTTGTTACACGTCCACTCTTTCTGATATACATTTTCGGTTTGTTGTTACTTCACCAACTTATCACTCTTTGTGGTATTCCCCAATTGATGTTCATCTCTAATTTCTCTATCTACCTTCCTCTGTACTGAGATTTCAATCCCACTATTATGTTAATCCGGCTCCACACATTTGACCACTCTACCCAAGTTCCATATTCTTCCATCCTGAGTTTTTACTGCATTGTGAAATAGTTTAATTATCTTAAAGGGTTTTGTGAATTTAGATCCCTCTTTCGGACTTGTAGGAGATCTCACTTTAACCCATTCACCTACTCTGAAGTCAATTGCCTTGGTCTTGGGTGTCTTGTCAAAATATTTCTTTCATGTATGTTGTGAGTCAAGCTCCTTTCTCCTCCATGCTTGATTCGTGTCTATCTTTACCCAACCTTTATACCACTTCATCAACCCAGGCACTAATCTAGAGTTAGGTCTCCTACCCTTTAGCAATTCAAAAGGTGTCATGCCAGTGGTCTGATGTGGAGTGAGACGATAAGCTTCCAATCTACACATTACTTCCTCTTTCCAACACAGTCCATTTACCTTAGCCAGCTGAATGCTTTCCTTTATGGTTTTGTTAAACCTCTCTACTACTCCGTTTCAGTATGATAAAGAGCACAAAGTTTGTATTTTATTCAATTGCATTTCAGAAACTCCCTTGTTTCTCGAGCAAAATTGTGTTCCATTGTCAGTCAACAACTCGTTAGGAAGACCTTCATGTTTGAAAACGTCCAACAAAAATGTGATCACTGTGTTGGAACTAATGTCTGAAACCATTTTAATTTCTGGTCATCTTGAGTATAGATCCACTAAAACTAAGATATATGGACATCCCTTTTCTCCAGACAATGGTCCCACTATGTCCATGGCCACATCCATCCAAGGCCCTTCAGGTAACAGACAACACAACATAGGTGGAGTGTGTAACTTTAACACCTTATCACTGGCTGCACAAGGTACACAATCCCCAACTACTCTTTCTACAGTTCCATCAATCCCCGGCCACCAAAAGGCCAGACGTAACCTCTGTTTAGTCTTGGTGATGCCAAAGTGACCATCGTTTGCCAGCTCTATCAACCACATCCTTAAACTGCTAGGCAGTATTCATTTGGTACCCCTAAATAGACACCCTTCCAACTCAGACAATTCCTCTCTAACCATCCAATAGGGTCACACCTGTTCATCAATTTTCCTTTGTGATTCCCATCCCTTAAGTAGATTTTCTCTAACTTTTATCAGAATGGGATCAACTTGCAATTCCCGTTTCCAACAACTCTCTTCAATGGCACCCTTGGTTATCATACAGACATCTTCATTGGGTTTGTCTACATTCTCACAACAGCTCATCTCATGGTCATGCTCTACATCTGTTTCTTTAACTAAATGTGAAAGACAATCAGCAGCACAATTCCTAACCCCAGGAACATACTCAACATCAAAACTGAACTCTTGGAGATTTACCACCCACCTTTTAATCCTACTTGAGCTTGCCACCAAGCATTTCTTGGGTAAAAACCTCCTTAAGTGGTTTATGATCTGGTTTTACTTTAAATGTGGTTCCCCAGATGAAGTCTCTAAATTTATGAAGAGCCCAGTATACTGCTAATGCTTCCCTCTCAATCACAGAGTAATGGACTTCTACTTGTCTAAGAGCTCTGGAAGCAAAAGCTGTGGTTTGTTCCCCTGTGCTATCTTTTTGCCCCTAGACCTTCTGAGCTTGCATCAGTAGCCACTATTGTTCCCTTTCCTGGTACAAAAGATGTAAGACTGGGTGTGTTCGCTAGTGCCTTTTTAATGTCTTCGAATTCATCTTCACACCCCTTGTCCC
Source organism: Pleurodeles waltl (assembly GCF_031143425.1). NCBI lineage: Eukaryota > Metazoa > Chordata > Amphibia > Caudata > Salamandridae > Pleurodeles > Pleurodeles waltl. The sequence continues at coordinate 899,837,047 of NC_090436.1, forward strand.
AGGTGTAAATAATATTTTTATTTCGTAATTTCCTCATCTGAAAAGTGCAACTTGCAAAGTTGATTATAAATTTACTATAAAACTCTACCATTCCTAAGAACGATTTTAACTCATCTTTGTTCTCAGGAGAAGCTAAATTCATTATTGTGTTCACCAATTCAGGTTTGGGCTGTATGCCCTGAGATGAAATTGTGTGTCCTAGATAATTTATTTCTGTACCTTTGATCTTACATTTTTCTTTTTTGACAGACATCCTATATTCTTTGAATTTCATAAGGACACATCGAAGTCTTGTGTCATGTATTGCCTCGTCTTCACCAAAAACCAACACGTCATATCAATAAAATACCACCCCTGGTACAACCACTAGGATGGAGTTCGTAGCCCTTTGGAAAACTGATGCCGCTGACACAAGGCCAAATATAATCCTCTTGAACTTCTAAGCCCCCATAGGAGTTATAAAAGCCATAAGGTCTTGTGAAGCAGCGTGTAAACAAATTTGGTGATATGATGAGGTTAAGTCCAATGTTGAAAAATACTTTGCTCCAGCTATCTTGAAAAAATGTCTATGATTTTGGGCAATGGGACTTGCTTACTACAACTTCTTTATTGAGTGCTCTAAGGTCTATGCATAGGCGGATTTTCCCCATCTGCTTTCTTAGCTACCACAATGGGAGCCAACCATTCTGTCGCCTCAACTGGCGTGATCACATCCAACTTGCACAATTTTTCTAACTCAGCTCTGACTGCTTCATGTACACTAATGGGAAGACTTCTCGCTGTAGCTGAAACTGGGATGGCATTATCTTTTAGTTTTATTTTGTGTACAAAAGTATTAAGATAGCCTAACGTATCAGAGAAAACTTCAGGAAATTCTTTTTCAATTTTGCTTTTTTCATCCCCTGAATGAGATACATTTTGCACTAATATTTGTGGGCTGGAGCTGGGGTTGAGAACCACACCTAAATCCTTCTGTACAGGCCAGCCCAGGATATCATCTCTTTGAACAGACACATATATTTTGCATACAGTATATTTGTTTTTGTATTCTACTGTTCCTAGGAAGTAACCCTTAATTTTTATGGGTTGCCCACCATACCCCTCCTGGGGCGAAATGTCCACTTTTAGAAGTTTGATTTTTCTCTTGTACATTATATTTAACACTCAGATATGATTGTCAACCTGGAACAGGAGTCAAACAGGACTTCTACATCTTTGTCATCTATTCTTATCCAGTCTTTAGGATTACACAGCTTAGTATCTGACATTTGTAACACAATTTCTTCACAAATCTCACTTACATTCTTCTTATCCATTTTCTTTATAAACTTCCCACTCTTGCAACACACCATGTAATGTCCCTTTTTTCCTACATTTGTTGCAACGAGTTTTGATGGCAGGACAACCTTTATTGTTTGCCAAATGCCCAGTGTGCCCACACCTAAAACAACACCCTTTGAATTAAGGCCTGTTCTCTACTTATGTTATTTCCATTCGTTTCCAAACACAGGCTACAGGGTAGATGTGTCAAACGGGCCACAGTTAGAACACTGGCCAAATTACTATGACATATAGTGCTATGAATACTTGATTCAAATTGGAGCGGAGAGTTTACTGTAAGAAAGGCAGAGTACTGTAGTTAAAACAGTTTATGTAAATGGAAAAGTAGATGTTTTGCAAGGTATGCAAATATGTTTATAAATTAGTTGTAAATTGTAGTCTAACAAATACATGCTTTTTAAGTGAAAAGCAGGCTTTATTTTTTTACTGGTCCAAGTGTGATATAAACAACTCTCTCTTATTTTATGTATTATAATTAGAACGAACAAAGCCGATTTTCCCGCTGAACTTCTGTTGGTCTAAAGAAAAATAATATCTGTTTTGCTATGGCTGCTGTGCTCTCACAACATCGACATGACTTCCAATGAATCACACAGCTTCTTTCGTTTGATTCCTCTGGCAGTACCCAGCTTTGTAAGTTTCAGTTTTTAGTCTGGCTACACAGCCAACTTTTTAAAACGAACACTGGCAAAGCCAGTGGAGCTCATTTATATTTTAAGACATGTTGCACAAGCAGCCTGGACTGCTATGAAACATGGCTTAAAGTACAAATAAAGCACTATGATGCAGCCAGCACCAACCATGTCATAGCATTAATTTACAAGCCACAAGCAAGGGACTGTGGTGAGACAGGGGAAGAAACAAGGAGAGGTGGACATGGCTTAAAAAAAAAAAAAAACATTTTTTTAAAGATTTCCTTTAAAGCCACTATCTTTGACGTGGAACCAACAAAGGGTGAGGGAAGGGGGCGGGTGTATGTGCAGGGATAGTGGGGTGAGGGGACTGAAGAGAAGCAGCAACATGGATCGTGGTGAAAGGATAAAGAAGCAATATAGTTGGAAAAAAAGGACCTCAATGACAGCCTGAGCAGCAGAGAGATGTTACCGAAAAATAATCAATCTATGCTTGGTCCGTGCAACAGAGAATAAACAGGAATTGACGCCTGGTCTGTGCTGCCCAATTAGGAAGCAGAAAAGAAGTGACACTGAAGACAACAAATGGTTGGCAATGAATGGTCTCCAAGCCTTTTTTGTAAACAGTGTCTCGTAAGCAAGAGCACATGCACTAGCACATGGCTCTGCAGGTGCCCCCTAAAAACAAAATATGCCCCCCAGAGTATGTGAGAATTGAGAAGCCTGGCAGTGGTGAATTTTTTTTTCCACCATGTCCCCAACAAGGCATGTGTGGCTTGGTGTCAGAGGGGAAGGGCTGTTGCCGACAGAGATGGTGCTGCTAATAGCTACTACGTCACCTGCAGTAGAAGTCACTGTTGGATACAATGCACCTGCAGCAGAAGTCATTGTGGCAGGGTAGAGAGGGGCCAAATGGTGATGAATATGAATGTACCACTGTGTGACATTCCTCAAACTCCACCTTTAACGATTGGGAAAAGTTTCAAATGAGACTCATCTGTTTCGTGGCACGTGATGTCAAACAACTGGACACCTGAGATGAGGAACTTTTTGGCATATATAATGGAATTAATGGTAAGTGGCAAAACACTAAGGAGTGCGATCTCCAATTGATGGGGAAGTAAACGAATAGCGATTGACCCACTCATCTAAAAGGTAAACACTGCCATTATACTGATGTTAGGAAAATGCTATTGTCGCACTATTCATTAAATATTAGGGAAAATGTTTGGTATGTGTTTGGCATTTATGTCTATTTAAAAAAACATGCAGATCAGGGTCAGACTGGACTATAAGGCAATGTGGAAGTGCTAGAAAGGATGGTGTTACAAGCCACTGCGTGGGCCAGTTTTGTGATGGTTTACGGGCCTGTTTTGTGCTCCGGTGGATTGGTTTCTGAGTGAAGACAGTACTCAGGAGGCAAAGAGAAATGTCAAGGCTACGTTTTGCTGCTGGGTGAGAACAGACACTGGGAGACTGCAAAGGAGAAGACTCTCCACAGGAGCAATACAGAACAAACCAGGTAAATGTAAAGGGCCGAGGATAGGAGATTTTAGGCGACAACCATGCATTAGTCCAGAAGGGAAAGGAGGCAGTGTATATTGGGTCTTAGCAATCAGAAGTGAAACAGGCACAGTGGCATGAGCCCAAAAACCACAAGGGGGCCATTACTCCCGATTGTGGCTGTAATCCACCACATTAATCAGAACTTGGAGGTCCATTTCCCATGCACATATAAAGACCCACAGTACCCTTGCTGAGCGTGTCTGTACAAGGCCAACAAAGTTCACGAAAGCAACACACACGGGACACGGGTGCCTCCTGTTTGAAACTAATTCTACTAGCATATATGAGCAGGGAGTCACACCTGTGCCTGGTCGGTGGTAGGACATGGCTAGCTGGACACTGGCCCACACTCTATAGAGAAAAATTGGGGGAGGGGGTGGCCAGGAAATAGGGCTGGGGGGGGGGGAGGAGTCACATATATATTTAATTGTGGAACATGTTTTTCAGACAACAGAAACTCAGCTAAAAGATGGGAGTTTCAGAATTCAATGTGACACAGCAGGACTGTAAAAACAAAAATAAAGAACTTCTATCGCTTTATTTTATCACCCCCAGGATATGGGCCTGTGTTGTCCAAGTACCCTTGCTGTGAGCATGGAAGTCAGTTCCTTTTAGCCTAAGGCCAAAGGAGGATCTTACGTGATCATGTCTCTATGTGCACCAGCAAGGTGCTGGCCTTAGCAAATGGTGAATGTTATCGGCGAAGCATGCAAAGTGGTTTTGGGAAATTGTAACTTCCAATCTTACTGTCCGCATCGTCTTTGTTTGTAAGCATTGTGGTGGACTATTACTATAACCTCATGTTATTGGCTATCTGGGCCATCATTCTACCGCTTCCTTTGGAATACATGAGACTATTCTACACCTAAAATAGTAATTCTATCATTGTGCTTCTTGTTATCAACTCGTTATCTCCTATGAGCATTATATGCAGAAATCAATGCTTGTTAGTACCTTTTCCATAGACAGGCTTTAAACTGATCAAGCAGTATTTGTGTGTGCAAAACATGTGTTTATGCTTACGTTTATGACTCTTGAGATTTTAAAACTAAACCTATTCACTTTGCCAATGATAGTTTCAGCTCATGGAGAATAAAAGGTTGAGTCCGTCATTCCATGATTGGAACCTGAAAGCTGCAGGTCACATAAAAATATTTTCAGGATGCAATCATTACCCTGAGTTAACAGACTGGAACTAGAACGGTGGGACTAGAATGGTGCCCTTAGGCAAATTCAAAACAAAATGTACTATGCTAACAAGGAAAACATGTATATCAATCTCATAATTCAGCTAAATCATATGCCTCTTAAAGAGAGACACCATGAATTAATAAAAAGGGAATACATCAAAGAAAGTCATTAAAATATATGTAAAAACAGGCAGAACGGGTGAATAGTACTAAATTGTTTACCTAAGCAACAAAGAAGGAAAGGATCGATCAATACATAAACCAATGACACATTGACTATTTAAATATCCTCTAGAGAAAAGAAGACCACCACCATAGAACAACGTATCCAAAATCCACTGGGAACGTTCATTTAATCAGTCAATTACATTTAACAGCAATCACAACGATTATTATATCAAAGAAATGGATCTAGTGGCACTCAAACAATTTAATAGTGTGTGCCTGTCTAGCCTGTTTTTTTTACACATATATTAATATGACTTCCTTTGATGGATTCCCTTTTGATTCATTCCTGGTGACACTACTTAAGGGACATACAATTTAGCTGAATTATTAGACTCATATGTAAATGATTCCCTTGTTAGATTAGCACCTTTACTTTGTTTTATACCAAAGCATGCAAGGGGTTATTGGGTTGCCCATTTATTCTATCTTCTGCAATTACGGTCACTAAACGTGCTATTTTAAAGTAGCTTGAACTAGTGACATGCAGAGTGCACAAAAGATATCATTGCTGGCTCATTTACACTCTTGCAATTCTAGAGGACTCGGAACCTGTGAACTGCAAAGCTAACGATATACAACAATAACATACCCTAATATGATAAAGCGTTCCACCCGATCTAAGCATGTACTAATACTACACTAGGCATGGAGGCACCAACCTCTCCAAGCGAGTTAGACTGAAAGACAGACTCTCCAAGCATGACACACTGATGCCTGCCAGATGCCTAAGCTTTCCAGTGAACGACCTGAAAAAACCTTACACACACACAATTCCCAGAAATAGAAAAATACAAGACCTGTATGGAGCGCAAGTGGCCCAATCTAACCACTAACACACAACCATTACTCTGAGGGTCTGACACAACAGATCTTTGCAATCAGATCTCAGCCTGCTCATCGTTGTGCAGCAATTCGCAATAGCTGCAAACCAAAACAAACTATGCGTGTGCTATACAAATATTAAAACAATCTAAAATGTGTGCTGCAGATGTTGTACCTGTATCCTGCATGATATAACTAGAACTAAGAAGTGACTGCATCACACTCTTCAGCCCGAACCATCTCACATGAGTAGCAGGATACATATAGATCTTTGCAACAGCCAAAATACCACCCAGAGCTATATTAAGTAGTTTCAGACCCCTAAAATGCAAGATTCTCACAGAACAGCAAACCTTACTCTCGAGTAATCTTCCTTGCAGCCCCCAACCGCCATATCTAAATTGCTTCAGCTCACCATCCTTTCATCCAAACACACACCTATCATTGCAGCGCTTGAAACAAACATAAAACGTGAAGGTGCTCTGTTTTAGAATATGTTTGCTACCAAGTAATGCTGGCTCTCTCTGACTAAACTTACTGTATACCTACTAAAAATATGCCCTTTCAAATGAAAGAAGAGCAGGTTCCTAGTATCTTTCTATTAAAGCACTGAAACTGCACCCTTAAGAATATTTCTACAGGTGACAAATGGACCCATGTTAGGAGTGTGGCTTTTTGACGGTCCTTCTTTTTCAGATGTAGACCAAAACTGAAATGGGAAAAGTGAAACCACAAGTCCCAGCACGCTTAGCGCTTGGTCTGAAAAATAAGAATTGGATGAAAGTTCCTCTCATTGCAAGAACCTAGTTAACAGCAAAGCTCCAGATTCATGTTTTTTTGCTCAGAGATAGTACACTGAAGACAAAAGAGTCTTCCATGTCCAATCTATTTACAAAGAACAGCCAAAACGTGTTGCTTCTGCTAAACTTCTTCAGTGCTCGAAGAGCATGAATATAATGCTTAAAAAAGGCAATCAATATTGCGTTAAAAATCCACTTAAAGAGAACGCCACACCCTAAGACCAACAACACCCTAGGCAGGGCACCGGATAAAATTGAGGAGAAAGTGCATTGTGAGTAAACTAGTAAAAGAGGGCTATCTGTAGTTCCGAAAAGAAAACACTAAAAACAAGCCAGAATTATAGATATAGTCAATAACTACCAGCCATTCCAGGGTGAACATTTTTTTTTCTTCGATGCGTCCAATCCAGTTCCAAAAGAGCAGCCAACGTGTGTTTTGTCTGCTAGACTACTTCAGGGCACGAGAATGACAAAGAATATGACACGTAAGGCCATCAAATCTATCTCTGCAAACATGAGAAGATCTGGGGCAAATGGTGGGACTATCATGGATAAGGTGTGGGGACTTAATGACTGTACTTATGTATTGTAACTACTTTACTGCCGTGTGGATGATGGTCATGCTGTACATTGTTGCTGTTGTTAAAATAAATAAACATTGGTTCTCCAAAAAGGCCATCAATATTGTGTTAAAAATTCATTAGAATAGAAGGATACACCCAAGACCAACAACACCTTTAGTAGTGCAAAAGATAAAAATGTACAATTGCATTGTGTGCAACGTAGTAAGAGACAGATATCTGTAATTGTTTCAAAAAGGAAACACCAACAATAAGCCATAATTATAGTAATGGTCTATAACTCCTGCCCTTTCCAGAGTGAACAGTGCTGAGAGATTGTAATTGATTCAAGGATACACTACACTGTGCCCGTTTTGAAGCAAACAGTGTAGAAAAGATTTTATATATATATATATATATATATATATATATATATATACACACACACACACAAAAATGTATGTATGTTTGAAGCTTCGCCTGATAGCTTCCATTTCTTACATATGTGTGCTACCATCCAAAAGATTAAAACAGAACAACTAATATAACATGCAGCCTATTTTGTGCAGGGAAATTTACAAAGCTATTGGTTATTTGAGAGGGCACACAAGCCATCTGAAGCTGCAATTTAATAATATAAAGGGAAATAGTTACTCACATACGCTAAGTACGGAAGGTCACTGCTCACTTTGATAAGCCAAATCAACAAATCCCCGGTTCCCATTGTGAAAAATGAAAGAGACAATGGACGGTCCTCAAAATGTATTTAAAAAATAAGTAACAGTCTGCAAAATGGCATAAAGCGCAAACAATGCATAGGTATCAGTTTGCTAATTTAAATCATACAAGCCAACTAGTTTCTAAAAACTAAAAATCTGTACATTTATTAAGTTTGGAATAATATGAGCCAAAAACTATTTACGTCTTGACCATACTGCCACTAAAGTGAAAAACAAAAGCTTCAGAAGGGCAGGGGGAAATCCGAAATTCTTTCAGACCCAAATAGTTATAAAATACAATAACACTGTAGTGAAATAATGACACAGCGGTCCTGAAGCATCAACATTGGTATCAAACAGTTATAAATGCCCTTAACTACAAAAGTATAAGCACATATGGCCGAACGGAAAACCACTGCCCCCTTAACTGAAGACTGAGAAAATGAAAAAGTCTGACAAATGATTACTTACAAACAACTTGTTGCGGTTCATAGGAACATACAATGATTAGGCCACAGTGCGATAATCCAAAGAAACAAATAGAAAGAAAAAATAATAATTATGTGGCCCGATAGCAAATCCATACCCTGACATTTCGTATGCACATGATCAAGAAGAAAGGGCCAATTTAATTACTAAAAGAACCAAAATCCATGTCAATGCAACACGTCCATATGACACGGAAATACTAATGGTATCGAACAACCTAGAAGAGGCTCGGCATTCAATGTGCGCAAGTCAACAAATATCAGAATGTACATTGCACTGAAATAACTTAGAACAAACAAGGTACCTGTATCAGGATGTAAAAAATTGAAAATCCTTCTACTGAATTAATTTGGGTTGTACATATTAGATTTGTATAGTTCCCATTTTCCTATTCCATAGAGCTAGAGAATCTACAGAATATTAATAACACATACACATATAAGAGGCAACTGCCCCCTTGGATCACTTCTCAACTGTAAAATTAACCAGGGTTAGAGGAGTCCACTCAGCACGGGAACCACATCCACAAAATTAGTATGTATCAAATGATCCAATTTTTAATATATTCTTGTGTGAAATTCGAGCAAGGTTTTAAGATGGCTTGGGGTTCTATCCCCAATAAAACTGGGTCAACTAGTGATTTTATTAAGACACATCTACATATAAATTGCTAAAATGCAAAAGTCTTAAAGGACACTCAAGAATAGTCCATACTTTCTCAGTGTGCCAAGGAAGCCTGAACCTACTTAATACATTTCCCATTTTTAGGGTTGAGCCTGGGATAGCATGCGCTTGCGCATGTGTATCGCTTGCAGGACACTGTGGTAGTTAGAAAAGGGCTCGGAGCCCCGCCCATGTCACGTCAGTGTCTTTCCTTTTAAAATCTGCTTTCTTTCATTAGTGGAATGCACGCATATGTCATGCCATTTACGGTGGTTAGCCCTCCTCGAGCGCAGCGACCAAGTACGGAAAACATATGAGGTTCACTGTTTTCTGTCCGGTTTGTGGACTACTTTTTATATTTTTTCGCAGCGCGATCTCGTTTGGCAGACGTTGATTGATTTGCATGACATCGACCCTGAGACCGTTTCTATTTCCATTTCCATTTTTTAGCAGTGCGATCGCACTCGTTTTTTTTTTTTTCATTTAATGAGGCAAGAAAAGTCGGGTTGGGAGTTTACAACTGCTAATAGCTTTGACTCGGAGAAAAGTGAGATCTGTTGCATTGCAAATGCTTGTTTATGTTTGCCCTGAGTTCACCCCATATGTTAGGAATTACATACAGTAACATACATTCTCATATGCTCTCATGCTCACACACTAGCTCACAGAATATTTCAAACACACTCACATACACAAACCGTCATATACACACGTATCATTTCAGTTTTGCACACTCATGTATTGGAGTGCAAATATTATTAATAAAAATTGTGTCACTTAAATATAGTGTGAAATAGCATGAATTAAAGATTTAATTGGAAATCGTGTATTAATAAATAAAAACGTGTAGCTGACATGGACACCATAAACAATGTGTATAAAATATGAGAATAACTGTCTAATGAAAAAATATTTTGTTTATTCATAATTAAATCTACTGAAACATGAATATTAATATGTACTTAAAGGATTAATAGTTTAAATATTATGACATGTTTTATTTTTCATGTCTTAGCGTTGGTTTTTAAAAGGCCTCGCGTTTTAGTAATTTTCCAGAGGCATTGTTTTGAAATGTTAACGCTGCAAATAAGGTTTCTCTAAGCATCCTGTGTAAATTGTACACTGTTGAAAAGTTATGTTCTTATGCTGTAACTTTTGTCTGTCTTCCTGGGATAAGATCATGTGTATCCAGGAACAATAGTCTTCAGTGCTCATGTATAACCTGCAACCACAGTACTCTACTAAGGAAACTGGTGACTGCAGTGAGAGATGATGAGCCAATTGTGAATGCAGAAAATGAAGAAAAGGATACTTCTGAGAACGTGGAATAGTTTTAATTGGTTCTGACCTGAACCATCCCATTGACTGACCAATAGAAGCTTAGCTAGTTGCTTTCTATGACTTAAACATAATAACATTAGAGGATGTAAGTTCAGAGTTCTTCTTTCTAAGCTAGTGAAATGATGTGCTCCTGTTTCTTAGCTCTTTGCCAATGATTGACAATTTAGATGCATTAAGGCTAAACATTACTGAACTGTTCCGTATTATGTCACTGTCCAATGAAGAAGACCAGAAGATGCTTCACTGATGAAGACATCGCTGTTTGCTGATCAATTTAGGAGAGGTATAACCAAATGTACATTTGTCTTTTTTCAGATTTGTATGTTTTCTCTCTTTAGAAACCCAACCACTATTTTTGGTTAGCACCATAGTAAGATGTTTTACAAATTAATTGTTTTCTTTTTGCATCAAGTTCAAACATGCTTAGCGAATTAGAGTAATAGTTTAGGATGCCAGAATCTAAATTTGACTGTTTCTTATAATTTGATTGTAAACAAATTCATGTGCGATAGCTAAATGTATTCTGTTTCCATCATTCATCTGTTATTATTCCACATGGTGGTTCCTGAATGTTTAATAATAAATATTCTGTCTAGGTTAAGATTCTTTAGAAGATTTGGTCAGTCTGTGTTATTCCTGTATGCATATCATTTGGTCTTGCGTTTGATTTATGTAATCTTAGCACTGATAAACTACAGAGTAATAAATGTTTGAATTTTATCAAACTAGTCGAATGATTCATGGCCATAGAAGTAATGGTGCGTACAAAGTTATTGACTCCAAATTGAAAATGACGTTTATCGATTTGTTCTTATTGATGTTGACGGTTAGGATAGTATCTCACTCCTATTTGAGTCCAAAGATTCGTGTCGACCTCTAAGGGTAATTGATGGTTACCCTATGTGTGTCACCTTGTAGATAAATTATCAAAAGAAATATAAGGCTCAACACGTCCACAATTTTGGTAGCCGAGGATGGTTTTGTCTCATTAGGAGAGAAACACCCTGTTTTAAACAGTTATTTGTCATTTGGAAAGAATTGGGAGATTCAGTTTTACCACTGCTTGTTGAAATTTGGTTTTGCAAATGCTTGTTTAGATGAAATTTGGTTTTGTCAATGCTTGCTTGAAAATGTTCCAAGTGTTCCTAGTGTAATTTGCGTTTGGGATAGGGTTTGCGTTTGCAGTGCTTAGCAAATCACAGGTGAATTGTGATATTTGTGAGAAATAGGAAGTTTGCATACCACAATGTAGTTTGTTAGGGAGTGTGCGTACTCCAAAGTGTGTATGTAGGGAAGTCATCGTACTTCACTTGGGTGTGGCGCTTTGTGCTCAAAAACTGCCTATGTGGTTGTTGGTATACGGATCCTGCGTGGTCTATGATTTCGGAGTACTGTACACGTGTAGAAGACATGTGGTTGTTGCTGTAACTTGTCTGTTTAGTTGATCAATGGGGCATGGTTGACCAATAGTATTCTTAGAGTGTGTGTTAAAGAGTGTTAGTTTGACAGATATTGTTGATTCCTGAGTGCACAAGGAGAATCTAGTATTATTTAAGGGAATAATTTGCTGGTCGAATTTAACTTGTGAATCAGAGAAAGCATAGATCGAATGAGTAGTTGTCAGAACTAAAAGCTGCAATCGAAATATTTGTGAAGCTTCCGTACCTGTATTAAGCAGACAGATTTTGTTGATTTTTCTTTAGTAATTGCATTATTTTGCATTTAGTTTTGTGTGAATCGAGTTTTGAAAGAGGAGTCCGCAACACCATGTCAGCCGCTGTGCGTGTAAGTTTGACATCACTAGGTCAGTGCTGGGATAGTTCGGTTGGTGAGAAGGAGTCACTAACGGATTGGTGGACAACCATGAAGGGTTATTGGTTGAGAGAGGCAAGTGAAAAGGATTTTGGGATTTAATTATTTCAGGTTTCGAATTTAAGTTGTAGTTTCGAGCACGATTAAAGTGAAAAAAAAATAATCTAATTGTTGAAGACTACACTTAAGGGAGTTGCTTTTATTCCAGTTAAAGAGTAGGAGAAATTGCCCTGCCAGAAGGTACACCTGCATACATCGTAATTGAAGAGAAAGATACAGCAGCCTGTATTTGGTTGAAACATTGGTGCAGAATTTAAGGAGAGTGCTGTACGAATTAAAACCTCCTCCAAGACTAGCACAATTTGAGCCATTTGGGAATTAGTGGCCAGACAACAAGGGAAATTAAAATTTGAGAAGAGAATGAGAGAAGTTGCGAAGACTATTAGAGGCAAGGTGGGACAATGAACAACAATTTTGGAGAACTGAAACTTTACAGGGAATTAAAATATTTCCTGCAATTACAGAAGAGAAAACGAGCAGTATCAGACACAAGGCAAAGAAAAAGAATAAGGACTCTTCTAAAGAAGATGAGTCGAAGTCAGATGAGGCTAGGAAATCACTGACTTATGATGAGGACTCAGATGATGATACATTTATAGTGCAGTTATTGAGAAGTGGTCCTCCACCATATGCAGAACAAGAGACAAGTTCAGGTATTAGTATTGATCCAAGTGCTCCAGTACTGGTTGTAGTAACCCAGTCAAGTACAAGGTGCAACTAATGTTCCTATTATTACAGTAACTCAGACACCTAGGACTCAGGTTGCGCTACCTGTAGTCTATCCTACAATTCCTGTTGTAAATTCTGCACAGAGCATGACAGTACCAGTGGTACACTCATCACAGATATCACAGTTTTGACAGAAACCAGTGGTGGTTCAGATGGAGTCTACACCTAGTTCAATGGCTCCAGTGCAAGTTCAGACAAAGCTGAGGTACATACCTGTAACAATATCACAGTTGAATTCTTCAATGCTGTCAGGTCAGAATTCTGGAGTAATTTACTTGAGATATCAGAATGTTCAATCGAGTCCAGAAGCATTAAGAATACCTGCTACTATTGGATTTGAAGTACCACTGTTTGCCAAGGGAAATAATGAGAGCAGTGTACAGAATATTTTAATTCAAATGCAGAGATTCAATGTTACTGCAGAGACATGTCTCGAATGAATCAGACTTTTTTTTTTTACAAGACAGGTTCACTAATTGACCTAAATTATCCTAGGACTTCACAGAATTTGGGAAAGTCAGATTTGAATTAAAGTTCATTTTTGATGAGTCCTGAGACTATGTATTACTCCACAGAGTGTGCCCAATGTAAATAATAGTGTTTCATTGCAAGATTTGACAGCTCAGCAGTTAACAGATTGATTGGAAAGAGTGGAGCGAAAACAAGCACTGAAGGAGGAAATTCATTAAATCTGGCAAGACTTAAATTTGAATTAAATTAAATGATTGAGGGAACACGAGTGAAATAGAATTTACTCATATAATGAAGATGAGTTATGTTTCATGTGTAAAAATGTTACAAACAAAGCAGGATTGGTACATCAGAAATTAGCAGAACATGAAGAGAAATGTGAAGTAGAAACTGAGAAATCAAAACCTCTGAAAATAAGCTGTAGGTTAGAATTTGATTCAAAAGAGATTGAGAACATGAGGACACCGGGAATGACAATTCACATTAAGGAACTAATTCAGAATATTCAAAAATGGGGAGGATTAGACACAAGGGAAGGCAGATGGATAAAGAAAATAGATCAGAAGAAAAAGAAGTCTGCAAATTCAAATACTGTTGCGCTGCAGACTGATAAGCCAGTAAAGATATTACCAATGAGAGAAATTCCTAGAGGGAATTATGTACAAGTCCTTCGGAGCAGGAGTGATATTTTGTGATTTACAAATTACAAGCCAAGATTGGGAGAGAAACCAGTAGAATGGTACCAACATATTTGTGAAGCTCACAAAATGCCTGTGGGCGGATTTGAATACCTTATTAGAAATAACGGTTCTAGCTGATTTATGGGTTGGATGCAAAAGGAGTGCTGACTAGCCAACAAAAGAGCCTCCAAGAGATCCAGTTACCAGTGAACCGTCTCCTGATGTAATGAAGTACTATTACAAAGTGATTGAATTTTAGAAAACGAGAATTTCTCCTAAACGTATTGATAGGCAGAGAATCAATAGAACAGCACAGTAAGCAAAAGAATCGTTACATGCGTATTATGAGAGACTGTTGCAAGCATTTAAACATTACAGTGGTCCAGAAACAATTGACCCAACGACATGATTCATTTTTGTTCAAATTTGTTGAAGGGTTAAGACCTGAAATTAGCCAGATGCTTAAGAGTCATTTGATTTGCTGGTGCGCAAAACTGGTTGATGAAGTACTCCAGTTTGCTAAATACTGTAGTAAAGAGATTGAAATGAAGCAGAAGAAATTGAAGGAAAAGCTAATGGTGATGCAGATTAAAGCAGCACAATCAGGAATGCAGACAGTTTTTACACAGCAGCAGGAAAACATACCAGTGTTTCAGAAACAGGCAAGAGGAAGAGGTCATGGTAGAAATGAAAATTGTGGCGTCGATTTGATTACTATCGTTAATCCAAGTGTACGCAAACAATGAAAAGGATGTTACCTTGTCACACTTGCAGGGGCCTTGGGCATTAGAAACAGGAGAGTCCATTGATTGTACAGGAAGGTGTTGTTACGCAGATGAATGAAAACAATCTTTTTCCAAATTTGAGAGGGCCGAGAATGAGAGATTCTAATGTAAATTTCCAGAATAATAGTAATCAAATACAGATTCCTCAGCAAATGCAAAGTCCCCAACCGATGCAACAGATACAGGTGTCACGTTTTCAGGTGCCAGTCACAGCAAATGCAGCCCCAAATGTAAATGATATCAAAGCAACAAATGCAGACACCTCAAGCTCCAATGGCACAGCAGCACATTATGCTTCCTCAGCAGAACACAGGTCAAAAGTTAAATCAAAGTAATCAAATTATTCAGCAATTTACACTTTGCAATCAGGATGAATCGAGTGATGAGTGAGAGTTCGGATGAAGAAGAATGTGTACTAGCATCGTCATTAGAAAAGGATCAATGGGGTCCTTATGTAAATGGAAAAATAATGGGTCATGATGTTTCATTCCTAGTTGATACAGGAGCTACACACACTAAAGTAAGAACTGCAGAAGTCCCTAATGTACCACTTTCTTTGAAAACAGTAAGGGTAATGGATGGTTACCCTAAAGGTGTCACCTTATAAATAAATTATCAAAAGACATGTAAGGCTGGACACGCCCACACATGCACTGTTACTCACACTCAATTCTGAACTTTTGGTGTCATGTTAAATGTAACACTGATTATGCCTCTGCTATACCTTTCTTGCCTGTTAGTGAATATTGTTAAAAAATGTTCTGTGTAATGCTCGTTCTCATGCAAACTTTTAATCAAATGCCGCATTTCCATGAAACAGGTGAACCTGTTTTATATTTGGCTTAGATGTGCAGCAAGTCATAACAATATTGTGATTGGGCTAGACCACTTTGCTCAATGTAATAATCTAGCGTCTAAGTGGTCTTATGCCATGTGTTACCCCCGGACAGACCTGGCCGGGGTCATAATACAGTTTACATTTTCAGTCCCTTACTTGTTTTAAAAAAAAAAATCGCGTCTCGAAACGCGGCCTTGAGGTGCTTGATAACCCACGACTGTACATTTTTTTTTTTTTTTTAATCAAGATTCAGTTGGTGATTTTTGACGTTCATGTTAATCAGCGAAATGGCGGAAATCACATTTCATGTGCAGATATTAGTACTTCACCCCTGGTGGGTAAACGTTCACACTCCTCCAAGTCAATTAAGTTTACTGAAAACTATACTGCCCACCATAATTACAGCCAACATGTGGTGCGAATTTCATAGCACCACCTGCAACCCCAAATTCTCCTGTAGTCCTTCCTACAGGGTAGCAGCGTCACTTTAATGAGAATATCATAAAACACGACACCCCCACCCCCTAACACACACACACATACCCTTCCCTTCCAGTGCCTGTGTCCTGATGTCCTTTAGTGAGCAAGTCCGCTGAAATATTCCCGGGCGGTACCCTCAAGCCCCAAATAATTCGGCTCGAATACCACACACGGCAGAAAACGAGTCAAAAGGGATTTCAGCATGTACACCCACTGGTCCACTCACAAACGGATTACAAATAATAGCACACCCACACACGAGCCTGCGTAAACAGTGTCTCGGCATACAAATGCACACACTTTGAGCAATTGCAGTGTCCTCTAGCGCAGATGTACAGTGCATGACACTGCGCCCACACGTTGTGCCCCACCTCTCGGCTCTCACCTCCCCAGATGCCCAGCTTCAGCTGGGAACTGTCCAGATTCACCACGTAGTCCCCTAAGAAGCGATTTAGCACGTCAACCACCACCGACTCGAACACCATGGTGGTACGGCGCTAAAGTCCCCCTCGCGCACCGTTTGGGTTCCCAGGACAGAAGCACTGTCGACGGCGCCAGAGCAGCACCCTGACGTCCAATGGTGAGGAAAAAGCTCAACTAGCCCGTGGAAAAAGTGCCAAAGTCAAGCCCCGCCTCCAAAATGACGGGGATGTTATCGAACTAAACATTTCCCTACGTCACCAAACTGCGAAGTGGAGTCGCCAAGGAAGTGTAATTGGTATTTGTGTTTTTCTCTTTTGCAGTTTTTTACCGACTTTATTTGAAAAATAACACTTTGTTTCTTTTTTAAATACTTTTCTCAAAATATCCTTGTGCGTATTTTGTTTGCCCCACCCTTCTTATCAACACTAGGAAAGCAGCTCAGTTAAAGGACGAGTTTTGTTCATTGCGTTGGAAGAAGTCATTTTCATAGACATATATTTTTTATGCTACAATATGGGTGTAGCAGCTGCTCGGTCTTCTACTCACCAGCTGCCATTTTAATCGAAGGCAAACACAGGCAAAAAGTTACGAGCATGGTAATTACCATTGCTCCCAAATATACCTGACATTTTCAAACAGCACCTTTCCTTCATCAGTACATATGTACCACTGAAAAAGTTTCTAGCTCACCCGCCAAGAATTTTCATCTCTATTAAGGAAACAGAGACGAGGATAAAACATTTGCTAGCTTACACACCAAGAATGTTCCATTCTTTTAAGAACACAGAGGCTCAGATTGCCAATAAATTTAGTTCAAACATATGTCATTAACATAAACCGTAACGACTTCATATCCCATCATGCTCTGGTTCCCCAACAACCAACCCTGTACAAGCTAACTCCTCAAATGCCCAATGCAATCACATAATTTCCTCTTTCTCTGCAGAGATTCAGTTCATCTTTTTGTTCAAACAACTGTAAACATTGATTGTCGCTGTTGAAATTAACAAAATTCTGCAAAACAATGGGGATCTTGATGAAGCGGGCACAAACCAGGCCATCACGTCCAAGTGAAAAACTTGCAGAACTCTTCTCATTCTTGCTTTTGGTCAATACCTAAACCAAAGATAAGATGGTATTAAGCATGAAAATGCCAAATAACTTAAGTCATGGGTGAGCAAACTCATTAATAACCAAATAACAGTAAGCTTGAAATAGCTCAACATGATGATACTTAGTATAAGCCATCACAGTGGGATAATCCTCACCTCTGTGTCGTTAATAGCATTGAAAATTCTTGGCGCGTAAGATAGAAAATTTTGTATTCTATTTTAGGACCGGAGACTCAGATTATACTAGTTTAAAGCTGATTAATTGCCACTGATGCTACATACACAACTGGTTTATAATAAAACTGTTTAAATGTTGAATGAGAAGACCAATAGGCTGTTTTCATTATATCTTGAAGAAAAGTACCTACATTTAGCAATTTTTAAGCCATCGCACCCCTTACAGAATGTGCTCCAACACTTGAGTATCAACACCAGATTACTTCATAAAATCTCTAAGCCACCTAGCTTTACGAAACAGGTTTGAAAGGTTTTTGCAAAGCAATCAGTAACTGTCCCTTCGGGTCATTTCTAACTGATTGAGTAATGGATTCATATGTTTTTAAACATTTAACTACACATATTTGTTTATTAGATGGACAAGCAGGATAGTCAATACTCTTGGTAAACGTTTTAGTACGTCTGGTAATAGAAAAGGAAACTCCCTCTGGGTAAATACTCTACCTGCAAGATTGAGCGCTTTGACATCCGCCATTCTTCTGCAGGACCCCAGACCAAGCAACATAGCCAGCTTGGCGGAAAGCTGTTTTCTGCTCAACAAATTGTTCTGGGGCCCTTTTCTCGAAGAGATTTAAAACCATCTTCACATGCCACAAAAATGTATACTTAGGTTGTGGAGGATTCGAAATTCTGATACATTTAAGTAATTTACGTATCACTGGATGTATACTCACACAAATATTACCTACCTGCACAAGCCCAGCTGCAATGGCAGGACAAAAATTATTTACTGACCTGTAAGATAACCCTTCTGATGCTTTAAGCGGCAGGAAATTGACAATATCTGTGATGTCTGCTACCACTGGATCCACATGCCGTTCCAGGCACCAACCCACCCATCATCTCCAAGCTGAAGCATATCATTTCCTGGAAGAGGGGGCCCATGCTTGCCTAATGAATGAAGTCTCTGAAATTCCTGGCAAACATCACTGTAGCTGACAGCCTCCAGGCCATCAGGGATAACTGTTCCGCTAATACCAGGGGGTGAAGTTCGCCCAGAGGCACATGTCCTGACTCCAAGGAAGAAGAAGAGGGCAATCACATGTTAATGCCAACAGAGTTCGAAACCAGGGTAGTGCTTTCCAAACTGATGTGACGAGGGCCACTTCTGCTTTCTGACGCTTCACCTGCGTTGCCATCCTCGGAATCATGATAAAGGGGGGGAAGACGTAATTCCGAACTCCTGACCCGTCCTGCAGAAAGGCATCCGTCGCTGTCGCCCCCGGATCTAGTCTTCAACTGAAGAACCTCTCCAGTTGATGTTTCAACCGAGACGCAAACAGATCAATGCTGCAAGGCCCCCAAGTGTCCTGGATCAGTCTGAAAAGTCACGGATGCAGTTGCCAATCGCTGGGGTCCTTCAGATATCTGGAATTCCAGTCTGCAATTATGTTTGACTGTCCCGGAATGTATTCCGCCATTACAGAGATCCTGCAATCCAGGCAAAAATGCAAAAAATCCTTGGCAATCTCTGCCAGGACTTTGGATTTGGTGCCCCCAGTTTGTTGATGTATCGAACCACTGAGATGTTGTCCATTCTCAGCAGTATGCAAGAAGACACCTTTTTTGGGAACAGAGCTTGAATAGCAAAGAATCCTGCCAGCAGTTCTAAACATTTGATATGTATATCTAGCTCGTGAATGGACCATCTGCCTCCCATAGAGACATCAGTAAGGCTCTGTGTAGGAAGCTGTCTTGGTGTATGGTGGCTACCTGAGATACTTACACCTTATACCACGTCCAGGTATCCCCTATTAGTGTAGTGTAGGCAGAGTCTAGAAGCCAGTGTAGGAAGCTGGCTCTGTATGTACTATCTCAAAGTGTGAGATTGTGTGCACAGAGTCCAAGAGCATGACAGAGGCAATAATAGATAATGCTAATGCTCTATTTCTGGTAGTGTGCTCGAGCAGTTAGGTTTATCAGAGGTTAGTATTAAGTATTTGTTGTACACAAACAGGCAATAAATGAGAACACACACTCCATTACTTAATACCAGGCCAATATGTTTTTATGTAGCAAAATATTATTTTCTTCATTTATTTTAGAACCACAAGAGTCAAATTGCAGGTAAGCACATTAAATGTAAGGTGCTTTGCATAGGTATAGATAGAACTTTGAATCAAAACAGTAATGTACACAATTTGGCATAAAATGGCAATTAGCTGTTTTAAAAGTGGACACTGCAAACTTCAACAGTTCCTGGAGGACGTAAGTACAGGATAGTTTTTGAGGTAAGTAAAGCACTTACAAGTTCAGTCTCCAGGGCATAGATAGCCCACCGTTGGGGGTTTAGGTCAACCCCAAACACCCAGAACCAGCAACACAGGGTGGGTCAGGTGCAAAGGTCAAAGAGGGGCCCAAATAACATAGGCGCCTATGGAGACTAGGGGTGCTCCGGTTCCAGTCTGCTGGCAGGTAAGTACCTGTGTCCTCGGGGAGCAGACCAGGGGAGTTTTGTAGAGCACTCGAGCGGGGTTCCAAGCAGGCCCACAAAATACACCCTCAGCTGCACAGGGACGGCCGGGTGCAGTGGGCAAACAAGGCGTCGGATTTTGTATAGAAATCAATGGAGGGACCAAGGGTCACTCAGACACTGCAGGCAGGGCACAGGGGGATTTCTCGGGCCATCCACCGACTGGGCAAGGGTGAGGGCTGCCTTCTGGTCACTGCTGCACCAGTGGTTCGTTCTTCACGGGCCTGGGGGCTGCGGGTGCAGTGCTTCTTCCAGGCGTCGGGTCCTCTCTGCGGTGTTGGTTTCTCTGGACACATGCCAGGGGCGTTGGGTGCAGAGTGGTGGGGACTCTCACTTCTGGAGTGAGGAGGGAGTCCTTCAGAAGAGGTTTCTTCTTCTGTTCTTCTTTGGACAGGGCCGCTATCCACGGAAGTTCTTGATCCTCTGGGATGCAGGCAGTCCTCTGGAGGATGTTCAGAGGTTGCTGGACCTGCAGGATGCGTCGCTTTTCTTCTGCGGAGACAGGCCGGTAGGGCTGGGGCAAAGTCAGTTTTTGTCTCCTTTCCGTCTCTGCTGGGGTTTCCGCTAAGCAGTCCTTCTTCTTCTTGTGAGGTCGTCAGGAATCTGAACTCCTGGGTTTAGGGTCACCCCTAATTACTGAATTTAGGGGTGTGTTAGGGTCACAGGGCAGTAGCGAATGGCTACTGTCCATGAGGGTGGCTACACCCTCCTTGTACTCCCTCCCTTTTGGGAGGGGAGCACATCCCTATCCCTATTGGGCTAAATCCGCCAAAACAAGATGGAGGATTTTCCAAGGAGGGGGTCACATCAGCTCTAGTCACCTTAGGGGTGGACCAGGCTGATGGGCTGACTCCTCCTTGTTTTTCTCATTATCTCCCCGGACTTCCCGCCAAAAGTGGGGGCTGGGTCCAGGGGGCAGGCATCTCCACTAGCTGGCGTGCCCTGGGACATTGTAACACGAAGCCTGAGCCTTTGAGGGTCACTGTGAGGTGTTACAGTTCCTGCAGGGGGAGGTGTGAAGCACCTCCACCCAGTGCAGGCATTGTATCAGGCCCCAGAGAGCACAAAGGCTCTCATCCCAGGGGGGTCAGAAACTCGTCTCTCAATGGCAGGCTGGCACAGACCAGTCAGTCCTGCACTTAAGGATTGGGTAAAATACAGGGGGCATCTCTCAGATGCCCTCTGTGTGCATTTTTTAAATAAATCCAGCACCGGCATCAGTGTGGGTTTATTATTCTGAAACGTTTGATACCAACCTTGCCAGTGTTCAGTGTAGCCATTACAGAACTGTGGAGTTTGTTTTGACAAGCTCCCAGACCATATACTTGATATGGCCACACTGTACTTACAATGTCTAAGAATGGACCTAGACACTGTAGGGGCATATTGCCCTTGTAGCTATGCCCTTACCTGTGGTATAGTGCACCCTGCCTTAGGGCTTTAAGGCCTATTAGAACATTGGAATGCTGGGGGCTCCATTGAAAACAATGGAGTGCTGCGGGCTTTTACAGGCCGGTAAAAGCCTGCAGCGCCAACATTCCAATGTTCGCTTTGTTCACAGCAACAGCTGTGAACAAAGCCTCACGGAGCCCGAGGGGATTTTAATCCCCTCGGGCTCCGTGAACATTTTTTTTTTTAATAGAACATTCTGCCCTGTGTGGCAGAATGTTCTGATAGCCTTAGAACCCGCCGTAGCGGGCTCTACCGGCTATTAAAGTCCCTCTCCCTTGTTAAATGCCCTCGCCCTCATCTCGGGCATTTAACGTGGGGAGCGGGCCTTTAATAGCCGGTAGAACCCGCTACGGCGGGTTCTAAGGCTATATTAGATGGGTGACGTACCTATGCCACAGGCAGTATTTTGTGTGCATAGCATCCGGAGGGGGATGCCATGTCGACTTTGTCTTTTTCTCACCCCCAACACACACAATCTGCAATGGCAGTGTGCATGTTTCAGGTGAGGGGTCCCTTATGGTGGCACAACACATGCTGCAGCCCTTACATACCTTCCCTGGTCACAGGGCCCTTGGTACCACTGGTACCTTTGACAAGGGACTTATCTGTGTGCCAGGGGTGTGCCAATTGTGGAAACAATGGTACATTTTTAGTGAAAGAACACTGGTGCTGGGGCCTGGTTAGCAGGGTCCCAGCACATTCTCAGTCAAGTCAGCATCAATATCAGGCAAAAAGTGGGGAGTATCTGCAACAAGGAGACATTTTCCTACAGCTAGGTTCTCTAGAGGTAGCTGCGGATGAGCAGCCAAGGCTTATCTAGGAGGCATACAAAACTCATGCAATACCACTGTAGTCACACAGCACTTACACATATGAAAGAAAACACTGTGTTACAAATATAATGGTACTTCATTTTAGTGACACAATTACCAAAAAGTACTAGAGAGACAGCCCTCTATTAGGAGGTAAGTAACACAGTAGATATGTACTCTAGTAATCAGTAATAGGCATAAAAAGAGATAGAAAACAGTGCAAATGCAAATAGACAATAGTGACCCTGGGGGCAGTCCAAACCATATATTAAAAAAATAGAATGCGGATGCTGGACCCCCACCTAGGTAAGTGGACTGTGTAGGGGGGAGCTGGGGGGGGGGGTGGGGGGGGGTAGTAAGAAACACCAAAGGTAAGTACCACAGTGCCCCCCCGGCGACCAGGAAGAAAGGAGTAAGTTAGTGGATTTTCCCCAAACCACCCAAAAAGAAGGGAGAGACGGGAATGCAACACTCAGACAAGACTGCAAGAAACCAGCGGTTGATTCCTGAAAAAGAAGACCCGTGGAAGAAGGGGACCAAGTCCAGAAGTCACATAAGAGTACAGGGAGAGCAGAATCTACTACCCACCCAGCTGTGGTTGCAGGAGTTGGTCGACTGTAGGATGAAGATGGACAAGAATGCAGCCCTGGAGCAGGTGAAGAATTCCTGGAGGATGCAGTCGACGTCCCACACCAGATGGATGATTGCAGTCAGTCAGTAGGAAGGAAGAGCTCCCAACAAGCCTTGGCAAAGGCAGAAGTTGCAGTGAAGCAAAAGTAGAGCTGCCGCAGACCAGAGAGACCCAGGAGGACTCAACCCATGGGGGAGTCAAAGGGGGACCCTCAGCAAGGCAGAGAATCCACAGAAGAAGAGGCAGCCCCCACAGAAGACTGGACAACGAACCAGGTGTCGCAGAGGAGCCCATGCAGCACAACTGGAGAAGTGTCCCACGCCGCAAGAGAAGCATGCAAAGGGCTGTGCTTCACAGGAAGGAGAGCTGGGACTACAAGGAGCCTGAAGATCCCTTGGAGGAGATGCCAACAAGCCTTGTTAGCTGCAAGACACATGGTGCACATGCGTACTGTCCTGCGTTTTGAAGGCAGGGGCTTACCTCCACCAAAGTTGTATAGCTGGCAGAGAGGACCTTGAGGACTACTCTGGGCCACCACCTGTGATGCAGGATCCACGCAGCTCAGGATGAGAGGAGATCCACCTTTCAGGAGCGGGCTCTGATGTCACCTGCCTGACCCGGCCACTCTGATGCTCCCAGAGGTCCCTGCCAACCTTGGATTCAAGATGGCAGAACCCAGGGACTCTCTGGAGGAGCTCTGGGCACCACTGGGGTAGTGATGGACAGAGGAGTGGTCACTCTTCTGTCCATTCTCCAGTTTCAAGCCAGAGCAGGGACTGGAGGTCCCTGAACCGGTGTAGACTGGTTTATGCATGGAGGGCACCAAATGTGGGTACTGAATACAATTCTACACCAGGTGACACCTGTCAGCCTAATCCGGGGTTTCCGGCTAACTAGTAGTGCCCCATCTCTGACTGGGATGACTGTGGCAACAGAGCTCATGTTAAAATAGACTCCCCAGGGAATCGTGGTGTATCAGATCACATCCCTTTCTCTCAGTTACCAAGATCTGACTCAGGCAAAGAGAACAGAGACAGAATATATTTAAATAAGCATTTATTAAAATATCTGCATCTTGGATAATAGCAGGTGCATAGCAATATAGAGGCTAATAAAAGACAATAGGAGCAGGCATGTGACTAAAAATGTAAAACACAAAAACAGTCCTATCATGCTGTCTAAACAAGGGAGTGGATCTCTAGCCCCTCACCTATGCTAAGTATGAGCACAGTATACTAAGCCTAATCTGCCCTACGGGTTTCCCCCAGGAAGAACATCATCTCTCATACCTGAAGAAAAGGCCTGAGGTCTAAAGAGACACCGTCCCCATCTGGACCAGGGCTTGGTTGTCTAAGCAAGTAACTGTAGCGAAGCTTGCAGCAATCAGCATACAGTCGTGGTCATCTGGATGGATTCTCTCTGTAACATGTCTGGGACTAAGGGGTGTTTTATAATAAAACAGCTGACATTCTAAGAAATGGTCCCCACGTATGAGTGTGTGTGTTTCTGCAAATGCTGGAAACACAGCATACCACGTTTGTCTGCAACCCTATCTGACTGTAGCCTTGGAGAAAGCACAAAGTGAACTATGGCCCTCATTCTGACCTTGGCGGTCGGCGGAGAGGCGGCGGTCAGACCGCGAACAGACCGGCGGTCAAAAAAATGGCATTCTGACCGCGGCGGTCACCGCCGCGATCGACCGCCACTTCCCCACTCCGACCGCCATGGCGGTCATGACCGCCGGGCTGGAGTTTGCGCACTCCGGCCCGGCGGTCGTCCCAAGACCGCCAACGGTATCATGACCCTGCTTACCGCCGCGGTTTCTGGCGGTCGGGAACCGCCATGCGAACCATGGCGGTAGGCACTATCGGGGCCAGGGAATTCCTTCCCTGGCACTGATAGGGGTCTCCCCCACCCCCCACTACCCCCCCGAGTCCTCCCCCCACACCCTCCACCCCCCTGCCACCCCCCAGAGGTGGTACGAACCCCCTCCCCACCCCCACCCCGACATGCACATACATGCACCCGACATGCACACACCCCCAACATACACATATACACACCCCCTACACACACATACACAACGGGGACACATATCCGCACACATACATGCCGACATGCGCACCCGCCGAACTACACACATTGCCCATAGGCACAGCAGCACCCCCGCCCGCATACACGCACTCACACACCCCCTCTACACACTCACACGCACACCCCCATGCACGCACACATCACACAACACCCACCCACCCCCTCCCCTCACGGACGGTCAACTTACCTTGTGCGTTGGTCCTCCGGGAGGCGACGGGAGCCATGGGGAGGTGACCGCCAACAGAAGACCGCCAACAGAAGACCGCCACACAGATATGTGGGTCGTAATTCTGTGGGCGGTGTTCTGCTGGCGTGGCGGTGGAGGTTGACCAGTCTCCACTTTCCCGCCGACCGCCGGTGTGGCTGCTGGCGGTTTCCCGGCGGAACGCTCCCAGCGGTCAGAATGCGCACAGCGGCATACCGCCGCGGTCGGCGGTCTTCACCGCGGCGGTAACTCAGCGGTCTTGCGAAAAGACCGCCAAGGTCAGAATGAGGGCCTATATGTCCTACTAAGAACACAATGCTTTCCTATGTGAAAGGACGATAAGATAGAGAGAAATAAAACAGCACAGCAAATGAAGCTATTGCTAGAAAAAATAAAGCAATGCCGTGTAAAATGTAATACGATGAAAGTGCACATAGGCAGGCCTAGTTAGCTAAAACAACATGTCTAAAATTTAACTAAAATAGCTGTATGACACTGGGCTTGGACTGTTCAAGCATCAGGAAGGCAGAAACCTGTCTGAGGGGTGGCAGCAGCTTGGGCTAGCAGGAAAATCCCAGAAGGCTGGTAGGAGCAATCCCGGGGGTCTCTAAGGAGCTCCCAGAGTGCATGGAATCATACTTCCAATACTGGCAACAATATTGGGGTATGATTCCGACATGTTTGATGCCAAAAATGCCTAGGTTTGGAGTTACTATTATGTAACTGGACATAGGGAATGACCTATGTCCAGTACACACATAAAATGGCGTCCCTGAACTCACGAAGTCCAGAAAAATGGGACTGGAGTTTGTGGGGGCACCTCTGCTAGTGCAGGGGTGCCCTCACACACATGTACTTGCACGCTGCCCTCTGGGCTAGGAGGACCTGCCATAGGGGTGACTTATAGTGTCCTGGTGCAGTGGTCTGTAGTGAAAAGGATGCATGCACCCTTTCACGCAGGCTGCAATGGCAGGCCTGAAGATACAGTTTGTATTGACTCCCCCTGGGTGGCATAATTCATGCTGCAGCGCATGGGGATCCCCTGGTACCTCAATGTGCTGGGTACCTTTGTATCATATACTAGGACTTACATGGGGGCACCAGTATGCCAAATGTGGGGTGTAAGTAATCAAGTTACCAAGTTAGAAGGGGGGAGAGCATAATCACTGGGATCCTGGTTAGCAGGATCCCAGTGAACACAGTCAAACACACTGACAGCAGGCAGAAAAAGGGGGTAACTATGCCAAGAAAGAGGGTACTTTTCTACAATCTGTAATGCAGAGGGTTGGGAAACACTGCTTAAACGGATGAAGCCAGAAGGCCCACCAACATCGCCATCAGACGCAAGGTGCTGTCTGCTTGGATAGGGCTAGCTTAAATTCCTTCTTAATGTCCCGGAGATTGGTTTTGGAAAGTAAGAGTATTGCTCTCTCTGAATCTACTAGGATCCAAGAGGTCCATAGAGTTCCAATAGGAACTCTATAGACCGTGATGGGACTAGATTGGATTTCTCTTTGTTGATCACGAAACCTAGATCCTACAATAGGTTCACTGTCATTTGGAGATGGTCGATCACCATCTCGCGAGACTGCGCCATGATCAAAATGTCATCCAAGTAGACGATCATCTGTATCCCTTTCTCTCTTAGGAAAGCTATGACCGGCTTAATGACTTTGGTGAAGCACCACAGGCGAGGACAGCCCGAAAGGGCGCACTAGATACTCAAACCACTGTTCCCTCCATTGGAACTGTAGGAAGCGTCTGTGTGGAGGGAAGATGGGAATAGACAGGTCAGCATCTTTTAGGTCCAAACGAACCATCCAATTGCCTTCCTGGAGATGGTTTAGTTGAAGATGGATTCCTTCCATTTTGGAGTACCTGTAAACAATCCAGATATTGAAGTTGCGCACGTTCCTCACTAGCCTGTGACCACCCCATTTCTTTTGCACTAAGAAAATGTTGCTGCAGAAACCGTGAGGATATGGGTTGCAATGTGCCACTGCACACTCCTGCAGCAACTCTTCTATTTCTGCATCTATAAAAGATGCCTCTTGTTGGGGAAAAAACTGTGGTCTTAGGGGACACTAGTGGGAAGGAGTCTAATAAAACTCCAGTTGAAAACTCTGAACTGTCTGAAGAACCCACACATCACCTGTCAACAATCTCCAGTTGCGAATAAACAAATTGACTCCCCCCCCAAAGGAACTTGTGACAGATCGTAGAGTCTTACCTGAGGAGTTGCCAAAACTGTAGTTTCCCCTCAAGCCTCTTCTGGATCTTGGTTTGTTGAAACAAGCTTGAGAGGGGAAAAACGTTCCTCCTCTAGTGGAGTCTTGGAATCCTCCCCTTTGCTGTCAATGTGATCCTCTTTGGATGCCTTGGAAAGACTGGCAGCCTGACGAGCTGCCCCTACCTCGCATGGCCCTGGAAAAAGATGTTTGGGCCTTATACAAGGCTGCAAAAGTGTTGACATATTTACCTATGACCTTCACAAATTTCCCCCAGAAGAGGAGGCCATCTGCCAAAGGCCCCGCCTCAGCAGGTGCCAAATCCATGAGTTTGGAATCTATTCTCATAAGGATGGATTTCCGTTGCTCTGTTGAGCTGGCACAGTTGACATTGCTGAGTAGACAAATTGCCCACTGGGACCATCCAGCCAGAAGTTCCAGATCCATAGGTTCTCCTTTCTCTTTGGCGTTTACGGTCATCTCCAAAATGTTTTCGAGCGGGCCCACTACATCCATTAGTTTGTCTTGGCATGCTCTCCATGCCCTGTCAATACCCTTTTTGGGGTCCCTGGCATACTTCTTCAAGAATGTTGTTATGCTGGGGTCAACTTCAGGTGTGAGCGCTACCTTATCTGGCAAATCCGGTCTGGGGCATTCTGCCCTGAGACTATTTCGTACTTAATTATCGAAGGCCTTATACAATGTACTGTGGAGATAGTCTACCACTGCTCCCTCCGGGGCCCAATCTGAGGACCTAGGGTGGACAATGTCCTCTGGGTTGAAGGTAAATGGGGTAGTAGGAGACAGGGAACAGCTTGAGGAGGGTGTCTCTTATGTTTGTGATGATGGGAATGTTCTTCTTCTAAACTTTCCGACCTAGCAGAGTCAGATTCTGGTTCAGAGCTTAAGGTGAAGTGGCTGCACTTTTTACTTGGTCTCTCAGTATTCACAATCCCCCAAGGATATTTGTGCTAAGGAGGAAAAAAACTCTTCTTGTGGCCAGCCCTTTGATTTGTCTTTGTGCTTACAAGGCACTTCAGAAAGCTGTCCCAGTGATTTGGAAGTAGAAGGGGTACTGCAGCCTTGTCCTTTGGCATACAGCTGGGTGGTGATGGGTTTCAACTCTGCCGCCGGAGCCTTATTTATGGAGTGCTGAACGGAGGCGTCCAAGGTCTCAAGGACATCCTCTCCTGCCTTCCGCTCCAGCTCTTCCTGTGGAAATTCATCCTAATACTGAGCCTCCTCAAAGGACTCTTTCCACCATGATACCGGTGGCACTAGGGACCAAGAAACAATTGGAATCAGGGGGGAGCTGCCCCAAAGTGCAAACAAGAATGTGGGAGGAATAACTCAGTTCTCAAACCAATGAAGCCCTTTCTGCTCCTCAGGAGGATCCTGTGGTTTGATTATTGCAGCCTACGCCTTCTCTGGGGTCACGGGCATCGAGGGGAGCTTGAAAGAGTTAATATGAGTGTGAACCCCACTCAAAACCTATAGAAATATGTATAAATACTGGCCAGATTCTTGCAGCCTCTGCCCAAGGTGTCCGTTTTGCCATCCGATGAAACTGACGAGCGCGCGTTGCCTAGCGACTGTCACGCTGGCTGTCAAAATCACTGACGGATTTGTGTGTAGCCCAATCCTACCAAAGCACAAATTTGGGATACACGCGTCATCCGTTTCTCCCAGTCTCTGGCCCGAAAACGGAAGAAACTGAGGCAACCGAAAAAGCCAACGTGATGTACAGCCGTCGCACAACTGACTGGTGAAAGAACAGGGTTTGTGTTTTACGTCGGAGTGCCCGGTCGACGCTCCCGCTTCATGCTTGTGAGGAGACCAGCAAATATCAGGGAAAACAGAAGGAGGTGACTGCACTCGATCTGTAACACAAAATATCACAGTTACATCCAAAATACAGAGTTATAATCACAAAACAACTTACCATGAATTGTACTTATCTCAGTGCATGAGCAGCAAATAAAGAGGACATATTGGGTATTTAAGGGGTTATCATACGGTATTGGTGGTTGGGGTACAAGAGCATGATGAGATATGAAGTCTTTATGGTTTATGTTAATGATATATGTTTGAACTAATTTGATTGGCTGCTGTAAAAAGAGTAGTAAAGAAAGAGAAGCATAATCTAAGTCTCCAGTCCTGACATAGAATTATGCTTCTTTTTCTTTGCTGTTTATTAAAGTTCAAACACAGCAACTAATAAAAATTAATTTTTTCCAAAAATACCTGACCCATACAATCTATGAATGACATCACAATATCAGTACCAATCAAAGCCCACCGAACAATACATAGTCCTGAGCAGTCATGCACCTTCCTCTTTCCTTTGCTGTGAGGTAACAAATCTTAATATCTAGAAAGTGTCCAATAAAAACCTTTCTGGTGTCGTTCCCCAATGTGGGTTTGCCGTTGTTTTACGGAATGGACAGCCAATCAGGCCCGGCGCAAGACCTAGAACTCAATCTCGTCTCAACTATCCGGTCTTTTCATCAGAAACTGTGAAAAAAAACAGAAATGACAGCGTTGTGACACTCTGTTGTAATTGGATCAAGTCATGTAATAACACTCAGGCCCTCCTTATGATTTCGGTGGTAAAAACCGCTGAGATCAGCGCTGGTGGTCAACAGAAGACCGCCAGCGCGACGACCCCACTGCCAGACGTATAATGTTTTGCCTGCTGGGCCAGCTGGCAGAAACAGTGTTTCCGCCTGCCGGCCCAGCAGGGAGAAGGGCCATAACATTGACAGTGGCTCCAAATGGAGCCGCCGCCAATGTTGGTGTGCGGTGGGTGCAGCATCACCCGTCGCACAGATCACTGCCCGTAAATCCGGCAGTGACCTGCGCAACAGGGCACTGCACGGGGGCCCCTGCACTGCCCATGACAAGTGCATGGGCAGTGCAGGGGCCCCAGGGGTGCCCCGAAGCACCCCTTCCACCTGCCTTTCTCTGGCAGGAGAACCCACCAGGGAAAGGCTGGCGGAAAAGGGATCATTATCCAAAGGGCTGCGCTGCCCTGTCGGATAATGATTTCCTCCATCTTCAGGCTGCCTGTCGGCGGTAGCCTGGTGGTGGAGGAGGGCCGCCTCCCTGTCATCATTATATGGCGGTTCAGACTGCCGTGCCAGTGGCGGTTTTTGCCGCCGGCATGGCGGTCTGAACCACCAGGGTTCATAATGAGCCCCTCAGTATTTTATATGCAAATCATGAACACATCAAGGATAGCCTTCTCTATGTAAACAAGACATCATGTACAAATCATACTCACATCAATGAAGACATATCTGCCAACATATTAGATCATATCAATGACGATGTATATCATGAATGAGAAATTGGGTGGGATAACCAGAGTAAATGGGTGGGATAATCCTCATCTCCGTGTCCTTAATAGAATTGAAAATTCTTGGGGCGTAAGATTGAAATTTGTTCATTTTATGTCAGGACCGAAGGCTTCAGATTATGCTTGTGCAAAACTGCTGTAACACAATGGAAGCTACATCTAAAATAGGTTCATAATAACATTTTTTGAATGTAGAGTCTGTTGTCCAATGTGCTGCTCTTATTATGTCCTGTAATTGCGACCCTACAGAAAAAGATTTCAAGGCCATGGCACCTCTTATCGAATGAGATCCAAATTTTGAAGTATCAGTTCCTGCTTCCGCCAGAATCCATCTCACCCAACAGGCTAAGGTAGTCGAAGTCACTGGCTGAAAAGGCTTCTGGAGAGAAATCAGGAGTTGACCTCCAGGGGACTGACGGTACTCCCTGATTCGATCTTCATATTCTCTCAAGCACTGGCCCATGCATAATTTAGGGTCTCCAGGGAAACTAGGGTAAGTTACCTGCCAAAAGTGTTTTAGTTCTTCTGGAGATGGAGAAAGTAACTCCACTAGGAGAATAGACCCGGAACGAAATATCCAGGTTGCTGACATCAGAGACCCTCCTGCAAGACACCAGGCACAGTAACATGATCAATTTTGCTGACAGTTGTTTCTTAAACAAATCAGAGTTACAGGACCAACACCACAGGAAGTTTAGTATGATGTTTAAATCCCATAAATGAGAATATTTCGGTTGAGGAGGATTAGCTAACCAAATACCTCTTATCATTCTACCTGCCTACTGTTTTCCCATCTATTGGCATGTGTCCCGCAGATATTGATGAATGGTAGTTATTGACTGGATAATAGCTTAAGCCTTCAGATGCCATCTCTGCTAAGAAATTGATTATAGAAGTAATGGGGGGTCCAGGTCCTGGGTGTTGTACCAACCCACCTATCTGGGCCAGGCAGAGGCTTATTGTTAATGAGTGGAGTCTGACCATGAAGCAGATATAAAGGAGAGAGATTGTTCCAAAAGGTTTGTCAGGGACCAATGCTGTTGGAAATGTGCCAAACCATGAGCTGCAGTTTGTTCTGGACAAGAAGGGGATGTGGAAGTCCTGCTGGATCTAACAATAGCTTGTGGATCAAGGGAATCTGAACCAGAAGGTCTTTGGACAGCTCCAAATGAACTGGGAACCAGGGTTGCACTCTGCATAGCGAAGTGACTAGGATCAGTTCCGCTCTCTGTTGTAGAGCTTGAGTTGCCACCCTCAGTATCATTATGAATGAAGGAAAGGGATACAGAAGTGATCCTGTCAATTGTTTCGGAAAGGAATGTGTGGCTAGGGTCTTGGGGTCTGGCCTCCAGGAGAAAAAGCGTTCCAGTTGGTGAGAAAGATGTGATGCGAATAGGTCTATGTGACATTAGTCTCATCTCTGCTGGAGGGCCTGGAGTATTGACTGATGGTGTTTCCATTCACTCGTATCCCTGAGGTACCTGGAATTCTAATCTGCTATTGTATTGAGTTGGCCTGGCAGGTACTCTGCCGTCACTGCAATCCGATTCTGGAGGCAGTATTGCAAGAAGGTCTTAGCTATCTCTGCTAAAACCAGAGACGTTGTGCCCCCCAACTCTATTGATTTAATGGACTGCAGAAATGCTGTCCATGCGCAGTAGTACGTAACATTTAAATTGTGGGTTTAGAGTCTTTATCGTAAAAGAACCTGCTAACTGTTTCATGCAGTTTATGTGGAACTGAGTCTTGTCACAAGACCAGCGGCCGCCTCTGGAAATGGCCCTGTACCTGGCTCCCCAACCCCACCTGCTAGCGTCTGATTCTAGAATGACATCTGGTCGGGAACCGAAGTTGGCTCTGTCATTTCAAGCTGACGTGGTCTAGCCACCATTGTAGTTCACTGCAAATCTCTGGAGTGAGGTCTATGAGTTCTGCATGTGTCGGGTCTTTCTGGAGATGGTGTATCTTTAGGTGTTGAAGTGCACTGTTATGGAAAGGGGACAGAAATATGGCTTGTATGGAGGACGCTAAAAAGCCTACTTTTCTGGCTAATGTCCTGAGGGACATCTTGTCTTTGCGGAGAGTTGAGCAGATCTCCTCCTGATTTGAGTGTAACTCCTAGTCTGGAAGGGACAAAAGAGAAGTAGAAGAGTCAATCCAGAACCGTAAAAACTTCATCTGATAGGAAGGGGTCAGGTTGGATTTCTTTGTGTTAATCAGAAAACCCAGCTTTTGAAGCAATTGAATGGTCCAATCTACAAGTTTTGAGAGGGAGTGGACATCTTGAGCCATGAGGAGGATGTAATCTGAGTAGACGATTGTTCGAACCCCTCTGGAGCGGAGCTTCTCCGTCACTGGGCGCATAACCTTGGTGAAGCACCATGGGTCGAAGGAGAGTCTGAAGGAAACAAACCTTGAAGTGGAACCATTGATTGTTCCATTTGAATTGTAGGAACTTCCTGTGAGAATGAAATATCAGGATTGAGAGGTAGGTGTCCTTCAGGTCCAAACAAACCATCCAGTCGCCTTCCCTGAAAATGTCTCTGAGGAGGTGGATCGTCTCCATTTTGAAGTGGCAATAAAGAATCTATCTGTTGAATTCTTTTAAATTGATTACTAATCGTGAGCCTCCTTCATTCTTGTCTACAACAAAAATGTTGCTGCAAAATCCTGAGGGATCAGGTTGGCACTGGGGGATCGCATCTTTGCTCAATAGCTGGTCTATTTCTTGCTGAATAAAGGTGCGATCTAATAGGGAAAATTGCATTGGTTGATGTAGGTATGTCTGTTAAGGATTCCCAAAGAACTCCAGGCGAAACCTTGATACTGTCTCCAGTACCCACTGATTTGAGATTAACAAAGGCTATTTGTGTATGAAAAATCTGGTTATGCCCCCAGAATTACTGACGACTGTGGGATCAGGCTTACCTTGAGGGTTGGAGCTAGAGTTGTAGTTGCCCCAGTATGTAGCCCAGTTGAAACGGGCACGTCCTGTTCGTATTATGGCGGGATAGAAGGTGTCTCTGGGAGACATATATCCCTTGCTTGAAGTGGTGTAGCCTGGATGAGGGCTGCATGCAGTGGAGCAGCCGGACAGACACCCTCTATTTCTGCCAGCTCTTGCAAAGACGAGTTGCTGAAACACTTTGTTGAATGAGGTTTGGGTCTTGTCAAGGGCTGTGAATGTATGGACAAACTTGACCAATTCTTTTACAGATTTGTCCCCAAACAGGAGCCCATGGGCCGATGGTCCTGGTTCAGCATTTGCCAGATATACTAACTTGGGATTGATGCATAGCAGAATCGATCGCCTCCTCTATATGGAAATTGCACAATTTGCATTGCCCAATATACACAATGCGCGTTGAGCCCAGCCCGCCAAGGTTTCGGGGTTGATCATGGAGCCGGACTCCTTTGCGGAAATTGACAGATAGAAAAGTTTGCATAAGGGACCTGCTAGGTCTAAAACTTTGTCCTGGTAGGATTTCCAGGTTCAATCTATACCCTTCTTAGGGTCTTTGGAGGAGAATTTAATGAAGGTCGCTAGATTAGGATCTAACTCGGGAGTCAGGGCAACCTTGGTGTGTATATCTGGGCAGAGGCTTTCAGATCAGAGGCAGTTCCTGACATCGCTTTCCAGTGCCTTTCTAAATCGCGTTTGGACGTACTCTGCAGCTGTGGGCAGGGGGGTCCATTCTGATGACCAGGGGTGGATGATCACATCTGGATCAAAGGTGAGAACCGATGTGGGATCTAGACCTTCGCTTGTTGGGGTGGGTGACTGTAGATCATAAGATGTATGGCGCCGTCGCTTTTGGGGATGCGTGGTGTCGTTGTCTGAGTGTGACTGTGGGGAGCGTGAGTCATCAGAGAAGTCATCTGGGGGAGGAAAGGAGAGGACCTGGGCACTGGTGGAGGGCTACGCCGAGTACTCATGGTCCATGGCTGCAGTCTGTGACAGGCGAACCATTGGAGCTGCATGGGGCTATTCGGGGTGAGGAGGAGAAGGTTCGTCCTGATGAGGGGGCAACGGCATGGAGCTAGGTTGGCCATAAGGAGGGACTGTCAGTGCATACCTCCTCAGTTGCTCGACAATTGGCTGGAGCGCTACTTCTTGGGCCTTGTTAACTGATTGGCCACTGAGGCATCTAGGGTGTGTACAGTATCCTCTGCAAGGAGCAGGTCTTTTTGCACTTGGAAGTTAGAGTTCTCCTCTGGGATTTCCCTGTCTGTCATGGCCAAAGGAATGAAGAGTCACAGGCATGTAGTGAGAAATGTGAGGGCTATAGGCTTCCTGTTGTGACTGTGATGGGGGGAGAAACCTCAGCAAACCTTTTGACCATTTGAGAGGCACAAAGTAATCTACAACAGGAGTGACAGAAAAATTATCTTATTTTTCTCTGTTTCTCCCTCAGGAAAAAAACCTGTAGTAGCCTAATTACAGCCCAGGTGCATGGGTGTATGGGAAACAATATGCTTTACCACTTCTGGCACAGCGGGAGCGACTCTGTGCTTGTCAAGTCTGGGTGTGGGCTTGCACTCCTATTTGAACAAGGAAACTGACCCACAGCATGAAGCGTGCCCTTGGGCAGGGAGCCAGAAAGAGGACTGTAGTCCTCCCTCTAAAGCACCCTGTCCCCAGCTTCTCTGCACCCCCTCCGAGTGGAACAAATAGAAGTGCACAGCACTCTGTCATTTGCCACCTGAGTGAACCGCAGTGATTACATGAGGCCGTGTAATCCGATTGCACGGATCACTTGGTGCAGCGGTGCATGTGATTGAGTGAATCACATGCGCTGAAGCGGTCGCGCGCTGATCTTACACAATGAACATGCAGGCGAAATAGCGTTTTTTTAACAATATAAACAAATACAACTAAGTACTCTTGAAATGGATTAATAGTAGAAGTAAGTGTAAAGTTCTCATCTTCTGCAACAAAGTAAGAGGAAGATTTATGGTTCCTCAGGACTACATGTCTTTTGCTGTGCCGTGATTGGTACTGATATTGTGATTGCATTCATAGATTGTATGGGTAATGAAGTTTTGGAAAAAAGTTTTTTTTTATTCGCTTCTGTGTTTGAACTTTAATAAACAGTGAAGAAGGAGAAGCATAATCCAACGCCGTTACGCCAACAGAACAACTCCCACCACATTATGACCCACGAATCACCACTGCAGACATTCAATGCAGGTAAACCATTGGTGGTACATACCGCTGTGCTCAAAATACACACACACACACACACACAAAACAACATTACATTGGTCAATTCAAATAACACACACCTGACACCCATACACACACCACACCCACACACCAACACCACTATAAAACACACACCCACATTACCCACAACCCTTTACGAATACAAACCATTGGCACAAGACAGACACCACAACTACAGATAAAACCAGAGCCACACACCACCTATACCTATATACCACCCACGCACCCCACATCGCAACACATCACCCTATACACCCTCACCTACACAACTCACATAGCACCCCTGGCACCACAAAGGCACCCCCAATTCTCAGAGGAGGATCTAAGGGTCATGGTGGAGGAAATCATCCGAGTAGAGCCACAGCTATTTGGAGCACAGGTGCAACAGATATCCATTGCTAGGAAGATGGAGCTATGGCAGAGAATCGTGGACTGGGTCAACGCCGTGGGACAGCACCCCAGAACAAGGGACGACATCAGGAAGAGGTGGAACAACCTACGAGGGAAGGTACATTCCACTGCAGCAAGACACCAACTTGCTGTACAGAGGACTGGGGGTGGATCCCCACCTGCTCCCCCACAACTAACAACATGGGAGGAAGTAGCAGGAGGACTGGACTCTGGTAAGTCAACTCTATACAACTACTACCCCCCTTCCTGCATGCCATCCCATACCCCCACCCTCACCCTCACTCCCATCACTCCACCACCTCCCACAACCCCCCACCATCACATCTCACTCATCCCAGTGCCAAGCCCTTCATGCCATACCAATGCATGGACACCACTCACAGACCTGCATTGACACCTGTCAATAAAGCGTGCACACTAGAGAGAACTAATCATCCCCACATACACCAACGTACACAAGTGAAAGCTGCCAGGGTAAATACAAGCAAAGAGGGCAACCCACCGATGCACAATATGTCACACACAAAAACAATAACACAGCATTTACATCCCCACAGATATCCCAGCCAATGTCAGCAGAGAAGAAGTGCCAGCACTATCCAGTCCCCCAACTGAAGAGGCCCACAGTGATGACAGCAGCTCTGTTCGCCTGGATCTGGATGACAAATCTAGCTCATCAGGGACTTCTGGACAGTTGGTTACCCAGCCACAGTCACACACCACCACAGAGCCTCCCCCATCTGGAAACACCACCACAGCACCCACCCAGCGTACCCATACCTCTGTCCCCAGAACACATCAATCAGCAGTGTGTCTACCACTACAGGGACCCCAGGGCACACCTCATACCCAAGACAATCAGGGACCTGGGGTCAGTGGCAGTGGGCACACGGTTCAGGGGACAGAGGCACAGGAGAACAGGGAAACTGGGAGGAGTGATGTGCACCAGGGTAAGGACAGGCCCAGGGAACCGACTCTCCAGGAGGCACTTGCAGAGATCCTGGGAGCCTACCAACATTCGCAGGATATGCTTGGCCAGATCCTGGGCAACGTGCAGGAGAACAGGCAGCCGCAGGAGGGACAGTACCAGGGGATCAAGGAGGACTTGCAAGCCATCAACACCACCCTGGTCTCCATAGCAAGGGTGCAGGGAGACATGGCCAACATTATGAGGGAGGCAGCCTCACAACAGCAGGTCCCTGCCACTAGCCAGACATCTGAACTGCCTCCCACCTCTGCTGCCGCTAATGGACAGGAGGCCCCGCCACAGGACCAACAGGCCACCAGCACCCCTCCCCCTGCAGAAGTTGAACCACCCCGCAAACATTCCCTGTGATTCAGGCAGAAGCCAGAGACTATTGCCAAGACCCCCGCCAGGAAATTAGGCTCTCCTGATTGTCACCCTTGTGTCCCACTCTCTTCACCCTCTCCACCTTGAACTGCCATATGTCCCCTTGGACAATGCACCTGTGCACCAAATAGACTGGAACTATACCCTGGACTTTCCTCCATCATCACCCCATCCCAATGCACTTGCCCCTCTTCTTCTTAGCACTTGAATAAACACCCTTTGAAAAAAACTACAAGTATGGAGTGTGTAAAACGTATTTAAGTATGTATTCGTTTAACCAGGTTCAAACTTTGCAATTCAACTGTACAGTAATGTTCACATAGGAAAGACCTGTAGTTGGCTGTAGTTATCATAGCAGGAGTGATAGTGGGGTACCAACATCTGCAAAATTATTTGCCAAAGGGTACAGTGAGTGGGCATAGAAGTGGGAAATAACAGCATGCCAGTGCCAAAGATAATCTAAATAATGACAATGAAATGTGAAGTAACACTGTCTTGCCTGTGTGTCATTGGAAGTATTGTCGAATCATTGCTGTTCTGTTGTCCTCATCCTCACTGTCCACAGGGTCCACTTCTGCCACACGGCCATCTCCAGCCTCCTCCTCCTGCAGAAAAGGCACATGGCGTCTCAAGGCAAGGTTGTGCAACATGCAGCATGCCACAATTACCTGGCAGACCTTCTTGGGTGAGTAGCACAGGGATTCCCCATTTAGATGGAGACACCTGAACCTGGCCTTCAGGAGGCCAAAGGTCAGTTCAATTATCCTTCTTGTTTGCCCATGTGCCTCAGTATAACGTACTTCTGCCCTTGTCCTGGCATTCCTCACAGGGATCAGTAGCCATGATAGGTTGGGGTAACCAGAGTCACCTGCAAATATCGAGGGACGACAGTTAAGCACACACTATCCTATATTGCCCACACCATACCCATACACCAACATCTACTGGGTGGGAACCAGGGCTCACCTATTAGCCACACCCAGTGCCTCTGTAGTTGGGCCATTACATTAGGGATGCTGCTATTCCTGTAGATAAAGGCATCATGCACCGACCCAGGATACTTAGCATTGACATGGGAGATGTACTGGTCCGCCAAGCTCACCATCTTTACATTCATTGAGTAGAAAGTCTTTCAATTTCTGAACACCTGTTCGTTTTGCCGGGGGGGAACAAGTGCAATATGAGTTCCATCAATCGCCCAAATTATGTTGGGGATATGTCCCATTGCATAGAAGTCAGCTTTCACAGTGGCCAAATCCTCCAACTGGGGGAAAACAGTGTAGCTGCACATGTGTTTAATCAGGGCAGACACTCTTGTCAGCACGATTGAGAACATTGGCTGTGACATTCCTGCTGCCAAGCCCACTGTCACTTGGAAAGAACCAGTTGCCAAGAAATGGAGTACAGATAGGACTTGCACAAGAGGGGGGATTCCAGTGGGGCGACGAATAGCAGATATCAGGTCAGGGTCCAGTTGGGCACACAGCTCTGTGATTGTGGCCCTGTCAAGTCTCGAGGTGAGGATAAAGTGCCTGTCCTCCAGTGATGCCTAGTCTACCAGAGGTCTGTACACAGGGGCATGTCTCCATCTCCTATTCATCCACAGCGGTTGCAGTCTAAGGGACAAAAGAGTGAGGAGCCGGTCACAAACTGAACATCGGACCCACAACAGTACAATGCATGATGCTAATGTGTAATGGTTAAGTGGGATTTGTCCTGTATGTCCTATTTTCATCTGTGACGCAGTTATTATCCAGGGCCTGCTCCGCCCCCCCATGAAATGGCATCTGCCTGTCCTGTGTGGAGGTACAGGTGGAAGTAAGGTAACTCAGTGGACGTTGGGCACCGTTGTAGTAGGCAGTCCGGAACCGCCATGCAACTCCTCATTGGTTAAAATTGGGCCCTATGGAGGACAGTGGCCAATGGTGATTGATGCTGGCGATGACGGTATGCACTACCGCGGACATGACCGTCATTTTCTATCTGATCACTCACTTGCTACCTGACCTTCCATAGGAGAGGACCTACACTGCATGTGCTGCTGTGACCTGTGTCTGGAATCTACCATGGCTCGTGTGACTGGGGAAAGGGTCCCTGCCTTCACCTCGGAGGAGTTGGAGCAACTGGTGGATGGGGTCCTACCCCAGTACTGACTGCTGTATGGGCCTCCAGACCAACAGATGAGTGCACTGTGAGCACGATGCATGTGGCATGAATGCCTGGAGTGGTGTGTGTGAAGTCCTCATGTAGGGGGTGGGTGGATGTCCCCTGGGCGGCGTGCAGCTTGTGTGCTGGGCCATGTGTATGCAAATGGTGATGTGAAGGGGGTTTGTTGGGCCATAAGTGTAACAGGCAGGACGGTCTGACTGATACCATTTCCTATGTGTATTTCTCTGCAGGTCAGTGCCCATCAAGAGAAGGGTATATGGCGTGCCATCGCCAAGGAGGTGTGGCCCCTGGGGGTCTACGGCAGGCAGAGCACCCACTGTCGGAAACGGTTGGAGGACGGGCATGGAAGATGGCGGAGGCCCAGCTGGGGATGGCCTCCCAATGAGGAAGGGGTGCCCATCAAACCCTGACCCCCCTGATGGCCCGCACACTGGCGGTTGCCAATCCGGAGCTGAATGAGCGCTTGAGGGAATCACAGCAGCCACAAGGGGGTGAGTACAGTGCCCGTCATTACAACTTACGCATGGTAGGGGGGTACCTGGGTGGGGGATGTGTGTCAGTGGGTGCCTCTAGGCCAGGCCTGACATTGCAGAGTAGGTCTCATGTTGGCCAGGGTTCTGAAGTGATA
Source organism: Pleurodeles waltl (assembly GCF_031143425.1). NCBI lineage: Eukaryota > Metazoa > Chordata > Amphibia > Caudata > Salamandridae > Pleurodeles > Pleurodeles waltl. The sequence continues at coordinate 899,878,064 of NC_090436.1, forward strand.
ATCCTGCTACCAAGCTCATAGACATCCACAACTGGTCAGGGCTGTGTGGGTCCCAGGTGTGCTGCATTTGGCGGTATGTGCCCCTCCCCATGGCTTGGTGGCTAGCGTTATAACTGGTAGTGCAATGCATAGAGCGTAGGGCTGTTCCCTGTGTGTGACGGTTGTGTGTACGCCAACAGTGGTGTTGGTGCAGCCATTGACCCAGTGTATCCTTTGTTTCTTCCCACCCTTTTTGTTTTGTCACCCTGTCCTTATTATTAGCATCATCTGGTGGAGGAGCAGAGGCACCGGCGACGGAGGGAGCTGCATCCCACAGGACCCAGGAGGCCGAGTTCACCGACAGCAGCCCAGATGCAACAGACTAATGCATTTCTGGAGGGCATTCACACTGGCTTGGCGGCTCAAAAGAGATCAATCCAGGCTCTGGCCTCCTCTCTGATGGCAGCCATTGTCCCTGTTCCCACCCTCCCCCTCCAACTTCCTTTTCCCAGTCCCATTCCCCTCAACCCAAACCTATCCCAAGCATACAGGCAGACGAGCATGCACACAAGACAACACACAAGAGTGTCACAGGCAAACACAAGCACTACACATTATCCCATAGGCACTCACACAAACACCATCCAGATGCAGACATACCAACATCCACAATTTCCACTGTCTCCCCCTCCTCCTCCACATCCCTCCCAGTTCCGTCCACACTCACACCTGCATGCACTACACCCTCATCTACTACCAGATTCACCACCACACCTAGCAGAACACACACCTCACTGGCAGACACCTCCACAACTGCCATGCACACGTCCCCTGTGTCCTCTCCCACTGTGTCTGTCACCCCTCCTCCCAAAGTACACAAACGCAAGCACTCAGACACCCAACAGCCATCCACCTCACAACAGCATCCAGCCCATGCACCTGCATCCAAACAAAGTGGACAGACACCTCCTACAACAACTCCCTCTTCCTCCTCTCCACCATTGACCTCTTCCCTACCCCTCCACCCTGTCCTTCACATCTGGCCAGGGTGGCAAATATCCAGGCAAGCACCTCAGCACCCAGTCCATGGGCCCTGTAGTCTCCACACCCATTTGTGGTGGGAAAGGATCCAGGGCACTAGGCAGCCTCAAGGAAAGGGTACCTGCCTAGCTGCGGGCCGTAAGACCAAGGAGCCTGCGCCAGCTGCTACCAGGAAGGGCAAGGAGCCTGCCCCAGCTGCTCCAGGAAGGGCAAGGAGCCAGCCTCAGCTACTGCCAGGAAGGGCAAGGAGCCTGCCCCAGCTGCTGCCAGGAAGGGCAATCAGCCAGCACCAGCAGGCAGGAAGGACAAGGGGCCTGGTGCAGGGACTCTGACGGAGTCCCTACCACCAACCATGGTTGTGCAGCCATCAGAAGCTGCAGGGAATGGGCAGGAGCTTCCCCTCCCACCACCAGCAGTGTAGTGAATCCTAGTTCGTTTTAATGGGAGAACAGGAGTTAGCTTAGCCTCTGGCTTGTAGACTCGTGCCCCCGTCACCTAGTGACTTTTAGCCTACTTAGCTTGCTCTGTCTTAGCCCATTTAATTATTTATTTCTTCTAAGATGGCTGCCTTGTTTATAGCTAGGCCACTTGTTATGGGTAACATTATCAGTGTCACTGCGCCAAGGCTTCAAGATCAAGCACCAAAGACAAACAAACAGTAGGTGTTCGCTCTTAGGGATTTTCCCTTTCTATTCTTTCGAGGGATTGCTGATATTAATTGCCGTCCCAAGCATGTCTGTTATCTATTGTTTAGGAACACACCTACGTCAGGGGACCTTGTAGAGCTGTATAAATACATCACACTTTAGACAGATAATCAGAGGGATTCCGACCAGAGGGCATCGCCACCATCGCTGATACCGATGCTACAGTCGTCTTGACGCTGACCCAGTCTTCGTGTCCCTGCGGAGTCTGAGATAGAGACCTCATTCCAAGGTAACAAGGGTTGGGGGCTCCTCTCATGGACATGGCATTGTCAGATTAGGTTTAACAAACCCAGCTCTCCTTTAGGTAGGAGGTTAGGCCTTTTCACATTAGGGTATTAGGGCATATTACATCTCATATATTTTTCCTACATATTGCAAGATGGTGGTGTTCTTTATAATAATGACTCTTGTCTTCACAATTCTGTTTCTTGCTTTATTCATTATCCTAATCATTGCATCCCATGCAACTTATCGCAAATTGCAGTTATGTTAAATAAAATCTATTATAACTCTACTGCATCTGTGTCATTGCCTGTGTTTGTATGAGACATAATATATCTGTGAGAAAAGGGTAATCTCCGATTAACCACGACACTCCCTGTCTCGAGTCCATGCGTAACGGCTGCCATAAATCACCTTTTACTATTGTGTTTCTGGTGAGGTGCTGCTAGTGAGCCGGTAAGGTTGGGACAACAGTTGCGACTTGTTGTAGGAAAGACGTAGTCGCCTACAAACAAAAGTACTGTCATCCTTAAATCAGCAGTCTTGCTCAGAGCAAGAGTCCAAACTACGACATGGCGCCACCAGCGATGGTGTTTAGGCACTAATTTACGGATACCCTGACTATCACTGTCTCACAGACAACAGGTACCCTAAGTACCATTAAACGGAGACGTCCGTGGTCTTTGGGAGAATCCTCCTCAGCTGAAAAGGTAACACCTGATTAAGCTGTAGGTTGTTCGAGCTCGAACTCATAAAAGGACAATACTTCCCGTATCTAGTGTTCCATTTCTCTAAACAAATATGGCTGATGCCATAGACATTCCTGAAAATGCTAGACAAGCATTAACACAACATTTATTAACGCATGGCCTTACAGATGAGGGCGGGGATGTTAATCTGATAATAGAAGCTAATGAAGCATACCTAACAGAATTTTTTTACTGTTGGGTCACCTTTCCTGAGGTTAACCAAAGAACGCACACATTTCATACATATGAAGTTGCAAACGTACCTTTACGGTACCAAGCATACCAGTATCATGAAATATCGCTCACATACCAGGAGCATCAGAACTGGTTCGAAGGCACCCTACCACATGTAATACAAAGAGTGAGGTTAGGTCCCCTAAGTAATGATGGACCTATGTGGCCTATGTTTGCCACATACACTCCTCACCCAGGCTTACAAAATATGCCGATAGCAGATTTACGCGTTTTATATAATGAATTAGTGGCATTATATAGACGATTAGTCCAGTTCGTAATGCGAACATTGAACACAACACCAGCGCGTCCAGCACCACCAGTAGCTGGTGGTTATCAATTGGCTACTGGGATTAATCCACAAACAGTGCATACTATTATGGGTAAAGTGCCCACGGAACGGGAAAAAATACCGTTCTGGATTGCCCAGAAAACGAATCAGCTGGAAGCTGTGTTTCCTCATACGGGACCACAGGAAAAACATAGATTGCTCACTATGGGCCAGATGTAGCAAAGTGTTTGCGCCTCGCAAACGGCGAAAATCGCCGTTTGCGAGGCGCAAAAGCCACTTTGCCATTCAGAAATGCATTTTGTGAGTTGGCTCCGACTCGCAAAATGTATTTCCGACTCGCAAATAGGAAGGGGTGTTCCCTTCCTATTTGCGACTCGCAGTGGGATGCAATTCCATTTGCGACCGCGTACGCGGTTGCATAATGGAGTCGCAGTTACCATCCACTTCAAGTGGATGGTAACCCACTCGCAAATTGGAAGGGGTCCCCATGGGACCCCTTCCAGTTTGTGACTGGACCCCAAATTATTTTTTCAGGGCAGGGAGGTTTCGTTTTTTTTGAAGTGCAGCTCGTTTTCCTGTTAGGAAAACGGGCTACACATAAAAAAAAAAAATGCTTTATTGAAAAGCAGGTCGCGAACATGGAGGTCTGCTGACGACAGCAGGCCTCCATGTTAGCGAGTGCCTATACTCGCAATGGGGCCGCAATTTGCGACCCACCTCATGAATATTCATGAGGTGGGTCATTGCGACCCCAATGCGAGTCGCAGTCGGTGTCTGAGACACCGTACTGCATAGCAATTTGCGACTTGCAAATTGCGAGTCGCAGGGACTCGCAATTTGCAAGTCGCAAATTGCCGACTTGCTACATCTGGCCCTATGTGCTTGCCTTTTGGGATGGTTCCCTCGGTGGATGACTGTGCCACATGGGCTACAGTCTTCGCTGCCATATATACTACCACACATGGTACCCCGACCCTTGCCAACTTGCTGGAAGTGTTAAAACAAATACAAAATGAGCATGGGGCTGCACCAGCCCTGGATTTGGGGATAAAATTAATGCGTAACTTTGACGCCGTATCGTCAATAATACTAATAAATATTAAAGGGGAAGCGGTAGCACTGGCAATTCGCCAGCGTCTCCGGGAAACTCCACACCAGGAACAGGAGAGACAGCTACCGAAAATAATTTCCGATACCTATACTAGTATAGGACGAGATAGTTTGGGAGTCAAACCGAAAAAATTGAAGTTACAAGGTACCGCCCATAAGGAGGGTACAAAGCAGGCACAAGAGGGCTCTAAGAAGCGCTGGGACAAACAAAAAGATTTCAAAGAAAGACGAAATAAGAGAGCTGATTCTCCACACCCGGAGAACTCCGAAAGGAGATATAATCTCAGAAATAGGGAGAACATTAAAACTCCAGACAAGTATACTGATTCACGTCCCTCTCGTTCCTTTCAGGACGCACCGGATAGACGTAGCGAGAGAGGGGGCTGTCAAGATCGACGTCCGGAATACGTGAAAGAAAAGAAAGACTCACAACAGTCTACCATTAAAAAAGAAGAAAATACTCCTCAGCAGAAGCCACAGTTTAAAAAGAAGAAGGTGGCAGCATTGACAGTTAAAAATGCCAATAAAATTGAGAACGCTGTTGAGGAACAAGACGTGGGCAGTCACTCTGTTAGACCGTGCGGCAGAAGTCACGATATGTCGCCTGAGTCTGAAAGATCATCTGGATGTGACAGCAACTAACGATTACATCGCAGTTGAAACGGTGGATGGCCGCGTTCTCCCCCCCGATAGGGTTTATGATTTAAAAATTCAGATGGAGGGAGACGTGGAGCGCACTATTAGTGTGATATTTTGGGATTAATTTACTAGTGATATCCTATTGGCCGAAAGAGATTGGCCACCTAAACACGTCTGCAAGCTCCTGCATGGGGAAGATGTCATTTTGCCATCTTTCTCCGATCTTGTTCCAGAAGCAGATAAAGAAGCCTATGCTTCTGAATGGGCTTTAGCGCAGGCACCTGCACTATATCGCAATCATGTAGGTTGGGACAAGGAGTCTCCTTGTCATATTATTCACGTTAGGTCTACACCCCAACCGCAGCCACAATACCCTGTTAAACATGAAGCAAAAGCTCCGGGGAAGGAGATCATATCACAACTTGAGTACCAGGGAGTAATAGAGCCCTGTACATCTGCAATGAATAATCCGTTATTCCCCGTTGCAAAGCCAGACCATTCATATAGAATAGTCGTTGATTATAGACACTTAAATAGTCATACACGCACATATGCTATACAAAATTCACACAGCACTGCACTGATAAACAATATAGTGCGTAAAAAATATAAAACAACATTAGACATATCTAATGGAGGAGCAAGTCTTGGCAGTCATGCATCCTGAGGGCCTGGCAGGAGTAGGGGGAGGACTAGACTCTGGTAAGTCAAATCTCTATTACTATCAACCACTCTACCTGCATGCCATCACATACCCCCACCCTTACCCTCGCTCCCATCACTCTAGCACCTCCCATACACCCCACCATCACAACCCACCCCTCCCAATGCCAAGCCCTACCTGCAACACCAATGCATGGACCCATCACAGACCTGCATGGACACCCATCACTAAAGCATGCACACTAGCGGGAAATAGCAAGCCCACCAAATAACTACTCACACAAGGCAAAGCTGCCAGGGCAATAACAACCATAGAGGCCAATACACCCATGCTCAAGATGTCACGCAGAAACAATAACACTGCATTTACATCCACACAGGTCCCCCAGCCAACGTCACCGGAGAGGAGGTGCCAGCAACATCCAGTACCCCCAGAAGAGGCCCACAGTGATGACAGCAGCTCTGGACGCCAGGATCTGGATGAACAACCTGGCCCATCAGGGATCTCTGGACAGTTGGTTACCCAGGCACAGTCCCATACCACCACAGAGCCTCTCCCCTCAGTAAACACCAGCACAGCACCCACCCAGCGGGCCCATACCTCTGTCCCCAGGACACATCAATCAGCAGTGTGTCCACCACTACAGGGAACCCAGGCCCCCCCACAAATACAGGACGATCAGGGATCTGTGGTCAGTGGCAGTGGGCACACAGTTCAGGGAACAGAGGCACACAACAACAGGGAAGCAGGGAGGACTGCTGTGCGACAGGGGGAGGACAGGCCCAGGGAACCCACTCTCCGGGAGGCACTCACCAAGATCCTGGGAGCATACCCCCATTCCCAGGAGACGATGGGCCAGATACTGGACAAGATGCAGGAGAACCAGTGGCTGCAGGAGAGACAGTACATGGGGATCAGGGAGGACTTGAAGGACATCAACACCACCTTGGTTACCATTGCAGGGGTGCTGGCAGACATGGCCAACACTATGAGGGAGGCAGTGGCACACTACCGGGCCCCTAACACTAGCCGAACCAATGAACAGCCCTCCACCTCTGCTGCCGCTAGTTGACAGGAGGCCCTGCCACAGGACCAACAGGCCACCAGCACCCCTTTCCCTGTAGAAGGAGAACCACCCCACAAACGTTCCACGCGATCCAGACAGAAGCAAGACCCCCACCAGCAAATAAGACTCTTCTGATTGTCACCCTTTTGTCCCACCGTCACCCTGTCCACCTTGAACTGCCATTGCTCCCCTTCCTATGCCCCCTTGGACAATGCACGTGTGGTCCACATAGACTGGACTCTATCGTGGACTCTCCTCCACCATCACCCCAGCCCATTGCACATCCCCCTCTACTTATTAGCACTTAAATAAACACCATATGAAAAAATACAAGTATGGAGTCTGTCAAATGATTGAACTATGTATTTGTTTAACAAGCTTTAAACACTGCAGTACAACTGTACAGTAATGTATACATATAAATTACCTGTAGTTGGCTGCAGTCAACACACCAGGAGCGATAGTGGGACACAAGTATCTGCAAATAGAGATGCCAAAGGGCACATTAAGTGGCCATAGAAATGGGAAAAGCAGCCTGCCAGTGACAATGTCAAACACAAAACTGTCAATTAAAATGGAAGTTACAATGTCTTACCTGTGTGTCATTGGAAGTAGTGACGAATTATTCCACTTGTGTTGTCCTCATCCTCATCCTCTGCCTCCTCATCTTCATTGTCCACAGGGTCCATTGCTGCTATGTGCCCATCTCCAGCCTCAACCTCCTGCAGAAAAGGCACCTGGTGACGTAAGGCAAGGTTGTGCAACATACAGCATGCCACGATGATCTGGCAGACCTTCTTGGGTGAATAGCACAGGGAACCACCTGTCAGATAGAGGCAACAAAACCTAGCCTTCAGGAGGCCAAATGTCCACTCTATGATTCTTCTTGTTCACCCATGTGCCTCATTCTAATGTTCCTCTTCCTTTGTCCTGGGATTCTGCCCAGGGGTCAGTATCCATGAGAGGTTGGGGTAACCAGAGTCACCTGCATATATCGAGGGACAACTGTTAGACACACTCTAACCCTTAGGGCCAACACCATACCCATACACCAACATCTACTGGGTGGGAACCAGGGCTGACCTATTAGCCACACCCTGTGCCTCTGGAGTTGAGCCATCACATATGGGATGCTGCTGTTCCTCAGGATAAAGGCATCATGCACAGACCCAGGATACTTTGCATTGACATGGGATATGTACTGGTACGCCAGGCACACTATCTGCACATTCATTGAGTGAAAGCTCTTTCCATTTCTGAACACCTGTTAATTTCTCCGGGGGGGGGGACAAATGCAATATGTGTACCATCAGTAGCCCCAATATTTTTGGGGATATGACCCATTGCATGGAAATCAGCTTTCACTGTGGCCAAATCCTCCACCTGGGGGAAAATGATGTAGTTGCACATGTGTTTAATCAGGGTAGACAACACTCTGATCAGCACTACTGAGAACAATGGCTGTGACATTCCTGCTGCCAAGCCCACTGTCAATTGGAAGGAGCCAGTTGCCAGGAAATGCAGCACCAATAGGACTTGCACAAGAGGGGGGATCCCGGTGGGGTGACGTGTAGGAAAGTACCATCTTGCCTGGCATGTTACCCCCATATTTCACTGTATATATGTTGTTTTGGTCTAAGTGTCACGGGGACACTGCCAGGCAGGGCCCCAGTGCTCATAAGTATGTGCCCTATATGTGTTCCCTGTGTGATGCCTAACTGTCTCACTGAGGCTCTGCTAACCAGAATCTCAGTGGTTATGCTCTCTCTGCTTTCCAAATTTGTCACTAACAGGCTAGTGACTAAAATTACCAATTCACATTGACATACTGGTACACCCATATAATTCCCTAGTATATGGTACAGAGGTACCCAGGGTATCGGGGTTCCAGGTGATCCCTATGGGCTGCAGCATTTCTTGTGCCACCCATAGGGAGCTCTGACAATTCTTACATAGGCCTGCCATTGCAGCCTGAGTGAAATAACGTCCACGTTATTTCACAGCCATTTAACACTGCACTTAAGTAACTTATAAGTCACCTATATGTCTAACCTTCACCTGGTGAAGGTTGGGTGCAAAGTTACTTAGTGTGTGGGCACCCTGGTACTAGCCAAGGTACCCCCACATCGTTCAGGGCAAATTCCCCAGACTTTGTGAGTGCGGGGACACCATTACACGCGTGCACTGTACATAGGTCACTACCTATGTACAGCGTCACAATGGTAACTCCGAACATGGCCATGTAACATGTCTAAGATCATGGAATTGTCACCCCAATGCCATTCTGGCATTGGGGGGAGAATTCCATGATCCCCCTGGTCTCTAGCACAGAACCCGGGTACTGCCAAACTGCCTTTCCGGGGTCTCCACTGCAGCTGCTGCTGCTGCCAACTCCTCAGACAGGCTTCTGCCCTCCTGGGGTCCAGGCAGCCCTGGCCCAGGAAGGCGGAACAAAGGACTTCCTCTGAGAGAGGGTGTAACACCCTCTCCCTTTGGAAATAGGTGTGAGGGCTGGGGAGGGGTAGCCTCCCTAGCCTCTGGAAATGCTTTGATGGGCATAGATGGTGCCCATCTCTGCATAGGCCAGTTTACACCGGTTCAGGGATCCCCCAGCCCTGCTCTAGCGCGAAACTGGACAAAGGAAAGGGGAGTGACCACTCCCCTGACCTGCACCTCCCAGGGGAGGCGCCCAGAGCTCCTCCAGTGTGTCCCAGACCTCTGCCATCTTGGAAACAGAGGTGTTTGTGGCACACTGGACTGCTCTGAGTGGCCAGTGCCAGCAGGTGACGTCAGAGGCTCCTTCTGATAGGCTCTTACCTCTCTTGGTAGCCAATCCTCCTTCCTAGGTAGCCAAACCTCCTTTTCTGGCTATTTAGGGTCTCTGCTTTGGGGATCTCACCAGAGTTCCTCTGCATCTCCCTCTTCACCTTCTACCAAAGGATCGACAGCTGACTGCTCAGGACGCCTGCAAAACCGCAACAAAGTAGCAAGATGACTGCTAGCAACCTTGTATCGCCTCATCCTGCCGGCTTTCTCGACTGGTTCCAGGTGGTGCATGCTCTGGGAGTAGCCTGCCTCCTCCCTGCACCAGGAGCTCTGAAGAAATCTCCTGTGGGTCGACAGAATCTTCCCCCTACAACCGCAGGCACCAAAAGACTGTATCACTGGTCCTCCGGGTCCCCTCTCAGCACGACGAGCGTGGTCCCTGGAACTCAGCAACTCTGTCCAAGTGACTCCCACAGTCCAGTAACTCTTCAGTCCAAGTTTGGTGGAGGTAAGTCCTTGCCTTCCCACGCTAGACTGCATTGCTGGGTACCGCGTGATTTGCAGCTGCTCCGGCTCCTGTGCACTCTTCCAGAATTTTCTTAATGCACAGCCAAGCCTGGGTCCCCAACACTCCTTCCTGCAGTGCACAACCTTCTGAGTTGTCCTCCGGCGTCTTGGGACTCCCTTTTGTGACTTCGGGTGGACTCCGGTTCACTTTTCTTCCAAGTGCCTGTTCAGGTACTTCTGCGGGTGCTGCCTGCTTCTGTGAGGGCTCCCTGAGTTCCTGGGCACCCCCTATGTCTCTTCCTCCAAGTGGCGACATCCTGGTCCCTCCTGGACCACAGCATCACCCAAAAACCTCTACCACAACCCTTGCAGCTAGCAAGGCTTGTTTGCGGTCTTTCTGTGTGGGAACACCTCTGCAAGCTTCATCGCGACGTGGGACATCTATCTTCCAAAGGAGAAGTCACTAGCTCTCTGCTTCTTGCAGAACTCCAAGCTTCTTCCAACAGGTGGCAGCTTCCTTGCACCCTCAGCTGGCATTGCCTGTCCACTCTCGACACTGTTGAGACTATTGGACTTGGTCCCCTTGTCTTACAGGTACTCAGGTCCGGAAATCCACTGTTGCTGCATTGCTGGTGTTTGTTCTTCCTGCAGAATCCCCCTATCACGACTTCTGTGCTCTCGGGGGGTAGTAGGTGCACTTTACACCTACCTTTCAGGGTCTTGGGGTGGGCTATTTTTCTAACCCTCACTGTTTTCTTACAGTCCCTGCGACCCTCTACAAGCTCACATAGGTTTGGGGTCCATTCGTGGTTCGCATTCCACTTTTGGAGTATATGGTTTGTGTTGCCCCTATACCTATGTGCTCCTATTGCAATCTACTGTAATTTTACACTGCTTGCATTACTTTTCTTGCTATTACCTGCATAATTTTGGTTTGTGTACATATATCTTGTGTATATAACTTATCCTCATACTGAGGGTACTCACTGAGGTACTTTTGGCATATTGTCATAAAAATAAAGCACCTTTATTTTTAGTACTTCTGTGTATTGTGTTTTCTTATGATATTGTGCATATGACACCAATGGTATAGTAGGAGCTTTACATGTCTCCTAGTTCAGCCGAAGCTGCTTTGCCATAGCTACCTTCTATCAGCCTAAGCTGCTAGAAACACCTCTTCTACACTAATAAGCAATAACTGGACCTGGCACAAGGTGTAAGTACCTCTGGTACCCACTACAAGCCAGGCCAGCCTCCTACAGACGGGTAGCAGATATCAGGTCAGACTCCAATTGGGCACACAGCTCTGTGACTGTGGCCCTGTCCAGGTTATAGGTGAGGATAATGTGCCTGTCCTCCATTGTTGCCAAGTCCACCAGGGGCCTGTACACGGGGGGATGTCTCCATCTCCTATTCATCCGCAGCGGTTGCAATCTAGGGGGGAAAATGGTGAGCAGCTGGTCAGTATCCCATATTTCCAAACACTACACTTCATTACATGTTGTGACTGTAACAGAATATTGTTTGATGTTTGATAGGCCCAAATGGTGCTTATGTGTACTGTGACGCAGTTAGGAGCCATGGCCTGCCACCCCCACCCCCGAAATGGCGTTTGCTTGTCCTAATAGGAGGGACATGTGGAAATGAGGTAATTCCGCTGACATGCGCCGCTGCGGAAGGTGGCCCAGAACCGCCGTGCAACTCCTCATTGGTTGCCATTGGGCCTTAAGGTTACAGTGGCCAATGGTAATGTACACCAGCGGTGACGGTGTGCACCGCCGTGGAAGTGACTGCCATTTTCTATCTGTTCACTCACTTGCTACCTGACCTTCAACAGGAGAAAATCTATACAGCATGTGCTGCTGTGACCTGTTTCTGCAACCGAACATGGCTCGTGTCACTTGGGAAAGGGCCCCTGCCTTCACTGCAGCAGAGTTGAAGAGACTGGTGGATGGGGTCCTACCCCAGTACCGAATGTTGTATGGGCCTCCAGACCAACAGGTGAGTACACTGTGAGCACGATGCATGGGGCATGAATGCATGGAGTGGTGTGTGTGAAGGCCTCGTGTGGGCGGGGTTGGTGGAAGTGCCCTGGGCAGCGTCCTGCATGTATGGTGGGCCATGTCTGTGCATAAGGGGATGTGAGGGCTATGGTGGGCCATGAGTGTAACAGGCAGGACGGTCTGACTGATACCTTTTCATACGTGTATTTCTCTGCAGGTCAACGCCCATCAGAAAAAGGGTATATGGTGTGCTATCACCAAGGACATGCGGACCCTGGTTGTCTACGGCAGGCGGAGCACCCACTGTCGGAAATGGTGGGAGGACCTGAGACGCTGGGAACGGAAGACCGCAGAGGCCCAGCTGGGGATGGCCTCCCAACGAGGAAGGGGTGCCCGTCGAACCCTGACCCCTCTGATGGCCTGCATACTGGCGGTGGCCTATCCGGAGCTGGATGGGCCCTTGTGGGCATCACAGCAGCCACAAGGGGGTGAGTTCAGTGCCTCAATATACTACTTGCGCGTGGTGGGGTGGCCCCCGGGGGGCGGATGTGGGCCTGTGGGTGCCCCTAGGCCAGGCCGGACATTGCAGGGTAGGTCCCTTGTTGGGCAGGGTCTGATGTAAACTTCCTCCAACCAAGCTAGTCGGCATCCACTACTGGGCATGGGTCTGTGGGTCTATGGGTCTCAGGTATGCTGCAATTGGCGTTAGGTGTCCCTGTCCATGGGCTGGTGACTAGCATTGTGACTGTTAATGCATTGCCTAGTGCGTAGGGCTGTTCCCTGTGTGTGTGTGTGTGTCGTGTACGCCAACGGTGGTGTTGTTGCTGCCACTGACCAAGTGTATCCTTTGTCTCTCCCCCACCTTTTTGTTTTGTCACCATGTCCTTATGTACATTAGCATCATCGGGCGGAGGAGCAGAGGCACTGGCGACGGGGAGAGCTGCATCCCACAGGGCCCAGGAGGCCGAATCCACCGACGGTGAGGGCACCAGTGGGGCAGAGGGCGAGGGGAGCACTACAGCGGAGACTGAGAGGGACAGTTCGGACAGTGATACCTCCTCCAATGGAAGCTCCCTGGTGATTGCGGACACCTCTGTCCCCACCCCAATTACAGGTACAGCTGCCAACCCCCGTACCAGTACTGCCCTCCCAGCAGCCCCTCAGTGTGTTTCCCCGTGACCGCTTACCCAGGAGGGTGGGCATCTCCTTTGCCCCAGGCACCTGAGGACCTTACTCAGTTAGCCCTGCTGCCCTGAGGAGGGTATTGACCTCCTGCGATCCATTTCTGTTGGGCAGTCAAACATTGTGAATGCCATTCCAGGGCTGGCAGCCCATTTGCAACTGACAAATGCATTCCTGGAGGGCATTCACTTTGTCATAGCAGCCCAACAGAGATCAATCCAGGCTCTGGCTTCCTCTCTGATGGCAGCCATTGTCCCTATGTCTAGCCTCCCCCCTCCAACTTCCTCTTCCCAATCCCATTCCCCTCAACCCCAACCTATCCCAAGCACACAGGCAGACTAGCATGCACACAGGACAACACACAGGAGTGGTTCAGGCAAGCACAAGCACCCCACAGGCACTCACACAAACACCATCCAGATGTAGACATACCAACATCCACTGCCTCCACTGTGTCTCCATCCTCCTCCTCGTCCACCACCCTCCCAGTAGCGTCTACATTCACACCTGCATGCACTACATCCTCATCCACTACCACCATCACGCCTATCACTACACGCCCCTCACTGGCAGTCACCACCCCCACATCCATGCACGCATCCCCTGTGTCCTCTCCCACTGTGTCTGTGCCCCCTCCTCCCAAAGTACGCAAACGCAAGCATTCAGACACCCAACAGCCATCCGCCTCACAACAGCATCCACCCCATGCACCTGCACCCAAAATCAGCAGACACCTCCTACAACCACTTCCTCTTCCTCCATTCCCAAACCTTCACCTTTTTCCCGCTCCAATGTGCCTAAGAAGCTTTTCCTCTCCATCGTTGACCTCTTCACTACCACTTCCCCCCCCGTCCTTCGCGTCGGGCCAGGGTGGTCAGAACCCAGGTGAGCACCTCAGCCACCCAGTCCACGGCCACAGTAGTGTCGACAGCTACTGCAAGTAGGAGAGGATCCCGGGCACCAGGCAGCCACACTGAAAGGGTGCCTGCACCAGGTGCTTCAAGGAATCAAGGAAGGGCAAGGAGGCACCACTAGCTGCGTCTAGGAAGGGCAGGGAGGCACCACCAGCTGCGTCTAGGAAGGGCAAGGAGGCACCCCCAGCTGCTACAGGGAAGGGCAAGGGGCAATCCCTGGCTGCTTACAGGAAGGGCAAGGGGCCTGCACCAGCAGGCAGGAAGGACAGGAGGCATGGTGCTGGGACTCAATCGGAGCCCCCACCACCAACCATGGTGGTTCAGCCGTCCGAGGCTGCAGGGGAAGGGCTGGAGCCTCCCCCCATCACTGGCAGCACTGCCACCAGCACCGCCACCACCACCAGCACCACTGCCGCCAGCAGCAGCCCCACTGGACAGATGTCCAAGGCTGCAGGGGAAGTGCTGGAGCCTTCCCCCACCACTGGCAGCACGGCCACCAGTACTACTGCCAGAACCGACCCCAGCACCGCCACTGCCACCACTGAGCAGCCGTCACCACTGGCGGGCAGTGTGTAGTCCTGCATCAATGGGCATTTGTGTGGCCTGGGCCCTGCAAATCCTGTTGGTCTGACACCCAGGTGAGAGACTGGGACCTTGCACTCCCCAAGATCTGCATCACAGGGCACAATGCCCCATCCAGAAACAGTGGAATAAGCCCTCCACTCACCTCATCCTTCCCAGGATGAAGCACACTGGGCAATATGCCCCCTCTAGAACCAGTGGAATAAGCCATCCACTCACCCCATTCTTCCCAGGATGAAGCACACTAGGAACAATGCTCCCTCCAGAACCAGAGGAAGACGCCATCCACTAGAGAGACTGTGCCCTTGCACTCCCCAGGACCAAGCAGTGGGCAAACCACCTACTTGAGAGACTGTGACCTTACACTTCCCAGGACCAAGCAGTGGGCAAACCACCCACCTGAGAGACTGTGGCCTTGCACTCCCCAGGACAGTGCACCGGGCATGTTGCCCCTCCAGAACCAGTGGCGTTGTACCTTCTTCCGGCTGAGGTGCCCCCCCATTCCCAGTCTCCCTGAGGTGCTTGTGTATTTTCGACCTGATGCCCCTGCAGTGTTCTCTCTATGTTGTTGCAGGAGTGGGGTGGGGCCTTGGCCTATGTGTTGTGGCCCTGTGACCCACGGATATTGGGGACTGGGCAGTGTCCCTACATTTGTAAATATGGATATGCGTTGGGATTTTGATGCACTTATTCATAGTATGTTGTCGTATTACACTCACGTTCTTCAAATCATTTTGTCCTTGCATTATTCCTGAGGGATACGGGGTGAATATGTAATGTTACTGCATCTGGGTGTGTGTATGGCTTTGGCGGGGTACGTGTTGCATGTTGCGTGTGTGTGTCAAGCTCTTTTTCCTCCCCCCTCTCTTGTGTGCTAGGCAGCAGTACTCACCGTGGTTGTCTTTGCCGGTGTTGATGTTCATAATGCAGCAGAAGGTAGATGAGCATAGGGAATATGTGCAGCTCGGGCTCCATGGCGTCGTGGTTTTTCCCTGAGTCTCCACCGATGAGTCCTTTGACTTCTGAGATCTGTTTCCGCCAGGCTTTTGATATTGTTGGTACCGCCCGGAAAAGGTGGCGGATAGGCCGGTCATAATAGAGTGGGCGGTACATTGCCTTCCGCCTGGCTGTTGGCGGTTACCGCCGTGGTGCTTGTTGATTCCGCCATGGCAGTCGGTGTGTTAAAGTCGCTGTCTGTCTGAGCGGTTTCCGTCGAGGTCATAATTCCATTTTTGTTACCGCCGGCCTGTTGGCGGTATTACCGCTGCTTTATCACCGACAACCAGGGTTGTAATGACAGCCTTGATGTTTTACTTTTATTGGACAAAGTGTGAACATGCAATCCCTTGACCAATAGGGACTTGGGAAGCAGTTTTAGGAAATCTAACTTAACGGGACTGACCATGAGAAGACAGCACATTTGCCTATTCCCTAGCTTGCCGTAAGGCTGGTACTTTACTGTGTGTCTTGATGAGAGACGTGTTTACTTTAATGCTTAAAGACTCTGCCCTTTCCGAACTTTGATGCTGAATCCTGAGTCCTTGCTGACCAGACTGATGTCCTGAGGACGAAGACTGACACTGCTTGCTGATCCATACTGAGTATAATGCTTTGAATTAGAATATTGATTATTGTTGTCTATTTGCTTTTGTTCCTAGGTACCAACCACAATATTTTGATAGGGCCATGATTAGATGGTTTCCAAATCTGTGTTGGCTAAAGTGTTTTGCATGAGGCCCAACATGCTAATTCTAATCTGATGTTAGTTAGGGAATTTACTGATGAAATCCACTATATGAAATACATTTGAGGTCGTACTTTGCTGAAACTAAATGTATGTGATATTGTTTACGCAGTTATTCTTCCTACTAATTTGCACTGTGAATTAGAATGAGTACTAGCTCAAGCCTTGATTAGATTGCGTTTCTTTCGTAGATTTGGACCGCCAGTGATGCTTCTGTATGCTTATCATTTGATTTCGAGATTAATTTACATGACTTTAGCTTTGTTAATATAGGGAAATAAATATTCTAACTTTTACATAAAGGTGTGGTTATTCATGACTGAAAGGTCATGTTGTGTGAAACTACTGACTCCTATTGATTACTAATGTCATTGATTATTGTTGTTGATGATTAATTATTGATCTGCATGTACTGGAGATATGGTGGGAACATCTTAATTGCGAGTCAAAAGGTTCATCGGCCTATTCGCGTCCCCTTGTAAGTTTACTTATTAAGGTCAGATGCACTAACAGGTCTGACTTGTGTAAATTACACTTTTATGTTCTTTTGTGAATTGCACATAATTTATGCATGCTTACATCTGTTTTTCACCCTCAATTCTATATGTTACTTGAAAAAAATAAATTTGACTTGCACTTTTCACAAACAGAGCTTGCACCTTAGGTAAGGTTTTAGACAGATTATGGTGGAGCAAACGTGGAAAAATGTATGGTATCACGGTTAGCACTAGGCCTGTCCTAGGAAAGTTTGGAAGACATAGTTTAAAATAATTTACCCTAATTTAAAATAATGTTAAGTATTTTTACTCAATCAGCTTTGAGATGAAGGCACATCACCACATTGGATATGCTATTTATTTCTTGATAGTCTTTTTTTTTTTATACATTTTTTTATTTGCATTTATATCGAGACACAATATTTCCAGTGAGTTACACATACGGATCACATTATAATGTCACTGAAAAAAAAAAAATACAGATATATGTTCTTCAATAAAGAAAACTTCTCCAAACCCTCTCCCCTTCCCCCAACTCCCGTTATGGAACACAACCTCACTTTGATCAGCCCCACCAGTCTTGTTTGTTTCGTTCATCCCTAGACCCATGTTTGTAGTCTCTCCATAAATGGCCCTTAATCCTATCTCTCGTGTGTCTCTCTTAAGGCGGTTTCCCTCAACCTGATCTATATCTCCAGGGAGTAATATGTGATCCAGTCTCCCCATATCTTTTGACATTTTTGTGGGCATCCTCTGTTGATATACGTTGTCTTTTCCCCCATCATGAACCCATCCATGCCCTTTCTCCATGCGCTTATCGTCGGGCAGCTATCAGCTCCCCATAGTCGTATTATGTCTCTTTTGGCGACCATCAGCCCTAGCCCTAGCCCGCAGAACATGAGCTTCCTTCTGGGCAAGTCTATATCATTGGATATGCCTAGAATTATGTATTTGGGGTCGAGAGGGATCTGTGCAGTCAGGACTCCGGTGAGTATTTGAGTATTCCTATCACCTTATTCCAGTATACCTTAATCTTGGGACATTCCCATAGTACATGCAAAAAGGATCCAACCCTACCACAACCTCTGCTGCAATCTGGACGCCTGGCCCTCCCCATCCGGTGTAGCCTCTGTGGGTCATAGTATATTTTCTGTAGAATCTTAAATTGTATCAGTCTGAGTCGTATCCTAATTGCGACCTCTCTAGGGAACATCAAAGCAGTCTCCCAGTCTATGTCCTCCAAGGGGCCTATTTCCGTCTCCCACCTGGTGCACAGGCCGGTCAGTGTGTTTGACATGTTATTGTTAATGGTCTTGTATACTGCAGAGGTCCCTTTCGCTAAGATCTTGGTCGACAACAGCCGGCCCTCCAGGGGGGAGCAATCCAGAATCTCCACTCCCCGAAGACCCTCTGCTACCCAAGCATAGATAGTGAAAGTATTGGGTTCTATTTAGGTCGTATTCTTCCTGTAGAGATTCGAAGGGCTTAATTTCCCCATTTCGTACAAATCCCCAAGCTCAAAAATTCCAATCCTGTCCCAACTCTCGTAGCCCTTGAGTTTCTTAATTTCTTTTAACCATCCACTCTCCCAGAGAGGGGTCATACTAGTGGGTCGTCTATACCATCCCACCGTTTTGTTGGCTCTTTTACAGGCCATTAAAGTCACTTTTGTGGCTGGGGTGAGGTGTCGGTTTCCCACCCTCTCGTAGAGGAATTGTCTACATGTCTTGCCCTCCCATTGTAGTCGTTCCAGACGGAATGTGGGATGTTCGTCTGTGGCAAACACCCAGTCATTCACATTAATAAGGTGGGCCACCCAATAGTATGCCTCTATATCCGGTAGGGACAACCCCCCAGCGTAATGATTGCGCTGAAGGGTTTTAAGGGCTATTCGCGGGTGTTTCCCTTCCCACAGAAAACGTCGTATGTCCCCTTCTATGTCTCTAAATTGGCCTAGGGGAATTTGGTAGTACGTGTTCTGCAGACCGTATAGAAACTTTGGTAGAGAGATCATTTTGACCATGGCGACCCTGCCCATCAACGTCAGAGGCAAAGTTGTCCATCTGTTAAAATCATAACTGCATTCCCTTACCACCTTCACTAGATTACGGCTATGGCTTCTATCAGCCTTGTGTGTAAAGTAAATACCCAGGTATGTGAATCCTTCTTTCGTGCATTGTAGCATCATCGGCAAAGGGGGCATGCGGGCACCCCCCTGCGGTGTGTAAAGGATCGATTTTTGCCAATTAATACAATAGCCGGAATGACTCCTGTATTCTTCAATTAATAGACACAATCGCAGGAGGGTCCGGTCGGGGCGGGTGATGTAGAGGAGGACGTCATCCACATACAGGGAGATACGTTCTTCTTCACTTTCGTCCACTTTTAGGCTAAAGCCATATAGGCCTGTTGAATTCCTGATCTTGCACGCCATAGATGCGAGAGTAAGGGCAAATAGTAGGGGGGACAGCGGGCAGCCCTGTCTCGTACCCCTCTCTATGGGGAATTCTGAAGAGAGGACTCCATTTACTCTCACCCTCGCCACCGGTTTCGTGTATAACAGTCTCACCCACGCTACATACTTTGGGCCGAAACCAAATCTCTTTAGCGTGGTCTCCAGGAAGGGCCAGTGGCCAGCATCAAAGGCCTTTTCCGCGTCCAGGGCCAGGAATAAGTGCGGCTCCGAGTGTTTCATGATTGTGGCTAGCCATACATGTGCTCTTCTCAAGTTGTGTCTTGTGGATCTCCCTGGCATGAAGCCGGTCTGATCCAGATGGACCAATGAGGAGATGACCCCTAACATTCGGGTGGCCAGCACCGTGGCAAGGACCTTTACCTCAACGTTCAATAGGGATATCGGTCTGTATGAGGCACAACTGAATTTAGGCCTTCCCTCTTTGTGTATAGCCACGATCTCCGCCCTTCATAAGTCTGGGGGAAGAATCTCTTGTCTCCCCGCATCTAGATACATGTTTAGTAAATGGGAGCTGGTATTTCTCAGAGGTTTTTAAAGACCTCTGCCGGGAAGCCATTTGGTCCTGGTGCCTTGCCTGGTCTAAGCCGTGTCATGGCAGTCAAGATTTCCTCTATTGTTATTTCGCTCTCAAGTTCGTTTCATCTCTCGTCATCTAAAGTAGGGACATCTATCTCGTTTAAATATACTGCAATGTGATCCGCATTTGCCAACGGTCTAGCTTTATAGAAGTCTCCATAATAACTAGCAAATGCCTCCGCTATGCCCTCATCCGCTGTTACCCTGGCCCCGTCTTGGGTTTCAATCTCTGGAACCCATCTAGCTTCTCTTTCTTTTTTCCCGAGCCAGGCAAGAAGTTTCCCCGCTTTATCTCCAGTTTCGTATAGTCTGTATTGGGTCGCCTGTAGGCGGGAGCGTGCCTCTTTATCTGCTGTCTCTCTATATTCTACCTTCGCTAGCTCTAGTTGTCTGAGAAGTGCGGGTGTAGGCATCGATATCACCTTCGCCTCTAACTCAAGGAGCATTCTTTCCATTTCACTCAGTTTTCTATTATCTCTTCGCCTTTTTTGAGCCACCAGGTTTTGGGCACTGTCTCTAAGCTCTGTCTTATAGGCTTCCCATAGTATCACTGCAGAGTCCACTGACCCTACATTTTCTTTGTAGTACAATTCGGTGTCTATGCGCAGTCCTCTACTCACTTCTTGGTCTTGCAGGTCCCAAGAGTTCAGCCTCCATTCTCTGCGACCCCCGGATTTCCAACCCATTGTCACCAGTAGGGGGGAGTAGTCTGAGAGTCCCCTTGCTAGGTAGTCTGCCCCGGTTACCTTTCCCACCTCACCAACCGGGGCAAAGACATAGTCCAGGCGGGAAAAGGCTCTGTGTGCCCCGGAGAAGTATGAGTATTTTCTTTCCGTGGGATGTACCCTTCTCCATGTATCTGTCAATCCCAGGGAGGTCGCAAACCCCTGTAGTTGGGTGGTCTGTCCTGTTGCCCGTCTTACTTCTGTTCTGTCCAGTCCTATGTCCATCACATCATTGAAGTCCCCACCTAATATGTGAAGGGATGCTGAGGATGCTAATAAGAGCCTCGCAATCTTGTCTAGTAGAGGGCCCTGTAGTCTCGGGGGCATATGCACTCATCAGTAGGATTTCCTTCCGTCCCCAGGACCCTTCAACTCCCACAAAGCGACCGTCTGTATCTTCCCATTTCGGATGATGCTTGTCCCTTTGCTTCTGTGTCTGTGGGTTTGCCATGTAACTTAGAAATAACCTTTTAATACCTAACTGACTGTAACTTAACTTCCCTCCCACCCCCCTCCCCACCTCCCGATGGCCCCTGTGAGCATGTGGCTGCATTGGTTTAGGCCACAGGAGACTGGAGGTCTGTAACCCCTTTTCCCCCTTCCCACCCTTTCAACCGTATAACTTGAGTACAGTAGTCAAACCACCCTGCTATACGGGGTGCAAAAAAACGTTTGCAAGATTGAGGTAAGATTGAGACGGCTCACCACCTCCTTCTGTCGCAGTCTTGTTTCTACCCATCCGGACTTACGGAATCCGGGCCTCTTGTTCCACCTCCATTCTGTCAATAGCTTCTAGTAATGGGTGCGGTACCCACCCCGTTCTCGGGCGTCCGTGGGCTTGTCCCTTCTTGACCACTCTGAGTCCGGGCTTTTACACTGCAGCTATCCTCCGAGTCCGTGGTGTCTGCCCTCGCATCTGTGTGTCCAGGGATCTGCCAGGGCGTGCTTCTTCCAGCTCTCTGTCTCCGCCTGCCTCTGCGTACTTGTAGGGACCATTCTTTGGGTCTCGCACCCGCCGTTGTCTTGGACATCTTTTCGGGTTCTCTAGGCCTCCCACTGCCACGTCGGGGTCTCTCCTCGATCCAGTCCCAGGCCTCCTCCGGAGACTGAAAAAATAAGGATTTCCCTTGAAACATAATTTTAAGTTTGGCTGGGAAGAGGAGCATGTATCCAAGCTGAAGGCCCCGGAGCCGGGCTTTGACTGCATCAAAGGCTTGTCGCTGTTTCTGCACCTCCCTCGTGTAGTCCGGAAAGACAAGGATCTTTGTGTTCTCGTACCTGACCTCTTGCGAACTTCCGACAGGATCATGTCTCTATCCTGGTAGTTAAGAAAGCGGGCAATTACTGGTCTAGAGGGCGCTCCCGGTGGGGGCTTCCCCCCCCAAAGCCCTATGTGCACGTTCTATTATGAAACATGACGAAAACATGACGAAAACTTATCCAGCGGAATAACACGTTTGAGCCATTGACTTAGAAAGTTGTTCATGTCGGTCCCTTCCGCTCCTTCTGCAAATCCCACAAAGCGGAGTTTGTTGAGCCTTGCTCTATTTTCGGAATCTTCTAGCCTCCACGTTATGTCTTTGTTGATGACTTTGATTTCTGCTACCTCTTTCCGTAGATCCCTTACCGTATCTTCCATTTCCGAGACGCAAATCTCTGCCGACGTTACCCTCTCCACCACCTTGCGAAGATCCATCCGGAGGAGGGATACCTCCAAGTGTACCTCTCCCATCCGTTCCTCAAGGGCACCCCGCGAAGCCTGTATGGCCGAGAGGAGCTCGCTGTTGTCCGGAGTGGGCGTGGGGTCCCCCGAGGGCAACGGGGGGGGTCACTACTTTTGTGTATCTGTCCATTTTGCCCTGTCGGGGCGGCTTAGGGTCTTTGTCTCATGCCATCTTGGGTCCCCAGGGCCCCATCCGTATCACTAAGTCCACAGTAGGATTACTCTTCTTTCACCACCGTGGGTAAGCACCACAGGGCTCAATCCCAGGGGGGGTACGCTCGGCCCCCAGTCCAGCACCTCCGCTGCACGACTAGTCTCCCCTTTCGATCCTATGGGGGCCGCGCCTGGTTCCAAGGTTTGTATAGGGTGTTTTCCTTTCCCTCATAAAATTCTGCCAAAGTAGCTGTGTCTGGTTAGACTATGCCAAGTCTCTTGCGGCCCTCATGTTGTTTCTACTTCCCATCACCTTTGATCAGCGCTATGTGTGGGCCTCTTCTTCCTCCCTTGCGTCTCCCATCACCATCCGTGGGTCATCTATCTGCAGGGGGGTGACAAACAGGCCCTGAGGTGAATCATGAAAGATCAGGCATAAGGCGTTAGGAAGTTCAGGGTTGATTTTTTAGAAAATTGTTTTAATTGGCAGGTTTTAGGGTTTAGTTATAGGATGAGTATTGAACACCTGGCTCTTAAGATTGCCACCCGTGCCAGCTGCGCGTCGTCGGGAGCAACCGAGCCCCACAGGTCCGGCTCTCCACTCACCGGACTCCCCGCTCGTCCGCAGGCTGCACCGGAGGGCGCACAGGCCTCACTGGCTCCGGCACGAGGCTCCCATAGTCACCAGGCCCTTAGCTGCTCTGGGGAGGGAAAGGGGGCCCGGGCCCAACAAGCGTTTCCGCTCCAACCCTCCACTCACTGGGCCATCCGCTCAGTCGCGGGGTTTCATCTCCGTTGCGCACTAGGGCGTCTTCCTCTCTCAGCGCCGCTCCAGTCCGCTCTGTCGTACACCGGTCCCGGCCTCATCCAGTGAGCATCCCCACGAGCCCCGGCGGTCTTCAGGCCCCAGCGCGGCAGCCCTCTCTCGGGCCCTCGATCACATCTTACCTCCTCCCCAGCGATCCTCTCATCCACCTGGCCGCTTATTCTCCGCGTCGTGCAGAGGGTGCTGCTGTAGCCCCCCCCTGTCCGTCAGTTTCAGAAACACGGTTTCTCGGTGGGGAGCCCAAAGGCGGGGGGAGACTCCTGGTCCCTGACATCAAGTTTTGGAGGGTTATGGCAGGCAATTAGGATCTTAGTTGTTGGAGGCCGTCTCGGAGCTCTTCGAGACACGTCCGCTTACGGCGCCATCTTGGTTCCCCCCCTCTTCTTGATAGTCTTAATCTATTCTAATATTATATAACAAAACCAAAAAAGTTTACATCAGTACATTTAGAACGGCAAGAGCTCTGAAAGATGCAATGATTTTGCACCAAGAACAGTATCAAACTTCATGCTGGTTCCCTTGTTTATAACCTTCATTTTGAGAGCTAATGTCTTAAGATCTCTTTTTTGTATGCCATCAAAAAAGAAATCTTCATTAAAAATTGGGTTTTTGCTGTTTTTAATAATGGCGCTTTGCTGTCTCTGAACCTTTCCCGGGATTAGACACACTATTACATTGCAGTTGACATTCTTTGCCTTGAAGGACTTCTCATAAATTTCCTCTGTAGTAATCACTCGAACTCTGAGGGTTGCCCAGTCCAAGCTGTACTCAGCAGATAGTCTGATGATGCCTCTCTTGTCCAGCTTGACCACATGTTCCCTTTGAAGCCTCTCTTGACAGCGAAGATAGTCAAAGGGTGATGCTCTGAGTGGAAGTAGGTTGGGGCATGAACTACAGGACTTGATTGTTGAGCATCGGCCGCCATCTTCAGAAGTCAACTGATTGGTTGAAAGACTGTTCTTTTCCAATGATGACTTGGATTTTCTTGTGGAGACTCGATAAGAGGAGCTATCTTTGCTAAAGTATCTAAATAAGGAAAATCCAGAACGAGTCCGTAACAACTGAGGAGAACTGGAAGAAGACTCTTCAGACTGATTACCGCATGCAGCCAGTGCTTCGTCTTTCGCGGGTCTACATCTGCTATTATTTATTTCTGGTTGCACCTTGAGGCTTGTTTGCAAAGAATGCAAACATGATGAATTTGGGCACCTTTTGTTTAATATTTCTTGACTAACTTGCACAACATTTACG
Source organism: Pleurodeles waltl (assembly GCF_031143425.1). Classification (NCBI taxonomy): domain Eukaryota; kingdom Metazoa; phylum Chordata; class Amphibia; order Caudata; family Salamandridae; genus Pleurodeles; species Pleurodeles waltl. The sequence goes on from NC_090436.1 coordinate 899,902,692, forward strand.
ATATCCATGTGAAATAAAGACTCTTTTCTTCTGGTGTGTGCACTTTCCTTGAGATGTACAGCCCCATAGTAGGTGGGCATGTCACACAAAGAAAGCAGTGACAGACATGATTGATCATTGTTTTCTTCCATTGTTCCTAAATTTGAATTGGCTTGTGGATCGACATTTTCTTCACAGTGAATCTGGATGATGTGAGATTTTGTCAACTTTGCAAAATTTTTAATTGGGTACTTCTTATAAATGCATTGTGTTTCAAATCTAGTATTAAGAGAAGGTAGTATCTTTTGTTCTAAAGCAGATGACTTGTGCGTGCAATTCTGCTGATTTTTACTGTCTTTCAAAACTCTTGTTGGGCAAAGAGAAGGTGGAATGAAGAAATCGGGAATCATTTCTGGTGTCAAGACGTTGCTGGGTATTCTCAAAAACTTCTCCTTCAAATTTCTGTTTTCAGTGTCTGAAAATGGTAGCTCTTCTCCTGATTCAGTTGTTTCAACTTTCTGCCGTATTTTGTCAATTAGCCACATGCTGCCTTTCTTTAATTGTCTGAAAAGAGGAGGATAAAACACACATTGAAATTTATCTGCTTGATACACAACACTAAGTACACAACATTTTTAACATTGATTTAATCACAGCAATGAGAAAATTAGAAAAGTGATTGTGAAAATGAAAAGCAGATCTAAAGCTTACCACCCTAAACACTGTACACACATAATGAAGCATGATTTCATACAAGTAAAGGTGCTTTCACTCAATGTTTAAAAGAAAAGCACTTTTCAAAGAATTTGTATTTGTTTTATAAACACATTTTTATTGTTTTCCAAAAATTATAGTTTGAGACATTTGGTACAGACAGAACAAGGCAATTCAGTTTTATGCATTAGTGTCACTCGTATGTGTAACTTCTCGGGGAGTGTATGTGTTGCTTTGACCCAGCACAGTGGAGAAGAGATTGTTTCAGTCCAGCCTAAGACAACGTCCCCAGCCATGGACCCCATATCTTTTCCTATTTCCGGGGACATCCTCTCGATTCATATACTCGCCTCTCTTGATTTGCACACCAGTCCACTCCTTTCCTCCATTTTTGTAGGGACAGGCCAGAAGGTGAGGTCCAAGCCGCGGCAACATCTCGTTTTGCCACTAGCAGGGCCATTCCAATGAAAGCGTGGTTGGTCCGTGATCTCACTACCCCTTCCATGATCCCCCAGTAGCACCATACTGGCAAAGAGCTGCAACCCCGTCCCCAATGTCTTGTTTAAATCGTTTAGTACCCTTCCCCAGTAAATCTGCAAGGTCGGACATGACCAGACCATATGGAAGAAATCAGCGTGGTCCCTGCTACAACGAGGGCAACGGCTATTTGGCCACAGACCAGCCTGTAGAAGTCTGACAAGTGTTAGGTATGCTTTGTGTAAGTAGTAAAACTGTACAGTGCGTAATTTTGCCGATATGGCAAGGAATCTGGGGGCCAATAATGCCTCTGGCCATTCCGAGTCATCTAGGGCGCCTACCCAAGTCTCCCACCCCGTCCTTGTCAGATCCGTGCCTTCTGGTGTGTTGTTAACTAGCATTTTGTAGATCTGTGAGACCCCCTTCCCTCCCAGGTTCCCCATTAGTAGTTTAGCTTCGAGGGGGCTTCAAAGAAAATTCAGTCCAGTTACAAGGGCAATGTGTTTAGTTTGCATACTTCTCATTGGCATGCTTCTTTTAGGCTATCTCAAGATAGGTGTACTGCATCTAGTATTTTAAGGATTTGCTCCTTTATAACACAACAACAGTAATTAAAAAATGTATTCTCGTTTCTAATTTAAAACTGGTAATTTTCTCCCTTCATCCTCCATTTAGCCCCTCAAGTTAATGGTGTTCCCTCTATATTATTGAGAGGACACAGCAAAAGCAATGGGAGCTAATGACCACCTTTATAAGTGGAAGTTCATTATACTTTACCCGCAGTGTGATATTTCCATGCACAAAGCTATTAGAAAGGATAAAGCATGGGAATCCGATTCTGACAGAAAGTTGTAAATTTGCACCGAGGATATAACTTCCCATGGGCACAGGTTTACAACTTTCAGGAAGTCCAAAGAGTGTCCAGAAGTACACCTGGAATAGCAGGTTGGAATTTGAGAGCATTCCGTTGTCATATGAGCAGCTATACAAATGTGTATTTGCTAATTAGAAAATCAGCTGGGAAAAAGTCTATAGGTGATTTTTGTTCTCACCACAAAACGTTGTCCAGATTCCCAAAACGTTGGACTCAATTAATAAGCCCATAAGTCCATCTTCTATGTACTTTACTTAACCAAACCACAATTGTGTATTTTGTGCCATGTTGTATAACTTTTTATAGTACCATCTCTCCATTATTTGACTAATTGATATATTGGGGCATCTTTGCAAAACTGTTTTCATTCACACTTCCACAGTGGTGTTTTCTGAGGATCAGTCTTGGCCTCACTTGGCAAATAGATAAATTGCTACTTTTGAATGGTGAAAGATCTGTGGCTTCTGGGACACAGAATTAATTTCTGCAGGAGATCTGCTTTTTGAGTAATCACCCATGTCCACCCTTCACCCACAGGAGCGATAAATCCAAGTATAAACTTCACAAAGATGTCACCTTTAAGATGAAGGAAGAGGAAAGATGCAGTAAATAATAGGAGGTTCCTTAATACTCCCAAACAGATGTTTAAAGTCAGGGGTGTAGCTTGGTCAGTAAGATTAGGGGGGCGTGAGCTTCAGATTTCCCAACAATCATGTGGGTTAAAATACATTATATGAGAAGCACAGTAGAAGTGGGGGCTTAAGAAGCAGTAGGAAGGGGAGGGGAGCGGATTGCTGGGGTACTTAAAAGTCAGTATTTTGTCAAATAAATCATTTTAAGACCTTTTAAACAGAGACGAATGTGTGTGTTTTTATGTAAAAATCCCAAGTGAATCCGATAACTACCTCACAATACCTAATTTAAACAACTTGTGGTTCAGTTTAGCAAACGCAAGAACCTTCATAAACTTGAATCAGATTAGACTCACAGCAACTCAGAGCATCAACTTTCTTTAGAAATATAGCAGTTTAATCACACCGGCTCTTGTTTTGGTTTCACACCTATTCAAGTGTGCTTTAAAGACCAGGTTCACTTTATTCATTTACCTCTGTTTGTTATGCAGCTCTTGCAACTTCTAACCCTGTTCTTCACCTTTTCAAATTTGATGCTCCTCTGCCAAAAGTTGGTGGTAGTTTGAGACATGTTTTTATCAATCTTTTGCAATAATTGTAGTAAGTGAAATTCAAAAGGTGAAACTGCTCATTAAGTTGCTTATCTTCACTGTCTGCCTCACTCTTTTTCTGCGCTGTGGTGCAATATTTTAGCTTGCCCATTCCTTCTAGATGTTTGTTATGTGTTATGGTGCCCACTGCGGGTTAAACCACACTGTTTTTGCATTATCTCCATACACTCCCATGCTGCACTCTGACTCTGCAAAATAGCTTCCTTCTGATGCCCCCTGCCCCTCCCCAGAAGACCTTTTCATGTGCTCACTCTATGCAGCATAGGTCTCACATATCTTCCACTCAGTGCTTAAACTGTGAAATAATGAGTGCTGGTGCCAAAAGCTCTGCTCAGAAGCCCATGACATGCAATTAAATGTCAGTGCACCCAATGCCAAGGCAGCGCAGTATTAAATTCACCTCATGCCTATTTAATCCGCTACCACTCACTGCCCCTTTATATCACTCTGGCAGCGTCCTCCTTTCTCCCTTTATGGCAGTTTTTTTCATCTTTCGTTTTCTCAGCCTTTTTGCTTTGTTTGTTTGTCCCTCTCTTGCTCTTGATAAATGCCTGATGCATATAAATAAGGTGCGGTCTCCAGAAATGAGTGGCATTGGGCCCAACCTGCAACCACTAGCTCAATTGAAGCACTGCTCCTAATCTAACCATAATAGGCCACCTGTCTGTAGTCATCTCTACTGAAATGCCCTGTGGTTCATGCTTCCCTCGGCAGCTGGTCCGTACACCTTGCTCGCAGCTGCAGAGCTCTACTAAACTGTAGGGCTAGTCCTATTCTCTAGCAGGGGCCCTGTCTCTGGAACTGTCTTCACTTCCAGTACTGGTCGGTTTTGGAAGCCTTCTCCTTTCTATTTCTAGGGCAATGGGTTGATGTTTCGGCTTTTAGAGCAAGAGGTACAGTTTTTTCTTTCTTTAATTTACTTTCTTCGGTGCAAAAAGACCATAAAAGACATAAAATAAATAAATAACATACAGAATTTCACAGTCATAGAATTTCTAAAAACATTGTTAATACATTTTCCGAAAACCAAAAGCAGCATGTATAAAATTTAGCACAGCCAGAATTATGTCCATATTTCCCAGATCATGTAAGTGGGAGTAAGCAAGTCGGCTAGTTCTGATGCTGTTACACTGGAATAGCGGACGTAAAAACCTTTTTCTTGGGACGGCATATAAGGTGCATAAAAGCATAAAATGTAATGTACTTTGAGATGTCCTTCCATCGCAAGCAACAGGGAGGGAGGAACTTAAACCAAGTTCCAGCAACTGGGAATGCTACCAGATAATGTAAGGTGTTTAGACGTAGTCTTGTGAGTAAAAACCTTTGTCGCTCAGGATTAATGATGGTCAAGTACAGCTTTGGTTGGGGTTGTTGTGTCTCATAGCTTGTCCGTTGACTCGTTAAACTAGAGGCTGGGTCCATATCCTGATTTTTCTGCCAGAATATGTCTTTAACCTTCTTAATGTCCTGTCTTGTTAAAGTATCTGGTTTAAGAAAAAAATCTCCTAGTCCTAATGATAGGAGAGAAAGATAAACATATCTAAGCCAGGGTATATCTAGAGGTCGTGACAGAAGGAGACAGTCCTGTATCACCTTTCTACATAAAAGCGTTTCAGGCTTAGTCCAGATTTTTATCCACAGTATAAGAGGTTGAAGTTTTATATAGCTAGATATGTATCTTAAACCTACTTCTTTGTGACAGAACTTTATTGGTGTAGATTGGGGGACTGATAGTAGCCGTCTTAGAAATGTATTTTCTATAATCTGGAGCCCTGTACATGCTGCAAGCCCCCAGACCCCAGCTCCAAATGTTGCGACGGAAAGGCATTTAGAAGTGAAGACAGTCATAATTTCCTTAACAGGCTTATGTCGAAGTCTTCTTGCAAACCTAAAAACAGCTTCAATGGTTTTTTGGAATTGTATTGAGCGTGTATTAACTAAAAACTTCCAGTTAAAATCTACATCAATAGGGACCCCCAGATACGTAAAATGTGGGACCTTAAGTATCTCATGCCCATTTAAAGTAAAAAATGTTGTTTTTGCTAATTTAGGACCACACTTTATAACAAATGACTTGGTTCTATTAATTTTAAGACCAAGATTCCTCATAAAGGTATTAAAAGCATTCAATAAAATCTGGAGGCCGTTCGCTGTCCTTGAAATTAGTACTGCATCATCTGCATACAAGAGAACGGGGATTGGAGTGTTATTAATAGCTGCGGAGTCTTTCCCTGAATCACAAAGAAATTTCTCCAACCCATTTATATATAAGAGAAAGAGGAAAGGGGCAAGAACACAACCCTGTCTGACCCCTTTTTGTGAGGGGAATTTCTCTGTCAGGCCTCCCTCCCGAGAGTAACGGACCCGAGCCTCTGTGCAAGCGTGAAGTTTACTGAGTAATATAACTATGTGTTTATCCACGCCCATACCCAGCATTGCCTTCCACAGTTTCTCCCTGCTGACTGTATCAAAAGCGCAGGAGAGGTCCATAAATGCTAAGTGTATACAGCCCCTTTTGGCTTTAGTGTATTTCTGGACTATGAGTGTCAAATTAAGAGTTTGTTCGACTGTGCCCACCCCTGGGCGAAAGCCAAATTGTACCTCTGAGAGGGAGTGAGTATCAGTCGCCCATTCTTCTAGCTTATTTAAAATTACTCGGCCCAAAATTTTGACTGAACTGTCCAGCAAAGAGATTGGGCGGTAGCACAGAGGGTCTGCCCTATCTCCCGTCTTGAAAATCGGGACGATGATCGCTTCTTTCCAAGAATCTACTAAAGGGCCTACCACAGCCGATATCATGACATTGGTTAACAGTGGGCCCCAGAAGTCTGGAAGTGCTTTATATAAGTCAGCAGGAATTCTGTCTGGACCCGGGGCTTTCTCAGATGGACTATCTTGGATTGCCTGTTTAACATCATCCACACTTATAGTGTTACTAAAAGCCAAGCTTAGCTGATCATTTCCTGGAGGTTTTAGACAATTTAGCATTTCTGATTGGGTATTTGTCTCTGTGGCGAAAGTTTGTTTAAACTAGTCCACCCAGGTCTTGGCTGGTATGACAGTGTCCAAGGGCGTCTCAAAGTTATCGCTCAATGGTGAAGAGTTAACCACACGCCAGAATGCAGTTGTATCTTTGAGTTTGCTTGCAGCCATCAGTTCCTCCCATGCAGATTCACTTAGATCAGCTTTCCTTTTGGCAAGAACTTCTTTATAGTTTTTCCTGGCAATCTTAATTGCTTGTAGATCTTTGGAAGATGCGTTGATTGATTTTTTTAGCTTGGTTAAAGATGAGGTACATGCGTGGTTAAACCATCTCGGGCCATGGACTTTATTAGCTCGTTGGGGCTGTAGTTTCTCCGCCATATATTTTGTCAGAGAGGAGAATGCGCGAATAATTTCATGTGGGGCCTTGTTTTTATCCAGGGATGTCATAACGTCTGGCCATTTATTAAAAAAAAATCTCTAAAAAATGTTTTATTGTTTATCTTCCCCCATTTGATTGTAAGTCCTTTTTGGGATGAGTGCTTCATGGCAGGGTGTCGCTTCCCTCTTCTTGAGTCATTTATCAGATCTAAATTAATCATAATGGATAAGGGATTATGATCACTAAAACAGGTCGGGGTAACCCTGAATTGACCTGTAATAGGGGACATTTCTCTAGAGTAAATAATATAATCAATAATGGTATGTGTGTCCCCCCTTACAAATGTTGGTATCCCTCTGGTAGCGGGTGTGGGAAAGGAAAGGGAGTTTACTGTTATCAGAGAATTAAGGGCGTTCCCATACAGGGAATGTTTGAAGTGTTGAATGGGAATGTCATTCTCATCCAGGAGACCACAACAATCAAGGAGTTCTGGCTCGCAGAGATGGGCATTAAAATCACCAACCCAGACTATTCTTGTGTCCTTTTTACTGGATGCTGTTACCTTATGTATTAGGGTCTCCAAACTACTGACCACACTAGTGTCTGAATTATCAAAGGTGTTGTTATAATAGTTGATCAGTAGTATATCGAATGGTTCTTCTAGTTTCAGAGATAGGGCCAGAAAAAAAGGCGATATACCTACAACATGTGCTTCCATCCCTCCAGCCTCCACGGATAAAAAGATGGCCAGACCGCCCTTAGCTCGACCTGCATGGGCCTTAGTTGCAGGGACATAATATGTGGTATAACCATTAATATGTGGTGATTCTATGAGCCAGGTATCCTGACAACAGATAATAAAATTTCCCATCACTAAATCTATCCAATCGGGGTTTCCAATTTTTGATTTTAGACCTGCAACGTTCCATGAAATGATCCCTAGGGGTGTCATACCCTGTATATCACGTATATTAGGGACTCCTTTAGAATCTAGGGGGGACTGTGAGAGTACATTAGTCACCAGAGGATCTTGCGAGGGTGGCTCATTTAGTGATTGTCAATCTAACTGCTCTAGTGAGGTCAGGGTCTCATACCTATTATATAATGTCAAAGCAGTGTCAGAGGGGTTAGAGAGACCAAGGGTATTGGGATTCTGGATCCCAGAGTGGGTTGAATCAGGATGGCATGGGTTTGATGACGGATGGATAAACTTAGTCAAACGTTGGACTCTTATAGGCCCTACAGATAATCTCATAGGTGAGAGATGGTGAAACAGAGCATTTACGGTCCGGGGGGTCCTAAAATTTATTATAATACAATCCCCAGGTGATGTTTTAGGGGATGAGCCAATCCAAGGTACCCTTCTTACAGTTAAGATGTCCCTATGGAAGTCAGCCCGCCCTCCCGTATGTTTTCCTACCCAGTGAGTCACTTTATTCAGTAGAGACATATGAGATTCGGGGTGGGTACAGTTATTTTAGGTTCTTCCTCTTCCTCTTATAATACTAAGAATACTCTCAGTCTGCTCCTTTGTTCGCAGATACCGCTGTTTCGTTGCATCTACAATCATAAATATGAAATTTTACTGTCAAATTGTCATTTTTATAATCCTTCAGAGTAGAGAATGCTTCAGCAAATTCACTTGTTTTTCCTAAAAAAACTATAAAATAAATAGCACCACACTTCGTGTACATTTGGTCCCTGTCTGCTCCAAGGTGCCCCCACATCCTTCCAAATCTGTGTATGCAGCTCATTTTACTATTGTATCCCTCCCACTATGTCCTGTAATATGCGTGTCACCCTGTTTGCCTCCTTAGACAGTTTATGCCTCCCTTTTTTCATATTTAGCTCATCTCCGTAGTTTATTGTAAAGTTCATCTTTGTCTTGTATCACAATCTAGGTTATCCCTCATTTATCTCATTAGGATAGCTGATTTTCCGTCAGAATATTTAATCTCTGAACGGTCTCATGAGTGTTTTATTATATTCAAGTATTGCACAATGTTCAGAAGTTAGGGTATCTTGGTCATGATGGTAAGATTGAGGGCTTTCTGCAAACAAGTTCCATGGATTTAAATAGATAAACTGCTAAAGTGTACTCTCCTAGTTTTAGATACTTTCAGCAGGAAGGCACTGGAGAAGTGTATCATACAGCATGGATTTCAGTGATTACATTGTTCTCAAAGAAAGATTGCCACCAGGTAGCAGTAGGCCTGGTGTACAATGTAGCACCTCTTAAAATCCATTTTTTTGTAGGGGTAACCAATGCAGTTGGCATGAACTGGGGCACAAGCACGAACAACACAAAAAAGTATTACAAAAGTGATGGATGGAATGCTTAAATTAATCTCAGTCACTGGTAATTACACCGGGTCGCATCCCAGTCCATCGTTATTTTGCACACCATGCCACCTTAGTTTAGACCCAGCCATGTGCCAATCACTCTTTACCCTGCTCCATTGGCATCAATCCAGGCCACATTATAAGATTGGATCCTACCTGAACCAGAACACAAGCCACCTAGGACAGGTTTACCCTAGTTAGGGCTAATCAGCCAAGTATAGCTTGGTTCAAGTGCCCGTGCCACTTAACGCGACACAATACAAAATGATACATGGGATGCTTGAATTAAGTTCAAACACTGGTGATTACTCTGGGCTGCATCTGGGGGCATCGTCATTTTGCACGCCTTGCACCTCATTTTGGACCCATCCATATGCAAATCAGTCTTGACCCTTCTCCACTGAGAGCTGCCCATCCCGAACTGCCAGGCCAGATCCTCCCTGAACCCTGAACCAGAACACAAGTAACCAGGAGCGCACTTGAGGGTTTTGGGCAGAAGAAGTGGAATGATGCGATAATGTGGCAGCTGTAGGAATGACCACATAGCATCTCCGCATATGCCAGGGAGGGCTCCTTCTGTTTCGCTTGCCACCGGGTGGAAGCAAACCCCTTGAACTTTCAATTTTGTGATGCAGTTATCGGAAGGCCTACTTTGGATGCAGTTGGCAGATATTTTACGCTTTTGGGTGCAACACTGATTATTATGTCAGTTCGGCGTGAATTTTTTTAGACTTCAGACAATTAGATGGTTACTATCACCCCAGCAGAACTCAAAATTCAGCATGCGTTCACAATTTTGAACGAAGTGGGGCAGCTTGCCCCTGGCATTGATCACCCGGGGAGTAACCTGAAGCTGTTCCCATTGCGCTGTCTCTGTGGGGCGTTTTGGCTGCGACTGGCTTGTGGTGCGACCTCCAGGTGCAGAAGAAGCACAGTTGGCTCGGGCCAGAAGTGGGGAGAGCTGCTGCATTGTCCCCCTCTAGTGCTCTGCGGAGGGACAGCCATGTCGGTCCCATGGAAGACAGGTATTTGGCGAGGAATTCTGGAGGTACCAGGGCCAAATCGGAAGGAGGTTAAATAAAAGGACCTTGCCATCCCTGGGTTGGGTCGCAGCTGGGACAAGCCTTTGGTGCTATCATGCAGTAAGTCTGGTGAGGCCACTTTTCTTCCCCTTTGGGGTAGAGGGGTCTGTAGAGTAGAGTGAGATGGGTGCATCATTGAGAGGGTCCTGATGGAAGTTCAGGTCACGGTTGTTTCGCTCACTAGTGGAAGATATCTTGTGCCCCTGGGGAGGTGGGCCAGGTGAGTAAAACAGGGACTGGGCAGATTAATGGGTGGGTTGAGGTAGATAGAACAGGGGATCTGGGACTGCAGGGACCCAAGGGTCTTTGTGGCACAGGGGATTTTAAGAGGATGCAGACGGCATGGTGGGAATCATGGGAGCAGATTCTGGTGGTACAGTGAAAAGGGGAAGCAGGGAACCGGGGTGTGAGTGAAGGGGTCATTGGTGATGTTGTGCCGGGGCTTAACTTAACAGAAGGGGTGTATGCATCTCAGACCTTAGTGTTCATTCCTCACCAATCCTTTCCAAGTCACCCCACCCATAGCAGGGTGTGGGTGAATAGGCAAGTAGCCCTCCACTGGGGCTTGCTGGAATTTTAACAAAAAGCCTATTAGTTGTACCCCTGTTCTAAATGCAGTACCTGCTGCAATGCATAGCAGGGGTCAACCCACCCCAACTGGTACAGAGCAGGGGGACAGCAAATGAGTGGCATCAAGGAGCAAATACTCAGGTTAAATTGGAGGCAATGCTACCATTGTTGATTTATCCTGAGGGAAGAGTGCAAGCTTTCTTGTGGGAGGGATTTCGTTTTGGTTTTCTCATACCTTGTACGGGGTGACAAATGGACAACTTAAAGTCCTACAAAGAAATGTACGGCCTGGAGAGGAAGAAGTTAGGAAAAGAAGTGAGTCACTGAAGGATGATAGGTCCATTCCTGTTTCTGCCATTAAGGATTTTGATGGTGTCCCTCTGGCTGTGGTGCCAAAGAAGGCTCTGGGGCAGTTCAGAATTATAGACTGTCTGTCATAGCCTTAAGGGCAAACTGTGAATGACTTACTTACCCAAGTGGAGTATTCACTGTCATATGCCAGCGTAGGTACAGCCATTTGTTTAGTGCGAAGGTGCTGGGCTGGTTCAGAAATTGGCCAGGTGGATATTAAATCTGCCTTTTCTTTTAGGTGGGGGCACCCAGATGATTTCCACTTGTTAGGAATACAGTTTCAGGTTGGCTACTTTGGGATAAGTGCATGCATATGGGATGTGGGATGTTGGTTGCATGTATAGTGTGAAATTTAGCACCTTAGAATTGGTGGTTTGCACTGTTGAATCATAAGAGCAGGTTATTTATTACTTGGAAGATTTATTGGTACTGGGGAGATGAAGACATTGGTGGTGGTAGCATACAGATTTGGTATACCACTGGCAGCTGAAAAGTCAAAAAAGCCATGCCAGCAATGATGGTAACATATTTGTGCACTGAGATGGACTTGGTGGCAATGGTATAATGGCTGACAGGTGACTAGTTGAATGTGCTAAATTGTTGAGCTGCTGAGTAGAAGGAAAAGTGAGCTGCATCTGGCGGAAAATGTGCTGGGTTGTTTGAATTTCAGATGTAGGATAGTGGATCTGAGGTGCCCTTTTTGCAGGAGCGTTGCATTGCGGAATGCAAAGGTAGTGGAGTCGCATCATAAGGTTCATTGTTCCAGTCAAGTGAGTGATGGCTTGTTGGTCTGAAAGGTACAATGGAGGGTTGCTGTAAAAAGACCCAGACATGGAAGGTGGAGATTTTTTCCAGATGCCTTAGGGGTGAGGAGTTTTGGGGTGTTCTGAGAAGGGTGCTGCTATGAGGTGAGATGGCCTCAAGCTTTGAGAGATAAGGGGCACAGTATTGTCTTTCTCAAATTCTTACTGCTGGTAGTGCATCTCTGGGGTGATCAGCTGAAGAACAGGAAGGTGACATTTCTCTCTGATAATGCAACAGTGACACAGGTGTGAGCAGTATGACTACTTTTGATGCTTGGTTGTTAAAGATTCTGAGAAAATTGGTCGTGTCATAATTTAGATGAACATCTTTTTTGGGAGCTAGGTACATAATGGGTCTGAACAATGGAGTAGCTGATTCTGTTTCTTGTTCACAGTGAGAGATGTTCCCTGGTTTGGCCTCATATGTTGTGAAGGGAGGACGTTGGATTCTGGAAGACTTGTGGGACATCAGCCTACAAAACCCAACATACTAGTAGAATATTTGCTGGCTGTGTCAATGAGGAGGGCCTACTGACAATGTTGGACTGCGTACATAGCATTGGGTGTCAGATGGTGAACAACAACAGGATGGGATTATGGCTGAGATCAAGGACATGCTGGAATAAATTGTAGGGCAAACACAGAAGGGGACATCTGTGATTACCATAGGGTGTAATTTAGTGATTACCATAGGGTTCAATCTAGCCTCTAGCCAACATGTTTTGTTCATGAAATGAACTTCTTCAGGGCTTATGTATATTTTCATACAGTCAAAAGATGATGTGGTAAGATCTATGTATTCCAGAATGCTTGTGGTTTCATTCTCCATGTACCATAAGAATTGGATATTACGTTTTCCAGAAATATAGGGTATATTATATAAACTATAGAAACAGGGAAAACTGTGTCATTTGGCAAATGTAATACCTGATTTGCAGCTCTGGCACAGAATCAGGTTGCATTTTGGGGTATATCATACCTATATATCTGGAGAATATAATTTCCAATTGTTATAGTACGTGGAGAATGGAACCACAGTTGTTCTGGAAGAAGTTCATTTCATGAGTGAAACACGTTGGCCTGAGAAGTTTTTTATGAATAGGGATTAAAGAAAGCACAATAAAAAGATTCTTCAAAAACTGGAAAGTTTGGACTCTTCAACATTGGGTGTACCTTCCTTTGTTGTATTTTCAATTTGTTTGTGCTTTGCAACAATCCTACTCAACAGCTGATACTGAGATGTGAGGATGGGGGGGTGCAAGAACAAGCAAAGAACAAACAAGCCAAGTTTTGCTTCAAGGGCAAAGGCCCGGTCCATTGAGCATCCAGGCCCGATAAGATGAATAATGAAGGTTCTGGTGTGAGGACCTCAAGGTAGTTGATATGGGTTCTGGTGCGAGGACCACACAGACTCATGGCATTTCAAAGTTTGTAAGCAGTTCAGTCTTTCGGGTTGGAATACTGGGGATATAACTTACTTAGGGGAGTTGGGCTTGTTAGTCCCTTGTGTTAACTTACTTGACAGGGTAGACTGTGAGTCTCAGCTGAAGGGCTAGGTACTCTGCTTGCCAGTTGTTAATAAAATACTATTTTGTATTTGAAGGAAAAGGCATTGCTACCTAGGATCAGTCAGCTTTTTGAATAATTATCCTGGCTAGACAGTCATCTGAGTACCATCACTTGGTGTCACGGTTAGCTGAAATGTATCATTCATTTTTTACATGAATTAATTTGTGGAAATTATCACACATCCTACGATCAATGCTGTAGGAAATCTGATTGTAACAATACATGAGAGAGACAGCAAAAGAGAGAGGGTGAAACACAGAAAGTCAGAGATAGCAAGAGACAGAGAAGCCATAGTTTTGACATGAGCCTTGACTGATCTCCCACTAGACTAAAACAATCTTATTCATAAAAGGTAACTTCATGTTGGAAAATGGGTTACTGGTAAGGGCAGGTAAGTACCTACACTTAGCAATAGGCCACTAACTTCCACTTAGGTCCAGTTAGGTCTCAATAAATTAAACCTAGCTCAACCCTTGGTAGCTTGGCAATGAGCGACAAGGCTTAACTTAGGAGACAGAGTGTAAAGCATTCAAATATCACAACAGTAATTAACTAAAACATAGGAAACAGTGTAAAAATCCAAAACCAACTTATAAAAATAGATTATATCTTTATCTTTAAAATGACACAAAAACAAATAAAATCGGATAAGGGCAACCGGAGATATGAATTTAAAAAAAATGATTGTTTTCTAGCACCTAGAAACAAAAAGCACCAATCTGGTCATCTGTTCGCACCTCGACCGGGGCAAAGTCATAGTTTAAGGCCGACCACGATGGAGCCCAGCTCGGCTACAGCCTGCGGGAGGCCTCGGTCAAAAGTTTACCTTCGCACTTAGTCGTTTTTCTGAAGATTTTCTTCAGCGGGACGAACCTGCCAGTTCAATCTGACCTCCTGGGACTCTTCTCCGGATACGTGTCGCGGGAGCCCTCGGAGGAGATTTTTACCTTCAAACTTAGTTGTTTTTCCGAGGTGAAAATCCTTCGACCGGGGTAAACCTGGATCTTGATCTGATGTCCTTGGAGCCCTCCTCGGATACGCTGGCTGGGATGTCCCGGTCAACTTTCTACGTTCTGACTTAGTCTCTTTTTTGGAGATTTTCTTCACCGGGACGAACCTGCAAATCAGGCCTGGTCGCGGTTGAGGCAAGCCGGCTAGAGTTGCCACGGCGGGTCGGTCCCTCTATGGAGCTTTTTTCCAAAAGTTCTCCAAACTTCTGGATCTTCTCCCAGATGTTCCTTTAAGGTTCTTTTTGGGGTCCACAGCTCACCCCAAGCTTCCAGAAGCTCTGAGATGATCCTTGGGGGTGTGGACTACAACTCCAAGAATGCACCCGGCGCAAACTCCTTTTTGGCCACTGGACAGGGGTCAGCTGGTTGGTTTCTTCAGGAGTTGGTGCAGGGGACTCTGGTTAGCAATTTTTCACCTGTAGCAAACAGGGAGTCCCTCTTTGAACCAGTTCAAGCCAGGGAAAGTCCTTCTTGTGGTGAAGCCCAAGTGTGCAGCTGGTGCAGTCCTTCAGAGTGTAGGTTCCAGGTGCAGGCCAGGGGTCCAGCAGGGCAGTCCTTCTTCTCCTTTGGTTCTTCCTTGTTGGACTCTGATGGGGATCTGGTAGGGAACTGAGGTGTGGGTGCAGGTCTGCCAGTTTTATCCTTGATCCTGGGTGAAAAACAGGGGGGTCTGGTTCTCCAATCAGGGGCAGGGTCCTTCCCCTTGTGATGACCACTTCTTGGGAAGTGTGGCAAAAATAAATCCCAGGAGGCAACATTCCTCAAAAATCCATCATGGCTGAAAGTGATTTTTGGAGGTTACATCTGGCTGAGCCCACCCACTGGTGTGGCTAAAAACCATAAACACACCTCTCTCCTGCCCTCTCCTCATCTAATCAAGGGGGCACCTATTTGTCTGGGTTTGCAGGATGTGGGGGTATTGCTGGGTTGCTCCAAATGTCCTTCTCTGCCTTTGAAGACCAGTTTGGCAGCCCTCCCCCTTCCTGCCTCACCATCTGCTGAGGGGGAGTTCTCCTCCCACAGGCACATCTCTTTGTGTGAAGCCAGGCCACTTCACACCTCATCAAGGCAGCCTGGCCAGGCTGCCAGATGCTGGCCAATCAGAGCACAACAGCAAAAACACTGCAGGGCTGAAGTTGGCAACTTTTCAGGTAAAGTTTAAAACTCTTTACCTGAACAAGTTATATTAAATCCAACAACTGGAATTTGTGGGATTTATTATAACAATTAATTTGATACCAAACTCTTGGTATTTGTTACTTAAGGGTACCTTTAAAATTAAAATAAAGTCTTCCCATTCTAGCCCATGGAGGCCCTTCACTACAATGAAGGAAAAACGAATGTGGCTGTTTTTACCTCACCAGGACTTATAACACTATTTGTATAAGGTCCCTGCTTATAGTTACATGGCACCCAGACCTAGGGGCACATAGGGCACACCCTAGGGGTGACTTATATTTAAAAATAAGGTAGTTTAAGACTTTGGAACTACTTTTAATTCCAAAGTCGAATTTGAATATAACTTTAATTTAAAAGCAGCCAGCAAGGCAGGCCTTCCTTTAAAATGACACTGGGCACCTATGGTGCACTACCTATGCTGGGGTCCCTAAACCTACATGCCCTATCATATACTAGGGACCTATAGGTAGGTTGACTTAGCCAATCATAATTAGCCTAATTTGCATACTGATTTTGCACAGAGCACGGGCCCTGGGACTGGTTAGCAGTACCCAGGGCACCATCAGAGTCAGGAAACACCAGCAAAAGGTGGAAAATGGTGGCAAAAAGTTAGGGGGCCTCTGCAATCAGCCCTGTTCTCTCACACTTCACCATTGGTAGCTTGTTACAAATAGGAAGGCTCTCCTCAGAGAATACATATAGTGCAATAATACAACTTAGAACTAAAACACTTAAACACTGGAAAATACCTTTGCCCCGCCATGCCACATTGAACCATGGTCAACTGGGTAATATAGTGGGTGATACAATGTGGTGTTCCTATATGCCAAACAAATCATTAGTCTACCTCCAAGACCTTCTGCATCTAGTTTGTTGCACCAATTGAGAAGATCTGGTGACCTGTGTTCTATCTATACAATTTGGCTGGAATTGCATGTTTTCTGCTTAGATGGCGAGCAAGGATAACACACTGCTCTTAATCCTGGGCCTGTAATGGCATGCTCAGGAAATAAAACATCTTGGGCATTTTTAGGGTTTCAGGTGGGTTTGGGTTTTTTGGTGGCAATTGCATTTATAGAGTTTAGGATGGGTATGTGTTTTTGGGTAGCAAGGGGATTCTTAGGCCTATATTTATGCTTTTTGACGCAAACCAGCACCGGCGCTGGTTTGCGGCAAAAAATTTACCATCAGCTAACGCCATTCCTACGCACCAGGAGGGTGCCTTATTTAAGGATTTACGTTAGCCCGCGCTGCGGGCTGGTCAGAGTGAAAAAAAATGACTCAAACCAGGCAGCGCCGGCGTAGAGGAAAATGGGGGGTGTGCGTCAAAAAATGGTTCAAGTCAGGTTTGAGTAAAAATTCATAGCTGAAACCGGACTTGCAACATTTTATGATGCACAAACCCCGTTGAAATGACTCCTGTCTTAACAAACACGGGAGTCATGCTCCCTTGCCCAATGGCCATGCCCAGGGGACTTCTGTCCCCTAGGCATGGTCATTGGGCACAGTGGCATGTAGGGGACCCAAATTAAGCCCCCCTTCCACTTTAAAAAAATAAAAAAATGATACTTACCCCAACTTACCTGTACCTACCTGGGTTAGGTCCCCCATCTATGGTGTCCTCCAGGGGTGGGCGAGGGTGCCAGGGGATGCCCCTGGGGGCAGGGAAGGTCACCTCTGGACTGCTTCCATGGTCAAAGACCATGGAAGTGAGCCCAGTTTCCTTAACGCCTGCCCTCACCCAGGTGTTAAAAAATAGCACACATCAGGCTGTGCTCCGTTTTTTAAGGCCCGCCCCCTCCTGTGCGTCAGGAGTATAGATAAGGCGCACAGGCCTTAAAGCCATTTTTTGGACGGGAACGCCTACCTTGCATGTCATTAACGCAAGGCGGTTTCCTGCATCCCAAAAATGACGCACACTGAGGATTTTGGACATCCGCGGAGTCGGGCGTCAAAGTATAAATATGGGGCAAGGTTTGCGATGAATGTTTGTCAACATTTTTGACGCACATTCGGCGCAAACAGAGTATAAATATGCCCCTTAGAGTTTAGGTTGGTTAAATGTTTTTATGGGTTTTTTGGTCGCAAGGACATTTTTAGGGTTTGGGGTGGGTATGTGTTTTTGGGTTTACACATATATACATTTTTTTAATTGTTTATTTATGCATAGAAAAGAACACATATAACTGTGCACTATTTTATCGCAGATTACATTTAAGTGAAATTACAGTCAGCAGACCGGCCAATGGCAGTATCAGTGTGAGACCCCCAACCCGAGACCACACATTGTGCTCTGACCTAGTAAGCATAGAGAAATAAAACATTTATGGTACTAGACTAGGTCGACCCAACCACCGCATACTCAGTAGGCACATAGATTAGCGGCACCAACCACTACAAATTCAGTGCAGTACATTTCAATACATTAAGGGCCAGATGTACAAAGTGTTTTGCATGGTGCAAACAGCGAATTTCGCTGTTTGCGCCATGCAAAATGCGCTTCGTAATGCTCATTCCCATTTTGCAAGTCGGTAACCTGGTTACCGACTCGCAAAATGGGAATGCGACTCGCAAATAGGAAGGGGTGTTCCCCTTCCTATTTGCGATTTGCATCGCGATGCAGAATTGCTTTGTGACCGCGAACGTGGTCGCAAAGCAATTCGCAGTTAGCACCCATTACAAATGGGTGCTAACCCATTCGCAAAAAGGAAGGGGTCCCCAAGGGACCCCTTCCCCTTTGTGAATGGCTCTGAAAAAATGAAACAAAAAAGTTTAATTTTCTCGAGTGTATTGCAACTCGTTTTCCTTAAAGGAGACAAAGAAATGTGAGCAGCCTGCATGAAGAACATCCAACTTGGTTGGATACAACAACATATAAGTATAGCCCAGGTCTTTTAGCTTACGTTTAACACCAGCATATGACTGTTGTTGGAGCTGCACCGCCCTGGTGTAGTCAGAAAAAAAGCGGATAGTGTGATTCTCAAATGTAGGATCTCCATGTTTGCGCACCTCCTGCAAAATTGCGTTGCGGTCTCTATAGTTAAGGACCTTGGCTATGATTGTTCATGGAGGGGCCCCCGGTGGCGGAGGCGGTGCTAAGGCCCTGTGTGCACACTCCACCACAAACACAGCTGACAAGGGGGCATCAGGCAACGATTTACGGATCCAGTCATCTAGGAAGGCCTCAACATTCGCCCCCCTCTACTCCTTCGGGGAAGCCCACTATACGGAGGTTACAACGTCTCGCCCTCCACTCCCCATCCTTGACACGCGCTTCCAGTTTGCGCATTTTAGCTTTGAGGATGGCCACTGAGGCCTTCAGCGTGTCCACATCAGACTGCATGCATGTCACTTGTTGCTCAGTGGCCACTGATCATTCCGCCACTACCCTCAAATCGGCTCTCAGCAGGTTAACATCTACTGCTATGGCCGCAATCTGAGTTTGCGTTGCCTGAGTAGATGACTCAATAGCAGCCAGAATTTGCACCTCGGTGGGATCCGCTCCCTTCTCCAAGGGGCCAGGTGGATCATTTTTTGAAGACTCGCTCCTGAACTCTGCGCTGTGTATTGATCCATCCATGTTTGCTGCGTTCCCTTATTCTCTCTGTCTTTGCCCATGGTGTGCACTTGATGAAGCGCCTGCTACAAGCGAATACTCCCAATGCTGTGCACCACACTACCAGGCGCAGTGCAAGTGGTCGAACTCCGTGCCTTCACCACGCACCACCGCTTGGTCCCTAACTGCCTCACCCTCACCGCACCACTTCAGGGCAAACACTGGCACAGGCAGTAGCAGCGCAGGCGTCGTTCTCAGCTCAATGTGCCTGTCTCACAACCAGCCAGTCCTGCACTCCAGGAGCCAGGTGACACAGGGCCACCCAATCGGAACACCGCCGTAGGAGGGGTACACCCCCAGTACTAGCTCAGCGACAGTCCCCAGCTACCTTTGTAAGTTCAGTGCAGCTCCGTATGTCTCCGACAGCCCGAGCATCCTCCTCAGCTGACCAATGAACTCCACCCTCCAGCATCCAATTCACTGTGATGGGTCTCCAGGCCTGTGGGTGGGCCCACCTCCAGCTCCATGCAGGGGGAGGGGGGTTGCAAGGGGAGGTGCGGCGCCAAAGCACAACATTGTCGCTCCCCCAGGTTGCGCCTCACCACCGCATCAATCAGTCGACTTTGACTGATTTTCGAACGCGCCTGCGATCGCAGCTGCCATCTTGGGGTCAGGTGCTCTGCACACGCGCTCCCTCGTGGCGCGATCGTGGTGCCTGCCACCGGTTTTTGGTGCTCCTCTCGTTCTCCCCTCAGCTCCAGGGGCCTCCAGGACCCATCTGCCAGGCCCAGGGCGGCAGGATCGTGTAGGATACCAGATCTGGGAGTACTCCTCTAGTGCTGCCAGTCGGCCATCTTGCCGGCCACGCCTCCGGGTTTACACATATATCTATATCTATATATATATAATATCACTTGAAAAGCCAAAGGTTACAGGGAAGTTATAGTTAGACTCACATTTTAAACATACAAAAACACAGTTTAAACTTGCGTCCTCGCCATGCACAGTTTTTTCATAAAAACTGTTACTACAAATATTACATTGATATTATTAATTATGCTATAACTTGCAGTGTATGGCGAGGGCGCGAGTTATAGTTACCTTAGGGCACGAGTTATAGTTACTCGCAGTAACTCTAACTATAACTGGTGAATTTCTATGATTTTTTACATTTAAAATGTGAGCCTAACTATAACTTCCCTGTAACCTTTGTTTTTTTAAGTGAATTTTTATGTTTATTTAAATTCTATTTTGTAACCATAACATCCCTGTAACCTTTGTTTTTTTCAGTGAATTTCCATGTTTTTTTCAAACGTATAGTAATTTTAATTACTATACGTTAGTCCAACCACCGCCATGCACGGCCAGCGATTGGCCACCAGACCCCGAGGCCAACCCCCTACAAGCACTCAACCGTGCACATCATTCACCCATGCGCAGAGGATGTTGCCTGCAAGACCTGGCCTACAGTCAGACTCTGTGGCTAACACCCTCCAACCACCCAACCCCATGATGTGCCCAGCTCTTTCACCGTGCACAGCTGAAGTTAGCCTTAGCTTTGCTGGGTGTGAGAATAGGTATGAGAGGGTGTTGCGGGGGTGACAGTGGTTGTCAGATTGTCTGGGTGTGAGTGTGTTCATCAGTGTTTTAGTGGGTGCGTCAGTCTGTGCGGGGGGGCTCTGTGAGTGGCTGCATGAGGGTGTCAGTGGGTCTGTGATGGGTGCGTGAGTGTCTGAGTTGGTCTGTGAGTTGGTGCGGAGTGTCTGAGTGGGTGGGTGTGTAATTGTCTAAGTGGGTGTGTGAGTGGGAGACATTGATTAAATGAGAGGCCGAAAGAGAGAAAGTGAGAGAGAAAGAGAGAGTTTTTAAGGCTTTAGTATCTCATTCACTTGGAATTTAACAAAAAAAGTATTACAAAGATTTCTTAAAGTGTATTTTTTCTTTATTTAAAAAAAAAGAAAAAAGAAAGGCGTCCTGTTGGATTCGACCCCAATAGCGGTTTTTGTTTTCCTTTTTTCTTCTTCTTTTTTTCAGCCCTACTTTATTTATTTATTTATTTATTACCCTTTACGGGCTATGTGGGACTACGAGGGAGCCCTCGAGGGTTCCCCACGCTGTCCCTACTTTTTAATTTTTTTTTTAAACAAAGCCCTTATGGGCTACCTGCCACTGCGGGGGAACCCTTAAGGCTTCCCTCACAGTGTCAATGCTTCAGCAAGCATGGAGCTGCTTTGAGAGCAGCTCCGTGCTAGCTGAAGCATTTCATCTCTGTCCCATGCACGCGTGTAGGGTACAAAGATGAAACTTCGGATTTTGACAGGGGGATCTGCTTTTAAGGTCCTGCTATCAAAACCCAAAGTGTTTGCTGTGGCTTGGCTGCAGCGCTGGGACATAGCAGGAGCCAGCACTGGGGAGTGGCAGTCATGAGGGCCATCTGTGGCCCCCCTCCAATGAGAACTTAGCCCCGGGGGAGGCGGGCCACGTGCCCCCCCAATCCAAATATAGTGTTGCCCTGGGGGGTGGTGGTCCCTGGAGCAGTAGGGGGGTGCGTCCCCCACTGCTCCAAATAATGTGTTGCCCTGGGGCTTGGTGGTCCCCGAGGCAGCCAGAAGGCCTCCTCTTCATTTTGTTTTTCAAAAAGCCCCTGGGACTTGGCCCACCGGTGGCATTAGGCTAACAAAGTGCGGGAGTCTGTGCTTCATTTGTTTTTTTATTTTACGAGCGGATTTGTGGATCCGCAGCGTCTCCTCTGGTAAAATAAAAAAAATGCTTTTTAGACCTGGGGGGTTCCTTTGGGATCCCACCACCAGAGCTAAGGGGTCAGGGTGTGTGTACCCTGGACCCTTTTATTTTTTATTACATTTTTGGGGGGGGGGACTCAGCTTCAGCCAAGTCCCACGATCACTGACAACATTTCAACAGCTTCTGTTGTTGATGTGTTATCAGCCAATCAGATCACAGCACGGGATTGTTAAGATTTGCAAATCCTTTGCGTCCCTAGATATGCAAATTAGCTTTCCCCTTAATTTCTCAAAAACTACTGAATGGAATTACACCAAAAGAACAAAAGCACTCTTTTTGGATCAGGGCCTACCTTCGCTGCCATATTTGGTGTCATTCTGTCCAGTAGTTTTTGCGCTATCGCTGTTCACAATCCCTAGGGCAAAATGAATAGGGAAAATGTGTTTTGGCACCCCTCCCCACCCTTTTTTTCGCTGCCCAGCCCCCCCCACCCGCTTGCACAGATCACCACAAAACTTTGCAGGCAGCATCTGACGGGAGTGGCACATTTTTTAGGAAAGTTTTGTGAAGATTCGTCAAGTGGCGGTTAAGATATTGACAAGTAAAAAAAACATGTTTAATATTGAAACTAGGTTACCACCACTAGGTAATATATTCATATATCAACACACTCAGATACACATATAAATATATATATATATATGTGTATGTGAGTGTGTGATATATGAATACATTACCTATGCTCAATCCAGTAATTTAATTGACTGCTGTAAATATTGCAGGCCCTTAAGGATGCACGTGTCGTGAAATGAAAGAGCACTAGCAATAATACTTACAGGAACATCATGAAAAAGACATGAATAATAGACTTATACTAACTTTGACTGTTTCTGTGAGACTCGTGATGCTTGCACTATAATTAATTATGTTCCTGGCAGCAATTTACAACTACATAACCCATAATGTCTTGTGTGTTTATATAATGGGCTGGAAAATAACAATGTGCAAACAGATTGATACCACCTGAAGAAAACGGAATGATGAAACACGTTGTGGTACCAGATTCTGCTGCCTACTTGTGAGATTAACATTTGCCAATATTATTTCCGGGAGTGCAGGATCTTTTTGACCTTTGTGAAATATTTAAGAGGGTTGTGGTCTTAATCCTGACACCAGCACCGACAGTTGTGTGCTCCGCTTTCCAGACCGGATTGTTTTTTATATACATACATATATACACACACACATATATATATATATATTTACTGAAAAAAACTAAGGTTTACTATTACGTCCCTGTAACCTTTGTTTTTTTCTGTGAATTTATGAGGTTTTTTAAATTCTATTTCCTAACTATAACGTCCCTGTAACCTTTGGTTTTTTCAGTGAAAATAAAATATAAATATATATATATATTTAAATATGTTACATTGGATATACGCAATTACCATGTGTTAACTTACTTGTAAGACATAGCACATGGTACCCAGGGTACCCAGGGATATAGGTTAGAGAGTCAGCCCAGGCATTTCAGCAATGGTTGTGCCATGCTGGGTGTGACACAGGTAAAATGGGTCTCCCAGTCCACCACTGCAGACTGAAAAGCTGTTTTAAACTGCTGGCCCGATTTTGCTATTTAAACCACTGGCAAAGTCAAGCCTCCCTCTGCATATGTGTGAGTCACCTCTAAGGCAGGATGCAAAATACTTCATGGGCAGAACATGAATTTTACATATTCTTTGCAGTAAAAACGTGTAACTGTTGTTTAGACTGTGAGAAGACTTGGGGGCATATTTATAGTCTGTTTGCGCTGAATGTGCGTCAAACATTTTGACGCACATTCAGCGCAAACCTTGGCTCGGCTAACATCAATCCTTAAATAAGGCGCCCGCCTGGCATGTAGGAATGGCGTTAACCGGTGGTATATTTTTTGACACACACCAGCGCCGGCGCTGGTTTGCATTCAAAACTATAAATATGGGCCTTGGGGGCATATTTATACTCCGTTTGTGCCGAATGTGCATCAAAAAGTTTGACGCACATTCAGCGCAAACCGTGCACCATATTTATACTATGATGCCCGACCCCGCGGACGTCAAAATTCCTCTGTGTGCGTCATTTTTGGGATGCGGGAAACTGCCTTGCGTTAATGACATGCAAGCTAGGCGTTCCCGCCCCAAAAAATACTTTAAGGCCTGTGTGCCTTATTTATACTCCCGCGTCATTTTGACGCACAGGAGGAGGCACGCCTTAAAAAACGGTGCACAGCCTGATGTGCGCCATTTTTAACGCCAGGGTGAGGGCAGGCGCAAAGGGACCTGTGGGCTCCCTTCCATGGTCTCGGACCATGGAAGTAGTCCGGTGGTGCCCTTCCCTTCCCTGCCCCCAGGGACACCCCCTGCCACCCTTGCCCACCCCTGGAGGACACCCATGGATGGGGGACCTATCCGAGGTAAGTACAGGTAAGTTCAGGTAAGTATTTTTATTTATTTTTTAAAGTGGCATAGGGAGGCCTAATTTGGGCCCCCCTACATGCCACTGTGCCCAATGGCCATGCCCAGGGGACAGAAGTCCCCTGGACATGGCCATTGAGCAAGGGGGCATGACTACTGTCTTTGCCAAGACAGGAGTCATTTCAATGGGGACTGTGCGTCAAAAAATGGCGCACGTTCGGTTTGAGCCATGATTTTTTACTCAAACCTGACTTGCACCATTTTTTGACGCACAACCCCCATTTTCCCCTACGCCGACTAACGTCAATCCTTAAATATGGCGCCCACATGGCGTGTAGGAATGGCGTTAGCTGGCGGTAAAAACATTTACGCAAACCAGCGCTATGGGCCTTGGTCTCCCCCTTGGTGAGTACATGGTTACTTGCTGACCCCTCAGCTGTGCTAACTCCTGAAACGTGTGACCAAAGTTGATACTCAAAGTTATCAAACAACTTGTTACTTTGAACTAGACTTGATTTTCAATTTGAAATTAATGTAACAAGTGGCAGCGTCCAACGTTTACAACTTTTGCCCTCCTAGGAAAGGAGACAATAGGGGCTTGCGCTGGAGAGAGGTGTTACTTCCCAGAAGCTGGAGCTCCTTTGAAGAGCAAATGGGGAACACTTGGGAGAGGGGCAGCCCCATTGTTTAGGTAGAATAGCTGGCACCGGGGAAGGAGAGGGGAAACCTGTTGTCAAATTGGTTTCTCAGGGGTGTGTAGCTTGCTTGGCAGGTTCTGGGTTGAGCTAGGGAGCTCTGGATGCCAGGAGAGGGGTTCTTCCATGTTGACAGTGGGCAGAATGGTGCATCTTGGGATAGCCAAATGTCACACTTCCCAGGAAGACGGAATTAGGAGGGAGGGAACCCGGTAGCCCATTGGCATCTGATCCTAAGGGCATTTTTCTGAGCATAAGTATGGCACTCCTGGCACCCAGAACCCATATATCGACTGGAATGAAGGACCACAGAGGGAAAACCCTGCTTCACTGTGAAAACGGCAAAGAGAGGCCACTCACGCATGGACTGCACCTGCTGAACCTGGTGGCTAGCAAAGAAGAGGGACTGCTCATGGCGAAGTCATTTCCAGAGCCACGCCAAAGCAAAGAGACTCCAAGGGTCAGTTGGCTGAACTCTTGTTCACAGCACAGGGCAATAAAAACTGAGAAGCCTGCAGGGGCAAGTTGATAGCCAGAAATCTTCAGACCGCTACTAACAGCTGCAGTTCAGCACCAAACTAGGACTCGATGCTCAAAGTTGTACCTGAGGCTGCTGGGCCCAAGAGAGTGATCATAGTGCAGCCAGGTAACCCAGAAGCCAAGTAATTGCCTGTGGAAGGATTTGACTGGGACCATGACACCGGGTGACTGGTAACCCAGTGAGGACTGGACTTCTACCAATACTGAGCGACCTTTGAGGCATGTTGACTCTGTAACCGGGACAACTTTATCCCCTTTGTGGACTGAGGAGTACCCGCAGAAAGACCCCGTTGACCACATCGCATCCACAGCATTTTGAGCATCTTCTGCATCCTTCATCCCTTGCATTAGGCCCCTTTCCATAGGAATCCAATACAGGGGGATATAAGGTATGTAACCGCCTGGAGACTGCTTCATCTGTGAAGGTAACTGATTCTGAGGACCTTGCTGGTCCCCCTAATTGGCTCCCTACTGTAGTTGGTCACCTAAAGAGCAATACAACTACCCAAATGATTTGGAGGATAAGATTTTACATGTCAGATTTGCTGAATTTGCAATGCTTGTTCACAGTTGAGTGAAATGCTTTGATTTACTATACCTTGTAAATTAAATATTTCTGACATTCCAGTGGATTTTTTTTGTGGTGGTGTTGCAGAAAAGTAGCCTCTTTCTAGCTTGGTTACGCCCACTTTTGGCTTGTTTGTCAGTGTGTTTGACTGTGTCTTCTGGGATCCTGCTAACCAGGACCCCAGTAGTTATGCTCCCTCCCTTACATTTGGTTGTTACATACTGTTAACACAGTATTTCACCCACAATTGGCATACTGGTGCCCCCTTATCCATCCCTAGTATATGGTACCTAGGTACCCAGGGCATTGGGGCTCCAGGGGATCTATATGGGCTACAGCAGCAACAGCTAGCTGTAGATAGGGAGGCCTTGTCAGTAGAGAGGTAAAGGCAGGGGTTGGGGTTAGCACCCCATGGTGGCAGCAGCTCAAGTTTCAGGGATTGTAGAGTCAGGGAGGACTCCATTGATTCCAGGAATCTGCATAACATTGTTCCCTCATAGAGGGCGGGAGATGACATCTACAAATGGTTTGCTTCACTTGAGATGGCCTGTAAAGTTCAGAGGGTCCCTCAAAGGCAGTGGGCTGCTATTCTCTGGTTGCCCTTCTCTGACAAGGGGAGGGATAGACTTCTCACTATCGGAGAAGATTCAGACAACTACACTATTCCTAAGACAGCACTCTTAGATGGTTTTGGTCTCACCGCTGAACAATATAGGATCAGGTTCAGGGAGACCAGAAAAGAGGCCTCATAGGACTGGGTTGACTTTGTGGGCTGTTCTGTCAAAGCTTTAGAAGCCTGGTTACATGACAGCAAAGTGTCAGACTATGATGGCTTGTACAATCTGTTTTTGACAGAACATATTTTTAATAACGGTGTGTCTGACTTGTTGTATCAATACTTGTTAGACTCAGATCTGACCTCCCTCCAAGAATTGGGATAGAAGGCAGACAAATAGGTCAGAACAAGGGTGAGCAGAAAAGCTCATACAGGGGGTGACAAGGACAAGAAGAAAGAAGGTGGTAAGCCTCAGGGCAAGGGTGGGGACAAAGACAAAAGTAAAGACTCCTCATCGGGTACCACAGAACTCCTCAGGGGTGGGAATACAATGATTTCCTCTTCTTATTCTGCACGCACTAAAATCCCTTGGTGCTATGTGTGCAGAAATAAAGGCCATAGGTCAAGGGACAAATCCTGCCCAGGTAAAGCCCCTGAACCTACCACCACTACTAAGTCCACATCCACTTCTAGTGCCCCTAGTAGTAGTAGTAATAGTGGTGGGACTACTGGCAACAGTCAATCCAAAGGTGTAGTTGGGTTCACATTTGGGTCCATAATAGAAAGTGGGGTAGGTGTAGAAACCCCCAAGAAAGTTTCTGTCTAACTAGGTGGCACTGGTCTTGCCATCTTAGCTGCTTGTTCCTTTTAATATGGATAAAGACAAGCAGCAGATTCAGATAAATGGTGCTGAGGCCCAGGCCTACAGGGACACAGGTGCTAGTATCACATTAGTCACTGAACACTTCGTGTCACCTGCACAACATCTACTTGGTCAGAAGTACCACATTACTGATGGTAATAACTCCACTCAGTACCTCCCCTTAGCTGTAGTACAACTCAGTTGGGGTCGAGTTACTGGCCCTAAGCAGATGGTAGTCTCACCTAGCTTACCTGTATACTGTCTCTTAGGAAATGACCAAGAGGCCTCAGGTTGGGCTGAAGTAGAGTTTCTTATCCATGCATCCATGCTGGGTATTCCCAAGGAATTGCTTCCTTTAATCACAAGAGAGATTAAAAAGCAAAGAAGGGAAGGAGCCCTGGAGCCTAAAATAATGGCCCAGGATACTCCTCAAAACAAAGTTAAAAAGGATATCAAAGTATACCCTGCCCACCACTAAGGATGTCATTCCTATGAGGGGGGATTCCACCCCTGGGGTGGGGCCTGTATCAAGGGAGCCAAAAGCTACCACAGCTGGACTCCCAAAGCTAACGGTACCTCTCTGTGGGAAACCTAAGACAAAACAGCAACCCTGCCTTGTCTTAGAACATTTGAAGCAACTCTCCATCCCTCCCAGAGAAACTTTAGTGCATTACCCCTGCACTACCTCTAAAACCATAGGACAGCAACCCTGTCCTGTCTTCCCCAAGAAGGACAGCAGCCCTGTCCTCCTTTAGAGACTTCAGGACAAACCTTTTGCCCTGCTGTAGCCTTGCGAAGACAGCATCCCTGTCTGGCATTACAACCTTTAGTGCAGCAACCCTGTCCTAACATGGGGGCCCAGGGATAGTCATCCTGCCCCACTTTAAAACTTTTTCCACACCTTAAACATGGGGAATCTCAGGGTTCACAGTTGCACTGTTAAGTAAAAGTAACCAAACAGGATGGTTCACCTCCCCACGGGGAAGGGACCACATAGTGGATGATAAAGGGAGTGACCAGAGCTACTCTCCACTTATCACCACTTAGACAATGAAGTCTCAACTTGCCAAGGTTAACCTTATTGTCCTTCACTTGGGGGAGGGGGGGGTGGGTTGTGTTGGAAAGCATCCTCTTTCTAACTTGGTTACCCCCCAGTTTTGGCCTGCTTGTCAGTGTGTTTGACTGTGTCTACTGGGATCCTGATAACCAGGACCCCAGTAGTTATGCTCTCTCCCTTAAATGTGGTTACATACTGTTAACACAGTATTTCACCCACAATTGGTATACTGGTGTCTCCTTATAAGTCCCTAGTATATGGTACCTAGGTACCCAGGGCATTGGGGTTTCAGGGGATCCCTAGGAGCTTCAGCATATATTGTGCCACCCATAGGGAGCCCATGCAAAGACCTCTGCAGGACTGCCATTGCAGCCTGCGTGAAAAGGTGCAAGCACCCTTTCACTGCCATTTACACTGCACCACGTAAATTATAAGTCACTAGCAGAGGTGCCCCCACGACCTCCAGGACCATTTTCCGGGACTTTGTGAGTGCGGCGACACCATTTTATACGTGTTCTAGACACAAGTCACTACCTATGTCCGGCTACATAATGGTAACTCCGAACATAGGCATGTTTGGTATCAAACATGTAGGAATCATACCCCCACACTTTTGCAAGCATTGGTGGTATGATCCCATGCACCCTGCACCCTGCCATTACAGCCTTCCAAGGTTTTCCAGGCAACCCCAGCTGCTGCCACATCACAGACCGGTTTCTGCTCTCCTGTTGCTTGAAAATTTCAAGCCCAGGAAGGCAGAACAAAGGATTTCCCTTTGGAAATAGGTGTTACAGGCTTGGGAGGCGTAGACTCCCCAAGCCGCTGGAATGCTTTGAAGGGCACATTTGGAGCCCTCCTTGCATAATCCAGTCTACACCGGTTCAGGAATCCCCAGTCCCTGCTCTGGCATGAAACTGGACAAAGGAAAGGGGAGTGACTACTCCCCTCTCCATCACCATCCCAGGGGTGGTGCTCAGAGCTCCTCCAGAGGGTTCCTGGGTTTTGCCATCTTGGATTCCAAGTTGGCAGGGAACTCTGAGAGCATCTGAGTGACCAGTGCCAGCAGATGACGTCAGAGCCCTCCCTTATAGGTGCTACCAATCCCCCTTTCAGGGCTATTTAGGGTCTCTCCTTTGGGTGGTACTTCATATTTGTATTGCAAGACTACAGCTGGAGTCCTCTGCATCCTCCACTTCAACTCCTCACCGAAGAAACTGCATCTGGACCATCCAGGAACTCTACAAACTGCAACAAAGAAGCAAGACGCCTTCTGCAACATTGTGTCAGGATACTTCAATTTGATTTCCTCAGAAGATAACTCCTCAGTCCCGCCCCGAGCTACTCACAGCGAATATTAATCCTTCGTGCTGAGTACCCCGGAGGGGGAAAGGGGAATGGGATGGTAGAGAGGCTGCCACAGAGATGATGAACACCAGTACTCAGTCTGCCTCTTCACATCTAAGATTGGATACAGCACCTGCAAGAGTCACAGTCGCAATTACTAGGGACATACAACATCCGTTTTTCACTTTCTACTCTCAACACTTAATTCTCTTTAATTCTATTATTTCTTCACTCACCCTGAGTTCTCTGTAGCCTTGCTTTTCTCTATAAATGATAGCTCTTCTTAAAAAAATGCTTATTACTGATTCTGGAAGAACTTCTCAACCTTTATTAGAGATTGGTTTTATGTTGCTATATATATATATATAGTTGGTGATAATGCGTTCTTCAAATCAGCTGATGTTATTTAATTTTTCCTGTCTTATTGTGACTTCTGTCAATACTTGTATTTGTAAATGCTTGTTTATTAAAGTTGGTTTCTCCTTCCTTACTTTGACATCTGTCGATAACTTGTAGTTGTAAATGCTTGTTTATTTAAGTTCGTTTCTCTTGTAAACTCTATTTTGGTTTATTACCATTGAATTTGTAAATGCTTATTTGTTAACAGTTTGTTTCTCCTTTAAACTTGGCCTTTGTTTATAACCTTGACATTTGTAGATACTTGCTCTTTTAAAGTTCGTTTTTTCTTTGACTTTAATATCTTAAACAAGAACCTTGTAGACATAAGGTTAATTCATACATTAACTCTGTAGCCTTGCCGACTTCCACAGGAACGGTCTACTATCAAACTCTTCGAATAAACCTTGACAATATTTATCAGTTTTCTGTAATATAATCTTCAAATGTAATTTTACCTCACAGGAGTTTCTGTTCTGAAGCGCGCTCTCTCTCCACACAGCTGATTCCTGTCAGACCTCAGTTGAAGTGCAAGGCTTCCAGCTGGAGAGCTCGTAACCTAGCAACCAACCGATTGCAAGACTAGAACTGTAACTAACCTTCCGGACTCACAGCGGTCATCTTGGATCTTCTCTTCTTGATTCTTCCTTTGAAATAAGCGCAAGATTACTCTGCAAACCTTCTTCCAGTTTGG
The DNA here is from genome assembly GCF_031143425.1 of Pleurodeles waltl. NCBI lineage: Eukaryota > Metazoa > Chordata > Amphibia > Caudata > Salamandridae > Pleurodeles > Pleurodeles waltl. The sequence continues at coordinate 899,933,713 of NC_090436.1, forward strand.
GCTTTGCTGTCTCCACTGAGGATATCTCTTTGCTTTTCTCATGCACTTCTTTGATTTGACTTGGCAAGTTTGTGTGGTCATGACAGTACTCCCCCTCAAGGAACAGTTCTCCAATTTAGGTTTGCTTGGGTAGGTTCTATGAAAGTTTCTCACTAATCTTGAAGCATGTACATACTCGTGCGGCTCCCAGGATCGTTCCTCTGGACCATAAACTTTCCAATCAATTAGATAATAAAGCTGGCCATTACGGATTTTGGAATCTAAGATTTGATTGACCTCATACTCTTCTGCAGACCTAATCTGGATAGGAATTGGAGGGGAGTTTTGACGTACATTTGGAGGACTGTTCTTTAACAAGGAGACATGGAAAACAGGATGTATCTTTAGATGAGCTGGAAACTGCAATTTAACTGCCACTGGATTGATCATCTTGTCAACTTTGAATGGGCCTATAAATCGTGGCTGAAATTTGCGATTTCCTTTGAGAAGTAAATGACGAGTGGATAACCAAACTTTGTCTCCTTTCGAATAAATGGGGCTCTCTCTTCTTTTTCTATCAGCCTGAGTCTTATATGAGTCTTTTGCTTGAATGATGTTTTTTCTAGCCCTAACTAACGTGGTTTGCAAATCCCTCACCATCTCTTCTACTGCAGGCACTGAATCATCTTCTTTACCCAACATTACATTAGGATGTCTACCATGGTTCAGATAAAAGGGAGTGAACCCAGTGGTGGAATGAACAGCATTATTGTAAGCAAATTCAGCTGCCCACATCAACTCGGGCCATTCCTTCTCTTTATCGAATAAATTGAGTCTTAAATACTGTTCTAACTCTTGATTCACTTTCTCTGTTTGCCCATCGGTTTCAGGATGGTAACTGGTAGAGTAACGAGAATCAATTCCTAATCTTTTACTAAAGGCCTTCCAAAAGCGAGAAACAAATTGGGATCCCCTGTCTGAAACTAGAATTTTTGGGATACCATGGGCGCGTACTATGTGTTGTGTAAACAACTGTGCAACCTGTGGGGCTCGAGGGATTTCTTTCAAAGGAATGAAATGCGCCATTTTAGTGAAAGTGTCTACAAAAACTAGGATAGTGTTAAAACCTTGGCTACTAGGGAGGTCCACTATAAGATCCATAGTAACAGTATGCCAGGCATGGGGTGCAGTGGGCAAAGGTCTTAACAGACCTTGTGAAGCTGTTCTATTTGATTTCCCTCTTTGACATTTGTCACAAGTTGAAACATATTGTCTTATCTGAGTTTTCATTTTTGGCCACCAAAATTCTCGTATTAGATTTTGAGTCTTTTGAATTCCTTTGTGTCCAGCCAATTGATTGTCATGATAAGCCTGAAGAATTTTTTCTTGCAGCTCCACAGTCGGAACATACAGTGCACCTTTAAAGTATGGCAAACCTTTTTTGATTTCTCTTCCTTGGCCTTCTTTGGACCACTTCAGCATTCCTTCGAATGTTAAGTTTTCTTGAATTTCTTTGGTTAAATTTTCATACAATATGGCAGATATGAACTTCTCTTGTGGAATAATCAATTATTTTTCTGGAGGCTCTTTAACTGCACCGGTATCAATTCGAGATAGAGCATCTGCCTTCCCATTTACTTTTCCTGGTCTGAAAGTGATAACAAAATCAAAGTCTGCAAAATATAGGGACCAACGCAGTTGTCTAGCTGTTAGAGTTCGAGCTGATTTTAAAAACTGTAAATTTCGGTGGTCCATGTAAACGGTCACTTTATGCTTAGCTCCCAAAATGTAATGCCTCCACTCACGAAAAGTTTCTTTGACTGCCAATAGCTCCTTATCCGCAATTGAATAATTTATCTCTGGTGGTGTTAATTTTCAAGAGAAATAGGCCACTGGATGTAACTGACCTGTATCTTTATGACGCTGGGAAAGGATACCTCCTATGGCAACATCTGAAGCATCTGCCTCCACATAATATGGCTCATCTGGATTGGGGTGGAGCAAGATTGGAGCTGAGACGAAGGAATTCTTCAAAAAATTAAAAGCATTTTCAGCTTCTTTTGTCCACTCAAACTTCACTCCTTTCTTCAACAATCGAGTAATGGGTGTAACTGTTTGAGAAAAATTGGATATGAATCTTCGATAAAAATTAGCGAACCCCAAGAAACTCTGGATCTCTTTGACATTGCAAGGAGAAGGCCAATGTTGCACTGTCTTTATCTTGGCAGGATCCATACTAACTCCTTCTGGTGACAAAATGAATCCTAAGAACTCAACTCGTTCCACATGAAATGCACACTTCTCCAATTTTACATAGAGATGGTTTTCTTGCAACCTTGTGAGGATGGATCGAACATGGGAAATGTGCTCCTGTAGATTGTTGGAAAAGATTAAAATTTCACCTATATAAACCACGGCAATCCGGTCGAGGAATTCTCGTAATATATCATTAACGAAATGCTGGAAGGCAGCAGGAGCATTGCATAACCCATAAGGCATCACTTGATATTTAAATAATCCGTATCGAGTCCGAAAAGCGGTTTTCCATTCATCCCCTGAAGCCACTCGAATCAAATGATATGCTCCTTGCAGGTCCAATTTGGTGTAGATTCTACCATTCTTTACTTGATCTAATAAAACTGACACTAAAGGCAGTGGGTATCGATTCTTGATGGTAACCTGATTGAGGGCTCGATAATCAATGCAAGTTCGAAGACTCCCATCCTTCTTTGGTATGAAAAATAGTGGGGAAGACACTGGAGATTCAGAAGGACGAATAAAACCATTAGTAAGATATTGATCTAAATACTCCTTTAAATGTTGATTCTCTGCTTCGGTCAATGCGTATATTCTGCTACATGGCAATATCGCACCTGGCTCCAGTTCAATTTTGCAGTCGTAGGGTCGATGTGGTGGCAATTTCTTAGCCTCCTTTTCATCAAAAACGTGACTAAATCCTCATATTCTTTTGGGATTTCTGCTGTCTTTAGTGCACAGATCATTGAAGAGTGTGATGATAAGCAGGCCGCTTGGGACTTGGTGGACACTTCCACTCCATCATGAAAGCAATTCTCTTTGCAGTAAGAGGAATTCATCTTGATCGTTCTTTTGCTCCAATCAATTTGTGGATTATGTTCTGTAAGCCAGGGCAGACCCAAAATGAGTTAAAATTGTGGAGCATCTATCAAATTAAAGATTATCTACTCCTGATGTCCACCAAAACCTTGCATCTGAATTGGTTCGGCCTCATGGGAAATGGGTCCTGAAGAAAGATTGGTTCCATCCACAGCTCTTACTACTTCCAAAGTAGATTTCTTGATAAATCGAATACCCATTTTACGAGTGTATTTGATATCACAGAAGTTGCCCGTAGCTCCAGAGTCTATCATAACTGAGATCCCTTGAATTTCCTTCTCAAGGGTCTTAACTGATACTGTTTGTACCAAATGTGGTGCTGCGGTTTGTAAGGTATTCGCCACTCGTTGATCTAAAGGAGTTGTCTTGGGTTCTGCTTTCATCAGGGCAACTCCCTCTACTGATGAAGCTGGCCTTTTCCCGACTGAAGAGCTTTGGGTTTCTTGGGACAGTTTTTAACAAAATGCCCAGATGCACCACAATATAAACATAGTTGATTCACTCTTCTTTTCTCTTTTTCTTCCTTAGATAAAGGACCTCGGATGGAACCAATTTGCATTGGTTCTTCTATCGTTATCCCTTCTCCGGCTCTCGTATGATAATTTCTTACACGATCAATTCTCAGGGGAAATGGTCGATACTCTCTTCTCTTTTCTGCTCTTCGTTCAGTTAACCGGTGGTCAATCTGTAACACAAGATCAATTAACTCTGAGATTTCGGTGGGTCTATTTGGAACTTGTGCTAAGGCATCTTTCAATTCATCTCTCAGTCCACGATAAAATATGGCGGCTCTTTTTGACTCCGGCCAGGCAGTCTCTACAATGAGTTTATTGAAATGAGCCAGATAGGCTACTAGATCTTTATTACCTTGCCTGATTTCTAGTAGTTCATTGTCAGTGGCTTGAGCTGCAGTTCGCCGATCAAATATTCTTAAGAACTCTTCCCTGAAATTTTGGAAATTATATAAAACAGGATCATTTCTGGAAATTATTGGCATGGACCATGCGGCCGCATCTCCTGTCAGATAAGACAATATAAATGCCACTTTGGACTGGTCTTCGGAAAAAATGACTGGTCTACATAAAAAATGCAATGAGCATTGGGTCAGAAAAATCTGTGCCTTATTTGGATCCCCACCGAAGCGCTCGGGTTGAGCCAAAGGAATAATAGGGGAAACCGCATGAATTACTTGAGTGGATATACCTGCAGACTGTGAAGGGCTAGGGATTTGTGAAAACACAGATTCATTTGATTTAGCGGTGTTCCCTAACTCATTTATTCGCTGTTTTATTTGGACTGTTTCTTCTATGGTGTTATTTAATTGTTTCTGTAACCCTTCCAAAACGGTGGCTAATGCTTTTATATCAATTCCCTCTGCCATTCTGCTTAGGAGGAAATCTGTTTTTCCCTAAAATTAGGGTGATGGCACTTCAATCTGTCAGGATACTTCAATTCGATTTCCTCAGAAGCAGAAGATAACTCCTCAGTCCCGACCCGAGCTACTCACAACGAATATTAATCCTTCGTGCTGAGTGCCCCGGAGGGGGAAAGGGCAATGGGATGGTAGAGAGACTGCCACAGAGATGATGAACGCCAGTACTCAGTCTGCCTCTTCACATCTAAGATTGGATACAGCACCTGCAAGAGTCACAGTCGCAATTACTAGGGACATACAACATCAGTTTTTCACTTTCTACTCTCAACACTTAATTCTCTTTATTGCTATTATTTCTTCACTCACCCCGAGTTCTCTGTAGCCTTGCTTCTCTCTATAAATGATAGCTCTTCTTAAAAAAATGCTTATTACTGATTCTGGAAGAACTTCTCCACCTTTGTTAGAGATTGGTTTTATGTTGCTATATATATATATATATATATATATAGTTGGTGATAATGCGTTCTTCAAATCAGCTGATGTTATTTAATTTCTCCTGTCTTATTGTGACTTCTGTCAATACTTGTATTTGTAAATGCTTGTTTATTAAAGTTTGTTTCTCCTTTCTTACTTCGACATTTGTTGATAACTTGTATTTGTAAATGCTTGTTTATTACAGTTAGTTTCTCCTTCCTTACTTTGACATCTGTCGATAACTTGTAGTTGTAAATGCTTGTTTATTTAAGTTCGTTTCTCTTTTAAACTCTATTTTGGTTTATTACCATTGAATTTGTAAATGCTTATTTGTTAACAGTTCGTTTCTCCTTTAAACTTGGCCTTTGTTTATAACCTTGACATTTGTAGATACTTGCTCTTTTAAAGTTCGTTTTTTCTTTGACTTTAATATCTTAAACAAGAACCTTGTAGACATAAGGTTAATTCATACATTAACTCTGTAGCCTTGCCGACTTCCACGGGAACGGTCTACTATCAAACTCTTCGAATAAACCTTGACTATATTTATCCGTTTTCTGTAATATAATCTTCAAATGTAATTTTACCTCACAGGAGTTTCTGATCTGAAGCGCGCTCTCTCTCCACACAGCTGATTCCTGTCAGACCTCAGTTGAAGTGCAAGGCTTCCAGCTGGAGAGCTCGTAACCTAGCAACCAACCGATTGCAAGACTAGAACTGTAACTAACCTTCCGGACTCACAGCGGCCATCATGGATCTTCTCTTCTTGATTCTTCCTTTGAAATAAGCGCAAGATTACTCTGCAAACCTTCTTCCAGTTTGGGCTTTGCTGTCTCCACTGAGGATATCTCTTTGCTTTTCTCATGCACTTCTTTGATTTGACTTGGCAAGTTTGTGTGGTCATGACAGTACTCCCCCTCAAGGAACAGTTCTCCAATTTAGGTTTGCTTGGGTAGGTTCTATGAAAGTTTCTCACTAATCTTGAAGCATGTACATACTCGTGCGGCTCCCAGGATCGTTCCTCTGGACCATAACCTTTCCAATCAATTAGATAATAGAGCTGGCCATTACGGATTTTGGAATCTAAGATTTGATTGACCTCATACTCTTCTGCAGAGCTAATCTGGATAGGAATTGGAGGGGAGTTTTGACGTACATTTGGAGGACTGTTCTTTAACAAGGAGACATGGAAAACAGGATGTATCTTTAGATGAGCTGGCAACTGCAATTTAACTGCCACTGGATTGATCATCTTGTCAACTTTGAATGGGCCTATAAATCGTGGCTGAAATTTGCGATTTCCTTTGAGACGTAAATGACGAGTGGATAACCAAACTTTGTCTCCTTTCGAATAAATGGGGCTCTCTCTTCTTTTTCTATCAGCCTGAGTCTTATATGAGTCTTTTGCTTGAATGATGTTTTTTCTAGCCCTAACTAACGTGGTCTGCAAATCCCTCACCATCTCTTCTACTGCAGGCACTGAATCATCTTCTTTACCCAACATTACATTAGGATGTCTACCATGGTTCAGATAAAAGGGAGTGAACCCAGTGGTGGAATGAACAGCATTATTGTAAGCAAATTCAGCTGCCCACATCAACTCGGGCCATTCCTTCTCTTTATCGAATAAATTGAGTCTTAAATACTGTTCTAACTCTTGATTCACTCTCTCTGTTTGCCCATCGGTTTCAGGATGGTAACTGGTAGAGTAACGAGAATCAATTCCTAATCTTTTACTAAAGGCCTTCCAAAAGCGAGAAACAAATTGGGACCCCCTGTCTGAAACTAGAATTTTTGGGATACCATGGGCGCGTACTATGTGTTGTGTAAACAACTGTGCAACCTGTGGGTCTCGAGGGATTTCTTTCAAAGGAATGAAATGCGCCATTTTAGTGAAAGTGTCTACAAAAACTAGGATAGTGTTAAAACCTTGGCTACTAGGGAGGTCCACTATAAGATCCATAGTAACAGTATGCCAGGCATGGGGTGCAGTGGGAAAAGGTCTTAACAGACCTTGTGAAGCTGTTCTATTTGATTTCCCTCTTTGACATTTGTCACAAGTTGACACATATTGTCTTATCTGAGTTTTCATTTTTGGCCACCAAAATTCTCGTATTAGATTTTGAGTCTTTTGAATTCCTTTGTGTCCAGCCAATTGATTGTCATGATAAGCCTGAAGAATTTTTTCTTGCAGCTCCACAGTCGGAACATACAGTGCACCTTTAAAGTATGGCAAACCTTTTTTGATTTCTCTTCCTCGGCCTTCTTTGGACCACTTCAGCATTCCTTCGAATGTTAAGTTTTCTTGAATTTCTTTGGTTAAATTTTCATACAATATGGCAGATATGAACTTCTCTTGTGGAATAATCAATTATTTTTCTGGAGGCTCTTTAACTGCACCGGTATCAATTTGAGATAGAGCATCTGCCTTCCCATTTACTTTTGCTGGTCTGAAAGTGATAACAAAATCAAAGTCTGCAAAATATAGGGACCAACGCAGTTGTCTAGCTATTAGAGTTCGAGCTGATTTTAAAAACTGTAAATTTCGGTGGTCCATGTAAATGGTCACTTTATGCTTAGCTCCCAAAATTTAATGCCTCCACTCACGAAAAGTTTATTTGACTGCCAATAGCTCCTTATCCGCAATTGAATAATTTATCTCTGGTGGTGTTAATTTTCGAGAGAAATAGGCCACTGGATGTAATTGACCTGTATCTTTATGACTCTGGGAAAGGATACCTCCTATGGCAACATCTGAAGCATCTGCCTCCACATAATATGGCTCATCTGGATTGGGGTGGAGCAAGATTGGAGCTGAGACGAAGGAATTCTTCAAAAAATTAAAAGCATTTTCAGCTTCTTTTGTCCACTCAAACTTCACTCCTTTCTTCAACAATCGAGTAATGGGTGTAACTGTTTGAGAAAAATTGGATATGAATCTTCAATAAAAATTAGCGAACCCCAAGAAACTCTGGATCTCTTTGACATTGCAAGGAGAAGGCCAATGTTGCACTGTCTTTATCTTGGCAGGATCCATACTAACTCCTTCTGGTGACAAAATGAATCCTTAGAACTCAACTCGTTCCACAGGAAATGCACACTTCTCCAATTTTACATAGAGATGGTTTTCTTGCAACCTTGTGAGGATGGATCGAACATGGGAAATGTGCTCCTGTAGATTGTCGGAAAAGATTAAAATTTCACCTATATAAACCACGGCAATCCGGTCGAGGAATTCTCGTAATATATCATTAACGAAATGCTGGAAGACAGCGGGAGCATTGCATAACCCATAAGGCATCACTTGATATTCAAATAAACCGTATCGAGTCCGAAAAGCGGCTTTCCATTCATCCCCTGAAGCCACTCGAATCAAATGATATGCTCCTTGCAGGTCCAATTTGGTGTAGATTCTAGCATTCTTTACTTGATCTAATAAAACTGACACTAAAGGCAGTGGGTATCGATTCTTGATGGTAACCTGATTGAGGGCTCGATAATCAATGCAAGTTCGAAGACTCCCATCCTTCTTTGGTATGAAAAATAGTGGGGATGACACTGGTGATTCAGAAGGACGAATAAAACCATTAGCAAGATATTGATCTAAATACTCCTTTAAATGTTGATTCTCTGCTTCGGTCAATGCGTATATTCTGCTACATGGCAATATCGCACCTGGCTCCAGTTCAATTTTGCAGTCGTAGGGTCGATGTGGTGGCAATTTCTTAGCCTCGTTTTCATCAAAAACGGTGACTAAATCCTCATATTCTTTTGGGATTTCTGCTGTCTTTAGTGCACAGATCATTGAAGAGTGTGATGATAAGCAGGCCGCTTGGGACTTGGTGGACACTTCCACTCCATCATGAAAGCAATTCTCTTCGCAGTAAGAGGAATTCCTCTTGATCGTTCTTTTGCTCCAATCAATTTGTGGATTATGTTCTGTAAGCCAGGGCAGACCCAAAATGAGTTAAAATTGTGGAGCATCTATCAAATTAAATATTATCTACTCCTGATGTCCACCAAAACCTTGCATCTGAATTGGTTCGGTCTCATGGGAAATGGGTCCTGAAGAAAGATTGGTTCCATCCACAGCTCTTACTACTTCCAAAGTAGATTTCTTGATAAATCGAATACCCATTTTACGAGTGTATTTGATATCACAGAAGTTGCCCGTAGCTCCAGAGTCTATCATAACTGAGATCCCTTGAATTTCCTTCTCAAGGGTCTTAACTGATACTGTTTGTACCAAATGTGGCGCTGCGGTTTGTAAGGTATTCGCCACTCGTTGATCTAAAGGAGTTGTCTTGGGTTCTGCTTTCATCAGGGCAACTCCCTCCACTGATGAAGCTGGCCTTTTCCCGACTGAAGAGCTTTGGGTTTCTTGGGACAGTTTTTAACAAAATGCCCAGATGCACCACAATATAAACATAGTTGATTCACTCTTCTTTTCTCTTTTTCTTCCTTAGATAAAGGACCTCGGATGGAACCAATTTGCATTGGTTCTTCTATCGTTATCCCTTCTCCGGCTCTCGTATGATCATTTCTTACACGATCAATTCTCAGGGGAAATGGTCGATACTCTCTTCTCTTTTCTGCTCTTCGTTCAGTTAACCGGTGGTCAATCTGTAACACAAGATCAATTAACTCCGAGATTTCGGTGGGTCTATTTGGAACTTGTGCTAAGGCATCTTTCAATTCATCTCTCAGTCCACGATAAAATATGGCGGCTCTTTTTGACTCCGGCCAGGCAGTCTCTACAATGAGTTTATTGAAATGAGCCAGATAGGCTACTAGATCTTTATTACCTTGCCTGATTTCTAGTAGTTCATTGTCAGTGGCTTGAGCTGCAGTTCGCCGATCAAATATTCTTAAGAACTCTTCCCTGAAATTTTGGAAATGATATAAAACAGGATCATTTCTGGAAATTATTGGCATGGACCATGTGGCCGCATCTCCTGTCAGATAAGACAATATAAATGCCACTTTGGACTGGTCTTCGGTAAAATGACTGGTCTACATAAAAAATGCAATGAGCATTGGGTCAGAAAAATCTGCGCCTTATTTGGATCCCCACCGAAGCGCTCGGGTTGAGCCAAAGGAATAATAGGGGAACCGCATGAATTACTTGAGTGGATATACCTGCAGACTGTGAAGGGCTAGGGATTTGTGAAAACACAGATTCATTTGATTTAGCGGTGTTCCCTAACTCATTTATTCGCTGTTTTATTTGGACTGTTTCTTCTATGGTGTTATTTAATTGTTTCTGTAACCCTTCCAAAACGGTGGCTAATGCTTTTATATCAATTCCCTCTGTCATTCTGCTTAGGAGGAAATCTGTTTTTCCCTAAAATTAGGGTGATGGCACTTCAATCTGTCAGGATACTTCAATTCGATTTCCTCAGAAGCAGAAGATAACTCCTCAGTCCCGACCCGAGCTACTCACAACGAATATTAATCCTTCGTGCTGAGTGCCCCGGAGGGGGAAAGGGCAATGGGATGGTAGAGAGACTGCCACAGAGATGATGAACGCCAGTACTCAGTCTGCCTCTTCACATCTAAGATTGGATACAGCACCTGCAAGAGTCACAGTCGCAATTACTAGGGACATACAACATCAGTTTTTCACTTTCTACTCTCAACACTTAATTCTCTTTATTGCTATTATTTCTTCACTCACCCTGAGTTCTCTGTAGCCTTGCTTCTCTCTATAAATGATAGCTCTTCTTAAAAAAATGCTTATTACTGATTCTGGAAGAACTTCTCAACCTTTGTTAGAGATTGGTTTTATGTTGCTATATATATATATATATATATATATATATAGTTGGTGATAATGCGTTCTTCAAATCAGCTGATGTTATTTAATTTCTCCTGTCTTATTGTGACTTCTGTCAATACTTGTATTTGTAAATGCTTGTTTATTAAAGTTTGTTTCTCCTTTCTTAATTCGACATTTGTTGATAACTTGTATTTGTAAATGCTTGTTTATTACAGTTAGTTTCTCCTTCCTTACTTCGACATCTGTCGATAACTTGTAGTTGTAAATGCTTGTTTATTTAAGTTTGTTTCTCTTTTAAACTCTATTTTGGTTTATTACCATTGAATTTGTAAATGCTTATTTGTTAACAGTTCGTTTCTCCTTTAAACTTGGCCTTTGTTTATAACCTTGACATTTGTAGATACTTGCTCTTTTAAAGTTTGTTTTTTCTTTGACTTTAATATCTTAAACAAGAACCTTGTAGACATAAGGTTAATTCATACATTAACTCTGTAGCCTTGCCGACTTCCACGGGAACGGTCTACTATCAAACTCTTCGAATAAACCTTGACAATATTTATCCGTTTTCTGTAATATAATCTTCAAATGTAATTTACCTCACAGGAGTTTCTGATCTGAAGCGCGCTCTCTCTCCACACAGCTGATTCCTGTCAGACCTCAGTTGAAGTGCAAGGCTTCCAGCTGGAGAGCTCGTAACCTAGCAACCAACCGATTGCAAGACTAGAACTGTAACTAACCTTCAGGACTCACAGCGGCCATCTTGGATCTTCTCTTCTTGATTCTTCCTTTGAAATAAGCGCAAGATTACTCTGCAAACCTTCTTCCAGTTTGGGCTTTGCTGTCTCCACTGAGGATATCTCTTTGCTTTTCTCATGCACTTCTTTGATTTGACTTGGCAAGTTTGTGTGGTCATGACACATTGTATCTTAAGCACCTGCCAGCAACTGCAACTGTTTTCCAGTCGTGCATCCTCTGAGGACAGCCCGTCTTCAGCCTGCACCAGAAGGGTGAAGGAATCTCCCTTGGGGTGAAGGAGTCCCTCCCCTACTTCAGTAGGCACCTACTACAACGACAATCAGCTGCGTAGATCCCCTCTACTGCTGAGCTGCATGGATACTGCGTCACGGGTGGTGGACTGAAGTGGTTCTGACGGTCCTGATGTCCCACTGTCCAACTTTGGTGGAGGTAAGAGCTTGCTTCCCCATACAAGACAGTGCCCCCGTGCACCTCTAGTTTTGCAGTTGCCAAAACTTGTTGGCATCCTTCCACAAAGTTCTTCAAGCATCTTGCAACTCCGGCCCCCAGCACTCTATCCTGTGATGCACAACTTCCTGGGTGGTTCTCCGGCAGCGGAGGAGCCTTTGTCGTGGTGCTGCATGGGCTTCTTTTGCACCTTCCTTTGTACCCATGCTGTGGGGCTCCTGTGTGTGCTGCCTGGTCTTCTGTGGGCTCTCTGAGTTGCTGAGAGCCACCTTTGACTCCCCCTCCTGGGTAGAGGCCACCCGGTCCTTCCTGGTCCCGGGGAGTGCCATTTTCTGCTAACCGTGAGCTTTGCGTGTGCCAAGGGTTTTTGGCAGACACCAGCGACACAAACCAGACTGCAATCCTGCATCAGGCGTGGAACATCACTTGTACCAACCAGGAACCTGACTCTGTCTTCTTGGGTGCAATACTGACTGTTCTTCTTCACTGGTGGTTCTTCTTTTGCACCTTCATACAGGTTAGCAGGGGCTCCTGTTCTCCGTGAACTCTTCTGTGCTTCTTGGACTTGGGCCCCTTCTTCCACTGGTCTCAGGTCCAGGAATCCACTGTTGATGTCTTGCAGTCTCTTCTGGTTCTTGCATAATCCTTCTTTTCATTTCTGTGTGTGTTCTGGGAAAGTTACTGTGTTTTACTCCTGTATTCCTAGACACTAGGGTGCGTTTTAGTACTTACCTTTGGGGTTTTCTAGTACTCCCAGCTCCCCTCTACACTCTACACTTGCCTAGGTGGGAAACCGACATTCGCATTCCACTTTCTTAGTATATGGTTTGTGTTCCCCTAGGCCCATTTCTAACGATTGTGATTTTCACTAATTGAACTGTTTTCTAACTGTTGTTATGCCTATTTCTGCATACTAGTGCATATAATTTGTGTATTACTTACCTCCTAAAGGAGTATAGTCTCTATGGTATTTTTGGCATTTGTGTCACCAAAATAAAGTACCTTTATTTTTGGTAACACTGAGTATTTTCTTTCATGTGTGTGAGTACTGTGTGTCTACAGTGGTACAGCATGAGCTATGCATGTCTCCTAGATAAGCCTTGGCTGCTCATCCACAGCTACAGCTAGAGAGCCTGGCTTCTAGACACTGCCTACATTTCACTAATAAGGGATAACTGGACCTAGTATAAGGTGTAAGTACCTTAGGCACCCACTACAAACCAGAACAGCCTCCTACAGGTGTCTAAAAATACATAAAAATACAGTCCATGGCAGGCCATCTGCTGATTGTCTTAAGACTAGATTTGGCAATGCTGACTTGCAGGTATCCATCAAACAACTCTTCTACCTTTGCAAACAGTCATTCAAACTGCAGCCAGACTTCTATCATCAACCAATAATTTTGACCCTATCGTTGCTAAGCTGCGTTGGCTCATTACTGGAGCTAGAAGAAACTTCAAGCAGGACTGTTTGCCCTACAAAGCTGTCGATATCAACTCCCTGCCTTAACCTCTCCAGCCTGCTCAAATAGTCGGGCAGTTCCAGATCTTGAGAAGTAAAAATATCCACTTTCTCAAGCCACCAAGTTTCAAAACTGCTGCTAAATATCGGTCCTTGTCAGGGGCAGCTGCCCTTCTTTGGAACTCTCTCCTGGTGTACTTAAGAACGAACGCACACGGATGTCTTTCCACAAGCATCGAAAAGCACATTTATTGAGGCTGCACCTGTCTTGTTAAAACGTATTGTTATTTTGATATCCTTTTGCAATCAGCCTTGCTTCCCAGTTTCCTCTCCCACTTAGCTTCTCCTTTTTTCCATTTCTTTTTCACTCATTCTATAATCCCCGTTTTTCCACGATTACTCATTCTCCTTTCAATCCCCCAACTCATGTTCCAATCTCACTGATCTATGCCCTAACTCCTCCACTTTCTGCATTTCCTCCTTTACTTTTTTCACTGTACCGTCCTTCACCATCCTCTCCTGTTTCACTTTCACCACTCCTTCCCTATCCTCTCTAATTCCTGGTCTTGCCCTCTATGTTCTCTCTTTCACTCTTTGTTCTCGCTTCCCTTCCCCTTTCACAAGCTTCTCCTCTGCTCTCACTTCCCTCCTAACTTTCTTTCCCTCCTTCTCCTTCTATGTCCTGCTTCGTCACCCTCTATGCTTTCTCTGTCTCTCTCTGTTCTCTCTCCGTTTCCCCGGTTTCACTATCTCCCCTGCTTTTGCTTCCCTCCAATTCTTCCTAATCTCCCTTGATCTCGCCCACATTACACCGTCTCTGCCCTCTCCATATACTCCCCTCTTATTGTTCCTCTGTTCTGTCTCCAACTCTCACGCTATTCCCTTTTTCCCTCTTTCCATCTTTTGCCCTCCCTCCCCATTCTCTCCCATCACTGGTATTCTCCAATCCAGTTCCTTCGCCCTTTCCCTCTAATATCCTCTCACATCCCTCTCCTCCTCTTCTACTTCACCCGCATTTCTCCTTCTAGCCCTATCCCTCCTCCTACCCATTATTTCCCATGATGCACTTCTTTCGATTTCTCACTGCCAACATCCCCGGTCCCCCTTCTCTCGTAAACCGCTAAGGATCGTCCATTACCAATTCTATCTATGATTGTTGCATTAACCACCCAATTTGTGTTACTCTGTTATCTCTATGGCCTTTGCACCACTGCTCGGCGCTACATAAAACTGATAACGAAATAAATAAAAAAAATCATAAAATTGGGAGAGATGATCAAGGGGGAATAACAAAGGGAAGGAAGAGCTACAGGACAGAGATTAGAGAGGAAGTGAGTGAACAAATTGCACATTAAATGAAAAGGAGACACAGTGAATCAAACAGATGCTAGAGGAGGGCCGTCATTAAAATTGGAAATAATAAACTATCATTACAATAAGGAACTTAAAAAAATGCAGTGAGTCATCCACAACGTATGTTTCCTAATTAGGTATTTACTTATCAAGATATATATTTCACCCTCTGCTTTCAGAAGTAATTGGCAAACGCTTCACCTCTAAATCCGGGGAGCAAACACCTTCGTGGACAGGAGCCTGAGTGGTTATTGCAGTCGCCACCTCTTAGCATGTAAACCTGAGTGATAGGTCCGTGTCCTCACTGAAAATAGAGCTCTCCGTCAATGACTGAGTGCCACTGATTAAGTGTCATTATTTGGGTGACAAACATCTGTTATTTGTACTGCGTAGAAATAACAGAACTGCGTTTTTAAGCACTTTTAAAAATCACATTATTATGTGTTCATTAAAACTAGGTCATTTAGTTGAGCACGCGATTGACGTCAGCTCATGGAGTTCATTTTTAAAAAAATGTACTGCCTAATTCCATCATTATTAAGAATGCCCTCGTGCCACCTCTATACGTTTTACATGTACAGTTAACGGACGCTAAAAAAACATAACCCAAGTGAACGCAGAAGTAATAAAGCAGCGAGAACGAACATGCATCTGCAGTACTGTGAAAAAACGAGATAAAATGTCAATGGTAAAACATCTACTGAATGTATTTCGACGTTCACTTAAATAGCACATCATTAGTTCAAAGTACTTTTAAATGACGACAACAAAAAAGAAAGCACCTACGTGTTCCGCGCAGACAGGCACCTCTTTCAGCAGATTCCTTTGCTCCTGAGTAGCAATGAAGAGTTTGAAGAGAAAGGTGTGCGGCCTCCCACTCTTGTGCGCAGAGCCTAGCACAGCGACCCGTTAAATACACCTCCACCTCCACCATGAGCTCAGCGTCGCTTCCCACCAACCAGAAGAGCGTCAGCAACACCACACCGAGCCGGTGATTGTAATGGAATGAAGCACCCGTGAAAAAGATTACTCAGACAGCAGCAGCAGTTTCATAAAAAAAAAAAAAATCTCACCTTGTTTTGCCTAGAATATTTGCGGTGTTATCTGACGTGTTTTATTTTCTTCGGCAGGAAGTGCGTTGTTTTGACTATAGAGGAGCCCAGACGCGAGGCTGACAATTTGCCATATTCTGTCGAGTTAAATCTCATGATAAAGCAAACTGATCACTCTTCCCGTATAAAATAATTCAGCGAAGAGGCACGCAGCCAGTGTTTACGTGTTTTACGGTGCTTGGCACAAAGTACGGGTATTTGGTTACTTTTGGCAACTTCAAAGCATCCTGCTTCCTGTCACATTTCTATAAAAAGCATTTGGAACGCAAATGGATCTGTTTAAAAGTAAAAATGAAAGCCATATATTTTGGCTTTGTCAATGTGCCTCCCCTTTGTGGGGCGAGGTAGATATTGCTAAAGGGCAGGAAGACCTGCCATCCTGCTTGTAGTCATAGTATTAAAAATGCTTTTATGGTCTGGATTGACAGCACATCTGTTGCCAGACACTTATGTGTGCCTCCATAAAAAAGTCCTTGCCCTCTATACAGCTGTGATAATTTTTTGAAATTATCCAGATGCCGAGCTTGAACTTTTAAGGGGCACACTCACATATGCCATTGTAATGTTATTAAAGTGTCTTAGGTAACTAGATAATTTATAGCATTTCTCTTTGGCAACAGCACAGATAGGAGAAGGCATTATTATTGTGAATGGATTTTTAGGTTTGGCTTGATAGTGCATTCGTTAGCCAAACATATTGGCATTACTAATGCGTGTTAGTTCTAGCTAAAGAACAACAGTGTTAATAGTGTGAGAGTGCTTCTAGTGGAGTGATTGCTGCATTGAGTGGGAGTGCACTCGCTAGACAAAGGCTTCTACTAAGAAAGTCAGTATTCAAGAAGTTTTGCTTTTCCACCATAAGTGCTTTAATTCCCCATCTGTTTTCATTGAGGCGTGTAAACATGCTTTGTAGATATTTAATAATAATAGAGGAGGCTTACATTGGAAAGGATGATGCAAAAACTATTCCTAAGTAGAGTCCTTTTCTCTGTTGTGAGCCTTGTTGTCAGCTTTCCTAAATGTCCTTCTAAGGCCGGCCAAACACACATGCGCAGTAGGCTTTCTCAAGCCCGGCAACACAGTTGCTGGGCTGGAGAGAGCCTGCACAGGCACCCAGTCTGCCTGAGAGCATACTAGCTGGGAGCTCTCAGTCAATCTTGAAGCTGCTCTGAGCAGAGCCAGGATTGGTGCAGGGAAGGCTGGGAGCCTGTGCCTGGAGCGACGACGTGGGAGAGAGGAGCGGCTCCCGGCAGAGAAGGTACGTTTTTTAAATTTTATTATAATAAATTTGAATATTTTAATGCCCTGCCAGCTCCCCGGGCCCTGCCTTGCCCCCAGGAATCCCCGTGCTGCGACTGCCCTTAATACTTACAGCCATTTACTCTCTGCTTGTGGACACTGCTTCCAGTCTCAAATGAACAGTTCTGCAGTAGGTTCTAACCTCTGTTCTCCCTCACTCCACCAGTGCCATTAAAACACTTTCTAAATTATTAGAAAGAGAAGCTGATTATAGCTTACCAATTGATACAGCTGCTGAACTTGGAATAGATACAGGGGCAACTAGTATTACTAATATGAAACCCAAATCCATCTTTTGTCCTCAACGTACACCTGGCAATAGTATTGATGCCTCCCATCAAGCAGTGTCTTATGATCTAGAAAAGGTACATGCCAGATATCTCAAAACTGTCAAATTTTCTACTGAGTAACATCTCTCCAGTGGAACATAAGGCCACTACATCATTACACAATCGCAAGGACATTATTATCAAAGAGGCCGATAGGCGAGAACGCAGTTATACAACACACAGATGATTACCTATCAGAAGCCATAAATTAGCTATCAGGCATGGATTGCTATCAGATTTTGGATCATGATCCTGCTCCTGAAATACAGTCACAAATTTGTATCCTTTTACAAGACTGGCATGCACAAACTCCCGTGACTGATGAAGAGAAGGACTATCTCTACATTGCACATCGTACCATGCCCACGACTATCTATTACCCAAAATCCACAAAAAAGATACATCATCTCCTGGCAGACCCAGCATGTCCCAGGATAGGTGAATTTATAGATAAACATTTACAAAAACATATGCAAGACCTTCCATCCTATATGAGAGACAGCAATGATATCTTATTAAGACTTCAAAATATCAGGAGGGAACTAGACTTTATCCTAGTGACCATTGACATTGTAAGTCGATAAACTTCCATGCAACATAAGGACTGTATTGAGGCAATTCGGCGTGCACTTAGGACTAAACAAGCCAACCTTCTTGAATCAAATAAAATGATACTAGATATGTTAACCCCTTCGCTGCCAGGCCTTTTCCCCCTCCTGTGTCAAGTTTTTTTGTGGCTATTTGGGATAGTTTGCGCTTAGGCAACAATAACTTTTCATCCTCATAAGCTATCCATGCCAAATTAGCATCCTTTTTTCCAACATCCAGAGGATTCTAAAGGTAACAAGAGTTTGTGGGTTCCCCTGGAGGAGACCAAGAAATTAGCCGAAATACAGCTAAAATGTGTTTTTTTTTTTTAAAATGGGGAAAAAGTGCAGCAGAAGAAAGCATCTGCATTTTTCCCTGCAAATGGCATCAACAAAGGGTTTGAGGTGCTAAAATCACCATCTTCCCAGCTTTCAGGAACAGGCAGACTTGAATGAAACCAACATTTTCAACACAGTTCTGGCATTTTAGTGGGACATACCCCATTTTTAATATTTTTTGTGCTTTCAGCCTCCTTCCAGTTAGTGACAGTGAAACCAATGGTGGATCCCAGACAGCTAACATTTCTGAAACGTAGACACAATTTTGAATTCAGCAAAGGGTCATTTGTGTGGATCCTTCAAGGTTTTCCTATACAAAGTAATAGTTGAACTAAAAAAAAATATTGAAATTGAGTTGAAAAAATAGCCATTTCTGTCTACGTTTTCTTCTGTAATATTTTCCAGCTTTGACAGATTTTTTAAAGCAATATACCTCCCAAAAAGTTACATCTTCTGGCCCCTTCTGATTGCGGGGATATATGGGGTTGTAGGTTCATCAAGAACCCAAAGTACAAAGAGCCAATAAATGAGCTGCACTTTGCAATGGGTTTTCACTGTATACCGGGTATATAGCAATTCATTTGGTAAAATATAAAGAATGAAAAATAGATATCACAGAAACCTATGTATTTTCGAAATGGGCACAAGACATGGAGTTTAGAAGCAGCGGTTACTTCCCATCTCTGATTTTAGGATTCCCCATGCTAGCATGTAAATAAAAGGGCATTTCTCAAAATGACTTCTTTCTTACACAATGTCTTACATTTGGAAGGCCAACATGTAGAGAAAGACAATTGTCAAAACCACTTGCTCTTCTATTCTGTGTTTCCCCAAGTTTCCTGATAAAATTAGTATCTCACTTGTGTGGGTAAGCATAGTGCCCTCAACAGGAAATGCCCCAAAATACAACACAGACATACTACATTTTTCCAATGAAAACAGATGTGTTTTTTACAAAGTGCCTAGCAGTAGATTTTGGACTCTAGCTCAGCCGGCCCCTAGGGAAACCTAGCAAACCTATACATCTTCTGAACAAACACTGAGGGGAATCCAGGATGGGGTGACTTGTGGGGCGCTCACTGGGTTCTGTCACCCAGAATTATTTGCAAACCCCAAAATTTGGCTAAAAAATAGTTTTGCTGATATTTCGGTGCTGCAAAGTTCTGGAATCTGAGGGAAGCCACAAACTTCCTTCCACCCAATATTCCCCCAAGTATCCCGATAAAAATGTTATCTCACTTGTTTGGATAGGCCTAGTGCTCGTGAAAGGAAATGGCCCAAAACACAACGTGGACAAATCAAATTTTCCAAAGAAAATGGACGTGTTTTTTGCAAAGTGCCTAGCTGTGGATTTTGGCCTCTTCCTCAGCCGGCACAAAGAAAAACCTAACCAACCTATACATATTTGGAAACTAGACACCCAGGATAAGGTGACTTGTGGGGCTCTCACTGGGTTCTGTCACACAGAATCTTTGGAAACCACAAAATGTGGCTAAAAACACTTTTTCCTCATATTTCGGTGCTGCAAAGTACTGGAATCTGAGGGGATCCACAAACTTCTTTCCTCCCAGCATTACCTCAAGTCTCCTGATAAAAATGGTACCTCTCTTGTGTGGGTAGGCCTAGTGCCTGTAACAGAAAATGCCCCAAAACACATCGAACACATCACATTTTTCCCAAAAAAACAGACATGTTTTTTGCAAAGTGCATAGGAGTGGATTTTGGCTTCTTGCTCAACCGGCACCCAGGGAAACCTAACAAACCTATGCATTTTTGGAAACTAAACACCTAGGGAAATCCAGGCTGGGGTGACTTATGAAGCTCTCGCTGGGTTATGTTACCCAGATCCTGTTGCAAACCTGAAAATGTGGCTAAAAACACTTTTTCCTCACATTTCAGTGCTGCAAAGGTCTGTAATCTGAGGGAAGCCATGAATTTCCTTCCACCCAGCACTCCCCCAAGTCTCCCAATAAAATGCTACCTCCCTTGTGTTGGTAGGCCAATACACAACGTGGACACATCACATTTTTCCAATGAAAACAGACATGTTTTTTGCAAAGTGTCTAGCTGTGGATTTTGACATCTAGCTCAGTTGGCACCCAGGGAATCCTAGCAAACCTGTACATTTTTGGGAAATAGACACCAAGGGGGAATCCATGATGGGGTGACTTGTGGGGCTCTCAGTGGGTTTTGTCACTCAGAACCCTGTGCACACCTCAAAATGTGGCAAAAAAAATACTTTTTACTCAAATTTTGGTGCTGCTATGTTCTGGAATCTGAGGGGAGCCACAAACTTCCTTCTACCCAGCATTCCCCCAAGTATCCTGATAAAAATGCTACCTTACTTGTTTGGGTAGGCCTAGTGCCCGTGACAGGAAATGCGCCAAAACACAACGTGGACAAATCGCTTATTTCCAATGAAAATTGACATGTTTTTTGCAAAGCGGCTAGCTATGGATTTTGGCATCTAGCTCAGCCGGCAGCTAGGGCAAACCAGTACATATTTGGAAACTAGACATCTATGGGAATTCGGAATGGGGTGACTTGTGGGTCACTTACCGGGTACTGTCACCCAGAATCCTTTGCAAATCTCAAAATGTGGCTAAAACACTTTTCCTCACATTTCGGTGCTGCAATGTTCTGTAATCTGCGGGAAGCCAAAAACTTCCTTCCTATCAGCATTCCCCCAAGTCTCCTGATAACAATGCTACCTCACTTGTGTGGTTAGGCCTGGTGCCCGCAAAACAAATGCTTCCAAGCACAATGTGGACACATCACATTTTTAAAATGAACACTGACATGTTTTTGGCAAAGTGCCTAGCTGTGGATTTTGGCGTCTAGCTTAGCCAGAACCCAGGGAAACTTAGCAAACCTGTACATTTTTAGAAACTAGACATCTAGGGGAATTCAGGATGGGGTGACTTGTGGGGCTCTCCCTGGGTACTGTCATCAAGAATCCGTTGCAAACCTCAAAAGTTGGCTAAAACACACCTTTTCCTCACATTTTGGTGCTGCAAAGTTCTGGAATCTGAGGGGATCCACAAACTTCCTTCCACCCAGCATTTGACCAAGTCTCCATATAAAAATGGTTCCTCACTTGTGTAGGTAGGACTAGTGCCTGCGACAGAAAATGCCCCAAAACACAACATGGACACATCACATTTTTCCAATGAATACAGGCATGTTTTTTGCAAAGTGCCTAACTGTGGATTTTGGTCTCTAGCTCAGCCAGCACCCAGGGAAACCTAGCAAACCTATACATTTTTGGAAAATAGACATCTAGGGAAATCAAGGATGGGGTGAGTTGCGGGGCTCCTACTGGGGTCTGTCACCCAGAATCTTTTGCAAACCCCAAAATTTGGCTAAAAACCTTTTGTCCCATCATCTCAGTGCTGCAAAGTTCTGGAATCTGAGGGATCTGAGGGGAGCCACAAACTTCCTTCCACCCAGCATTCCCCCAAGTCTCCCGATAAAAATGCTACCTCACTTGTGTGGATAGGCCTAGTGCCCGTGACAGGAAGTGCCCCAAAACACATCGTGGACATATCACATTTTTCCAATGACAATGGACATGTTTTTACAAAGTGCCTAGGTGTGGATTTTAGTCTCTAGCTCAGCCAGCACCCAGGGAAACCTAGCAAATCTATACATTGTTGGAAACTAGACACCTAGGGAAATCAAGGATGGGGTGAGTTGCGGGGCTCCCACTGGGTTATTTCACCCAGAATCTTTTTCAAACCTCAAAATTTGGCTAAAAACATTTTTTCCTATCATCTCGATGTTGCAAAGTTCCGGAATGTGAGGGAAGCCACAAACTTGCTTCCACCCAGCATTTACCCAAGCCTCCCAATATAAATGGTACCTCACTTGTGTAGGTAGGCCTAGTGCCTGAGACAGAAAATGCCCCAAAACACAACATGGACTCATCACATTTTTCTAATGAAAACGGACTTGTTTTTTGCAAAGTGCCTAGCTGTGAAGTTTGGTCTCTAGCTCAGCCGGCACCTAGGAAAACCTAGCAAACCTATACATTTTCCAAAACTAGACACCTAGGGGGATCCAGGATGGGATGACCTGTGGGGCTCTCACTGGGTTCTGTCACCCAGAATCATTTGCAAACCTCAAAATGTGGCTAAAATAAGACTTGTTCCTCACATTTCGGGCCTGCAAAGTTCTGGAATCTGAAGGGAGTCACAAACATCCTTCCACCCAGCATTCCCCCAAGTCTCCCAATACAAAATGCTACCTCACTTGTGTGGGTAGGCCTACTGCCCATGACAGGAAATGCCCCAAAACACATCGTGGACATATCACATTTTTCCAAATGAAAACAGGCATGTTTTTTGCAAAGTGCGTAGGTGTGGATTTTAGTCTCTAGCTCAGCCGGCACCCAGGGAAACCTAGCAAACTTATACATTCTTGGAAACGATACACCTATGGAAATTAAGTATGGAGAGAGTTGCGGGGCTCCCACTGGGTTCTGTCACATAGAATCTTTTACAAACTTCAAAATTTGGCTAAAAACATTTTTTCCTATCATCTCGATGTTGCAAAGTTCTGGAATGTGAAGGAAGCCACAAACTTGCTTCCACCCAGCATTTACCCAAGCCTCTAGATAAAAATGGTACCTCACTTGTGTAGGTAAGCCTAGTGCCCATGACAGTAAATGCTCTAAAACACAATGTGGACACACCACATTTTTCTAATGAAAACGGCTGTGCTTTTTGCAAAGTGCCTAGCTGTGGATTTTGGGCTGTAGCTCAGCCGGCACCTAGGGAAACACAGCAAACCTACACATTTTTAGAAACTTGACTTGAAGGGGAATCCACAATGGGGTGACTTGTGGGGATTTACTGGGTTGTCTCACCCAGAAGCCTTTGGAAACCTCAAAATCTGGCAAAAAAACTATTTTCTTCAAATTTCGGTGCTGCAAACTTCTGTAATCTGAGGGGAGCCACAAACCTCCTTCCACCTAGCATTCCCCCTTTTCTTGCCATAAAAATGGTACCTCGCTTGTGTGAGTAGGCCTAGTGTCCGCGACAGGAAATGCCCCAAAACACAACGAGGACACATCATATTTTTCCAATAAAAACAAGTTCATTTTTTGCAAAGTGCCTAGCTGTGGAGTTTGGTCTCTAGCTCAGCCGGCACCTAGGAAAACCTAGCAAACCTATACATTTTCCAAAACTAGACACCTACGGGGATCCAGGATGGGTTGACCTATGGGGCTCTCACTGGGTTCTGTCAACCAGAATCATTTGCAAACCTCAAAATGTGGCTAAAATAAGACTTGTTCCTCACATCTCGGGCCTGCAAAGTTTTGGAATCTGAAGGGAGTCACACACTTCCTTCCACCCAGCATTCCCCCAAGTCTCCCAATACAAAATGCTACCTCACTTGTGTGGGTAGGCCTACTGCCCATGTTATGAAATG
The DNA here is from genome assembly GCF_031143425.1 of Pleurodeles waltl. NCBI lineage: Eukaryota > Metazoa > Chordata > Amphibia > Caudata > Salamandridae > Pleurodeles > Pleurodeles waltl. The sequence continues at coordinate 899,957,571 of NC_090436.1, forward strand.
CACCAAAACACATCATGGACATATCACATTTTTCCAATGAAAATGGACATGTTTTTTGCAAAGTGCGTAGGTGTGGATTTTAGTCTCCAGCTCAGCCGACACCCAGGGAAACCTAGCAAACTTATACATTCTTGGAAATAAGACACCTATGGAAATTAAGTATGGCGAGAGTTGCGCGGCTCCCACTGGGTTCTGTCACATAGAATCTATTACAAACTTCAAAATTTGGCTAGAAACATTTTTTCCTATCATCTCGATGTTGCAAAGTTCTGGAATGTGAAGGAAGCCACAAACTTGCTTCCACCCAGCATTTACCCAAGCCCCCAGATAAAAATGGTACCTCACTTGTGTAGGTAGGCCTAGTGACCATGACAGTAAATGCTCTAAAACACAATGTGGACACACCACATTTTACTAATGAAAACGGCTGTGCTTCTTGCAAAGTGCCTAGCTGTGGATTTTGGCCTGTAGCTCAGCCCGCGCCTAGGGAAACACAGCAAACCTACACATTTTTAGAAACTTGACTTGAAGGGGAATCCACAATGGGGTGATGTGGGGATTTACTGGGTTGTCTCACCCAGAAGCCTTTGGAAACCTCAAAATCTGGCTAAAAAACTATTTTCTTCAAATTTCGGTGCAGCAAACTTCTGTAATCTGAGGGGAGCCACAAACCTCCTTCCACCTAGCATTCCCCCTTTTCTTGTGATAAAAATGGTTCCTCGCTTGTGTGAGTAGGCCTAGTGCCTGCGACAGGAAACGCCCCAAAACACAACCAGGACACATCATATTTTTCCAATAAAATCAAGTTTATTTTTGCAAAGTCGTAGCTGTGAATTTTGGCCTCTAGCTCAGCCGGCATCTAGGGAAACCTAGCAAACCTATTCATTTTTAGAAACTTGACACCTATCGAAATCTAGGATGGGGTGACTTGTGGGGCTCTCACTGGATTCTGTCACCCAGAATCCTTTGCAAACCTCAATATTTAATTTGGCAAAAAAAACCTACTTTTTTCTGACATTTTGGTGTTCAAACTTCCCTCCACCCAGCATTCCCTCAAATGACCCTATACAAATGTTTCCTCACTTGTGTGGGTAGTCCTAGTGCCTGCGACAAGGAAGGGCCCAAAGACAACATGGACACATCAAAATTATATATTTCAAAACTATCTGTTTTTTCATGGGGCCACCTGGTTTTTAGTCCTGGGCTTGGCAGCCATCTAGGGAAACCTACCAAACCCAGACATTTCTAAAAACTAGACACCACAGGAAGTCCAGGGAGGTGTGATTTGCATGGATCCCCCAGAGTTTTCTTTCCCAGAATTCTCTGCTAACCACAAATTTAGCTAAAAAAGTCACATTTTTCTCACATCTCTATGTCGGATCACCGCACCTGCACAAATTTCCTACCACCCAGCGTTTCCCTCAGTCTTCCAATAAAAATGATACCTCACTTGTGAAGGTAGCCCAAGTGCCTGTGACAAGGAAGGGCCAAAACCATATAAAAATTGAGGGGGAACCAAAGCAGGTCCAAAGGGGCAGTAGTTTTTCAAACGTTTTTAGGGTGACAAGTGGGGCAGAATCTTTATCGATATAGATGCGACAATGCTGGGTGGTAGGAATTTTGTGGAAAATGTAGAGGAAATGTGTGATTTCAAGCAAAGTTGGAGGTTTGCAGGGCATTGTGGGTAGTAAAATGGTATGGGGTGCATGTGAAGCACACCACCCTGGACTCACCCAGAAGTTTAGTATTCAGATGTGTCTAGGTCTGGTAGGTTTTTCTAGGTGGAAGCGTACCAAAGTCCAAAAAGTGCAGCCGCTCACCATTCCAAGTGGGACGATATTGGGAGTTAGCCAGGCTCTCTTGGCCCATAGGTGAAATCAAAACCCAAAAGAGTCAAATATCCTCTTGCTTGCCATTGGGATGAGATGCTTTAGTTTGCAGGGGGAGCTGAAAGACTGTTACCCCTTGAGTTGCGGCTGGGGCAAAACCATGCCCATAGTAGTTGGCAGCTCCCACTCCATTTTAAAAAAAATTCCCCGGCATGTACTGGGCATTCTGCCCCCATGAGGTGGATTGGGAGTAAATACCCCATCTGCCCCCCGGTGGACAGAACAACTTTTTCCACATTTTCCCCACCCTCTTTTTTAAAAAATAGGCTGGTTTGCACCCAAGTGGGGCAGAAATGGCCAACAAAAATGTGCTCCCATGGGGAGCGACCCTTGCCCAAACGGCTGACCCCCCAAACAAAACACCCACCCAAACAAAAATCCCTGGTGCCTAAGTGGTTTCTGCCCCCTTTAGTTTATAGGAGGAGCTGAAAGATTGTTACCCCCTTGAGTTGGGGCTGGGGGCATAACCATGCCCATAGTGATTGGCAGCCCCCACTCCAATTTTATTTTTAATTCCCTGGCATATAGTGGGCTTTCTGTCCCCTCGAGGGATGATCGGGGTAATTACCACATCTGCCCCCCAGTGGGCAGAACAACTTTGTCCCCATTTGTCCGCACCCTCTTTTAAAAAAAATCTTTCCTGGTGTCTAGTGGACTTTCTCCCCCTTGGGGGCAGATGGGCCTAATAAAAATAGGCCGACCTGCCCCCAAGGGGGACAGAAATGGCCATCAGTAATGTGCCCCCATGGGGAGAAACCCCTGCTGAAGGGGCCGCCCCCCCAAACAAAACACACACACAACAGTCCCTGGTGCCTCAGTGGTTTCAGCCTGCCTTGGGGATGGATGGGTCTAATAAAAATAGGCCGATCTGCTCCCAAGGAGGGGCAGAAATGGTCAACGGTAATGTGCCCCCATGGGGAACAACCCTGAGTGCCACAGCAACACCCATTGCATTTTGATGCTGCCTCAGAGTTATATAATCTCATAAAACTGAGGCAGCGCCAAAATCTAAATCCACCCCCAGGGGTGGCGTTAGAAGGGCGCAACGAGGAGGAATAATTTTATTCTTCCTCGTTTTTTGCTTTTTCTATGAGCGCTATATTCTGGCGCACACATAGAAGAAGCAAAATGTCAGAAATTATTATTTATGTGCGGGAAGGTGTCCCTTCCTGCACATAAACAATCATTTGAAAATGATGCTTTGGCACTTTTGTGTGTGCTGCATTGTGCAGCGCACACAGGAGTGCCAAAGCGCCATTAGTGATTACTTATGTGTGGGAAGGGACACCTTCTCGCACATAAACAATCACATCCCTCAACACAGACATCCTTGCACGATGGTGCAATGACGCCTGCGTTGGTGCTGACAGCTAAATTTTGCATCAGCGCAGGGGGAGACGCAGGGGTGCGCAAATTCTCTTAAATACGGCGCATCCTTGCGTTTCTAAAGTGACGCAGCGCAGCGCTGCCAGTTTTGGTGCAGCACCGCGCTGCGTCACTTTTCTTTCAATCTGGCCCCAGGCCTCTTAAAACATTTGGTGGGAGGGAGTCAAAATCGCCACGTGGGATCCTTTTCAGGTACCATGGGTAGGTCATTTAAAATCAAAACAATTTCCTTAGACACATTTTGAGGTAGCTTCAGCACCTACAGGTCATTGTGCAGACTGATGCCTCTGAACATGGGATAGGGGCAGTACTGTCCCAGACAAATGATGATTGCCTTGACTAGCCTGTTGCTTCCATTAGCAGGAGGTTACTCCCCAGGGAGCAGCGTTGGAGTGCAATTGAGAGGGATGTCTTTACTGTGGTTTGGTCCCTGAAGAAGCTGAGACCATACTTCTTTGGTACTCACTTTGCAGTTCAAACTGACCACAGACCTCTCAGATGGCTAATGCAAATGAAAGGTGAAAATCCAAAACTGTTGAGGTGGTCCATCTCCCTACAGGGAATGGACTTTATAGTGGAACACAGACCTGGGACTACCCATGCCAATGCAGATGGCCTTTCCAGGTTCTTCCACTTAGAAAATGAAGACTCTCTTGGGAAAGGTTAGTCTCATCCTCTTTCGTTTGGGGGGGCGTTGTGTAAGGAAATGCCTCCTTGGCATGGTTACCCCCTGACTTTTTGCCTTTGCTGATGCCAAGTTATGACTTGAAAGTGTGCTGGGACCCTGCTAACCAGGCCCCAGCACCAGTGTTCTTTCCCTAAACTGTACCTTTGTCTCCACAATTGGCACAACCCTGGCATCCAGGTAAGCTCCTTGTAACTGGTACCCCTGGTACCAAGGGCCCTGATGCCAGGGGAGGTCTCTAAGGGCAGCAGCATGTCTTATGCCACCCTAGGGACCCCTCACTCAGCACATACACACTGCTTGCCAGCTTGTGTGTGCTGGTGGGGAAAAAATGAGTAAGTCGACATGGCACTTCCCTCAGGGTGCCATGCCAACCTCACACTGCTTGTGGCATAGGTAAGTCACCCCTTTAGCAGGCCTTACAGCCCTAAGGCAGGGTGCACTATACCACAGGTGAGGGCATAGGTGCATGAGCACTATGCCCCTACAGTGTCTAAGCAAAACCTTAGACATTGTAAGTGCAGGGTAGCCATAAGAGTATATGGTCTGGGAGTCTGTCAAACATGAACTCAACAGCACCATAATGGCTACACTGAAAACTGGGAAGTTTGGTATCAAACTTCTCATCACAATAAATGCACACTGATGCCAGTGTGCACTTTTTGTAAAATACACCCAGAGGGCATCTTAGAGATGCCTCCTGAAAACATACCCGACTTCCAGTGTGGGCTGACTAGTTTTTGCCAGCCTGCCACACACCAGACATGTTGCTGGCAGATGGGGAGAGTGCCTTTGTCACTCTGTGGCCAGGATCAAAGCCTGTACTGGGTGGAGGTGCTTCTCACCTCCCCCTGCATGAACTGTAACACCTGGCGGTGAGCCTCAAAGGCTCACCCCCTTTGTTACAGCACCACAGGGCATCCCAGCTAGTGGAGATGCCCGCCCCTCTGGCCACTGCCCCCACTTTTGGCGGCAAGGCTGGAGGAGATAATGAGAAAAACAAGGAGGAGTCACTTCCCAATCAGGACAGCCCCTAAGGTGTCCTGAGCTGAGGTGACTAACTTTTAGAAATCCTCCATCTTGTAGATGGAGGATTCCCACAATAGGATTAGGGATGTTCCCCCCTCCCCACAGGGAGGAGGCACAAAGAGGGTGTAGCCACCCTCAGGGCCAGTAGCCATTGGCTACTGCCCTCCCAGACCTAAACACACCCCTAAATGGAGTATTTAGGGGCTCCCAGAACCGAGGAAGATAGATTCCTGCAACCTAAAGAAGAAGAAGGACTGCTGACCTGAAGCCCTGCAGTGAAGATGGAGACGACAACTGATTTGGCCCCAGCCCCACGGCCTGTCTCCCTACTTCGAAGAAAACTGCAACAGCGACGCATCCAACAGGGTCCAGCGACCTCTGAAGCCTCTGAGGACTACCCTGCATCTAAAGGACCAAGAAGCTCCCGAGAACCACGGCCCTGTTCAAGAAACTGCAACTTTTGGAAACAAAGAAGCAACTTTTAAAGACCACACGTTTCCCGCCGGAAGCGTGAGACTTTCTACTCTGCACCCGATGCCCCCGGCTCGACCTGCGGAAAACTAACACTACAGGGAGGACTCCCCGGCATCTGCGAACCCGTGAGTAGCCAGAGTTGACCCTTCTAAGTCCCCACAGCGACGCCTGCAGAGGAAATCCAGAGGATCCCCCTGACTGCGACTGCCTGCTTCAAGGAACCCGACGCCTGGAAAACACACTGCACCCGCAGCCCCCAGGACGTGAAGGAACCGAACTCCAGTGCAGGAGCGACCCCCAGGCGACCCTCTGCCTAGCCCAGGTGGTGGCTACCCCGAGGAGCCCCCCCATGCCTGCCTGCATCGTTGAAGAGACCCCGGGTCTCCCCATTGATTCCTATTGAAAACCCGACGCCTGTTTGCACTCTGCACCCGGTCGCCCCTGTGCCGCTGAGGGTGTACTTTCTGTGCCTGCTTGTGTCCCCCCAGTGCCCTACAAAACCCCCCTGGTCTGCCCTCCGAAGTCGTGGGTACTTACCTGCTGGCAGACTGGAACCGGGGCACCCCTATTTCCATTAAAGCCTATGTGTTTTGGGCACCACTTTGACCTCTGCACCTGACCGGCCCTGAGCTGCTGGTGTGGTAACTTTGGGGTTGCCTTGAACCCCCAACGGCGGGCTACCTTGGACCCAACTTTGAACCCTGTAAGTGTTTTACTTACCTGTGAACTTAACAATTACTTACCTCCCCCAGGAACTGTTGATTTTTGCAGTGTGTCCACTTTTAAAATAGCTTATTGCCATTTTTTGCTAAAACTGTACACGCTATTGTGATAATTCAAAGTTCCTAAGATACCTGAGTGAAATATCTTTCATTTAAAGTGTTGTTTGTAAATCTTGAACCTGTGGTTCTTAAAATAAACTAAGAAAATATATTTTTCTATATAAAAACCTATTGGCCTGGAATTTGTCTTTGAGTGTGTGTTCCTCATTTATTGCTGTGTGTGTACAACAAATGCTTAACACGACCCTCTGATAAGCCTACTGCTCGACCACACTACCTCAAAATAGAGCATTGGAATTATCTCTTTTTGCCACTATCTTACCTCTAAGGGGAACCCTTGGACTCTGTACACACTGTTAATTACTTTGAAATAGTATATACAGAGCCAACTTCCTACAGGTACCATTAAGTTGGGTAGAGAACAACGCAATATTAATAAATTGCAAAAGGCAATTTTATGGATTGTGTGGTCTATAATTGGTTATTTTAATTGTATTTACACACGTAGATTTCTATATCTTTCATATATGTAGCCCGAACAAAAGTCTACATACATGCATGTAGACCATAAGATAATAAAAACGTTTTTTTTGTGGTTTACATCTTGGCCAACTTTCGAAGTCACAGAGGGCCAGATGTATCAAAGTGTTCTACCCATTCTGTGTCCATGGGAAAATGTGTTTGTACATATGGCCCAGAGAGTAAATTCTTTTGTCTTCGTTGATGGATTGCTACATATAATGTCCACCTTTAGCTCAAATGGGAAACTCAAGTGGCGATTGCCGGATGGGCCACGTTTCATTAAATGCTTTGGTGTCACTCCAGTGCAATTTTAGGGCCGCAGCACGTTGGGTTTTCACATTTCTCTGTTTATATCCTCAACTGCAGAACACTGTTTGTGTTGCAGCTCCTCCCTCTTATTTACCCTGAAAACAAATGCTGACCACAGAAAGGACACAGCTCTTGTTCAAAGAGCGCTGCCACTCGAGTGAGACATCCAAGTAGAGATGGAACATCCAGCCTGCTACACTGGAGGTTTCTCGTTCCCAACATAGGTGTCCTGCTGTGGTACTTTTGACTACCGAAACTTGCACACTGTCAGAAGTCAACCCTTTTCGGAAGGGTAAGCTGAATATTAGTGAGGCGTTATGAGCCGGACATTATTGTGGGGGGAGGGGAAAGATATAATTCTCTGCGATCATCTGTCTGCATTCTGTCAGCTACTGTTTAGCAGATTCCTGTCGCTGTAGCCTTCTGCTTTCCTTTGACTGTACCCGTGACCCAATTTGGTAAAGGGGAAGCTGCAGGCTTCTGAGGCAAGTGGACAGGTACTCAGAAGTAGCAGGCTTCAGAAACAGGTTCATACAGGTTCATACTGTGCTCCTATGTTCCTATGTCTGCTGCATGCCGCCTCCTGTCACAGTAGTGGGGAGATGAATCCGTCTGTTTAACCGTTCACGATGGTAGTAAAACCCACCTAAACATCTTAAATGTTAACTGCCGTATAGGAAGGTTTCCCAACCAAAACTACATTCCTGGATGGATTGTTTCCTGCCTCCCACAGGGACCCTTAAGATGAATGGCCTGGTCTTCATATCATCATGTCGCCTATGATGAGTTTTTTCCCTGTAAGGGGGTATCACTTACACCACATCTGCTTGTCCCAGTATTTGCCGTTTACGTTCACCTCTCCAATAATTATAGGCAGTTTTACCTCCTGAAATTTCAAAGGATGTTTTTGATCGTACCCAGTATGCTGTAGGTGTGATTGAAAAATGCAAAACTCAAGTCCTCTGTATAAGCGTTACCACACATCTAAAAGTATTGGGTCGCTCATATTTAGGGCCTAATTAATTAACAAACCTTGTGAATAAAATGAAAGCAAGAGGTGAAGCAGCTTCAACTGCCTGGTGAAGGAATGTCCTCATAAATGGCATTCATTAAATTGCAATTTGGAAATATGTTGCTTTTTAAAAACAAATATTTTGGTATCCATTAAGATGCCAGAATTATCTCAGTAGTTGGTCAGTCTACTTTGAAGAATTAATTTAGATATGCTCCATACTGCAAATGCTGTTGTTTCTTCATCTTAACAGTCCACATCCTTTCAAGCAGCGGGATCAGAAATAAGTTTGCTGTTCTATATTTATGTTTATCAATGTAGATCGTACAGTGCAGAAGGTAAAAATACTTCGGGCCCGATTCACGGAGAGCCTCTGCAGTCATTGCGGAGGCTCCGCAGTCGTGGCGGGATCTTCACACTGCAGTTTCTCATTGCAGAGATCCTGCCACTACTGCCGAGGCTCTTTGTGAGGAAATTCCTCAGTTACAATCCTAGTTCTGCACTGCCTTCACTTCATTGAATTTATAAACAATTTTCTCTCTACCTTGAGTTCAATCTTAGTGAATAGGGAACTATAATTAATGGAAATTATTTTCAATGTCTCAGTAAGTATGACCTCTAAAGAACTGGGTCCTTAAAGAAACTTGCCAGTGCAGGCATGATCAGCCAGGGAAGCTGCTGGCTTAAAGAAGTGTGCTGTTTTCAGCTTTTGGCACCTGCTGCCTTACTTGCTACATTGCCTTTAATTTCTTATATATTTTTTCATTGTAGTGAAAGGCATCGGTGTTAAGATAATTCTTCAGGGTAATTTTTTCACATTTGGGCATTATTTGTAAATGAAAAAGAGTGAATGTGGTAACTACAGCTTTGGATAGGCTTCTGTGTATTGCTGTGCATTAAAATGTATGTGATTTGTGTTTCCAGAAATCTTTATCGCATTTTACTGCAGGACGATTTTGACAGGACACAGCCTTTGGAGACAAGGGAAAATAAGAAATATGTAAAGATACGAGGGCTGAAAAATAAACGCCACTTTTAGAAAAACAATCTAAAAAAAGACATTGAGTGAAGCAATCATTGCAGTACAGAATGATTTTAATATGAAAATAAAACAGAAAAATGGAATCGTCACTAAGGGGAGGAAATCTGAGGAAGCAGCTGTCACTGTGATAATGCTGGGATTCTAATGGCTCTTTACTGTCTTAAATTGGCAGAGTACTTGCATATTAAAAACAAATATATAAAAACAAAGGTGAAAGTGACAATATAGCTACGTGAAAACACCAGTTTAACACAACATTTTATGAATCAATTCTGTTTATTCATGGCCTCAGTATAACCTGAGCATAAACAGCTGTTCGTCTACAGCCCAGTGGGCTGGCAGCAGTCAACTAGAACAGACAGGCCTCATTTAACACAGCTGTCCGCCTACAAGTCTGGGGCGGGCAGTGTTGACAAGGCATTTTCAAAACTATAAATCAGAACTACCCCAAGCAAATGATCACCCTGTTTCCTTCCAGGGGTGTGGAATTTAATATAATATCTACTTGTCCGTGGGACAAGTTGCTTCATATATCTACCTGTCCTGTAAAAAAATCTACATGTCCCTTTGGTGCCATGTAGTACGGCGACAAATTATGGCAACATTCTTATTATATAAGAACTCTGATAATAGCATCTCTGAGTATGCCAGGGCTAATGCTATAGTACGGCTTGAATACTAGCAGTTTCCTTATTTTGCCACCTTTCTGCAGATCTACATACAGGGGCTGGAGGAAGCAGTAAGAAATAGTTGTATGATTGGAATGCCTTTGAGTCAGTGCAAATCTACTAACTTGTATGTCTGAAGGATTTTCATCAGCTTTTCTATAATCTTTTCCCTTACCGAGAAAGGTTGGAAATTTACTCCTTACAAGGGCAGAATTAGAAGTTCTTCCAGGGTTGAGAAAAAGTGGTTGGAGGGAAAGTAAACTTGTAAACGCTCAATAGCTTTTCGCATGAGCAAATATACACATGCATATTTGCTCGTGCTAAAATACAGTTCGAAAATATTTTGCAGGAGTATGATTTTCTGGTCTACTTCTGTAAATTCTTGAGAATTCATGAAAGCCATAATTCTGCTTGAATGCAAAGACATTCCATGGATGCACTTGTGTGACTTTCTTTAAGAATTGGGCCCCTAATTATGTTGGGCGTTAACCAAGGCCTTTTGTTTTTATTAAAATTCAGTTTCTATTTCTATCCATCTATCGGCTGGCTTTACTGTGAGTGGTAGCATTCTGCTCTTTCACAATGAGGATACAACCTTAGAATCACCATGGACTCCAAGTTAACTATGAATGCCCAAGTGGACAAATTAGCATGAACAAGCTTCATCACCTTCAAGACTCTACGACGCATCTTTCCCCCACCTCGGATTTCCACACAAGGTGCAAGCTACTATCTCGCTTGTACTATCCAAACTGGATTATGCCAATGGCCTCTACCATGGATCATCTCTATCTATTATGAAAAAACTACAACGTATTCAGAACTCCGCAGCCAGGCTACTATTACATGTAAAGCTGCAAGCCCACATTTCCCCTGCCTTGAGAGCACTACACTGGTTACCCATTTCCAGAAGATGCACTTTCAAGCTGCTTTGTATCACCCACAAAGCTATACATGGAACAGGAACCTCCGCTCAAGATTGGCACCCCGCCTTATAACACCACCATACAAGAAAAAGACTATAGGTGGTACATCCTTCTCTGTTCAAGCAGCCAAACTATGGAATTCATTACCCCCAACTATAAGAGGCACAGTTAACTTTATTGTCTTCAGAAAACTACTCAAGAGTTGGCTTTTTCCTTCATAACCACCATATTCAAACAACTATGGATTGCATATGCCTATGTTGATAAATATTTGTTTCTGATTATGTGTATATTTCTAGTTATGTATAGTTCTTTAGAAAATATGTATTGCTACTATGTCATAACAATAAAATACACACACACTCTTTAAACCTGTTTGACTAAGTATATTTTTCCCATGGTTCTAATTATGTATTGTATATGCATATGTGTGTGTATTCATGTGTGTTTGTATGTGTGTGTGTGTATGTATACATATATATATGTATGTATGTATGTGTATATGTTGTTTCTGTGCTTGGCATGTTCGTGGGTCATTGCATGGCTCCTGGGAGGGTTGTTATACTAGATATCTATGAATCCCTGCTCTCATCTTATATCACACTTATCTACCCATCATCATATGTCATGTCTCTATCAATCTATCCTCCATTCCCACTCTGACTCATCCCAAATCCATTCTACTACTTTCATCTCCTAAATAACTCTGCCTAAGCTCTTTCCTCCACTTCCACATCTCACTCACCAAACCTCACTTTACTACCATGACCTCCCAAACAACCCTACTAAATTCGCCCTCATTTATCTCACCCTGCTACTATGATCTCCCTAACCCCTTCCACAGACCCTTCCCTCCTTCATCTTCTTTTACTCATCCCAAGCCTAAATCCTATTATCATATACTCCCAATAAATACTTCTGGATTCTTTCCTCCTCCACCCCTCCATTACTGCAGTCAATCTAACTCTCATATCCGCGGCTCAATTTAACTCATAAGAATACTAAAACTGTACTCATATTTTCCTGATACTAATACATCCCTACTTCTTGTTGGGTTCCGGAGTAGCATGCTACTCGCCGAAAAGCGCTTCGACGTCTCGTCAGGGGTAGTAAGCACTATATAAATACTATTACAATAAAATACAATACAATACAGGTCTGAAAAAAGCTTGCCCGTTTCCGTTTCAAGAGCCCCTGGCTGCATCCCATTTGTGACGGTCCTGCAAAGAGTACATATCAGATGTGGAAATAATAGTTTTGTGAATAGGGTTATATACTGGAAAAGGGTTGTTCATATTGGTGTGCCAAGATGCACATCATCTTTCTATTTACATAAATGAAGTCATTTTGCAGTCCTGCTTTATTAATGCAAGGTTGTTTGTACCCACCGGGCGCATCATAAATATTGTTTCACGGGTTAAATTATTATGGAGATCAACTGGAACTTAATACAGAAACCCTTCAACCCACAAATAGCTGACGCCTAGCTTGTCGAACATTTTTGAAAGGGCAGGCCCCTGAGGGAAAGGCCGTCTTTGATGAATAGGTTCACAGACGATAAAGAGGTAGGAAATGTCGCATCAAAGATCAAATCAGGAATACCTACTGGTCTCGTGTTTGAACGTTTTTTAACCCTGCTCTTATGAAATCCTCCAATAAATCGGGCCCTGTCTACTTTGTAGGCATTTATAACGCGATTACACTTGACTGTAGCGTTATAACACTATGAGTTGGGCCGTTAATTCTGACTCATGCGTAAATCTCTGTTTATACACGGCTTGGAACTACGAGTTGTTATGTATGTAACGCATCCGATAATGATCGGATAAATGAAATAACTTAGGGCCATATTTATACTTTTTGACGCAAAACTGCGCTATCGCAGTTTTGCGTCAAAAAAATTAGCGCCGGCTAACGCCATTCTGAAGCGCCATGCGGGCGCCGTATTTATTGAATGGCGTTAGCCGGCGCTAGCAGACCGGCGCTGCCTGGTGTGCGTGGAAAAAAACCACGTACACCAGGCAGCGCCGGCGTTGGGGAAAAAGGCGTTAGGGCGTCTTAAAATGGGGCAAGTCAGGTAGAGGCAAAAAAATCGCCTCCACCCGATTTGCGCCATTTTTAACGACGCCCAGACGCCATTTACATGACTCCTGTATTAGTAAAGACAGGAGTCATGCCCCCTTGCCCAATGGACTTATGTCCCCTGGGCATGGTCATTGGGCATTGTGGCATGTAGGGGGGCACAAATCAGGCCCCCCTATGCCAAAAAAAATAAAAAATAAAAATAAAATTATACTTACCTGAACTTACCTGAATGTCCCTGGGATGGGTCCCTCCATCCTTGGGTGTCCTCCTGGGGTGGGCAAGGGTGGCAGGGGGGGTCCCTGGGGGCATGGGAGGGCAGCTGTGGGCTCATTTTGAGCCCACAGGTCCCTTAACACCTGCCCTGACCCAGGCGTTAAAAAGAGGCGCAAATGCGGGGTTTTTTGCCCCGCCCACTCCCGGGCGTGATTTTTGCCCAGGAGTATAAATACGATGCATTTGCGTCGCAGTCATTTTTCTAGACGGGAACGCCTACCTTGCATCTCATTAACGCAAGGAAGGCGTTCACGCAAAAAAATGACGCTCATTCCTCATACTTTGGCGCTAGACGCGTCTAACGCCAAAGTATAAATATGGCGTTAGTTTTGCGCCGAATTTGCGTCGAAAAAAACGATGCAAATTCGGCGCAAACGGAGTATAAATATGCCCCTTAATTCGTAACTTTATTTCGATCTTCACAGATCATAAAAGAACAAGGACAAAAACTTTTGTTAAAAACAAGTATTGCACATTTAAACCCGGCACGTCTGTACTTATTACAGTAGCCACCTCACTCCTATCAACTGCTCCATATTGTTGCTCAACTCCCCAAAAACACATAATAAAACACTTTGGGGCATATTTATACTCCGTTTGCGCCGGAATTGCGTCGTTTTTTTTGACGCAATTTCGACGCAAAACTAACTCCATATTTATACTTTGGCGTTAGACGCGCCTAGCGCCAAAGTCCATGGAGTTAGCGTCATTTTTTAGCGTGGACACCTACTTTGCGTTAATTATATGCAAGGTAGGCGTTCCCGTCTAAAAAATCGACTCCGAGGCATGTGCGTCGGATTTATACTCCCGGGCAAAAATCACGCCCGGGAGTGGGCGGGTCAAAAAAAATGACGTACGGCCACTTTTGCGCCGTTTTTTAGCGCCTGCAAAAGGCAGGCGTTAAGGGACCTGTGGGCTCTGAAGGAGCCCAGAGGTGCCCTCCCATGCCCCCAGGGACACCCCCGTCACCCTTGCCCACCCCAGGAGGACACCCAAGGCTGGAGGGACCCATCCCAGGGACATTAAGGTAAGTTCAGGTAAGTATTTTTTTTAAAAAATGTTGTGGCATAGGGGGGCCTGATTTGTGCCCCCCTACATGCCACTATGCCCAATGACCATGCCCAGGGGACATAAGTCCCCTGGGCATGGCCATTGGGCAAGGGGGCATGACTCCTGTCTTTGCTAAGACAGGAGTCATTTCTATGGGGGTTGGGAGTCGTAAAAAATGGCGCAAATCGGGTTGAGGCGAAAAAATTGCCTCAACCTGACTTGCCCCATTTCTTGACGCCCAAGCCCCATATCCCCCTACACCGACGCTGCCTGGTGTACGTCGTTTTTTTTAACGCACACCAGACGGCGCCGGCAGCTAACGCCGGCTAACGTCATTCAATAAATACGGCGCCCGCATGGCGCTTCAGAATGGCGTTAGCCGACGCTAATTTATTTGACGCAAAACTGCATTAGCGCAGTTTTGCGTCAAAAAATATAAATATGGGCCTTTATCATAGTGGTCACATTTAAAGCAGATGTGCGCCAACTGAAGCAGATGTACCAGTACACCCACATTTCTTCAGACATCTCACCACAAAGGTCACCATAGTAACCCAAGACCATGTAAAGTATCAGTGCATTTAGGTAGGAGGGTAAAGAGTACAAAATTCATAGCTAGGTTAAAAACAATACAGTAAAATAGCCATAGGCCAATCAATTAAAATTGCACAAGAGTTAAAACATAATTAAAAATGCAGGACCTCCAACATGAATTTGTTGCATCAAGGAGTACTGGAAATATACATGCCCCCCCACCAATTGCCTATCCTGGGGGTTATTAACATCATAAGCATGGATGCACATAGAATGCCAAATCCAGGCTGCCTGGAGGTATCACGCAACAGCGAACACCACCAGCCTAGAGGTGTTAGTCCTTAAAATCCTAAGGCCATCCGAGTACCTCCTTGTACCCAGAGTCCTACACAGGGGAAAGGGGGGGGTCTCCTCTGTCGAGGATACGCTGGCCAGAAAAATAAAGGATGTGATATGGAATCAGATGGCCCCCTACACGATAGGCACTCACTGCTTTTATACAAAAAGCCCTAATAGGGAGAGTCTGATGTCTAAATTGTAAAAACAATTTTTGAGTTGGGTTGGAGGGTGGGGGGAACCTTATCAATCAACCTCTCACAAGTAGGTAACATTTTAAAATTCATTAACTCCAAAGTCAGAGAGCACCTACTACTGAACATGATTTCTACCTATACGTTCTGCCAGTAGGCTGATTTAATATCCATTTTTTAAAAATGGAGGTGAAATCCTCTGGTATTGTCCAAAGTTTTTTCATTCCCAGCTTCCTACGTATAGACCTGACATGCATAAACGACAGTATATCATGGGCAGTAGATAGAGCCACAAGATCAACCAGGGGTTCTCTATATGCTCCTAGAACAGGTGAAGTCCATATCCTATGCCAATAAAGTAAGGTTCTAAGCTTAGCTTTCCAGGATATTTTCCTGAAAGTCAAACCAATAAATAGCAGGATCAAAGGGGTGCTCTTTTAGGATTGAGCCTTTGGGCAAAGGCTTTCTGTCATTCATCAGACAATAAGAGTGGTGGACAACAGAAAACACAAATTTAAACTTTCAGATTTCTGAAAGAAGATGAGTATTGTATTGAGCAACAATCCTTTACAAGATAAGGGACAGCCGTGTGTGAGGTCCCACGCAGAACCGTTTTGCTGAAGTGAGACAGACTGGAGTTTTCATTTATAATCGATTTTTGGATTGTCACTTGGCATATCCATCCTCTAGGTGGCAATGTTCCTTCAAACTAATCTTTGCTCTGTACCGGTCACCAATAAAAACACCTGTTTTCTGAAAGTTTATCAGCTAAAATAAGAATCCCGCTGCAAGAAAAATACCGGATGTGTGAAATAAAAGACAAAGGTACATTTTTATGTCGTGCTTAATCCTTATTTATTTCAAAATAGTTCCTGTTTTTTCTGAAAAGTGAACAGACACAATCTCGTAGGCGCCAAATGGCATACATAGCAACTTTGCAAAAATCACTTTTTCCCAGCTCTGCAGTGATGATGTTATTCTAAATTCACAGCTTTACTCCCGCTAAATTGCCCAATTAGCAGCCGCTTTGTGAATTTGTTTTGAAACAACTGCTGCCGATCGTGCCATACATTCACACCTGTGTCCACTGGCGCAATCACCACATTGTGGGGCATATTTATACTCTGTTTGCGCCGAATGTGCATAAAATCTTTTGGCGCACATTCGGCGCAAACCGTGCACCATATTTAAACTTTGATGCCCGAGCCCGCCAACGCCAAAATTCCGCCCTGTGCATCATATTCTGGATGCGGGAAACCGCCTTGCGTTAATGACATGCAAGGTAGGTGTTCCCGTCCAAAAAATGACGTAAACACCTGTGCGCCTTATTTATCCAATCACACAAAAATTCCGCACGGCCGGGAGGCGGAGGCGGAAAATGATGCACAGCCTGATTTGCATCAAAAAGTAACGCCTGGGTCAGGGCAGGTGTTAAAATGACGCAAACACACCTCTACTTCATGAAAACACACAGAAGCAACAGCAGAGCTCCAAAAGGAAGACATGGAGGTGTTTTTCATCCAGCATGCACGCAGACGCAGAGCACAGGACCAACAACAGCAGCTTCCACAACACCAGTAGGGACCCCAAAGGCAACGCAGAAGGCAGGAGAGGATATTCCGCACCAGGACAACCCTTCTGGGACTCCGCCAACAAGACATCATCCAGAGGTACAGGCTCAACTGGCAAGCCATTCAGCAGCTGCTGTGCAACATTGAGCCACAGTTGGCACCCAGCTTGCAGACACCCCGCACCATTCCACCAGAAACCAAGCTGCTAGCTGCACTACACATGTTGGCAAGTGGCTCCTTTCAAACCACTGGTGCCCTGGTTGCCGGGATCTCACAGCCCTCATTCTCTGCCTTCCTACCCAAGGTATTGGAGGCCATTATCTCCCTCACACCCAACCACATCAGCTTCCCCAACACACAGCAGAAGCAGCAGGAGACAAAACAGGGCTTCTACCAAATCAACTGCTTCCCACATGTCCTTGGTGCCATTGACTGCACACATGTACGCCTTGTGTCACCTGCTGCAACCAAACATCTATACCGCAACAGGAAGCACACATACTCCATCAATGTGCAGGCCATTGTCGATCACCGGGGATTGATCACCAACATCGTGGCAAAGTATCCTGGGAGTGTACATGATTCATTCATATTCCGTTACTGCACCATCAATCAACACTTCCAGGACGGACAATATGGAAATGATCTACTTGTTGGTAAGTACAGAAAACTACTTATATACACACAGCACAGCAACCCTCTAGGACAAACAACACATACACCACTACATTGACACGTGGCCAGGAAGACAATGAGGTTGCGACACTGCTAGGCATGTGTGATATCCTGACCCATTTGGATATACATCTATAGACAAATGACAGAACAAATACCAACAGATGCCACCCCACAGACACAAGGGAACAATTTAAAACAACACAATGACAATGACATGGCCTCAACTGGCAGTACAACTTGGAAGATTAACCTTTCAATATCACATCAATAACACTCAATCAAACACCCTTCCAACCAATACGTACTGTGTAAGGGGTGTGTAATGTGTTATGCTGCAGGTCAAACAGCATGACACATAGCATGATGATGACTACAATGAAGGTGACATGGAATCATTGAGGCTGTACCAATATCGCACCTCACTCCTGCTCTCACATTGCCCACTACCAATAAGTAAGTGAACTGTGCGAAGAACACATATTGATGGGACAATATTGAAAGTGCACATTTCTACACATACGGATTAAGACAATTTCACACACACACAACAGATGTACAGGCATACGGACCTTCTGACACTCCAAATGACAACCTCACAACCAGGTTAGCTAGCTGAACTAGAACATGTTCAGTAGTATAGGTACATGTTACAACCTGAATTGACTTGGCAAGGGCAGAGAAATAGGTCTTCAGAGATTTTGTCACACATGTGAAATTTGTGCCTAGTCAAATGTCAACACGTCAGTGCTGACAACGTACGGAGATGTGTTGTACATTGTCACCTTGCCAAATCTAAGGGTCTCACTGATGTTTAAATAATTCAATTCCATATGTGAAATTGGATGGGATGTCCAGGGTATATAGATGCAACCATGTTATCACCACTGTGGAATTGATTCTGTGTATGGAAGTATCATGTCACCCCCAGTTAAGACACATGGACACCTCTTTCACATGACATAATGCAAGGGAGTACACAATGTACAGCAACTCTACAAAAAAACTGCTGACATCCGGTCAATCAGCCAAACACCCGTTCAGATAAGGAAACAACCCAATGCTGGTGGTACATCCTAGAAGCCTAGGATTCCACTCAATAACACAAACACAGATGAGTCACAGACAACACAAGAGAACAACTTCCATGCAAAGTGATAATCATGGTGCAAGCAACATCAACATTTTCTCACTCATTTTCTCTTTCTGCTGATCAGGGGTATGGGATCCGGGCATGGATAATGACTCCATTTGCAAACCCAAGCACAGCATCAGAGCATGCCTATAATGAGGCACATCGGAAGACAAGCACCACAGTCGAGAGGACCTTTGACATCCTGAAGTCAAGATTCAGGTGCCTCGACATCACCGGAGGCAGCCTCCTATACTCACCAGACATGGTGTGCAAAATAATTTTGACCTGTGCCATCCTGCACAACATATGTGTAAGAAGGAACATTCCCCTATATGAACCCGACCCACAAATGCCTGAAGAGGAGGAAGAGGAGGATGCTGTCCATCAACATGAGGGGGACCATCCAAACACAGCTGCAGGATTGCATCAGAGTCAACATATTGCCCAAAATTTCTTTTAACTCTACTCATCCATCACAACTGTCTTACCATTTGTCAATAAATACCTATTCTAATCTCTATATCATGGTCTGGATAATCATTTTTGCATAACATTATCCCTAACTATCAGAATCAGAGTGTAGCCTCATGGAGCATTGCAGAAATACAGATTAGGGTACAGAAAAATCCACATCATATTTGATGCGTATGAATGTATAGCCAAATTCACACACACTGTAAATGACATATATCCTGTACATTTCACATTTGAAGGGCAATAGCAGAGGACCACAGCTATTTCACACATTCATGTTGGCAACAGGGTTCATCGCAGCATATGGCACACAACTAAGACACCATCAATCAATAATGGAATAAAATTCCTCATACATGAGGCAGTGGATGTGCTATTGCATTGCTGACAAGAAGGTATGACCAGACCCTTGACATCAGTAAGTGTTACATCAGCTATCTTTGCAAGGACTATGTGTGACAAGAATTCCCTATAAGCAGCAAATGGATATCACAAGTGTCCCAAGTATGACTAGCATTGCTCACAAGACAACCCCTGCACATGGCAGCCCAGGTCCTAAGTCCTGCCACACCCATGTTCCCTGTCTCATCCCACCCTTCTTCAGAGGTCCCTGGAAAGGGAATATGTATACCCAGATAATCCCTCCTCTACACACACCCAGACTCACATTGTGAATCCAGTGTGCTTCCTTCTTTAGTATGGTATGCCATAGTCATTGTACGTCTGTATGCATGGACCTCTGGTTAAATAATGCACTGCCTTTTAGTCTGTACGACATGTAACCACCTGTACATTGCTTCCCATGTGAAAGGTACTGTTGGCCCTTTGAACTTGATTCTCACCTACAGGACTTGTGAGAGACTGAAGCTGCACACACCTGTGAGCACCTCCATGCAGATCAGCCATTTGAACATGCACTGCCCTTGCAGCTGCCTGGAATAGCATAGAAGCTGCCATTTTATGTATAGCACTGTTATGCATTGCCTTATAAATCACTTGTGTAACACAAGCCTTGGGTTACTGTGTTACGTTCCAAGACACAGGACAAACACAGTTTTCATTTTTTGATCCTGATTGACCCTGCATCCTGTTAGCCTGACTGGTTCCTGTCTTTGCGTAACCATAAAGGTTCCCTGTGGCTACATTTGTATCATAGTTGCTTTCCCAGCCCTCACGTTCCTCCTGGGGTATTGTGTCAGGTAGGTCTACAATGAATACTCAAATACATTGTATAGCATAATCAGTTTACTTATCGTACCATGGGGTGGAACTTGTTTCCAAATAGCCTAATCACGGCCCATCCCTTGTCTGGGTTTCATGTATGCATGAGTGACAAATAGTGACAGTGTACCATGGCTGTATGCATGGATTGGGTATGGTGCCTCCAGCACAACAAACAACGTCAGATAATGTGCATGAAATGTCAACACATGTTAGGACCCTGACAGTCCACATGCTGATTCACATTGCCCCCAACATATTGATGGGGCTTGCGTGGTGAATAGCTGTGAGATTAATCATCACAGAGGCACTGATGTTCCCGGATGGAGTGGGAATTTTAGAGGCCAACCTGTGTACAAATGTTGTGAGTCATGTGTTACTGGTAGGAAATGATGTTGACAATTGTCTGCATTTCCAAACATAAGTGTGGATGGGATTGCCCAAGGTTTGGCTGTATCCTAGTTGGACTTCCTCCTTACCTGTGGTGGGCTGCCCAAACCCATGTACAGCTGTCCAAAGCTTCCTGGGTGTCCTTGTTGCTTGAAAGTATTTGTTGCCTGCACCTCTCCCCTCAGGCACATGCATAGGGTTGTGAAAAGTGTACCTAGGACTGATGATCCAAGTTTAGTACACTGACATGTAAATCTGTAAGTGACTTGTCCAAACCTAGGATTCCCACTCATGATTGGCAACTGCATTCTATCCTGGCAATTCCATTTACAACTCGCAGATCTTGTGGCCCTTCATTGTCATCAAGAAGATAGTCATTAGTTGGCCTGTAAGTGGTGGAGGACTTGCAGCATTTTCTTAACCTGACAAATTGCTGAACAATGATGCATAAGTCATTCAAGTTGTTACCCATCTTTAAGAATATTGCTGTGCTGTTTGATGGGACATGTGTAGGCTGCATTGGCATGTACTTCCTCAGGGACAATCAGTGATCTGGTACATTAGATGTATTGTCTGATTTACTTCTGAAGCCATATCACACAATGAAGTACCTAATGTTTGTTTTTCTATTTGTTTTAACAGCTGCCAATATGAATCCCATCCAGATTCGGGAGTTTCAGCGCAGGGCGTTACCGCCACATTCTGGATGTGGAGTCGGGGTTCTGCAACATGGCAAGGTGTTATCGCCATGAAAGAGCCTCCGGAGTGTGGAGGGCATTTGCCCAAGGGGGCCCTTCCGTGTCCACCACAGCCACCACCACCAGCACCACCACTACCATCCAGGTGGCACCAACCTTAGCAGACACCTTTGCTGGACCGTCAACTTCCACTGCTACAGGATCTGTCACAGCACCACCTGGACCTCCTCCTACAGGCATGGCACCGACAAGGGCACATACTTCCTCAACTGGCACCCAGACCAACCCTGCTGCAGTCATAGACCCGGCAGCTTTTCAACAGATGCAATGGAACTTGGACCGTATGTTGCGAAAAATGACCAGGCTGCAGCAGGAGGTGGCACAAGTAGATTGGAGGGTGCGTGCCATAAAAAAGTCCCTGCAGAGGGCAAACTTGTAGACAATATACCCTCAGCCATGATTCCCTCCCCTCCGTCCTCTCTCCTTGTTCTTTTAATTAGTGGGTTTAGGGGGCTTAGTGTAAGGTTAGTATAGGCCATTAGTTTAGTTAGTAGTAGTGGGTGGGGGGTTGGGGGTATGATACTTGTAATATCTGTTTTTTATTATGTGTGTAGGTGGGAGGGTGGGTGATGATGTTGGGGTTTTGATGTTTTATGAAACACAATATATATATATAAAAATACAAAAATATATTTGTTTAGTATAAGATAGTATGTGTGTAGGTTAGTATATGTTGTCCTCCATGTGTCCCGTCTTATAAGGGGTGTGGGAGGGTTGATGTTTGGATCGTTTCATTAAATGTGATAAGTAAGTTTAGCTTAGGTTAGTTAGGGCCAGTTGTGGGTAATGGGTAGTTAAGATAGGTTAGGTTAGGTAAGGTGTTTCCCCAGGTTTTAGTTTCTATTTTTATTGTTTAATAAATATTTAGGTAACCCTTTACAGTATGTGTCACATGCTTGGGGATCAGGGCCTTGGCATAAGTGAACAGTGTTTTTTTTTCTGTCCCATGCTACAACCAAATCCCAACTGAGCAGTCACATTGGCAGCTACACCAAAGCTACTTTGCTAAGATTCTGCCATCCATTGCACCCACCACTCTTGGTTACTATGGATCCCAAAGTGTTGTTAATTTTTGATGTATGTTTTCAATGTCACATACTTTGCTACCAGAATTGGTATTGAGGACACTGTGTTAAGTCTGACTGATGTCCAAGCGAATCCTTATAAGGTGAGTGGTTTTATGCTCTCATGTAGTATGGTATACATAACTCACACCTATCATTTGTTACAATGTTCAGCCCGGTTACATATTTGTATGTAAACTCATACACATCCATTCATGCAATAGGGTGTGTGTTAGGTAAAATTTGGGTCAAATGTCACATACGTAAGTTTTGGCTTGAAGAAAAATTTGAAGGCAATAACGTTTGGCTTAGATATCCCTTGAGGCAGCGTTACTCTGTCCAACACAGCATTATGGTGTATAGTTTCTATTTTCCTCAGTAATAACCCTCAGGAAGGGCAGATGATGGTACAATCCAGACCACTGTGCATAGTTATCAGCCAACATTCTTTCAGGTCAGGTGTATTGACAATCTATAATCATTGACCTGAGGTAAACATAACTGATCTACTTCACGGTTGATGTGTCACATTATACAGAGACAAAGTTGTTGTGTAAGTGCTATTTATTAGAAAGTGCTGTAGTGCTATATGTACATTGTCCATGATTGTGAGTCCATTAGTGTGACACCTTCCATTGTGATCCTACACAAGTGCAAAAGGACATGTCATTTGATATGCTGGGGTGAAATGTCAGACATTGCAGAGGGACAGGATTTGCCAATGAGTTAGTGAGAGACAATCACAGGGCAGGGTGACAAGATAAACAGTGGGCTGAAGAACAGTGCTTGAGTACAGTTGTTGCAAGACTGGCATGTTACAAAGCACAGTACCTTGGCAATAGTTGGCCATGTGGCAGGGACTAGTGCTACCGGGTACTCTTACTGGTGAAGGTGATCTGTTCCACATCTTTATCTTCTGATGTGTGTGTTGTCTCCTCTGCCCTTGGTGGTGGTGGTTGTGAAGGGGCAACACACACCTCAGTGTTTGAAGACGTGGAGTCAGACATCCCGGTAGCTGCCAACTGTGGGGCTATTAAGGGCAGAACTGCAGCAAGGAGGAGCTGCTGGTTCTTAAGAATAGCAGCCACATCACTGTGGTAGGCAGCCAGGTTGGCCCTGAGGGGTTCAATATTGCATTCATGCATGCGTTGACAGGATTGTTGTTGTAGGTGTTGTGTCAACTCTATTACATCTGCGCTGATTTTCTTCAACCTTTTTTCAAGTTCCTGCAAAATTGATGTTCGCCCTTGCATGGCTGCTGCCTGTTCTGCAGTTGACATCATGCATGAACGCACCCCCTCTAGGCTGGCTGCCATATTTTGCATCCCCACCCGCACCTCCTTGGCCAGCTCCCGCTGTACTCCAAGTACAGTTCTCTCAAAGCTGGTGCCAGTGTCGTCAGAGTCCTCAGCTAGGTTGGAGCTGGCAGGTCGTACAATTGGGGTGATGGGTGGGTCCTCTGTGATGGCTGCTAGTTCTGTGCTCCTCCTTGTGTCTGAAGGTGGCGTCTGGAGGGTTCCAAGGACATCTTGGAGGGTCTGCTGGCTGATGTTTGTCAGCTCATCATCCATGTCATCAGTGTAGTCCTGGACAGGCATATTCGCAGGAGGGCCATCGTCCTCTGCAATGAGATATGGTACAATTAGTGTGTCTGTGTTGTGGGATTTGTAATGTGACGTGCCTGCCTTCCTATTATTTTCACACTGTGATCTTGCTTCCTGTTCATTGTTCCTGTCTTTCATATTAGCATTCTCCCAGGCCTATGCCCCACCTGCATGTTACATGTATTGTGGTCGGTTTGTGGACTTGTCAGCATCACATCCTCTAGGTGTTGGTTCTGCCTAAATTGTGAATTGCCACCTTCTTGTCCTACTCAACCCTCCGTCTACTTCCATTCTCATGGTGAGGCCTTTCACTGGCTGTGGGTGTTCTGATGGAACTTGCACCACACTTAACATTCTGGAACTGCTCCAGTCTCTGATATTTTACATCCACCTATATGTTGCTGAGACCTGGCATATACTATGTATTGCATTGGTATGGCACAATACGGATGTCAGCGTTGATAGTGTGTACTGCTGATGTTGGGAAATGTGTGCTACTTTGGATTGCACTGATGGTCCTAGCAGTGTTCCATTTCCTCCTCTGACTGTGCGGGTGTATTTCAGTAACCAGTTACATGTGTCCTCCCCCTCAATGCTGTTGTCTGAGCAGTATGACGATTTGGGATGTTGCATGGTGTCATTGGAGCAATTGTGAGCCAGGCATAGGGTGGACCCTGACATATGCAGCATGGGTATGACATTAGTGCTGTGTACCTCATAATGTTTATGACAATGGCTGATGTTTGTAGCAACTATGGACAATCACATTTGACAGGATTGGAACATTTGTATTGATTTCAGGGGATTGATAACGTTGTCATCCTGAACCCTCTAATTTGGGTGTGTTTGATCCATGGGGACGTTACTGCCATTAGCTACTTGACCTGCACACAGCATAGGTGATAGTGGCAACTGTTGTCACTGTTAAATTCCACTTGCAGATATGGCCTGAGGTTGTTAATTGGGCCCTAGTTCATGTAGGGAGAATACTGGCTGGTGTGTGACAGCATGCCAGTTTTACATTGTACCCTACCCTCCTTGCCTGGCTTTACCTTTCCAACATCCTTGGCATGGCAGCATACCCCCATGCAAAGGTTGTTGGTGTACTGTAGTACTGTGCCCCAGGTTTCCTCTGAACGGGCCATGCCCCTGTACCATGCCCCTTTAAACATGCCTCTCCCTGAATATCATGACTTCCATGCATTGTGTAGTAGGTATGTCCCCCCCGGTTGCAGTTAACAATTCAGCATTTTAGTTCCCCATGTGACTTACCCTGCATCTGTGTTGTCTCCTGATAGTCTGCACTGTCCTGTCCTTGGATCCCTGTGACGATCTCCTCAGGGATGATGGCTGCCACCATCTCCTCCATGTGTTCCAGGGCCTCCTGCGGTGCTGGACTCCCACCTCCAGTCTGCAGTGCTGCCTTCCTGTTCCTGGCCATCTTTTCCTTGGTCCTGCGCTTGCAGTCATGCCAGCGTTTTTTGCACTCAAGGACTGTTCTCCTTACTTCTGCTGATGGTTGATCTTGTCAACAATTTGTTGCCATATTGCCTCTCTCCTACTAATTGGCAACTTTGAGGTGACAAACAGTTAGTGCTGGTGTTATGTCACCTCTTTCATCAGAATTTCCTTCTCCTCTGCACTGAAGCAACACTTTCTTTTCTTCTCCCTTTCCTGGGTCTTGTGTGGATCCTCCTGGCTGGTTCCTGGTCTGTTGTCATCTTCCTGGGGTCAGTGCAAGCATCTGGGATCCATTTTGGCTCTCCCTAGCACATTTTGCTGTGTTTGCGCCGCTTTTTGATGCAATTGTGTAAAAAAACGGCGCGTTTCTGGTTTGCGATGTCGTAAACTGTCTCACATTTTCGCCACATTATCGTTGTTTCTCTTTACGACGTGACGCATTCGTTTGAGTAAAAAAAAATGACTCACACCTGTGGTTTGTACCGCTGTGCATCAAAGTATAAATTTGACACCCGCACGGCGCAAAGAAATGGCGTTAGCCGGCAGTAACATTTTTGACGCAAAACTACATCGGCACAGTTTTGCAGCAAAAAGTATAAACTCAAACATGTGGAAAACATGAAGACTGTTTTCAAACATATGGACATGGAGACTCACAGGTGGCAAAAAGCTACATCTTTTGCGCCTCAGTGGCTCCCTTAGAGTCTGTGTCGAAAGTGATTGCTCTTACGGCAGCCTTGCTGGTGCTGTTACTTGCAAATACACAAAAGTAACCGAACTGCGAAATGAAACTAAGGCACCTATACTGGTGAGTATAGGGCTCTATGACACAATGGCCCTGATTTAAACGTTTTAGTGCAAAACTGCATTAACACAGTTTTGCACCAAAACGTTTAGCACTGGCTTGCATCATTTCTGAGCACCAGCCGGGCACCATATTTATGGAATGGTGCAAGCTGTTCCAAAGGGTAGGCTAGCGTAAAAAATATGATGTTAGCTGGGTGGGGCTGGCAGTATGGAAGAAGGGGATTTTGCACCAACAAATTACGTTAGGCAGGTTAGCAGTGGCGGCTGGTGACTGAAAGCAGTGGTGGGGCACAAATACAAGACAAAATTGCACCATGTAAATGAGCCTCACTACCCACTTATTTCCATTCACCTACTCACCCACTGCCTTGGTCGCTTACCCATTCACTCATCCCCATTGTCATCTACTGCCATTCACGCAACCCTTATACACAGACACCCACATTTTCTCAGCCACTCAGTCAAGCCCTACAAACACTTATTCAAACAAACACACATAGCCTCACCCTTTCCAGTATCCAGCAGTTTCAGGGCCTCATTACAACCCTGGCGGTCAATGACCGCCAGGGCTGTTTTGGAGGTTGCACCGCCAACAGGCTGGCGGTGCAAACTCGGGGATTACTACTGCGGCGGAAGCGCTGCAGTCGCACCGCTGGGACCGGCGGTTTTCTGCCACGTTGGTCCCGGCGGTTTTAATCCGCCAGGGCAGCGCTGCCCAGGGGATTACGAGTCCCCTTCCCAGCAGCCTTTTCATGGCGGTAGGAACCACCATGGAAAGGCTGGCGGGAAGGGGATGCCTTTGGCACTGGCAGTGCAGGGGCCCCCTGGCACAGCCCCACACAGCTTTTCACTGTCTGCAGAGCAGACAGTGAAAAGCACGACGGGTGTAACTGCACCTGTTGCACGGCCGCAACACCGCCGGCTCCATTTGGAGCCAGCTCCCATGTTGCGGCCAACATCCCCGCTGGGCCGGCTGCCGGCCCAGCGAGGATGTCATAATGGCCACTGCAGGAGTGCGGCCGCATTGGTGGCCGCACAGCAGTTACAACTTGGCGGGCGGCGGTTGTCGCCCGCCAAAGTTGTAATGAGGGCCTATGTGATAAAAGCTACGCTTTTATTTGATCTGCAGATTACATGTTTAATATGACATATCACATCATTAGTCTGCAGAAGAAATGAAACAAGCATAACTAGCCATGATAAATTACTGGAACCATTACTGCCTTTGAGAAAGAAATCACCTACAGAGGCAGGGAGGGAGAGGAGAGCTGAGAGAACACGTTTTTTTCTTATTGTCTGTAAAAAGGATAGAGCTCCAACTTACTTGTGTGCATGGTTGTCTATGGCATATTTATGACTTGAGGTCTTCAGGTCACACTCTTGTCTCCCAGAGAGCCCTGGATGAAGTTATTTATTGTATTTATTCCATTCCTCTGCCACAGACTCCTTGTAATGCAGGAAAAGGGGATTTCTTTCCTGCAATGCCTCATTCTTTTAATAAAATGTGACCTCTGGTAACATGGGTCCACCATCCTCCACTGTCTCTTTGGGGTGCGTGGGGGTGTCCCTGGGGCCTGGGGAGGTACCTGTGGGCTTATTCTATGGTGTTCCACCATGGCAATAGGTCCACAGGTCCCCTAACACCTGCCCTGACCCAGGCGTCAAATAATGGTGCAAAGCAAGCTTTCCACCATTATTTGACCCGTCCTGACCCCGTGCGTGATTTTAGCACGGGGGGATAAATATGGCGCTAAGGCCATAGAGTCATTTTTTGCACGGGGATGCTTACTTTGCATCTCATTGACGCAAAGTAGGTGTCCATGTCCAAAAAATTACTTTAACTCCATAAATTTGGCACTAGACAGGTCTAGCGCCAAAGTATAAATATGGAGTTAGTTTTGCACAGAATTTGCGTAAAAACAATGATGCAAATATGGTGAAAACAAGTATAAATATGCCCCAATATGCATTGTGGATAGAAACACAGCATTGAATGAGAGATGTACCAGGTGAACACCTGAGAGATGTGCTTCTTCATGTAACCTGATACTTCCTGGAGCTTTGGGCGCACTCCGTACCTACACTCAGATTCAACGTACTGACAATATAGAAAAACATGTAGAAAATACAGATAATGTACGCATGTGAGGAGAGTAGCTAACAACGCTGCTACAGGTGCAGTGGTGCCAAGGAATGGTGGCTTTAGGAGCCCACATTACCCCCAGTTATGATTGATTTTAATGTCGTAACAGCACACAGGGTGCCCATTCACCCTACCTGTGCAAGGGGTGATAGCTAGGGGTGGGCCGGGAGCTCCACTCCGCTGGCTGAGTTTTTGGCACTCTGCTCTCGAGTTCCTCAAAAAGCTTTGCTAGCCCTGCCAGTGGACCAGAGCTCACCCAGTGTTCACTACAGACCAGTTATGGGCTACATAGCGCAAGTCAGACAGTCTGCATTTGCTCTGTGCAGCCCATAACTGGGCTGCAGTGCGCACTCTCGGCCCGACTGATGTTGGCGTGGAGGCATGGAGCTGCTGCCAGCACCAGCTCCAATCCACCATGCCTCCCTCTGCCTCCAGGGCCAGGCCCGGGAGCAGGGAACAGAGGGAGACAGAGCACCAGGCTGCTGCGGAGGAAAAGAGGAGAGGAGGCCCCCCTGGAGGACCCAGGTAAGTCCTCGTCATCTCCCATTTCTTTTTCCTTGTTTGTGTACAATGGTGCACAAACAAGGACTGAAATGGCAGCTGTCGCCAGGGCTGTAGGCAGCGAAAGAAAGCTGCAGTTTCATGCCTCTTGTGCACCAGCCTGCCAAGTACACACTGTCTGAAAGCCTGAAATGACAGCTTTCACTGCCTACGGCCCTCTCCTGAATGCGTCCGATCTTGGAAGCGCTAAGCAGAGTCGGGCTGACCCTGCTTAGCTCTTCCGAGATCAAACGCATTCAGGGCTCTGTGGGTCATGGGACTCCGCCTCTCAGGATTCCACAGAGTTTTTAATCAACTCCGCAGAATTCAGTGGAGTGGAACTCTGTGAACTCCGCTCAGGCCTAGTGATAGCAGCCTTGCTATGTCACTAGCAGATGCTCTGGAGGTTTTGAATGAAATGTTATTGACACATAGCCTCAGGCTGTACATCGTGTTCTCAGGACGTTTTAGAAGGGGTTTTGAAAAAAGTTGAAAGGTGAATATTCTCATTTGCAAAACATGAGATAACTTGGGCCAGGCGCTGGTCTGCTACTGTGAGGCACAAGGGAAACAGTCACATGCACCAGTAAAATTGGACTCTGGGGGAAATGGGCACTGTGAGACAGACACGACTACAAGGAGAAGCATATGCAAGGCACACAGAAAGACATGGACCTAGACAGAAGCATATAGCAGAAGCAGTACCTTTTTTTCTTGGTGCATTCCAAGTCCTTGCTCCATTTCCTCCATTTTTATCACATCTGTTCGGAGTTCTTGCGTGCAACTTGCACCGTGCAGGTTTCAATCATTCCCCGTGTTAAACTCTTTCTCCATCACTTCCAAGAGCCTACGCACTGCTTTACCTCTGAGGCTGCTCGAGGATGGAGTTGAGATACTTCTGGTTCACATCAAGGTGAACCAAAACCTATCCTGTAGCTGCTCTCATGCTGTTTTCAGCATTAGAGAAACATCAGAATTTGAAAGAGCAGGTTAACCCAGGGCTCCTTTTGAGTCTGAGTGCCTGTGTCTCAAGTCCCCCCAGCTGTTTAACACAGCTGCATTGGTGCAATCTTCAGTGTGCATGTCAATCCGACATGGGCACTGTGCACTTTACTGTCATCACTACTGCTTTCAATAAATAAGCAGGACTAAGCCCTGCCCTGGCATGCACACCAAATGACTGGTAATTACCATTTTGTTAATTTTAATGGTTTACTGCTGCACTCGCAGCAGGCGGGCGACACTCCTTCGCCCTAAGGGAGGAACCGCCACTGGGTGGTGTTCAGGCAATCAATATCTCCAAGCCTGCTGTATCCAACGAGATCCTGGGCAATGTGCCTCAGGGCATGCTGTACTACATGATCAGCACTGTATCTAATCTGTATTTGGGTAGTGGCACTACAAATACAATGAGCATCCATGGGTAGTAGGACATTAACCAGATCCTGGTCCTTCAAAACCACTTGTACTACATCATGGCATTGTCCAGGGGTCTCAAAACGTTTCACTCATTGTATGTCACTCATGATGATTGAATAACACACCTTCACATCCCTTAACCAGTGAAAAACTTAGTCAGGCTATCCTGATCTTCCCAGCATCTCTGGGCCATCTTTGGGACTTGGGACAGGTAAGTCTGGCCCTGATATAAAGTAAATGGCTAAAGTCCCATGTCCTCTGGTCCTCTCCCTAGGTGGTGGTGTAGGCCACATGAGTGATGAGGGTGATTGAGGTGCCAATAGTTACCATGATCAATGCAATCCTCCCATGTGGTCCTGGATTCTTCCAGGAACCCCAACTAATTGAATAACTCAACCTTTGTTATAGGTCAGCAGGTCAAAAATGCTGGAATTTAATTAGGGAAAACCATACAGTATTTACGATATCATGCAGGTTTTGGTGCATTCAAACACCAAAATCTGCATGTTATTCCCCAACAACTCAAGGTCGTATTTATCTCACTCAATAAATAACGTACCATGTAGTATTGTTACTTATCATGCGCCATTAATACCACCTATACTTAATCACGGCCTCTGTGTTTTTATGGCAAGCCTGTTTTAGACATTTTAAGTTTAGAAAAAGCCAAAATACTTAAATAAGATAAAATATGAACGAGGAATTCATAGATAGCATTATGTTTGAAAGTTCCAGCTTTGAAGCAAAGGACCTCTAATTAGATGATGCACAATTTTTGTTCCCTCCCTTGGTTCCCTCTGCTTTGTTTGGGACTCTTGAAATCCTATTGACTGCTCTGCATTAGTTGTTCTCTTAGAATGCCTAACACTTCAACCTAGTAGTTAAATAGCAGTAACAAGGGGTATCAGCTGCAATGCCTGGCTTGGCCTTTGGTACAATGGTGCTGATATTAATATTCCTAGTCTCAGACATCAAGTAGACATCATCAAGAACAGGATATGAGCAAGGCTCTAGAGAGCTATTTTTAGATTGGATGAAAGACAGCTCTAACTATGTGCTGATCTTTTCTTATCAGTTCCTTATAACATATATAAAGTGGGCTTAGCTTCACCCAGAAGAGTACATTTCTCTCACTCATTCTGTAGGCTGTTTTTGTACCATTCCGTCTTCTCAGGACACCATGGTCAATACCACCGCCATTTCCACTGTTCCGTCAGACACAACCAATACACCATCAATATTAACACTAAAAACAACATCATGAATATCAATATCACCGCCACAATACCACCACCCTCAATATCACCAATGCTGATGACCATCTGTATGCCACGAATAGCACCACATCCACCAATACCATCACCAGTACAACAAATATTTCCAACAATATAAGCAGTGCCAACTCGACCATTACCGCCACCACCACCTCACTGCAGATAACACACCAACAATAGCACAACAATTCCATACCACCATAAATAGCACATCACCACCAATACCACATTACAATCACTACTATAGCCACAATACCACATCATCACCACCTCCAATACCACTGACAATCCCATCAACACTAATACAATGAACATGAATGGATCATGTAAAAGAAAACCAATATCCCCATCAGTGCCAATAATACCATCACCACCAATTCCAACACCAACACCGCCATTCCACCATTAATACCATCACCTCTCCAATTCCACAACACCAATGCCACCATCTCCAATACCACCAAACCACCGACACCCTTGCCAACAATACCACCAACAACATTAAATAATTTTTTTTTCTCTGACCTTTGGCAATCTACAAACCCTGACTGAACCCATACTGGAAGTCAGGTATCATGCCTAAGCAATTTATTATGACTTGAGCCTCAAAACAGAAATGAGTATACATCAAACAAATACAGATATTATGAAATATTTTTCATTCACAAAGAAAAATATACACATCAACATTTTAATTTGAATGGCAAAGTTGGAGATTTTAGAAATTTATTTTATTTCTGAAAGAGGAAGTGATATGCTAGATTCTGGCATATTACTTGCCTTTTTTTTGCTCCCAATGAATGCTGTCTTTTTTGTTGATGCATACCAATACATTCAAGCCACCAATTGTCCATAGTAGATTCTGCTTGCTGTTCTTTGGTTACCCATACAAATTAAGGTAATGATAGCAGCAGCAAGCCGGTTGGTGCGACCTTATGACTTTATTTTTAACAGTTTTATTTATCATTTTAAAACATACTAAAGAACAAACATATAGCAATGCAGTTCAATCATGGAAACTGTGCGACATCGACATATAAGTGGTAGAACATCAGTACAAAACTTAAATAGTATTACCATTTGCAATCAGGGGCCGATCGGGCTTGGCAAGCCAAAGACAATTAGTACTGAAACAGACAGCATGACCTGGAAAGAAGGATTCAACGTAAGCTGGCATCATTAGAAGTCTGTGATGTTGGAGAAGAAGTGACTAGTGTAGTCAAGTAGTCCCTAAGCGGTTGCCAAATATCCTTAGGCCTAGACATCACAGACTGTAGTGAGGCATAGAGTTCGCTATTGTGAGGCTGGCCAACCAAGAGTGAATGTTAATGCAAAAACAACAGAAGATGGACGGAATGCAGAACAAATCAAACATTCACCCCCAGTCACAGATCTGGGCTTAATCCATCAGTTTTTTGCTTGAAATGCCATTCCAGCTATGACCCAGCCATATGCAAATCAGTCTTGACCCTGTTCCCCATGGGAACAGTCCAGCCCGAACAGCCAGGCCAGGTCCTCCCTGGGCCAGAAACAAGCATCCTGGGACCGGTTTCAGGGTATCACCCTTCATCAGCCAGGCTAGCTTGAATCTGGTGACAAAGTAAGCACAGGACCCACGTCTGGGCATACCCTTCCCACTTGGGGCAACAAAAGGTGGACGGAATGCAGAACAAATCAAACATTCACCCCCAGTCACAGATCTGGGTTTAATCCATCAGTTGTTTTGCTTGCCATGCCAATCCAGCTCAGACCCAGCCATATGCAAATCAGTCTTGACCCTGTTCCCCATGAGAACAGTTCAGCCCGAACTGCCAGGCCAGTTCCTCCCTGGACCAGAAACAAGCATCCTGGGACCAGTTTCAGGGTATCACCCTTCACCAGCCAGGCTAGCTTGAATCTGTTGGCATAGCAAGCACGGGACCCACGTCTGGGCATACCCTTCCCACTTGGGGCAACAAATGCAAAAACAACAGAAGATGGACAGAATGCCGAACAAATCAAACATTCACCCCCAGTCACAGATCTGGATTTAATCCATCAGTTTTTTTGCTTGCCATGCCATTCCAGCTCAGACCCAGCCATATGGAAATCAGTGTTGACCCTGTTCTCCATGGGAACAGTCCAGCCCGATCTGCCAGGTCAGGTCCTTCCTGGACCAGAAACAAGCATCCTGGGACAGGTTTCAGGGTATCACCCTTCATCAGCCATGCTAGCTTAGATCTGGTGGTATAGCAAGCACAGGACCCACGTCTGGGGATACCCTTCCCACTTGGGGCAACAAATGCAAAAACAACAGACGATGGGCAGAATGCTGAACAAATCAAACATTCACCCCCCAGTCACAGAACTGGATTTAATCCATCAATTTTTTTGGTTGCCAAACCATTTCAGCTCAGACCCAGCAATATGCAAATCAGTCTTTGACCCTGTTCCCCATGGTAACAGTCCAGCCCGAACAGCCATGCCCGGTCCTCCCTGGACCAGAAACAAGCATCCTGGAACCAGTTTCAGGGTATCACCCTTCATCAGCCAGGCTAACTTGAATCTGGTGGCATAGCAAGCACAGACGTGGGTCCCTTGCTCACTGTGCTACTGGATTCAAGCTAGCCTGGCTGATGAAGGGTGATACCCTGAAACTGGTCCCAGGATGCTTGTTTTCGGTCAAGGGAGGACCTGGCTTGGCAGTTCGGGTTGGACTGTTCCCATGAGGATGAGGGTCAAGACTAGTTTGCATATGGCTGGGGTGGCATGGTGAGCAAAAGAACAATGGATTAAACCCAAATCTGTGACTGGGAGTGAGTGTTTGCATTCTTCAGTACTCCGTCCATCATCCTTTTGTGTTGCTAAAGAGTGAATGTTAGGTGCATTTTGGATCCCCATTGAAGCACTTTTTCCTGTTTAGCCAAGATCACAGTGAGGCATCTTGTGGACTTTGGTAAGCCACCTGTGTAGCCGAGAAGGGCCGTGAGCGGGTCAGGTCGCAGAGGCCAACCAACAATAGCCGACAACCTGTCATATACCTCACACCAAAAGTGACTAACATTAGGGCAGAGTCAGGTCCATTCGGGCAGTGTCCCTGGGGGTGATATATGCCCTCCTAAGGAATTTGAAGTGGACTAGCTTGTGGTGCTGGTTAGTTGAGACAAATATGGTCTGCGCGCAGCATGCTTTGCAGACATTTTGGGATAATGGGCAACCCAGATCTCTCTCCCAGGATTCCCTGAGCCAAACATTAGGAACCGGAACAGCCTTAATACAAACTAGATAGAGTCTGGATACCAAGCGTGACCCCGAGTCTGCCATAGCAACTATGGTAAGTGGTGCAAACTCGGCAGAAGCCAATGGATATGTAGCATAGCGTGCACACATTGCGCGTTGTAGATGACATAGTACAAAGTGTTGCAATTGTGTGGCATCTGTGAAACGAGCATCTGTAGTGCGTGAAAATATGTGGTCATCTGGGAAAATATCACAGAAGGTATGAACTTGAAAAGTACATAATGTACGCTGAACCAGTGTCTCCTGTGTAATGGGTATAAATTGATTATTAATCAAGGTCAGTGCTGGGGAATACAATGTGTTGCAGTGAAGCAAGCCAGCCAGTTTATGCCATGTGAAGATAGTTGTGGAAAGAGTTTGAATATCTCTGCAATGTAGCGGAACACCCCCGGGCAAGAGGGTGTTCAGTGGGCCAGGAGCCGACAGGTCCCGCTCTGGGATGGAGTAGGGAACACGGGCATTGGGATGATACCAGTGATATGTATATTGACATTACGCCACCAAGTAGTGGAGCTGGAAGTGGAGCACCCCAAATCCACCTTGCTCATACAGGAGAGTGAGGACCTCCCATCAAACACGCTGATGTCTATCCGCCCATACCAGTCGAATAATCAAGCTATGAAGTGCAGCAAAAAAAGAGTTAAGAAGCTGGAATAGAATATTTAAAAATAGATACAGAAATTGTGGGAGAATCACCATTTTATTGAGCGATATCCAGCCTGCCATAGAGATCGGCAGCTTTACCCATCTATTCACCTGAGTGGTGAGTCTCTCCACCACAGGTCCATAATTGAGCCGTAGCACCTGCTTCTTGTCCCTGTGTATGTGAATACCTAAGTATTTCACCCAGTCAGAGCACCAGCACAGAGG
Source organism: Pleurodeles waltl (assembly GCF_031143425.1). NCBI lineage: Eukaryota > Metazoa > Chordata > Amphibia > Caudata > Salamandridae > Pleurodeles > Pleurodeles waltl. The sequence continues at coordinate 899,993,452 of NC_090436.1, forward strand.
GAGCTCTGTCTCAGGCAGACGGGTTATGTCAGTCAGTGGAAAAAGCTCCAACTTACTTCAATGTGCAGCCCACAGAATTTGGCGAAGTGAGTCACTTCTTCCAATATTGGCGTAAAGTTAGCGTCCGGATGGCGAACGAATAGCAAAATATCATCTGCATATAGCGACACCAGGAGCGGTCCACTGGTCCATTGCAGTCCCCCGTGGATATGCCTCTTATGTAAGTGGCACACCAGGGGGTCCATTGCAAGAATAAAGAGCAAAGAGGACATAGGAGACCCCCACTGTGTGCCGCGTGTTATGGGGAAAAAGGAGGAGAGCTCTCAGTTAAGCCGTATGGCTGCTGTGGGCTACGCATACAACAGGGAAATCAGTTTGGTGTAGCCCTGGGGAAACCCAAACTTATTAAGGACAGTGTGTAAAAAGGGCCACTCGAGTGAATCGAAAGCCTTTTTGGCATCGAATAAGGCAATCACCACCAGAAACTCAGGGGACACTGTTTAGCACCGCAAAGAGTGCGAAGATTGATGGAGGTAGAACGGTGTGGAAAAAAGCTGGACTGAGCGGGAGAGATAATCGTATCCAACAAGAGAGTGAGGCGGGTGGCGATCATTTTGGCCGAAGTCTTATTGTTGAAATTTATCAGGGAAACGGGGCGATATGACCCACACTATAGAGGGCCCTTACCAGGTTTCAGCAAAAGGGTAATATCCAACTCTCTCTTTGATTCATGGAGAGCCCCAGCCTCCAGAGCCTCAGCATACACCGATACAAGGCGAGGGCTAAGAATATCCTTGTATTTCTTGTAAAACGCCCTGGTAAACCCATCCAGCCCTCCCTAAACAGAGACCATTACAGCAAAAGAACAAATATCTTGATATTAACCATGGGAGCATGACAACGCAGCCATGGAGTCCTCCCAGGCTGCTAATAGGATTGACAGTGTAGTATAGGAGACGACAACCCAACTAAAAAACCTTAGTTAAAGACAATCGAACGGCAAAACAGCGATTTTCATATACAATCGATGGAGATACAGTGTTGTCAAACATAGCGGGGGCCATAGCCTAAACAGTCTCATCTAGTCAGGGGAAAACAGTTCCATGCTTGAAATGGGCCCAGAATCCAGATTGTCATGCCCCTGAGTGGAACCGCGGGGTGATCTGCCCAACCTAGGATGTTGCTTGAAGAACATCATGGTGTCATTAGGATTGTCAAAGTATTGTGGTTTGCCGTTCACCTCCGCTCTCACCCGGGCTGGATATGTCATGCCATAACGAACACCAAGCGCATGGCCTTGACTTAAGAGAATTTCCGCCTGGCTTCCTGCACTGTAGGCGTGAAATCGGGGTAGAAGGACACAACAGCTCCCTGATACTGCAAGGGGCCCTTCTCTCTGGCAAGTCAGAGGGCAGTGTCTTGGTCTCTATAATTCAACATGTGAGCAATTATCAAATGGGCAGGCACCCCAGGTGGAGGTTTAGGGCCCAAGGTTCGATGTGGCCCTTCCACCACAAAGGTTGAGGTGAAGCCTTAGCACCCCAGTAGATCTGCCAGCAGGTTGTCTACAAACAAGTCAAGCCGGCCAGTGTTGGTGGATTCCACAATTCCGGCTATGCGCGGGTTGTTACATTGCCCGCTGGCCTCCAAATCTTTGTTCTTTATAGCCACAGTTTTTAACCTCCCCTCAAAATTCTCAAGGCATTTTCTTTGGGCCATTGTATCATCCTCAATGGCAGGGATTCAACCCTTTGCTCCCTCTAGTCATGACTGTTGTTTATCCAACCTACTGCCCATGTTGTCAAGCCTTGTGGTCAGCAAATCAAATCTATTATCAATGGCCCAAAATCCGGCCCTCAGCTCTGACAATATGTCCTCTGCTCCTTATGTCTGGTCACGCATCTGACCACTCAGGGGGCGTCATCCAAGTCCCTCGCTGGGGCAACAACCATATCCCCCTGCTGTCTCTTCTCAAAAGGAAGTTTCCATTGTTTGGGGTCACCTCGGCCCATGGCCACCCGGGGAAACCCCTCAGTTACCGCCGTCCCAAATGGGCACCAAGAATCGTCGGAGAAAGGGCGATATAGGTGGCAGTCACGTAATCAACAGGCCTCAACTGGGCCACCAGGCAAGCAACTCTGATCACCCACACAAATGGGGCAGCTCAACAGTGCAGTGCTGTAGGAATGCCCAGCATGGACTATCAAGCCATGTGGGATCTCAGCCGAGACCCCCGTTGACGAGCACATTGCCAGGGAACCAAAATCACATGCAGGGCCCGGTGCAAATTGGGGTGCGACCCCTCTGGTGGCCCAGCAGAATGTCAGAGGGGAGTACCTGCCCACCCCCACACCGCCACCAGCCCCGCGCAGGCAAATAGGCCAGTGCCCCATCCCAAACCCGCAGCTACGGGCCGCCCAATATCCCCCAGGCTCCTCCCACTCCTCACCGCTATACCGTCGACATCCGTCCGCCTCCGAGTCCTGGGTGTCCTCTCATGCCATTAGACAGGAGCCTCCATAGGAGCTTCAGAGCTGCGTGTCTATTTTGGTCGGTGGCTTGGCCACACCCCCCAACTTCCTGACTTTTTAAAAAATTGGGCACATAGGGCCTCATTTACAAGAACTGATGCATCACTGCGTTGCAGCAGCAATGCATCCCAAAAACTTGTGCTTCTGTACAACAGAATCCTATGCCATGGATGCGTTGTATTTACAATACGGCACAGCATGACATAAGGATCCTGCCTGTGTCCAAAAGAGTGAAGCATTGTGTGCGCCATGTCATAATAGAATCTGACGCTTCTGTTACAAAAGTCATGCAGGGCTGACTTGAGGCATGTAAAGTGACTCAAATCGGCCCTGCATCTCTTCTGAGTCTGGAATTCATCAAAAAACAGTAGAAAAAATTATGCTTTGTCTGAAAAAAAAACGGCACACTTCACAGAAGGCAGCCATGGAGCATGGAGCAGGCAGCAGAATCATGGACAACAACACCAGCATCAGCAAGGATGTCTTCAGGGGAAGAACAAGAGGATGTGCAACTTCAGTGAGGAGGAGAATGACATCTTCATCACTGAGATGACAGAGCACCAACACCAGCTCTTTGTCACCTCAAAATTGCCACTAGGGAGGAAAGAGACCATTTGGCACTCCATAGTGGAGACGTGTGTAGGACAAGCAAAAAGGACCGTCACTGACTGCAAAAAACGTTGGCATGATTATAGATGCCAAATGGAGGAGAAACTGGCCAACAACCTGAAGGCAGCAATGCAGTTCAGAGAGGGGAGCCCTGCACCACAGGAGGAGCTGGTTGCCTTGGAGGAGCGGGTGGCAGCAGTCATCCCAGAAGAGCTGGTGGCTGTAGTCCCAGAACACAACAGTGCATCACACAAGGAGCAACCACAGACACAGGGCAAATATTTACAAGGGGCATTGTGGCCACAAAGGTCATGTCATGCAATGCAGCTAGCTATGTCCCAGTGCACCACTGTTCTGTGTGCAGGGTAAAGAGCAGGAATCTGGATCATGTCCCATTAAGTGGCTCAGAAGTGTCAGTCACACTTCCCTGCTACATGTTGCACAGGTCAGTCATACTCCGTCACATTACTACATTACATGTCTGAAGTGCAGAACCAGTCCAGCTCCACCTTTGTATAGTGGTACGTGTAGTGGAATGCACATCATGAGTAACCAGAACCACAAGTTCCACAATACAAAGTAAAAAACATGGGGGCCCAATCACAAGGTAAGTGACGCAGGTTGACGCTGCAAGTTAGCTTTCTGCGCTGTCCTGTGCCACATGGCAAGGGGGTGGAATGGACTGTACCTACAGCAAAAATGTGCATCTCTGCCCTCTCCCCCGTGCTGGTACGCACTGGGCTGCCTAGTGTTGTTGCAAGTACCCTTGCACCATGTTGCAAGGATGCCTTTTCTACAGGGAGCATTGTCCCTGTGCAGGAAGGGACACCCTCCTGCACAACAATCATGTCAGGCCTTGTTCTCTTCCAATGTGTGCGGCAGGATGCTGCACGTATAGAAAGAGGAAAAAAATTGGGAAAACATAATTTCTCCTCGTCACACAACCCCTGGGGAGGTGTGAGAATTAGTTGCATTCCCAGGTTAAAAGATCCACGAAAAACAGCGAATGCCACAAAACCCATATTTTTTGCATTTGAAAAACCACTGCAACGCACACGGTATGCCCCCTGACACAATGTAAGGCAACAGAGCGACTTGTGCTGCCTTGCCTACTCCATATCTACAAGGCCATGAAAAGCCATGCAAAGTGGCTTTGCATGGCATTGTAGATATGGGTCTGCAGCCTGCTCAAAAAGTGAGGCACCGATAGTGGAAGCTGCATGAAAATATCCCACATGGACTGGAACAAAACATCATGCATGGATACCTGAACCCTATACAACCTACCGGTGACAATGCAGGCTACCTTTCACCATGAGGTCAATGCTTCTTACATGGGACCATGCACACTTGTCTGCACTGTAAAAGAAACCAATGTTATGTTTTTGTCATAGGAGTAATAGCTCACCTGATGGGGGTCAGTTGTGGGGCATATGAAGTATCAACACAAAAGAACATGTCAAGATCCACTTGTATAATAACTGGCATGACAACAAATAGCACACACCTGTCCTGATGTGGATGGTGAGACCACACAAGTATCAGTTGCCACAGTAGGAACCACCAGAGCGCACCCTATGTATCAAATCTGACTGGATCAGGGCTCATTCAAGTGATGCACATCAGAGGACCATGTGTTGAAACCAAAGGTGATGTGAGGCCCTAGTGGGCCAATGGTTGTGCAGTATAAGTGCTGGTTGCATAGGTTGAAATGTCACTGTGTCAGACTGGGGAGATATTGCGTAGCAAGGAGGTCAGAATGGAGATGTGTACTGCAAGGCTGCCTAATCAATACACATGCACGGCTGTGTCTGACAGTGTCACATTTGGGTTGGGCGGGGAAGGAATGACAGAGAAGAGCCCATTGGGGTACAACATCCTAAATGTGATGTGGCCCTGTGTGAACACATAGCATGTGGCGGGGGGAGTCTAAAGGGAAATAGTCTCACCATGGCACATATCTCAATTGGAAGATGTGAAATATGGATCAGTCGAGGCATATGAAAAACTAGTCTACCACCACAAAGGGCAGGACTCAGTGATAATTGGTGACTGAGGTGGATGTGCCCAATCATGCTGCAAACCTGGGTAGATACATGTCACCAATTCCAGCACAACTACCATGTTGGGTACAGTTTGACCCATAGCCATCAATAACAGCCAGACATGTTTATACATTGGATAGGGTCACACATATCGTTGGTGTTGTAGGCACATGTGAGTCAATCCATGATATGGGTTCCATCACTGTGTGGCATTAGGTTGAGTCACTGGCACAAGAAAAGGAATGGCATAGAAGGCATGCACATGTACAAGTGAGAGTGCCTGAGTCAAAGGAAGTGTTATGGCATGCAGATTCCCAAATCTGGCAATTTAGCAACTGGGGTGTGTGTCAGTGCTAGCAACGTACCTAGCGTGACAGGGCCCATACCCTCAGATTTGGTACACAGTGCCCACTGGCAACAATGATGAAGGCAAAAATGTATCTAATCAAATCAAATGAGTAGACACATATAGGAAACACATGGTAAGTACATGCCCTTACACATTCCTGTGGCATAGCAATGTTTTGTGGTGTGTAGAGTTGTGCAGGACACGTGTTACTAATTAAATTCCTGCCCACATGAATGCTCCATGAGCATGAAAGACAGCACAAGGCAGAGTGCCATAGTGTACAGTGCGAAAGCTAGATGGCAGTATCTTTACAAAATCATGGCCAGACCCACATCACCTGTATAGGAGCAGTGGGTTGAATACTGGCCACAGGGAATGCAGGCACCCTAGGTATTAGGTGCAATCTGAACAGTAGTGGTGTCCATATGTTAAGGCACAATCACTATAGACATAATGAAAAAGAACAGCAAATCACCTTGGCAGACGTGGACCTGACCACTTATTATGTGTCCAGGAATGGTAGGTCAAGTGACTTGTGTAACTCTGTTGCAATATGTGCCATGAGAGAAAACATCTGCCTTGTCACACAGTGGTTGTATTAGGAAGGCCCAGATGCTGCCATATGAAAGGCTACTACAATGCAACTTGGACTCTATACCTCCAGGTGACAGAAATCCTACGCATCATGTTGTATTGAAAGGCAAATATCAGCAGGTCAGATAGTCCATCAGCTCACTCATGTCATGCAACATCTAACATACAACACCATTAACAATTCTCTCTCTCATTGCAGAAGATGTACCTACACCACCTGAGCAGCTGCCTGTCCGTGACAACGATCTGGCTGAGAATGATTGCCTGCCAACCCTCGACCAAGACACCCTCTGGCAAATCCTGACCTCCTTTGACACACCATATCCTGTTGCAGGAAGGGCCAACAGCTTTGCAGGATCTCCAGAAGATCCTCCCTTCACCCACCAAACAACACCTGCCAGTCCACTTCCAGCCCCGGACTCTGAGGATTCCGAAGCCAATTTCATGTGGTAGGAGTCCAGCAGGAGATAGTAAATGTGGTACGGGGCGGGCACACTAGAGGCAGTCTGTACGTGTCTCAGTCCCAATAAGAAAACCTCAGCTGCCATACAAGACACCTACACTCCGCTCTGTGGACTCAAAAAGTCCCTGGCTGACATCACTCGTGTCATGAGGTAGAGGCATGAACAATTGCCCTGCCAAAGTGGCACCAGCAAGGCAGCCAAACAGCTGGGGCCAATATGCAACCTTCTGGAGTCCATAAAATGGAAGCAGGACATATACATTGCCACAGTGGGTGCCTACCACTGGAACGTTGGTGCTGTGCTGGCAAACCAGCATGCCCTTTTCATTGCAGTGCTGCCTCAATCGTTGGGACAGAGAAATGCTGCTGTGGACTGGGGCTCCGCATCGACAGCCTCTTTCTTATGTGTGAGTGTCTCCGTTGCCTCATGCACCTAAAATACCACCCTCACGTGAAGCACCACACACATCAGAGGATGAAACGTGGACCTCACCTCTTTCCAATGTAAAACTGCCCAGCAGCATTTTTCTGTGCCAAGTTGTCAGCTTCTCCATTGCCCAGTACTGATCTATGCCAGTGTATTTTACAACTAGTAATGTCCTCAATTTGCTGTCCCACCTGTTGATCTCAACCATTTGTGGACTGTCAATGTGGCCTATCGTCCCTATTGGTGATTTGCTCATTCTCTTCCTCACTGAAATACTTGTCTCCTACATACGTACAATGCAATGTATCCCCCATAGACTCTGTCTGGGCATTCTATGGCACACATACAATGTTGGGGTTGTTGACCTAAGGACTACCACTGGCACCTTGCTCCTATGTTCACTTGTAAATAAAATCACTTCCCTCATCCAGCTTGTTGTATGTCTGTTAATGATCAGACAGAGTAGACGATGTTGGATGTGTTGCCCCAATAGACACAACATATTCTCAAAATGGAACTGTGTTCAATAGACCCATGACAAAATTAGCACAGGCCAAGGGCAAAAGTATATGTGAACCCTATGTGCATCTGAACTAGCAAGTCGTTACCCAAGGCCACATGCATGAAGTTCTACATTTAGCAATCAGCCAATGGCCAGGCCAAATGAAGTTACTGCCCAGGTGGGGGACATATTCATGAATACTAGCCTTCAATGGACCCTGATGTGACAATAAATTGGTGCAAGGGAGAGTGTGTATGTCACTGGCAACAGTGTGTGACCCAGCACATCCTTGATTACTCACAATGACATCACTGATTTGTCCTGTACATAACATGTAGTTGCACTTACACACACAGTACAATAGATGGTGAATACCCACACGGGGCTAGGTGTCCATTCACAGCACGAATGCCACTTTCTGGGCACAACCACGTTAGACGATCCCTTAAGTTACTCATTGCAAACGTAGCAGTATATACTCTTTTGGTGCTTCACCCAGTTAACCATATGTACAAGCACTATCATGGAAACACACATCATGGGTTTAATCCAGCAAATGCATATATGACAACTGTCACATAGTTGATAAGGGAAACGTTTTGAAAGTGAATAACAGATTTGTATTACTTACACTATTGACCCCTTAAATTCCAACCTAAAACTAACCTACACTACATTAAAAACCTAATAACAAAATATCAATGCACACTCTAAAAATAGTGCTAGAGTCCATATAAATGATGTATTCCATGATGATTTATTTCATAGAAGTTAAGGACCATGTGATCCACAACAGTCAAGTGATCAGCTGATTATAAGGTTTTCCACTCTGGAGTTCAAGACTGGTTTTCTACCGTGCAGCAAGGCAGTCTCACCAATATTATACCTGTTTTATGCCATTTCTTTGTTTATTTGTATTGAATATTGTACTAAAACTTAGGGCTATCATTGGATGTGTGATTTATTAGGGCATTGCCACCTTTTTTCTCATTGATACATACATTAAAACCTAAGTAAACTATGCCTAATGTAATATATGCTAACAAATCTATGCTACCTTACTTTACAAATAACCTAACCTACCTATCCTTAGCTTATTAGGATCTACACACATTCCACATATATGATGACATATTAAACATCAACCCCTCACCCCTCCTTAATAAACAATAGGACACAAGACAAACACACTACACCTATATATAAACTAACTAAACATTAAAAACTACACAAATATGTTTTTGTATTTTAGCATGTTTTGTTTTTATTTTTTATACATAACCTAAACATTGACCCCCCCACACACTAACTAACCTACACACCCATATCCCCAACTAACAACTATAAAACATTAAACTCTACAAAAGCACTAAAATGTAATACCTAAATTAAAATTAACAGGAACTGGGGAGGGGCAGCAAGTCAGAGGCAGTCTAAATTTGGGCATCACTGTGGTCAACAGTTTTCTGCAGGTTCTTCACCATGTCTATCAGTGTGGCCACATGCTGTTCCAGGGCCACCAGCCTCGACTTCAATTCCACATTGTCCTTCAGGGCCTGCTGTTCAAATTCAGTACTTGGGCCTGGTGTTGTGGAGACTGCCGTTGGTGGTACTCCTAGTTGTGCTGTAGATGGTCCTGCTACTGGATCAAGAATAACTACTTGCGACCTCTCAAAGTGGGCACTTGTGTGCAGTTTGTGGCCTGAGGTGATGATTGCCAGGTCCCGGTTGCGTTACACTGCTCGTACTTCCTGCCCATGTGCCTGAAGCACTTTGCAACCTTTCGTAGGTGCCGGTACTGTTCCAAACATATCCAGTGCACTCTTTCCTGTTGATCTGTCACGTTGGCTGTTGAAGAGAAAGGACATATGTATCAGAGCAGGCTGAAGTTGCCAAGTTTATCTACAAATTTATGTATGAACAACTGTTAGCAGCACAAGTGGCATGTCCAGCCAATAAATTGGACATCCATGGAACGAAGACTGACCAACAATCATTAGAGGCATCTTCATTCCCTAGAGTTACAATGCTGAAGGGCTAATGCCTAGTCCTTGTAGGTACATGGAATGGCTGTGTCTGGCATCAGAAAGGTATATACATGTGAACGAACATTTAAACAGATCGGGAACAAGGATGTTGGGTACACATGGTTCTTCTAGCTACTCCCTGGAGTTTGTCAGTCAGCATGCAATTCAGGTATGACATATGGCCAAACACCTCTGTGAAATTAGTAATATGTAGCAAGTACACGTGTTGTGCCTCAGTGATACTTCTTTGATGTGGCAAGAACACAAGGCAACACACATTGCAGCATAGCATGACTCAGTGGAAGGTAGTTGTAATATTGATGGAGTATGGCTAACTAGTTACAAATCAACAGACCTGTTGGACGCCCCTCCACTGTTCACTCATGGGCTTACCTGAAACACTTCGACTGAGATCACATAATGGCATTCAAGTTGTTGGTTGTGATCCTTTACATGGCCAAGTGTCTGTCCATACATGTCTCTACGGAATATTACCTCATACTTAATACATATGATGGGTGTGTGCATGAATGCTCTGGGTTTCATATCTATGATTATGTTGTCCTGTACATTGCATGTAATTGCCTGAACAGGTTCAATGGTGACAATTAATGGGTGAGGCAGTATGAGTAACGACAGCTGTAGGTCGACTGTGAAATGGACTGTATGCAGACAACACAGTGTATGTATTCCTGTGATACTTCACACATTGCCCTTATTCATCAATAAACACTTCAAGGGTATAAATATATTTCTGTCATAGGGAATTTGGTAAATGAGGGCATGAGCCAGGCACGTACAGCATCGGCATGTGTGAAATGGTGACATGTTCTCTCTCAACTTATGTCAAATCCATCTGCAGTGAGTTGGGACATAAGATTGACCTTATTTGGCCATCTGCTGACCTACATAGCTATGTGCATCAGAGAGACAGAAAGTCTTTCTTCCATTTCGGCGTACACATCCACTTCCATCAATACATCCTTTATACCACCATCCGACTTCTACTACCTATGTCCTAATGCTGTTGTGTACCTACATGTCAGCTATTATATTTAGACTGCTGACTGATGATCCTACTTACACATCTCACTGCAAAATATAGCCACAGACAATCCTTATAGAGCACAGAAACCATCATGTGACACTCACTAGTATTATTTGGAACATGGAAGCTGCCCACCTCGCCACAGGTTTATGGGTCGGTCCAACTAAAAGACAAGAAGATGGGCCAAATCTCCATTACAGCTGAACATACACACTGGGGGTTATTACAACTTTGGAGGAGGTGTTAATCCGTCCCAAAAGTGACGGTAAAGTGACGGATATACCACTAGCCGTATTACGAGTTCCATAGGATATAATGGACTCGTAATACGGCTGGTGGTATATCCGTCACTTTACCGTCACTTTTGGGACGGATTAACACCTCCTCCAAAGTTGTAATAACCCCCACTGTGTACATATGAAGCACAGACCATCTAGTTCACTAATGTCAGGATTTATGTGTATATTTGACATGTTGTCACGCTTTACACTGGGCTTACCGTCGAAGATGATGAGAGTTGGGGAACGACCCCGGTTCCGGCAGGTTCTGCTCTGGCCGAGGTAGGGGCGACCCCTTCCGGTAGCCACGTTGCTGTTTGACAATAGCAAGCCACTACAGTCCGTGCCCTCCAGAAGGAGTCCCAGAGGAAAAAACCCCGAAAGGGTAAAAAACCTCCAACAGGAACTCCCTGAAACAGAAGGAGGACACAAGGACGTTAGAACTGAAGATCCGAGAGTACAGGAATGCTGGAGACGAAAGACAGATCAAGAATAACTGGCTCCACAAGAGGAAACCAGCCGGAGTGTGACTACCACCAAAGGAGTGTTGCAACGCAATGAGAAAGAAGCTGAAGTCCCCTTATATACCCATAGACAGGAAGTGAAAAACAGGAAGTAGAAATACAAGCATCTTGGATTGGAGAAAAAGTCATGTTTAATGATAGGGAACATGTACTTAGAAAAGGAGAGTAATGCATGCAGGGAAGAGAGGATGTGAACAGCATGCTGGGAAAGGAGGAAGCATGCATAAAAAGAAATCATGTGCATGCAGTTGGCTTTTGCCTTTGTGACCGGTAAGTGAGGGAAAAGAGGGTTTCTATATTATGTGAAATGCACCAGAATGTTAAGCGCACTAAGGGCCGTATTTCTACTTTTTGGCGCACAACTGCGCCAACGCAGTTGTGCGTCAAAAAATTTAACGCCGGCTAACGCCATTCCAAAGCGCCATGCGGGCGCCGTATTTATGGAATGACGTTAGCCGGCGGAGCTGCCTGGTGTGCGTCAAGAAAAATGACTTACACCAGGCAGCGCCGTCGTAGGGGAAAATGGAGCTTGGGCGCCAAAAAATGGGGCAAGTCAGGCTGAGGCAAAATTTTCGCCTCAACCCTATTAGTGCCATTTTTTTTTACTCCCAACCCCCATTGACATGACTCCTGTCTTAGCAAAGACAGGAGTCATGCCCCCTTGCCCAATGGCCATGCCCAGGGGACTTCTGTCCCCTGGGCATGGTCATTGGGCATAGTGGCATGTAGGGGGGCACAAATCAGGCCCCCCTATGCCACCAAAAAAAAAAAAAAAAAATACTTACCTGAACTTACCTTAAGTTCCCTGGGATGGGTCCCTCCATCCTTGGGTGGCCTCCTGGGGTGGGCAAGGGTGGCAGGGGGTGTCCCTGGGGGCATGGGAGGGCACCTCTGGGCTCCTTCCGAGCCCACAGGTCCCTTAACGCCTGCCCTGACCAGGCGTTAAAAAATTACGCTAAAACGGCTGGACGTCATTTTTTTTGACCCGCCCACTCCCGGGCGTCATTTTTGCCCGGGAGTGTAAATACGGCGCACATGCCTCGGAGTCATTTTTTAGACGGGAACACCTACCTTGCATATCATTAACGCAAGGTAGGTGTCCACGCTAAAAAATTATGCAAACTCCAAGATCTTTGGCGCTAGACGGGTCTAACGCCAAAGTATAAATATGGAGTTAGTTTTGCGTCGGATTTGCGTAAAAAAAAACGACGCAATTCCGGCGCAAACAGAGTATAAATATACCCCTAAATGCGCTATGCTCGGCAGGTTCGAGACCCAACTCGGAGTCTCTGCCCCTGCCGCGTCTGCCCTTGCAGTAAACAATGAAAGGAGGGGGCGCGGCGAGTGCCGAGACCCCTGACCTGAGTCGCGGCTTCTCCCGCAGCCTGCCTGCAAGCCGCGGCTTCCCCCGCGGCTTGCCTGCGGGCCGCGGTGTTAAGCGAGTGCCGCGCCGCGGCGGCCCGTGCTTGCGGTCGCGGCACGACAGTAGGTCCCCTCCCCGAGGCCCCAGGTTTGTGAGGAAAAAGCCGGAAAAAGCGACGGACCAAAAGAGGTGCATGAACCAAATGGGCATCTTCCCAGGAACAATCACTCATAGGGTAGCCCTTCCAATGAATATGATATTGGAGGCGTCCATGGAAAAACCGAGAGTCACAGATTTCCTGGACCTCGTACTCGGGCACATTATCAATCAACAGAGGGGGAGGACAGGAGAATTGTCTGTGAAAAGGATCAGGAAGGTAAGGTTTGAGTTGAGAGACATGGAACGCAGGGTGTATCCTCCAAGTCTTGGGCAGGCGAAGGCGCACTGACACTGGATTCATCTTTTTGAGAATCAGGAATGGACCATAATAACGGGGTTTAAATTTGTTCTGAGCAAGTCGGAGAGGTAAAAATCTAGAGGAAAGCCAAACTTTATCATGGACCTGATAGTGCGGAGCCTCACAACGTCTCTTATCAGCCATCTTTTTCATGCGTGACTTAGTGGCCACAAGGTTGGAATGGATAATACGTTGGACACCCCGTAGCTGTTGAACATAGGAGGAGATGGCAGGCAGATTGGAAGTATCCTTCAGGGGAGTTGGGAAGGCTTTAGGATGGAAACCGTAAGAGCCATAGAAAGGGGAGACTTTCGAGGCACTGTGTATGGAGTTGTTGTAGGAAAATTCTGCAAGTGGTAAATAGGTAGACCAATTACTCTGCGTAGCTTTGCAGAAGCTACGTAAATATTGTTCGAGGCCTTGATTTAGTCGTTCCGTCTGTCCGTTAGTTTGAGGATGGAACCCTGATGATAAGGCCACTTCGATTCCCAAAGTCTTACAGAATTGTTTCCAGAATCGGGAGATATATTGAGGACCCCTATTCGATATAATGACCTGAGGTAATCCATGAAGTCGAAGACCTCTTGTGTAAAGATTTGACTTAATTCCTTTGCTGTTGGTAACTTTCTTAAGGCCGTGAAATGAGCAATTTTAGTGAAGGAGTCCACGGTTACCATAATTACTCGATTTCCCACTGAAAAGGGTAAAGAGCACATGAAATCCGTGGAGATAGTGTGCCATGGACCTGGGGGAACTGGTAATGGGCGACGTAATCCTACTGGTTTAGTACGGGGTGTCTTGGCTTGAGCACATATAGGACAGGATGATACATAATCTTCAGTATCTGTCTTGAGAGTTGGCCACCAGAAGGAGGGAAGCAGAAGTTCTTGGGTAGCTTTCATTCCTCGATGACCTGCAATGGGGGAATCATGGCACATACGTAAGGCTTCAGTCTGTACTAGCTTAGTGGGTAAGAACAGGGCCTTATCATGGTAATAATACCCTTGATCTATATGAAGTTGCGGGCGCAATTTATTCAGCTCTGTATCTTCTAGACAGGAATATTCGGACTTGAATTGGTCTAAAAAAGTCTGTACTAAACCAATGATCTTGTTATTGTCAAATAGGTTCTGTACAGGGGATCGCTACACTCAGGATAATGTCGAGACAAGGCATCAGCCAGGATGTTCTGAGATCCAGGGATGTATGTGATATAAAAGTCATATTGGCTGAAAAAGAAAGCCCATCGAGCCTGCCGGCTATTCTGACACTGAAAATTTCTCAAGCATTGTAGATTTCTGTGGTCTGTCCGGGCTTCAAAGGGTTCTTTCGAGCCCATCAGAAAGTGTCTCCATTCTGTGCACGCGGTCTTCAAGGCGAGTAATTCACGTTCTAGCACGGAATAGTTCTGCTCTGAATCGGATAAAATGTGTGACAGGTAGAATACAGGGTGTTCTAAATCATCATCGTCTTGTTTTTGCAGTAAGGCAGCCCCAATGGCTCTTTCTGAGGCATCTGCGACAACAATGAATTGTTTGCTGGTGTCTGGGTGTCGTAGAATAGGAGCTTGAATAAAGGCTTTCTTTAAGTCTTGAAAGGCTAACTCTGCGTCTTGTGTCCAACAAAAGCCCTTCTTTAGATGGTCTTTTTTAAGGGTTTGAGTAATGTAACTGGTTCTCTGGGCAAAGTCTGCTATAAATTGTCGATAGAAATTGGCTAATCCCAAAAAACACTGAGGGGGTCATTCCAACCCTGGCGGTCATCGACCGCCAGGGTGGAGGACCACGGAAGCACCGCCAACAGGCTGGCGGTGCTTCCCTGCCCATTCTGACCGCGGCGGTAAAGCCGCGGTCAGAAAAGGGGATCCGGCGGTTTCCCGCCGGATTTCCCCTGTCTGGGCTGAATCTCCATGGCGGCGCTGCTCCGACCCCCTTCCCGCCACCCTGTTTCTGGCGGTATTGACTGCCAGGAACAGGATGGCGGGAACGGGTGTCGTGGGGCCCCTGGGGGCCCCTGCACTGCCCATGCCACTGGCATGGGCAGTGCAGGGGCCCCCTAACAGGGCTCCAGCATGATTTTCACTGTCTGCTTAGCAGACAGTGAAAATCGCGACGGGTGGAACTGCACCCGTCGCACCCCTGCAACACCGCCGGATCCATTCGGAGCCGGCCTCTGTGTTGCAGGGCCTTTCCCGCTGGGCCGGCGGGCGCTCCCTTGGCGGGCGCCCGCCGGCCCAGTGGGAAAGCCAGAATGGCCTCTGCGGTCTTTTGACCCCAGAGCGGCCAAATGGCGGTGACCGCATGGCGGGCGGGGAGGGAGATGGCCAATCCAAGAAAGCTTGCACCTTGTCTGAATCCATGGCGACCTCAGTTTGGTTGATGCAATATCCCAAGTATTTTACCTCTGTCTGAACAAACTCGCACTTCTCGGGTTTGCAGAATAAATGGTGTTGTCTGAGTCTCTCTAGAACTTGGAGAACATGTTTAGAGTGTTGCTCTGGGTGGACAGAAAATATTAAAATGTCATTGAGATAAACAACCACTGTTTGTTGCAGAAGGTCGGAAAAAATAGAGTCCATGAACCTTTGGAAAATGGAAGGGGCATTGGTGAGTCCGAATGGCATTACTCGATATTCGTAGTGACCGAAAGGTGTTCTAAAGGCAGTCTTCCACTCATCCCCTTCTTTGATCCTTAAAAGATGGTATGCTCTTCTGAGATCCAGCTTGGTGAATCTCTTTGCCCCTCTGACCGCTTCCAGGATGTCCTTAATAAGGGGTAACGGGTACCGATCCTCAATAGTGATCTTGTTTAATCCTCTGAAATCAATACAGGGACGCAAATCTGTCGTCTTCTTAGGCACAAAGAAGAGAGGAGCCCCTGCAGGTGAAGAGAAGGGAGCAATCAATCCGCTCTGCATGTTCTCATCAAGGTATTCCTTAATAATCTGCTTCTCAGGTTCTGTTAGAGAGTACATTCGCCCAAAAGGAACCACTGTATCTGGTTCTAAAGGAAAGGCGCAATCGTATTCTCTATGGGGTGGCAGTTCAGGTTTTTCTGGCTTCTGGAATACATCGGCATATTCTTGATAATGACTGGGTACTCCCTGTAGGACGTTAATAGAACATCCCACCTTAGGGGGTGCTGCTAAAAGACCTTTTGGAGACCAACAATCACCTGCTAGGTAGCAGTGGTGTTGGCAGAAGTGAGAGGATAAAGAAATAGTTCTTGTTTCCCAGTTGATGTAAGGGTTGTGCCGTGTGAGCCATGGGATTCCCAGGATCATGACGTGATGCGGTGATGAAATTAAATCAAACAAAAGATTTTCTTGGTGTTTCCCAAATTGGAGACAGAAAGTAATATGTAGCATGTGGCAAATTCGGAATGTTCTAATGATGGACATATGTCTGCCATGTTGCAGGATAGTCTACTGAGACCAGGCACAACACATATCAGATGCACAGAGTGCAGACAAGGTACAAGACCCCCCTAAGCTTCTACAGGGTTCAAGAATGCTTTGATTTGGTGGCTATGTGAACAGTCTAATTTTGAGGACAACACTCTGCCTAGCATTTACATTCTCTGGACTACTCACATAGATACCTGTTCTTCACAAAGATACACACATCTGACAGTACCCATGCTTCATTATCTTGTTCACTTGGCTCCTGGAATTTGACAGTGAGCATACAAGGCCTGTACAGGCTCATCAATGAATCATGACCATTTCTCAAAATTCACATGTATGTGTGATACTATAGGTGGTAATGCAAACTATCCAAACTATTCACCCTAAAGACACCCTAAAAAAGACCTAACCCTTCCCCCTACTCCTAAACTATTGAACCCCTAAATTGGACAGACACCGACAATACAGTGCACAAAACTATACAATATACAATATATAATACACAAAGTACACATTACAAAGATAACAGGGACAGCAGAGACACCAACAGGACCAAAAATAGACCACTCATCAATAGCACACACTAAACACCTCTATCTTCCAGCACAGACTAAAAGACTGTAAGTGAAAGTAGCTTCTCAGTTTCAGGTTTGCAGCATGGCTGAGCAATTGCATCATTCCCTGTGTGGATGCATCACGTTTCCGACTGAAGTGTCACTTTTCCTACAAAAGTGTTGTTGTTTTTTTGACACATCGCTAGTGATTTAACCAAACTGTGAGTTACACACAACACATTAGAATAGATGAGGCATTGTTTTGGAGACTTTGTAGTTGCTGCATGTATTCAGTGCAACACTCTTCCTATTAAAGTGTCACATTTCCAAATAAAACATCACTTTTCATACAAATGCGTTGTTTACATTAGACACATCGATAGTGACATATTGAATGCATGAGTTACATACAATACATCACAATAAATAAGGCATTTTTTTTGACGTTTTTTAGTTGATTTGTGTATTCTGTGTGTCTCTCTTCCTACTAAAGCATCACTTTTCCTACAAAAGTGTTATTTCTTTGTGATGCATTGCTAGTGACATAGTCAAAGCTTTGGTTACATGCAACCCATGTAAATGTACTATGCATTAGTTTTGCAGATTTGTTGTTGATGCATGGCCTCCAAATGATGCTCCATGTGCAATCCATCACACTTGTGGCCAATGCATGTACTTTCCTTGACGGTACTAGCCCTTTGTGTGTGGCATAGTGTGATAATTGTACAATGCAGCAAAAATTATCATAGGGTTCACTTTTCTAGCTGACCTTCACTATGCTAACATGCATGTAGTCTTGGGATGTGTTGCATGTGTATGTTAACAGTGCACACATGTGTGACTCCTTGTGTTTATACTGCAAACACTCTGACAGGCAACATATTGGTGTGTGTGACACAGACTAGCCATCAATTTTGCACATCTTGCCATCACCAGTATGACAGCATTTTGTATCATGGTTGCATTGATGTAGTTATCAGAGTAGTTGTCATTTTATGTCCCAGATGCAGCGCTACTATGCAAATGGTATCCACATTGTCAGACATGATTGTGGGCATACTTGTAGTTCATACTATCTGTCTGCATTATGTACCACAGTTGTGCTTATGGGCGTAAAACACACTCAGAAATGTAAATTCCCTAACTACTTCAGCCTGGGTACATTGTATGTGGCATCCAGTTCACAGATTGAATGTCTAGATGTGTACAGTAGTTTGCTATGTCAGTAGGTCACATCCCCATATGTGCCTGACATCATAAAGAAGACTATGGCACTCATTATGAACACAGTGGTCAAAACTGCTGTGTTCATGCTGGTGGTCAAACTACTGACCGCCAGCATCCCCGGATCCCCGCCTGCTGTATAATGAACATTCCTGTGGGCCGGCGGGTGGAAACACTGTTTCCGCCCGCCAGCCTAGAGGAATGCGTGGCCAGGACATTGACGGCGGCTCCATGCCTCTGGGCGGCGGGTGCAGCTGCACCCGTCACGCAGGGCAGTGACCTACGCGATGGGACACTGCACAGGGGCCCCTGCACTGCCCATGCCAAGTGCATGGGCAGTGCAGGGGTCCCCAGGGGTGCCCCGGTGCACCCCCTCCGCCAGCCTTTCCCTGGCGGGAAAACCCACCAGGGAAAGGCTGGAGGCTTAGGGATCATTATCCGAGGGGCGGCACCGCTGCCCTGTCGGATAATGATTCTGACTGCCGCCAAGCTGCCTGACGGAGGCAGCATGGCAGTGAGTGAGGGCTGCTGATGGCAGCCCTCATAGTGTTCATTATGTGGCGGTGTGGCCCGCCATGCCGACTGGCGGGTTTTTCCGCTACCACTGGCATGGCGGGCCACACTGCCATGATCATAATGACCACCTATATTGTCGAACACCCACCATATGTTGTACTGGTGCAGACACATCTACTGTCTTTGCTTGGTGTCTGGCACTATATGTGTGCCACATACAAATTACTCTTGCAGATATGGCTCATCCAAGACTATTACCTGTTACTTTGTTTTTCACAAGGCCTTCCTGAGTACGCCTAACAAGTGTGTGTCTTCCTTTTTTTATTATTTGAATTGCAAACATTTTCAAATAGAGAAATAAAGAAACACAAACACCCTCCAGGAGAAGAGCAATCATGAATCAAGTACAAGGTTATGAACACACAGTGTTAAAAAGTGCAACTTTCATATACATAAATCCAAGGATCCCTACATTCATTTAATTATCAAAAGTGCAAGAAGTTAAGTGCAAAGTGCAGAGGCCGCCCGTCGTAAAGATCAGATTAAATTAAGCCAGGGGGTTACACAATTAAAAAAAAAGTCATTAGCACCCTACCCAAGACCTCCACCTGCTATTCCTTATGGCCCAGAATCCAATCGGGAAAAGGGGCCCAGATCCCAAGCACCCTTTCTTTGCCTTTTTACGCTTTTGCTGGTACAGAACACTTTCAGGTTTGTAAATGGCAAACATTCTAGTAGTCAATTGCCCAATAGAGGGAGATTTGGGATCGAGCCAAGCTGAGGCACCAAAAAAAGCCAGAATACTGCTAAGGCCATTAATTTAAAACGGGCATACCCTTCAGGGATACCCTCTTCCTGACTCCCAAGGAGTATCAGCTGGGGGTTAAAGAAACCCCCAGCTTGAGCTTCCCATTGAGAAACTCAGAAATTTCAGCTATGATTTCAGTAAAGCCTGGGCAGCCTGCAAACATCTAAATTGAGTCTGCTCCATAAAGAAGGCATTGTGGGCACTGCGACCTCTTGTCATTCCCCACTACACAATCTTCCCTGGCACATTACATAAATGAAACATGTTTTATAATGTTGAGCTAACAAGTTAGCAGACAGGAAGACCAAGCAAGCAGGGCAGAGAGCTTCAAAAAGGGTAGATGAGTTAGGGATGGAGAGTTTCTCTTGCCATTTCTCAGTGTTTTTTTAGGTCAACCTTTATAAGTTGATTGAACAAACCGTATAGTTCCCCAATAGGTTGAGATATTGCACTTAAAAGTGAATTCACTAACTCCACCCATAGAAATCTGGTAGGACCACCTCCCTTCTGGCTGTGAAAGTCCCTAATTCGCAAAAAATTCAAGTAATCCCTGTGCCCAACTGAGTAATCACTGACCAGATCCTAAAAAGCCACAAGACCTGAGTAAGAAAAGAACTCTCTGGGCCTTAAAAACCCTAATTCTTTCCAGCTGGAAATACACGCCTCCTGGAATATATCTGGTAAAGAGGGATTATTAAACATAGGTGTATAATAGTTTAACCAACTGATACCTAGATGTTTACGCCCAGCTACCTATACCTTAAAAACACACACCAGAGATTTAAATCAACTCTCTTTGAAATATCCAAATACAATTTGCCTCCAAAGTAAGCCCCAGACCTCTTTCCCTAGAAGAAGCACAAATGGCAAAGGATCACTGCCAGCCACCGCCAGCTCCAAGCTCTCCTCCTGAAGCATGATTAAACATTGTTGGAGAGTGGTCGCCCAATAGTATAGTTTGAGATTTGGCACTGATCAGGCACCTCTCTCCCACGGTAGCATCAAGAACCTTAGAACCCTTCAAGTCCCACCGTAGGACCCGAAGAATCTTGTCATCATGCCCTCCAACCTCGGGAACCAACAATTCTTAACTTCTAATGGAACAGCCCGAAAGAAGTATAGGAATTTCAGAAGAAGCAACATTTTAAGAACACTACATCGGCCGACTAAGGAGAGGTGTAAATTGTTCATCCGGGCAAGATCCTTGCTGGCTGTCTCTATCAAGGGTTCCAGGTTAAAGGCAACAATCCTCTCAACATTAAAGAGACATTAACTCCTAAATATATTCTACTGTTGACCATGCAAGCATCATTCAGTAGAGCTTGACTATTGACAACCACTTGCGTCATCATCATTAAGCTGGTACCCCGAGAACCACCCAAACAGAATGGCCTCTCTTCCGGTTTCTTCTAAAGTGGTCTTGGGGTCCGGAGAAACCAGGGCTACATCATCGGCATTTACCAGGGTCTTTGTATCCCATCCGTTCAACGGCATAGGCATAATACTGGGGTTGGCATCAAGACTCTGAATATACGGAGAGATATTGATAGCAAAAAGTAAAAGGGAACAAGTGCATCCCTGCCTTATCCCCCTCTGAATCTAGACAGGATCCAAATACTCTCCCTTTACAAAGACCCTGGTAATTGGATCCTGATATAGAGCACCAATAGCATTGATAAATCCTGGCCTATGCCCACTTTCTGCATGACATCCCACAGGTACCACCACGAAACCCTATCAAAGGTTTTCTCAGCATCCAGTAAAATTAAAGCCATAGAGTCTATGGCTATACCTGTGGCATCAAAAAGGGAGATCACACAACCGATATGGTCAGTCGTCCCTCTCCCAGGAATAAAACTGTGTTGCCTAGGTGAGACAATCTTGATGATAACACTGGACAGACACATAGCCATAACTTTGGAATACATTTTGGAGTCCCCAATGATTAGCGTAATTGGGCGATATGAGACAAATCCCTGTACTGGTTTATGTTTTTTGGGAAAAATCACAATATTGACCATAAACCACAAATTTAGGGGGACGGTGTCATTTTGAATATGTGTAAAAAAATCAAGAAGGTACTCTTTAATAGATGCAGCAAAAACCTGATAAAACTTGAGAGGAATGCTGTCCCGCCCTTGCCTGATTTTAAGGTAGAGAAAGCAAGCAGGATTTCTTCCCATGAAATAGGGGCATCCAATATTTTCCAATTCAGTTTCCTTCTAAAAATTGCCGATACTCTCTGTCCCCCCACTCTGATTTCTCAGTGTACAGGGTCGAGTAAACCCTCTGAAATGTGGCACGGATGTCTGAAGGTTCTTAGACTAGCCCAAGCATAATGTCCCTCACTTCTTTTATATTCCCCTGCACTTGCTTTTGATGCACATGGATAGCAAGAAGATGACCCACCGCTTCACTCAATTTGTAAGATTTCTCTTTCCAAGCTAGATATTTGTCTGATGCCTTTTTGGAGGTCACTTCTAAAATTGAGCCTTTAATCATCACCACCCATTGTTGGGCTTCTTGTGTGTCTTCCCCCTCAATGACAGCAGATACTAACATAGTTTCAGCCACCGCCAAAGCTGTATGGAACTCAGTCAAACAGAGCTTCTCCTTCTTTTGGCGATTCAGGCTAAAACACAATGTTTCTCCATGAATGCTAGCTTTAAGTGCGCCCCTCACAATCCCAAGCCGGGCACTCCTAGTATTTTCTTTCAGAAAGATAGAGGCCCATTTCTTAATAGTATTAATATAATCATCATCCATCAAAAGGGTACGCTCAAAGATCCATTTCGAGGCCTGTCTTGCCTAGCCTTTAAGTGTAACAGCTAATACAAGAGGATTATGACATATAACGGGGAAAAATATCAATTCTACAATCCTGTATTAAAGAGCTTGACACCAAAAAATAGTCAAGCCGTGCATGATTTTGGTGTGGGGCAGAATAATACATATATCCAGGGTCAAAAGGCATTTTGACCCCCCACACGTCTACCAACCCATGGCTATGAACCAAGTCACATAGAGTGCGAAAGACCTTGGGCTTTCAACCAAAATATTTCTTATCATCCACCCCAATGCTAGTCGCCTGCGAGGCTAATGTTAAAATAGCCACAAAAAGTAATCAGCGATGGCCATAAGGCCAATTCATTGTTAAGCCACTCAAACACCATTGGGTCATCAGAGATGATCTGTCATGATTCGCATTTCTCTTACTGCCTCTGTCAGATGTAGATGGAATACGGCTTCGGATCTTGTACGTCCTGGTATGGCCAAGATAAGGACGACCCCTTCTGGTAGCCAGGGTCCTGCTGGCAAGATGAAAGCCCAAGCATTCTGTGCCCTCCAGAGGAAAAACCACCAGGGAAAAATCCTCCACGAAGGAGCTCCAGAAAGATAGAAAAGGAACAGTAGAACAAGAACTAGAACATCAGGAAGCTGCAAGGAAAACCAAGCAGAAAGCAATCCACAGCAGGAATAAACAGGAGCGAGGACCATCAAACCAGAGTTTTGCAACGCAAAGAAGAAAGAAACTCAAGCTCCTTATTTACCAGTAAAACAGGAAAAGGAAAAACACCATATTATGTTGGGAAAGTATCATAGGATGTAAGAGGAGAAACAGCATCTTGGAAAGGTACTAGTAAAAGGAAAGAGCAGTGCATGCTGGAATAGACAAGCATTCTGGGACCAGGAAAGCATGGCCCCCATGACCAAAAGGACGGACAGCCAAAAGCCAAGAAAAAAGATAAGTTTTATATATATGCATCGCATGATGCAAAGGCAGAGCATGCTGCGACCGTGGCAAGATCCGCTGCCTGACCCCGGGCTGTCTGACCCTGCTGCTGCGGAAGAGTTGGACACTGCGGGACAAAAATGGGGCACCGCAGGTGGATTATCGACCTGTGGCATAACATGGGCCCCGTACATTGAGCAAAGTGTAGAAGCCCGTTTGGGAAGTGGCATTCAGTTATGATCCATCGCCCCTGGTTATCAACTGGTGTGCGTTGACGGAAAAGAGCTGCCTTGTTGCAAGGACTGAAACACCTCTGGTCGGTGCTCCAAACAAAGTGCCGCCAATAAGATAGAATCAGAGGAACTCAAGGATCCCTCGCCTGGAACCCTCAATGTGTGCCTCTCGGAGACAGATGATATCCGCCTTTAGTAACTGTAACTCCAAAGTGATCCTATGGCATTTTTTAACATCATTTAGCCCACAGATATTAACCATGGCTATTCAAATACTGCTAGCAATAAAGCCAAGGTAGAGAAAAATCCATAGCCAGACAAACCCCATTTGTAGCTGGAAATATATTGTAGATACACATTGAAACTCTGTGTAGGAAAACCCTCTTTTTGCTGTTGTGCTGAAACAGCTCCCACCCCCACCACCCCGAGCCCCTACTGCCACTGCAGCCACCCAAGCCCTGCCCCGCCCACCCAGCAAGAGTCCCCCCAGCCCTCCTTTCCCCACCACCCAACGGGAGTAATCAGATTAATGACCTGATGAGTGCCACCCGATAGCACTTCCGCCACTACCCTCCCCCGCAACCACTGATGACTAGATAAAATAAGAAAAAAGAGGGGGAGCAGGAGAAAGGGAAAAATAAATAAACAAAAAACATTAGATTGCCACCCGAGCCATTTGTGTCTGACAAACCCCATTAAAGAAGATTTAAAAAAGAAAAGACAAGCCCACTTATAGCCGATAGCAGACTACAGAGCATTGCCATCTTATAACTTGCAGCACATATTCCCAGGGCCAGGGAAGATGGAAGGAAATCAAGAGACAGAGGAGAGAGAGAAACAACCATCATTAAATAAACAAGTCCATCAGGACCCCACTAAGGAACCAGACGTTAGCTCTTTTAAATACTCTTCCCCTTTGATTTATGATAAGAAGGTGTGAGTTTTTCCCCTTATTAGCTACTTTGAGACAGGCAGGATTCAGGAGGAAGACTTCTCCCAGCTTTTGAAAGGGAACAAAGAGATGAGTAAATCACCAACATCGCTCAACATAGAGTGACAGAAAGCAGCTCAGACAAAAAAGAATGACCATCAAACTCTCTTCTGGCATTGGGAGGTGCTTTCGAAAATATAGCTTCCTCAGGAGAAAATTTCCAAAGTTTACTAAGATGGCTCTTGGTTTCTCCACATTCGTCACCTGCTGTTTCTTGATGGTGATGGGGAAGAGATGCACCCACTGTAATTCGGAATCCCAGTCCCATTGTGTAAGCTCAGGAAATGCTCCTTTCAGAAGTGTCAGCATGAAAGAGCGAATATTATTACCCTCTGCTCCTTCCGCTGTCCTAAGGAAGTGGAGATTGTTCCTTTGCTGCCAGTTTTCAAATTCCTCGGCCTTCCACATAACATCAGTCTTCTGAGATTTTTGTGACCCATGCTGGGCCATTATTGAACCCATCTCAGACTCAAGCAGCTTGAGTTGTTCTTCCACAACAGATATCCACTTGACAATATCAGAGCAAGTTTTATTAACCTTTTTAACAGCGGCGTAGAGTTTTTTGAAGGCTAAACTGGTGCGTCGGTTCTCCATCCGCACATCCTCTTACAACTGCTATATGGTTAGGAAAATGAGTGAAAGTGAGGGTTCCCTAGCCTGGGCAGTATAAATAGCTGCTCCAGGCCACTTTGGCTCTCTGGATATCCTTGCTGTGTAGCTGAGTAGTCCCACTTGAGTTTGCGGGCCAGATTCTCCTCAGAATCCCGGGCTGTGCCCCAATACAGGCCCCATTTTTTCCTCCGAAACCCTCCACCTCAAGCACATTTGATTGTTGCAACTGATTCATCCCCTACGCTATTAATTCTGGCGTCTGAGATAGTACCTTCTGCGGATGATTGTAGGAAAGTAGCCTCTTTCTGGCTTGGTTACCCCCACTTTTGACCTGTTTGCCAGTGTGTTTGACTGTGTCTACTGGGATCCTGCTAATCAGGACCCCAGTAGTCTCTCCCTTAAATTATGGTTATGGCATACTGGTAATCCAGTATTTCACACACAATTGGCATACTGGTTCGCCCTTATAAGTCCCTATTATTTGGTACTTAGGTGCCCAGGGCATTGGGGTTCTAGGAGATCTTTATGGGCTGCAGCATATCTTTTGCCACCCATAGGGAGCCCATGCAAAGGCTCCTACGGGACTGCCATTGCAACCTGTGTGAAAAGGTGCATGCACCCTTTCACTGCCATTTATAGTGCACCAGCTCACTGATAAGTCACCCATAAAGCAGGCTCTCAAGCCCTGCACTAGCAGAGGTGCCCCCACGACCTCCAGGACAATTTTCCTGGACTTTGTGAGTGCGGGGACACCATTTGACGAATGTACTAGACATAGGTCACACCCTTTGTCCAACTTCATATTGGTAACTCCAAACATAGGTATGTTTGGTATCAAATATGTTGGAATCATACTTCAATGCTTTTGCAAGCATTGGTTGTATGATTCCATGCACTCTGGGGGCTCATTAGAGGACCCCCAGTATTGCCATTCCAGGCTTCTGAGGTTTCCCAAGCAGCCCCAGCTGCTGCCACCTCTCAGACAGGTTTCTGCCCTCTTGTTGCTTGAGCAGCTCAAGCCCAGGAAGGCAGAACAAAGGATTTCCTTTGGGAGAGGGGTGTTACACCCTCTCCCTTTGGAAATAGATGTTACAGGCTTGGGAGGGGTAGCCTCCCCAAGCTACTGGAAATGCTTTGAAGGGCACATTTGGTGCCCTCCTTTCATAAACCAGTCTACACTGGTTCAGGGACCCCCAGTCCCTGCTCTGGTGCGAAATTGGACAAAGGAAAGGGGAGTGACCTTTCCCCTGTCCATCACCATTCCAGGTGTGGTGCTCAGAGCTCCTCCAGAGGGTCCCTGGGTTTTGCCATCTTGGATTCCAAGTTGGCAGGGAACTCTGGGAGCATCTCAGTGGCCAGTACCAGCAGGTGACGTCAGAGCCCACCCCTGATAGGTGCTGACCAAACCCCCTTTCAGGGCTATTTAGGGTCACTCTCTTGGGTTGTTCTTCAGATTCGGATTGTAAGACTGCAGCAGAAACTGTCTACATCCTTTACTTCACCTTCTCACCAAAGAAACTGCACCTGAACCCTCCAGTAGCTCTAGAATCTTCAACAAAGAAGCAAAGACAACTTCTGCAACATTGCATCTCCAGCTCCTGCCAGCAACTGCAACTGTTTCCTGGTGGTGCATCCTCATAGGACAGCCTATCTTCAGCCTGCACTAGAAGAGTGAAGGAATCTACCTTGGAGTGAAACAGTCACTCCCCTGCTTCAGCAGGCCCCTCTCTGCATCAGTGACCAGCGGCATGGGTCCTGTCTCCTGATGAATGGTATGGATCCTGCATCATGGGTGGTAGACTGAAGTGGTCCAGATGGTCCTGACGTCCTACTGTCCAACTTTGGTGGAGGTAAGAGCTGGCCTCCCCATGCAAGACAGTACCCCCATGCACCGTGTGTTTTGCAGTTGCCAAGGCTTGTTGGCATTCTTCCATGAAGTTCTTCGTGCACTATGCAGCGCCGGCCCCCAGCACTCTATCCTGTGAAGTAAAGCTTCCTGAGTGGTTCTCCGGAGGCCTGGGATCCTTCGTTGTAGTGCTGCATGGGCCTCCTTTTGCACCTTCTTTGTCCCCATGCTGTGTGCGCTGCCTGGTCTTCTGAGGGCTCCCTGAGTTGCTGAGAGCCCGCTCTGACTCCCTCTCCTGGGTAGAGTCCACCAGGTCCCTCCTGGTCCCGGGCAGCACCATTTTCTGCCAACCGCGAGCTTTGCGTGTTCCAAGGCTTGTTGGCGGAATAAAGCGACACAAACAGCCTTAGGCGGTCATTCTGACCGCGGTTACCGCCGAATGACGGCACCGCGGTCAAAAGACCGCGGCGGTCATTCCAACTTTCCCGCTGGGCCGGCGGGCGACCGCCAAAAGTCCATCCGCCGGCCCAGCGGGAAAGCCCCTGCAACGAGGAAGCCGGCTCGGAATGGAGCCGGCGGAGTTGCAGGGGTGCGACGGGTGCAGTGGCACCCGTCGCGATTTTCACTGTCTGCAAAGCAGACAGTGAAAATCTTTGTGGGGCCCTGTTAGGGGGCCCCTGCACTGCCCATGCCAGTGGCATGGGCAGTGCAGGGGCCCCCAGGGGCCCCACGGCACCCGTTCCCGCCATCCTGGTTCTGGCGGTGGACACCGCCAGAAACAGGCTGGCGGGAAGGGGGTCGGAATCCCCATGGCGGATTCCCTGGGCCAGGGGAAAACCGTCGGGAAACCGCTGGTTCCCCTTTTCTGACCGCGGCTTTACCGCCGCGGTCAGAATAGCCCAGGAAGCACCGCCAGCCTGTTGGCGGTGCTTCCGCCGCCCTCCGCCATGGCGGTCATGGACCACCAGGGTCAGAATGACCCCCTTAATCTTCCACCCGGTGTGGGACATCATCTGCACCAACCAGGAACCCGCATCCATCTTCTTGGGTTCAGTACTGACTATTGTTCTTCACCGGTGGTTCTTCATTTGCACCTTCATCTGGGTTATCAGGGGCTCCTGCTCTCCCTGGACTCCTCTGTGCTTCTTGGACTTGGTCCCCTTCTTCCACAGTTCTTAAGATCCAGGAATCCACAGTTGGGGTCTTGCAGTCTCTTTTGGTTCTTGCATAATCTTCTTGCTCGTGTTCTTGTGTGTTCTAGGAAAATTACTGTGATGTACTTCTGCTTTTCTGGGCTCTGGGGTGTTTGTTTTTTTTACTTACCTTTGTTTTTTTCTATTACTCCCAGCGCCCCTCCACACACTACACTTGCCTAGGTGGGAAACCGACATTTGCATACCACTTTCTTAGTATATGGTTTGTGTTCCCTCTAGGCCCATTTCTAACTTTTGTCATTTTCACTATTTGCACGGTTTTCTATTTTTACACCTGATTTTGCATACAAATGTTTATATTTAGGTATTACTTATCTCACTGTTAGCGTGAAAAGTATCTCAGTGCGTCAAAAATAACCCTGCAGGTGTTTCTCCCATGTGGAACTAAACACAGCAATGTCATCCAGGTAGGCGGCACTGAACTCATCCAGCCTAGCCAACACCTGGTTGACCAACCTCTGAAAGGTGGCAGGGCCATTCTTCATTCCAAATGGCATCACTTTAAATTGAAAGTGTCCATCTGGGGTAGAGAATGCTGACCTCTCCTTGGCCCCCTCAGTTAAGGCAATCTGCCAGTACCCAGATGTTAAATCAAACGTACTGGGGTACTTGGCAGCTTCCAACCGGTCAATTACCTCATCAGCTCAGGGGATGGGGTGTGCGTCAGTCTTGCTGACCGCATTGAGTCCCCGGTAGTCCACACAGAACCTGAGTTCTAGAGTGGCACCAGGTGCAGCAGCCTTTGGGACCAATACCACTGGGCTGGCCCAAGGACTGCTGGAGTGCTCAATAAACCATAGGGCAAGCATTTTGGATACCTCATCTTTAATGGATGCCCTGACCCTGTCAGTCACCCTGTAAACCTTCTGTTTAATGGGTGTACTGTCCCCAGTGTCCACATCATGTGTGCACAAGTGTGTGACTCCTGGGATCAGGGAAAACAGTGAAGAAAACTATCCCAACATGTGGCGACAGTCACATTGCTGCCCCTCCCTCCACTGACCCATTTTTTCTCCTGCAGACCGGAGGTCAGGAAGAGGCTTGCTCTCCTCCTCTACCCTATCATCTGTTGCAAGGAGCATTGACAGCTCAGTCCGCTCAAAGTGCGGCTTGAGGTGGTTGACATGCAGGACCCTTAAAGGGTTCCTTGGAGACTGCAAGTCCACCAGGTAGGTGACTTCGCTCTTGCGTTCTACCACCTCAAATGGCCCAGTCCACTTATCCTGGAGCGCCCTAGGCTCCACTGGTGGCATCACCCACACTTTTTGTCCTGGTTGAAACTCGTCCAGAGTGGCATTCTGGTCATACCAACGTTTCAGGTCCTCCTGGCTTGCTTCCAGGTTCTCCTGAGCGAGACTCCTGAAGCGGGCAGTCTGGTTTCTCAAAGCCAGCATGTAACTGAATACATCCTGGGCGGGTTTACTAGGAGCTTTCTCCAAAGCTTCCTTAACCAGACTCAAAGGTCCCCTCACAGGATGGCCATAAATGAACTCAAAGGGACTAAACCCAAGTCCCTTTTGAGGCACCTCTCTGTAGGCGAACAGAAGGCATGGCAAGAGGACGTCCCACTTCTGCCTCAAGGGCTCTGACAGGCCCATGATCATGCCTTTTAAGCTGCGGTTTAATCTCTCAACCAGACCATTACTTTGGGGGTGGTAAGGGGTGGTGAACTTGTAGGTTACCCCACACTCCTTCCACAGAGACCTCATATATGTGGATATGAAGTTGGTACCCCTATCAGATACCACTTCCTTGGGGAACCCCATGCGGGTGAAAACCCCCATCAAAGCACGACCCACCACAGGGGAAGTGATTGATCGCAATGGAATTGCTTCTGGGTACCGGGCGGCATGTTCCACCAAGACCAGGATAAACCTATTGCCCATGACTGTCTTGGGATCCAGAGGCCCCACAATGTCAATGCCTACCCTCTCAAAGGGAGTACTGACAACAGGCAAAGGCTGGAGGGGAGCCTTACATTTCCTCCCACTCTTGCCACTTGCCTGGCAAGTCTGACAAGACATGCAATGTGCATCTGATTGCCTGTGCATTAGGGGCCAGTAAAAGTGGATGACAGCCTCTCAAAGGTCTTGTCCTGCCCCAAATGTCCAGCTAAAGGCACATCATGAGCCAACCCCAGTAGGAAGGCCCTGAAGCACTCGGGTATCACCAGCAGATGGGCTGACCCAGGCTCAGGAACCTTAGGCTCACTATACAGGTCATCCTCCCAATAAATCAGGTGTGATCCTGGCTCCTTGCCAGCCGCCTGGTCTGCAGCCTGCTGCTGCAAACCCTCCAAAGCAGGGCATTAGTTCTGTGCTGCACAGAATGCTTCCCTGGTGGCCCCCCCTTCCTGCTGCCACTGCGATAGCTCAAGGACCTGCCCCAGTTCAGCCACCTGTTCCCCTGTAGGCTCCGGGGCGTCACCCTCAGGCTCTGCCTCCTCCCGGACTGTGGGAACTTCTGGGGCTGGTTTCCCACGCCCCCTACCCTTCCTCTTCTTGGCAGTTCCCTGGGACACTGTTTCAGGCTCCAGGGGCTCTTGATTACCCTGACGTGCTGCCATTGACCAGGTGGATACGCATACCCACCCAGGCAGACCCAACATCTCCAAGTGAGACCTGTGTTCCACCTCCTTCCAAGGGGAATCCTCCAGGTCATTGCCTAGCAAACAATCAACAGGCATGGTTGAACTCACAGCTACCTTCAAGGAACCTGAGACCCCTCCATTCAAAGGGAACCTGTACCACTCTGCACAGGCACTCTGAGTTGTCCACTGCAACTACTTGGTGAAGTACTCGGGGATCTATCTGCTCTTCAGACACCAGCTGACTCCTCACTGTAGTCACACTGGCTCCTGTGTCTCTCAGAGCCTCCACCCTCTGACCATTAATGGTCACCCACTGCCCGTATTTTTTAGTGTTTTCAGGCACTAGGGTTCTCTGGACCATCTCAGTGTCCCCTAGTGAGACAAGAGTCGTCTCAGCTGGTTCCCACCTACCTGAAACCAACTCCTCCTCAAGCGCTACACTGGCCAAACCCTGGGACGGCGCACCAGTGGGTGCCAATGTACTTTTGGGGCATTTGGGGTCCCTCCTCACATGACCCAACTGGTCACATGCATAGCACTTATGTGGGGGACCACCTGCCACTGGCTTACCCTTTGGAGAACCATGGCTTCTTTTCACTGGGGGGGTTGGTAAACCCTACCCTGGGAATCAGTCTGGGGCCCTTTAGAGAACTCCCCTGTTTCCCCTTACCCCCCCTTTCTTCTGAGATGGACCCTGCCCACCCTTGGCGTGGTCTCCCCCATACCTCTTCTGGACCCTGGTGCTCTCCCAGCGGTCCGCTTTCTGTACAAGCTTACTGGGGTCAATCAGCTTGCTGTCAATCAGGTGCTGGCACAGCTCTGGAAAACATAAACTATACAAGTGCTCCCAAGCCATCAGATTGTAAAGCCCCTCATACGTAGTTACGTTACTGCCCTTCATCCAACCATCCAGTGACTTGCAATATGAATCAACACATTCCAACCATGTTTGGGATTCCTTCTTCTTGTAGGACCTAAACTTATCCTTGTACTGCTCAGGGGTAAGACCATACCTTGTAAGCAAGGCATCCTTCATGCTAGAGTAGGTGAGATTCTGAGCATCCCCTAAGGCTGTCAGTGTATCCCTCCCTTCTACCTCAAAGTGCTTCCACAGACCCGCCCCCCAATGAGCTTCAGGGACCAGATTCATGTGGAGAGCAGACTCATACCCCTTGAACCACAAGTATATGTCATCATCCCTCTTGTAATCTTTCACATGGCCTTTAGGAATGTGCACCCTCCTCTCAGGCTGCACTGTAGGGTTGCTGCCACCATCTCTACTGGACTGGCTTCTATGATCCATCTCTCTCAAGCTAAGCTCATGAGCCATCGCTAACTTCCTCTCCACAAGGGCTGGCCTTTTCTGCTCCAATTGGTACTCCCTTTCTGCCTGTCTGTCCTGTGACTCTTCAGACGTCAGACCCTTAGATGAGATACTGCTATTTGCCCTGGAGACCTTCTCCCTGGACATAACAGGCCCACCCACAACACCATTGCGTACGGAACACTTTTTTTCTTCCTCCTCATATCTCTCATCCTCTGTGTGCCCTTCAGTGCCCTTGGCTGTCAACCAGGCCCTCAGCACCTTTTGCAGCTCCTCCTTCCTGGATGAGCTCTTAAGGGGACAGTCAAAACCTTTACAGAACTTCTTCAACTGAGCCTTGGTATAACTCTCCAATTTCTTAAGGTCAAAGTCAGCTCCAACTGATGCATCTCTAGCTTGGGACATGATGAAGATTCAAAAACAAGTGCAAAGTTCCTAAGGCAGAAAAACAAGTTCCCAAATGAAGTTTCAAGGAAAGTCAATCAAGGAATCAGCGAAAAAATTGAAGTAGAACAAAACAGTCCCAAAGAGAAAAGGTCAAAAGATCACCAAACAAGTTGTATGTGGTCACGTAGTGGTCTGCACTCAAAATATTAGTGTACACTTAATCACTGTATGTCAAGTACAAATACAAGTCCAAATCCCAATGGCTGATCACCAATGTTAGAAATGGGGTCCTTGGTTGACAGTCAGGTTACCCCCTGTTCAAGCAAGAACCCTCACTCTAGTCAGGGTAAAAGAGAATCACCCTCAGCTAACCCCTACATACCCCCTTGGTAGCTTGGCAGAGCAGTAGGCTTAACTTCAGAGTGCTAGGTGTAAAGTATTTGTACCAACACACACATTAACGTAATAAAACACTACAAAATGACACAACACAGGTTTAGAAAAATAGGAAATATTTCTCTAATCAAAACAAGACCAAAGCGACAAAAATCCACAATACACAAGTCAAGTTATTAATAAAAATGCAAAAAAGAGTCTTTCAGTAGTTTTAAACACACACTAACACTGTTAGAGTGAAAAAGTACCACGGGTGCATCAAAAATAACTCCGTACGGGCGAGTGTGCGTCAAAAAGGGCTTGCGATGCGTCGGTTCCACTCACGAGCAGGACCTTGCGCCATTTCTCCTTTCGCCGGGTCGGGGCACGTCGTTTCTTCTCACCGCAGGAGAGCGATGCGTCGATCCGGTCAGCACTCTCGGGTCGGGCAAGGCCTTGCGTTGTTTTTACACGCACAGGGGTACTTGAGTCTGAAATCCAGCCGCACGATGATCTGAAAACCACGTAGCGCGGGTTGCGATCTCCCAGCCTCCGTCAGCGATGCTGTGCATCGTTTCTCCTGCTCCCTGCATCGATTCTTTGGTCTTGTTTCCGGCGAATGCCGATTTTCAGCTGCGGAGCCGGCAGCGCGTTGTTTCTTCAGCCGCAGATCGGAGTCGCATCAATCTTTTCCCCGCACGGTGCTCTGTGTGTGTATTTTCTTTTCTTTAGGCTGCCAGCTTCTCCTTTCAGGGTCCCAGGAACTGGATGGGCACCACAGGGCAGAGTAGGAGTCTCTCCAGAGACTTCAGGTGCTGGCAGAGAGAAGTCTTTGCTGTCCCTGAGACTTCAACCAACAGGAGGCAAGCTCTAAATCAAGCCCTTGGAGAGTTCTTCTCAAGATGGAAGGCACACAAAGTCCAGTCTTTGCCCTCTTACTCTGGCAGAAGCAACAACTGCAGGATGGCTCCACAAAGCACAGTCACAGGCAGGGCAGCTCTTCTTCCTCAGCTCTCCAGCTCTTCTCCAGGAAGAGGTTCCTCTTATCTCCAGAGGTGTTTGTAAAGTCTGTGGTTTTGGGTGCCCTTCTTATACCCAATTTCTCCTTTGAAGAGGCCTACTTCAAAGTAAAGCCTCTTTTGAATGTGAAATCCTGCCTTGCCCAGGCCAGGCTCCAGACACTCACCAGGGGGTTGGAGACTGCATTGTTTGAGGGCTGGCACACCCCTTTCAGGTGTGAGTGACCACTCCTCCCCTACCTCCTAGTACAGATGGCTCATCAGGATATGCAGGCTACACTCCAGCTCCCTTTGTGTCACTGTCTAGTGTGAGGTGCAACCAGCCCAACTGTCAAACTGACCCAGACAGGTAATCCACAAACAGGCAGAGTCACAGATTTGGTATAAGCAAGAAAATGCTCACTTTCTAAAAGTGACATTTTCAAACACACAATCTTAAAATCAACTTTACTAAAAGATGTATTTTTAAATTGTGAGCTCAGTGACCCCAAACTCCACATGTCCATCCGCTCCGAAAGGGAATCAACACTTTAATCAGATTTATAGGTATCCCCCAAGTTAACCTATGAGAAGGACAGGCCTTTCAACAGTGAAAAACGAATTTATCAATTTTTCACTGTCAGGACATGTAAAACACATTACTATGGGTGTCATCACAACATTGGCAGTAAATGCCGCTTACCGCCGTGCAGAAGACCGCCAACACACCTCCGCGGCAGCGGAATTTCGCCACAGCTATTACGACCCACAGCTCCGAATCCGCCAAAACCCAGACACCCACACAAGTCCACCACACCAAGGGTCAGTGATAAACTGGCAAAAACAAAACTTCCACCGTCACGCCAACAGGAATACGCCCACACTATCACGACCCACGAATCCACGCAGCGGTCTTTCAACCATGGTATTCCATTGGCGGTACACACCGCCGTTCTCAAAATACACACACATTTACAAAACACAACCACATTGGACAATTCCAAATACACACACCTGATACACATACACACATCACTCCCACACACTCAATACAATATAAAACACACACCCACATCACCCAGTAACCCTTACGACCAGAAATTTAGACGAAGGCCAGAGAGACAGCACAGCAAAGACAACCCCACCATACAGAGGCACACAACACCATCACACATACACATCCACGTCCAAAACACCACACACCCCTAAATATCACAACACACATCACAACACACACCACCTCACACATCACCCACACCACCCCATGGCACTGCAAAGACACCCCAGGTTTTCTAAGGAGGAGCTCAGGGTAATGATGGAGGAAATCATCTGGGTAGAGCCACAGCTATTCGGATCACAGGTACAGCACACCACCATAGCTAGGAAGATAGAGCTATGGTGCAGAATCGCGGACAGGGTCAACGCAGTGGGCGGCACCCAAGAACTAGTGATGACATCAGGAAGAGGTGGAATGACCTACGGGGGAAGGTGTGTTCCGTGGTCTCAAGACACCACATAGCGGTTCAGAGGACTGGCGGCGGACCCCCACCTCCTCCCCCAAAACTAACAACATGGGAGGAGCAGGTCTTGCCTATACTGCATCCTGAGGGCCTCACAGGAGTAGCAGGTGGAATGGACTCTGGTAAGTCAAATCTTTCACTACTTTATCCCCCACCCTACCTGCATGCTATCACATACCCCCACCCTTGCCCTCACCCCCATCACTCCAACTCCTCACATATGTCCCTCTATCACAACCCACCCCTCCCAACACCAAGCCCTGCATGCAACAACAAAGCATCAACACCCATCACCAATGCATGGCCACTGCACATACCCACACACACCCCTAAACAATTATCACACAAGGTCCTACACAAGAATGTAAGCACTGTGGTACAGGGGCACCCACCCATTGCACACCATGGCACACACAGATGCAATAATCATGCCTTTACACCCCTGCAGGACCCCTACCCAACGTCACCGGACAGGAGGGTCCAGACATGTCCACTCCACCCACAGAAGAGGCCCACAGTGATGACAGCAGCTCTGTCCAACTGGATCTAAATGACCAGCCCGGCCCATCTGGGACCTCAGGAGAGTCAGTTCCCCTCACACTGGCACAAGCCACAACAGAGTCTCCCCCCTCTGGAAACACCTGCACAGCACCCACCCAGCGGGCCCATACCTCTGTCCCCAGGACACGTCAAGCAGCAGTGTGTCCACCACTACAGGGAACCCAGGCTAACCCACCAACCCAACAGCAGCAGGGACCTGGGGGCAGTGGGCACACGGTTCAGGGGACAGAGGCCCAGGAACACAGGGGAACTGGGAGGGCTGCTGTGTGACAGGGGGAGGACAGGCCCAGGGAACCCACTCTCCACGAGGCCCTCTCCAACATCATGGGAGCCTACCACCATTCCCAGGAGACGATGGCAACGGTACTGGTCAGGTTTCAGGGGACCCAGCGGCTGCCGGAGGAACAGTATTTGGGGTTCAGGGAGGAACTCAAAGCCTTCAATTCCACCCTGGGCACCGTTGTAGGGGTGCTGAAGGAACTTGTGAATACCAGGAGGGACACTGTGGCACAAGAAGGGGCCCCTGACACTAGCCTGGACGATGAACTGCCCACCACCTCCGCTGGCGCTAGTGGACAGGAGGCACCGCCACAGGACCACGACACCAGCACCCCACCCCCTGCAGATGGAGAACCACCCCGCAAGCGGTCCCTGAGATCCAGGACAAAGACAGAGAACAATGCCAAGACCCCCGCCAAGAAATGAGACCACCCTGATTGTCATCCTTTTGTCCCACTTAGTCACCCTGTCCATCCTTAAACTGCCCCAGCTCCACTTCCTGAGCCCCTTTGGACAATGCACCTGTGAGACTAATAGACTGGACTCTGCCATGGACATTCCTCCACCATCACCCCTGACCATTTTACAACCCCCTCCACTATTTAGCACTTAAATAAACACCCTTAAATCACAAAACTATCTGGAGTCAGTCTGTGCTTTCGAAAATGTGTATTTGCAATAACTGAGCAAAAATGATATATCCATTGTCTTGTCAACATACCTATGTCACACAGCTCTAGTCCATGAGGAAACAAAGCAGATGTCACACAGTGGGACCCACATCTGTGAAATCGAAAGGGAAAGTGACAACTCAGGCTCCATACACTGGGTGAAAGTGACAGACAGATGAGAGGTAGAACAAGTGTAACAGATGTAGCAGGCAGTGATGTCTTCTTACCTGTGTCTCACTGGAAGTATTGATGAATCACTGTGTTTCTGTTGTTGATATCCTCTTCTTCTGCTTCCTCGTCTTCACTGTCCACAGGCTCCACAGCTGCCACAAGACCTCCATCTGGACCATCCTCTTGCAGAAAAGGCACCTGTCGTCGCAAAGCCAAGTTGTGAAGCATACAGCAGGCCACGATGATCTGGCACACGTTCTTTGGTGAGTAGAATGGGGAACCACCTATCATATGGAGGCACCTGACCCTGGCCTTCAGGAGGCCGAAGGTCCTCTCTATAACCCTCCTAGTTCGCCCATGTGTCTCATTGTAGCGTTCCTCTGCCCTTGTCCTGGGATTTCTCACAGGGGTCAGTAGCCATGACAGGTTGGAGTAGCCAGAGTCACCTGCAAATGTCGAGGGACAACTGTTAGACACACACTAACCCTTAGGGACAACCCCAGACCCAGACAACTATTCACACTGTATAGGGTCCATGTCCTCACCTAATAGCCACACACGGTGCCTCTGGAGTTGCCCCATCACATAAGGGATGCTGCTATTCCTCAGAATGTAAGCGTCATGCACTGAGCCAGGAAATTTGGCGTTCACATGGGAGATGTACTGGTCGGACAAACACACCGTCTGCACATTCCTGGAATGGTAACTCTTCCGGTTTCTGTACACCTGTTCACTCCTGTGGGGTGGACTAAGGCCACATGTGTCCCATCAATAGGACCTATGATGTTGGGGATATGTTCCAGGGCATAAAAATCACCTTTCACTGTTGGCAAATCCTCCACCTGAGGGAAAACGATGTAGCTGCGCATGTGTTTCAGCAGGGCAGACAACACTCTGGACAACACATTGGAAAAAATAGGCTGGGACATCCCTGATGCTATGGCCACTGTTATCTGAAAAGACCCACTTCCCAGGAAATGGAGTACTGACAGCACCTGCACTAGAGGGGGGGGATACCTGTGGGATGGCAGATAGCTGACATCAGGTCCGGCTCCAACTGGGCACACAGTTCCAGGGTTGTGGCACGGTCCAGTCTGCAGGTGACAATTACATATCGCTCTTCCATTGTTGACAGGTCCAACAGAGGTCTGTACACAGGAGGATGCCGCCATCTCCTCACCTGCCCCAATGCCCGTGCTCTGTGGAGGAGAACAGCGATCAGAGGGTCAGCCAACACTGAGGTACGAAAACACTACTTTATTGCACACATTTTTCAATCTGCTATGTCCCTGTCGTAGTGTGTATGCAAGGCCTAGATATGTGTGACGCAGTTAAAATTAATGCCATGTGGCCCCCTGAAATGGCGGCTGCCTGACCTGTAATGTGGGACAAGGGGATATGAGGTAACTGCGCTGGCGTTGTACACCGTCGTGGTAGGCGGTCAAAGACCGCGGTGCAATCCTGCATTGGTTAACATTGGACCCTATGGGTCCTAGGAGCCAATGACGATGTACGCCGGCGGTGACGGTACGCACCGCTGCGGACGTGACTGCCATTTTCTATCTGTTCACTCACTTGATACCTGATCTTCGACAGGAGAGGACCTACACTGCAAGTGCTGCTGTAACCTCAGTCTGGAAGAGACAATGGCTCATGTGTCTGGGGAAAGGGCCCCTGCCTTCACTATGGCGGAGTTGTAGAAACTAGTGGATGGGGTCCTTCCCCAGTACACGCTACTCTACGGTCCTCCAGACAAACAGGTAAGTACACTGTGACCATGCTGTATGGGCAATGCCTGTGTGGAGTGGTGTGGATTGAAGATGGGGGGGGACTGAGGCCTGCATGTGTGGACGGTGAGTGTATGTGCGTCATGGCAAGGGTGGGAACGCGGGCCAAAGACTATGACGGTCCGGACTGTTATATCTTCTCCTTTTCCCCTGTACCATTCCACTAGGTCAGCGCCCACCAGAAGAAGGATATTTGGGGTGCCATCACCAAGGAAGTCCGGACCCTGGGGTTCCACCACAGACGGAGCACCCACTGCAGGAAAAGATGGGAGGACATTCGCCGCTGGAGCAAGATGGCGGAGGCCCAGCTGGGGATGGGCTCCCAAAGTGGGAGGGGTGCCTGTCGCACCATGACCCCCCTGATGTTCCGAATCCTGGCGGTGGCGTATCCTGAGTTGGATGGGCCCTTGAGAGCATCACAGCAGCCACAAGGGGGTGAGTACATTCTCATTCAGCTGATTCAGCGCGCATTACGAGGTGTCTGGGTGGGGGAGGTGGGATGTGGGTTCCCCTAGGCCAGGACGAGTTTAGTTGGCAAGGTCCCTTCGTAAGGCAGGCCATGTGGCACCCCACCCCACCAGTGTTCAGAGGCAACTACACCTAGTCAGGCTCGTGTGACTTCCATGTGTGCATCAATCGGGCATAGGTCTTGTACCCCATGTCCCTGTGATTAATTAGGGAACTCTAAGTGCATGGCGTAGTGCAGAGGTCTTCTGTGTCTGTAGTGTCCGCCAACGGTAGCGGTATTGCATGCACTCAACATGTCTTTCTTCTGTCTCCCCCCCTTTTTTTGGTCTCCCTGTTCTTGTGTGCAATAGCATCATCAGGCGGAGGAGCAGTGGCACCGGAGCAGGAGGGAGCTGCATCCCACATGGCCCTGGAGGGCGAGACAATGGAGTCTGAAGCCACCAGTGGGACGGAGGGTGAGGGGAGCTCCACGGCGAGGACAGGAGCTGAGACCAGCGACACGGACTCCTCCTCTGATAGGAGCTCCCTTGCGGTGGCGGGCCCCTCTGTGCCCCCCGCATCTATATGTACTGCTGCCACGCCCCTACCAGCACCGCCCTCCCAGCAGCCCCTCAGTGTGTGCCCCGTGGCCTCTCACCCAGGAGGGTGGGCATCTCCTTCGTCCCAGGCACCTCAGGCCCTGCCCCAGTCAGCCCTGCTTCTCTCAGTGAGGAGGCTAATGACCTCCTGAGATCCCTCACTGTTGGGCAGTCAACCATTTTGAATGCCATCCAGGGTGTAGAGAGGCATTTGCAGCAAGCAAATGCATACCCGGAGGGCATTAATTCTGGCGTGGCGGCCCAACAGAGAGCATTTCAGGCTCTGGCCTCAGCACTGATGGCAGCCATTGTCCCTGTGTCCAGCCTCCCCCCTCCAACTTCCTCCACCCAGACCCAAACCCCTGTACCTCAGCCTATCCCAAGCACACCATCAGACCAGCATGCACACACCTCAACACACAAGGGAAGCTCAGGCAAACATAAGCACCACACATCCCACAGGCACTCACACAAGCATCATACCCATGCAGACATACCAACAGCCACTGCCTCCACTGTGTCCCCCTCATCCTCGTCTCCCTCCTCCCTCCCTGTCACGTCTCCACTCACACCTGCATGCACTACATCTTCAGCCACTACCACCATCACCAGCACACCCATCACCACACACCACTCACCACCCCCACTACCATTCACACATCCCCTGTGTCCTCTCCCAGTGTGTCTGTGAGCCCATCTCCAAAGGTACACAAACGCAGTCACACACCCACCCAACAGCCATCCACCTCACAACAGCCTCCAGCCCATGCACCTTCACCCAAAGTCAGTAAACGTACACCTCCGACAACCACTACCTCATCCTCCACTACCAAACCCCCTCCATCTACCTGTCCCAGTGTGTCTAAAAAACTTTTCCTGTCCAACCTTGACCTCTTCCCCTCACCTCCCCCACCCCTTCAGTCCCCTAGGGCCCACCTTTCCAGGTCCCAATCCAGCACCTCAGCCACCACATCAGCGGGAACAGTGGTGCCAGCAGTAACCGGCTTCTGCAGTGCGCCAAGCAGCAGGGCAGCCAGTGTGCCAAGGAGCTAGACCACGGACAGTCCCCCACCTCAGAAGCATAAGAAGCTGGCCACTGCCCCGAGGGAGAAGGGTAAAACACCTGCCATCAAGGGCCCTCCCAGGACTACTGTTGGGAGTGGAAAGAAAGCTGTGCCAACATCCAAGGTGGGGAAGGGGCACAGAAAGAAAGGGAAGTCGCCGCCAACCTGCACAGCGGACAAGACCGCTACCAGCACTGCTGCCCAGGGCACCGCCGCCACCAGCACCACTGCCCAGGACACCGCCGCCACCAGCACCGTTGCCCAGCACACTGCTGCCACCAGCACCGCTGCCAAGGACACCGCCGCCACCAGCACCGCTGCCCAGGACATCTCCGCCACCAGCATCGCTGCCCAGGACACTGCCGCCACCAGCCCGCTGCCATAGACACTGCCGCCACCAGCCCCGCTGCCAAGGACACCGCCGCCACCAGCACCACTGCCCGGGACACCGCCGCCACCAGCACCGCTGCAAAGGACACCGCCGCCACCAGCACCGCTGCCAAGGACACCACCAGCACCGCTGCCAAGGACACCGCCGCCACCAGCATCGCTGCCAACGACACCACCAGCACCGCTGCCCAGGACACCGCCGCCAGCAGCACGCTCACTGAGCCACCCACCAGCACGGCAGGCCAACGAGCGACGCAAGCACCTCCGCTACTTAGGCCGCCATGAGCAGGATGAAGCACTCTGGGCACAAAGCCCCCTCCAGAACCAGTGGAGAAAGGCATCCACTACCTCTGCCTTTGGCAGGATGAAGCACTCTGGGCACCAAGCCCCCTCCAGAACCAGTGGAGACTGTTATCCACTACCTCTGTCCTTGGCAGGATGAAGCACTCTGGGCACCAAGCCCCCTCCAGAACCAGTGGAGACTGTTATTCACTACCCCTGTCCTTGGCAGGATGAAGCACTCTGGGCACAAAGCCCCCTCCAGAACTAGTGGAGAAAGGCATCCACTACCTATGTCCTTGGAAGGATGAGGCACTCTGGGCACAAAGTCCCCTCCAGAACCAGTGGAGAATGGCATCCACTAACTCTGTCCTTGGCAGGATGAAGCACTCTGGGCACCAAGCCCCCTCCAGAACCAGTGGAGACTGTTATCCACTACCTCTGTCCTTGGCAGGATGAAGCACTCTGGGCACAAAGCCTCCTCCCGAACCA
Organism: Pleurodeles waltl; assembly: GCF_031143425.1. NCBI lineage: Eukaryota > Metazoa > Chordata > Amphibia > Caudata > Salamandridae > Pleurodeles > Pleurodeles waltl. Next base: position 900,035,740 of record NC_090436.1, read on the forward strand.
GTGGAGACTGTTATCCACTACCTCTGTCCTTGGCAGGATGAAGCACTCTGGGCACCAAGCCCCCTTCAAAACCAGTGGAGACTGTTATCCACTTGAGAGACTGTGGCTTTGCACTCCCCAGGATAAAGCAGTGGGCAAACCACCCACTGGAGAGACTTGAGAGACCGTGGCTTTGCACTCCCCAGGATAAAGCAGTGGGCAAACCACCCACTGGAGAGACTTGAGAGACTGTGGCTTTGCACTCCCCAGAATACTGCAGTGGGCATGGAGCCCCCTCGTGGATCTGGCGTCGTGCACTCATCCAGCTGAGGTGCCCCCCCTTCCCTTCCCCCTGAGGTGCCTGTTGTATTTCTATCTGATGCCCCTGCAGTGTTCTCTCCGTTGTGATCGGGTATCGAGTGTGGGCCTCGCCCATGCATTTTGGGCCCAGTGGTCCACGGACTTTAATGGTGCAATACCTGGACTTGTATTATTGGTGTATATATTTGTTTATAGTGTATATATATTTTTTGAGTACTGGATTTTAATAGATTACAATCGTTCAAATCATTTCCTTTTGTCTTTGCATTCTTCCGGGGGGTTGGAGGGGTGTGACTGTAATGTATCAACATGTATTAGTGTGTGTGTTGTAGTGGGTGAGGGTGGGGGTGTTGCGTGTGCGTGTCACTCTCTTTTCCCTCCCCCCTCTCCTGTGTCGTAGGTGCAGTACTCACCGTGGTCTTCGCCGCCGGCGTTCGTGCTCCTGGTAGAGGAGCAGGAAGACAAAGGCAGGGAGAATATGGAGTTTGGGCTCCATGGCGTCCTGGTTCCTCGTGGGGTGTGTAGAGGTGAGCGTTTTCCCTTCCAAGTCCTGTTTCCACCGTGTTTTTGTTTGGGGTGAAACCACCCCGGAAAAGGTGGCGGATTGGCCTGTTGTGATACTGTGGCCGGTACATTGTCTTCCGCCTGTCTGTTGTACCGCCGTGGCGGTCTGAGTGTTAAAGTTTCTGTCTTTGTTGGCGGTTTCCGCCATGGTCGTGATTCCATTTTTTTTTTCGTCGCCTGTTGGCGGTTTTAGCGCCACTTTAACACCGACCGCCAGGGTTGTAATGACCCTACCTTACAGGGTTGATATGTCCTACCTTAACCATACACTGCACCCAGCCTTTGGGGCTACCTAGGGCCTTCCTTAGGGGTGTCTGACATGTAAGAAAAGGGAAGGTTTAGACCAGGAAAGTGGGTACACTTGCCAAGTCAAATTTACAGTTAAAATTGCACACACAGACACTGCAGTGGCAGGTCTGAGACATGATTACAGATCTACTTATGTGGGTGGCACAACCAGTGCTGCAGGTCCACTAGTAGCATTTGATTTACAGGCCCTGGCACCTTCAGTGCACTTTACTAGGGACTTACTAGTAAATCAAATATGCCAATCATGGATAAGCCAATTACATACACATTGTGTAAAGGAACACTTGCACTTTAGCACTGGTTAGCAGTGGTAAAGTGCCCAGAGTAACAAAAACTGTAAAATTAGAGTCCAGCACACATCAACAACCTGGGGAACAGAGGCAAAAAGTTAAAGGAGACCACGCCAAAGATGAAAAGTCTAACAACCAATGACTCATATACCCTATAGTCCTAAAATCAACTTCTCTTTTTTTTTCTTTTAAACATTACAAGCAAATTAGGTATGCATTGTACACAACATAATGAATTGACAAGAGCACATTCATATATTATAAATATCTAAACCAGGCACACCTACAATAGAAAGACTTAAGCTCACATACTCTGATTGGGATAGTAATTGAATCACAGTCTTCACTTAATTGAATAGTGTCTCTAGGATAACAAGTTGGTATAGAATTAGATGGAAACATCATGAGTCCTTATCGTATAAAGGTACACGGTCCACCTGTAATGTTTGCTGGAATGTAAGTAAAAGTGAGGTTCCCATCTGAGAATAGTCAGCCAACTGGCAAATTAAACACTTTTTAATGTGACTGGCAGCAGTCACCAGGTGATAACAAGCCATGTTGCTGGTTCCATTACAATTGCACTCAAACAGGTTGATAGAACATCCATGGTACTCTGCATTATTCCCATGCAGACCTTTTATCTGTGGAGCACGACTTGCACCAAATGGATACATAGGTATTGTCCTTCAAAAGCAGCAGGGGTGTTGCGCAACGTGATTGATCAACCAAGTTCAGGTTGGGGGTGCTGACCCTCCCAACCAAACAAGCACAAAGGTAGACCTCACGGCACACTCATGGTCAGAGACAAGTCGTAGTATGATCTGTAAAGTAAACAAGTATGATCTTTCTTGCAAATAAAATTTGTCAGCTGAAATGTGCTCCCATTTTCCATTTGTAGTTGTATGATCAGCAGTACATTATTAGGACCCTTGGCTATAATTTCTGTAGGTTCTGGAGGGCCATTTGGAGATTCCACCCACACCTTACCACCAGGGTTTTTGTCAGTTGAACCAAAACCTCATTTTCCTTGTACTGTCAGAAGGGCTGGGGTAGTCCCCTCCGTCACCAATCCTCGATGCACTGGACTTATGACAAGTTGGGCAGTTTTGTAAGCATCGGTCAAGATCTGAAGATTCTGCTGTGGCTCTGTAAGGAGCTGAAGCTCCAGGTTTTATTTCCCAGTAAACAATGGTGTTGGTGGCCACATGTGGTTGTATGAGGAGAGTTTCAGCATTTTGTAATGGTCTGTTATTCAGAATCTGGAGGGCTTGAGTTAAATGCCCTATCCATTTTTTCATAGTCCCATCAGATAATTCTTTAGTCCAGAACCCCAGGGACACTCCTGTTCTTCCCTGCTTTTGCCACCTGCTCCAATCTACTTATTGTCCCTGGATAGTTACATGCAACACAATGTCTCCTTCCTCACTGTCCACAAGCCTAAAGCCTGTTGAATTATTTCCTTTGCCAAATTAAAAACACACTGCTGCTCTTCACCCCATTCAAACTCATGTTTTTTTCATGTCACTTTGTCCCAAAGGGTTAAGATTTTACTCAGATGAGGATCATGCTGTCTCCAAAAATCAAACAATCCCATGAAACGCTGTGTCTCTTGCTTAGTGCGAGGAGCAGCAGACTCCAAAATCTTTTGTTTTACCTGTAGCAACATCTCTCTATGTCCTGGCCACATTTTACTCTGCAAAAGCTCACTGAATATATCGTTAACATCCTTAATATCTTGCTGGGTATAATCTTTTAAAGAATGCATTTCAACTCCTGCCAATCTCTGTGGGCTACTCTGTATTTTTCGACTAAATATTGGCTGAGCACAAACTATGTTCTGCTCATGTAGCTCACACTGGTCCCACCTTTTTTAACCTCCTCGTTACTGGTATATGAAAAATTAGCTTTCCCTGTGACGGCTTGGTAGATATCAGCCTTGTCTTGTAATAACTTATTCTGACAAGACAGCACAGTTACGGTATTTTTTGTGTCAACAAGCTGTTTCTGTAATGTTTTATTTTCATATTCTAACTGCTTACATCTCTCATGCATTTTCTGTAAGCCGGCTAAAGGTTTCCAAACTCTCCTGTCAAGAACCAAAGGTTCATTGTTCCGTTCAAAAAGCACCTTTTTTAAACATATAATTACAGTTATTAATTCTGTTTTATCCAAGCGCCCATCCCAAAATTCCAAAAGTTCTGATAAACAAGAAAACGCTTTTAACTGTCCGACTACGGCAAAATATTTTGCTTCATTAATGACTGAGCTGAAACACTCATGCGCTGACAAAAATCTCTGGAATGAGCTTCTTAGTCTAAAGAAGACATTTATTATTTCACTTTGCAAGGTTCGTAAAGGAAGGTCAGGATGCTGAAATCACACATTTAAAAATGGTGACAGCAATGAAATGAAAACATGTACAAATGATTCTCCAATGGAATATACACAGCAAATATATGTATCTATATTATAATGAGAGAGAGAGAGAGATCAATTATCCTCACAGGAAGGATGACACACCCCAGCGTCCTGGGCATGTCTGAGATCTGAATCACTCTCAGTCCCCGGTCCATCTGGTTCTCCCTGGGCTCTTCTGTGCTTCTTGGACTTAGTCCCCTTCTTCCACAGGCCTTCAGGTCCAGGAATCCAATGTTGGTGTCTTGCAGTCTCTTCTGATTCTTGCATAATCTTCTTTCACGTGTTCTTGTGTGTTCTAGGAAAATTACTGTGATTTACCCCTGCTTTTCTGGGTTCTAGGGTGGGTTCTATTATTTGCCTTCGGTGTTTTCTAATACTCCCAGAGCCCCTCAACATACTACACTTGCCTAGGTGAGTAACCGACAATCGCATTGCACTTTCTTAGTATATGGTTTGTGTTCCCCCTAGGCCCATTTCTAACTATTGTGATTCTCACTATCTGCACTGTTTTCTAACTGTGTTTTAGGCCCAATTTTGCATTATATAATTTGGGTATTACTTACCTCCTAGGGGAGTTTAGTCTCTTGTATTATTGGCATTTGTGTCACCAAAATAAAGTACCTTTATTTTTGTAACACTGAGCATTTTCTTTCATGTGTGAGTACTGTGTGACAACAGTGGTGTTGCATGAGCTTTGCATGTCTCCTAGATAAGCCTTGGCTGCTCAGGTACAGCTACCCCTAGAGAGTCTGGCTTCTAGTCACTGCCTAAATTTCACTAATAATGGATAACTGGACCTGGATATAAGGTGTAAGTACCTTAGGTACCCACTACAAACCAGGCCAACCTTCTACGATGATGGTCCGCTAATCTTGGAGTTTTCAGAGTCATCAGTGAGGGTAAAGAAGTTTTTCCCAAAATCAGAAGACCCAGCATCACCTTGTGTCATGTCCTTTCCTGCAGTTAGCTGAGGCACCTCAGAGCTTTTTGAGACTTGAGGCAAGAGAATATTTAATTTAAAGTGATACCACCCATAAGAGGGCTCTTGGCTGGCCCTGCTTCTGAAAAAAGAGTATGTTCCCTCGAATAATCTTTGTTCATTGTTAATTTCATCACAAACCCACATACCTGTTAACGTAGTGACTGCACAGTCTGTAATGCCAGCATAGTGGGGAAGTCACTGAGCCTTCCTGCTTTCTCTCAACATTCTCAATACTAACTGTGGAGTACTCAGAGACCATATTGCTGGAGCCTTCCTCCAAGATCAAGGTCACCTTTGATGATTCCTGAGGTGCATCTGGTGTTACAGAAGGGGCCGTTGAAGAATGAGCAGAAAACATTTCTGTGATCAAGGGCTGTAAGGACTTATTTACAGAGCGGAAGGGTCGCTGTTCAGCGTCCTGCAGCTGTGTCTACAGGGCAGGGGCCTGTGTTGCAGTGAGGGCACAGGGTGGCACCTCCTCTCTCTTCTATGATGTCTGTCCGGCATAGCGTTGGGCAGGTAGTAATCCGACAGTTGAGCAGTTCTTAGTGCCTTTGAGCCCCCTTATGCCTTTGCCTCCTCTGTCGGGCCTAGTCTGTACCTGGCTGAATAGCCCAGACCACGGTGGGGAGAGACAGAGCTGATCGCCCGCAGAGGGCAATGCTGTAACAGCAGAGTGTGGACAGCATGAAACAGTTTGAAAACATGCATCATGGGGGCTTAGGAAAATGTGGTGCGCTGATTCCAGCACCTTCTCCTAACCACGCTGACCATACTGTGAGCCGCAAGTAAAGCAGAACAATGCCGTTGGATAATTTAATGGGGCTGGCGAGATACCTCCATCTTCCCCATAGATCAGCTTCCTTCGGGCTGTGAGGATGGGGAGAACAGCGAGCCGGTGTGCTACACAGACATCATCTTGCTCCTTCCAGTGCATTGATTGGTAAGTGAGATTTCTTCCAAGTAGGGATATGTTTAGCATTTCTTCACATCACAATTTGTTGTCAACAGAGAGAGTTAACATGAACTTATAATATGGTTAGGCTTTCATTCCAGATAGTTACATGTGCACTCATTGCCATGTTATGCCACGGTGACCTCGGATGCATGCTACTTTGCCAGGAGTGACATCACATGTAGTATGACCATGACATCTATTTGACGATTAGTTTAACTTTGTGTCCTTGACAAGTTGGACCATATATATGGAGCTGTTGGAGTCACAGCATCGTTAGTTTCAAGGTAAGACTGAACTACATATTCACATCCATTCCTGCATGTGCCAGTTGCATCCTTGCATATTGGGTGAATTGTGGCTGCCTTATAGCTAGGCAACCAGTCCAGCACTGGCACAGTATGGGAAGCAACAACTGTATGTGTTATGTGAGATGCAACACTGATGCAGCTATGTCCTGACAAACCTCTGCTTAGCATATATGAACTTAGTGTGTTGTAATGTGTGCCAATGACCATCCTAGGCCTCTGTTCACAGTCATGGGGCAATCAGGTCACTATACAGGTTGAGTAGGCCCTGAGAGTGTAGTCAGAGGGATCCTTCTGGGTTCAGAGAGGCGTAGAACTGGCAAGAGGTCCTGCAATAGTGGGCCATTGTCTAGGCTCTATCGCCCTAAGCAGATACGTCCAGCAAGGTATTGATTGGCCTACACTAGCTTTAGGCTGGGTGGTGTTGGAAATAGCCTTTTTGCAGGGTTATCCTTTTTGGCTTCCGACCTCCTGTTTTTGATTTGGTGCTGAATTCTGCTGGCTTTAGGACTCTGGGCACTTTACCACTGCTAACCAGTGCTAAAGTGCAAGTGCTCTCTGTCTAAATGGCATTGGTGATTGATTCAACCATGATTGGCATATTTGATTTACGAGTAAGACTCTATTATAGTGCCCCAGGTGGGCCAAGGGCCTGCAAATCAAATGCTACTAGTGGGCCTGCAGAGCAGATTGCGCCACCCACAGACGTAGCCTTTCAAACTTGTCTCAGGCCTCCCACTGCAATGCCTGCATGCACAGTTTTCTGCCGCATTGACTTGGCAAGTCAATGCCTGTACTACCTTTTAACTACACCTTAGTCACCCCTAAGGTAGGCCCTAGATAGCTTTATGGCCAGGGTGCTGTGTATGTAAAAGTAGGACATATATTTATATGTGTTACATATCTTAGTAAGGACAAACAGCCTATTTCATTGTTTATTGCTGTGAGGGCTGCTCCTCCCATAGGTTTGCATTAGGAATTCCCTTATACATGTCTAAGTGGTAATTTCAGATCTGCGAGTAATAGCGTGGGCATGTTTGGTATATTTGGAATGGTAGTGAGAAATCCTGCTTACTGGTGTTAGTGGATTTTACACTACTATTTTAGAAATGCCAATTTTAGAAAGTGGGCATTTCTCTGTGGTTACGACTCTGGTGCTTTGTAGCCTGACTCCAATCCACGCATGGGGCAGAATGACAGCTCCACTTTGTACATACACTCCAGACAGCCATCCATCAGGGAGGGTTAGGTGTGACAGGGTTACATCTGCATTCATCTACATTTTTTAAAAACAAATTTTATTATTTTTCATCAGTTTATGCGGTACAAAGGATGGACATCGTATCATTACACATACAATTTCCAGTATCTGTGCATGTCATCCCAAGGGATTTTGTCACATTATGGCTCATATTATACTTTTTGACGCAAATCAGCGCCGGCGCTGGCTTGCGTCAAAACTTTTACCGCCAGCTAACGCCATTCCTACGCGCCATGCGGGTGCCTTATTTAAGGAATGACGTTAGTCGGCGTTGCGGACTGGTCAGAGTAACAAACATGACTCAAACCAGGCAGCGCCGGCGCAGGGGAAAATTAGGGTTGTGCGTCAAAAAATGGTGCAAGTCAGGTTTGAGGCAAAAATCATGCCTCAAACCAGACTTGCGCCATTTTTTGACGCACAACCCCCATTGAAATGACTCCTGTCTTTGCAAAGACAGGAGTCATGCCCCCTTGCCCAATGGCCATGCCCAGGGGACTTCTGTTCCCTGGGGATGGTCAATGGGCACAGTGGCATGTAGGGGGGCCCAAATTAGGCCTCCCTGTGCCACTTAAAAAAAGAAAGAAAAAAAACTTACCTCAACTTACCTGTACTTACCTGTGATGGGTCCCTCCATCCATGGGTGTCCTCCAGGGGTGGGCAAGGGTGGCAGGAGGTGTCCCTGGGGGCAGGGAAGCGCACCTCTGGACTCCTTCCATGGTCAGAGACCACGGAAGTGAGCCCACAGGTCCCTTAACACCTGCACTCACCCAGGCGTTAAAAAACAGCGCACATCAGGCTGTGTGCCATTTTTTAAGGCCCGCCCCCTCCTGTGTGTCAAAATGAAGCAGGAGCATAAATAAGGCACATAGGCCTTAAAGTAATTTTTTGAGCAGGAACGCCTACCTTGCATGTCATTAATCCAAGGCAGTTTCCCACATCCAAAAAATGACGCACACAGAGGGATTTTGACGTCCGCTGGCTTGGGTGTCAAAGTTTAAATATGGTGCACGGTTTGCGCTGAATGTGTGTCAAAATTTGTGACGCACATTCAGCGCAAACAGAGTATAAATATGCCCCTATACTTTACAGAGTGGCATAGCAGGAGATATTGGTTCATAGTATCACAATCAACTAACAATGTTCAAAAACGTCAAAACGAGCAGATGAGATCATACATAAGTATATAATAGCTTTATTGGTTGTAGCTGCAGTGTATTCTGCACTGGTTGGGCGGAATAGTTGTATAGCGGCAGGGCAGAGTGGACAAGTAGGTGGGTGGGTGATTGGAGTCTCGCATCACTGATGGGGGTGCAACTATTGGGTAAGGGAATACTCCTAGTGGCAACAGGGCAACCACTGAGGGAGAGAGTGGGGAGGGGATAAAGGGCCATATTTATACTTTTTGACGCAAAACTGCGCTAACGCAGTTTTGCGCCAAAAAAATTAGCGCCGGCTAACGCCATTCTGAAGCGCCATGCGTGCGCCGTATTTATTGAATGGCGTTAGCCGACCGGCGCTGCCAGGTGTGCGTGAAAAAAAACGACGTACACCAGGCAGCGCCGGCGTAGGGAAAAATGGCGTTTGGGCGTCCCAAAATGGGGCAAGTCAGGCTGAGGCAAAAAAATCGTCTTAACCCGATTTGCGCCATTTTTTTGGGGCGCCCAGACGCCATTAACATGACTCCTGTCTTAGCAAAGACAGGAGTCATGCCCCCTTGCCCAATGGCCATGCCCAGGGGACTTCTGTCCCCTGGGCATGGTCATTGGGCATAGTGGCATGTAGGGGGGCACAAATCAGGCCCCCCTATGCCACAATTTTTTAAAAAAAAAATACTTACCACAACTTACCTTTTCTTCCCTGGGATGGGTCCCTCCATCCTTGGGTGTCCTCCTGGGGTGGGCAAGGGTGGCAGGGGGTGTCCCTGGGGGCAGGGGAGGGCACCTCTGGGCTCATTCTGAGCCCACAGGTCCCTTAACGCCTGCCCTGACCCAGGCGCTAAAAAGAGGCGCAAATGCGGGTTTTTTTGCCCCGCCCAATCCCGGGCGTGATTTTTGCCCGGGAGTATAAATACCACGCACATGCCTGGGAGTCATTTTTTAAGACGGGAACGCCTACCTTGCATCTCATTAACGCAAGGAAGGTGTTCACGCAAAAAAATGACGCTAACTCCATGAACTTTGGCGCTAGACGCGTCTAACGTCAAAGTATAAATATGGAGTTAGTTTTGCTTCGAATTTGCGTCGAAAAAAACGACGCAAATTCGGCGCAAACGGAGTATAAATATGCCCCAAAATGTGCACTGTCATCTAGTTTGCCCCGGTTAGAAGCACCAGTGGTGGGTCGAGGTGTCCCCTAGTTCAAGTGTAGCTGTAGTGGGTTGTGGTCGGAAAAAGCCTGACTGAGATACTCCCCAAGTTCTACTTTCTCATGTAGAATTGGATGACACAATATCCAGTCCAGCCGTACATGCAAATCATGAGATGTGGAACATTAGGAGTAGTCTCTGACACCCGGGTAAAGTGTGTGCCAGCTGTCAATGAGTGACCAATGGGTGATCCACTGCCTAAGGTTGGCTGCAGTCGCTAGTATTGTGAAGGTCGGCAGCAGAGGGTGTGAGTGGTTGTAATTGGATTCAAGGAAGCTATTGAAATCCCCACCAATCAGCCATGGAATATGCTCCCATTTTGTGAGTAGCACTGAAAGGCGAGCTAGAAAGTCTTGTTGGATCCAATTTAGTAAATAAATGCTGCCCAGTATGAGGGGTCGACCATCTAGTTGGCCTTCCACAAAAACATATCTACCCTCAGGATCTATTTACTTGGCAATGTATTGGAAGGAAACAGTAGGGCAGACCCAAACTAGAGCCCCTCAAGCAAAACCAGAGTATGTAGTGCAGTAGCACTGTCTGCAACATCTCTTTTGTAGGCCTACATCCTCACCCCCGCCATGTGTGTCTCCTGAAGAAGTGCAATATGTGTGTTGCATCAGCACATATATTGTTGAATTCAGTGTTGTTTTTGCACCGTCCCCATCCTCCACACATTCCAGATAAGAACTTGCAATTTAATCATGGCAGTTGGATGTCATGGGGGGGTGCGCTCAACCGGAGCCAGTAGCATGAATGAGACATGACCTGTAAACAGAAACAAGTTTATCATAACCCCAATTCCCCTCTCAGGGTGATCGCAGGAACAGAAACACCCAAACCGTGAACAAAGTGACTCATACTAAGGGATGTTTATCCAGAGGGTCACATGCAGGACTCCAGCTAACAAAAACAACTGTACTGTGGGGGGGGAAACAATGAGCAACTCTGCAACACTAAGGCCCTCATTACAACCTCGGCGGTCTTCACAGACGACCGCCGAGGCTGCAGGAGCCAGAGTACCACCAGTGCTGGGGGGATTTCTGGCTCCCTATTTCGACTTTTCTCCTGGGCCAGCAGGTGGTAACAGTGTTACAGTCCGCTGGCCCAGTGGAAAAGTCACATCAACATTGTTGCCGGCCCGTAATAGAGCCGGCGGCAATGCTGATGTTTAGTGGGTGCTGTAGCACCCGTCGCGCATGTCACTGCCCGAAATTCGGTCAGTGAAATGCGCGATGGGGCAATGCCTTGCGGCCCCTGCACTGCCCATGCCAAGTGCATGGGCAATGCAGGGGCCCCCAGGGGCACCCTAAGTCCCCCTTACCGCCAGCCTTTTCATGGCGGTGTTTACCGCTGTGGTCGGGGACTCATAATCCCCAGGGCAGCGATACTTGCACCACTGCCCTGGGGATTATGACTGCCAGGCGGAGGCCTGGAGGTATAGTGGAGGGGCCGGCGGTATAGCCGTGGCTATAGCTGGTGGAACACGGCCAGCCTGTTGGCTAGGGTCGTAATGAGGCCCTAAGTCCAGGAGAATCTTTTAGGGCCAGATGTAGGTAGCAAAAAAATAGCGAGTCAGAAAATTTCCAACTCGCAAACTGGTATCCAACAAGAAAAAGCGACTTCATTTTGCGACTCGCAAATGAAGTCGCACCGCAGATTGCGAGTCCGCTGTTTGCGAGGTCGCTTTTTGCGACCTCGCTAAAAACGGACACGCAAATAGCGAGTGGGTGTCGCAAATTGCGACTTTGCCGCAAATTGCATGCAGGTGCAGCAAAATAGTCTGGAAAACACTTCCTGGCTCTTGCTGATGACATCACAGCCAGGAAGTTTACAAATTCACCTGGGAGGAGGGAGGACCACACCCTTTTCCAACTGCTGAGCAACCACCTGGAGGAAGAGCAGCAAGAATGGAGGACTCTGGCAGGAAGAGAAAACTGAAGTTTTCAGAAAAGGAACTGGAGGTGCTGACAGATGAATGCTGCCAGCACCATGACCAGCTATTTGGAAGGGCTGCCCTGAGTGTGCCAGAGACTGAAAAAAGGAGGATTTGAAATGACATCCAGGAGAAGGTCAACGCCATAGGGGTGAGCCACAGGAGGAGCTCAAAAAGAGATGGTATGACCTGCGCTCCAGGACCAAGGAGAGGGTGGCAGAGCGCCTCCAGGAGATGAGGGGCACAGGAGGAGGCCCATCCTCCGTCCAACCACCCACACCCATGGAGGAACGTGTGGAACAGACCCTTGAGCCTGAGGCAGTGGCTGGAATGGGAGAGCTGGACACGTCAGCGCAAGGAACATCAACAAGTGAGTACCATGAAACATGCATGTACACCCATATCTGCCATACCCCCACCCACCCAGTACACAGCAGCATGCACAACCAAATTAGCTCCATTCCAGACTTGCAACCACCAGAATGGTGCATTATGGGCAATGTAGTTCTGTAGTCAGCTGGTAGGCAACAGTTTATTAGGAAGCATACAACAGATGTTAGATACTGACAGTGTGTTCGTTATTTCCCACAGGTCTCCCACAAAACATCCCCACCAGCCAGTCAGTCCAGGGTGCAGAGAGCAGCCAACAGGCAGCACAGGAGTCAGGAGCAGCCACTACAGGGCCCAGCACCACCCAACCACAGTCCCCTCCAGCTGCACCAATGGACATTGGGGAGATCGACACAGCACCCGGTCCCAGCCACAGTGCCATACAGCAGGACTCTGATGCTCCACCGCGTCGCAGACGCCGATTCCATGTCCCTGCAGTGTCCCAGGAGGATGTAGGTGACTCTTCCATGTCCGCCGCGGAGGCAGCCCTCATCAGTGGTCAGCGCCTGTAAACAAGGCAGATGAGAGTTATATCAGGAGCCATGCAGCGTATGGAGTGGAATTTCACCACAGGGCTGGCACAGGTGCACACAGACTTCCAAAGCCTGAACAATCATGTTGGTGACCTTGCACTCTCCATCCGTCAACTTGTAACTGAACTAGTGTCAGAGAGAGAGAGTGCAAGGCGCCGTTAGCGGCAACTCATACACCGGTTGGACTGCACGGCTGCATCAATCATCCGCCTGGCAGTCAACACCACAGGGCTGTCACGCCGTACAGTCAGTTTGCAGGTGGACTTGGGCCACTTTGCAGGGGATGTGGCTTGGGGACTTGGTCGGATTAGGCACGCTGTGGACATGATGGAAGCAAGACAGGTGGCTAGGGGCACGGCAGACACACCTCAAGATAGTGAGGAGGGCTCCACCGTCAGTAGTGCATCTGCCACGGACACAAGGGTATTGAGGAGTGGCAGTGCACGTCAGGGATCTGCTGACACTCCAAGCACTAGCCATGCTGGGCGTCCCAGGCAGAGGAGTTAAGCCTATGCACTGCAGGACACTTGAGGCACATGAGGTGAATATGTCCTCATTGCAGGTGGACATTTACAGCCCCTTCCCAAAAGTTCAGTTCAGTTCATAATTACTTAGGTTCACTTAATAAAAGTTCTTGTTTGTTCCACTTCACAACTGGGCTCTTTGTGTGTGACATTAGTGTGTGTGGTGACAGTTAGCACGTGCCTCCCAAAGTATTGGTTTGCAATGTGGTCCCGTCTCTGTCTGCCTTGATTTGCAATGCTTCTATCCCCATGATGGCGATGTGGTAGCTCTTGCTCGTCATCCTCCGAATCTGGGTCTTCAGGGGTGAGATGTAGCCCACGTCTGGTGGCCATGTTGTGCAGTATAGCGCATGCGCCAACGATCTTGAATGCTGTTATTGGGGCATACTGGAGCGCACCCCCACTTTTGTGGAGGCATCTGAATCTTGCCTTCAACAGTCCAAAGGTCCTCTCTATGACATTTCGGGTCCTCCTATGTGCACTGTTGTATCGCCTCTCATTCTCATTGCTGGGTGTTAAGTACGGGGTAAGTATCCATGGTCGTAGCGCATATGCACTGTCACCTGTTTGGCATAAACGAACAATGTTAGCAGGGCATGGATGGTTTCTACAGTGACCTGTGTGTATGGCTGCAGGGTGTATTCAGAGATATCCGTCTCCAAACTCCCCACGTTCTAGGCGTTGGTGTATCCCACTATGCCTGAAAATGTAGGAGTCATGTGTACTCCCTGGAAATTTGGCTACCATGTCAGTGATGACATAATGGGCGTCACATACCACCTGGATGTTCAGTGAGTGGGTAACCTTCCGGTTGCGGAACAGATATTCCAGATTTGCAGGAGGGCATATTTGTATATGTGTCCCGTCTACACACCCTATTACATGAGGGAAGTTGGCAATCATTCCTGGGTAGGTATATGTATCTGGACATGTGTGTGAGTATGGCATCTAAGAAACATCTGAAGAACCATGAGAGTGCACTTTGGGATACCCCACCTGCCACAGCAATGACCCCCTGATAGCTACCCGAGGCCAAGAGGTGCAGTGAGCATAGCACTTGCACATGTGTGGGGATGGCGCTGCCGCGCACAGTCTGGCGTTGCAGCTGCGGATTGAGTAGATCTATTAATTCTAATATTGCTGCACTGCTGAGTCTGTATTTATCATATATCTCCTCCTCTGGTTGTTGGAAAAGTGTCTGCCTGGTTCTATATATCCTCTCCTGTCTATGGCTCCTCCTCCTCCTCTCCTGTGCGGCGTGGACTCTCCTCCTCCTTGCTATCACATATATCTCTGCCATCTTGAGTAACCCAGGTGCCTTCTGGGTCTCCTTTTATACTTTGGTTCTGGTTACCACCTGCTCTGACTTAGTGGTAAATTGGGTGTGCAAAATGGGCTTTTTGCGACTAGTCGCAATTTGCGAGTGGCTTTTTCATATGGTTTGCGACTTCCTATTTGCGGGTCGCACTATGGGGTCGCAACTTTTGCGAGTCGGTAATGGCTCGCGTCGCTATTTGCGATTCGGAAATTGAGTTTTTGCATCCCATTTCCGATTTTGCAGGGTCGCAAATTGCGATTCGGGCCATTTGCGAATCGAAATTTTTTGCTACATCTGGCCCTTAGTGTGTAGTAGTTCAGAGCACCCAGCCTGGGCACGTGTGTAGGAAAGTACCATCTTGCCTGGCATGTTACCCCCATTTTTCACTGTATATATGCTGTTTTAGTTGTATGTGTCACTGGGACCCTGCCAGCCAGGGCCCCAGTGCTCATAAGTGTGCCTGAATGTGTTACCTGTGTTATGACTAACTGTCTCACTGAGGCTCTGCTATCCAGAACCTCAGTGGTTATGCTCTCTCATTTCTTTCAAATTGTCACTAACAGGCTAGTGACCAATTTTACCAATTTACATTGGCTTACTGGAACACCCTTGTAATTCCATAGTATATGGTACTGAGGTACCCAGGGTATTGGGGTTCCAGGAGATCCCTATGGGCTGCAGCATTTCTTTTGCCACCCATAGGGAGCTCTGACAATTCTTACACAGGCCTGCCACTGCAGCCTGAGTGAAATAACGTCCACGTTATTTCACAGCCATTTTACACTGCACTTAAGTAACTTATAAGTCACCTATATGTCTAACCTTTACCTGGTAAAGGTTGGGTGCTAAGTTACTTAGTGTGTGGGCACCCTGGCACTAGCCAAGGTGCCCCCACATTGTTCAGGGCCAATTCCCCGGACTTTGTGAGTGCGGGGACACCATTACACGCGTGCACTACACATAGGTCACTACCTATGTGTAGCTTCACAATGGTAACTCCGAATATGGCCATGTAACATGTCTAAGATCATGGAATTGCCCCCTCTATGCCATCCTGGCATTGTTGGTGCAATCCCATGATCCCACAGGTTTCTAGCACAGACCCTGGCACTGCCAAACTGCCTTTCCCAGGGTTTCACTGCAGCTGCTGCTGCTGCCAACCCCTCAGACAGGTTTCTGCCCTCCTGGGGTCCAGCCAGGCTTGGCCCAGGATGGCAGAACAAAGGACTTCCTCTGAGAGAGGGTGTTACACCCTCTCCCTTTGGAAAATGGTGTGAAGGCAGGGGAGGAGTAGCCTCCCCCAGCCTCTGGAAATGCTTTCATGGGCACACATGGTGCCCATTTCTGCATAGGCCAGTCTACACCGGTTCAGGGACCCCTCAGCCCTGCTGTGGCGCGAAACTGGACAATGGAAAGGGGAGTGACCACTCCCCTGACCTGCACCTCCCCTGGGAGGTGCCCAGAGCTCCTCCAGTGTGCTCCAGACCTCTGCCATCTTGGAAACAGAGGTGCTGCTGGCACACTGGACTGCTCTGAGTGGCCAGTGCCAGCAGGTGACGTCAGAGACTCCTTCTGATAGGCTCCTTCAGGTGTTGCTAGCCTATCCTCTCTCCTAGGTAGCCAAACCCTCTTTTCTGGCTATTTAGGGTCTCTGTCTTTGGGGATTCCTAAGATAACGAATGCAAGAGCTCATCCGAGTTCCTCTGCATCTCTCTCTTCACCTTCTGCCAAGGAATCGACTGCTGACCGCGCTGGAAGCCTGCAAAACTGCAACAAAGTAGCAAAGACGACTACTGCAACTCTGTAACGCTGATCCTGCCGCCTTCTCGACTGTTTTCCTGGTGGTGCATGCTGTGAGGGTAGTCTGCCTCCTCTCTGCACTAGAAGCTCCGAAGAAATCTCCCGTGGATCGACGGAATCTTCCCCCTGCAACCGCAGGCACCAAAGAACTGCATCACCGGTACCCTGGGTCTCCTCTCAGCACAACGAGCGAGGTCCCTTGAATCCAGAAACTCTATCCAAGTGACTCCCACAGTCCAGTGACTCTTCAGTCCAAGTTTGGTGGAGGTAAGTCCTTGCCTCCCCACGCCAGACTGCATTGCTGGGAACCGTGACTTTTGCAGCTACTCCGGCCTCTGTGCACTTCCGGCAGAAATCCTTTGTGCACAGCCAAGCCTGGGTCCACAGCACTCTAACCTGCATTGCACGATCTTCTAAGTTGTCCTCCGGCGACGTGGGACTCCTTTGTGCGACTTCGGGTGAGCACCGTTTCACTCCACTTTGTAGTGCCTGTTCTGGCACTTCTGCGGGTGCTGCCTGCTTCTGAGAGAGCTCCTTGTCTTGCTCGACGCCCTTTCTGTCCCCAGACACAATTGGCGACATCCTGGTCCCTCCTGGGCCACAGCAGCATCCAAAAACCCTAACCGCACAATTTGCAGCTAGCAAGGCTTGTTGGCAGTCTTTCTTCAGTAAAACACTTCTGCACGACTCTCCACGGCGTGGGTGATCCATCCTCCAAAGGGGAAGTCTCTAGCCCTTGTCGTTCCTGCAAAACCTTCAGCTTCTACTGTCCAGTAGCAGCTTCTTTGCATCCACAGCTGGCATTTCCTGGGCATCTGCCCATCTCCGACTTGCTTGTGACTTTTGGACTTGGTCCCCTTGTTCCACAGGTACCCTCGACTGGAAATCCATCGTTGTTGCATTGCTGGTTTGTGTCTTTCCTGCAGAATTCCCCTATCACGACTTCTATGTCCTTTGGGGAACTTTAGTGCACTTTGCACTCACTTTTCAGGGTGTTGGGGTGGGCTATTTTTCTAACCCTAACTGTTTTCTTACAGTCCCAGCGACCCTCTACAAGGTCACATAGGTTTGGGGTCCATTCGTGGTTCGCATTCCACTTTTGGAGTATATGGTTTGTGTTGCCCCTATCCCTATGTGTCCCCATTGCATCCTATTGTAATTATACATTGTTTGCACTGTTTTCTAATACTATTACTGCATATTTTGGTATTGTGTACATATATCTTGTGTATATTTGCTATCCTCATACTGAGGGTACTCACTGAGATACTTTTGGCATATTGTCATAAAAATAAAGTACCTTTATTTTTAGTATATCTGTGTATTGTGTTTTCTTATGATATTGTGCATATGACACTAGTGGTACTGTAGGAGCTTCACTCGTCTCCTAGTTCAGCCTAAGCTGCTCTGTTAAGCTACCATTATCTATCAGCCTAAGCTGCTAGACACCCTATACACTAATAAGGGATAACTGGGCCTGGTGCAAGGTGTAAGTACCCCTTGGTACTCACTACAAGCCAGTCCAGCCTCCTACAACGTGTCCACTCATCAATCAATTCATTCAAACTAGATAGGTGTTCTGTGAAAATGCAGGGCAATGCAAAAGAGTGGAAGGATGAGCTGCCCCAAAGGAGGCGGCTGTGGTGGTGGAGGATGCATATAAAACCAGTGACTCTAAGAGGGGGGGAATGTAGATACCGTTAGTTGTGGCAGTAAGCCTCAAGCAAGTAGATATGCTGTTTGGGGGTGACTTGTGGAAGGATCATAGAGGACTGGCTATGCAATGAAGCAATTGGGTCAGAATCTGATTAGGAGTCCTCCACAAGGAGCAATGGGGAGGGCGAGCTCTGAGGCCAGATGGGTGTTCGCTGTCAGCATGCATTCCTGTTGGTCTCTCGCCTGTGCCACAGAGAGTGCCTCCCCTGCCTGTGATGTTACATCATCCCAGCTGGATTGCCATTGGTCTACATCGCCATCCATCTCTCCATGCCAGAGTAGTGGGAGTAGAGGATTCGGAGGGGAGCTGCTTCACCCAGTCCCAGGCATCCATTCGTACTGTAAAGAAGTAGCTAGTCTGGTTTACTAGCACTTTCAGTTTCACTGGGTACAGTAGAGAGTAGGTAAGCCCAAGCTGACGCAGGTGCTTCTTGAACCCCAGGAAAGAGGCCCTTTGACGCTGTACCTGCAAGGTATAATTAGGGAAGAGAAAAATACATGTGTCATCTTGATGAATGGGGTCTGAGGTGCGAACTGCTTTCAAGATAGAATCCTTATCCCTGAAATTTAAGAGTCAGTTACTACTGGTCTAGGGGGTGATCCCACCCGGGGTCTCTGTGCGGCAACCCTGTTTGCTGATACCACTTGGTAGTGTACAGACAGGGTCACTGGGGATATTTTGTGTTCGAAAAATAAAACAAGATCATGGCCTTACATTCCAGTGGAGACTGTTGTGATGGGAATCCTCCCTCAGAGTCTTCTGCATGATTTTCTGGTTCCTACACTAAGTCACCAGGGTTTGAAATTGCTGCTTCAGGTCCACAACAGTAGGGCATAGTTCCTTAAGTGCATCCTCAGTCTGTGCTACCCGGTCCAACAGTTTTTTTATGATCGTCTCGCAGGAGACTGACTTCAATGGCCACTGCATCCATCCTAGTGTGGAAGTCTTGTTGGGTGTCTGTTACGGCTGTCAGTATTTGATTCAGTTTATCGGATGGGGTGGTGGGAGAGCTGCCACCGTCTTGGATACAGGGCGTTGGGGAGAAGGTCACTTGGTGATTCAGGGGATGAGACTTCTGCCCTCCACGATTTCCCATGATTCCAGTGTTGCCATCAGTACTCTTGTGGGAATGTGTAGTCCAAGCCAGGAGTCCGTGACAGAATGTGCGGATGGGTCAGCACCTCCTTTCGTGGTCACATCAGGCCTCTACGTCTTGCAATTCTTGGCAGGAGTACAGAATAAGGACAGCGATGGTGCTCAGCAAAGGGGACCTGCCTCAACTCTCAAATGTATGGTAGAACGAGAGGGATGAGAGGGGCATGTGCAGTCCCCAATCATTACTGCAGGCTGTGTGAGCTGCTGTGGCTCACCACCAAGGGTGAGGGAGCTCGGGTGAGGACAGTCAATGCCCAATCTCCAAGTATCCAGGGAGAGGGGGGAGGGAAGGGGGCCAGAGTACTAGACTCACCTCTCCACTGCACCAAGGTTTACGGTAGGGAGGGGGGCACAAGCAGTCCAACCCTACCTCCCAAATGATGCACGAGGCAAGGTAATCTCTGCTCTGCAAGTCTCTCCATCATTGTGAGTCAAGCCCCTTGTGCACCCTTCCTGGTGAGGATCATGGCAGCTATGCATCCGTAATAACTTGTAGGCCAGGCCCAGCTTGGGAAGAAGTCTCTCCAATGTAGATGGAGGTGAATGTAGAGCAATCAGTCCCTTAGGCCAGGTCTTCCCCCTTTGTTTTGGTGTTGCAGTTGATGAGAGGCACTCATGGCAATGTCTTAGCAGTGGGGCACTTTCTCACATCACTGCCTTTCCCTGCCCCATGGAGCCATCTGCTCTGCCTATTGTTCACCTCTGTGGTCCCGGGGTCTCGAGCTGGAAGTTGCAGCCACAGTAGGTGAGGTGTGGAGGCGGGGACAGCCACGCACTAGAGCAGGTGCAGGCTGCCTGACTCCCCTAACATGCACAAGTCCCTATGCTGGAATCTGCAGCTGTACGGGCCGGTCTCAGCAGCACAAAGTGGCAGTGGCTCTATGTCACTGCAGGTCTAGGCTGCGTTGCTCACCACGCTGGCCCACCCTAGTCGCAGCACCGCACTTACCACAATCCATGGTGATAGGTGCAACTGCTTTTTGCCCCCGATGGCCCGGTCAGGAACAAGAGGTAAGGGAGGGAGGGGGGAGTCTCCTCACCTCCCCTAGGAGGCCCACCTCTTCTCGCAGCCTAATGGGCCCAAGCCTGCACAGGAACTCTGTCAGACTGGGCTGCAGCTCCCCACCCTAGTTTGCGGCCCATGTTGTGGCTGCAGCTGGTAAGCTGTTACAGATCACTGCGGTGCCTGATGGCAGCAGGCGAGCAGCCCTCGGCGATCATCTGCCCTCACGCACTCTCTCGCAGCTGGTATGGGGATTGCTAGGCGAAAGTAGTGCTGCGATGGCCGTGGATCATGGGCCAGGGATTGGAGTGGCCCTAGCTTGTGTCCGCAATCTTGTCTTCTTGGCCACGCCTACTGCATTCATCTACAAACTGATGGTTTTCTGGGATGGGAAAGATGGAGGGTTGTTCACATCTTTCACCTCAATAGGCTGTGTCCTGCCCTCACACAAAGGGATTGTTTCCTCTTACTAATGTCTGGAGCCAGGGGAGAAGGGAAATTCTTAGAACTGGTCAGATCTGGTTGGAACCTTCTCCCACCTTCTAGAAGCTGGGTGCCTGGAGTATAAGTAGAGGGCCTCTCGCCCCATGATATTTAGAACACTTTTGGAACTGGGGCTGAACCTTTGCCAAAAGGACTGCACAAAGGACTCATCTGGTGTGCTTTCCTGTTTTTGCTCTGCTGCCTGGTATCTGCTGGGTAGCACAAAGGACTCATCTGCATTGCTTTTCTGCTTGCTGCTCTGCTGCCAGCATGTCCCTGGCTCTGGACTCCCTAGGCACCACTGGACTGCCAGGAGAAAACACTCTTAATTCCCCTAATAGTAATGGCCTGCTGCCCTCTCTCTGCCTGTGCCCCAAGCACTCTCCCCTGGTTAGTAGGAATCCCAGGGTTGTAAATGATTAGAGCACTATTTTGGCCTCCTGAACTCATTGGCATGTATGGGGAGCGTGTTATTACTGCTGAAGGGCGTTTTAACGTTCTCCAGCTTGTGGCTCTGTCCCAGAATTGTCAGGAGGGGCCTTTTCCAGTGTGTGGTGAGGACTGTGATTCCTCCTTGTGGTCCAGACTGGATGATCAGCGGGTGGGGAATGCGGTGCAGTCCTTTGTGGCGCTGTAACACGCTATTCAGACAAGATGACAGCCAGAGAAGCTGAGTGATCCCTAACATGGCGCCCCCATTGGTGAGGGTGCTGGAACATACACCACTGGAAAGGGGAAGAGCAGGCCAGTGATGCCTTCTTCTGACAGGGACTCCATGGTTGGCTGGGTGGAGTCCCCCTTTGATGACTGAGAGCGAGGAGTGCAGGAAGGAGCTCCTGTGCACTCAAGCGCCTCAGCAAGAGGAGTTCTAAGTCCCAGAGGACGCACCTGCTGCCAGACGCAGCCCTGTTTGGTCCATGGATCGGGGGCTGCTTCAACAACACCAACCTTAGGCGTGAATCCTGCTGGGTCCTCCAAGAGCACTGGACCCTGTGCAGCGACACCACGTGCTGGGACTCTCAGTAGCTGTGCTTCCTTCACGGGCAGCTGCTGTGGTGAGTCGAGAGCAGGAGGACTGGTCAGGGTCCTCCAGGTGGTACTGAATTGTGTTCTCCTCCCCACTCTGTGGAATTAGGGGCAGGTTAACCTCTGGATAATGCCCCCCCGTAGCTTGCAACCCCTTCAGTATATATGGTAGAAACTCTAATGAGAGTACAGTTATGCTGCTTGTTATGTACTGGCGAGAACCCTTTGTGAACCACACATTCTAATATGCCATTTAAAGTTAGCAGGTGTACAGGTATGCTGAACCCTGCGTCTTGTGAGAATATGGTGTGACCCTTAAGCTTCCCTGCAAATAGATTTTAGTTCCTAACGAGATATTACTTTCTTGTTTTATACATGTAAAGTGTAATTTCTATACTGGTTTCTGCAGCGTCCACGATAATATGTAGATGATCTATGTAACTCTATTCAGCACCTGATGCTATTGTGATTTATGTCTTCTTGGCTCTCCAAAGACCAGGACAATGAGTATTACTTCAGTTTTTCCATAATGTGCATAGCAATTATGACCTCTGGTGTTTTTGCTCTTGTGATATACAAAATAGAACCCATATTTTTATATAATCCAGTGTGGAGTCTCTTTTGTGGTGCATTTATTGTGCCACTGGTGAGAGAGTGTAGCACAAACGCTTTACACATGACTTCTGAGGAAAAGCCTGACTGCTCTATGCAGGGGGTGAGCACAGGTTATCGTTGGTGTGTAACTTACTCGCTCTGACTAAGTGGTGGGTTCTGCCTGGATGATGTGCCTACCATACCCAACCAGAAACCCCATTTCTAACAATGGGAAACACACACACTCAGTCTTTGCACATTGTTTACATTTACAGTCTCTTTGGATTGTGATGGGGTGCCTGATAGTCAGTGCACAGTTGCACCACACAGTCAGTACATGTGCAGAATATTCCGCATTGCCACCTGTTTGTTGTGATTCTTCCACACACATGCATTTGACACAGGTCGTTGATATGCACACATTTGACTACATCATGGTGTTCTGTGGTGTGAATTACACATAACTACCTATGTTTGTGATTGTGCAGATTCATATATGTGAGGTGCCAATGTATGGATGTTTACAGGGACTGTAAAATGAAAGTCCATATCCATGTGAAGTCTACATTAATTTATTTACATTTGTACAGACTATGTTGTCAAAATATTTGAAACTGGCAACTTTTGCCATCCGACATATTCAGTCTTCGGTAAACAAATTCTGGACTATAGTGTCCCTTCAACAAGTCCCAGCAACTGTAACAATATTTTCCCCTCTGTCCTCACCTTCATCATTATCATTGTCTGCTGGTTCCTGCACATCATGCCACTGGTCCCATGGGATATTTATCCGCACACAGAGATTGTGCAAGATGCAACACACAAGTTGTAATTTTGCAGACTGTTGGTCGGGAGTATACCAGCCGGCCACCTGATATAACCAGGCAGCAAAAATGTGACTTGAGTAGGCTGAACTAATGTTCAACAATGCCCCTAGCTTTGAGCAGTGCTTTTTTGAAGTTGTGCTGGGCCTCAGTCTGGGAAAGTGCATATGGCGTCATTACCCAGGCCTGCAGACCATATCCGTGGTCAGCTGAAAAGACAAAGGGAGAAAAGTCAGTCAACGCACTTTTGACAGACAAACACAGTGGCCTTGCATGTCTTGCAACATGTACATTTGAGGTTTGTAATACAGATGTGCCCAGATGAATGGTGCAAGTATGAGGTATACCCCTTCTACATGTGCACTGTGTGAGTTACCACACACGGGTATGTCCATTGGGCCATTCCTCATTTGCTGTTGTTGGGTCAGTCCTGTACTTATTTTTTTTTCTTTTTATTGAATACCTGAGATACAAATTCATTACAATGATTACATCAATTACATCACCAAAGAAAAGAAAAACTCTCCTACAATGATGTAACAATACACCATAGGTGAAAAAATACAGCGGCGCTTACCAAGTTACAGCCAAAGAAAATAAGTACATGAAATGCCATATAAATATTCCTCAAAATCATACACTTATGGTCACTATCAACGTCTCGCTTCCCTCCACCTCCGTTGGTAAAATGAGCACTCAAGCTGATATATAGTGAGGAGCGGTTCTAGCCAATATTGGAATACTGGAGGTTGCTGATCCAGCCACGCAGAGGCGATACAAAGCAGATAAAGAGCCATTGAAACAAAAACAAACGTAGAAATCAAAGGCCCCGCATTTCCAATTGCGTCAGATACGCCTAAAATTACAATCTGAGGGGTTATTTCCACATCTTGTTTAACTACTTCTTTTAAAAATTGCCTGATATCCCTTTTCAAAGTTACTAATCCTATACATGTAGCAAACATATGGGTTAGATCTGCACCAAGAAGCTGACATCTCGGACATTGTATACCCTCTGTCCTACCCCACTTGGCTATTTTATCTAGGGTAAAGTATACATTAAAAATTGTTTTATAATGTTGTGCCTGGAGTGCTGCATAGATCGAAATGCTGCACACCAATCCTATAGGTTCATAGAATTCTACATCTCTGATATTTAATCGAGCTCCCAACTTCTTGCAATGCTTCTCCAAAACCTCCGGCTGTTCTTCATTCAGTCTAACATATGCTGAGCTTATAGCCATCCTTGCGCCGGTTGCCATCATCTCCATCAGAGGGCATTTTGTAAACCCTGCTGTCCCCCCGGTTTTACTATGCATAAAATCTCTCACTTGTAGATATTTAAAAAAATCCCTTTGCTCCAAGCAATATTTCTCCCTCAAATTCTCATATGTACCAATCATGGATTCTACAAGAAAATCTCCTAGCTTTTGAACACCCTGCCGATTCCATTTTGCCATATAGTTATCCCTGAATATCTTGAGGGGGAGAGATGGTTAACGATTAAATCTACCTAATCCCATTTCTTCCGCCAAGGATCCCAGCATTTAAAGGTGGCATTTAATACCTTGGATCGCACTTTCTTATAATAGCTGGGTTCTGTTAATGTCAGTAACCCGCCAATAGCCGAGTGACCGATTAGCAGTTCGTAGATATCTGGGACATACCCTACCCCACTCGTGGTTCCTCTGTTAGTAAACAAAGGACGGATAAATTGCAGTGCGGCTGCCAGCTGGTATAATTTAAAATTTGGCAAAGACCATCCCCCCTTCTCCCTTGATAAAGTGATATGCCTACTAGCTCTCCTAATCTTGCCATACTACCAAATGAACCTCATCACAAGTTGATCCGTCATATTAAACCAAGACTTTCCAAACTCCAGCGGGATTGACCGGAATAAATAGAGCACCTTGGGAAGAAACATCATCTCAACCATATTACATAGCCCCATAATAGACATGTGTATGTTTTTTCATCTGCTAAAATTGTATTTTGCTTTTTTTAAGATCGGCATCAAATTGATCTGTACAATCTGCTCCACTTTAAATCTGATATCAATCCCTAAATAGACTGCGTGGTCCACCCTTCGGATATCAGTTGTCTTAACATACTCCTTCACCACTATCTGAGTTTTATCTTTGTTTAGTAAGTAACCAGACACCTTCCCAAAGCTATATGCAGCTTTTTCAATTTCTTTGCGAGCCAAATCTGGATTAGCTGTGACAACAGCAACGTCATCAGCATACGCTAAGATTTTGGTATCCCAACCATTGCGGGTTACTGGCAAAATTGCTGTATTCTTTTCCGATTGCCATAAGAATGGGTCAACATAGTGTGAAAATAACAAGGGAGAGCATGGGCACCCTTGTCTTGCACCGCATTCAATTTGTATAACCTCTAACTGACCGCCCAGCATTTGAATTCAAGCGTTTGGGTGCTTGTATAGAGGTTTGGTTGCAGTACTAAAGCTGCTTCCCAATCCGTAAGCCCCTAGGGGCATATTTATACACTGCTTGCGCCGGATTTGCGTCATTTTTTTTTGGCAAGTTCGGCTCAACACTATACCATATTTATACTTTGACGCCCGACCCCGTGAACGTCAACATTTCTCAGTGGGTGTCATTTTCTGGATGCGTGAACCTGCCTTGCGTTAATGACATGCAAGGTAGGCGTTCCCATCCAAAAAATGACTAAAACACCCGTGCGCCACATTTATCCAACCGGGCAAAAATGGTGCACGCCTGGGAGGTGGAGCCGGAAAATGATGTAAATCCTGATATGTGTCAAAAATTAACGCCTGGGTCAGGGCAGGCGTTAAGGGACCTGTGGGCTCTTTTCCATGGTGGAAGACCATGGAAGCAGTCCACAGGTGCCCTTCCCTGAACCCAGGGACACCCCCTGCCACCCTAGCCCACCCCTGGAGGACACCCATGGATGGGGGGACCCATCTATGGTGAGTGCAGGTAAGGGCAGGTAAGTATTTTTTTACAATTTATTTTAAGTGGCATAGGGGGACCTAACTTGGGCCCCATTACATGCCACTGTGCCCAATGGCCATGCCCAGGGGACAGAAGTCCCCTGGGCATGGCCATTGGGCAGGGGGGCATGACTCCTGTCTTTGTTAAGACAGGAGTAATTTCCATGGGGGTTGTGCGTCAAAAAATGGCGCAAGTCAGGTTAGAGTCAATATTTTTTACTCTAACCTGACTTGCACCATTCTTTGACGCACAACCCCCATTCTTCCCTAAGCCTCCGCTGCCTGGTTTGAGTCATTTATTTTGACGCAAACCAGGCCGCCGCACCTGCTAATGTCATTCCATAAATAAGGCACCGGGTTGGTGCATTGGAATGGCGTTAGCTGTCGGTAATGTTTTTGACGCAAATCTGCCCAAGCGCTGATTTACGTCAAAAAGTATAAAAATGGGCCCAAGGGGTTCCCACAGATACTTCCAATTGACCCTATGAAATGCTTTTTTGGCATCCAGCAATACCATTGCCATGGGTTCTTCTGTGATGTTAGTCACATCGAACAAAGTGATGACTCTTCTAATGTGGTCAGCGGTATCCCTCCCTGGAACAAACCCATGTTGGTTCTCTGTGACTAATTTATGGAGACAATCAGACAAACGTGTCGCACAAATTTTGGAGTAGATCTTCACATCACTATTAATAAGTGTGATAGGTCTGTATGCACTCAAGCTTAGCTGATCTTTGCCCTTCTTCAGGAACACTATTATACTGGTGGCAGCCCAGGAAGGAGGGGGATTGCCCCCTTGCTCCACTTGAATAAACAGTTCTAACATCATCGGAATCAGTAGAGCATTAAGATGTTTATACAGTTCTAACGGAATTCCATCTGTCCCTACAGCTTTCCCACTGGGTAGCCCTCGCACCGCCTCTTCTAAGTCCTTCACTGTAACCTCCTTTCCTAATTTCTTCTGTTCGTCGGGGGTAATCCTACCACACTCTACCTTGTTTAAAAAACAGCATCCAGCCTTTTCCTCTACTGCAGGGGCGGCTTTGTATAATTCCGCATAATATTCCAAAAAGCTTCTCTGATTTGCTCAGAGTCTGAAACTAGCCTCCCCTGCACATCCTTAACCTCCCTGATTAACCAAGAGGCAGCCTTCTGACAAATACGTACCACCAATAAACGTCCCACTTTCTCACTATACTCATGGCACTCCTTCCATCTTGCTAGATATTTTTCCATCACACTTTCTGCCGACCTATTATCAATTAATGTTTTTGCAATTGCTATCTGCTGTAGAACATCATTAACATCCGTGCCACCTTTGACAGCCACAATAAGTTGTTTTTCTGCCACCCGAAGCTTTGTATAGAATTCTTGGATCTGTTCTGCTGCTTGTTTCTGCCGCCTTATACTGAAGCTAAGCGTTTCCGCCCTTATCCTTCCTTTCATTGTGTCCCACACAATTTCTACTGGGGCAGACCCTCTATTGATTTCTTAGAACTCACTCAGCCATATTTTCATGTGATGCAGATATGCAGGGTTATTCAGCAAGCCTCTCTCGAATGTCCAGCCATTCCTGCAGCTCTTGATACCCATTCTCTTAATTTCCAGAATTAGAGGATCACAATCTGACATAAACCATGGATATAGTTCCATTTTGTGCTCCTTCTAATAATTCAGCTGAAATAAAAAATGATCTAACCGGGCCGATTTCCTGTGTGGAGCTGAATAATACGTATACCCCGGATCTGGTCCCTTAAGTATTGGCCATGCAACTACCACTCCTACTTCCTTTTGAAAATTATGAATGGCATGAAATACTGTGGGTTTACGTCCCAAGTAACTTTTATTGTTGACATTGATAACATTTTGTAATCCATCCCAAGAGCCATTAAAATTCAAATCACTGCATATAATATAAAGGGCTAGCCATTCTGCTCATTCAACTGAGAGAAAATCTAGTAGAATCAGATCATTGAGCACTGGACCATACACAAAGCATAAGGCAAAACTCCCTTTACTCAGCTGGCACTCTATTACAACCCATCTCCCAAGCTGATCTGTCCTACACCGGGTAACCACACATCTTGTATTATTTGTTAAAATGGCTACCACTTTTGTTTTAACATTTTGTTCAGTATACACCAACAACTGCAGCCCAAAAGTATTCAATACAGGTTTGTCAGAATACTGTATATATATCTGCGTTTAATGTTTTCAAATCTTCTGCTATTTTCCCTCTCTTTCGAGGGTTAATCAAACCACACATATTTACAGATGCTATCCAAAGCTTAGCCATTTATATATCCTCAGAAAAATTCCCAGCATCGCCATATTCATACAAAATCTTTCTGTTCCTATGACTATATTAAAGGCCCAATACATCAACCTTCTGGCACTTCCCACTTTAGACCGTCCCTCCTCATGTTGCTCCTCACCCCCTGTACTGTTCATCACTCAGGTATCCTATTTTTCTATTTTGAACCACCTATAGGCCCCTCCACCTTCACCCCTCCCAGACCACCCTTCCCCCGCCCCCCTCTCACCACCCTCTCCTCTACCCTACCAGCACCCCTACCCCTCCCACTGCAACAGGCAATCAGATTCCCACCAGACTCAATGACAGTTCTTGTGTTGTTGTCCAAGAGCTCCTTCCCCCGACCAGCCACACTTATTTATGTATACTTATTCTAAAGGCAGCATCACTCAACCCTTTTCCTTTTTTTTTTTTTTTAAACAACATATGCATGAAAAAACCTATCAACATTATACATTATGCATATTAAATTCTTTTAAATGCTGTTTTGCCTATATTTCTGAAGTGAATACTTGAATCCGTCCCTTTATTATAGTTTTCAAATGTGACGGGGCAAGTAAGAAGACCTCCCCACCCGCATCCTGGTAGGGCTTGATCAACTGACGTAATCTCCATCTCCGTTCTACTCTAACATGACAATAGTCTGTCTGTGAAAAAAAGGTTATATTATCCAGTGTTTTTGAAGCGTTAGGGCATGACTTTTCGAAAACTGCTTGTCTAAGCAGAAAGTTACCAAACAAAACTAGAATTGCCCTTGAGTATTTGGGGCCAGGACTATGTTTACTAGGCTGCCTAACAGGAGGAAATCTGTGAATGCTTTGCACTTCATTTTCCCAGTCCCCGTTTGTTAAATCAGGAAATGCCTTCTGTAGTAATTCAATCATAAATTTCCAGATGTCATTGCCCTCTACCCCTTCCTCTATGCAGAGAAATCATAAATTGTTCCTCCAGTGCCGGTTCTCTTGATCTTCCAGCTTCCACATTATGGGCCTGATTACAAATTTGGCAGAGGGGGGTTAATCCGTTCCAAATGTGACGGATATCCCGCCTGCCGTATTACGAGTCCATTATAACCTATGGAACTCATAATACAGCGGGCGGGATATCCGTCACATTTGGGACGGATTAACCCCCTCAGCCAAAGTTGTAATTAGGCCCTATATCCTTTAGTTGCTCGTTTTGCGTGTCCGTCTGATCTTTCAGCACTTCAATATCTGCCTCTATCACGGAGGCTCTACTCTCCATTACGTTAAGTTTTTCTTCGATCTCTCCACAGGATTTAGCTACTTTACACACAGTAACCTGAAGTTGCTTGGTTGCCAACCTGGCCCTTCGACTCTCTGCTCAAGTTTCTGTTTGTAGTTCCTTAATCGTATCATATATTAATTGAACATTGTTTCCTCAGAGTGCACCTTAGACACATCCTCTCCATTTCTACCTCTATCATTGTTGCGTGTAGGATAGGTCTCAAGAGCCTTCTCTGGGGTACACAGACTAATTCCTGAATAATCACATTTAAGGGCTGCTGCGCTATGTTCTGTTGCTATCACCTATGCTGCAGCCGTTTCTGACTGTCTTTTTGTACGCTTATGCTGTCGCTATAACTGCTTAATGGTGGGGCCAATGGCTGATGACAAGCTAGTCTTGAGCTCAGACGAGAGGTTATCTTCTGCATCCCTTTGTACACCATTGCTACAATTACCATCAGAGTCTTCCGTGAGTGAGTAAAACTTATCTCCAACTTCCTTAGACCAGGCTACATCCTTCCCAACTCCCTCTGACTGTCTGGGTTCAGCATCCTTTTCCTCCGTGATCAAAAGTTCCTCTATAACCGGATTCAAAATCCTGCTAGCCCTTGTTCCGTTGGGCTCCGTCAGAATATCAGAAAAAAAAGCCCCCTCCATCACTCACAAAAGCTTGGTTGGCTGTTTTTCCACCATATTTTGTATCTCCTCCATCTGCACGGGGGTAAGCACCAGGTTGGCTCCAGACTGATCAGACCCCAGTGTTCCATTATTCGAGCCACCACTTACCATACAATATATATTACTACTTTCTTGCGAGGGCGGGGGCAAGGGCGGGAGCGGGGGGCTCTACACTCCTGGTGCCTTTAGCTCCTTTGATAAGGAAATCACTAATTACAGGCTGCGGGTAACCTTCTAATTCACTACTCGCTGCCTGATCCGCAGTTAGCACCCCACCCCCGCTCCAACCACAGCCATGTTCATTTACTCCCTTCACATTCCCTGCATCAGTCTTATTATTTAATTTACTCGACTTTGTCAGAGACCGCATACCTCCAAGGCTGCAGCTACTTGTGTCCATCCCAGCCTGCCTCTGTTGTGTTCCTCCAGTCTCCATACGACCAGTGGTATTTGTGCTTTCGTTTTTCTCTACTTTCCATCCTGACAGCCGAGTATTTTTAGGTGCCATTCTTACTTTGTTGCAGCCAAGCAAGCCTCCTGCCGTACCCTAGCTCCAGCATTGCCTGCCTGAGGCTGCTTGTCATAAATCACAAGAATCTCTCCCCACCACTCGTCCTCGTGATGCCTCGAAACCTAGCTGCTTTCTGGCATAAACAGACTTCAGGAGGTGCACCCAATATCATACAGACTCCTAGAGCTAAAATTGTGCCTTTCCCTTTGTCGCGGACCGCCAAACGCGGGCTGCTCTGCTCCTGCAATTCCGTGTACGTCTCTGAGCTGACGTGACGTTGCACTGAGCATGGCGTCAGGAAGAGGGGCGGACCGGCGGCCTATGCGAGCACCATCTTGTCTTGCACTGACACCCAGTTCTGTACTTCAAGTGTACTTACCAACCAGTAGTCCATTCCCATATAGGCCATTTGGGAATCTCTCATTTATGATGGAGTGGCGAAAGATCATGTACACTCCCAGGATATTTGGCAAGGCTGTTGATAAACATGCCATGATGATCCATGATGGCCTGGACATTTATGGAGTGTGCATGTTTGCTGTTCCTATATATGTGTGATGTAGCTGCCGGAGGTACCAGATACACATGTGTGCAGTCCATGGCACCCAGCACATGTCAGAAGGTGGCAATGGCATAGAAGCCTTGCTTGATCTCCAGCTGCAGATGTTGTGTGTTGGGAAAGAGGAGGTACTGTGGTGTTAGGCATATGATGGCATCAAGGAAAGTGGAGAATGATGGCTGGGAGATACCAGCCACTCTGGCTGTTGTGATCTGGAATTCTCTGATGCTAACATGTGGAGTTCAGGCATGAGCTTCACCTGTGGCTGGATGTTGCTGGACCTACCAGTTGGTGGCTGGATCCTAGGTGCTATCTGATGCAGCAATTGGACAATTGATTGCCTCCATATCCGGTAGTGGATGATGACCTCATCCTCCCTTAGGTTAATGAGGCTAATTCGCTGCTGATAAACATGTTTCCTTCTACTGCGCAGCCTTTGATTTGATTTCAATTTATAAAGCGCAGCATTTACCCGAGGGCATCAAGACGCTACAGTTAGGGCTGACCATTAACAATGTAAAATCATAGCCCCATCCCACCAGCTCGGCCAACACCAGCTATAAAGTGTAGATCCGGATCTTAAGTATCTTTATAAAGGAGAAATGTTCAACAATCATAGTCAATTATTGTAGGGGGGGGTGCACACTCCAAAGTTTGGCTACTGCTATTAAAAAAGGCTCTATTTTCCCATCTCTTCTTCTGAACTCTAGACAGGGAGACCAGAATACAATCACCTGAACTGAGGTTTCTGCCTGGAAAATAAGGATGAAACACATTCTTAACATGTTCTTAATTTCAACAGGACTAAAGTAAAGTGATGTATGCACAATGCAAATGGCCTTGAACATAATGCGTTTCCTGACAGGAAGATAATGCAGCTCACCCAGCTGCTTTGGAATATCCAGCTCGCCTCCAGCCAGTGCATTCTCTACTCTCTGCAGCTTAGCTACATTGCCAGAGGTAATCCCTAGGGCTTCAACAATTCTGACACAGAGCTATCTTTAGCCATTTGAGGGCTAGAAATATTTTTACATTTAACAGACTCTAATCCCTCATAAATGTCTATGGTTTTTCTTTAAAAAAAGGTAGTGGCTTCTAGCTTCTGAGAACAGTACAATAACTTCCTCTAATTAATAGCTACCTTATATTCTTTTATTTTTCTCTTATATACCTGTTGTTCATGATCTTTAAGATTTTTGCTCCAGAATCACTCTTGGTGGACGCAAGCCTATCTAAGAGTTCTCAGTCATTTATTAAACCAAGGGTATGAGGGAGGAGACCTTCTCAGTTTGGTTTTCCTTTACAGTATCAACCCTATTGGCAGCCTCATCCAACCATGCTGTAAATTCTACTGCTCCTGTTTTAGTCAGAACTTCGGAAGATACTCTCTTTGAGTTTCTCCTCCCTAGTTTATTGCTAGTTGGGTGACTATTCCTAGATGAAAGGGGTATAGTAAGCTCAAAACCTACCATCCCACGAGCAGACCAGCTAAGAGGAACAATACTCTTAGGTCATTAGGGAATATCCCCTCTAGATTGTGACCCATCTTATGTGTAGGGGCTGACACCAACTGGGTCAAACCCATTCCTGAAAGTGACTCACTAAGTGCTAATGACTCTTTACTAGTTAGATCTTCAGGATGGAAATTGAAATCTCTAAGAATGGTTAGATAATTTTTCATCAATAATGATTCAATAAGATCACCAATCTCAGATGGAAAAGGGGATCTTAGCCCCAAGGTACTATAGACCAAAAGCCCTGAGAATGAACTAATGGCTTATAACTCAACCTTAAAGAACACAGCTTCACAGGTCTTATTATTTAGGTCGGAGTCCAGCAGGCAGTAGTAATGGGATTTAAATACCACTGCCAACCCCTCACCTGGTCTATCTGCCTTGTCTACTCTTGCAATTACATAATTGGAGGGTACAGCGTCAACAAGATCCATGTCTCTGGAACAAATACCAGATCAGGATTATGAGAGGTAAGAGAATCAGTGAACTCCACTTTGTGCTTTACCACTGATCTAGCATTGATAAGATATCCACTCAGCTGGTTGGCATTAGCCAACCTCCCCACTTCCACAACTTTACGATTAGCATCAGCCTTATGCTTGAGAGGATCAACAATATGCAGATTATAAATTGCATAACCACAAGTTTTCCACTGGCAATAACTATAATTGTACAAATCAGTGAAGGCTTGAGCTATGCATGAGGTAAAACACAGCAATGTTGAAGTCGCAGTAGACAATGGCCCTCATTACAACCGTGGTGGTAAATGCCGCCTACCGCTGTGCTGACAGACGCCAACATACCGTGCCCGTGGCGGTATTCCGCTACGGGTATTATGACTCACACTGAGAATTCCGTCACAATACAGACACACACACAAGTCTGCCAGCCCAAAGGTCAGTGATAAACTGGCGATAGCCAAACCCACACCATTACACCAACAGGAATACGCCCACAGTATCACGACCCACGAATCACTGCGGCGGTCTATCAATCACAGTAAACCATTGGCGGTGTGTGAGGAAATGCCTCCTTGGCATGGTTACCCCCTGACTTTTTGCCTTTGCTGATGCTAAATTTTGATTGAAAGTGTGCTGGGACCCTGCTAACCAGGCCCCAGCACCAGTATTCTTTCCCTAAACTGTACCCCTGCTTCCACATTTGGCACAGCCCTGGCACTCAGATAAGTCCCTTGTAACTGCTACCCCTGGTACCTAGGGCCCTGATGCCAGGGAAGGTCTCTAAGGGCTGCAGCATGTCTTATGCCACCCTGGGGACCCCTCACTCAGCACATGCACACTGCCTCATAGCTTGTGTGTGCTGGTGTGGAGAAAAAGACTAAGTCGACATGGCACTCACCTCAGAGTGCCATGCCAACCTCACACTGCCTGTGGCATAGGCAAGTCACCCCTCTAGCAGGCCGTACAGCCCTAAGGCAGGGTGCACTATACCACAGGTAAGGGCATATGTGCATGAGCACTATGCCCCTACAATGTCTAAGCAAAACCTTTCACATTGTAAGTGCAGGGTAGCCATCAGAGAATATGGTCTAGGAGTTTGTCAAACACGAACTCCACAATTCCATAATGGCTACACTGAAATCTGGGAAGTTTGGTATCAAACTTCTCAGCACAATAAATGCACACTGATGCCAGTGTGGAATGTATTGTAACATGCACCCAGAGGGCATCTTAGAGATGCCCCCTGAATACCAATCCAACTTATAGCGTTGGGCTGATCAGTTTCTGCCAGCCTGCCACAACCAGGCAAGTTGCTGGCCACATGAGGAGAGTGCCTTTGTCACTCTGTGGCCAGGAACAAAGCCTGTACTGGGTGGAGGTGCTTCACATCTCCCCCTGCAGGAACTGTAACACCTGGCGGTGAGCCTCACAGGCTCACCCCCTTTGTTACAGCGCCCCAGGGCATCCTAGCTAGTGGAGATGCCTGCCCCTCCGGCCACTTCCCCCACTTTTGGGGGCAAGGCTGGAAGAGATAATTCGGAAAACAAG
Organism: Pleurodeles waltl; assembly: GCF_031143425.1. Taxonomy (NCBI): domain Eukaryota; kingdom Metazoa; phylum Chordata; class Amphibia; order Caudata; family Salamandridae; genus Pleurodeles; species Pleurodeles waltl. The sequence goes on from NC_090436.1 coordinate 900,070,604, forward strand.
GAGGAGTCACCCACTATTCAGGACAGCCCCTAAGGTGCCTTGAGCTGAGGTGACCCCTGCCTTTAGAAATCCTCCATCTTGGTTTTGGAGGATTCCCCAATAGGATTAGGGATGTGCCCCCCCTCCCCACAGGGAGGAGGCACAAAGAGGGTGTAGCCACCCTCCAGGACAGTAGCCATTGGCTATTGCCCTCCCAGATCTAAACATACCCCTAAATCTAGTATTTAGGGGTACCCCAGAACCCAGGAAATCAGATTCCTGCAACCTGAACTAAAGAAGAAGGACTGCTGACCTACAAGCCTGCAGAAACAATAGAAGACAACAAATGCTTTGGCCCCAGCCCTACCGGCCTGTCTCCTGACTCGAAAACCTGCAACCAGCGACGCATCCAATAGGGACCAGCGACCTCTGAAGCCTCAGAGGACTGCCCTGACCCCCAGGACCAAGAAACTCCTGTGAGCAGCGGCTCTGCTCAACAACCTGCTACAAACTTGCAAATTTTCTTCAACTTTAAAGACTTCACTCTTCCCGCCGAAAGTGTGAGACTTCATACTCTGCACCCGACGCCCCCGGCTCGAGATCCAGAGAACAACCACGACAGGGAGGGCTCAGCAGCTACTGCGACCCCGTGAGTAGCTCGAGATGAGCCCCTTGAGCCCTCACAGCGACGCCTGCAGAGAGAATCCAGAGGCTCCCCCTGACCATGACTGCCTGTAACAAGGGACCCGACGCCTGGACCAAGCACTGCACTCGCAGCCCCCAGGACCTGAAGGAACCGAACCTCAGTGCAGGAGTGACCCCCAGGAGACCCTCTGCTTAGCCCAGGTGGTGGCTGGCCGAAGAAACCCCCCCTGTGCCTGCCTGCACCGCTAGAGTGACCCCCGGATCCCTCCATTGTAACCTATACAAAACCTGATGCCTGCTTTGCACACTGCACCCGGCGGCCCTTGTGCCGCTGAGGGTGTGTTTTGTGTGCCTACTTGTGTCCCCCCAGTGCTCTAGAAACCCCCCCTGGTCTGCCCCCTGAGGATGCGGGTACTTACCTGCTGGCAGACTGGAACCGGAGCACCCCTGTTCTCCATAGGCGCCTATGTGTTTTGGGCCCCTCTTTGACCTATGCACCAGACCGGCCCTGAGCTGCTGGGGTGGTAACTTTGGGGTTGCCCTGAACCCCCAACGGTGGGCTGCCTATGCCCAGAAACTGAGACTTGTAAGTGTCTTACTTACCTCACAATCTAACCAATACTTACCTCCCCCAGGAACTGTTGATTTTTTGCACTGTCTACTTTTAACATGGCTTATTGCCATTTTAACAAAATCTGTATATGTTATTGCTCTAATTCAAAGTACCTAACTTACCTGTGTGGAGTACCTTGCATTTTATTTATTTACTTCAAATCTTCAACTTGTGGTTCTAAAAATAAATTAAGAAAATATATTTTTCTATATGAAAACCTATTGACCTGGAGTAAGTCTTTGAGTGTGTGTTCCTCATTTATTGCCTGTGTGTGTACAACAAATGCTTAACACTACCCTCAGGAAAGCATACTGCTCGACCACACTACCACAAAATAGAGCATTAGAATGATCTAAGTTTGCCACTCTCTTACCTCTAAGGGGAACCCTTGGACTCTGTGCACACTATTTATTACTTTGAAATAGTATCTACAGAGCCAACTTACTATACGGTACATACTGCCGCGCTCAAAATACACACAAATTTACAAAACACCACCACATTGGACAATTCAAACTACACACACCTAACACACATACACACACTCACACCACTATAAAACAAACACCCACATTACCCACAACACTTTCAACAGAAAAAAAGATTGCCAACACAGAGAGCCACAAGCCAGGAGCACCCACTCAATCAGAGCCACAGAACACCATCTCCCATACACCATCCACACACATCACAGCATACACCCCAACAGATCACCCCACACATCACCCCACACATCCTCACACATATCACACACACCCCATCCATGGCACCCCAAAGACACCCCAGGTTTTCTGAGGAGTAGCTAAGGGTCATGGTGGAGGAAATCATCCGGGTAGAGCCACAGCTATTCGGATCACAGGTGCAGCAGACTTCCATTGCAAGGAAGATGGAGCTATGGCGGAGAATCATGGACAGGGTCTACGCCGTGAGACAGCACCCAAGAACCAGGGATGACATCAGGAAGAGGTGGAACGACCTACGGGGGAAGGTGAGTTCCGTGGTTGCAAGACACCAGGTAGCAGTACAGAGGACTGGCGGTGGACCCCCACCTCCTCCCCCACAACTAACAACATGGGAGGAGCAAGTCTTGGCAATTATGTATCCTGAGGGCCTCGCAGGAGTCGCAGGAGGACTGGACTCTGGTAAGTCAAATCTTTACTAATTTATCCCCCCCACCCTACCTGCATGCCATCACAAACTCCTACCCCTACCCTCACACCTATCACTCCAACACCTCACATATAACCCACTATCACAACCCACCCATCCCAATACCAAGCCCTGCATGCAACACCAAAGCATGGACCCCCAACACAGACCTGCATGGACACCCATCACCACAGCATGCCCAGTAGAGAGATTCACCCAGCCCACAACATCACCACTCACACAAGGTCAAGCTGACAGGGAAACCACAACCATACAGGGAAACACACCCATGCACAAGATGGCACACAAAAATACATTAACACTGCATTTGCATCCCCACAGGATCCATACTCAACATCACCGGAGAGGAGGTGCCAGCTACATCCAGGCCCCCGCCTGAAGAGGCCCACAGTGACGACAGCAGCTCTGCACGCCTGGATCAGGATGATCAACCTGTCCCATCAGGAACCTCTGGAAAAGTTGGGTACCCAGCCACAGTCCCAACCCACCACAGAGCCTCCCCCTCAAGAAACACCAGCACAGGCCCCACCCAGCGGGCCCAAGCCACTGTCCCCAGGACACGTCAATCAGTAGTGTGTCCACCACTACAGGGACCCCAGACAACCCCACAAACACAGCACGATCAGGGACCTGGGGTCAGTGGCAGTGGGCACACAGTTCAGGGGACAGAGGCACAGGACAACAGGGAAGCTGAGAGGACTGCTGTGCGACAGGGGGAGAACAGGCCCAGGGAACCCACTCTCCACTAGGCACTCTCCAACATCCTGGGAGCATACGACCATCCCCAGGAGACGATGGGCCAGATACTGGCCAATTTGCAGGAGATCCAGCGGCTGCAGGAGGGAAAGTACCTGGGGATCAGGGATGACTTAACAAACATCTATACCATCCTGGTCACTATTGCAGGGGTGCTGGCTGACATGGCCAAGACCATGAGGGAGGCAGTGGCACAACAACGGGCACCTGACACTAGCCAAACCGATAAACAGCCTTCTACCTCCGCCGGCGCTAGTGGACAGGAGGCCCGCCACAGGACCAACAGGCCACCAGCACCCCACCCCCTGCAGAAGGAGAACCATCCCGCAAATGGTCCCTGCTACCCAGGCAGAAGCCAGAGAACATTGCCAAGACCCCCGCCTGGAAATAAGGCTCTCCTAATTGTCACCCTTCTGTCCCACTCTGTCACCCTGCCCACCTTGAACTGCCATTACTCCCCTTCCTATGCCCCATTGGACAATGCACCTGTGATACCAAGAGACTGGAATCTACCCTGGACTTTCCTCCACCATCAGCCCAGCCCATTGCACATCCCCCTCTACTTATTAGCACCTAAATAAACACCTTTGGAACAAATACTAATCTGGAGTCTGTCAAATGATTCACAAATGTATTAGTACAACATTATCAAAGCATTGCAACTCAAATGTACAGTGAAATATACTTTGGAATGACCTTTGGTGGGCAGCAGTACACATAGCAGTGCCCAGAGTGGGGCACAGAGATCTGAAAATAGAGATGCCAAATGGTAAAGTCAGTGGCCATAGAGATAGGGTAGGAGGCTGCCTTGTACAATGTCCAAAAGATAACTGAAATGTAAAGTTAACTTACATTGTCTTACCTGTGTGTCACTGGAAGTACTGCTGAATTATATTGATTCTGTTGTCAACATCTTCTTCCTCTGCCTCCTCTTCCTCACTGTCCACAGGCTCCACTGCTGCCACAAGACCATCTCTAGGCACATCCTCCTGCAGAAAAGGCACCTGGAGTCTCAGGGCCAGGTTGTGCAACATGCAACGATGATCTGGCACACCTTCTTGAGTGAGTAGCACAAGGAGCCACCTGTCAGATGGAGGCACGGGAACCTGGCCTTCATGAGGCCGAAGGTCCATTCAATAATCCTCCTTGTACGCCCATGTGCCTCATTGTAACGTTCCTCTGCCCTTGTTCTGCCATTCCGCACTGGGGTCAGTAGCCATGAGAGGTTGGGGTAACCAGAGTCACCTGCAAATATCGAGGGTAAACTGTTAGACACACACTCACCCTTAGGGACAACCCCATACCCAGACACCTACTCATAGTGTGTGGGGACCTTTGGCTCACCTATTAGACACACCCGGTGCCTCTGGAATTGGCCCATCACATATGGGATGCTGCTATTCCTCAAGATAAAGGCGTCATGCACAGAGCCAGGATATTTGGCATTCACATGGGAGATGTACTGGTCCGCCAAACACACCATCTGCACATTCATAGGGGCATGTTTATACTCTGTCTGCGCCGACTTCCCGTCAAAATTTTTGACGCAAATTCGGCACAAACCTAACACTATATTTATACTTTGACACCCGAGCCCACGAATGCCAAAATTCCACCATGTGCGTCATTTTCTGGATGCGTGAAACCACCTTGCATTAATGACATGCAAGGTAGGCGTTCCTGTCCAAAAAATGACAAACACCCATGCGCCATATTTATCCTACCGCGCAAAAATGCTGCACGGCTGGGTGCAGAATCGTCAAATGACGCACAGCCCGATTTGCATAAAAAAATAACGCCTGGGTCAGGGCAGGCGTTAAAATGGGGCAAACACACCACTACTTAAGGAAAACACACAAAAGCAACATCAGAGCTCAAAAAGGAAGACATGGAGGTGCTATTCATCCAGCATGCATGAAGACGCAGAGCACAGGCCCAACAGCAGCAGCTTCCACTATACCAGCAGGGACCCCAAAGGCAACGCAGAAGGCAGGGGAGAATATTCAGGACCAGGACAACCCTTCTGGGCCTCAGGGATCATGACATCATCCAGAGGTACAGACTAAACTGGCAAGCCATTGAGCAGCTGCTGCGCCACATTGAGCCACAGTTGGCACCCAGCTTGCAGACACCCCACATCAATCCACCAGAGACCAAGCTGATAGCTGTCCTCCACATGTTGGCAAGTGGCTCGTTTGAAACCACTGATGCCCTGGTTGCCGGGATCTCACAGCCCTCATTCTCTGCCTTCCTACCCAAGGTATTGGATGCCATCATCTCCCTCACACCCCACCACATCAGCTTCCCCAACACACAGCTGAAGCAGCAGGAGACCAAACAGGGCTTCTACCAAATCAACGGCTTCCCACACATGCTTGGTGCCATTGACTGCACACATGTACGGATTGTGCCACCTGCTGCAACCGAGCATCTATACCGCAACAGGAAGCACACACACTCCATCAATGTGTAGGCCATTGTGGATCACTGGGGTTTGATCACCAACATCGTGGCAAAGTATCCTGGGAGTGTACATGATTCATTCATCTTCCGCCACAGCACCATCAATCAACACTTCCAGGATGGATGATATGGAAATGGCCTACTTGTTGTTAAGTACAGAAACCCAGTTATATACATACAGCACAGCAACCCTGTAGGACACACAACACATACACCAGTACATTTACACGTGACCAGAAAGACACTGAGGTTGTGACACTGCAAGTCATGTTTCATATCCTGACCCGATGGGATAAACACCTATGGACAAATGACAGATGCAAATAACAACAGATGCCACTACAGAGACACAAGGGAACAATTTAAAACCACACAGTGACAATGACATGCCCTTAACTGCCAGTACAAATTGGAAGATGAATCTTCCAACATCACATCAATAACACTCAATCACACACCCTTCCAAACAATGTGCCTGATTACGACTTTGGCGGAAGGGATTACTCCGTCCCAAATGTAACGGATATCCCGGCCGCCGTATTACGAGTTCCATAGGATATAATGGACTCGTAATTCGGCCCTCCGCCGAAGTCATAATCAGGCCCAATATGTACTGTGTAAGGGGTATGCAATGTGTTTCGCTGTAGGTCTAACACCATGACACACATAGCATGATGATGATGACTCCAATGAATGGGACATGGAATCATTGAGGCTGTACCAACATTTCACATTACTCCTCATCTGACATTGCCCACTACCTATAAGCAAGTGGACTGTGCTAAGAACACATACTGATGTGACAATATTGCAAAGTACACATTGCTACACATACGGATTGAGACAATTACACATATACGCAACAGATGTACAGGCATGTGGACCTTCTGACACTTAAACCTTCACCCCCACAACCAAGTTAGCCAGCTTACCTGGACCAGGTTCAGTAGTGTAGGTACACGTTTGAACATGAGCCAACTCGGTGAGGGCAGATAAGTAGGTTCGCATAGAACTTGTCACACATGGGATATTTGTGCATTGTCAATTGTCAACACGTCGGTGCTGTTAACTTATGGAGATGTGTTGTACATTGTCACCTAGCCAAATCAAAGGGCCTCACTGATGTTGAACAAATTCTATTGCATGTGTTAAATTGGATGGGATGTCCAGGCCATATAGATGCAACCGTGTTAACACCACTGTGGAATTGATTCTGTGTATGGAAGTATCATGTCACCCCCAGTTAAGACACATGGACACCTCTTTCACATGACATAATGCAAGTCTACAAAAATACCACTGACATCCGGTCAATCAGCCAAACTCAAGTTTAGATAATGAAACAACCCAATGCTGATGGTACATCCTAGAAGCCTAGGATTCCACACAATAACACAAACACAGAAGAGTCACAGACAACACAAGATAACAACTGCCATGCAAAGTGATAATCATAGTGCAAGCACCATAAAAAAATTTCACTAATTTTCTCTTTCAGATAATCAGGGGTATGGGATCCAGCCATGGATCATGACTGCATTTGCAAACCCAAGCACTGCAGCAGAGCATGCCTTTAATGAGGTACATCAGAGGACACGCACCATATTAGAGAGGACCTTTGGCATCCTGAAGTCAAGATTCAGGTGCCTCGCCATCACCGGAGGCAGCCTCCTATACTCACCTGAAATAGTGTGCAAGATCATTTTGACCTGTGCCATCCTGCACAACATTTGTGTAAGAAGGAACATTCCCCTCTATGAACCAGACCCACAAATGCCTGAAGAGGAGGATGTTGTCCATCAACATGAGGGGGACCATCCAAACATTGTAGCAGGATTGCGTCGGAGACAACACATTGTACAAAACTTCTTTTAACTCTAGTCACCATCACCACTGTCTTACCATATCTCATTAAACACCTCACTTCATCACTAAAACATGGTCCGGATAATTATTTATGCATCACATGATCCCTAGGAATCATAATCAGAGTTTATCCTCATGGAGCATTGCAGATATACAGATTAGGATACTGAAAAAGCCACATCACATTTGCTGGGTATGAATGTACACCCAACTTCACACACAATGTAAATGACATATATCCTGTCGATTTCACGTTTGAAGGGCAATATCAGAGTAACACAGCTATGGCACACATCCATGTTGGCAACATGGTTCATTGCAGCATATGGCACACAACTAAAACACCATAAGGTAAAAAACTGCTTCATACATGAGGCAGTGGATGTGCTATTGCATTGGTAACAGGAATGTATGACCAGACCCTTGACAGCAGAAAGTGTGACATCAGCTGTCTCTGCAAGGAGTATGTGTGACAAGAAGTCCATGTAAGCTGCAAATGGATAGCACAAGTGCCCCAGGTATGACAAGCATTGCTCACAAGACATGCCCTGCGCATGCCATCCCAGGTTATAAGTCCCGCCACAGGCATGTTTTCAGTCTCTCCCCACCCTTCTCTGGGGGCCCTGTAAGTGGACTATTTGTACCCTGATAATCCTTCATCTACACACACCCAGACTCACATTCTGACTCCAGTGTGCTTCCCTCTTTAGTATGGCATGCCATAGTCCTAGTTCATCTGTCTGCATGGACTTCAGGTCCAATAATGCACTGCCTCGTAGTCTGTAGGACCTGTAATCACCTGTCCATTGCTTACCATGTGAAAGGTACTGTTGGCCCTTTGAACTTGATTCTCACCTACAGGACTTGTGAGAGACTGAAGCTGCACACACCTGTGAGCACCTCCATGGAAACCAGTCATTTGAACCTGCACTGCCCTTGCTGCTGCCTGGAACGGCTTAGAAGCTGCCATTTTATGTATATCCTTGTTGTGCATTGCCGTATAATTCACCTGTGTAACACAGGCCTTGGGTCATTGTGTAACGTTGCAGCTCACAGCACAAATACAGTTTTCATTTTCCACAGTGTTGTTCCAGCTTTTCCCAGTGAGAGTCTGCTCACTGTGTGTTTGCCTTGTTCATGTTAGTTCTTGACCAAGCCTCCATCCTTCCATCCTGTTAGCCTGATTGGTTCCTGTCTCTGTGTTACCATAAAGTTTCCCTGTGGCTACATTTGTCTCATAGTTGCTTTCTATGCCCTCACTTTCATCCTGGGGTCTGGTAGGTCTACGATGAATCCTCAAATAGATTGTATAGTGTAATCAGTTTACTTATCGTATCAGGGTCTGGGACATGTATTCAAATAGCCTAATCCTGGCCCTATCCCTTGTCTGGGTTTCATGTATGCATGAGTGACAAACAGTGACAGTGTACCATGGCTGTATGCATGGATTGAGTATGGTGCCTCCAGCACAACAAACAATGTTTGCTAATGTACATGAAAGGACAAAACATGTTTGTTCCCTGATGGTCCACACACAGATTCACATTGGTTGCAACCCAATGATGGTGCTTACGTGGTGACTAGCTGTGAGATTAATCAGCACAGAGGCACTGATGTTCCCGGTTGCAGTGGGAATTTTAGAGGCCACCCTGTGTACAAATGTTGTGATGAAACCTGCTGGTTTTAAACTACTGATCCATTAACTATGTGAGCACACCAAATTTGCCCTGTTGTCAGTCTCATAAAACGTCTGCAGTGCCATGGCTGGACTATCCCCATGTGTGTTGTCAATTCCTCTTTGGCTTTCGGTCAATTCTGCTTTGAAGAATACTCTGTTAATGCAGGGAATGGCTCCACAGACTCATGACTAGACCTGGACCTAACTGTGACAACATGGAAGCCAATAATGACACAGGGTACACATGGCCACACACTTGAACTGGACACCTTTGTGAAATTAACCACCGGAAATATGGGAACACATGCAGCTTGGTCTGCTGGTCCTCCACTGCCATTTTTATGACTCAAACTATGGAGTGACATTACATTTTTGGATTGGTTTTAGGACTCTGTTTCACAAACACTGTACCCACATAGCATTTTCAAATGCCTGACTCATGGGTAGAATCCAAACAGGTGACCAGGAAGTGGTATCCAACATTCCAGTACATGTGATGGCTTACTCTTGTAACATTGCCATTATCAACAATCCTCTATCTATCCTGTGCCTAGTTTGTCATGGGAGATGTTTTGTCCCAAAAGTCAGGGAAGTTCACACAGCATTAGTTGCTACGTGTATGACAAACACATATCCTGACTCATTTCCACACAGAATAGCATCTTATGGTTATCCACATTTACAACACATGCATACAAGCAATGAAAGGACGTCTTGTGACGTTCACAAAGAGGCCCAACTAAAATTGAAATAGCCAATTCACAGACATTAACACACAGGCAAAGAGTTAATGTATTAAATTACATTGCCTTGCTATCCTCTATTGACGCACAACCTGCTCAAACTGGGTAATACTAATTTGTATTCAAAAATTTTGGGTATCTATTGTGCCAGTGAAGAGTGCTCATCCGGTACAACAACTGGAGTATCATGGTCCACAGTAGTGTGATCTGCCACATGTGCCCAAACACTGGAGTACACAATGCAGGTGCAAACAGTCTCTGCTCAGTTACAGCTGTCATTTACTTTATAAATGTGAGAAATGACACAAACCCAGTAAAAGACATCAATTTTGCTGCAAACGCATAAAAAAAGACGCATATGCGTAAAAAATCACTGCATATACATAGAAAAATGACGCTTACAGCCATGATACATCCATTGGCCCCGAGTGGTAATTCCTACACCGTTCCCCATGAAATTGGTTCCCAATGCCAAGGCCCGTATTTATACTCCGTTTGCGCCGAATTTGCGTCGTTTTTTTCGACGCAAATTCGACGCAGAACTAACGCCAACTAACGCCATATTTATACTCTGGCGTTAGACGCTTCGGGCGCCAAAGTGCCCGGAGTGTGCGTTATTTTTTAGCGTGAACCCCTTCCTTGCGTTAATGATATGCAAGGGAGGCGTTCCCGTCTTAAAAAATGACTCCCAGGCCTTTACGTGGTATTTATACTCCCGGGCAAAAATGACGCCCGGGAGTGGGCGTGGCCAAAAACGGCGCTTTTGCGCCGCTTTTTAACGCCTGGGTCAGGGATGGCGTTAAGGGACAAGTGGGCTCAAAATGAGCCCAGAGTGCCCTCCCCTGCCTCCAGGGACCCCCCCTGCCACCCTTGCCCACCCCAGGAGGACACCCAAGGACGGAGGGACCCATCCCATGGACATTAAGGTAAGTTCAGGTAAGTATTTTTTTATTTTTTTTTTGTGGCATAGGGGGGCCTGATTTGTGCCCCCCTACATGCCACTATGCCCAATGACCATGCCCAGGGGACAGAAGTCCCCTGGGCATGGCCATTGGGCAAGGGGGCATGACTCCTATCTTTACAATGATAGGAGTCATGTTGATGGGGGATGGGCGTCGAAAATAAATGGCGCAAGTCGGGTTACGATGATTTTTTCGACGTAACCTGACTTGCCCCATTTTAAGACGCCCATGCGCCATTTTCCCCCTACGCCGGCGCTGCCTGGTGTACGTGGTTTTTCTCGCGCACACCAGGCAGCGCCGGTCTGCTTGCGCCGGCTAACGCCATTCAATAAATACGGCGCCCGCATGGCGCTTCAGAATGGCGTTAGCCGGCGCAAAACTTTTTGACGCAAAACTGCGTTAGCGCAGTTTTGCGTCAAAAAGTATAAATACGGCCCCAAATATTTTGAAATATGGATGTAGGGTAATTTTTAAGCATTTGCGTAAAAAACAATTGACGCACAGACTGTAAGGGGCATAACATTTTGACGCATCATAATAAAAAGGCACGGCATTTGAGAAAGGAAGTGATGTAAAAGGATATCCTGTTTACAGAATTGGTACAGTGGGTGTACTTTCACTTTCACTTTGCAGTCTGTGATTTTTCTAGACTGTGTGGCTGTGCTTAGAGTTTTGTCTGTCCCAATTGTGCTCTTGTCTCCTGTGTGCCGTCCTATTTGTCATCTGTTTTATTTGTAATTGTCTCAGTTGTTCATTGTAAGTGTTTATTTGTCATATTTGGTGTCTAATGTTGTCTTTGTACTGTTGGGAGTCTGTTGTGGGTATTGATAGTTTGGGGATAGTTGGGCTGTTTGAGGGTTACTTTTCTTTGATTTTCCTCCCTCCTTTCCCTTTATTTTCCTCTGTACCCTTTATTTTTCTGATTATTTCTGTCATGTTGGGTAGGCCACGTCTGGGGAGAATGGGTGAGGAGGAGCTGGGGCATTCATTTGGCTGGAGTGCCACTTCCCCCCTTGATGATTGAAACAGGTGGCAGGGTGATACAGGGGTATCACACAGAGGCAAGGAGGCTCCTGCGGTCCAAGGTGTTGTACCATCTGCATCGCATCTTCAACACACCGCGCAACGACCACCAACTGAAGCACTGCTGGGCTGGCCTGGTTGCCAGAGAGCAAGACCTGCTGGACCACCTGGGTATTGTGATTGGTGGCCGTGATGGTGAGTACAATTCAGAGTAATGTGCACATTTAAATGCTCCGTAGTGACAGTAGCAGATTTGTTGATATGCTGCAGGCAATGTTTTTGGACATGTGGAATGCAAGTCAAACATACAGTGGCCATGAGTTATACAATACTTGCTACACATTACCGCCATTTGTTGACGCAACAGCTGCACTAACTTACAAAACACAACTTGATCTTGTAAATTAGTTCTGCCTTCACGTCAATAGATGATAGTAATGCGGCTCAGACATATGTTTTATCCATGGTCTGTGAGTGTACGAGGAAAGAGATGTTTTTCACAAGCTAAAGCAAAGAATTAATGTGTTCACCAATTATTTTGAATACATGTCTGAACTGTATTCTGGCCTATACGTACCAATTTCTTTCTAACCTCCGGTAATATCTTAGGGTGATAGTTTGACTTGGTTGTGCCACAATTAAATTAGGAATGGATGCTAAAGTAAGGCACACAGGTTCATATCTAAATGTTTGGTGCTACTTTCCATAGCTGTAGCGTAAAACATGAAGCAAATGATACAAATTGAGGGATAACAACTATCCCTGGCACTCTGTTCATTGTACCTATGTGTTTTAAATTGGTCTTGAGCACAATAGCTGGAACAGAGCTCATGCATTTCCCATCTGTTTTACTCTATAGCCATGCACTTCTCATAAGTTTTTGGGTCATCATGGGATACCTGACGCTGGGGAATGCATGGTCACAATGTATTACTTGTATGATGTTGTGCAATGGACCCCTGACCAATTCCATCATACATATAAAGTTCCCTAATAATTTGCTAGTTTACGTTTCGTACACCCCTACTGATCTAGTGCAGCATATGTACAATAGCTCACTTCCCAGTATGGAGGCTATCACAGACATGGGTGTATGCTAAGATCAGAAGACCAGCATTCCTGTGACTGCTGCCATTCCAAAGGTACATACAAATTGAAACCTACATCATCATGATTGACACAGTAGGACATTTGCTAAACAATGTTTCAATAATGGGACAGTGTCAGTTTGCTGTATACCCGCTGATCTCACAACTTGGCAAATATAAGATGATGAATGTGGCTAACTGTGATTTCCAAAACACAGGGTACACAGGGCAATGAGTGACACATTTCAGGTGCAACGACTAACCTGTCCCCATGCATTCTGTCATGAATGACCACAATATACACTGTGAGCATATATTTCTTTGTTGTATTAAATTTTGAAAAATGGCCAATCGATGTTTTGCGTCAGATTGTCACCAAGTAACGCACAGGATCCCTGCCATTATGGTGTCATAGGGGGCATATGTGGCTCAGGGTACACTGTAAATGTAGCATATGTAACCTACACACAACACAGGCCCTACATGTAAGGGACCATAGAAAGCATAATAAATCATGAGCTTCACTCATCCTACATGAACATCACACAGAAACTGATTGTCCCTTGATGCACAAGCCACAACACCTGAGTGACTGGTTTTGCAGTGCTCCAGGAATGTGGCTTTGCTATTCTCATTAAATAAATGATGAAAGGAGTACACTCCATAAATGAGTCTGCAATCAATTGAGAGATCATGTTTGTCACCACATGATAATTAGGGCCACTGCATGTGTGCAGATGTGTGTGTATCACTCACTGGAGTGACAGGGTCTATACATGTTTGCAGTGCTATGTATGTTGGAGTATCATCATGCCTGAGGGGCTGGACTTTCAGAAATAATGTCACACACAGTAATTTTATTTCAAAGTGTTGTACAGTGCACAGACATTGAGCACATTTCACCCTTCCATGCTTTACAGGTGGATCTGCCCCTTGCACAATTGGCGAAGTGGCTCAATTTGCGGACCCAGACATATCCAGTAAGTTTTGATATTTCTGTTCTGTGTTGTGTTTGCAGCTGTTGTTTGATTGACTCCTGTGTGTTGGACACATAGCAAGGTATGATGTTCTGGCACATAATCTGATATGTAACTTGATTGGAGTTTCACTTTTGTTTCCATATTAGAGTTGGACAATCAGTAGCGTAGAGTCATATTTTGGGATTGTAGTGCAGCCCTGTAGGCATGGCCATGTGAATAGGGTGACATTTGTTTTTAAATTTCTTGTCAAGAAACTTTTGCAGAGGGCCATTTTCATGATTTAGTCAGCTAGTCATACCCTGAATCTCACAGAATAGGGATACCAAAGTATTACCCACAAACTTGAGCCTCCCTGCTCACTAATGAACATGTTCCACTGTATGTTTGACTTCCTAGCAGCATCTATCTCCACATGTTGTGCTACGTGTATGTAGCACTTGAGTACAATGTCATAGGTGTGCATGCAGCTGATGGCCAGATATGTGATTGCATCTATCTGCTTGTTGTAGGACAAGTATTGGTGGTATCAAATGATGATGACAATTGTCTGCAATTACAAACATAAATGTGGATGGGATTGTCCAAGGTTTGTATCTATCCTAGTTGGACACCCTCCTTACCTGTGGTGGACTGACTAAACCCATGTACAGCTGCCCAAAGCTTCCTGGGTGTCCTTGATGTTTGAAAGTATGTGTTGCTTGTCCATCCCCCACTGAGGTTTAGGCTTAGGGTTATGAAATATGTGTACCTAGGTGTGATGATCCAAGTGTAGTACACAGACATGTAAATCTGTAAATCATTTGTCCCAACCTAGGATACCCACTCTTGATTAGCAACTGCATACCATCCTGGCAATTCCATTTACAAATCACACATCTTGTGGCCCTTAATTGTCATCCAGAAGATAGTCATTAGTTGGCCTGTCACATGCGGAGGACTTGCAGCATTTGTTACGTGATCAATAGCAGAACAATGATGCTTAGATCATTTAGGTTGGTACACATCTTTTAGACCATTGCTGTGCAGTTAGATAGGACATGTGTAGGCTGCATTGGCATGTAGTTCCTCAGGGAGAATCTGTTATCTGTATGGTGATATGGCCTGTTTCAGCTACATTAGATGTATTGTCCGATTCACATCAGTAGCTGTATCACACAATGATGTGCCTAATGTTTGGCTTTCTCTTTTTTAACAGCAGCCAATATGGATGCCAACCAGATCCCTGAATTTCAGCGGAGGGCGCTGCGTTACCGCCACATTCTGGATGTAGAGTCTGGGTTCTGCTACATGGCATGGCGTTATCGCCATGAAAGAGCCTCAGGGGTGTGGAGGCCATTTGCTCAAGAGGGCCCTTCTGTGTCCACAACAGCCGCCACCACCAGCACCACCACTACGAACCAGGTGGCACTAAGGATGACAGCCACCACTGCAGGTCCATCAACTTCCTCAGCTCCTGGACCACTGACAGCACCACATGCACCTCCCCCTCCAAGCATGAAACCACTAACTGGACAACCCTCGACAACTGGCACTCAGACCACCCCTGCTGCAGTCATTGACAATGGTAATTTTCGTGCTATGCAACGTGACATGCAACGGATGTTGCGCAGACTGGACAGCTGCAGCAGGAGGTGTTGCAGGTAAATAAGAGAGTGCGTGCTGTTAAGAAGACCCTGCAGAGGGCGAACCTGTGGATTTGTGAATTTGATGCCCTCACCCATGATTGCCTCCCCTCCCTCCTCTTTCCTGGTTCTTTTAATTAGTGGGTTTACAGGGCTTACTGTTAGGTTAGAATAGGCTTTTAGTTTAGTTAGTAGTAGTGGGTTGGGGGTGGAGGGTATGATAGTTTTACACATTTCTTTTATGTGGGTGGGTGGGGTATGATGTTGGGGTTTTTGTATATAAAAAGAAAAAAAAGAAAAAATATATATATTAAAAAATATATATATAATATAATATATATATATGTGTGTGTGTTTGTTTAGTATAAGATAGTATGTGTTTAGGTTAGTATATGCTGTCTTCCATGTGTCCCGTCATATAAGGGGGGTGGGGGGTGATGTTTAGAGTGTTTAGTTAAATGTGATAAATACGTTTAGCTTAGGGTAGTTAGGGCCAGTTGTGGGTAATGTGTAGATAGGTTAGGTTATTTAAGGTGTTTCCCCTCGTTTTAGCATCCTATTTATACATTTTAATAAATACGTAGGTACTCCTTTACAGTATGTGTCATATGCTTGGGGATCAGGCCTTGGCATGGGTGAACAGTGTCAATTTAGTATTTGCATTTATGTTCCATCCTGCATCCAAATCTCAGTTGAGCTGTCACATTGGCAGCTACACCATAGCTACTTCGCTAGGAATCTGCCATCCATTGCACCCACCACTCAATGTTACTATGGTTCCCAATGTGTTGTTAAGTTTGGATGTATGTTTTCAATCTGACATACTTTGAGACCAGATTTGGTATTGAGGACACTGTGTTAAGTCTGCCTGCGGCCTGATGTTCATGTGACCCCTGATAAGGTGAGTGATGGTATAATCTCATGTAGTATAGTATACATAAATCACACCTATCATTTGTTACATTGTACAGCCAGGTTACTTATTTGTACGTAGATGCATGCACATCCATTCCTGCTGTATGGTGTGTGTGATGAAACATTTGAGTCAAATGTCACATACGTAAAGATTGTCGGGAAGAAAAATTTGAAGACAATGATTTTCTGCTTAGACATCCCTTGAAGAAGACTTTTTCTGTCCAGCACAGCATTATACTGTAATGTTTCTATTTACCTCAGAATTAACCCTCAGGAAGGGCAGATGATGGTACAATCCAGACCACAGTGCTTAGGTATCAGCCCACAATCTTTCAAGGCAGTTGTATTGACATTTTATGGGCATTGACATGAGGCAAACATCACTAATCTCCCTCACGGTTGATGTGTCACATTATACAGAGATAAAGTGGTTGTGTAAGTGCTATTTATTTTAAAATGCTGTAGTGCTATATTTACATAGTCCAGGATTGCGAGTCAATTAGTGTGACACCTTCCATTGTGATCCTACACAAGTGCAAAAGGACATGTCACTGGACATGCTGGGGTGAAGTGTCATACAGTGCAGAGGGACATGAATTGCCAATGAGGTGGTGAGAGACAATCATGGGGCATGGTGACAAGGTAAACAGTTGCCTGGAGAACAGTGCTTGTGAGCAGCTGTTGCAAGACTGGCATGTTTCAAAGCACAGGACCTTGGTTATAAGTGCCCATGTGGCAGGGACTAGTACTACTGGGCACTCTTACGGGTAAAGGTGATCTGTTTCACGTCTTCATCTTCTGATGTGTGTGTTGTCTCCTCTGCCCTTGGTGGTGGTGGCTTTGAAGAGGCAACACACACTTCAGTGTTTGAAGACATGGAGTCAGAAATCCCGGTAGCTGCCAACTGTGGGGCTATTAAGGGTAGTACTGCAGCAAGGAGGAGATGCTGGTTCTTAAGGATAGCAGCTACATCACTGTGGTAGGCAGCCAGGTCAGCCCTGAGGGGGTCAATATTGCATTTGTGCGTGTGTTGAAAGGTTTGTTGTTGGAGTTGTTGTTTCAACTCTCTTACTGCTGTGCTGATTTCCTTCACACTTTGTTGGAGTTCTTGCAAAATTGATGTTTGCCCTTGCATGGCTGTGCCTGTTCTGCAGTTGACATCATGCACGAACGCACCCCCTCTAGGCTGGCTGCCATATTTTGCATCCCCACCCGCACCTCCTTGGCCAGCTCCCGCTGTACTCCAACTACAGTCCTCTCAAAGCTGGTGCCAGTGTCGTCAGAGTCCTCAGCTGGGTTAGAGCTGGCAGGTTGTACAATTGGGGTGGTGGGTGGCTCCTCTGTGATGGCTGCTGTATATGTGCTCCTCCTTGCAACTGAAGGTGGGGTCTACAGGGTTCCAAGGACATCTTGGAGGGTCTGCTGGCTGATGTTTGTCAGCTCGTCATCCATGTAATTAGGGAAGTCCAGGACAGGCATATCCACAGGAGAGCCACCGTCCTCTGCAATGAGATATAGTACAATTAGTGTGTCTGTGTGGTGGCATTTGTAATGTGACGTGCCTGACTTCGCTGCACTTTGTGATATTGGTTCCTGTTCATTGTTCCTGTCTTTAATATTAGCATTCTCCCAGGTCTATGCCCCACCTGCATTTCACATGTAGTGTGGGCAGTTTAGGGAATTGTCTGTGTTACATCCTCTAGGTGTGGGTTCTGCCCCTCCAGAACCAGTGGAAGGAGCCATCCACTTGAGAGACTGTGGCCTTGCAGTCCCCAGGACCAAGCAGTGGGCAAACCACCCACTTGAGAGACTGTGGCTTTGCACTCCCCAGGACCAAGCAGTGGGCAGACCACCCACTTGAGAGACTGTGGCTTTGCACTACCCAGGAGCAAGCAGTGGGCAAACCACCCACTTCAGAGACTGTCGCTTTGCACTCCCCAGGAACAAGCAGTGGGCAGACCACCCGCTTGAGAGACTGTGGCTTTGCACTCCCCAGGACAAAGCAGTGGGCAGACCACCCACTTGAGAGACTGTGGCTTTGCACATCCCAGGACCAGGCAGTGGGCAGACCACCCACTTGAGAGACTGTGGCTTTGCACTCCCCAGGACCAAGCAGTGGGCCAACCACCCACTTGAAAGACTGTGGCCTTGCATTCCCCAGGACATCACTGTGGGCATGGAGCCCCCTCGAGGAGCAGTGGCATTATTCCATCTTCCTGCTGAGGTGCCCCCCGTCTCACTGAGGTGCCTGTGTGTTTTCGACCTGATAGCCCTTCAGTGTTCTCTCCGTATTGAGGCAGGAGTCAAGTGTGGCCTTGGCCTATGTGTTATGGCCCCGTGGGCCACAGACATTTTGTAGTGGGCATTGTCCCTCCTTTTGTATATATTGTACATACTGCTTTTTGATTTGAGTCCGTATTTATCTGAAATTGTACTATTACACTCATTTTAATCCATTCCTTTTGTCCTTGCGTTATTCCTGAGGGTTACGGGGTGTATATGTAATGTTGTTGCATCTGTTTATGTGTATGGTGTTGGGGGTGAGGGTGGGGTGTTGCATGTTGTGTGTGTGTGTCATTCTCTTTTTCCTCCCCCCCTCCCTTTTGTGCTAGGTGGGGTACTCACCGTGGTCGTCTTCACCGGCGTTCGTGTTCCTGGTGTATGAGGAGGTACACCAGCATTGGAAAAATGTGCAGCATGGGCTCCATGGTGTCGTGGCTCTTCCTTGAGTGTCGAGAGGTGAGTCATTTCCCTTCAGAGTACTGTTTCTGCCATGCTTTTGATGGCGTTGGTACCGCCCTGGTCAAGCTGGCGGATAGGCCTGTTGTAATGCTGCGGGTGGTACATTGTCTTCCGCCTAGCTGTTGCCGGTTACCGCTGTGGTGTTTGTTGCTACCGCCGTGGCGGTTGGAGTGTTAACGTGGCTGTCTGTGTTGGCGGTTTCCACCGTGGTCATGATTCCATTTTTGTTACCGCCAGCCTGTTGGCGGTATGACCGCCACTTTATCACCGACTGCCAGGGTTGTAATGATGGCCTTAATGTCTTCGATGTTTTTCAGGGCATTCCGGGTTTTGGAATTGTTTGAGTCTAAATACACGCAGGGTATAAGGTGGGATGACGTGCAGTTTGGGGCGCAAGGCGTGGTCTTGCGCATTGGGAGATCAAAGACGGACCAACAAGGGAGCGGCATGCACGTGGTGCTTGCGGCCTATCCAGTCCCGGGGATATGCCCTGTTTCGCTGGGCAGGAGATTAAGGGCCATGGATATGGGGGCAATAGGGCGAGTTTCGTCATCAAGAAGGTCAGGGCGTTTCCGCATACCATCTTTTAGCAGTCTTAAGGGTACTGGGGCAGGGTGCCTCTCAATTTTGGACCCATTCTTTTCAGATCAGGATGGCAGCAAAGGCAGGGACAAGAGGATGGAATAAAATTGAGTTTCTGAAGCTGGGGAGGGGGAAATCGGACGTATACAAGAAATACGTGAGAAGGGGGATTGAAGGGGTGATGGAAATCTGAGTTTAACATATTTTTCTCCTGCTGCAGGTTCCATGTCTGGACCAGAGGTGCAATTCCTGTTGATCTGGGTCATTGGGCACTCATTCATCAAGTGGGCCCTGAAGCAAGCAAGGCGAATGGCTATTGGGTACAATTTGGCCTTAGACAGGGAACGGTATCAGGTGCGATGTGAAGGAAAAGGTGGGATGCGGTGGCAGGAGTTATTAACGACTTTGTAGAAATCTCGAGGGAGGGGTTTTTGTCTGGACGTGTTACTGATCCATTTGGGGGAAGACGACTTAGCTCAGAGAACGGGATTGGATATAAAGAGGAGCATGAAAATGGATTTGCAGGAGATTCAGCAGCAGTGGCATGGATGTCACATGATTTGGACAGCTTTTGTTCCTAGGAGGATATGGCAAGGGGCAAAGAAAGTGGGCACAATAGAAAGTGCACACAGAAAAATGTATAAGGATATGAAAAGTTTTTGTAAGGAAAAGGGCTTCACATATTTAGAGCATAGAGATCTTCCTTTTGAGGACAGGGAGTTTTTTAGGGGTGACGGAGTACACCTGTCCTTAATGGACATGGAGTTGTACCTGCTCCAAATGAAGGAGGTATTAAAAGCGTTGTTCAGAGAACAATAAAAAAAAAAGAAAAGGGAAACAATAGGGACATGTGGGAATAGTGAAGTTACCGACGGGGGGTGCAGAAAAAGGAAGGTCTCCCTTTTTCTGGTGGCGGAGACAGAGACTGTTCACATGACAACTAAAATAGGGATGGGCAGCAAATCTGCCAAGACACTTTCAGATTGGAAGGGGGTGGACAGCAGCAGGACAACAAAGACAGGAACATTTGGCATTAGGGGTGTGAGACTTGCAGATTCAATGGGTAGGTGGCAGCAAGAGCCTATTAAGGTGACAAAACAGATTCAACAAAGAAAGCATTACAAAAAGGAAGAGTGTATGAACAAGACTACAAGGTTAAGGGAAAGGGAGGCGGGAAGGTAGGGGAGGCAGGACCGTTTTGGTTAAGTAAAATTGGATGTAGAGTGAGGCTGTTAGTTTTGTGAGGCAATAGGCCAAGGTACTGATATTGTAAGTGCACCTGTTTCCAATAAAGAGACCTTTTACACACAATAAAGGTGTAGTTCTGCTGTTCCCTCTTCCCCAAGTGTGAGTGAGTGGAGAGCATAAGTACAATAGAATTAAGAAATGTCGACACCCCCTACCCTACATGTGGGGAGCCATGGGCCCTGATTCACGTAAATGGTTGAAATAATAGTTAATGCACACAAACAATAAGGGGATTTAAAATTCCCCAAAGTATTAATCTTTAATTTAGATAATTTGGAGTACTTACAATCTGATTTGTTGAAGGTAACACGTTCAATTCAGCTTAATGCAATGCATGCGTGCAATAGTTTAGAAAAGGGCTGATCAGAAAACGTATCTCAAGAGAAAGACAAATCCAGTTTAGAAGTAGAAAAGGAATTGCAACAAGCTATGAGAGAAAATGTGCTGACAATATGGTAGGTTTGTATCCTGCACCAAAAACAAACATTCATAGTCGTGATAAAAGCAATAAAGACCCTGACAGTGACGAGGACGTTGTGATGCATTTGATAGATAACTGGTGGTACTGAATATGTAGTTTCAGATCTCCCCTACCCTGTTGTGTGGGCTCTTCACAGTCAGCCTGCATAGCAATGATGTTTCTGCTCTACTCAAGTAGCCTCTTGCCTTGAAGCTGCGACCTGATCTTACTGTTGTTGATAGACAAGAAGAAGCGTTTGCAATGCAATAGGTCTTGCAATTTCCTCGAGTTAGAGCTATTGGCATTGTAAATTCATAACTGGTCTTTTCTTGCCACATAAAGTGGTCAACCCTGCCTTATAATTTCGTCTTTTCCTGCCATATAATTCCAGTGGCCCAGCATTTAACTAAAGCACTTCCATTTACCTTCTTCCTCTATCTTAAAACACATACAAATATCATATAAACCTTTATCAGAAACAAACATTTAGCATTAGAGTGTAATGCTCAAAGCACCATAACAAAAATATCATTTGACAGGGTCTGGAGGGTGAAAGGAAAGAGGGAGTCGGGGTAAAGATGGAGAGGACAAGTGGCATAGTAACGGTGTCATGGGCCCTGGAGTAAGAAAGGAAAATGGTTGACTGAAATTTCAGTAGGAAAATACAGCAGTAATTAGAGTTGAATGAGGTCCATAGGTCTCTGGGCCCGGTGCTCCTGCACCTGTTGCTCCATTGATGACTAGGCCTCAGGAGAGAAAGCGGAATGGGCAGAAGAAGAGAAGTGAAAGGAATACAACAGACAAAAGGAAGAAAGGGGTTGCAAACAAATAAAAGAATGAAAAGAAAGAAGGAACGAAAAAATGAAAAAAAAACTAAGAGAAGAAATAGAGCAAACGTGTGAGACAAAAGAAAAAAGGGAAGGACTCTAGTGAACGAAAGATAAAGAGTAAAACATAATGAAAGTGTGAAAAGAAAAAGAAAAATTAACATTGGAGAAAAAAGAGAGATGGTAAGAGAAACAAGCATCAAAGAATCTAGGGCATGTATGTACTGACACATGTCTCATAGACACAGAATGGGCAAACCACTTTGACACTTCGGGTCTGGACAAGAAACTTGTGGCTTCCACATACAGATGGAAAAAGAGGGATTTATAGTAAAATGTGAATAGAGAGATAAAGATAAGAAAAACACCAAAGGAAGGAAGGAAGATCTAAAAAAAAAGTGAAAGGACGCATACTGAGTCAAAGGAAGGAGCAAATAAAAAGGACAAAGAAAGAATGGAGGGAAGAGAAAAAATAGTGAAAGAATGAACGCCTGATTAAGGAAAAAGAGAGGAATGAAACAAGGAAAGAAATAACCACGTTTTTGCAAGTTTGAAAGAGGAGGTAGCAATAGGAAGAGGGACATAAAAAAGGGAGAGGAGTTGAAATAAATAGTGGAAAGAAAGAGCAAAACTGTTAACATGTGGATTTTAAGAGATGGAAAGAGAAAAGTGGGGGAGAAAGAATACATTGAGAGTAAACAGGGTAAAGGAAAGAACGGAGTGAGATAAGTGAAACAGACCCTCTGAAATAAGGATAGCAGCCAAGAATAGATTTAATTGGCTCCCCACATCCTCAAACATAGGTCAGAGTGTGGAACAGCAAGGGGCACTGCAGAACAGGAGGATGTGCATTAGCAGACTGATATGTGACCCCCAATATAGCAATATTGGGGGGCGCTTCAGATCAGGATTGAGGGTATAGACAGAGCTATGTCCCAGCTCAGTGCTGGAATAACAGAAAGGCAGCGGGTGAGGAATGAGAAACGGAGTGCCATTTAATTCCTGGTTTTAGAATTATGGGGTGCTGCAGGTTAGGGCTAAGGTGCCCTGTCAGAGTTGTATGTGGGGCGCAGTACTGGAATAGTAACGGGCACACAAGGTCAGAAGTAAGGTATGTTAATAGAGCTCTGTGTGGAACCTAGTATTGGGGTGCCAGTGTTGCCGAGTGTTAGCATTGAGGTGCCCTGGTGAAGCTACAAGTGGGGCCCAATACGGGAGTGGCATTGCCTCTGAACCCCAGAAGTGAGGAGTCCTGAAGGGTGTGTCTGTGAGCCTTAGTACTGAGATTAAATGTGCATGGAATTTTAGAATTTATGGATTCTGGCAGAGCTGTAGAGGTTCCCTTTAACAGTGACGTTGGACTTTAGACTTGTGGTGCACTGGCTGAGCTGTGTTTTGCTCTTTTGGGTCCAGAATTGGCTTGGCAGTGGGACTGAATATTAGAATTGAGCTGCTGTAATGGAACTGTATGTGAGCGAGGTCAAAGTATAGGAAAGGAAGTTACCTTGCCAGGGTAGAACTGAGGTGCACTGATGGAGTTGCGCCCGAGGTCCTAGTACTAGAAAAGCAGAGTGTACTGACTGTAAGAACTGAGGTGCTCTGGCAGATAGTGTGTGTGTGGTTCTGGCATAGCTGAGGGCTTGGAATGTGTGAACTGAGGTGCACTGAAAGAGCTGCGCAGGATTTCCCCCTACTGGAACAGCAGAGTGTAAGGACTGTAAGAACTGAACTGCTCTGGCAGACGGCGTGTGTGGGGTTCTGGCACAGGCACGGCTGAGGGGCTTGGAGTGTGTAAACTGAGGTGCACTGATGGAGCTGCCCTGAGGTCCCAGTACTGTAACAGCAGTGTGTACTGACTGTAAGAACTGAGGTGCTCCGGTAGACAGCGTGTGTGGGGTTCTGGCTCCAGCACGGCTGAGGGGCTTGGAGTGTATGAACTGCAGTACACTTATGGAGCTGTGCCCAAGCTCCCAGTGCTGGAGCAGCAGAGTGTACTGACCGCAAGAACTGAGGTGCTCAGGCAGACAGCATGTGTGGGGTTCCTGGCACTGGCAGGGCTGAGGGCGTGGAGTGTGTGAACTGCGGTGCACTGATGAAGCTGTGCCCAAGGCCCCAGTACTGGAGCAACAGAGTGTACTGACTGCAAGAACTGAGATGCTCTGGCAGACAGCATGTGTAGGGTTCCTGGCACTTGCACTGGCTCTGCTGAGGGCTTGGACTGTGTGGACTGTGGTGCACTGATGGAGCTGCCCCGGAGGCTCCAGTACTGAAGCAGCAGAGTGTACTAACTGCAAAATCTGAGGTGCTCTGGCAGATAGCGTGTGTGGGGTTCCTGGCACTCGCATAGCTGAGGGCTTGGAGTGTGTGAACTGCAGTGCACTGATGGAGCTGGGCCTGAGGCCCCAGTACTGGAGCAGCAGAGTGTACTGACTGCAAGAACTGAGGTGCTCTGACAGACAGTGTGTTTGCGGTTCCTGGCATTGGCATGGCTGAGGGCTTGGACTTTGTGAACTGTGGTGCCCTGAAGGAGCTGCACCCGAGGTCCCAGCACTGGAGCAGAAGAGTATACTGACTTCAAAAATTGAGATGCTCTGGCAGACAGCGTGTGTGGGGTCCCTGGCACTGGCATGGCTGAGGGCTTGGAGTGTGTGAACTGCGGTGCACTGATAGAGCTGCGCCCGAGGTCCAAGTACTGGAGCAGCAGAGTGTATGAGTGCATGAACTGAGGTGCTCTGGCAGACAGCATGCATGGGGTTCCTGGCACTGGCACAGCTGAGGGCTTGGTGTGTGTGAACTGCGGTGCACTGATGGAGGTGCGTCCGAGGTCCCAGAACTGGAACATCAGAGTGTATCGACTGCAAGAACTGAGGTGCTCTGGCAGACAGCGTGTATGGGGTTCCTGCCACTGGCACAGCTGAGGTCTTGGAGTGTGTGAACTGCAATGCACTGATGGAGCTGCGCCCGAGGTCCCAGTACTGGAGCACCAGAGTGTACTGACTGAAAGAACTGAGATGCTCTGGCAGACAGCCTGTGTGAGGTTCCTGGCACTGGCATTGCTGAGGGCTTGGAGTGTGTGAACTGCAGTGCACAGATATAGCTGCACCCGCACTGGAGCAGCAGAGTGTACTAACTGCAAGAACTGAGGTGTTCTGGCAGACAGCATGTTAGAGGATTCTGGCACTGGCACAGCCGAGGACTTGGAGTGTGTGAACTGCAGTGCACTAATGGAGCTGTGCCTGAGGTCCCAGTACTGGAGCAGCAAAGTGTACTGACTGCAAGAACTGAGGTGCTCTGGCAGACAGCGTGTGTGGGGTTCCTGGTACTGGCACCGCTGAGGGCTTGGAGTGTGGGATCTGAGGTGCACTAATAGAGCTGCGCCTGAGGTCCAAGTACTAGAGCAGCAGAGTGTACTGAGTGCAAGAACTGAGGTGCTCTGGCAGACAGCATGTGTGTGTGGTTCCTGGCACTGCAACGGCTGAGGACTTGGAGTATGTGAGCTGAGGTGCACTGATAGAGCTGCAAGTGAGATCCCTGTATAAAGCAGAAGTGGGCACTGTCTAAGGATTGCAGAGCCCTGGTAAAGCTGGGAGCCTAGGCTATAAGCAGTTATAAGCGTTCCTCCTCTCTTGCTCGCAGCACACAGGCAGGCACACTTGGTAAAGAAAATCCAAGCCAAGGAAGGGCGGGAACCAGGCAGCTGAGACAGGGTGCAGAGAGCCCACAGAGATGAAATGTGTCCAAGATAACAGCCTGGTTTATTGCCTTGTTTCCAGCTACGCTCAGAGAAAAAATGGTCTGCAAATGAAAAGGGAAGCTTCCCTGGACAAGAGCAGGAAGCAAAGTAAAAAAAAGTATCATTCAGACTAGATTTACAGGACAAAGAATAATTATACAGTAGTTGGTCCCTGCTCCCACACAGAAGAAGGGGGGACAAAGAAGCATGACTGACTACTAGCAAGCAATGATTTTTAAATGACACTGAAACTAACAAATTAAATAGCTGGAAGCCCACAGAAGAAGTATACTTAAAAGTATACAAGACGTTGTACGCTTACGCTTGACCTAAAAAGGGCATAGTGTATGACATTGACGAAGATTTTGTAATGTAATTATTAGTTAATGACTCAGACCATGACTACCAGCTATAATCCACTGCATTTCCTGTAGCAACATTGCTTAAGAGTTTTACAGCACAGGCCGCAGTACCACCGTTTCAGGCATCAATGTTAATAATAATCTGTCTGTGTTATCATAGCACGTGTACACTTCCCAGGCACAGGCCCATCCCAAGCAGCCTCTTGTAGAGCCTACTTCTTGACCTCCATGCATGCAACCACTAGCAAAATGAAGAGGGAACATTCAGGAAATCAAAATGAGGATAATAAGAGCTTTCTGAAGACGCTTCCCATAAAGATTTATAAATTAATATCTGAGGGCAGACAGACTATTCATCATTAGATTTTTATACACTATTTCTGGACAGATTCAGAACACACTATTTGTATTGCTTGTATGCAGGAAAATGTTGGTCAGTTATTTAAACATGAAGAATTACAAATGGGATAAAGTAGTCTGTATAATATATAACTCAAAAAGTGGGCATATGCATTTAAATGGTTACTGTGTTTGTAATGCTTAAGGATCCCTGAGTCCTGCTGTTCCTGTATTCTGATCAAGCATGCTGATGGAATACAGTGTCGTTGTTTAGTTAATAACTAAGGGGAGATTGGATTTGTATTCTTGATTAAAAGAGCACTATTGTTCTTTTCAAGACATTCCAACACCTGACACGTGAATTATTGTACTAGTAGGAGTGAATAAGCATTCAATAGATATTGTGTTAATGAAAAGATTTACAAGATGGAACATTAAAAATGTTTTTATGTTTTCAGAGAGTTAGAGAGGTGTTGTAAGGGTACCTTAGCAGCTTTGTATGAGTGCGTTCTTTTAGCCATAGGCCTGCAGCTAGTGCCCTTTAGCCTAGTTGCAACTCATTGTAATTTTCTGAGCAGAAGCTCTCTTCTGTGTGATGCTTTATTTACCTTTATCTTATACACCTCTAGCACAAAAACTGTTTTAATTCTTTGTACTGTGACATTCTTGTTCTGTGCTCTACTCAAGGCTGTCTCAAATGTATTGCTGGCAGAAACACCGCAATCTCTGCCACTTCACAGAAAAATGTGTGTGTTATGTTAGGGCAGTTTTCCTAGAACATTATCTGTTTGATTTTAAAACATCTCTGTGCCCCTTATATGTTAGAGCCAGCCAGAAGATTGCCACTGCATGCTGTTGGCCCACTGCAGATGCCTGCTGAGACTTGATGTCTTTTCTCTGCCTTCATTAGAGGAGATGCTCAGTAGACTAACATCCCTTCTTGCTACTACCAAATCCAGGTATGGGGGATGGGGATGTTATCTTCCTATGGATTGTGATGGGTAGATTAGGGATAACACTGCTGTGCCTGAATAAAGTACTTTAGTGGCATAAGTAGGAATTGAAATATCTAGCATTTTAAGACCATGGTGGAACTTTTCTTATGCTTCACTCTCTTTGTCACGGCATCATTATGTTTTATCATCCTAATGATTGCAGTACATGCCATTTTATGTAGAACCGAATTTGATTCAATAAAGTATATTGAACCAATCTTTGCTTCTCTTTGTCTTTGCATGTGTGAGCCGAAGGTAACGGAGAGAAAAGGATGAGATCTGTGGCACCACCATTTCCCTGAGAAGTCAGAATGTCATGCGCACGGCTACCAGAAATCACCCCCACTTCCAGGTGAAGGCGAGGTACTGCTAGCTGGCCGAAAGGGTTAGGCAGACAGTTATACAAGGTGTGGAATTAGACTAAGTTCCCTACAGCCTGGTGGTGCTGCCGCCCGAATCCAGCAGTCTCATTGGTACAATGAGAGCCAACACGTCATGGCACCACCAACGTTTGGTCAAGTAATGCATTATAGATCTCCCTGAGTATCTCTGTCCCATTACGTGCTAAAGGCACTCCAATACTATATACGGAAACGTCCATGGTATTGAGGATAGGTAGCACCTATTTTAAACTGAAGGTTGCTCAGGCTTGAACCTTAAAAGGATAAATCCCCAATTGGTGTCCCTATCTCTGAAGAGGTACATTTACATTGGGGAACCCCCAATGGGTGGTAATTGCAGTAAACATGCGTTAAACATGCGACCACCCCTGACTAATCATTTATTAGCTAATGGCCTTTTTGGGTAAATTTTCTAGCAGTTGATGGGAACACTATTACATTTCATCACTATGCACATGCTAACAATACAGAGAATACGCTTATATAGAGGTACCTCTACTTTTTCAAGACCACCAGACCTGGCTTGATGATGCCCTACCCCATACAGTACTTCATGTTAGGCTAGGTCCTCTAGGCAATGATGGCCCTACCTGGCCTTTATTGGTCATATACACACCACATCCAGATGCAGGCAATATGGCAGTAGCTGAGGTTTTGCTGCCTATACATTGAGCTTTTAACAATATAAGGACTATTAGTATAGTTTGTAATGCAAACATTAAACACTAACCAGTACGCCCTGCACTAGCTCAACCGCATGCAGTCACACCATGTATTAACCCTGCGACAGTGCATTAGATCATGGGTAAACTACCCGCAAAACGTCAAGAAATTATTTTTTGGTTAGCTCAAAAGATAAACGCGCTGGAAGCTCTGTTCCCCCATATGGGACCTCAAGATAAACACAGAATTCTCACTATGTGCTTGTCATTTGGGATGGTTCCTGCAGTGGATAACTGCAACAAATGGGACACGGTATTTGCCATGCTCTACACGACCACAGAGGGTACAGCAACACTTGCCAATCTTCTGGAAGTGTTGAAACAAATTTTAGATGAATACAGGGCTGCCTGGGACCTAGATGTGGGGATGCAATTAATGGGCAACTTTGGCACAGTAACCTCAATAATATTAAGTAACCTTAAGGGGAAAGCAGTAGTTCTAGCAATGTGGGTGTTTTTGTACAGGATCAAGAATGCGAGCTGCCAAAAATTATTGCTGAAACCTATTCAAGTATAGGTCGGGATAGTTTGAGAGCCAGACCTAGTAATCCACAACTACAGAGTAAACCCAATAAGGACTCTACCAAGCAAGCACCGGAGGGTTTTGAACAACGCTGAGATAAACAACAACAAACATTTTAAAAGGATAGAGGAGAATCTCTGCATTCAGAGCCCCTGAGAAATGCTATAACTTGCAAAATAAGGATAATATAACATTTCCTGATAGATATCAATAAACTGATACACACCAATCTCGTCCCTATCAGGACTCACCAGATAAACAAAGTGAGAAAGGCTACACGTTGCTCTTCGCTGATGACGGCCAAATAGCCAGAAACACGTGTCCGAACATACGGCACTCGCCGCACCAACTTATGGTGAAAAACTTTCAAAACTCTATTCAAATTCGTGCTAATGACTGCATTTACCATGATGCCTTGGGGTCACAAATGCTGGAATGGAAGACAGGGTGCTCCCCATTTTGACTGTTGTAATTAAGGCTCCTGTGAGCCTCTGAGCTGACGAGCTCGGGTGAAGCACCTGTGCGCCTTCTTGAGTGGTACTTAAACCTGTGAATACTTTCAAGGCGGCATTTCAAGCAACCCCACCAGCTACACATTGCTCTTCGCTGATGACGGCCAAATAGCCAGAAACACGTGTCCGAAGATACGGCACTCGCCGCACCAACTTATGGTGAAAAACTTTCAAAACTCTATTCAAATTCGTGCTAATGACTGCATTTACCATGATGCCTTGGGGTCACAAATGCTGGAATGGAAGACAGGGTGCTCCCCATTTTGACTGTTGTAATTAAGGCTCCCGTGAGCCTCTGAGCTGACGAGCTCGGGTGAAGCACCTGTGCGCCTTCTTGAGTGGTACTTAAACCTGTGAATACTTTCAAGGCGGCATTTCAAGCAACCCCACCAGCTACACGTTGCTCTTCGCTGATGACGGCCAAATAGCCAGAAACACGTGTCCGAAGATACGGCACTCACCGCACCAACTTATGGTGAAAAACTTTCAAAACTCTATTCAAATTCGTGCTAATGACTGCATTTACCATGATGCCTTGGGGTCACAAATGCTGGAATGGAAGACAGGGAGCTCCCCATTTTGACTGTTGTAATTAAGGCTCCCGTGAGCCTCTGAGCTGACGAGCTTGGGTGAAGCACCTGTGCGCCTTCTTGAGTGGTACTTAAACCTGTGAATACTTTCAAGGCGGCATTTCAAGCAACCCCACCAGCTACACGTTGCTCTTCGCTGATGACGGCCAAATAGCCAGAAACACGTGTCCGAAGATACGGCACTCGCCGCACCAACTTATGGTGAAAAACTTTCAAAACTCTATTCAAATTCGAGCTAATGACTGCATTTACCATGATGCCTTGGGGTCACAAATGCTGGAATGGAAGACAGGGTGCTCCCCATTTTGACTGTTGTAATTAAGGCTCCCGTGAGCCTCTGAGCTGACGAGCTCGGGTGAAGCACCTGTGCGCCTTCTTGAGTGGTACTTAAACCTGTGAATACTTTCAAGGCGGCATTTCAAGCAACCCCACCAGCTACACGTTGCTCTTCGCTGATGACGGCCAAATAGCCAGAAACACGTGTCCGAAGATACGGCACTCGCCGCACCAACTTATGGTGAAAAACTTTCAAAACTCTATTCAAATTCGTGCTAATGACTGCATTTACCATGATGCCTTGGGGTCACAAATGCTGGAATGGAAGACAGGGTGCTCCCCATTTTGACTGTTGTAATTAAGGCTCCCGTGAGCCTCTGAGCTGACGAGCTCGGGTGAAGCACCTGTGCGCCTTCTTGAGTGGTACTTAAACCAGTGAATAATTTCAAGGCGGCATTTCAAGCAACCCCACCAGCTACACGTTGCTCTTCGCTGATGACGGCCAAATAGCCAGAAACACGTGTCCGAAGATACGGCACTCGCCGCACCAACTTATGGTGAAAAACTTTCAAAACTCTATTCAAATTCGTGCTAATGACTGCATTTACCATGATGCCTTGGGGTCACAAATGCTGGAATGGAAGACAGGGTGCTCCCCATTTTGACTGTTGTAATTAAGGCTCCCGTGAGCCTCTGAGCTGACGAGCTCGGTGAAGCACCTGTGCGCCTTCTTGAGCGGTACTTAAACCTGTGAATACTTTCAAGGCGGCATTTCAAGCAACCCCACCAGCTACACGTTGCTCTTCGCTGATGACGGCCAAATAGCCAGAAACACGTGTCCGAAGATACGGCACTCGCCGCACCAACTTATGGTGAAAAACTTTCAAAACTCTATTCAAATTCGTGCTAATGACTGCATTTACCATGATGCTTTGGGGACACAAATGCTGGAATGGAAGACAGGGTGCTCCCCATTTTGACTGTTGTAATTAAGGCTCCCGTGAGCCTCTGAGCTGACGAGCTCGGGTGAAGCACCTGTGCGCCTTCTTGAGTGGTACTTAAACCTGTGAATACTTTCAAGGCGGCATTTCAAGCAACCCCACCAGCTACACGTTGCTCTTCGCTGATGACGGCCAAATAGCCAGAAACACGTGTCCGAAGATACGGCACTCGCCGCACCAACTTAAGGTGAAAAACTTTCAAAACTCTATTCAAATTTGTGCTAATGACTGCATTTACCATGATGCCTTGGGGTCACAAATGCTGGAATGGAAGACAGGGTGCTCCCCATTTTGACTGTTGTAATTAAGGCTCCCGTGAGCCTCTGAGCTGACGAGCTCGGGTGAAGCACCTGTGCGCCTTCTTGAGTGGTACTTAAACCTGTGAATACTTTCAAGGCGGCATTTCAAGCAACCCCACCAGCTACACGTTGCTCTTCGCTGATGATGGCCAAATAGCCAGAAACACGTGTCCGAAGATACGGCACTCGCCGCACCAATTTATGGTGAAAAACTTTCAAAACTCTATTCAAATTCGTGCTAATGACTGCATTTACCATGATGCCTTGGGGTCACAAATGCTGGAATGGAAGACAGGGTGCTCCCCATTTTGACTGTTGTAATTAAGGCTCCTGTGAGCCTCTGAGCTGACGAGCTCGGGTGAAGCACCTGTGCGCCTTCTTGAGTGGTACTTAAACCTGTGAATACTTTCAAGGCGGCATTGCAAGCAACCCCACCAGCTACACGTTGCTCTTCGCTGATGACGGCCAAATAGCCAGAAACACGTGTCCGAAGATACGACACTCGCCGCACCAACTTATGGTGAAAAACTTTCAAAACTCTATTTAAATTCGTGCTAATGACTGCATTTACCATGATGCCTTGGGGTCACAAATGCTGGAATGGAAGACAGGGTGCTCCCCATTTTGACTAAAGTGAGAAAGGTGGGCGATCAGAACAACAAGCAGAGTACGTGAAACTGAAAAATAATTCACTACGCTCAGCTGAAGTTTCAATTAAAAAAGAAGAGAAACTTCCACAACAAAAAGTCCAATTCAAAAAGAAGAAGGTGGCAGCTATTTCTGCATGAAATGCCATGCAAGATGAGAGTTTTATTAAAGAACAGGAACTGGGCACTGGCTCTGCTAGACAGTGCAGCAGAGGTTACAGTAGTTCACTGGAATCTTCTAGAGCATTTGGAGGTGAAAGCAACTGATGACTTCATAGAAGTCGAGATTGCGGACATGCGCGTCTCCCCCAAAAGGGTATATACAATGAAAATGCAATTAGAGTGTGATATTGAGTGCACAATTGACATTTTGGCCCTCAGTACAACCCTGGCGGTCGGTGAGAAAGTGGCAGTAATACCACCAACAGGCTGGCAGTAATTATAGCCAAATTATGACCATGGCGGTGAGAACTCAGATAGACAGCCACTTTACCACATCGACAGCCAGGGCGAAAACAACAGCCACCACGGCCGTAGCCGCCTACAGCCAGGTGGAAGCCAATGTCCCGCCCACCGTATTAAGACCCTGCAATCCGCCACCTTTTCCGGGGCGGTACCAACAACATCAAAACCCTGTCGGAAACACTGCACAGAAGTGAAAGGACTCACCATTGGAGACGCAGGGAACAACCACGCCGCCATAGTGCCCTAGCTGCATGTCCTACCAATGCTCTTCTACGTGCTGCTCCACCACGAACACCAATGACGGCGAAGATAACGATGGTGAATGCAGCCGCCTAGCACACAAGGGAGGGGGGATGAAAACGAGAGTGACACACTCACACAACACACACCCCGTCCCCCCCAACACCATACACATAATCAACTGCAGTATTAAACATATATACCCCGTACCTCGGATGAAAAATGCAAGGACAACGTGAATTTACTAAAGTGAGTGAATGAGATCAACACAGTAGAAAAAAGAAATATGCAATGCAACTGGTATCTACAAATATGCAGTTCAAGAGACACTGCCCAGTCCTCAGTGAGCGTGGGCCAAAAGGCTACAGGCCAAAGTCCAAGGCCCCACTTGTCACCTGCACCAACACAGAGAGAACACTGGAGGGGCATCAGTTAGAAAATAGGCAGGAACCTCAGGGGGATGGGGAACGGGGGCATTTCAGCCGGCAGATGGAACAAGACCACTGTTTCTGGGGGGGGCAACATGCCCCGTGGTTGGTCCTGGGGAGTGCAAGGCCACAGTCTCTCAAGTGGGCGACTTGCCCACATGCTCTGGAGGGGGCAACATGCCCTGTGCTTGGTCATGGGCAGTGCAAGCTCACAGTCTCTCAAGAGGGTGATTTGCCCACATGCTCTGGAGGGGGCAACATGCCCTGTGCTCTGTTCCAGGGGAGTGCAAGGCCACAGTCTCTCAAGTGGGCGACTTGCCCATATGTTCTGGAGGGGGCAATGTTCCCTGTGCTTGGTTCTGGGGAGTGCAAGGCCAAAGTCTCTTGAGTGGGTGACTTGCCCACTGGTTCTGGAGGGGGCATCTTGCCCTGTGCTCTTGATCCTGGGGAGGCTGGGGTTGGTGGGTGTCTTACCCACTGGTTCTGGAGGGGGCAACATGCCCTGTGCTCATGATCCTGGGAGGCTTGGGTTGGTGAGTTTCTTACCCCCTGGTTCTGGAGGAGGCATCGTGCCCTGTGTTCTTGATCCTGGGGAGGGGTTGGTGGGTGTCTTACCCACTGATTCTGGAGGAGGCATCGTGCCCTGTGCTCTGAGTCCTGGGGAGGCTGGGGTTGGTGGGTGTCTTACCCACTGGTTCTGGAGGGGGCATCGTGCCCTGTGCTCTTGGTCCTGTGGAGGCTGGGTTGGTGGGTGTCCTACCCACTGGTTCTGGAGGGGGCATTGTTCCCTGTGCTCTTGGTCCTGGGGAGTGTAAGGTCACAGTTTGTCAGGTGGGTGTCATACCCACTGGATTAGTAGCAGCCCATGGAGGCAGGGCTTCATACCGTCTGCCGGCGGTGACTGCTGCTCAGCAGTGGTGGTGGTGCTGCAACCGCTGGTTGGGGGAAGCTCCTGCCCATCCCCTGCAGCCTCAGATGGCTGCCCACTGGTGGTGGTGGTGGTGGTGCTGCTGCTGCTCGGGGGAAACACCTGCCCATCCATGCATCCTCAGACGGCTGCCCACTGGTGGTGGTGGTGGTGTTGCTGCTGCAGCTGCTTGTGGTGGGGGGAAGCTCCTGCCCATCCCCTGCAGCCTTGGACGGCTGCCCACTGGTGGTGGTGGTGCTGCTGATGCTGCTGGTGGTGGGGGAAGCTCCTGCCCATCCCCTGCAGCCTCGGACGGTGGCCCACCTGTGGTGGTGATGCTGCTGCTGGTGGTGGGGGAAAGCTCCTGCCCATCCCCTGCAGCCTTGGACAGCTGCCCACTGGTGGTGGAGGTGGTGCTGCTGCTGGTGGGTGGAAGCTCCAGTCCATCCCCTGCAGCCTCAGACGGCTGCACAACCATGGCTGGAGGTGGTCGGGACTCTGTCTGAGTCCCTGCCCCTGGCTCCTTGTCCTTCCTGGCAGCAGCTGGGGCTGGCTCCTTGCTCTTCCGTGCAGCAGCTGGGGCAGGCACCCTTTCCTTGAGGCTGCCTGGTGCAGGCTCCTTAACTCTCTGCACAAGTGCCCTGAATCCCTTCCCACCACGAGTGGGTGTGGAGACTACTGGGCCCGTGGACTGGGTGGCTGAGGTGCTAGCCTGGGTTTTTGCCACCCTGGCCAGACGTGAAGGACAGGGGAGGGGTAGGGAAAAGGTCAATGTTGGAGAGGAAAAGCTTCTTAGGGACATTGGGGCGGGAAGAGGGAGAAGGTTTGGGAGTAGAGGCAGAGGGAGTGATTGTAGGAGGTGTCTGTCTGCTGATTTTGTGTGCAGGTGCATGAGCTGGATGCTGTTGTGAGGTGGATGGCTGTTGGGTGCTTGCGTTTGTGACCTTTAGGAGGGGGGACAGACACTGTGGGAGAGGACACAGGGGACATGTGCATGGCTGTTGTGGACGTGTCTGCCAGTGAGTTGTGTGTTCTGCTAGGTGTGTTGGTGATGCTAGTAGTGGATGATGATGTAATGCATGTAGGTGTGAGTGTAGATGCAACTGGGAGGGAGGTGTAGGAGAAGGAACAGGGGGAGGCAGTGAAAATTGTGGATGTTGGTATGTCTGCATCTGGATGGTGTTTGTGTGAGTGCCTGTGGGATGATGTGTGGTGCTTGTGTTTGCCTGTGCCACTCTTGTATGTTGTCTTGTGTGCATGCTCATCTGCCTGTGTGCTTGGGATAAGTTGGGGTTGAGGGGAATGTGATTGGGAAGAGAAAGTTGGAGGGGGGAGGGTGGAAACAGGGACAATAGATGACAATAGATGTCATCAGAGAGGAGGCCGGAGCCTGGATCGATCTCTGTTTGGCCGCCAAGCCAGAGTGAATGCCCTCCAGAAATGCATTAGTTTGTTGCATTTGGGCTGCCAGCCCCTGGATGGCATTCACAATGGTTGACTGCCCTACAGAGATGGATCTCAGGAGGTCAATAGCCTCCTCACTCAGGGCAGAGGGCTCACAGGGGAGGGGCCTGAAGTGCCTGGGGCAAAGGAGATGCCCACCATCCTGGGTGAGCAGGCACGGGCATCTCTATGAGGGGCTGCTGGGAGGGCGGTGCTGGTACGGGGTGGTGGCTGTACCTATAGCTGGGGTGGTCACAGAGGTGTCCACCACCACCAGGGAGCTTCTATCCGAGGAGGTATCAGAGTCTGAACTGTCCCCTCCAGTGTCCGCCGTGGTGCTCCCCTCACTCTTCGTCCCACTGGTGCCTCTGTTCTTCTGCCAGATGATGCTAATGCACATAAGGACAGGGTGACAAAATAAAAAGGGGGGGGCTGCACCAATACCACTTTTGGCGTACACGCCACTCTCACACACAGGGAACAGCCCTACGCACTATGCATTGCACTACCAGTTATTTTGCTAGCCACCAAGGCATGAGGAGGGGCACACACCACCAAATGCAGCACACCTGGGACGGACGCAGCCCTGACCAGTTGTGGATGCCTACGAGCTAGATAGCAGGATTATCCCTTCAGGACCCTTGCCACCAGGTAACCTACTCTGCAATGTCAGGCCTGGGCTAGGGGCACCCACAGACACACATCCCTCACCTGGATGCCACCCTACCATGCGTAAGTTGTAATGATGGGCACTGTACTCACCCCCTTGTGGCTGCTGTGATGTCCTCAAGCGCCCATCCAGCTCCGATAGGCCACCACCAGTATGCAGGACATCAGGGGCGTCAGGGTTCGACGGGCACCCCTTCCTCATTGGGAGGCCAGCCCCAGCTGGGCCTCTGCCGTGTTCCGTGCCCAACGTCTCAGGTCCTCCCACCGTTTCCTACAGTGGGCGCTCCGCCTGCCATAGACCCCCAGGGTCCGCACGTCCTTGGAGATGGCACGCCATACACCCTTCTTTTAATGGGCACTGACCTGCAGAGGGAATACACACAGGAAAATAGTATCAGTCAGACAGTCCTGCCTGTTACACTTATGGCCCACCATAACCCTTCACATCACCATTTGCACACACATGGCCCAGCACACAACCAATACGGTGCCCAGAGGACATCCACCCACCCCCCCTTACACGAGGTCTTCACACACACCACTCCATGCATTCATGCCACATGCATTGTGCTCACAGTGTACTCACCTGTTGGTCTGGAGGCCCATACAGCAGTCCGTACTGGGGTAGGACCCCATCCACCAGTTGCTCCAACTCCGCCGAGGTGAAGGCAGGGGCCATTTCCCCAGTCACACGGGCCATGGTAGGTTCCAGACACAGGTCACAGCAGCTCATGCAGTGTAGGTCCTCTCCTGTTGAAGGTCAGGTAGAAAGTGAGGAATCAGATAGAAAATGGCAGTCACATCCACATCGGTACATACCGTCACCACCGGTGTACATCACCATTGGCCATTGTACCCCATAGGGCCTAAAGTTAACCAATGAGGAGTTGCCTCCCGTAACGGCGCACAACGTCAGCGGAATTACCTCACTTCCATCTGTCCCTCCATACAGGTCAGGCGGACGCCATTTCAGGGGGGGGCAGGACCTGGATAATAACTGCGTCACAGTTAAAATTTGGACATACAGGACAAATCCCACTTACCCAATACAAATTGACATCATGCATTGTACTGTTGTGGCTCCAATGTTCAGTTTGTGACCGGCTCCTCACTTCTTTGTCCCTTACATTGCTACCGCTGTGGATGAGTAGGAGATTGTAATTGTAATTGTAATTATAATCGTATTTATATAGCGCTTACTACTCCTGACGAGGCGTCGAAGCGCTTTTCGATGAGTAGCACACTACTCCGGAACCCAATAAGAATTAGTGATGGATTATTATCGTTAAATAATGAGTACAGTTTTAGTATTATTATGAGTTAATTTGAGCCGCGGATATGAGAGTTTGTTAGTTAGACTGGAGTAATGGAGGGGTGGAGGAGAAAATAAATCCAGAGGTGTTAATTGGGAGTATATCCTTCATTTACTCAACCCAAAGGCTTGGGATGAGTAAAGGGGGGTGGAGGGGGAAGAGATGGAGACATACCCCGTGTGCAGACCCCCGGTGGACATGGCAACACTGGAGGACAGGCACATCATCCTCACATATAGACTTGACAGGGCCACAATCACAGAGCTGTGTGCCCAATTGGAGCCTAACCTGATATCTGCTATCCTTCACCCCAGTGGGACCCCCCCTCTTGTGCAAATTCTATCAGTGCTCCATTTCCTGGCAAATGGTTCTTTCCAAGTGACAGTGGGCTTGGCAGCAGGAATGTCACAGGCAATGTTCTTAATGGTGCTGACCAGAGTCTTGTCTGCCCTGATTAAAAACGTGCAGCTACATTGTATTTCCCCATGTGGAGGATTTGGCCACAGTGAAGGCTGACTTCTATGTAATGGGACATATCCCCAACATAATTGGGGCGAATGATGGAACTCATTGCACTTGTGCCCCCCGTCAAAATGAACAGGTGTACATTTCACTCCATGAATGTACAGATGGTGTGCTTGGTGGACCAGTACATCTCCCATGTCAATGCTAAGCATCCTGGGTCGGCTCATGATGCCTTTATTGTGAGAAATATCAGCATCCCAAATGTGATGGCCCATCTAGGGAGGCACAGGGTGTGGCTAATAGGTGAGCCCTGGTTCCCACCCAGTAGGTGTTGGTGTATGGGCATGGTATGGGGCCTATGGTGTGGCTAAATGTTGACCCTCGATATTTGCAGGTGACTCTGGTTACCCCAACCTACCATGGCTACTGAACTCTGTGAGGAATGCCAGGACAAGGGCAGAAGAATGTTACAATGAGGCACATGGGCGAACAAGAAGGATAATTGAAAGAACTTTGGCCTCCTGAAGGCCAGGTTCAGGTGCCTCTATCTAGCAGGTGGATCCTGTGCTACTCACCCAAGAAGGTCTGCCAGATAATCGTGGCATGCTGCATGTTGCACAACCTTGCCTTGAGACGCCATGTGCCTTTTCTGCAGGAGGAGGAGGCTGCAGATAGCGTGTATCAGCAGTGGACCCTGTGGACAGTGATGATGAGGAGGCAAAGGATGAGGATGAGGACAACAGAACAGCAGTGATACGACAATACTTCCAATGACACACAGGTAAGACAGTGTTACTTCACATTTCATTGTCAATTATTTGTATATCTTTGGCACTAGCATGCTGTTATTTCCCACTTCTATGCCCACTTACTGTACCCTTTGGCAATTCATTTTACAGATGTTGGTGCCCCGCTATTGCTCCTGGTGTGATCATTGCAGCCAAATACAGGACTTTCCTATGTGCACAATTACTGTACAGTTGAATTGCAATGTTTGAACCTGGTTAAGCAAATACATACTTTAAAAATGTAACATACTCCATACTTGTTTTTTTTTCCAAGGGTGTTTATTGAAGTGCTAATAAGAAGAGGGACAAGTGCAAGGGGATGGGGTGATGATGGAGAAAAGTCCTGGGTATTGTTCCAGTCTATTTGTAGCACAGGTGCATAGTCCATGGGGACATAGGAAGGGGAGCAATGGAAGTTTGAGTTGGAGAAGGTGACTGAGTGGGACACAAGGGTGACAATCAGGAGAATCTCATTTCCTGGCGTGGGTCTTGGAAATAGTCTCTGGCTTCTGCCTGGATCGCAGGGAACATTTGAGGGGTGGTTCTCCTTCTGCAGAGGGAGGGGTGTTGGTGGCCTGTGAGTCCAGTGGCAGGGCCTCCTGTCCACTAGTGGCAATGGAGGTGGAAGGCAGTTCAGATGTCTGGCTAGTGGCAGGGGCCTGCTGTTGTGAGACTGCCTCCCTCATAATGTTGGCCATGTCTGCCAGCACCCCTGCAATGGAGACCAGGGTGGTGATGATGGCCTGCAAGTCCTCCCTGATCCCATGGTACTGTCCCTCCTACAGCAATCCAGGATCTGGCCCATCGTGTCCTGGGAATGTTGGTAGGCTCCCAGGATCACAGTGAGTGCCTCCTGGAGAGTCAGTTCCCTGGGCCTGTCCTCCTCCTGGTGCACAGCACTCCTCCCAGTTTCCCTGTTTTCCTGTGCCTCTGTCCCCTGAACCATGTGCCCAATGCCACTGACCACAGGTCCCTGATTGTCTTGAGTATGAGGTGTGCCCTGGGATCCCTGTAGAGATGGACACACTGTTGGTTGAAATGTGTCCTGGGGACGAAGGTGTGGGTATGCTGGGTGAGTGCTGTGGTGGTATTTCCAGATGGGGGAGCCTCTGTGCTGGTGTGTGACTGTGCCTGGGTAACTGACTGTTCAGAGGTCCCGGTTGGGCCAGGTTGGTCATCCAGATCCAGGCGACCAGAGTTGCTGTCATCACTGTGGGCCTCTTCAGTTGGGGGACTGGATAGTGCTGGCACCTCTTCTCCAGTGACATTGGCTGGGATACCTGTGGGGATGTAAATGAAGTGTTATTGTTTCTGTATGTGACATATTGTGCATTGGTGGGTTGCCCTCTTTGGTTGTATTTGCCCTGGCAGCTTAGATTTGTGTAAGTTGGTATATGGTGGGCTAGCTGATTCTCTCTAGTGTGCATGCTTTGGTGATAGGTTTCCATGCAGGGCTGTGAGTGATGTCCATGCATTGGTAGTGCATGCAGGGCTTGGCATTGGAATGAGTGGGCTGTGATGGTGGGGTGTGTGGGAAGTGGTGGAGTGATGGGAGTGATGGTGGGGGTATGTGATGGCATGCAGGTAGGGGGGTAGTAGTAGTATAAAGTTGGCTTACCAGAGTCCAGCCCTCCTCCAACTCCGGCCAGGCCCTCAGGATGCATGATTGCCAAAACTTGCTCCTCCCATGTTGTTAGTTGTGGGGGAGGAGGTAGGGGTCCACTGCTAGTCATCTGTACAGCGAGTTGCTGTCTTGCTGCAATGGAATGTACCTTCCCCCGTAGGTCGTTCCACCTCTTCCTGATGTCATCCCTGGTTCTTGGGTGCTGTCCCACGGCGCTGACCCTGTCCACGATTCTCTGCCATAGCTCCATCTTCCTAGCTATAGATATCTGCTGCACCTGTGCTCCAAAAAGCGGAGGCTCTACTCTGACGATTTCCTCCACCATTACCCTTAGCTCCTCCTTTGAGAAGAGGGGTGTCTTTGTGGTGCCATGGTTGTTGTGTAAGGTGTGTAGGTGAGGTTGTGTAGGGTAATGTGTTGGGGTGTGTGATGTGGGGTGCGGGAGTGGTGTATAGGTGTTAGTGGTATGTGGCTCTGGTTGTGTGAGTGCTCTTGCTGTCTCTCTCTGGTGGCAATTATTTGTAGTCGTAAAGGGTTGTGGGTAATGTGGGTGTGTGTTTTATAGTAGTGTGGGTGTGTGGGTGTGGTGTGTGCATGGGTGACAGGTCTGTGTTATTTAAATTGACCAATGTGGTGTTGTTATGTATGTGTGTGTGTATTTTGAGCGCAGCGGTATGTACCACCAATGTTTTACCGTGGTTGAATGTCCGCCGTGATGATTTGTGGATCATAATGTGATGGGGGTTGTTCTGTTGGTGTAACGGTGTGGGTTTGGATACCGCCAGTTTATCACTGACCCTTGGTGTGGCGGACTTGTGTCTGTGGCTGGATAGTGACGGATTGATGTGTGTGTGTCATAATATGGTGAACGGATATACGCGGCGGTATGTTGGCGGCAGTCAGCATGGCGGTAAGTGGGATTGACTGCCAATGTCCTAATGAGGGCCTATATCTTGGAAAAGATTAACTAAAATTTATGACATTTTGTTGGCCAAAAAGGACTGGCCGCCAAAATTTGTCTCTGAACTCCTGTGGGGGGAACAGATCATTAAGCCTTCCTGCTTGACCCTAGTTCCTATAGAATTAGTTGAGCCATACTCATTAGATAGGGCTTTAGCACAGACCTGAGCTGTAATGCAACCATGTTGGGTGGGATAGGGAGTCTCACTACCACATGATACCAATTAGGTTCCAACCACAGCCTGAACCTCAAAATCCTATTAAATATGGGGCTAAAGTTCCTGTGAGAGAGATTCTTGACAGCTACCAGGGTGTAACTGAGCCCTGTGTCTCACCAATGAACAATCCTTTATGCCCTATTGCAAAACTTGACCATTCGCATGGAATAGTCTTAGATTACAGACATTTAAACAGTCATAAATGCACATTTGCTATCCAAAATGCACATAGCACAGCACTCATTAACAATATAGTGCACAAAAAATACAAACCGACGCTGGATATTTCCAACAGCTTCTTCTGCCAAAATATAGGGCCTGAAAACAAGGATTTAACAGCATTTAGTGCTTTAGGCTTGCAGACAAAATTGCAGGCTTCCACAGGGGTATAAAAACAGCCCTGGGCTCCTGTGACATCCATTTTACACATTATTGACCCTGAAGCGTTGTCCTATTTTAATGACGTCTACCTAACGGATGATGATCTCATTCACCACCTAAAATTAGTAGCTCGCACTGATGTGTGATTTGCCAAATTTGGCTACAAATTCAATTTTAAGAAAACAAAAATTGCCTTTTTCAGTGTTCTATTTTAGGGATGCGCGTTATCGGATTAAGACAAGAGCCTAGCGCCCCACTTCCTAGAAAATTGCACACAATTACAACCACCAAACACCATAAAAAATCTCCAGTCCTTATTGGTTTTTTTAAACTTTGGCAGAACTTACATTCCTGATTATGTACAACGCATTAAACCATGATATGACTTAATAAGGCCCAACCTTTCAAGCAAATATTGGACAGGCGAACACACATGCATTTTAAGAGCATTGCAACAAGACATGCTTGCAGCAAAACATTTACATAGAAGGGACAACAAAACACATATGGTCATCAAAGTAATTGCTGGTGTTATCTATTTCACCTATGTAACATTTAATGAGGGTGATACCGTCCCTTTTGCAATACAAATCACACTTGTACTCCATAGCTACACAACACTTTGCTCCCACAGAAAAAAATCTGACTGCTTTAAGGAAAGTACCCTCCTTTTGGCATGTTACCTCTAATTTCTGCCTTATGTCAGTGTGTTTGACTGTGTTCACTAGCATACTGCTAACCAGGACCCCAGTGATTATGCTCTCTCCTCAAACTTTTGTCACTGCATACTGGTAACCCAGTATTTCACCCAAAATTGGCATGCTATTCCCCCCTGTATAAGTCCCTAGTATATGGTACCTAATTACCCAAGGCATTGGGGTTCCAGAGGATCCCTATGGGCTACAGCATTTCTTTTGCCACCCAAAGGGAGCCCATGCAAAGGCTTATACAGGACTGCCATTCCAGCCTGTGTGAATTGGTGCATCCACCCGTTAACTGCCATTTACACTGCACCAGGTCACTTATAAGTCACCCATATGTCAGGCCTTCCAACCCTGAAGGCTGGGTGCAGAGTACCTGTGTGTGAGGGCACTCCGCACTAGCAGAGGTGCTCCCACGTTGTCTAGGACCATTTTCCTGGACTTCGAAAGTGTGAGGACGCCATTTTACGCATGCAGTGGACATAGGTCACTATCTATGTACAGCTTCACAACAGTAACTCTGAATATGGCCATGTTTGGTATCAACATGTTGGAATCATACCCCAAGGCTTTTGCAAGCATTGGTTGTATTATCCAATACACCCTGGGGCCTCCTTAGAGGACCACCAGTACTGCCATTACAGCTTCTGAGGTTTACCAGGCAGCCCCAGCTGCTGCCACCTCACAGACAGGTTTCAGCCCTTCTGTTGCTCAAGCAGCTCGAGTCCAGGAAGGCAGAACAAAGAATATCCTTTGGGAGAGGGGTGTTACACCCTCTCCCTTTGGAAATAGGTGTTACAGGCATGGGAGGGGTAGCCTCCCAGAGCCTCTGGAAATGGTTTGATGGACACAGATGGTGCCCTCCTTGCATAATCCAATCTACGCGGGTTCAGGGACCCCCAGTCCCTTATCTGGTATGAAACTGGACAAAGGAAAGGGGAGTGACCCCTCCCCTGTCCATCACCACTCCAGGGGTGGTGCTCAGAGCTCCTCCAGAGTGTCCCTATGTTTTGCCATCTTGGATTCCAAGTTGGCAGGGCACTCTGGGAGCATCTGAATGGCCAGTGCCAGCAGGTAACGTCAGAGCCCTCCCCTGATAGGTGCTTACCTGTATAGCTGACTAATCCCCCTTTCAGGGCTATTTAGGGTCTCTCTCTTGGGCGGTTCTTCAGATTCGGATTGCAAGACTCCAGCAGGAATCCTCTGCATCCTTTACTTCACCTTCTTACTGAAGAAACTGCATCTGGACCCTCCAGGAACTCTACAAACTGCAACAAAAAAGCAAAAACGACTTCTACAACATTGTAACTTCAGCTC
Source organism: Pleurodeles waltl (assembly GCF_031143425.1). Lineage (NCBI taxonomy): Eukaryota > Metazoa > Chordata > Amphibia > Caudata > Salamandridae > Pleurodeles > Pleurodeles waltl. Next base: position 900,115,285 of record NC_090436.1, read on the forward strand.
CTGCCAGCAACTGCAACTGTTTCCAGGTAGTGCATCCTCAGAGGACTGCCTTCAGCCTGTACTAGAAGAATGAAGGAATCTCCCTTGAAGTGAAAGAGTCACTTTCCTGGTCAGCAGGCACCCCTTTGCAGCGACGACCGGTGACTTGGGTCCTCTCTTCTGAAGAAGTGTGTGGATCCAGCAACACGGGTGGTAGACTGAAGTGGTCCTGACGGTCCTGACGTCCAACTATTCAACTTTGGTGGAGGTAAGAGCTTGCCTCCCCACTCAAGACAGTACCCCTGTGTACCACGTGTTTTGCAGTTGCCAAGGCTAGTTGGCATCCTTCCACAAAGTTCTTCATGCCCCATGCAGCTCTGACCCCCAGCACTCTAGCCTGTAACGCACAGCTTCCTGAGTGGTTCTCTGGCAACGTGGAATCTCTTTGTGTAGTGCTGTGTTGGCCTCCTTTTGGACCTTCTTTTATCCCTGCGCTGTGGGACTCCTGTGCGTGCTGCCTGGTCTTCTGAGGGCTCTCTGAGTTGCTGAGGGCCCCCTCTAATTTCTTCTCCTGGGTAGAGTCCACCAAGTCCCTCCTGGTCCCAGGCAGCGCCATTTTCCGCTACCCGTATTCTTTGCATGTGCCAAGGCTTGTTGGCGGAATCAAGCGACACAAACCAGACTGCATTCATCCATCCGATGGGGGATATATTCTGCACCAACCAGGAACCCGCATCCATCTTCTTGGGTGCAATACTGATTGTTGTTCCTCACCAGTGGTTCCGCTTTGGCTCCTTCATCTGGGTTAGCAGAGGCTCCTGTTCTCCCTGGACTCTTCAGTGCTTCTTGGACTCAGTCCCCTTCTTCTACAGGTCTTCAGGTCCAGGAATCCATCACTGGTGTCTTGCAGTCTCTTCTGGTTCTTGCATAGTCTTCTTTCTCGTGTTCTTGAGTGTTCTAGAAATGTTTACTGTGATTTACTCCTGCTTTTCTGGGCTCTGGGGTGGGTTCTATTACTTACCTTTGGTGTGTTCTAATACTTGCAGCACCCCTCTATACACTACACTTGCTTAGGTGGGACTTTAGCATTCCACTTTCTTAGTATATGGTTTGCGTTCCCCCAGGCCCATTTCTAACTATTGTGATTTTCACTTTTTGCACTGTTTTCTAACTGTTTTTACAGCTATTTCTGCATACTAGTGTATATAATTTGTGTATTACTTACCTCCTAAGGGAGTATAGTCTCTATGGTATTTTTGGCATTTGTGTCACCAAAATAAAGTACCTTTATTTTCGTAACACTGAGTATTTTCTTTCATGTGTGTGAGTACTGTATGACTACAGTAGTATTGCATGGGCTTTGCATGTCTCCTAGTTAAGCCTTGACTGATCATTAACACTACCCCTAGAGAGCCTGGCTTCTAGACACTGCCTACATTTCACTAACAAGGGATAACTGGATCTTGTATAAGGTGTAAGTACCTTAGGTACCCACTACAAACCAGTCCAGCCTCCTACACTGCTGTTCTGATGGCTTTCATCAAAAAGAAACCTCTGGCTCAGCTCAGGGGAAATGTATTATTGTTGTCTCTTCAATTCCAGCCCTTGAGGCTGTCACAAAGGCTAGTGTTCCTAAAGCAAAAACATTACATCCACGTTGGATTCAGTGGGTATCGTCTCTGACAGCCACTGATGTAGACTACATTTTCATCCCAAAATTACAAATTCAAGAATTCCTTCAATATGAAATCTAATATCCAATTCCGGCAAATATTTTGCATATTGATCAATATCAAACAATCATTTACACTGATGGTTCAGCCCAACCAGCCACAGGCACAAAACACCAATACTCTGTTGCTTGCGCGGTTGTGAGAGGCTACATGAAAGATAGTGAATTCCATCCACAAAATACTTATGCGCAGACCTTAGGAGACTGCACTTCACAAATAGCAGAGGTCAAGAATTTGGTGACGGCACTGGAACACATGGATCCAGAACAACTAACATTGATAGTCTGTGATTCGTACTACTGTATTCAGTCCTTCAATGAATATCTGCACTACTGGCATCATATCAAAATGGGTTCAGAAATTCAAAAGGCAACACTATTAAACACAAGTTACTGTGGGGGAAAGTAGTGGATCTGACTCAACACTACCCAGTGCCCATGTAGTACATACATTGGGACATCAATGTGTAGGAGTACACATTGTAGGTAATACCTTGGCTCATGAAGCGGCCAAGTAAGCAGTAGCTATGACTTCTGCTGCTGTAATAACTAATTTACGAACGAGGTTGGATGATGAAACATTTGCTGCTGTGAAAGATTCGGCTGACGGCAAGCCGTTAGCAAAGGCATATCCTGCCAAATATTCCTGTCGCATAATTAGCCTAAACACTGCCTTAGGAACAATACCAGGGGTGTGATCCCGAACCAAGATCAAAGATCTGAGTTGATAAAAGCGGCACATGAGGGAGTTGCTTCTGCCCAGGCTATTTCTCTATTGCAGAAACGCTATTGATGGCCAGGTCTATGTAAACAGACAAAACACTATGGCCCTCATTACAACATTGGCAGGCGGCGAAGGCCGCCCGCCAAGGTTGGACCACCGAGCAGCCGCCAATGCAGCAGCAATCCCGCCGGCTGCATTACGACATCCCCGCTGGGCCGGCGGGGATGTCGGCCGTAACATGGGAGCCGGCTCCTAATAGAGCCGGCGGTCTTGCGGCCGTGCGACGGGTGCAGCTGCACCCGTCACGCTTTTCACTGTCTGCCATGCAGACAGTGAAATGCAGGGTAGGGCTGTGCCTGGGGGCCCCTGCACTGCCCATGCCAAGTGCATGGGCAGTGCAGGGGCCCCGCGACTCCCCTTCCCACCAGCATTTCCATGGCGGTTCCTACCACCATGGACAGGCTGGCGGGAAGGGGAGTCGTAATACCCTGGGCAGCGCTGCATGCAGCGCTGCCCTGGCGGATTAAAACCGCCGGGACAACCATGGCGGGAAACCGCTGGTACCGGCGGTGCAACCGTGGTGCCACTGCCGTGGTCGTAATACGCCAGATTGCACCGCCAGCCTGTTGGCAGTACAATCGCCAAGGCGGTCTTTGACCGCCAGGGATGTAATGAGGCCCTATGTCCTTTGCTGAGACATCTGTCAGCAAATAAAAAGGTCCACCGTTAAATGCTCACTACAGACACCCCATCTTATTTCAAATGAACCACTACAATGTGGGTAGCTGGACCATTGTGATCCCCTGACACCTGATGGTGCAAATACATCTTACTCACTGTTGACTCATGTTCCAGATTTCTATGGGTATGGCTACAATGATCAGCTGACCTCAAACTATTATGAAAGATTTGCATGTCCTTGTTGGTACATATGCAGGTTTGGCTTTCCACTTGGACCAGGGCCCTGCTTTTGCCTCAAGGACATTCAGGGACACCATGCCTTCATTAGGGGTCCAACTCCATTTCTTGTCTACCTACCATCCTGAGGGTAACAGTGTAGTGGAGCTGAAGGATCGAGACCTAAAGCAATCCTAAACAGCGAGAGTATTAAGCACGGATCATAGTTGGTTTAGTCAGCAGTATGGAGTCCAGAGAGCACTTAATAATCTGCCCAGAAGGTCCTTGGGAGGGCACACCCTATATGAGGTGCTGTTCGGGACACAAATGGATGTTCCAGATCTTGATGGCTCTGGTGTGGAGGTGGCAGATGCACCTTTTGACATAAATGAGCGGGTCACCGTCTTGCAGGAATTACAACAGTTCGATGATGAAAACGCGTCTGCCTGTGCCGCCTCCTTCAGACTAAGGGATGCACCAATAACATCAACTGGCTGGGTTATGAAAGTTGGGGATCTAGTATGAGAAAAGATTGCTGTGAAGAAGGAGTTTGGTCCATTATATGTTGCACTGGTTCCAGTTCTGAGAATACATGGTGCCAGAACTGTTATTCTACCACTGCTGCCTGGATCAAAAGAAAAGCTTTGTCTCCATTGATAATGTCAAGCTACACCATATGGTTGATCCTCCACAGCAGACCTAGTTGACTCCTGGGTAGTCACTAAATCCCTCTCACTACAGACCAGGAAGTTCTTCTACACGTACTAAAGAGCAATGCTGTCACTTCCCCGAGCTTGCGGAGGGTGGCAAATGATCTTTCATTAGTACTACTATCTTAATCTACAACAACAAACAAGAGAAATAATGAAGACTGCTACACAAACACAATTCAAACTGATGGAATTGTCTACTATGAGCCACGAAGGGAGACTTCTGTCAGTTCTTCAACTCGTGTCCAAATTTTGCACTGAAGCTTCTAGATACTTTGTCGATCAAGATGATTCCTGCTTTGACTCATCCACTTCTCCTATGAAAACACCATCAAGAGCACGTATACTGATAACTTGGCTTTAAGATAATTATCTCACTCATCCATGAAACTATCTGTGGTTTTTATTAACTGTACTTGCTTTTCTTCTTTTAGTTGAGTTTGTCATCATCTTTTTCTTACTGAATGCTCTGCAGTTGAACTGGTGGATGAGGTCCCAAAATCACATTTTTCTTCACACTAAGGTCCGCTGAGACTTGTCCCTACTGAACATTTCAGCCATACCAGTCTCTGATGGGATAGTTTGGTATAAAGTATCTTTTGATATATTCGGTCCGACATAAGTTTTGTAAATACCATAAGTTTTCAAATGATCTTTAAATGATGTAATAATACCTGGGATTGTTTCTGGTGACTGGGATGTAAAAACAATTGATTCTATGTTTTCTGAATACAGTTTGAAATACATGTATTTGAAAGTGAAGATATTTACCAAAATAAAGGAAATTATGGTGATATGTTCTGTTAAAAATATTATGGACATCATTTAATTCGTAGAGCAAGTACCAAAAATTAATTTTTAATTATAAACAATGGGAACATTGTCCTACCACATCAATGGTGAGTTTTAAAACAAATATGGCTAAGTTTCATTCATCCAGCAGTCTCATTGGTACAATGCGAGCCAACACCTCAGAGACTTAATTTCTTCTTTGAGTAAGAGCACATGCTTTTGTTTGGTGCACATGTATGTAACTTTATTCTGTTAGCGCATATAAAAGTGTGCTGCTTATTGTCTCCAGATTTATCCCTTTAAACTCAGTTTTAAGACGTGCTTTAAAATAAAAAGTTATAACAAACGTCATCTTCTATTTTTCATGGAATATTACATTTTTTTTAGATATTCTTGAATTGTATACAGTGACTAATTTAATGTACCTTAGATTAGTCTAGGTCATTTAACTCTGCTTGACCATTATCAGAAATGCTAATCAATCAATCAATCAATCAGTCAATTTGTACAACACTGCTAATCACCCACCAGGGTATCCAGGCACTTGCAGGGTGGGTTACAGTCAAATAGACAGGTCTTGAGTGCTTTTTCGAATTCCAGGAGGGATGGCAAAAAATGGAGTTGAAATGGGAGGTCTTTCTACGACTTAGCTGTGAGGTAGGAGAAGGCGTGTCCTTCGCTGGTCCTTCTGTGGATACAGGGGTGTGGCAATCGCTAGGGAGGCGGAGCTGAGTTGTCTGGCTGGTTTGTGGAAGTTTAGGCAGTGGTTGATGTAGGCCAGTCCCAGGTTATGGAGGGCCTTGTCTATGAGGGCCAGTAGCTTCCATTGACATCTCTTCTTCAGATGGTGGAGTTTCTTGAAGTTGGGGGAGATGTAGGTCTATCAGGGGAGGTTGAGGATTTATCTGGCTGTGGTGTTCTTGATGGTCTGCAGTCAGTCGAGGAGGTGTGTAGAGATCCCGAGGTAGAGGGTGTTGCCATAGTCGTGTCTGCTAGTAACGAGGGCTTGAGTGATGGTGCATATGATGGTAGGGAGCCACTTGAAGATCTTCCACAGCATGCACCGGGTGAAGAAGCAGGCTGAGGAGACTGTGTTGACTTCGGCTTTCATGGTCAGCTTGCTGTTTAGGATGATGTCGAGGTTCCTGGTGTGATTGGACGGAGAAGGTGAAAGTCCTAGTTCTACTGGCCACCAGGAGTCGTACCAGGGGCTGTTTTTTTTTCCAAAGATCAGAACTTCTGTTTTACTGGTGTTGAGCATTAGGCAGTTCTCTCTCATCCAGTCAGCAAAGCTTGTCATGCAGCTGTGGAATCTGGTTCTGGTAGTGGTGGTATCCCGGGAGAGAGAAGGGATAAGTTGAATGAAGAAAAACTGTTTAGATTTCTCAATGGGTATATCATAAAAAAGTCATTGCTGCATTACTCATGTTCTCTGATGTTCCAGTTCTCCAACAGAGGTCCTTTCTTCAGTGTCAGAGCACATATGGTACAAGGGGCCAAGCAAAGTAGGTTCCATGTTGAAAGTTCCACCTTTGAGTGGAACCGTGATTGTAGGACCATTACTACTCTCATTGCTAAATCCATTATTGATTTGTTCAATGCATCAGTTTCTAGATGTCTCTTGCCTACAAAAATTAGCAAGACCACTTGGTTGCCTCTTATAATGTATGCACTGTATTTTGTGTTGTTGAAAGCAGTGTACTGAAAGGAACGTACTCAGTGCAGATTGCTGAATTGTTTCTCCACTAATAAGGGCATGTGCTTTGGGACAGGAAAAGTAACCATTATTTGACCAGATGTGAAGTATAGTTTTGGAGTTGTTCATAATTTTGAGCAACTCTAAGCTCACAGAAGTTTCTTTACATCAGCTGGTACATCGACTAAAATAGCACTTTGAGTATCTCACCTTTTTAGTGCCCTTCAACTACCATCTAAGCTGCTGTGTTCAAGTGTGCTGCCCATTAAAAGGTTGCGAATTATGTCACCGAAGGGAATGTTTGCGCAGGTGGTACAGGTGCAGCAAAGTTAGTCACACTATGTTATGTATCCCAACATGCAAATGCTTTTCAACGCCTCAAGCTCTTTTTCTCCCTCTCCTTGTCTCTCATTCATTAATTGTATCATTGATAGCTTTTCAAGATGGTTGCCCAGAGAATGAAAAAGCTGAGGGAGGGAGTTTAGGTATCCTGTGGCTCTCTCCAATGAATCATGTGGTAGTACCATCCTCCATTCACGTACCATTGTGCGGCTCATGCCTAAGGATGGTATTGTCTCCTTCTTTCAGCAACATTGGTTTTCATCCATATTTTGAAACAACACTTGATAATCCGAGTCCACGGGCCTGCGCACTCACCCACTATGTCAGTGATCATTTTGACACATATGCTTAACCAGAGAGCAAGGAGTCGTGGGAAGTCAGGAATTAGGTTAAACTCACAATACAACAAAATTTGTTTTCGTAGTACGTGATTGTATTTGAATACATAAACAAATATTTAATATAAACAGAAACATGTCCATCATTCAGATTAATACACTGTGAAATTTTATTGATATCAACGTTAGAGCATAAGGTACATAGTAAGTCTTAAAATCATACAGACACTGAAATCCTTCAGTGTCTATATGATTCTTAGGTTCACTATGTACCTTATGCTCTAATGTTCATATCAACAAAATGTCACATTGGTCTTCACCCGTGTTCTCATCCCTGGTTGAGCAATGTAGTCATTACTGTGCCATCTGCCGATCACACAATGTATAAAAGTTAGACCAATGAGACAACCACAACATGCAATTTCACAACTATATCTCTGGAATATATTATGTTGCCATGCTGATGATGATATTTCTAACCTATTTTTTATGTAGCTCGTAATCAGTGAGTGATCAGCATCTTTGGCACTAATGTATATTTCCTTATTTGGGTGTGGTAGGCCACCCATTGGCTGTGTTAAACTGTGTGGAGCCTCTTGGAACAGTTAATTAATCTATTCATATATGCAATCTGGGGACTTCTGGGACATGCTGATTGCCTATGGCTCCCGGTGATCACTGTGGTTTTTATTAAATGCTTCATATGAATACTACAGTTATCCATAATTTACTCAGGATTTGGATATTGATTTATTTCTCTTCCACACTTCATTTCACTTTTACCTTCTCTCATTTAGTCTTTTCTTTGTTTTATCACCTTCTTTCCTTTTACTCGTCATTCATTTTTCCCCTCTCTGTTCCTCTCTCACACTGCTTTGCTGGCACCTTCTTTCCTGCACTATTTATTAGGTTCTATCTTGTGACCTGCAAATCACAGATCAAAGACAATATTAGGCAGTAAAGAATGGGTTATTCTGGCACTGCTAAAGCTAGTATAGTGGTTGCTTCTCTACGCTGTTGAGATGAGGAATGATTGCATTGAAGTCCATCTCAGCAGATGTGACCATCTCTGCCTCCGATTTATGCCTTCCCAGCACAATAAACATAAACTAAACTCTTAGAAAGGACAATCCTCTGCAGTAACCAGCTTAATAGACTTTAAGATATCTCATAAAGAAACCTGCAGAGATAATCAAAGCTGCCATCCAATTAAAAACCGTAAACTGCACACCCATCTCTCAGACTATTACATTCATTACAATGCTAAGCACTTTGGCCCATATTTATACTTTTTGACGCCCATCTGTGCCAACGCAGTTGTGCGTCAACATTTTTACCGCCGGCTAACGCCATTCCAACGTGCCATGCGGGCGCCTTATTTATGGAATGACGTTAGCCGGCGCTGCGGACTGGTGTGCGTCAAAAAAAATTACTCACACCAGGCAGCGCCGGCGTATGGGAAAATGGGGGTTGTGCGTCAAAAAATGGGGCAAGTCAGGTCTGAGGCAAAATTCAGGCCTCAAACCGGATTTGCGCCATTTGTTTTGACGCCCAACCTCCATTGACATGACTCCTGTCTTAGCAAAGACAGGAGTCATGCCCCCTTGCCCAATGGCCAAGCCCAGGGGACTTATGTCCCCTGGGCATGGTCATTGGGCATAGTGGCATGTAGGGGGGCCCAAATCAGGCCCCCCTATGCCACAAAAAAAATCTGAAAAAAATACTTACCCGAACTTACCTTTACTTCCCTGGGATGGGTCCCTCCATCCTTGGGTGTCCTCCTGGGGTGGGCAAGGGTGGCAGGGGGTGTCCCTGGGGGCAGGGGAGGGCACCTCTGGGCTCCTTCCGAGCCCACAGGTCCCTTAACGCCTGCCCTGACCCAGGCATTAAAAAACGGCGCCCATCAGGCTGTGCGTCGTTTTTTAAGGCCCACCCCCTCCTGTGCGTCACAATGACGTCAGAGTATAAATATGGGGCACAGGCCTTAAAGTCATTTTTTGGGAGGGAACGCCTACCTTGCATATAATTAACGCAAGGCTGGTTCCCCCTTCCAAAAAATGACGCACATGGTGGAATTTTGACGCCCGCGGGGTCGGACGTCAAAGTATAAATAAGGGGCAGGGTTTGCGCCGATTGTGCGTCAAAATTTTTGACACACATTCGGCGCAAACAGAGTATAAATATGCCCCTTTGTTCCATAACACAATAATCGCATTTATGTGATCATCATGCCCCACATAGAAACACTTCCGAAACAGGATCAAAACATAGAGAACAATCTTCCAACCACACACCTTGCATGGTGTAGCATGCAACCCATGTAGGTACACGTGTCAGTGCCACACATAGGAATAGTAAATGCTATGTAAATATTAGAAAGCAATACCCGCTCTCTCGCCTAATGACTGACTTGCTCACTAAGGGTCTGATTTAGAGATTAGAGAATGGGAACTAAGGCCCTCATTTATGAGGATTTGGCTTAGGGCGTTGCAACAAGCTACTTTGCTGCACTGTCTTATGCCAAAGTGAAAGGGCAGGAATGCACCATATATACGCATTGTAGTTAATTCCTGTCCCTTTCACTTGCATCAAAATCCAAGGGTGTAGCGTCCCGCCACGCTCATGGAACGCCTTGCCTTACTCCACCTCTATAAGGCCATTAAAAGACACGCAAAGTGACTTTGCGTGTGCTCATAGATATGATTTTGTAGTTTGTGCCGCTGGAGCGTTACAAAAAGTTATGCTCCGGGGACGCAAGGTGCTCATAAATATGCCCCTAAGTCACATAGCATTGGGCACTTCTAAAAAGGCAGCCTGACTCAGTGGCGACCAGTAATTTTAGGAGGAAGGGGGGCGGGTGGGAAGCACACTCACATTCATTCATTCACACACGCATGCACATGCATTCACAACACTTATCAACATTCAAACATACATGCATGCACCAAACATTCATTAAAACAATACACACACTTAATCGTCACAGCGTGGGATGGGGTCAGTGGGACTTCTGACCCCATCCCACTCTGAGACGAGGTGTCACAGATTGACACTCACCCTGGGCGCTTCAGGGCTTAAACCTGAAGCACCCAGGTCGGAGTCAATGGATGACGCTTCCCCTGTCACTGAGGGGAAAGGCCTGGAAGCACCTTTGCTGAGCTGAGGAGGTCAAGCCCAGCAAAGTTCAGCCCAGGCAGCCAGGATTCTGCGCAAATCGCGCATGTTTCGCTACTGGCTGCCTGACCTGAAAATGAAGAGTGTCTGTAAGGCTGACCTTTGATCAGCCTGACAGACACTCTTCATGAGGGGCAAAAGATGAGGGGTGTGTGGCCCTCCGCCCTAAAGGACGGGACGCGGATGGCCTGACTATCGGTCTATAGGTCATATTTTTGACGGAGTAGCCCTTTGCCTAAAGCAAAATCAGGCCCAGTCATCACTCAAGGTCCAGTGCAGCACGAGTCTCCGATATACAAAATATAAACATTGCAGGCTATCAGTAAGGTTTTGCTTTTGAACACTAGATGGAGCATGAGTCCCATTTATGTCTTGTCAGATTCAGTTTTGAACTGCAGCTACCCAACACAGTGGTCTAGTTTCAATTTCACGCACATAAGAAAAGGTAAAAAATGAAATACTAGGATAGGTTTTTCATTGCGTGTATCGTGGAGACTATATGGTATTTGATTCTGACAAACTCGTGCGCAATTACCTTGTACCTTTTTTTTCTTTGAAAGAACAATATCTTCACTTCATCGCGAGTGAACGGTACCTGACGAAATCAAAGCCGAAGAGCGAACGCACTCAGCGAATTAAGGCCCAAATTTACTAAACTTTTACGTCTCCGCTTGCTCAACATAAAGCGTATAATAAAGTGTGTCAGTTCAGTGTTGCGTAGAGTGGGCCTTATTATTACCCAACCCAGTATTATCAAACCTGAAAGAGAAAAGCAATGCTCACTTTGAACATGTAAACTCCTAGTTGCCAAAATATTTACACAGTGGGAACATTAGTCTGCAGAACTATGTTAACAATGGCTGCAACTCTAGTGCTGGTGGTGGGGGTAGCGGGCTTGGCGTTGTCTCTTGCAGCTGCACCTTGTAGTTCTGGGGTGGTGTTCTGGTGAGGTGCCTGCCTTTAAGAACAAATCAATAAATAGTGCCGCTCGCTACCCTTCTCATCCTACAAGGTGGTAGAGAGAATCGGTAAGTGACTTGATGACATATTTATGAGAGGATTGTGCTGCCGGAACGTCACTTTTTTTTTTGATGCTCCAGTGGCACAAGCCTCTCAACCATATCAATGAGGTCACTCAAAGTCACTTTGCGTGCTTTGTATGGCCTCATTGATATGGAGTAAGATAAAGCAGTGCAGTTCTCTGCGTTGCCTTTCTCTGTGCCAGGGAGGCATTCCATGGGCATTGTGGTGGGTTTTCCCATGCAACAACCAGGGATTTTTATGCTTTCCCAAATTTACAAAATAATGCAAACCAGTGCAGCACCAAATCCTTAGACCACCCCACAGCAGGCATAACAAGGAGAAATATTTTAATTTCTACTAATTTTTTTCTCCATTCAGCAGCATACATAGAAAGAGGAAAACACCTCTTGGGATTGTTTTTGTGCAGGAAGGTGTCTCTTCCTGTACAAAAACAATCCTGCATGCAACGCAGGCCTCCTTGCACCATGGTGCAGTGGTGCCTGCCTGGAATTTCACCCCTAAAGTGTGTCTTGTAAGCCCACAAGGCTTAGTGCATAATATGAAAAATGTGGCATGGTACACATTCGGAATAGTATAGCCTCTCAGTGAACAATTATCTACAGCTGTTTCCACTTTGCTTGCAAAGCTGTATTTTCTATGAGCAGGCCCAGCTATGAATGACATCATTATTTCGTATCTCCTCCTGGACAAATAAATGGTGATTAAAAGTTATGTTTCATTTTCTTTTAAAAATCTAATTCAACAGTGAAAGTAGATTTTTGATAATATCAGGTAACATCAGAAGAAAATGTCTTTAAGGAAATACACTTTACTTTTACTGAGAATAAAACAGTTTAGACACTATTTATCGCTCAGTCCTACTCCTGAGGCACCACACATACCCTGGCTGGCTTTCTAACAGTCCTGCTCCTGGGAGGCAATGACTTGGTCTGTAGGCTAGAATGGCAACAGTGTTGCCAGCAAGTAGTCACTTAGCCGGGATTAACTATCTTGAAGGGGAGCATGAACAGTAGGTGGGCCAAAAGACAGCTTTCATAGTTCTTGCTTTGACATGGAGATGCCTAATGAACTGTCAGAAACGTCTACAATTCATTCCAAGGGCTATCTTAGGTTTCCTGCCATCATCTCCAGCAGGAAACAATTCTGGTCTTGACAAAGATGCAAACACCTCAACTCCATTGGCAAGTCACTAGGGAAAGGACCAGAGCTCCTGTAGAAGGAGGATGTCAGGTGCTATTTTGTTTTAGGACTGTTGAAAGGTTTGCATTAAATCAAGAGCTGAAAAAGGAAATGGGGAGTTTTCAAGAAATGTTTAGGATTGTGTTAAGGAAATTATCCAGTCACTGTCTCATGTACGAGAAAAGACTAGCATCTTACCACCACCCCTTCAGAACACTTCTGGTCTTGGAAGAAAGCATCAAGAAAGATGGCTGCTTGATGAAAAAGACTGAAGGACTACAGGCTCCGACTGGCACCCAGGGACTGGAACTGATCTCCAAATGCCTTACCTGCTACAGGGACAAAACACAGAATTACGTCTTTCTTGAAGGAGGCCCAGCCACCGTCTGAGGCCTGGATCCTTCAGGAACTCTGGCAGGAGAGTGACTTCAATGCGAGGAAGCCTTAGTACGAAGATCCGAGGAGTGCAGAAGTGATCAGGAGGAACTTTCCCAGCTTTTAGAGAAAATTTAGGACTTTGTAAAAACGATTTCAACTATGGAGGGCCGGGACAAAGTGCTGAAACTTCCTCCCAGAATGGCATCCTCAATGGGCAAGAACATTGTCCTGTTCAGAGCATTTTGCCATTATTAAAAATGATTCAGCTGGATCTCCCGCTTTGTTGCACTGGTCGATTTAGAGAACCAATAAAGTGACTTAAGTCCAAAGGCAAAACTTTGACTCAGGGTGAGGCAGCAAATCTATCCCAGCAGCCAAGGCACCTTGGCAACTAGGGTAACCAGCTTTGTCCTCCTTGGAGCTTTTAGTCCCAAAACCATTGGCTTCAGCAGATGCTTGATGATGGCATATCTGACTCTGAGGGTGCCCCACTGATTTCAGCTGGGGACATTGCCCCACTTGAAGAATGTGTAGACTCGGTCTGAACTTCAAAAATGACCAGTTTGACAACCTTGGCTTACCCAACCTCTTTTCTTTTGTGTTCACCCTTAATGTGGTGTGCCTAACTTTCCGACAACCACAAGCTGACAGTTTATATTGACATACTTTCTGATTTTGATCATTTCTTGCCTTCTTGCATTAAAGTTTTCTCATTTTTCTTGATTGATTTGGGAATTTTATTATGTTGTGTTTTTACTTTGAAATTGTTGTTCGTGGTATTTTTACATATAGAATGATTATATATTAGAATGTGGTAACTTGAATCAGGGTGGTTGGAGAGAGTGTTGTGTAAGAGAGAAATCGACTTGTCTGACTGGAAAATACAGTAATGTCTTATAGAGGCAGTAAATGAAACACCACTAGTCTTTCTCTTTTGGGGAAATATTATTTATTGATACATCCACTCAAATGTATCACTGAGGAGGTGGCTCACCAAAGAGTTCAATTGGTCTGTGAGACAGTAACATTCACACATACATGAATAGCAGAATGGTGGTTGCACAGTCTTTCAGGTTTCAGGTCAGATACTGATGCACAGCAAGTAAGCGTTTGAGTATAAATTTGGATATTGGTGAAATCTTCTCTTGCCTTGCATTTGTGTGAGTGGGGTGCTGTGATTCTAGTGCACATAGAGGTTTTCTGTGTTGTTAGTAAGAGAAAATGCAGACTGTAGCAGCACCATCCTTTCCCTAACAACCTGAGGAACCAAACACCACATGGAGCAAGTGGAGACGTGTTTTTAAACACCATACAAGAGACTATAGAACAAAGTGGACAGGAAAATATGCTTTCTCGTGCACGGTCTAAGGGTGGGGGTACAGAACAATTTGCCTGATCTGGATGTCAGCGAGGCAGCAGGTCTGAATGAGTATGGGAATGGGTAGATACAACTTTACAAACGTTAGCTTAAAAAGTACAGCGCTGGTGAAGCATCATTTTGGGGTTCGTGCCCCAGTGAGAGGAGCAGAATGTTGAGGAGTATGTCACTGAGCTAAGACAATTGGCTTCCTCATTCAAAAGACCACTTCATACTAAAATGTAGAAGCGACAGGAAAAAGAAAGAATTGTGGTTAAAGCAAAATTGGATTGACCATTTAATGGCATGTATGAGTATTCAGAAATGAGAATGGAGTGAAGAAGAATGCCTGTAAAGAAAGAGAGCAATCACTGCAGGTGGTGGAAAAGAAAGAGAACACCATCAACTACAGGGGCACTAACACATTTAAAGGAATTAGTTATAGCTGTAGAGAGAAATGTCATATGGTGAGCTGGAAAGAATACCCTGCAGTAAGCGATGTATGCAAAATCTGTATTAGGAAGGGGCTGTATGCAAAATGTTATTCATTGTGATGTAGAAAAATGAATGACATAATGACACAGAAGAAACATTTATTTTTTTAGATTAATGGGAAAAAGTGTGACATACTCAAATTTGTGGTGAAAATAGAAGGGAGCAAGACAGAGATGCTCTTTGATTCGAGGTCATGGCTCAAGCTCCTTTCATACACCCTATTGAAATAGAAGTTTGTAAATAGATTAAAGCTTAGTTTGCCTGATATATCTCCAGGAGGGTAGCAAGTGAACCCATTAAACACAAAGATTTCCCAGTAACAAAATTATATTTCAGAGGACCGACAGTGGAGGATTATAGTGTATGTCTCTGTAAAATGTGACTGTTTTCCGAGTTGGCTTCATCATAGAATACTTTGGGCTCACATTTAACCGCAATGCTGATTTCAGTCCAGAATGTAGATACACATTTTGCAGATGTATTTCCTGAATTTTTCAGAGAAATTCTTGGGTATCTAAACTTGTACATGGACAAGATTATAATGAAAAAGATGCCAAACCACATGTAAGTGAGGTGGAGAGTGTCCCTTGAGTGTTACAAGAGTTGTAAGGAAAGAATTTAAAAGGTTATAGAACCGGTGGCAGGCACAGAATGACTGGCTTCCATAGTCGTGGACCATAAATCGGGGGAGAGGTCAGACTCTGCATACATTTAAAGGAACTGAAGGGCATAGTTATACCTTTTCAAGCAAAACAGCGCTAACACAGTTTTGCGTGGAAATAGTATACCGCTGCCTAGCGCCATTCCAAGATGCCGGCATGGCATCATATTTATGGAATTACGGTAGCCGGCGGTATGGCCCGGCTAGTGTAATAAAAAAGGATGCTAGCCGGGTGAGGGAGGTGTAGGGGGAACAGGTGGTTGTGCATCAAAGGATGACGCTATGATGGGCAGAGGCATAAAAAATGCCTCTAACAAGACTAGCATAATTATTTGACGTAAAACCCACATGGACATGACTCCTGTTTTAATAAAGACAGGAGTCATGCCCAACACCCCAATGGCCATGCCCAGGGGCCATTGGGCCGAGTGCCATGTAGGGGGGCCCAAGTTAAAAACAAATAAAAAACAAAAACAAATAAAAAATACTTACCCATACTTACCTTACTTACTGGCGTCCCTCTGATGTGGGTCTGGGTGTCAATGGGGCTAGCGAAGGGCACCTGTGGGCCCATTCTATTCTTTGACCATAGAATGGGCCCACAGGTCCCCTAACGCCTGCCTTGACCCAGGCGTTAAATAATGGCGTTAAGGAAGTTTAGCACCATTATTTAAGGCCCCTTTCCCCCAGTGCATCATTTTAGCACGGGAAATATGTATGGCGCTAAGGCCATATTGTCATTTGTTGCACGGGAACGCCTACCTTGCATTACATTGACGCAAGGTAGTTTCCAGCAAACAAAAAATGACATTAACTCCAAAACTTTGGCACTAGGCCCATCTAGCGCCAAAGTATAAATTTGGAGTTAGGTTTGCGCTGAATTTGCATTAAAAAAGGCGCAAATTTGGCACAAAGCAAGTATAAATATGGGGGTTAATACAAATGTAGTCATGGATAAGAGCCCCTTCCAAATATAACAGAAATTGTGACACATGTGCAACAGGACAAAACCACCTTTGACTAACCTTTGCATATGACCACGTTCTGTTATGTGAAGCATCTAGAGATCTGTTCAGCATTTACAAATTTATAAGGATACCCCTTGACCTAGTTATGGGGGGATCAGTATTTCAAAGAATCATGGACAGGTTGGTAGGAGATATCAAAGGTGTTCAGTTCTTCTAAACATTTTGTGGAGGAGTGAACTAACGCTTAATGCTTGAGGCAAAACCTTGATGTTTTAGAAGGGATAAGGTAAGAGTACCTGAGACACGTAATTTCAGGAGAAGGGGTAAAGCATATAGAGAGCTTGGTCTCTGCTATCTCCCATTTATCCAGTACAACCAATGAAGACAAACTGGTTACTTTTGTGGGAATTCCCAAATTTTACAATTGATTTGTAAGGAACTTTGCATACAAACTCACTAACATGAGACAATTATTAAAAAATGAGTAGAGTGTATATGGAATGACAAACGTGAAGGAGAATTTTAAAACATCAATAAAGAATTGAGAGTGACATTTAATCTGCAATTTATTTGATCCAGAAGTGTAAAGCAGTGCAACCACAGATGTAAGCAACAATGGTTCAGGAGCAACAGTGTTGCAAGAGGACTATTGTCTTTACCGCTAGAGCCTAGAAGGAGAATGCAAAACATTTCCTGTTATTGAAAATGAAGCATTTGCTGTATCCTGGGTAATAAAAACATTCAAAAACAGTTTTGGCAGCAAATGCACCAATAAAACACAATAAAACAATGATCATAAATCCATAAAATAGATATTTAATAGGAAAAGGCTTGAATGATATATCCTCCAGGATCCCTAAATGGGTAGTTTCATTGCAACAATATGATTTTGTGATCGAATACTTATAGGAATAAATATAGACACTGCATACTGTTAAAGTAGATTACCAAAAGAGTAGATGGTGGATTGTCATGGTGGTTTGAGGAAGGGTTTAGAAGATGAATATTAAGAAGGTGTGAAAATCCCTGAGTTGACTTTGGGTGGTATATCAGAGACAAAAAGGGTACAAGAGATGGTAAAGGATAAAGTGTGGACTGGGATCAGAAGAATATCTAATGACAAGTGCCTTTCCCAAAGAATACTGAGTGATAATCACCTAACATTTAAAAGAATAAGAGATCAATTGTCAATTTGTGAAGGTATATTATTTAGAGGACAAGGCTAGACCCAAAAGAATATATTAGATGAAGCTTGACAACGATACACCATGAAGGCCACTTATGGATCTGCAAGACTGATGAAAGACTATGGAATGAGGTTTGGCGGCAGAGGTAGATCTCATGGTGACAGCAGGATCAGAGAACACACAGAATGTCAGCTAATTGATACAATTAGGACACCACCCATGGTCCGCAGAGTACCTCTCAAGGGTTAATGGGGAGAAGTTAGCTTAGACATATTAGAACTGATACATGAATGGAAGTTACATCATAGTGTTACTCGACCTCTCTTCATTATGGCCTTATATGGAGACGGATCAGAGTATCAATACAAGCAGAGTTATACAATGTTCGGAACAAATACCCTTAAGAAAGGACTTTCCCAAACAGAAGGCATCTCTCTACCACCCTGAAACCAGTGGGGTGGTTGAGAAAGTCAACCACACCTTTGAAGAAAGCATCCAACTTACAAAGTGTAAAGGGATTAACTGGAGGTTAGTGGTCTATAATAAACTCAGGGCATACAGAGTAACTTCAGGTACCATCATGGTTAGGACTCCATTGAGCTGTTAAAGTGTAGGAGGTCAAATAGATTTTTATCTCCAAGTTTATCTCCAGGTTGGGGGGACTGCAATGTAAGCTGGCATGAAAGATGGATAGAAAGCAGATATAGAAACAAAGGAAAAATAAGACAGAAGGAAGAGGGCTGATTTTGAATCCAAAAAAGCAGTGAGAGCAGAAAACATACATTTTGGAGACATGATTGTAATAAAAGCAAAGACTCAAGATTGGAGAGATCAATGGGAAGAACTTAAAGCTAACAGATCTAAGATTGAGGAACATAGGTTGAGTGGCCACATACAATCACGTGGACAGAGAGAAGTCAGATATGGACAATGACAAGGATTATGGAAGAGTGTGAAGAGTTCTTCCAAAGAGGGTCAAAATCAGACCCAAAATCAGAAGTATTTTGATGACTTGTGGAGTAATATGTAACCATTTAGGATCTGTTTGTTACATTGATGTTGTAGATAGTGCTCTTCTCTCTTGAATGCTTGAATTTCTTTATGGAAAAAGTGATATTTGTGATTTGTTCACATAAAGAATGTGCAATGTCAGCTTAGAATATGAGGTCTCGAATCAGGGTACCTGGAGAGAGTACTATGATCTGAATGTGCTAGCCGCTGCTGATCCTGGTGTATCTTATTATAGATCTTAATACAATACTCCATTCCTCCAGATCTGGTAGTCGCAGTGGCGTCATACGCACTGCTTGAACGTCTTGCTGTTTATACAACAGCTATCAGTGCTTGGGCAAATTTTCTCTTAGAACTGTGTTGAGACCTAACCAGGATGTGTTTATTAAGTTGCTAAAGTTAAGCCCTTTCCAAATTATTCAACCACTTTTGAAAAAACATATTCATGCCCCTATTACATTTGATCGCCCGGTACTTTGAGAGATATGCGTTGGAGGGTATTTACATAATCGTTCAAGTGTAAAGATCCCTTTATTGATTTAATTTAGGGCTAGAACAAGTCTCAAAACTAAGTACATTAATTAATGTTATGTAATTAAATGTAATTAAATATAATTTTGTAAAATCTTTTTTCATTCATTATTTAATTTTATTGCTCAAAATTAAATTAACAGAGGCATATTTTAATGGTGATTGAGAATGTTAGAATTTGATATATAAAATGTATTACTTGGTGCAGATTAGTAGTAATGTTAAATTTACTAGTGCTGCAGAGTGGCTACCTATGACAAGCCAGCCTTATACAAATCAATACAAAATAAATCTATAAATAAATAAATAAATAAAAACATACATAAATAAATACATTAATTAAAAAATATGGTTACTGGCAAGGGAACCACATTTTTATTTCAGATTAATTGTAAATACTACATGAATACTGAACAACTAGTTAAGGTCAGTCATAACTAACAAGAAAATAGTAGTCAGTTGAGGGTTAAATTAAGGTTAAATATTATGATCATGAAATGGCAGTTGAGGAAAAAAAAGCCAAGATGGTGGCAGCAGAGGACTGGAAAAGTGAGCAAATGGTATTCATACAAGATCTTCACCGCTAATCTAGCAAGGATTATCAGATCACTATTGGACCTCGTGATTCTGTACTAAAGTCATGATCCTCACACCACTACAAACAGCCTCAATTTGGTCGAACACAACATGCCCTAAGAATTAACACTCATTCTTGAATATCCCCTTTGCTGAAAAATGTCACCAACAAACCATCACATCAAAAGTGCAGCTACAGAGAACAACGTATGAATTAATACCAGTCACACTTTCGTCCCTTACGTGAGAAAGCGTCACTCACAAGAGGCATCACAGAACAACTGCATTTGGCACCAGATGCAAGGAAGTCAGTCGTGTTGGTACTACAAGCATTCAACTCTATGCACCATGACACCGCTTCAAAAGGGCACTGGGCTGGTGCTAATGTGGTTAAATGCATTCTTGTGGAGTTACAAGAAGCAACTTATATTGGAAAATGTAATTCACTGCATTTTCTTGTGCTTTTATTGTGTGATATCCTAAGGGATCCTCATTAACACCTTCATTTTTACATATAGCTTCCCCTAAATGAACTCATAGTTACACATTTTATCGCACACAGAAGGGTGTTCGATCAAACTGCCAGACCAGAAAAATCATGTCCCACTCCGACTTCCGATGATACAGAGCTCGTTTCTAGAAATGAAAGAAACACTTTGGAGGACATCAGGACCATTTGGAGCAGGGTGAGCTATAAACTATCGTCAGACATCATTGTACTGATGCAGTACAGTGACTAGCCCTGAATAGTACTAAGTCCTCATTGCTGGTAATATGTGAAATATGCTCAGATACCATGACTCTATGATGGCTCTTCATGACAGTCACTCCTCTGGACCAAGCGAAGAAGCCATATGCACCAAGAGTGGTAAAACTGTCATTTTATATTCACATATTGTACATAAGCCATCCTAAACTTGTTGAGAGCAGGAACTTACCATGTAGAGCCACATCAGCAATCTTAAATTCTTTTATATGAAGTGTGTGACAACTCTCTTTAGTTAATGGACATAGAAACATTGACCTCAGCACAGTGATAGAAGCATTGGGTTCTGCTAAGTTTAGGAATGTTTTGTTCCACTCTTGTCTTCACTCAATGCTTGGTTTCCTCCACCCTTTTAGTGGAACAGGTTTACTAAGTAGTTAAGATAGCAGTTCTCTGTGCACAGAAAATAACTTCCACTCCTTCTCATTACCGGGGCCACTTACCTGCCAGAGATGTCGGGTGGCCTAGTGGTGCCCCAGGTCATGCTCTGCACTTGGAGCAGGTGACTTCTGGTACACTCACCTCTAACAGGTAACTCACTCAGGGTTGTCTTTAAAAGCTTTTGGTTCAGCGCAGTGCCACAAGCCTTCTTGCTGAGCTACCCTGCGTCAACAGAAAAGGACAGGAATGTGCAGTATCTACAAGATACAGCATATTCCTGTCCCTTTCACCTGCGCTGACACTCAATGGGCTGCCATGCGCCAACACATGCACCCTTGTACCATGGTTTAAGGGTGTCTGCATTGCAGGGATGATTGTATTTGTGCAGGAAGGAAAACATTCCTGCACAAAAACAATCATGAGAGGTGTTTTTCTCTTTCTATGTAAAAGAAGGAGAAGTAAAGGTATTTCTCCATGCTGTGCCTCCCATACGCCTTCCCTGGGGAGGCGTAGGCTTTCAGCGCATTCCCAGGTTTAAAAATCCTTGTAAATCTGGAAATGCGTCAAAATGGTAACACCCACCGCAACACCCATGGCACGCGTCCTTGTCGCAGGGTGAGTCAATGCAGCAACTTGCGCTGTGTTGACATAGTCCATATTTATAAGGACATATAAAGGCCTTGTAAATATGGGCCAGCAGTGCGCGCTGCCAGACTGTCACTAAAAGTAACGTTGCGGCAGCGCAAAGGGCCTTGTAAATATGGCCCCCAACATGTACCCTGCTGAAGAAAATGGGGAATCCCGCAGGCCAAGCAGTGATGGAAGGCGAATTTCAACATCAGATTCAACAGTTCTCTTTATCTGAAAATTCCACAGTTCTGGCATTACTAGTTTTAAGATGGCTTTATGCATCCAACGATGCTCTTTTCAATAATGTATTTTGCTGTTCATTGAAGTTGTTTGAATCAGATTGATGTGAAAGTGCAGTTTTTTTCAGCAATGGGGTCATTGTGAGGGAAAGGGACATTTACAGCCTGCGTTATAGCATGGGCAGAACACATTACCTTCTTTTGTTACTAAGATTTGAAGAGCATCTGCTCCCTTACGCAATTGTTTTGTCATTTTTGGGGAAGATACTTCTAAAGGCAGTCAAATTTCATGACGAAAGTCAAGTGCAGGAAGAGGGTGTGACCAAGTTTGATTTTCTTGCATAATTGTAAAGGCATTTTTGTGGTATTTCCATAAATTCCTTTAAAACTCCTCCAATATATCCAGGGCTTCTGAAGGTTTTGATCTCACAGAGAGAACCTCTCTACTTTCATGATGATCCTTTCATGGAATTTAAAGGCTTACTGGGAGAGCAACAGCTGTATGTTTTATGTAAGTTACAATATTTACATATTTTCCTCTTCATAACTTAACTGTGCTTACAATAAGCCAACTTCACTCTCTTTTTGGCACTGAGCTCGTTTATAGATGTTCTCGCCAGTATGTTCTGGAGAGATGTTTCATAGACAAAAATCTCACACGCTCTAACCCTCCTCTCTTTGTTGATGCCTTCCCACTGTTTTTAGCTATGGCTAATATAGACCCTGAGATTCAGTGGGCACATGCTACAACAGTGCAGTCTGAGTCGTTCTGCTCTTTCACCCAAATCCCTTAGCTTCAGTGCGGAGAGCTGACAGTTGTATGTATGTGTGTATGTAGAATTTGTGTAGTGCAAACCTAGCCAAAAGGCAACAGAGAACTATATATGGTAAAAGGCAAGGATGCAGTCAATAAGTGATTTGAGGGGTAGCTGGTTTGTGGGCTATTTCATCATCATGTAGTGTTCTTTAAAGAGGTGTGTCTTCAACTCCTGAATTGGAGGAGCGGGATTGGGATGGTCCTGATGTATACAGAGACATTAGTCAAGATCCTGTGTTTTCCTTTTTACACCTATTTCTATCCAATCTGATGGTGTCCAAGCTGCAGCTGTGCCAAGAGCAACTAGAAATGCTGAGCTTGCTAGCCAGATAGGTGACCGTGCAGTGCTTCATAGCTTTGCAACTGATGCAGCTGGTTTTGACATTGGTGTGGCTCCCTTTGTGAATTTGCCTGAAGATGAGGTGGCACCAAAGTCTACAAAACATTCAACACTTACACCAAGAAATTCTAAAGAGTATGTGGAGGAAAAATAGAATTTCAACTTGAACAGCAGCCAACAATGTCTGTATTGAGTCATGATGGAATCATTACTTCACCACTACTCCATCCAGCAGCCTGTGGAAAGGTATGCCAGGATTGGTAGTATATATGAAGAATATGTATTGAAAGTCTATTTTGGGAGACCAGAGGTAAGTTAAACCAAGACTAGGTTGGCAAACATGAAATACATAGTGTCTAGACATTTTGTGGAAAGTGACCATATTATGGCACAATTATGATTAGTATTATTATACTTTGTTAGTCAGCTTTCTACAGATCATAGCTGTTCTTTCTGGTTTACATAATAGGAAACGGCTTGAAATTCTGAATTAAACATCTTGATTCCATTTGGACTCAATAAACCACTAGATTCAACACTGGTGTAGTGAAGCAGTGTGAGAAACGGAGTCCAACTGGGTACAACTGGGTATCTGGTGTGCAGAGACAGGTTAGAATAAAATTGGAAAAGCACACCCATATCATGAATAATGGACAAAACATCATAGGTAAGAGGGGTTTAATCTTCACATTAAAAAAGGTCACAGGTTTGCATCTAAAATCAAAACCTCTGCCTCTAGTGGCAACTACGCCTGCTGATGGCCTCACAGTGTCATACATGTGAGATAGATTAAAGAGATAGGAAAAAAAACATAGATAACATAACTTCAACCGATAACACTCCAAAGCAATTAATAGATTGTCAATCCCCTACCGCAAACATGGATTACTTTGAAACTGTGATATATAGGCAACTGAATAACAGTTTCCAATATGAACTCTTGCAGACTGATTCCACACCAAGAGTAGAACATATAATAGATGAAACACTGAAAATTGGAGTAGGAAATGGAGGTCAAAATGAATATAACTTTTTGCGCCAAAGTCACAAATGCATTTCAGTGATACATATCTTGCTAAACATTATTAAAACAGGCAAAACCCCAATGGCTCCTGGATGTGATTCTATATTAGAGTATTGTCAAAATATGTTGAATTATTGCTGATACCATTTAATTTTACTGCAAGGGTGTTTTGCTGGGATACTGCAGACAAAATCAATAACTGTTGGACCTGAACCTTTCTGAAGGGTTATCCACAAACATTTTGCCTTCTTCCTCCTATTTTTTCTGATCCGTTGTGTTGGGTTTAGGACTCTGGGAACTGCTAGCCAGTGCTAAAGTGCACACACTCTCTGCATTAATTTTATTGGTGGTTGGTTTCTCCATGATTGGCATATTTGATTTACTAATAAGTCCCTGTAAATGTTACTAGCGAGCCTGCAGAACTGATTGTGTCACCTACATGAGTAGCCCTGCAAACATGTCTTAGGCCTGCCGTTGCTGTGCCTTTGTGTGTAGTTTTAAACCACTTGCCAGGCCTAAACCTTCCCTTTTACTACATTTATGTCACACAAAAGTAGGCCCAAGGTAGCCCCATGGGCAGGGAGCAGTGTATTTAAAAGGTTTGACATGTACTAGTGTGTTTTACATGGCCTGATAGTGAAATACTACTAAACTCGTTTTTCACTATTGCAAGGCCTATCTCTCCCATAGAGTAACATCGGATTGCCTTGAACAATTTTTAAGTGTATTTTCCCATTGGGTGCAGATAGAGATATAGAGTTTGTGGTCTCTGAACTCTCAATTTAAAAACACATCTTTTGATGAAGTTGGTTTTTGAACTGTAAGTTTGAAAATGCCATTTTTTTAGAAAGTGAACATTTTCTTGCTTAACCATTCTGTGCCTCTGCCTGTCAGCTAATCACATGTCTGGGTCAGGATGACAGTTAGGCTGTTTGTGCATTCACTCTAGACAGTCACACAAAGGGAAATGAGGTGTGCCCTGCATGTCCTGATGGCCCATTATCAGGCTGATGGATCTTCCTGAGCTACAGTGGTGAGAGGAGCTGACACTTGCCCCTGAATAGAGTTGTGCCTGTCCTCACACAAAGCAGTCTCCAACCCCCTGGTGTGTTTCTGGGGCTGTTCCAGGTAAAGGAAGGATGGATGCCGTAGGAGGGAGGGCCACTCTGCCTGTTGCTTTGCTGTGTTGGCCTCCAGCTTTCTGCTTCTGTCCTGGGAGTAAAAGGTTCTCCAAGGGCTTGGACTGAGCTTGTCTCTTGTTATGAAGTCTCAGGGACATCAAAATCGTCACTTGCCAGCACCTGGGCTCTCCTTCTGAGAGTCTTAACTTGCCAAGTGGTGCAAGATCCAGTCCCTGGGGTCTTGGGAGTGAGTTCTGGTGTACCAAGGAAGAAACAAGTGCATGGACTGCCCGAATGACTTCGGAGCAAGTGCCGCTCTCTGACCCTGCACTAATGTCTGCACCAGAGCCATGGTTCCCGCTGAGTGCAATGACTGTAAATGATGTCGCAGGGCCGATGCAGCCGCAGATCCTCTGAAATCTTGCCACAGTGCGAGTCCAGAGTGCTATGTTACCGATGTCGGTGGCACCTGACTCCGCAGCACCTGTTGCCCGGTGGTGTGATGGCGCCACCACGAAGTAGACACCTCATGTCTTGACCTGCTGGATCCATCGACCCTACCTTGTCGTAAGGAACCAACGCCTCACTGCCAACGCTGCATCACCTTCCAAGAAACTGTAAGGAACCAAGGCCTCACCTCTACTGCCTAGCAGTAAGGAACCAAAAACTCACCTCCCCCATGGCAGTAAGGAACCGACGTTGCACTAACTTTCGTGACACCTCACTTCCCCGACTCAGTGCAACAGCTTTGTTTCCTCATGGTTTTCAAAGGTACTGTAATTAGCGTCCATGTGACTCCTTGACTGGCCCGCACTCCCTTGTGAGTGGTGTTGGGTAGTTGTGGATGACTCCGTCAAGACGTCGTGATAGCCCCAGTTGGAGCTATTGTGTTTCTAAGTGCTATACTATAATTATTCTTTAAAAATTTGCATCTTTACTTGTGAATGCTGGATTTTTGTCATTTTGGTCTTGTTTTACTCAGATTAATATTGGTTATTTTTCTAAACTGGTGTGGCATACTTTTATGGTGGTTTCACTGTGTTACTGTGTGTGTGCACAAATACTTTACACATTGCCTCTGAGATAAGCCTAACATCTTGAGCCAAGCTACCAAGGGGGTGAGCAGGGGTTATCTTAGCTGTGTGCCTCCCTTGCCCTGACTAGAGTGAGAGTTCCTACTTGGACAGGGTGCAAATCACTGCAACTAGAGACCCCATTTCTAACAATAACATTGAAAGATAACTCCTGGAACATGAACATAAATACTAGTGACAGAAGATATGAAATAATTATATATACATATTCCACAAGTCATCTGGGGAATAGAACTCTTTCAGGAAGAAAGAGATAGAACCAACTGTGTTCCTACTTCTTTCATATTGCAAGTGGATAGGACATCATTTAGTCAGAATTTCATTAGGTACAGTGAATATTGTACATCTAGACCAAAGGTAATGCAATGTGTTCTATATTTGCTCTAGAACTAGAAAACATTTGTATTACCTGTGAAAATCAAAAGATCCCTATAAATACTCAAATGTATTCCCATTTGGTCACCTGGACTGGATATGTTGTTGCCTGGAGGTGTCAGGGTCTGATCTCAATCTGGAAACATTCTGTGGCTGACTTTGAAAGAAATCCTGTTTAACAGGGACTGCTGATAGTTTGAAATAGTTTTAAATGAAATTCTGGTTTAAACACAGAGTGAAGTACCTAGGCAGATGCAGATTACTACACTATCAGAGCCAACACCCCAAAAAATCTGAATTCTAATTTACTTTAACTTACCTGTGGATATGGGGTAACTGTTATAATAAAGAAAAATACTTTTTCCAGTTTTGACATCTTGATTACAAAATGGTCAAAAATGGATGAAAGCATACTTTGTCTGCTTCCGGCAGCTGTAAAACAGATATAACCTTGGGAGTGAGTCTTTACCACTTTTGGGACCTCTGCCCACCAGTATGTTTCAGAATAAACAACAGACATCTGACTTCCCCTTCCCCTCGTAGGAAAACATATAGCTTTGAGACTGAAGAAACGTCAACATGACAAGGAAAATAATCATTAAGAAGTCCTTTTGGTACAAGGTGAGACTGTGTTGGTAATTCGCTCCCATCCCACTGCTGGACTTCACAAGCAAACTACATGATCCAGAATACACTGTTGCTGAGCCCCCAGCATCAACAAATGAAAACTAATGACGGGTCCTTCTTGTGAATGATGAGAATCTGGCAGGTTTAAATCATAGGGAAAGGTTGCAGTATATAATGAGTGGATGGGTCAAAATAGGATGGGGCAGAAGAGTGATACAATGTATGAAGGGACGTGAACTAAGGGAACTCTCTTGAGTTGAGAGAATGGGACAGAAACTATAATAAGGTCAATAAACGGTATAATTAGATAAGCAGGTAAGGTCAGGGTGATAGGAGCAGATGTGGGCAACAAGTACATTGCATCTTAAGCTTTTGTGACGTAGTAGTGAGATCAAGATACTGTGGATAGAAAACTATCACACTAAAAGTATCTTCTTTACATACTTACAGTTAAAAGTACAAACATACCAACTTCAAAAATATAGTGGACAACATCCAACATTATATAGGTAGGCATATATGTTTAAAAGTATTCAAAAATATAATAAATAACCAGCTGAAATACATTTGAACATATATGCCTATAAACATTGTAAACATTTAACAATTTTATCTGCAATGAAAGAGATATTCAATTTAATGATGACTAAAAATGGTACCTCACTTGCGTGGGTAGGCCTAGCGCCCACGAATGGAAATGGCCCAAAACACAACGTGGACACATCACATTTTTTCACAGAAAACAGAGGTGTTTTTTGCAAAGTGCCTACCTGTAGACTTTGGCCTCTAGCTCAGCCGGCACCTAGGGAAACCTACCAAACCTGTGCATTTTTTAAAACTAGAGACCTATGGGAATCCAAGATGGGGTGACTTGTGGGGCTCTGACTAGGTTCTGTTACCCAGAATCCTTTGCAAACCTCAAAAATTGGCTAAAAGACAAATTTTCCTCACATTTCGGCGACAGAAAGTTCTGGAATCTGAGAGGAGCCACAAATTTCCTTCCACCCAGCATTCCCCCAAGTCTACCGATAAAAATGGTACCTCACTTGAGTGCCTGCGACAGGAATAGATCACACAACAGTCAATGTTGGTCCTTACATGAGGCAGCTGTTGACCCTGGGGTGATCCATTCCTGACGCAGGCACTAGGTGTAGGCACTCAAGTGGGGTAGTGTTTTTATCAGGACAGGTGAGGAATCACTGGGTGGTAGGAATTTTGTGGATCCCAGCATATTCCTGTAGTTTGTGTGACAGAAATGCGAGAAAAATAGAGTTTTTATTCAACATTTCAGCTTTGCAGGGTATTCTGGGTAAGAAAACTTTGGGGAATCCACACAAGTCACACCTCTGTGGACTCCCCCGAATGTCTAGTTTCCAGAAATGTTTGGGTTTAGTGTGTTTCTCTATATGGCCGCCGAACCCAGGACCAAAAACACAGGTGCCTGCCTTACAAAACCAGTGTGTTTTGCGATAGATAATTTTGATGTCTCCACAATACGATTTGGGCGGTGGAATTTGGGGCTGAACTAAATTGGGGAGTTCCCAAGAGAGCACTCTCTCTCTCTGCTTGCCGCCGCATTCACCTTCTCTCTGGGTTGGGCTAACCCACTATTACCCCGTTGCACAGACTGCTTGCGAAGGGACAGCAGGACTGTCCTCATCACCTCCCTCATAATTTACTGGAAGAGGAGTTATCGAATGGGACTCCTCTGACTGAAAAATCACTCCCAGAGTCTGCGCCATTGTCCTATTCCTCAGATGCTGTCTCAGTATCTGATGTCTCAGTCTCTGATCCTATGTCAGAGCTGTCCTCTATAACCCGAGTGACGGCAGCAGTCATCCATCAAGATGCCATCTCTGCTATTGGCTAAACTGTTGCTCTAAAACACTAGCCTACGTAGACAGTCACAAAATCGATGGTGTGTGTGAGATACGTGCAACAGTAGAGGCCACCTTACCTGCGCTTCTTCCCTCAATCAGCACGTTCTTTTAAGACACTCAAAAAACACCTTGTCACATACCATTCGTCACAGTCTTTAGCACCTCCTGCGCCCAGTCCAACAATCATTATTGGTGCTCCCACTCCCTCCTCCTCGGATTCCCTCATTACCACCCAGCAAAAGTGCCCTTCATCTCTCCATAGCCGCCCTCGACCCTGCACATACATTTCATTTGTATTATAGCGCAGGTAATGGCTGACTTTACTAATGTACTCAGCTATTTACATAAAATACAGATTTGCTCTTTGCAGTAGGCATATCAACCTTCTGCGCTTCTTTATGGCACTAAAACTGCCACTAGACAAGTCTGACCCTTTT